>NC_140593.1:1210281286-1211481286 GCF_964204655.1 Triturus cristatus | reverse complement strand
TCAACCGAGTAACGAAAACGAAAATACTCACTTGCTATCAGGAGAGATCCCAGTGCTGGATCTTGGTGCCCAGCCCTGACCCTGAGAAGTAATTACAACCATACTTACCACTAACTCAATTTCTTTCCATAGGAAACTATTGACTGTTTTTCTGTGAAATTTCTTCGGTGTCGATTTTTGCATACTACAAATATTCTTTAAAAATCGCACCAACTGTGAAAACGTAATTACTTACCTGTTTTAGATAGAGGTCCCAGTGCTGAACCTATGAGCCCAGCACTGGATTACAAAAGTAATGAGAACATACTTTACCTGTAACTTGAATTTTCTTCCATAGGAAACCATTGACTGTTTTTCTGTGAAATTTCTTCTGTCGATTTTGCAAACTTACAAATATTCGTTAAAAATCGCTTGTATAACCTAAACGCATTCTATCAGCTGCTTACAGGTGGTACACTAGTGCTGGATCCAGGATCCAACACTGAACCCGAAAAAGTAACACTAACCCCACATACCTGCTAAGCGAATTTCCTTCCATAGGATAACATTGGTAATTCTATTAGAAAATGTTTCTAAGTGTCAACTTTTAAAATACCAAAATATTGCTTAAAAATCACAACAGTAACTAAAACGTATTTACTCACCTGTTTCCAAGAACTGTCCCAGGACTGAATCTAGGATCCAGTCCTGGAGTTAGAAAAGTAATCCTAAAAGTAATCAATTGCATTTACTTAGAAATTCCCATTGAGCTCAATGTATAATTGTGTTTGAATTGTTTTGCCAATTGCAACAACCTGTAACTATTACCTTCAAAAGTCAATTGCATATTGCAAAGTATTTAACTAAAGCATCTCATTCTGAGAAAGTATATTTTAATACCTATTGTTGGTTCTAAACTAAAACAACCATACATTTTTTTACAAACCATTGACCTAGAGTTCAGTTCTTGAGTGTGTGAGACCATTTGCTGACTGAGTGTGTACAACAAATGCTTTACACTGTCCTCTGATACTGCGTTACTGCTCGACCAAGTTACCACTTTAGAGAGTAAGGTTAAATCTAACTTTAGCATCTGCCAAACCTCTGGGGACTGTGGACTCTGTACACACTGTACCTATTTGGGAACAGTATATACAGAGCCACTTTCTCACAGTGAGTTGCCGATATTGGAACTAAAAGGCTTGCTCTTGTTTTAATAACCATTTTCTGCCACCACAGCCGCGTGGTGGGGGGATTGCAGCCGCTCTCAGAAAAGAAGGGGTGCCTCTGGCATGTTGCTCTGGACCACAAAAACACCCCCTTGGTACCCCGTCCTTCAAGTCCTTTCATAGAGGGCCATGAATTAACACTTGTGATCGTCCTGTGTTCTGAGGCAAAAAAATCAAAAATCTACAGGTCGATACTCCAAGGGTACTCGACTAGTGCGTAGAGGGTGACTTAAACCTACGCTGCGACTCTTCTTCAGGACGAATGGGAGCAACCTAGTCCTGGTGCCACACAGGCAAAGAGACTCGGGGACAGGATCATCCTGTTGGTACAGTAAAAATTGAAGGGGTAGATTTGGAGATTAATTTTGATTTATGTTCTCATCTTACCATTATCTCGAAAGAAACGTATGGCTAGTGGTTTCAAAGTAAACACAAATTACATATCATGGATGTACGTCCTGGGTAGTATGGAGGCGAACCTATAAGTATGTTAGGTTATTTTGATGCATGCATAGAGTTGGGCAAGAAATTAATGGTTGGTAAGATTTATATCTCAAAAAAAGGGGATGGTTTGCTTAGGTGGCCTCATCAACGTTTATTTGGGGTTACACTGAATCCTAATGCTGAACCACAGGTGCAGATTCAGAAAATTTAAACCAAGTCTAATGATTTTGTATCTGAATTTCCTTCCTTATTCAAAGAAGGCGTAGGATGTTTAAAAGGTTATAAGCATTGTATAAAGTTAAAAGTGGGAATTCCAGCTGTAGCCAAAGTAAGAAGAATTCCAGTCGCACTGCAGGAAAAAGTGGAACAAGAATTGGACAAACTTCCAAATTCACAAATTATAACACCAGTGCAGGGTACTGAATAGTTGCCACCAGTTGTCGTTCTCAACAAAGCAAATGATGATAACAGGTTATGTGTGGACCATAGGAACTTAAATAAGGAGGTGGTGGTGGATACATTTCAGCTTCCGAGTATAGATGAACCAGTGTCATCTCTGGCTGGGGCAAAAATTTCACGACTCTTGAGCTCACACAAGCTTATCATCATGTGGAACTTACTGAGTGTTCTCAAGACTTGACTGCATTTATAACACCTATGGGTGCTTTCAAGTTCCAAAGAATGCCATTTGCTCTGGTGTCAGCGACCTCGGTTTTTCAGAGAGTGATTACTTCTATTTTAAAGGAGGTGAAAGGTGTCAAATGCTATCAAGATGATTTGTTGATTTTTGGCGTGACTCAAAAAGAACATGACACCAGAGTGAGAGTGGTTCTAGAAAGATTACAAAATGCCGGTCTTACATTAAAGAACGAAAAATGAAAAATGTCTGTTCAAGAGGTGAACTATTTGGGACATCTTATCACAGGTACAGGTGTTGCACCAAAGAAGGAGCTGGTGGATACTATTACAAAGCTAGTGTCACCAAGTTCTAAGGAGGAAGTTGTCGCATTTTTATGAATGGTTCAATATTATGGAAAATTCATCTAAAATTTGGTGAGCAAATCCTGTAACATGAGACAACTACTTGGAAAGAACAAGGAGTTTAGGTGGACCCAAGAATGTGAAAAAGAATTTGTGCAATTAAAGGATGATTTGAAGGATGCTCCCAGTCTTCAAGCATTTGTTCCGGGGTGTGAAACTATAGTGGTAACTGATGCGAGTTCAAAAGGTTTGGGAGCAATTCTAAAACAAAGAAGAGATGGCAAAGAACTACTCATTGCGTGTGCATCGAGAAGTTTACGAGGAGCAGAACTAAATTACTCTGTAGTAGAAAGAGAGGCGGTAGCTATTTTTTGGGCGTTAAATAAGTTTCGGAATTTTATATGTGGAACCAGTTTTAAGGTGTGTTCAGACCATAAACCTCGCAAAGAGATTTTCCAAAAGAAAGGTCTTGATTTTATTTCCTCTAGGATTAGGCGTTGGGTGATTGGTTTACAAGATTTTCATTTTTCTGTTGAACCTTTACCAGGAGTTGCTAATGTAACAGCAGATTGCCTATCTAGGTTAGTATCTGATAATGAAGAAGACATGTTAGTGGAAGACATTCATGAGGAAGAAGTTAAGGTATTCAAAGTTACTTTTGGTGTAACAGAAAAAGAATGGAAGGAGGAGATGTTAAAAGACAATGAGTTGATGGAGGTTGTAAATAAAATACATGCTGGTTCGTCTGTAGACAGGACTTTGTCAAAGAATTGGCAGCTGATTACTGATGAGTTAGCTGTAGATAGTGGCATTTTGTTGAGGGGTAAAAAGTTGGTTCCTCCCATATCGCTAAGGAAGAAATTAATGGAGGAAGCACATCAAGGATATTTAGGTATAGTTAAGACTAAAGAAAGGTTGAGAGCCAGTTTTTGGTGGACGGGTATGGATTTTGAAATTGAAAGTGAGGTTAGAGATTGTTTGCAATATAAGATCAGTGACAACATTTTAACTCCTCTGATCATGACCATGGTTTGTTGTAAGTTACCTGATGCTCCTTGGCAAGATGTGGCAATAGATATTGTTGGTCCACTTACAGGAGAGCATGATACTCCCTATTTGATTGTTTTGATATTTCTATACTCCAGATGGGTGGAGGTTTCAAGTGTACGAGAAGTGCCTTCTGAATGTGTAATAAAGTTTTTTCAAGAAGCGTTTAAAAGGGAAAGTTTTCCGAAAACACTCTTATTTGACAATTGTCCCCAATTTTGTTCTAAGATGATGGATGATTTTTTTGACAAAGTGTGGTATTAATACACAAAAAGTGCCCAGTTTATCATTCCGAGACAAATGGAGTTGTTGAGAGATTTAATAGTGTAATAAAGGAAAATATTTGACTGTCTAGGGTAAATGTTTTAAACTGAAAGGAGGAGTTACAAAAATGAATCGCGACTCATCGTATGACACCTCATACCACGACTCGTAAATCACCATATGAGTTATTCAAAGGCAGGAATCCAAACACCATGTTATGTCCTGGTTGGATGACTTGGAGTAAAGGTATTAAGGATAATGGTATAGGAGCTTGGAGAGAGAGGGAGGAAGGCTTCAGTTAAGAAATAAGAAACAATTTGATGAAAGAAAAAGGGTCTAACAGGTTGCTGTAGGTGTAGGTGATTGGGTATGTGTGAAAGCTCCTATAGGTACAATGTCTGGGTCGAGATACAACAAACCTACACGTGTGATAAAATGCTTTAAAAATGCTGTTAAAGTGGAAGATGGGTTTGGAATTTAAATAGGGTGGTGGTGCCCAAGTCATAGCTGGAGTCGGAAAATTATGATCAAAACAATCTGAATTTCACAGACAGGTTGTCAAGTCAGGATGTTAGACGAAGTGTGTGTAAGACTAATCCCCCATCTTATCCTATGGACTATGTTATTTAGGCCTTATTGGTGTTTATGAATTGTTCTCTTGTTTTTATTTCTATTGTATAGAATTTCTTACAAATTCATTTATATTTCAATATCTTTTTGTATTTACTCTCAACAAGTTTTATGTGTAAATGTTAATGTAAGAAGGGAGATGTGCAGTGTCTTCCGCAATTACATGTTGTAGAAGCAAGTTCTATGGAATGTGGAACTCAGAATGTAAGGTCAGGCTGAAGGAGATCTGGCAGTTGCTGACAAAGACTTGATGGATGAGGTGCTTTCATTAAACCCTGTTTCACAAATTATCGTGGTGTGCTGCCTCCTAATTGGTTAATTCCAACAGTTGAAAACGTTTCAGCTGCAGTGTACGGCAGGGAGTCTTCTCTGCTGTGAAACCGAGGAAACCGTACACAGCCAAACATCCTTCCTGCCAGGGTGCCTGTTGCCTGGAAGAAATGTAAATGCATGCAACTGGTTAATCTGCAAATGTAAAGGGTGCATTGAAGACGGCATTGGCTCTAATCATCACATGAAGCTTCCTGATGACACATATGTAATCTTTGTGAGTGGTACCGCACGGGAGTTACCAGCTGAGCTGTGAAGTGTGTGCTTTTAAAGTACAGTTCTAAAAACAAAATGCACTACGCACTGTCTGGGTATTACTAAATCTATATTTTAAAAGCACTTTTGCTAGCTTAAATCTTTTATTTTGTAGCAGCCTATTTTCTACTGCGTGTATAACAAGTTTAAAATAATAGCACACATGTTCACAGTGCTTTCTGTCACATATTGGACCTTGTAGCACTAAACAAGTACAAGTCACTATTCTCCACTGCACCAGCCAGTATTTAATTCTGTGGCTCTCTGGGCACAGACACAGACCTCTGCAGTGCACTAACTAATAGAGGTTTCATAATGTTCGACAGAGCATTTCCAACTGATTAACTTAACTTGCATTTATTTTTCATTTAAGTTGCGTGTTATTTTATATGCACAGCATCACAGTTCCCATATTTTTTTAATGCGCTTCGACTGCTGATTTAGGTCCCAAATGGGCTGACTGTACCTGTCCTTGACCCGCTTGCATGTCATGTCTAATACCAGACAGTTGATGTTTGATGAGGAAGTAATGTTTGTATACAACACTAGATGGCGCTGCCACCACACGACAGAAACCACATCCTTATAGGTAATGCTGCCTCTTGCAGGATTCTGATTGGAAACCTGAATTTCAGTATTTTAAGTTTGAAAATAAGCAACAGCTGTTAGAGGTTGGAGCCTCGGTACCTACGAGGCGCCGTTCTTTGTAGAAGGTCTGTGGTAGGCAGTGGCGTGTAGTCTGTCAGAGTTTTAGGGAGCCTTGATCAGGACATTGGTGCATTTGAAGAGTAAATGATTCAGTGAGCTGCTTACATTTTCTCCTTTTAAATGTTGAGCCCTCCGCTAGGGAGCTCGCTCACCACGGGGCGATTCACAGAACTAATCTGAGATAAAATCCTAAACTTACTACTTTTGGTATTCACAGAAGGCAATCAGTACTAGTAAAGTTAGGAGTCCTAGCTTTACTACTACTAAATATCTTCTGTGAATACCGAAAGTCGTAAAGTTAGGATTTTGTCTCAGTTTAGTCGTAGTAAAGTTAGGAGTCCTAACTTTACTACTACTAAATACCTTTTGTGAATACCGAAAGTCGTAAAGTTAGGATTTTGTCTCAGTTTAGTAGTCATAAAGTTAGGAGTCCTAACTTTACTACTACTAAATGCCTTCTGTGAATACCAAGAGTAGTAAGTTTAGGATTTTATCTTAGATTAGTTCTGTGAATCGGCCCCTATGTCACGGGACTGACTGCTCGGACATGCAGGCTACAGACAAGTTGCTGCTGTAGGAGCATGAAGTTGTAGTATTCAGTAGGGAACTAACAGCTGTCACTCTAGCAGTAGGTGCGTTAGCCCGCTGCGCTATCTCACAAGCACTGGTAACAGGGTTTACAAACAGAACTCTGCATTAGGCAGACTGACCGAGAAGAGACCCCACTTATGTTTTAACCTGTCACTCGCGACGCGTTTCATATTCTGCTGTTGACTTTCTACTTTCCATTGCTTCTCCTTCTTCAACCTCTTTTTAAGCTTCTCTTGATTCCAGTCTCTTCTTCACTCTCCTCTGTTTTTTTAATAGTTTTTTTTATTTCTGTATTTCTGGTCCACTTGTACTGCTCTGCCCCCTCTTGTTCCGCTTACTGTTTCCTTTTATCTCTAAACCTGTGTGTGTTGTACAATGTTTACTTTATCTTCATGTAATTTCCCCCTTTCAGTTCTTCCATGTTTCCTACTACAGTCTTCGTTCTTTACCAGCACCTTCTCTTATTTTCAATTCATCCTCTTTATTTTTCTGCCATTGCTTCCTCTTGTCGCTCTTTCACTCCCCTCTTCCTTCTTTCCCTGCTCTGCCCTCTTGTACCATGATTTCCTCCCACCCTCTTTGTTTTCTGCCTCCTTGTGCTCACGAGAGCTGGTGACGTGTCAAGTGCAATTGCTAACAAATAAAAAGTGCTGGGTCCTAGGGTTGTGGTTGTGTCTGCCACCAGCACTGTGCAATGCGGCGTTGTGGATACTGAGGTTCGTTCCACCTCATGCCTGTTTCTCAGAGCACCAGAGGCACCAGCGTCTCTGTTTCTCAATCTTACAGGTTCTTTTTCATCCCTCCTTGCTCCACTTGTCTCCATTCCCCTACCTTTTTCTTCCTCCTCCTTTAAACCCTTTTCTGCATTTCCTTCTCTTGCTCTGGGTCAAAGCCTAATGATGACAAATAAGTCCCGGTCACCAAAAAAGAGTAGGTGCCCTCCTCCTGCAAGCACCGGCACAAATAAAGCACAGATGGCTGCAGAGCAGCTGGCTGTGAGTTTGCACAGACTGCTCTCCAGGGCACAACAGCACTTCATAGCACTTCCCTAGACTTTTAAATCAAACTCTGCACACTTATCTTTCATCATGTTTTTACATTAATAATCAGTGGTCACTATGCGCTCTCAGTCCTGGCTGAGGGAGTTCCAGGCCTTTGACTTGGCAATATGACCTGTCGATGCAGCTGTCGAGTATCATTTCGAAGTATCCTGTGAGAAGCATGGTCGGACTGGTCTATAGGGCCCTCACGCAGTACCTGAGGGGCTGGTCTGAAAGGTCACTGTGTAGGCTGCTTTTTGGGTGTTTGTGAGCCTTTTTTGGGGGGGCTGGTGGGCATTTTTGTTTTGCAGCTTTATAAAAGGAACAAACTCGACCGAAAGGTACTGGAGCTCTTTACATGAGCACCAGTTACATTACACATGGACACATTCATCACAGGGAGATTATGCGAGTTGCCCAGAATCACAGAATATTGAGCCGACACTGAGACTGATACCTGCTTCCCCAGTTCCAAAGTCGGCAGCTCTGGGCGCAGCGCGACATTGTTTTATTGTTGATTTCTCTGCTATTGCCTCAAACGTTGCCTACAGCACGCACATACAGTCTCCCACACTTTGCTAAACATCTTGTCTTTACAAGTTTAAAGCTGCCCAGAATTGCAAATGTGAGACACTTTTTTAGCTATCTGATTGGCTAATGGGGCCACTTTTAATTTGGTGCCCGGGGATATTTTCCATCCCAGTCAAACCCTGGTGAGAACACTTTGTGCAGACAACCCTTGCCACACCGCAGCGTGCAGCAGAGACGTTCAGGTGTTGTCCTCTGCCGAGAGAAGCTCATTGGGCCCTTCTCAGGAGGTCACTGCAGTTTGCACCATGCGTTGTGCCAGTCAGCGTGGCCAATGCCAGTACCAACACAACCACTAGCCATCACACTCCTACAAGTGTGATAATTCAGACTACTGCAGACCACCCAAACTACAACAAACATTTGCAAAGCCAATAGGTTTCACCTATGCAAGACCTATTGGCTTTGTCAATGTTTTTTTAAAGATGTTGCACAGCAGATTGGGCTGCTGTGCAAAATGTCTCAAAGCAAATAAAAACAAAGCGTTATGATGCGGCCAACACTGGGCGCATCATAGCGCTATGTTTGGGGCTGCCTGTAGAAAGTGATAAGGAGCCCCCAATTCTCCAATTGCTCACAATTATTTAATAAGGAACATCTCAAGGGTTGGGAGGTGGGACTGTGCCACAGGGGTTGCAGGGGCCTGCGATACGCCCCTGTTTCCTCTCCGGGATGCCGTACCACCAGAAGTGCAATGATCCATCATCAGAATTATTATATTAAGACACAGACTGCTATCGGAAGTCACCTCCACCAATCACTTTAAGCGACTGAAGACGTGCCTTACCTGCAGACTGAACAGGATGTCAACGACCTAGCTAAAGCCTAACCAGGTCAAGACTGAACTCCTCCTTGTAGCTAGGAGCAGCAGACAAGCTCATACCCAAGAAAGGATGCACAAGGGGAAGATGATTTAGAAATCTGGGACTATTCTGAGGGGCTCTTGAGGTGGGCACGTAGCCTCTGAAATGTGTTGAGGAATAAAATCTCGGCTTTCTTGATGGAAGTTTTGCAGAATCTGCGTTGTCTTTGGTCCAGATATGACTCTCCGTGATCGCACATATTGTCTTGGAGTCCTCTGGTTTCTGATTGTCGCGATTTCTGCAGTGAAAGGCCAGAGCGAGGCGCGCACCATGCATTTAACCCCCAGCGCTTCTAGATTACAGCACGCGGTCCGATATGCAGGGCGCGTAAGGGGAGGTAGTAGTATGCACAAGCACCGGGCACTACAACTCCCAGCATGCCCCCAGACGACGAACCGGAAGTAGTTCCCGGCGGTGCTGCCGGAATACGATAAAGCACTTCCCTCTCCCAGGGATCAGTGCTTGCCAATGCTTTTCAAACATCTTTGTAGCGGATGGTATTCCCCGCTGGATCCTCTCTTCCGACGAAGCCCAGCGCCGGAGGACCAGCAGCGACTCGACAAGCCAAAGAGTCCGCGTTGTTGTTACGAAGACATTACCGTTTTGATACCAGGGAGCCCGCAATCCGCCAAGGAGGTCTCGAAGAAACTCCCCGTCTGATGCCGTTCTGTGAGTAGCGCATTACCAAGTAGTATTTTGCTTGCTTCCCTCTGTTTACTTGGCCATGCGTTAGAACTCTGTTGCACTGTCTCAAGCTGCCTTGCTACACCCCGTTTGTTTCTCTCCTTCATGTCTACCTGCACGTGAAACACTCGCCTATGCCTAGAAGCCTGCTGTCCCAGGGATTACCCAGTCTTTGAAACATTGAACAGTTCAGTGCACTCTGACGTGATTATTCAAACCCCAAAACTGTGACGTAACAGTGTGGGGGAGATTGACTGTACTACTGCCAAGTCCTGAGATACATGTTCGCGCTCAACCCTTGCGCATTCATTGAAGTAACCTGTTGATGACTTTACTAAAGTGCTGTTGCTGCTACTGTCTCTAGTAAGTCGCGCTTGCTGTTGGGGTAACAACGTAACTTAGAGAACTTGAGTAGACAGGGGGTGGGCAGCGCGTATTGACCTTTCTGTCGCTTGTCTTCCCTCTATAGTTATTTCCTGGGAGGTTCCTCTGCTGAGTCACAGATTCCCTCATAGACGCAGGACCAGAAGATTCCTCACCGCCCAGCAGCATTTTCTTATTTTATCCACTTCCCTTTTCCCCGGGGGGCTTTCCCGCGCAGCAGTGTAGTTATTGCTCTGTGAGGGTCTGCGCCCCAGGGTCGAGGGGGGATAAACCACGCTCCATCGCTCCCGAAGGCTTCCTTCCGAGGTTGGTGGCAAGTTTGTATTCTTTAACCACTGACTCCACGACACTGATTGACATAGCTTTACATGTGGAGGGAGCTATCACGCTTTCCACCAATGAGACGGATCGTGAGTTGTTTTGAGTGGATCCGCGGTGCCGTGCTCCTCTGTCTGCAGCAGTGATCTGCTTTAGACACTTCAATGAATCCCAAAGTACCGAAGCAGTGACTTCCGCTTGGAAGGAACTCAGACTGGATTTCTTCCAGCGTCGAGTAAGGGAGCTTTTGTCAGGGCAGCTCGCAGGGAAGGTACCATGGACAGGCGGAGATTGAATTGATGATGTTGTGACCACTCCAGATGGTGACGTTGATCCTGTAACTGATATTAATCTTCTCGACCCGTAGGTAGCGTTGAGAGTGCGGCCTTCAGCGTGTGTGGGCCCAGTGACTGATCGATGGGAGTCTACTGGTCCAAGGTTAGTGAGAAGGGATGAGGTTGGCCACAACTCCAGGTTTCCGTTTTGCGATCTCTTTGAATACAGAGATGTTGGTGGTGAATAGTAAAGTCCAGGCTGAACCCGGCCAGCCTCAGAGAAGGACGGGTTGTGTGAGGCAGTCGATAGTTGAGGAGGATTGAGGCAACAAAAGATAAGGCGGATCAGAAGCGAACACGCGAGGACTTGCACTCCAAGCCTGACGATGCTTTATTGCTGGGGTTCTTTAGTGTGTTTTTGTGTCTCCCACAGGCCTCCACTCTCTATTTACTTGGACTGTTTCTTATCAAATATAGGTAACCGGAGGCATTACCTCGGGCAGTGTATGTGGAGCGTCAGGTCCGAAGCAGGTTTGGTGATGAAGAGGGTTTCCTGGTTGAGATTAGGTAACAGTTTGTAAAGGTAGATTCTGGTTTTGGTTAAGGATCCAGCACTGGTTAATATGAGAGACGGGTGAATCTTGGTCCACCCAGCGGGTGGGATATTCTCCGGTTAGTTTGTTGCTCATGGGCTGGTTCTGGTGACTCCTCTGGTTGGTTTGGCGGCAGCGATGGGATTGTTCATTCCTCTTGCCTGGCCAGAGAAATTCTCATGACCATGGCGGTAAAACATGGGTGAACCGATGAGAGGTTCAGGATGGAGGAGGAGATTGGAGCGAGGAGTGATGTGTGAAAGACCAGTTTGAGTAGGGAATGATTGAAGCAGAAGTTGATGGAGTTGAGGTGGAGGATCGAGCACGAGGCGGTGCCTCTCAGGAAAGTGTGGAGGCGGCAAAATTGGCATGATTCTTACTGGATAGAAATATTTTTTCCATTTTATATATTCTGGAGCTCTTACATTCTTTACGCTCCTGCGTTACCCTTACTCTTAATAAAGCTTGTTCGGTTTCCTCTCTGGCAGAAGAAGCTCAGGTACCAGGACCACTTGGGTTTTACTTTAGTTGGTAGTCTAAGTGGGGGGGTGGGATTAGCGGTTTCCAATGAGATGGTAATGCTTGGATCTGGACAGCGAATGTCCATCTACCAGGACCACTTTGAGATTTCGGAGGTTGGACGACCAACGGAAGCTTTGAGGTAGATGAGGGTCATTTGATCCGGAACAGTAAACATGGTCCTGATGACAGTAAACTCGAGAACCTCCTGGACACTCAAGCCCAGATTGACGCAAGCCGCGGCTGCTGCCTGCCACCCTCGGACGTCCCTCATTCGCCAAGATTTACAAACAAAGCATTACCCTCTGATGCTAGAGAGGAGATCGAGAGATAGCCGCGTAGTGGCTGAATTGCATAACGTGAAACCAGAAATCCTCGGATCAATCCCGGCTTCTCCCCTTGAGCAAATTGTGTAATCAGAGGCATATCTTTTATTTCACTGAACTTCCTTTTTCTTCGTTATCACAGAGCGGACCTTTGCGCTGCACAAAAAACCCTTGTGTTTGAGTTCATAACCTATAATAGGACTCAAAGTAGAATCCGAATTGAGGCAACACAAAAGGTATAGATGACACATGCCTCGCCTCTTAGTTCACTAATTGCATGATTATGAGGGTAGGAATGCTTCTAAGTTTTAATAATTACCTCACAAATGCACTGATATAATCTGATGTACCAAGACAAAGCCCTCCTGCCTGTTAACAAAATACACTTTTTAATCCTGAAGAGACTTTATCCTATTTGTACATGAAGTTGGTGTCATGATGTAGATGTTACATGTTTTCAAGGCTCGGCTCGTGGTCCGGCTCTCAGAGCCAAGCTAGAGCCTTCGATTGGCTCTGGCTCGAGCTCGCTCACCTCTAGCCTCCATCTTTGATATTTGTGGAATGCCACGAATACACATGTGCACCACAAAAGAAGATGCCATGGTTAAGAGTCCCTCTGCCTGGACACATGTGTCTAATAAACCAAACTTGTGCTGCACCCTTCCACTGTGGTCAGACCGAGGGGGCTCTCTGTGAGCCGAGCTTACCTGTAACAGGTGCCTCACCTGCAAAGTTGCACTTAATTGGAGTTTTTAAAAATGTGTGCTGACTCCTTTGATGAACTAGTCCATGTTCTTTAAATTGAAGAATGCTTTTCTTAGGTCTCATGCTTCCTGTGTTCCTTGCGCTGTTTCTGATTTTTAGGCAGGTCAGGCGACCTCTCTGCTTGTGTTCTTTCTGTTGTAGATAAGCAGTTAGGTCGAAGAGAGAGTTCAAGTGTTCGAACTAGTCCATGTTCTTTAAATTGAAGAATGTTTATCTTAGGTCTCATCCTTCCTGTGTTCCTTGCGCTGTGTCTGATTTTTAGGCAGGTCAGGCGACCTCTCTGCTTGTGTTCTTTCTGTTGGAGATAAGCAGTCAGGTCGGAGAGAGAGTTCCGGTGTTCACGCAGCAGGTCTAAGGATGCTCACCTTGCCAGGCTGTTCCTTCCCGCCCTCAGGCGTCCTGCCAAAGGTACAGCTGCTTCTGTGCCTGATACCTCCAGGTAGAGCAAGGCCGGTGCCAAATTGTTGTACCGGAAAACAAACCATCTCCACCCCCGATTTGTCCCGACCTACAAAGGGCAGGCGACAGAGCACGTCTACACAGGGCAGGGCTGCCAGGCGCCGCGCTCTTTCGCAACACGCACTTTGATGAGGTTCGCACAGCAGCCACGTGGCCGCCTTTTCACAACTTTTGCGCGCATTCGTGTTCCGAGAGACTCCGGGGCAGGTGCCCGAGTTGAGCAATCGGATTCAGAGAGTGTCAGGTGGAACTTGTTCTCTGATGCTCTCACTCCCACAGATACTCTCTACCAAGGACATGTATGTCGTCAGTCACGTGACAATGGTTGTTCACATGATCGTGATTTTCCATCACATAGGTGTTCTCCAGACGCACATGCATCAGCCCCTGCTCCCCCTAGTTCAGAGTCAATGTTGGCAGCTAATGGGCTACTGTCTTTCATGGCTCTGACTGGTGGAGCATCCTGGCAGGAAGTACAGGGTCACTTCAGCCATCTTGGAAAAGGCCTTTTCACGTCACACTGATCAGGTGATGCAGCCCAAAGGCAGGCGATGCTGCACATAGGTAGGCCCCTCTCAAGTGCCTCTGTGCATAGGTAGGTTCCTCTACGGTGTCTCTGTACATAGGTAGGCCCCACGCAAGTGCCTCTGTGCATCGGAAGGTCCCTCTCAGGTGATGCTGCAAGTAGGCAGGTGTCTCTCAGGTGCCTTTGTGGATGAGTAGATCCCTCTAAGTTGCTGCTGTGCATAGGGAGGTCCCTACAAGGTGTCTCTGTGCATAGGTGGGTGCCTCTGGGGGTGATGCTGCACATAGGAAGACCCGTCTCAGGTACCTCTGTGCATAAGTAGGTCCCATTGATGGGCCTCTCTGCCTATGTAGGTCCCGCTCCTGTGATGGTGTACATAGGCAGGTCCCTCTCAGGTGCCTCTGTGCATTAGTAAGTCCCTCTGAGGTGATGCTGTATCTGGACAGGGCCCTCTCAGGTGCCTCTGTGCATTAGTAAGTCCCTCTGAGGTGGTGGTACACATAGGCAGGTCAGTCTCAGGTGCCTCTGTGCATTAGTAAGTCCCTCTGAGGTGGTGGTACACATAGGAAGGCCTGTATCAGGTACCTCTGTGCATAAGTAGGTCCCATTGATGGGCCTCTCTGCATTTGTAGGTCCCGCTCCTGTGATGGTGTACATAGGTAGGTCCCTTTCAGGTGTCTCTCTGCATTAGTAGGTCCCTCTCAGGTGATGCTGTATCTGGGCAGGGCCCTCTGAGGTGCCTCTGTGCATAGGTAGGTCCCTCTGGGGGTGATGCTGCACATAGGAAGGCCCGTATCAGGTACCCCTATGCATAAGTAGGTCCCATTGATGTGCCTCTCTGCCTTTGCAGGTCCCTCTCAGGTGATGCCGTATCTGGGCAGGTCCCTCTCAGGTGCCTCTGCACATTAGTAAGTCCCTCTGAGGTGATGCTGTATCTGGACAGGCCCCTCTCAGGTGACTCTGTGCATTAGTAAGTCCCTCTGAGGTGGTAGTACACATAGGCAGGTCAGTCTCAGGTGCCTCCGTGCATAAGGAGGTCCCTCTAAGGTTTCTCTGTGTATAGGTAGGTCTCTCTAGGGTGATGCTGCACATAGGAAGGCTCGTATCAGGTACCTCTGTGCATAAGTAGGTCCCATTGATGTGCATCTCTGCCTTTGTAGGTCCCACTCCTGTGATGGTGTACATAGGCAGGTCCCTCTCATGTACCTCTGTGCATAAGTAGGTCCCATTGATGTGCATCTCTGCCTTTGTAGGTCCCACTCCTGTGATGGTGTACATAGGCAGGTCCCTCTCAGGTGCCTCTGTGCATAGGCAGGTCCCTCTCAGGTGCCTCTGTGCATTAGTAAGTCCCTCTGAGGTGGTGGTACACATAAGCAGGTGTCTCTCGGGTGCCTTTGTGCATAGGTAGGTCCCTCTGAGGTGGTGGTACACATAGGCAGGTCAGTCTCAGGTGCCTCTGTGCATTGGGAGGTCCCTCTAAGGTGTCTCTGTGCATAGGTAGGTCTCTCTGGGGTGATGCTGCACATAGGAAGGCCCGTAGCAGGTATAACCCTGGGCAATGCCTTTCAGGTAAATATGCATTTCAGTTGCTACGCAATGGAGTTACCTACTGTACTCACAACACTTTGGTAGATCAACTTTTCGTTTACATGCTAAAAAAGCATATAACCAATTCACAAAAATGAACTTTGAAAAACATCAGGCAATGAAAGAGGTGATGATTTTGCCCCCCCCCCCTAACCTAGGGGGAGGACCAAGCAGGTGCCTTGAACACAAAGAGCAGATCATGGTCAATGATTGTGGTGGTCCCATCCTTCTAGGACCACCCCAAGCAAAGTTATGGGCAAAAATACAATGCCAACCAAAGGCCCATCAAAGCATTATGGGGCGAGATTCTAGAGTTTAGTGAATATTATAGTATTAGCTCTCAGCTGAGCCCGAGAGCCTGCCCCTTGAGGAATGTTTTGATATGGATACTATAATATCCACTGCACCCTAGACTATTGTCCCATAATGCTTTGCAGGGCCTATGGTTGGGATTGTATTTTTCGCCCATAACTGTGCTTGGGGTGGTCCTAGGAGGATGGGACCACCACTGAATCGTTCAGCATGATATGCTCTTTGTGTTCAAGGCATCTCCTTGGTTCTCTCCCTAGGTTACTAAGGACATCAAAATCATCACCTCTCTCACTGCTTGCTGTATTTTCACTTTCACTTTTGGCGAGATGATTATATGCATTTTAGCACGTAATAATAGAGTTACTTATTGTTTACCAAGGGTATGTGATCAATTCTGCAGAATTCCGTGAAGTGCTACTCTGCCAATTATGCCCACCCTTAATACGGGTACCTCTGTGCATAAGTAGGTCCCATTGATGTGCCTCTCTGCCTTTGTAGGTCCCGCTCCTGTGATGGTGTACATCGGCAGGTTCCTCTCAGGTGTCTCTGTGCATTAGTAGGCCCCTCCAGGTGATGCTGTATCTGGGCAGGGCTCTCTCAGGTGCCTCTGTGCATAGGTAGGTTCCTCTGTGGTGTCTCTGTGCATAGGTAGGTACCTCTAAGGTGTCTCTGTGCATAGGTAGGTCCCTCGGGGTGATGCTGCACATAGGAAGTCAGGTCTCAGATACCTTTGTACAAAAGTAGGTCCCATTGATGTGCCTCTCTGCCTTTGCAGGTCCCTCTAAGGTTATGCTGTATCTGGGCAGGTCCCTCTCAGGTGCCTCTGTGCATAGATAGGTTCCTCTACGGTGTCTCTGTGCATAGGTAGGTCCCTCTAAGGTGTCTCTGTGCATAGGTAGGTCCCTTGGGGGTGATGCTGCACATAGGAAGGCAGGTCTCAGGTACCTTTGTACATAAGTAGGTCCCATTGATGTGCCTCTCTGCCTTTGCAGGTCCCTCTCAGGTGATGCTGTATCTGGGCAGGTCCCTCTCAGGTGCCTCTGTGCATAGGTAGGTTCCTCTGCGGTGTCTGTGCATAGGTAGGTCCCTCTAAGGTGTCTCTGTGCATAGGTGGGTCCCTCGGGGTAATGCTGCACATTGGAAGGCAGGTCTCAGGTACCTTTGTACATAGGTAGGTCTCATTGATGTGCCTCTCTGCCTTTGCAGGTCCCTCTCAGGTGATGCTGTATCTGGGCAGGTCCCTCTCAGGTGCCTCTGTGCATTAGTAAGTCCCTCTGAGGTTGTGGTACACATAGGAAGGTGTCTCTCAGGTGCCTTTTGCATAGGTAGAGCCCTCTGAGGTAGTGGCACACATAGGCAGGTGTCTCTCAGGTGCCTTTGTGCATAGGTAGGTCCCTCTGAGGTGGTGGTACACATAGGCAGGTGTCTCTCAGGTTCTTCTGTGCATAGGTAGGTCCCTCTGAGGTGGTGGTACACATGGGCAGGTGTCTCTCAGGTGCCTTTGTGCATAAGTAGGTCACTGTGGGGTGGTGTCACACACAGGCAGGCCGCTCTCATGTGCCTTTGTGGAAAGGTAGGTCCCTCTAAGGTGCCTCTGTGCATAGGTAGGTGCCTCTGAAGTGGTACTGTACATAGGCAGCTCCCATTGATGTGCCTCTGTGCCTATGTAAGTCCCTCCCATATGACACTGCACATAGGCAGGTGTCTCTCAGGTGCCTCTGTGCATTAGTAGGTCTCTCTCAGGTGCCTTGGTGGCTAGGTAGGTCCCTCTAAGGTGCCTCTAGGCATAGGTAGGCCCCTCTGGCTCTGTGCATAGGCAGGTCCCTCCCAGGTGCCTCTGTACAGTGATAGGCCCCTCTCAGGTAAAGCTGTATCCGGGCAGGTCCCTCTCAGGTGCCTCTGTACATAGGCAGCTCCCTCTCAGGTGTCTCTGTGGATTGGTAGATCCTTCTCAGGTGCCTCTGTGCATAGTTAGGTTCATCTCAGGTGAAAGGGTACATGCGCAGGTCCCTCTCAGGTGATGCTGCACATAGGCAGGTGTCTCCCATGTGCTTCTGTGCATAGGTAGGTACCTCTAAGGTGCCTCTGTGCATAGGTAGGTCCCTCTGGGGTGATGCTGTATCTGGGCAGGGACCTCTCAGGTGCCTCTGTGCGTAGGCATGTGTCTCTTAGGTGCCTCTGTGCATTAGTAGGTCTCTCTTTGGTGCCTTTGTGCATAGGTAGGTCCCTCTGAGGTGGTGTTACACATAGGCAGGTCCGTCCCAGGTGCCTCTCTGCATAGGGAGGTCCCTCTAAGGTGTCTCCGTGCATAGGTGGGTCCCTCTGGTGTGATGGTGCACATAGGAAGGCCTGCCTCAGGTACCTCTGTGCATAAGTAGGTCCCATTGATGTGCCTCTCACCCTATGTAGATCGCTCTCCGGTGATGGTGTACATAGGCCCGTCTCTCTCAGGTGCCTCTGTGCATTAGTAAGTCCCTCTCAGGTTTTGCCATTTCTGGACAGAGCCCTCTCAGGTGCCTCTGTGCATTGGTAGGTTCCTCTCAGGTGATGCTGTATGTGAGCAGGTTTCTCTCAGGTGATGGTGTTGATAGCCAGGTCCCCTTCAGGTGATGGTGTACATAGGAAGGTCCCTCACACATTGCTACTAAGTTTTCAGTTGACATATGTGTGACATTCCCATATTTCCAGTGTGTTTTTGTGTGACATTTCAATGCCTTATGCGTGACACTTTATCATGAGTGGAACTCAAGGCAATTGTGTTTTTGTGAACAGGTTATTGTTAGAAATGATTATTTTCTGGAGTGTAATGGTCGGGAAGGGCCTGAAGTGGGCAGTTGGCCTAACGAGAAACAGTGGCCTCTCAGAGCTGCAGGGGGCAATGACGTGGGTCGTTTGGACAACAGGCCAGCAGACAGAGGATGCATAAACCGGAAGTGGTGCTTTCCTGCTGCATGCCTATGTATCAAGAGTCAGATACAGAGGCAGGTAGAGCTTCTGGCACCACAAATGCACAGACTACCCCAAGCCCACGCCGGCAGCCCACGTGTAGGTTTTCGTCTACCAATATATCCCTTTGGTGAAGGAAGTTCCACCGGTGGATTAACTCTAGATTTCCAGAATCAGGAGATGTTGCAATTGCTACCCACCTCCATGTCAATCCCCCAGACTGCTGGACCACAAGCTAACCAAGGTAGTATAAAGAAGGCACCCGCCACCTTTTCCCTCTTTACAGCCCAGGACACTCCTAGCTCCCTCTCTCCCGGCTCTCTTCACCATCCTGTGTCATTCACTTCTCCTTCCCTCCCTATGTCCTCGCCTCCCTCTACTCCTTCTCTTCCCACCCTCCTCCCTTCACACTCTCCCTCTCCCAGTGGCTTTCATTTCACTACACTCAGTCACATTCTTCCTTTTTGCTGTTCCCCCCTCTCCCTCCTTTCCCTTGTTCCTGCTTTATCTCTCAGTTTTTCCTTCTCTTCTCTCCCTCCTACAGTCTCTTCCCCTTCTGGTCTCTCCCACCCCTCATTTGATCTCTTTCCTGTTCCTTTCCTCTTTTGTGCTTCTCTCCTCCTGTCAGACTCCTCTTCCTCATCATCTCTCTCATGTTCCTTCCCACTCTTGTCTCCCTCTTCCTTTTGTCTCTTCCTTCTCCCATCTCGCCCCTCTCCTTTTGCCTTTCCTCCCTTACTTTCTAACCTGGACCTTTGTCACTCTCACCCCTCTCCGTTTCTCTCCAGATTTATTCTCTTCCTTTGCCGCTTTACCTTTTTGACATAATCCTTCCTTTTAACTCTCTCATGCCTTCACCTTTACTCCACTACTCCCTTCATCTCTCACCCTCCTCTTTATGTTTTGCCTTCTCTCTCTTCTCAACTTTTGCTGTCTCTTGTGTACTTCTCTCCGGCCCTCTCATCCCTTTCCTTCATTTTTAGGTTTCACCTGCACAGTACTTGCTCTGTGCTTGATAAAGCTATTGTTTTTAATATAAACTTAAAAGGGACTTACATCACGCTTCGTCTCTTTCCTGGCTTCTCATTGGTTCCTAAGCATGCCACTTACCTTTCCTCCATTTCTTTTGGCTGTAGCATATTTTCATGCATTTACCAATGCTTGTTCCTCGTCTGCTTCCCATATCAGTTTACTGCTGACGAAATACTGTTAACATCCGCTTTGGTGGAACTATATTTTCATAAAGTTTTTCCATTTACTATTGCAGCATATTTATATAACAATTTATCACCCAAAGAGATTAAGTGACTTGCATAGAATCACAGGATGTTGTGCGGCCTCTGAGACTCGAACCGGGATCCCTAGCTCTCGAGTCAGCAGCTCTGGCCAATGCGCCACATCCTCTCCACTCCTGTGTTCTCTGTCAGGGAGCTCTTTCCTTCGACCGGACGATGATTGATTAAAACAGCTCTTCATTCATTACAGAGATGAAACCGATGCATTACCAATGCTTGTTCCATCCAGTGAAAGGAATTCTACTTCCTGTTTAGCTCCCACGTGAGACAGTTCTGGGACTTCTGGCTTCACCCCACCCTCACGTTGCATTCAAGGAGTTGGAGTTACAATTAAAAGTTTGAGTTTACACGTCCAATGTGCAGCATTATATCTATTTAATAACACTCTTTGGGCGGGCAGAATGTGTGTCAATATCATTCAATGTTACATAATTGTGTTATTTTCCAGCCCACAATAATCAGTCTGAACACACCCTCTCGTGTTGAGTGCTGGTGCTTCCGGGACTGTGTGTCTCGCACGTGCTCTTCTCTGCTAGACTTTCCATAAAGATTTCACTCAGTGGCCCTTGAAATCAGAGCAGGTGACCCCTCCTCCAGATGCACCTCGACCCTCTGGGCTTCATTCTTTGGACCAGTGGCATAACGAAAGTTCAAAGGGCCCCCCTGCAATTTACACAGAGGGGCCCCCGCTTCGGATTTATTCTGGAGCGCTCAGGCATAAGTACTGTGCCGAGGGGGCCCCCTGCAGCTCGGCCCCCCCCCCCCCCGCACTGCGGGGGATGCAGGTGCTTGTGTTACGCCCCTGCTTTGGACTTGTAGTTACAAATAAAAGTGTGAGGTTGCACGTCCAATGTGCAAAACGATGCTAATTTACAAAACATGCCTAGAACTGGCAGAATGTGCCAAAGATCACACAGACATCCGGTAGGGACGAGAACTAAGTACATTCCCGCACCCTGGCATTGTGCCCATGGCCTCCTTGCTTCTCAGAAGCTGGCAGGGACAGCTCTCATCTACAGTGCTAAGCGGTGCCACCTGTCTCCAGGTGACCATGCAGCCAGCTGGCAGGACTGGAGAGTGATATGTGCACAGGCGCGTGCCAAGTGGGAGAGGGGCATAGGCTAGTTATGACTCAGAGGGGTGACTGAGTGCGCTAGGGTTGCGGAGCGTTTACCTGTGAGTAGAGGTGGGCAAACTCACAAATTACCAGGCAGAGCCGAGACAAGGGTCTGGCTCGGATCTTAGAGTCCATGCACGAGCCGAGCCCTGAAAATGTTTGCTATGTAAATCAAACGAAAAAAATCACATAAAATATGATAAAGTCTCTTCAACATAAAAAAAAAGTATTTATTTAACATGTGGAAGCTTTAACATTAACATGTCACGCTCCAGCATTGCACTGAGAAGTACTTTTTAAAAGTGATAGATTTTTTGAAAGTTTGAAAAGGCTTTATCGAAGAGAGTCGGTGATATCAAGTATTACAGTTGATAGGAGCAAGTAAAAGCACCTATAGAAAGCAAAAAAAGGTAATTGAATTGATCCATAGGTGTATAACAAGGATACAAAATACGAAAATTTTGCTATGATAAGTTCATTCAATTAATTAGCATATTACGATTTTAAGAGAGTAAAAAGATGAAGAAAAGAAAGGAGAGAACGAACAGGCAAAAGAAAAACATCGCAATATAAGTTAAGAAATGTAAAAAATGACAATATGACTATAATACATACATCAGCCTAGTAGGCTTACAAATGCTATGGTGGATCAAAAATAGTAGTGGCAACCGCTGAAGTAATAGAGTTAAGAAGGATGTGAGCAGCATCTATAGCAGGACTTGTTTAATCATCTGGTGTGTAGTTATAGCACTACCTCTGTCCAGTCTATGATCATGACTTAGCAAATTCCACCATCCGAGAAACAACATTTTGATAGTATCCCTCCAATTCTATGTAATAATTTGTGATGCAATAGCAATGAGTAAGTCAACAAATTTTCCAACTATAACATGAGAATGCCATATATAAGAAGAACCTTCTAAAATACATTCAATTTATCAAAAGGCATGCTAAGGGAACACATTTCAGTTAACCTATATTATCTCAAACCTGAACCCAGAAAACTCGTACAGGTGGACATTCCAAAAACATATGTAGATGGTCACCATTGTCCTTAAGACAAGACCAACACCTGTCAGTGGATCGCTGGAACCTGTAGAGAGACACCGGGGTAACATAAATAGTCTGTTATAAACAAATAAGAATGTTTGTGTTGTACTCGCTGAACGAGAAGTGAAGTGGACTTTAGAGCAATTTTTTTTCCATAGATGAGGAGGGAAAACCCGTTGAAGATCATTTTCCCATTAGAATTCAAGAGCAGACATTAGTTTGTCAGCAGGGGAATTGGTTAGGATGGTATAGATGTAGGACACGTGTACTTGGGAGGTGAAATTAAGGGGAGAGAATGAGGTTTGAGTGTTGAATTGTAGAAGTGGGGGTGAGGATAAGCGTAGGAGAATTGCCGTGAGGTGTTCGGATCTGGCAGCATAGTGGGAGGGAATCCCAAATTTGTGTTGTATCTCATGAAACTTAAGAGGGACCCGATCATAGAAAAGTTAAACTATTGTTATAATCCCTTTATTTATCCATTGTTTTGAAGAAAGGACCCTGTTGTTTAAAAAATGTATATGTTCCTTATAGCAGACAGGGGACATTTTGAGATTCTCCAAACTAGAGTTGGAACAGGTGAGCAAGGGTGTAGCTAAATAAACAGAGTGAGTATTGGTGTGTGAAACGATTTTGGAGCTTGTAAAATGTAAACCATGTATTGAACAGAAAAAGGAGTAATTGAGGAAAGTTCCAATTTTCACCAAATTGTTAATTTGCAATGGAGTTCTTTTGAAAGGGAAGTCCAGATCTGTTCGAGAGTAAAGGCAGAATGAAATTATTTAAGGTTCAGATGATTAACTCCACCAGTATCTTTAGATTGTTGTAACTTAGCTAAGGAAATGCGTACCTTCCGCTTATCCCTTAGAAACTGTATCATTAAACTATTAAGATATTTTAAAAATATAGGCGGAGAGTCACAGGAAGAAAGGATAGGTAGAAATGAATAATTGGTAACATCATTTTAAAGGTAGCTTGCCTTCCCTACCAAGACAAAAATACAGGAGACCATCGGTCAGATAGAGTTGATATTTGTGATTTAGCTGCATTAAGGTTAACCGATATAGTATCTCTGATAAAGCTGGAACGTAAAAGGCCAAAGCTTTTAATACTTTTAGACTTCCATGTAAATCTGTATCTTTGAACAGCTCTTGAAAACAATATTTATTCAGAGTGAGAACTTCTGATTTGTCTATGTTGAGTTTATTTCCTGAAACAACAGAGTATTCACTGAGTAAAAAGGGACATTTGGGAATGGTATGTTGAGGGTCTGGTACAAAAAGAAAAATGCCATCGGCATATACAGTGAATTTAACCTCAATGTCTTTGTATTCATAACCAGAAAGTGTAAGAGATCTGTGGATTTTTTCCAAAAAGGGTTCTGGAGCTAAAATAAATACAAGAGGGAACAGTGGCTACCCTGATGAGGGTCTCTATGCCGGTGAAAATACTGTGACCTCCTAACATTAATAAAAAACTGAGTGGAAGGTATTGAGTGTAATAGGTGAATATATTTAAGGATGTGAGGGCTGAAAGCATGCCATTTTAATGCTCGAAACATGAAATCCCAGTTAACACGTCAACCGCTTTCTCTGCATCCAGTGTTATTTACTGTGATGGGGGAAGTAGATTTGGAGGCCATATGGAGAATATTTAAAAGGTTCTGCAGTTATCTGATATAAATCATTCCCTAACAAAACCAGACTGTTCTCTACCAATTAGATCTGGGAGGACTTGGTTGATACGCAAAGCAAGTACTTTTGCAAAAATCTTAAAATCAGTATTTGTAAGGGAGATGGGTATAAACTGCAGCATTAGAACGGATCTTTATCTTTTTGGGGAAGCAAACATAACATGGCTTCAGAAAAAGTGCCCTGTGCCCTGTCTTGGGAAAGAAAGTATTGAATCAAGAGCAATAGTTTTGATAATAAAATATGGGAAAATTGGGACTAGAACCATCTGGGCCAGGAGCTTTGTCTTTTGGAAGTCTAGTGATCACATTCATAATTTCCGCCACCAAGGTTTCCCTATCTAAGGAAGAAAGGTTAGTTGAATTCTGTATGATTTTAGGGATAGATTAAAAAAGAAAAAACATTCACAGCGTCCTCTGTGAAGGAAGACTCTGGAGTGTATAACTCAGTGTGGTATTCTGGGAAACATTCCAAAAATGTTGAGTCACTGCAATGTCTGGTTTGATGCTTATCTGTGACAATTTGAATATTGGATTTTTACTTCTTAACTTTTAAATAATTGGCTAGTGAACTGCCAGCCTCATCACAGCCATGTAATATTTAGCATTACATTTTAGTAAAGTGTCACATGCATTTTCTAGGGATTGCGTAGTATACTGTAGTATGGCCAGAGTCAGTCTTGTTAATGTATTTGCCTGCATGGAGGAAAAATATTCATCTTGAAGAGTTTTAAAATGTTTAAGCAGTTCTGAACTATCTTTAAGAGCTCTCTTCAATTTGGTTTTAATATAATCTATAATGAAGCATTCAGCTGTCCCTTTAAAGGCATCCCAAATAAAATTAATTTTTGTGTCGGAAGGGAGCTTGACATTAAAAAATTAATTCGAAAAACCGTCAAATTGTTCAACAAAATTCTTATCGCATAATGAAGCGTTATTGAATCTACATCTATTGGCGGAAGGAGTTTCTGTTAATATACCTAAATCGACTATAACGGGGGTTTGGTCTGAAATGAGGATAGGACTAATATCAGCATGGGACAAAGATTGAAAAACATTTAGTGTTAAGAATATGTAATCTAGCCTAGCTCTGGAATGGCGCAAAGGTGAAAAAAGAACATTCTTGTACATCCGGGTGGGAAGATCTCCAGACATCAATCAACCTTCTGAAGACAATGTTTTTTATAAAAGCTTTTTTCATTTTAATGGCTCTATATTGAGTCTGAGAACTTTGATTAATAAAGGGGCCATAGCTAACTACAGCCCCCCCCCACAATGATATTATCAGAAGGGCGAGACAATAATTGAGTTGAAAAGTGTTCCCAGAATTGTGAATCAACACCTGTGGGGCCATGGACATCCCAAACAGAAATATGGGTGTTGTGTATCCTAGGAGTAAAAAAAATCCATCTACCTTCATCATCCTTAACTTTAATCTCAATATGAAAATGCACATTTTTATGAAGGAGAATGACCACACCATTTTTGTTATTAAGGGCAGGGGAGTAAAAATCATGCCCAACCTAGTGTTTTCACAGAGAAACAATGACCCACATGCATCAAAGCAAAAACCGGTCGCAAACGGGCAGATTCTCAGAATCTGCCCCTTTGCGACCGGTATTTTTGCATTTGGGATGCATCATCCCAAATGCAAAAATCGCAATTTAAGTAATCTCTAAATTGCGATTACTTAAATTGCGATTGCATTTAAGGAATCTCAAATTGAGATTCCTTAAATGCAATGCATTAAAGGAAAAAAATTAGCGATTTCGCTAATAGGGGGAGCAAATTACCATGAAGTTGAACTCCATGGTAATTTGCAGAAACTTTGAAAAATGCACTAAAGTGCATTTTTCAAAGTTCCATTTTACACACACATGCCCTTGGGGCATGTGTGTGTGCAAGATGTACTCATATGCAGATTTCAGGGGTGCAACAGGGTGTCCTTTTGACACCCTGGCACCCTTGAAATTGCCTGAGCAATTTGCGATTCTCTAATTGAGAATCACAAATTGAGAATGTCTTCCCATTCATTCCTATGGGCCTCTAGGCCCATAGGAATGAATGGGGAGGTATTCCTTAATTGCGACTCGCAATTTGCGAGTCGCAATTAAGGAATGTTTAGAAATCGCTATTTTTTAAGCAATTTCTACATGCATAGCCTTTTGCTATTCCTTATTAGCGAATCCTTATTTTTTGCTAATAAGGAATCGCAAATGGCGTTGTTGATGCATGTGCCAGAATGTTCTTTAAGGTGAGATTCTTGTAACAAAGCAATTTTACATTTTAATCTGGATAAATGGGTGACAACTCTTTGTTTTTTTAATTTGTAATGGGGTTACATAGGCTTTTAACATTCCACAAAACAACACATTGATTACTCATAGGAGACGGGTAAAGAATGATAATAATTATAACCTTAAATATACCAAAATTGAGTAATACAATAACCTAAAAAGAATATAGAGCCTATGAACAGATAACATGCCAGCAAAAGGAGGCTACGTATGGAAGGAAATGTTGCAGTAGGGAATGAAAGTAAAGAGAGAGGAAAGGGGAGAGTATAGAGATAGATTGGAAACTGAGAGAGAAATGAGAAAGTATGGAGGTACAGAAACTCCCTATTATTAGTGGAGAAAAGGTGGCAAAATGCTGATAGTTTTTAGCCATGGGTGTTAATTTTGAAATGAAAATGAATGGTATAATAAAAGTTGAAGGGGCTGAAGTTTAAAAGCAGAGGCCGAAAATATATAGGATACAAAATGTGGGAAGTATGACTTAGCAATAAGATAGAAAGAAGAGGGCCATGTGATTACATAACGTGTTGGTCAAAGCATCATGGATATTCTGTAAACCTGCGGAGAGGAGGAGGGAAGAATCCTATGTTCCGGGTACGGAAACCAATCAAGCGAGAAAAGTCAATGTTCAAGTTATGCCAAGTTCCATCTCTTCGCCTTTATGTGCATGGATGAATTATTTCAGATCCCCCAAGGTTATCAAAGGTTGTTGTTTTGTCCTTATAGCTAACCTTAAAGAAACAGCGACGAATAACACCATATCTTGTGTCAATGTAGAGGAAAGCCGGACACAAATCCAAAACTTCTTTCCTGTGGGCTGCTATTGATCTGGCTACATCCTGACTAATTGTTTATGTTGTTATGCAGCTGCGAGGACTTTCAGAAGATCGGAGCATTGCAGAAAAGAGGCAATGATTCCTCATGATCCAGCTGAAGGAGAAGATGACATATGTGGAGGGCCGAGATGATGTGATCTTTGAATACTAAGTTCAGATAAATCTTTCATGCAGACGATCTTGGAGATGTTGACATTAGGGAACGCGATGATGTTGGTACCCAACATACCTTCAGGGATGCCATAGATTCTCAAAATGTTGCATTTGTTGCAGTTTTCTACGTCTTCTGTCCTTTTTTTTAATAGAGTATCTTCTTTGTGCAGGAATTCTACTTTGGCCATTACACCATTTACCCACTGCTCAACCTCTATAAGACTGGAATCCAGATGAGACCATTTTTCTTTTTTTCTTTGGAGAGCAGCATTTGTCTCCACTACAAATGTATTTATATTCTTAAATTTGTCCATGATATCCTCCAATGTTAAGGGTGACAGTGATTTTGTGGGAGATGTCGGTCTTGTTTTATTCGCTTGTTGGTGTTACCAGTGGGTTCCTTGCAGGTACTGGTAAGGGGGATAAGGGGAGCGAAGGGCCTTGAAGAAGAAGGAAGTTGGGCATCCATTATGAGGAGAACAAAAAATCCCATATCTAGTGTTACTATTGGAGTACAGCAGCATGGTCGTGAATACTGATGTGCAACAGAGCAGCTGCACCCAATTAATTAATTTGGAAAAGAATGGTCTCATAATGTGGTCGCAGGCATTGCTTTGAAGAAGGAACCTCTGGAGACAAACCGTTAACTCTGACAATTTCAGCCTACTGAGGTGAGTAAAGAATCAGTTTTAATAGCGGCCACCAATTATTCAATGAAATGTCTTTAGTTATTAAAGTTCCTTGAAGGAGAAAGTTCCTGTGACCAGGCAAGCATTTTCCAGGATGTGGATCCAATTGGAGGTGAGGCTCTGCGGAGAGGGAACAGAACAGAAGAGAAAATGGCGGGTGCGGCTGCGAAGGAGCTGTGGGCGACATCAGGGAATGTGCATATAGACCTAGAAAAGAACTAAAAACTCAACCTGACGCTCCCCATCCCCTCTGCAGCTACCACCGACCTCCAAGCAGCGACCAGGCACGGTAGGTCCGCTCCTCCTTCATGTAGAGGCTCCGAGGGGCTTGGAGAAGCGCGGTTAGGTGGTCATCTTGCTGCACTCCCACGCGTGCCTCCCAAAGTGATAGGTTCATAAAATAAACGAATGAATCATTGTAATGCTAATTCTAATTAGTGAACTAATAGGAAAGACACTTGTCATCTAAACCCTGTTCGTGGCTCAGCTTTTTGATAGAGAAACATTATTGTCTTAAACACAATAGGTTTTTATGCAAATGGTATTCTGAACTCACATATTTGAAAGTCCTTTCATACATGATAATGAAGAAAAAGGAGTTTTGGTGAACCAAAATATTTGCCTAAAATCATACAATTAAATAAGGGAAGCCTAGATTTATCTAGGTTCTGGTATCACTTTATATAAATCAGTCACTAAATGGATACCTATTTGTACTTCCTTTTTATGTTACTGCTTTTTTTTTTACCTCTTTGTACAGTTTTAATAGTGTGAACTCAACCCAGAGGTATTGGAGTGCTTTCCCTGAGCACCAGTTGCATTTATACAAGGTCACATTCATTTTTATAGGCACGCGGAGATTAAGGGATTTGTCCAGAATCACAGGATGTTGAGCTGATGCTGAGAATTGAACCTTGTTTCTCCAGTCCAAAGTCTGCAACTCTGACCTTAACTCCACATCCTCGGTAGAGGGAGGGTGGCAGGTAGACGCCACTTGGAAGCTCGGCTTGTTATGGGTTTGAGGTTCTAACAGGACCTCGAGCTGAGCCGGAGCCAGGCTTCAGGCTTGAGCCTGACTTCAGTTTTCAGTGGCTCGCCCACCTCTACCTCTAAGCCATCAGACAAGAGAAGAACTCTGAGAGGGGCCTGGTTCAGCCTGAATCAAGTCAAGCTGCTGTCAATTACCACTGTAGCAGTTTTAGTACAGAACCCTGGTGTGAGAATTTGAATTTGAATTTGAATTTGAATTTGAAGGGTTTTGTATAGCGCTCGTACACCTGGCGGTTTCTTGGCGCTCACTGGTAACAGCTACTCAATCGGTCGGAAGAGGGGGGGGACGGTAAAAGGATCAGGATGAAAAGGCTTGGGTAAAGAGAAAAGTCTTGAGATCTCTGCGGAAAAGGGGGTATTGAGTGCAGGATCTGAGGGACAGTGGGAGAGAGTTCCAAAAAGCTGGGCCCGTGGTAGCGAATTTGGAACCACCCCATTTCTTCCGTTTGAAACGGGGAACCACGAGAAGGTGGTGGGAGGAGGATCGGAGGTCTCGTGATGGAGTATAGGGTTGAATAGCTGAGTTGATGAAGGAGGGGGCGGATCCTGTCCTGGCTTTAAAGATAGTGCAGCCGAGCTTGAATAAGACGCGCTGCCGGACAGGGAGCCAATGGAGGGAAATAAGAAGAGGGGTAACATGGTGTGATTTGGAAAGGTTAAAAACCAGCCGAGCTGCCTGGTTTTGAACCAGCTGAAGGCGCCTCATGAGGTAGTCAGGCATGCCATGGTAGAGGACATTGCCATAATCTAGGCGAGATGTCACCATGGCCAGTAGAATTAGTTTGAGCGCGTCTGGGGCAAAAAATCGTGAGACTCTGCGGATAGTTCTGAGTGAGAGAAAGGCTGATGACACCACGACAGAGACTTGGGAGTGTAAGGAAAGTTGGTTATTGATTTTGAAACCAAGGGTTTTGACAGAGGATACAGGAGTGGGTGGGGGACCTAGTGATGGGGGCCAGAAGGAGGGGGACCAGGGACTGGAGCAACCACCTGTCAACACCAACTCCGTCTTATCGGGGTTGAGTTTCAGGTGGTTGAAATTCATCCAGTCCTGGATAAAGGTCATGATGGACTGAACCTTGGATATGGACTCTGGGGCAGAGGAAAGGTGAAAGATGAGCTGGAGATCATCTGCATAGTTGTACACAGAGACCTCCAGCTGCTGTAAAGCAAAAATAAGAGGGGCGATGTAGAGATTAAATAAAAGGGGGGATAGTGAGGAACCCTGGGGTACACCACACTGGATGGGTAACGATTCCGCAGAGAACTCTCCCAGACGAACCGCCTGAGTCCGACCGCTCAAGAAGGAGGACAGCCATAGTAGGGCTGTTCCTCGGATTCCCGCCGCCTCGACCCGTGAAAGTAAGATGGTATGGTCCACGGTGTCGAATGCGGCGGAAAGGTCTAAGAGGATCAGGGCCTGATGTTGATCGGTGTCCATTCCTTGTCGGAGGTTATCCAGGACTGATGTTATGACGGACTCAGTTGAGTGGGCTGGGCGGAAGCCAGCCTGTCTTGGGGCCAAGGCCCCATGACTTTCCACGAAGTCACTCAGTGTTTTGACCACGTGTCGTTCCAATACCTTTGCCAGGAAAGGCAAGAGGGAGATTGGACGAAAGTTAGCAGGGTCGGAAGGGTCTGCTCCAGGTTTTTTGAGGATCGGTACGATCACTGCCGATTTAAGTGCTGGGGTAGGCCTGGTATATGCTGTTCACTAGTTCTAGTGACCACCTTGTACCATGCCAAGCAACCCTTATGGTGTGGTTGTAAGTCAACCTTTTTGGACTAGCTGCCCTAGTGGTAGCGTAGGCTAAGCAGTCTTTGAGGCTAAACTCGTGATGCGTGTTAAGCAAGCTGTTTTACCAATAGTAACCCCCTTTTATACCAATGAAAGGACACCACACAGATATATATTCAAAATATATATGTATTTATTTCTCAAAGTAACCCCTAGTCTCTTTATGAGCACAGGAGCACAAATCGTCAAACAAGATTATCACAGAATACACAGAAGTTGCACTTTATATGGATAGGCCCTGGTGGCCACTCAAACCATATACTAAAATAGTGGTATAAGTACCACGAACAGAAAAGGGAAAAGGCCTAGGGCCTCTAGAATCACTGGGCCTACAAGGAGCTAACGTCAGTTAGTGACCAGGAGGTCCACGGGTGGCGTGTGCAGAGCAAATAGTCACACGCGTGCTCCCATAGGTTTTAATGGGTGCGTAAAAAGTACAAAGTTACTGCAAAAGGAATCTTCCGGATGACCTAGGAACTTAAGATTTGGAACACAGGCACTAGAGATGTAATACTACACTTGGGCACAGGTGTGCCAGCTTTACCTCACCCACAGGAAGCGGGTGCATAGGCCTCGAAGTGCGTCGGGTTTCTTCTATCTGTTCCGTGGGGCCTGTAGACAAAAGTGCTGCAGGCGGTCGGTCGGGAGGAGATGCAGTGGATCCAAGAGTGGATCGGAGATGTTGAAGACCTGTAAGCAGAGGGGACAGTGTTCACAGTCATTAGCCAGTGACCAGCGTGGCACCAGGTGGGTACCAGGCGATGTCGGGTGCAAACAGGAAGGAAGGTGTAGCTTGACTCTGCAGCCACGTGGTCCCTGAAGGTCGACGACGTCCAGGAGTCGAGTCACGAGCTGTCCCACGCAGGCTCTCGCTGTCGGCGGTGTCGGCGACTTGATCGAAGCAAACAAGCCTTGGCAAAAGCAATTGTTGTAGGCAAGGAGTTTAAGCTGATGGTTCTGACCAGCAAGGTCAGAGGAACTGCTCCTTTGGAGGGGAGCAAGGGCCAGTCTGGAGCAACCAGACCAGCGGTGTTTGTCGTAGATTTCGTCGCCAAGATGGCCACTAGCCAGCGGGCCAGCAACCGGTTAGGCGCGTCGAGTGGCAAAATGCAGAAGGGCCCCACGCAGATCGTGGAGATGCTGGAGGGCTCACCTTTGGTGCAGATGCTGCTCGAGGGTTGGGCTTCTCAGGACCCAAAGCACAACTTGGAGGGAGCCTCGGTTGTTGCACTGGTCAGCTTGTCGTAGTCGTTTCAAGATGGCTGGCTCCACGTGTCTCGGTGCCTCCACGGGTCTCCTCTTTGCAGGGACTGTGGATCGGGCGGTGAGAGGTCTGGAGGTCCAGGTCTTGTCAGTCTCTGGGCTCGGGCTCCGGCGGGAGGCGGCGGCAAAGCAGACGTTGATTCGCTGGATGGTGCTTGCGTTAGCAAGGTGGTCACTCCCTGACCACAGGGGAGATTTTCTTCAGTCTTCTGTGCAGCAGAATGTCGAAGTTCCCGTCTTCTTCTTAGTTTCAAGTTGATTCCAGGATGTCTGAAGTCTTAGGACACAGCTCCTACCTTTATTCGGATTCTAGGGGCCGGACTACCTGCTAGGTCCCTCCCTATGGGTGGGACCAGGAAGGGGGGTGGTTACACCCCCAATCCTTTGTCCAGCTCGCCCCAGGCCCGGGACTGGTGTGCCCCAGGACCGGTTTGAACTGGCATATGCACCGAGGCTCCTTGTGAGCCACAGGCATGTCTGGTTTCTTTCAAGCCCTATCTGACCAATACACAAAATCCTGTCTGGGGTGGTGCACGCACCTCCCCTGGCAGGAAACCCTTTGTCCACACCTCCCAAGCTGGAAGGACTCCCAGCAGCAGGAGGGCAGACTTGTGTCTGTGGTGGCAGCATCCATTTTGTGGAGCTGAGGCTATGTCTGATTTTACCCGGGTTTCAGGTACTGTACATGTCGTGTCCCTCTAGAAGGGTGGAATGCTAACCCCGTCGCCAGAATTGGCGAGGGGTTAGTATTCCAATTCGTATGACACCTTACTCGACATGTTTTGATAAAGCCAAACCAAAGATAGCATTTAACCGCGAGGTTCATAATGCACTTAAGAGTATATGGTATGACGATATCTGGAAACAGTAGAAGGAAGTTGTTCCGACCACTGCAGACAGGCTCAGCTCATGCCAGAGCACCATCTCACATGGAACCAAGCACTCTGCCTTCAGGATTGTTAAGGCCTGCCATAGGAGTGACTTATAGGTTACCAGGTGTCCCATTTAAGGTTAGGTATAGGTATACTACACCTAAGTAAGAGGTGATTACACCAACTTACCCCAGCTGAGTGATCAGCCAGTTGTGTCAAATTGTTAGGCCAAGCCTGGGGTGGCATAATACATGCTGCAGCCCTTGGCAGGCCTTGGGTACACCAATGCCCTGGGTACCTAGTGTACACTGGTACAGGGGCTGACAGGGTGATCCACTTCCAATTGGTTATGCACCTAGGGTGCATAGTTTTAATTTAGTAGAGAGAACAGCAGGCTGGGGGTCTGATTGGCAGGCCCACAGCCTCAATATGTCAAAAACCAGTGAAGCAAAAAGCAAAAATTTGGGGTGACCATAGGATAGCAGACCCTACTCTCCTACACAACCCCCCCCCAAACGCTGGGACATTAAACTAGCCTTGACCAGTCTCGTCTTCATGTCCTAAGTGGAAGTACCTGGAGAGACCATCTGCATTCCCATGGTCAGTACCTGGCCGGTGCTCCACTGTAAAGTCCATCCCCTGTAGGGAAATGGACCACCTAAGCAGTTTGGGGTTTTCACCCTTCATCTGATTTAGCCACAAGAGGGGCTTATGGTCGGTCTGAATCTTGAAGTGAGTGCCAAACAAGTATGGCCTCAGCTTCTTCAGGGCCCACACCACAGCAAAGGCCTCCCTCTCAATAGCTGACCAATTCTTCTCTCTGGGGGTCAACCTTCTGCTAATAAAAGCAATGGGTTGGTCTTGACCATCTACATTAAGTTGTGACAGCACAGCTCCCACACCCAACTCAGAAGCATCTGTTTGGACAATAAACTCTTTGGAGTAGTCAGGACTTTTCAGGATAGGTGCAGAGCACATGGCCTCCTTCAGGTCATCAAATGCCTTTTGACAGCTTACTGTCCACTGAACCTTTTTGGGCATCTTCTTGGATGTCAGATCATTAAGAGGAGTCACAATGGACCCATAGTTCTTAACAAACTTCCTGTAGTACCCAGTCAAGCCCAAGAAAGCTCGAACTTGAGTCTGGGTGGTTGGAGGGGACCAGTCCTTGATGGATTGTATCTTACTCTCCAGTGGTTGAACTTGGCCTCCACCTACAAGGTGGCCCAAATATACAACCTTACTCTGCCCTATCTGGCACTTAGTAGCCTTGATAGTGAGGCCTGCCCTTTGCAGAGCCTCAAGAGCCTTCTTCAGGTGGATCAGGTGATCCTCCCAGGTGGAGCTAAAGACAGCAATGTCATCCAGATATGCTGCGCAAAAGTCATCCAACCCAGTAAGGACTTGGTTCACCAGCCTTTGGAAGGTGGCAGATGCATTCTTCAGACCAAAGGGCATCACCACAAACTGGTAGTGCCCACCTGGGGTTGAGAATGCTGTTTTGGCCTTAGACTCCTCAGCTAATCTGATTTGCCAATAGCCAGCTGTTAAGTCAAATGTGCTCAAAAACTTTGCAGAAGCTAGTTTGTCTATGAGCTCATCTGCCCTTGGAATAGGGTGTGCATCTGTCCTGGTGACAGCATTGAGTCCTCTGTAATCCACACAGAACCTCATCTCTCTCTTGCCATCTTTGGTGTGAGGTTTGGGGACCAGAACCACTGGGCTAGCCCAGGGGCTCTCTGAGGGTTCAATGACACCTAATTCCAGCATTTTATGTACCTCAGCCTTTATACAGTCCCTGACGTGGTCAGGTTGTCTGTAAAGTTTGTTCTTTACAGGCAGACTGTCACCAGTGTCCACCACATGGGTACACCAGTCAGTTTGACTAGGTATCAAGGAAAACATATGTGAAAATGATTGTAGAACCTGTCTACATTCAGTCTGCTGATGGGCAGTGAGGTTGCCTCCAAGGGTCACTCCTTCAACTGAGCCATCTTCAGGGTTCTGAGACAACAGGTCTGGGAGAGGGTCACTCTCTTCCTCCTGTCCCTCATCTGTAGCCATGAGCAAGCCCATGTCTGCCCTGTCAACATATGCTTTAAGCCTGTTAACATGGAGTACCCTGTGGGGACTCCTGGGAGTTCCTAGGTCGACCAAGTAGGTGACCTCTCCCTTCTTTTCCAGGATTGTATGGGGTCCAGACCATTTGTCTTGGAGTGCTGCTGGGGCCACTGGCTCCAACACCCATACCTTCTGCCCTGGCTGAAACTCAACCAAGACAGCCTTTTGGTCGTGCCAAGCTTTCTGTAAGGCCTGGCTTGCCTCAAGGTTTTTGGATGCCTTCTCCATATACTCAGCCATCCTGGAGCGGAGACCAAGTACATAGTCCACTATGTCTAGCTTAGGCTTTTTGAGAGGTAACTCCCAGCCTTCCTTCACCAAACACAGTGGGCCTCTCACAGGGTGCCCAAACAACAATTCAAAGGGGCTGTAGCCAACTCCTTTTTGTGGGACCTCTCTGTAAGCAAACAGAAGGCAGGGTAGAAGGATGTCCCATCTTCGCCTGAGCTTTTCAGGTAATCCTTTGATCATACCCTTTAGGGTCTTGTTGAATCTCTCAACAAGCCCATTGCATTGTGGGTGATAAGGGGTGGTGAACTTGTAGTTGACACCACATTCCTTCCACATAGCTGTTAAGTATCCTGACATAAAGTTGGTACCTCTGTCAGATACTACCTCCTTAGGAAACCCCACTCTGGAGAATACTCCCAGCAGGGCCCTGGCCACAACAGGTGCTGTAGTGGTCCTAAGGGGAATTGCCTCTGGATACCTGGTGGCATGATCCACTACCACCAGTATAAATCTGTGCCCAGATGCAGTGGGAGGATCCATGGGACCCACTATGTCTATTCCCACTCTTTCAAAGGGAACCCCCACCACAGGTAGTGGTATCAGGGGGGCCTTTGTTGTGCCACCTGATTTGCCACTGGCTTGGCAGGTAACACAGGAGCGACAAAACTCCTTTGTATCTTCATTCATATGAGGCCAGTGAAAGTGAGGGACAAGTCTGTCCCAGGTCTTGTTCTGGCCTAGGTGTCCTGCTAAAGGAATATCATGGGCCAAGGTAAGAAGGAAGCCCCTAAATTGCAGAGGTATAACCAACCTCCTGGTTGCACCAGGCTTGGGGTCTCTAGCCTCTGAATAAAGGAGCCCTTCATCCCAATACACTTTATGGGTACCTTGAGCATTCCCAGCAGCCTCAGCAGCAGCCAGCTGTCTGAGGGGTTCAAGAGAGGGACAGGATAACTGAGCCTGCCTCAAGTCAGCCCTTGAAGGTCCCCCTGTCCCCAGAAACTCAACCTGGTCAGGTTCAAGCTCTTCAGGGACAGTTCCTTCAGGGTCCTCTAGATCAGCTTCCTGGGAAGGCTGATCATCACTCTGAGGCAGGGGGGAAGGCACAGCCTTGACCCTCCTGTTCTTCTTCTTGGTAGGTGCTTGGTCCATTGTTCCAGGATCCAAGACCTGTGGTTCAGTGAGGCACTTTTTGGCCTGTGACCTGGTCACAGCAAGGACATGTGATGATATACCTAACATCTCTGCATGAGTCCTGTACTCCACTTCTGACCATAGAGAACTCTCTAGGTCATTGCCCAACAAACATTCTACTGGGAGGTCTGCACTAACCACAACCCTTTTGAGGCCAGTTACCCCTCCCCATGAGAAGTTAACAACTGCCACACTGTGTGAAGTAGTGGCATTGCTGGCATTGGTCACCAGGTAGTTCTCACCTGGTATGTACTGTCCAGGGTCCACAAAGCCTGGTGTCACCATAGTGACACTGGCACATGTGTCCCTGTAGGCTTGAGCCACTTTGTCATTAATTAAAGGAGTCTGTCTGTACTTGCCCAGGTTACTGGGGCTCACAGTCAGGGACAAATCAATGTCCCCATCACAGATCAAGACTGCCTGTGTCAGGGTTCTGTCTAAGTCAGAATCTCCTTCAGTTCCCATAGTGATTCCCACTACACCCTTTGTCTGGGGACCAACACTGCTAACAGTAGTACTGGGAGCAGGTGCCTTAGGGGCAACAGTGTTGGGGGCTCCACCCTTTTTGCAATCACTAGTCCAGTGAGTTGTATTCTTGCAATGATTGCACCAGGGTTTCTTTTGACCTTCTTTCTTCTTTTTGGACTGTTGGGACCCACCCTCCTTAGCAGTAGTTTGGGGCCCTGTTGAAGACTTCTGGTCTTTAGGTTTCTGATCTCCACCCTTTTGGTCTGTTTTCTTCTGATCACCCCCTTGGCCCTGGTTCTGGTTCTTTTGCTTAACCCTGGTTCTGACCCATTTGTCTGCCTTCTTTCCCAATTCTTGGGGAGAGGTCAGATCAGAGTCAACCAAGTGTTGATGCAGTTGCTGGTTTTGACAGTTATTTAAAATCTGTTCTCTCATCATCAAATTATACAATCCTGTAAAATCAGATACCTTACTTCCCAGCAACCAACCCTCCAAAGCCTTAGTGGCACATTCAACATATTCAGACCAGTCCTGAGTCTGTGTCTTTTGGGTGTCTCTGAACATTAACCTGTACTGTTCAGTGGTCAAGCCTAACCCATCTACCAGAACACTCTTCAGGACTCTGTAGTTTCTGACATCCTCTTCTCTAACAGTGAGGAGTCTGTCTCTGCCTCTTCCTTCAAAGGAGAGCCAGAGGATTGCTGCCCACTGGTCTTCAGGAACCTGCTGTACTTTGCAGGCTCTCTCAAGAGCAGTTATCCACTTGTGGATGTCATCCCCACTTTTGTAGGGGGGCACAACCTTAGACAGGTTTCTATTATCGAAAACCCTATCTTTGTCCTTAGGGACAATGCTGCCACCAGTGGGTATAGACCCACTCTCTCTAGGTTGCCTAGCCTTGTTCAGTTTTTCTTCCATCAGGGCTACTTCTAGCTCCTGCTTCCTGATCCTCAGCTGGGCTTCCTGCATTCTGGCCTCATGTTCCCTCCTCTGAGGGGTGGTCATCCTTTTCCTGGAGTGACCTTGAGAGCCTCTAGAGCCATGAGAAGCATTGGAGTCACCTGAGTGATTCCTTTGCCTCCCAAGCCCTGTGTTAAGTCCACTGGGGAGATCCAATGGGGTGAACCCATTGTCAGTCCCCAATAGCCTTAGTTTAGCTGGGCCAAGTATAATACTTGGCACTGGGCTAGTTCTCCCTTCATCCTCACTACTGTCAGTATCCTTTTCACTCTCATCCTCTGTGGTAGGCATCCCATCTAAGGGGTGACTATTGGAAAGGGGTACCTCAGTGGCATCTTCAGAAGGGGGGCCTCCTGTTCCTGTCCCTAAGGGGGCTAACTGGGAAGCTTTCTTGAGTGCTCTCTGATTCTCATCATTCTGTAAGAGCTCTCTGAGCTCAGCAGAGTTTGGGTTCTTGGGCTGTTTAAGGCCTCTAAGAGTTGCCAAATGCCTGAGCTCGCTCTGATTAAGGGTAGCAAAGCTGGATGGTGCCCTCTGGGGGTCACTCTCAACAGAGATGGGTACAGTGGACCCCTCTGCCCCGGCCATTGCTCTTAAGTGTGGGTGGATGTGTTGCAATCTACCTACACTTGTGTTTACCTACTAAACCTATCTAGTAGTTGTAGTCAGGGTGTGCTACTCCCTTTGCTCTACAACAACTAAGTTCAGTAGAACTTATGTATATCTAATCTTGTTTTATATGTACCTACAGGTACCTATGTGATCTTTCAATTGGTAACCAAGAGATTACAATGGTAAAACACAGCAAGCTCAAATCCAACCGCTGCTCACCAATGTGAGAAGTTGGCCTGGTATATGCTGTTCACTAGTTCTAGTGACCACCTTGTACCATGCCAAGCAACCCTTATGGTGTGGTTGTAAGTCAACCTTTTTGGACTAGCTGCCCTAGTGGTAGCGTAGGCTAAGCAGTCTTTGAGGCTAAACTCGTGATGCGTGTTAAGCAAGCTGTTTTACCAATAGTAACCCCCTTTTATACCAATGAAAGGACACCACACAGATATATATTCAAAATATATATGTATTTATTTCTCAAAGTAACCCCTAGTCTCTTTATGAGCACAGGAGCACAAATCGTCAAACAAGATTATCACAGAATACACAGAAGTTGCACTTTATATGGATAGGCCCTGGTGGCCACTCGAACCATATACTAAAATAGTGGTATAAGTACCACGAACAGAAAAGGGAAAAGGCCTAGGGCCTCTAGAATCGCTGGGCCTACAAGGAGCTAACGTCAGTTAGTGACCAGGAGGTCCACGGGTGGCGTGTGCAGAGCAAATAGTCACACGCGTGCTCCCATAGGTTTCAATGGGTGCGTAAAAAGTACAAAGTTACTGCAAAAGGAATCTTCCGGATGACCTAGGAACTTAAGATTTGGAACACAGGCACTAGAGATGTAATACTACACTTGGGCACAGGTGTGCCAGCTTTACCTCACCCACAGGAAGCGGGTGCATAGGCCTCGAAGTGCGTCGGGTTTCTTCTATCTGTTCCGTGGGGCCTGTAGACAAAAGTGCTGCAGGCGGTCGGTCGGGAGGAGATGCAGTGGATCCAAGAGTGGATCGGAGATGTTGAAGACCTGTAAGCAGAGGGGACAGTGTTCACAGTCATTAGCCAGTGACCAGCGTGGCACCAGGTGGGTACCAGGCGATGTCGGGTGCAAACAGGAAGGAAGGTGTAGCTTGACTCTGCAGCCACGTGGTCCCTGAAGGTCGACGACGTCCAGGAGTCGAGTCACGAGCTGTCCCACGCAGGCTCTCGCTGTCGGCGGTGTCGGCGACTTGATCGAAGCAAACAAGCCTTGGCAAAAGCAATTGTTGTAGGCAAGGAGTTTAAGCTGATGGTTCTGACCAGCAAGGTCAGAGGAACTGCTCCTTTGGAGGGGAGCAAGGGCCAGTCTGGAGCAACCAGACCAGCGGTGTTTGTCATAGATTTCGTCGCCAAGATGGCCACTAGCCAGCGGGCCAGCAACCGGTTAGGCGCGTCGAGTGGCAAAATGCAGAAGGGCCCCACGCAGATCGTGGAGATGCTGGAGGGCTCACCTTTGGTGCAGATGCTGCTCGAGGGTTGGGCTTCTCAGGACCCAAAGCACAACTTGGAGGGAGCCTCGGTTGTTGCACTGGTCAGCTTGTCGTAGTCGTTTCAAGATGGCTGGCTCCACGTGTCTCGGTGCCTCCACGGGTCTCCTCTTTGCAGGGACTGTGGATCGGGCGGTGAGAGGTCTGGAGGTCCAGGTCTTGTCAGTCTCTGGGCTCGGGCTCCGGCGGGAGGCGGCGGCAAAGCAGACGTTGATTCGCTGGATGGTGCTTGCGTTAGCAAGGTGGTCACTCCCTGACCACAGGGGAGATTTTCTTCAGTCTTCTGTGCAGCAGAATGTCGAAGTTCCCGTCTTCTTCTTAGTTTCAAGTTGATTCCAGGATGTCTGAAGTCTTAGGACACAGCTCCTACCTTTATTCGGATTCTAGGGGCCGGACTACCTGCTAGGTCCCTCCCTATGGGTGGGACCAGGAAGGGGGGTGGTTACACCCCCAATCCTTTGTCCAGCTCGCCCCAGGCCCGGGACTGGTGTGCCCCAGGACCGGTTTGAACTGGCATATGCACCGAGGCTCCTTGTGAGCCACAGGCATGTCTGGTTTCTTTCAAGCCCTATCTGACCAATACACAAAATCCTGTCTGGGGTGGTGCACGCACCTCCCCTGGCAGGAAACCCTTTGTCCACACCTCCCAAGCTGGAAGGACTCCCAGCAGCAGGAGGGCAGACTTGTGTCTGTGGTGGCAGCATCCATTTTGTGGAGCTGAGGCTATGTCTGATTTTACCCGGGTTTCAGGTACTGTACATGTCGTGTCCCTCTAGAAGGGTGGAATGCTAACCCCGTCGCCAGAATTGGCGAGGGGTTAGTATTCCAATTCGTATGACACCTTACTCGACATGTTTTGATAAAGCCAAACCAAAGATAGCATTTAACCGCGAGGTTCATAATGCACTTAAGAGTATATGGTATGACGATATCTGGAAACAGTAGAAGGAAGTTGTTCCGACCACTGCAGACAGGCTCAGCTCATGCCAGAGCACCATCTCACATGGAACCAAGCACTCTGCCTTCAGGATTGTTAAGGCCTGCCATAGGAGTGACTTATAGGTTACCAGGTGTCCCATTTAAGGTTAGGTATAGGTATACTACACCTAAGTAAGAGGTGATTACACCAACTTACCCCAGCTGAGTGATCAGCCAGTTGTGTCAAATTGTTAGGCCAAGCCTGGGGTGGCATAATACATGCTGCAGCCCTTGGCAGGCCTTGGGTACACCAATGCCCTGGGTACCTAGTGTACACTGGTACAGGGGCTGACAGGGTGATCCACTTCCAATTGGTTATGCACCTAGGGTGCATAGTTTTAATTTAGTAGAGAGAACAGCAGGCTGGGGGTCTGATTGGCAGGCCCACAGCCTCAATATGTCAAAAACCAGTGAAGCAAAAAGCAAAAATTTGGGGTGACCATAGGATAGCAGACCCTACTCTCCTACACCTGGTGAATCCACCAGTGTTGCTGGTGGATTCACCAGGCAGCTCTGAGTCCAGCTTTCCTACACCCCGTGATGAACACGCTCTTAGAGGGCTTAGACAATGCTCGATGGTATAGATAATGATGCGGGCGTTGCTGCCTTTCACCTCACCGCATGGTCCGCCCAGAGAGCCTGTAAGACCAGGAAGTGGACTTGATTGACTGGACATTGAGCCTCGTCTGGCCTTACGTTGCAGTAAAAAGAAACAACATGAACATGCCAGCACTCACCTCTCCCAGCCGGGATGGCTCAAATCTGTGACGGGCACTGCGGCAGTGCTGCACAACGCTCAGGCACCACTGCCACAACAAGCTAAAGTTGCCCTGGCTGCTTTTGTGAAATGTAACCAGGCTTATTTAGCGCCTCATATCCTGTGGTACCAGGGGAGATATTATGTGTGACTTATGCATTTTAGTGCAGTGATGCAGACACCAACATTAAAGGGCGCTAGTCTAACCCCTGTTGAGTGGTGCTCAGCAGGGCTGCTCTCAGGTGTCTCTTTGAATAGGTCCCTCTTAGGTGATGCTGCATAGAGGCATGTCCCTTTCAGGTGCCTCTTTGCATAGGCAGATCCCTCTTAGGTGATTCTGCATAGAGGTATGTCCCTTTCAGGTGCCTCTTTGCATAGGCAGATCCCTCTTAGGTGATGCTGCATAGAGGCATGTCCCTTTCAGGTGCCTCTTTGCATAGCTAGATCCCTCTTATGTGATGCTGCATAGAGGCAGGTCCATCTCAGGTGCCTCTGTGGATAGGTAGGCCTCTGTGAATAGGCAGGCACATCTCAGGTGATGCTGCACATGGGCTGGTTTTTCACGGGTGCCTTTGTGAATAAGTACGTCACACTCAGGTGATGGTGTGTATAGGCAGTTCCTGACTCTGGAGCCACAGTGCCTAGGTAGGTCTTTCTCAGGTTATGCCATACATTGGCAGGTCCATCGCAGGTGCTTCGGTGCATAGGTCGTGTCAACACTTTTAATGAATAAATAAATAGGGTTGAGATGCAGGACCGGATCCGTGTGAGTCTAATAGGACGATGGCCCTAGGCAAATAAAAGAAACCTACATGGGGCAAAATTTTAAGTCAAAGCTATAAATGCTTTTTCAAATGTAAGAATCATTACAGAAGGCAATTTCAAACCAGCACCGATAATGCTTCAAAGAATGTAAATGCTAGAGAAATCAACATAAAACATAACTCCAAAGCAGGTAAGTAGCCAGAACCAAAGTATACTTCAGCAAGGGGACTAGCATAAGTCAAGAAAAGTCTAAGCATAAATCAATAGACAGACTAGCTTAGAGTCAGCAGAATTAAAAGGGTGAAAAAAGTCTAAGTATAAATCAAAAAGCAGGATGAAATAGAGACTTCTCAGTTTGAAAGGCAAAAAAGTCTGCCACACATCCCAGAAAGGACACATTTTATAGGTTTTAGAAAGTGAAAACTACACTCTCAATCTGGTGAAATCTGACATCATAGGGCTGTACTAATAAAGTAACTTACTCAGAAGCCAATCGTTTTTCAAGAAAATATGATACATGAAATAAGGAATTTTCGTAACATCTAGCTTCATGCATAACTTTATTAAGGCGTACATTGGAAATGAAGAAAATAACACAACAATTGTGCAACAAATAAAAATGATAAACAGTACAACTGCTTAGAGTGGACTTGAGTAAATAGCTTTGAATTAGTTGCAAATACATGAACATTCTGCATTTGGCTACTGTCTCAAGGAATACATATTAATACATTTCAACTCGACCAATAAACAGTACCATGAAGTGAATTCTTCGTCACCTATTTTCTGAAATGCAAAGGCACAGTAGAGAAACATGCACGTATGGAGCTCATTCATGGAATTGTAAGCATAATTCTTTCTGTCACTGCAAAATAAATGTCAATGAAGGCTGACTAGGACAAATCCTCCTGGGTGGGCCTGTGCATAAGTCAGACACTCTTTGGTAGGCCTGTGCACAGACTGGACCCTTTCGGGTGTCCTTGTGCATAAGCCAAGCTCTCTTAGTTCTTGATATAGAAGAATGTCTTAGACGCATCTGTACAAATGTAAGACCCTCATGGCCGGTCATTCACATAGGAAAGCTCCTCTTATGAGTTTCTGTGCATAGGATCCTTTCAAAAGGTCTGTGAACCGGGGGGCAGATATGATGATTTGGGTGGTCCTGTAGGTAGGAGGGACCCTCTTAGGTAGTCCTGTAAATTGTGGAGAGGCTCTTTGATGGTCCTGTATGTAAGTTGGACCTTCTCAGGTGGTATTAAGGAGGGAGAGGACTCAGGTAGCCCTGGGAGTAGGAATAGTAATCCCAATGGGCTCTCACAGAATTTCAGGAAGTGGATAGAGAAATCATATAATAGGTGAAAATGCTAGAATTGCTTTTATGTCTGAAAAGACCAAAAGGCAAACAAAGGTCTCGGAAATGGGGAGCATTGAGCAGATTCTAAATGATGTCCCTGCCTGCCATCATTTGCATAAAACAACCAGAGAGCTATCTGCAGGTTCAGGCCAAGGAGCTCTGACTCCGCCTTTCATTCTTTCAAGGTTGGTAAAATGAGCACCAAATTTGATTGAACAGTAACAATTGTAAATAAGAACATTTACCATAGAGCACTTTGATGAAAGCACCGTTTGATGAACATATTAGCACAATGCCACTGCCCCCAGCCGCTGCTGCTCTCCTCAGGGGATTGGAGGTGAAAAAGTGGAATAACCAGTAATAACAATGCTATATATCGCCAGCAAATTTTGAATCTTTACAAAGGTGTTTTACATCAGCCGTCAGCTACCAGTAATAGAGTTGTCACAATAATTACCACCAAATCTTAAGTACAGTGGACCAGTAGGAATGGCTGACGGCCCGCTAGCTGCCTTACCGACAACACTTTAGGGAGGGCTTACACGACCTGGACAAGAAGTGTTTTGTGGGACTGATTAGGATGACTTCTGGGAAGGAAAGGGTGAAAACAGCAGCACAAAAAGAACAAGAATCATTTAGGGTGACCTCTGGAAGATGTGGTATTGGTTTGTACGTCTTTCCTCTGGACTGCTTTTAGCTGTCTGTTTGTGAAAGGAAAGAGCTCTTGTCCCGCACAGATGAGGCTACAGTGGACTTAGAGCCCGCCCATTTCTTACGATTGGTTGGCTTTATAGTAACTCTCATTTGCTTGCTTCTCATTTGATAGCATTGCTTCCTCTTCTTGTGTTTGCCCCTCCCCTGGAGAATAGCCTTGTTGACATTCTTTTGAGTGGCTGATTGTATTTTTCCACTGCTTACAATCCAGGAACTATTTTTTCTTTTACTTTAACTGCTCCCTAAGAATATTGTGGTTTTGTGCTCTCTGTGTGCTACTTCCCCTCTCAAATCCTTCCCACAGCACAATCCATGTTGCTTCCTCACTTCCCACTTGCCCTTTACCTCATGTGCTGCTTCGCCCATTCAATACCCATCCCACCGGAAATTCTTTACTGCCACTCCGACTTTTTATTATTTTTTTTAATCTCCCTCCAGACCTAAAACTTATCTGTTTCTCTACTTACTTCCCGTTGTTCCTTCCATTACCTCCTCCCAGCGATCCTCCACTTTCCTTGCTGTCTTTTATAAAAATGTTTTATTTTTATGTTTTTGAGAGGGTTTGGCAGTTGCCACTTGCTCTGCTGTGATACAAATGTTTTCGCAAAGATACAGTTTTTTTGTATTTACAGGTCCAAGTGGTGTCTGCCATTTTGGAGCAGTAAATAAAAAATAAATAAATTTGTGCCTGTGTTGTTCCCTAACAGTAAATACAGTGGTCCCATGGATCAAAAGCCTCCGCAGATCTACCCACGCAAGTCTACCAATCACATTAGGGTGTGGTAGTATGCCAATAAATGAAGAGAGTGTTCGTTGCGTAAACATTATATATACATATAGATATGTATACAATCAAGTCAGGGTGTCGTGATGTCATAAACTGGGCACATTTATTGTCCACTTTTAGAATCCTGGTTTGACATAGGTCTTTGAAGGAGCTGGAGAACTATTGTTACAGGTAAGAAACGTATTCCAATTGACGAATGACAGATTATTGATAGTAGCTAGCCAAGCTTGAGAACCATTGTTACAAGTAAGTAACTTATTTCTTTTGACGGTTGACAGATTTTTGACAGTAGCCGTGCTGGAAAACCATTGTTGCAGGTAAGAAACCAGTGCTTAATTTAAGCCAGTGGCTGCTGGTGCTCAGCACCGGCACTTAAGTGTCAACACTAGCACTTATGGCAGTCTGCCACATGATGGAGCTGTTTGTCTAATTTATAAATGAACACAACAGTTGTTCACTAATTCAATGTACATTCAAAATCACTAATACCTGCCGCCAAAGGTATATTTATAGCTTTGGAGGCCTGTAAAACTCTGAACTGTCATACTTGTAGGAGTGTGATGGTTAGATGTTGTGTTGGTAATGTCATCAGTATCGCTGGCAGGGACAATGGGTCGTACAAGCTGCAGTGGCCTCCTGGCAAAGGCCCTGGCCTTATATTGTTTTTACAAATTAACCACTGTAACAAACATTTTCCTGTTGACGGACTGCAGATGATTAATCCATAGCTGTGAGAAACTGGGTTCTTGTTGCATTACCCCCACCACACTTTTTGCCCGGCTCTTGATCAACTTCGACTGAGGTGCATTGGGTACATGCTGACCAGGTTCCCAGTACCAGTGTTCTTTCCCTAAAGCTGTACCACAATTGACACAACTTCAGCAACCCCTATAAGTCCCTAGTAAATGGCACCCAGGGCATTGGGACAGAACAGGGTGAACTAGGGCTGCACCTCCACTTGTACCACCCCAGGGCCCATCACCAAGACCATGCAAACTGCCATTGCAGGCTGTGTGTCTTGGTGCAGGGAAAACTAAAGAATCAACATGGCACACAGCCCTGTGTGCCATGCCCACAGACACTGCATGAGGTATAGGTAAGACACCCCCTACTGCGGGCCTCACAGCCCTAAGGCAATGTGCATTATATCCCCTATGTGTGGACATAACTGCATGAGCAGATATGACCCTACAATATCTAAGTGCATTCTTGGATATTGTAAGTGCACAGGGAAGCCATAGACAGTACATGGGCTGGGTGCTTGTCATTACGAGTTTCCTAGCTCCATGAAGGTTTCACTGTACCCTAAGATGCTTGATGTCAAACATTTTGTCTTAATAAATCCTCACTGATGCCAGGGTTGGATTTATTAATAAATGCACACAGGGGTCACCTTAGAGGTTCCCCTGAAAACCTACCGAACACTGATGTGGCCTCCGACTAGTCCTAGCCATACTGCCACCACCAGACATGTTTCTGACCTCATGGGGAGAGAGCCAGCGCTCTCGGGGGCCAGGAACAAAGCCGTCTTTGAGCAAGGTGCTTCAACCCTCCCCCAGGCCAGGATGGCCTTCCAGGGCAGGAACCTTCAAAGGCGATGCCACCTTTGAAATACAACCCAGGCAGCTCCACCTAGTGGAGGATGCCAACCCCCCTTTCCTGCTCCACGTTAGGCAGGAAGACAGGCGGGAAAATGTGTTAGATTAGGAGGTGTACCCACATTCATCCAGCACCACCCCTAAGCTGCATCAGGTGAAGTGGGCAAGACTTTTCCAATTCCTGGCAGGAATTAACCTATCAGGACTAGGGTATTGCCCCTTCCCACAGGAAGTGGTCACTTAGAGTTTGTAGCCACCCTAAAGCAGGTAGCCCATTGGGTACTACCTATCACCCCCTTTAACGCCCCTAAATTTAGTATTAGGTGGCATACCTGGACACTGAACTTCAGATTCGACAGACACAAAGAAGATACGTGCACAGAAGAGCTGCTGACCCGAGAACAGAAGACCTGCTGCAGAACTTGGCGCAAAACACTTCCTGCTTTTTCCACAACTCGACAATCGTGGTGTGCTGTTCGTCCTGCTGCTGTGAGAACTCCAAGAACCCCAGAGTACCACCAGCTCTTCGCTAATCGCCAGAGACCTCCCTTGGGGTAGAGGAACAATGCCCCTGCAGTGCCCAGAGTCTGGTTTACCAACTTGCTGCTCCCCAGAAACTCTGACGCAGCATCTATCTTCCCACCGAGTTTGGAGACACCAGGACCCCTTGCAACCTACAACGAGACGAAGAGTTCACTCCGGACTCCAACTGCCCAGGAGGCAAGCACCCATCGAGGGATGTCGAGACCCCTGAAACCCACTTCATAAGTGGCCCAGCTGTTCCAGAATCGCCTCTACAACCTGTACATCTTAACGCACGCCGCCTGGCTGACCTATCTGCTCTGCGCCCAGCCCGCTCGGCCTGGGTACCAACAAACCAGCTGTTCTCCTGTGGTTCTGAGGCCCTTATGACCTTATGACCTGCTCCCTTGAGTAGGATCCCTCTGACTTACCTTTAAGTCCCTTTGTGCAGTGTGTTTTCAGGTGGCCCCCTTCTTCATTGCTCACCAGCTACCAACGACCTCAGCACTGTGCTCCTGCCTGAATCCGGGACGCTCCCGAGAATCCTCTGGTGAAACATTTGACCTGGCCTTGCTACTTCCCTAAATCCAAAAGGTGAACCTCAAAATCCAACTGTATGATTTTATATGTATTTTTCTTCTTCCTCCCATTGACTTCAATAGTGCGTAATTGCTCACAAGTGAGCTATTTTCCCAAACTTGAAAAATTAATTTCTTGAAAAGTACTTACTGCAGAACGAAGTTCTTGGTCTGAAAAAATATTTAAAAATCGGTTATTTTTGCAAATTGGTCCAGGATTTATTCTTGAGTGTGTGTCTCATTCATTGTGAGTACAACGAATGCTTAGCACTACCCTCTGATAAGCCTAATTGCTTGCACCTTATAGAGAGCCAGCTTCCTACAGCAGCCGTGCTGGGTAACCTTTGTTATAGGTAAGTAATGTATTTCTGTTGACGTATGACAGATTATTGACAGTATCCATGCTGGGTCACCATTGTTACAGGTAAGTAACTCATTCCTGTTGACGGGTGACATATTATTGAGAGGATCCATGCTGGGTCACCATTGTTACAGGTAAGTAACTCATTCCTGTTGACGGGTGACAGATTATTGACAGGACGTGCTGGAGAACCATTGTAACAAGTAAGTAACTCATTCCTGTTGATGTATGACAGATTGTTGACAGTAGCTGTGCTGGCGAACCATTGTAACAAGTAAGTAACTCATTCCTGTTGATAAATGACAGACTACTGACAGTAGCCGTGCTTTGGAACCATTGTTTCAGGTAAGTAACTCATTCCTGTTGACGGGTAACAGATTATTGACAGTATCCATGCTGGGTCACCATTGTTACAGGTAAGAAACTCATTCCTGTTGACGGGTGACAGGTTATCGACAGTATCCATGCTGGGGAACCATTGTTACAGTTAAGAAACTCATTCCATTGACGGGTGACAGATTATTGACAGGAGTTTTGCTGGGGAGACATTGTTACAGGTAAGTAACGTATTCCTATCAACGGATTACAGATTATTGGCTGGAGTTTTGCTGGAGAACCATTGCTACAGGTAAGTAATTTATTCCTGTTGACGGTTCACAGATTACTGACAGGAGCCGTGCTGGAGAACCATTGTTACAGGTACGCAACTCATTCCTGTTGACAGTTGACAGATTATTGACAGTATTCATGCTTGGTAAATAACTCATTCCTGTTGACGCGTGGCAGATTACTGACAGGAGCTGTGCTCGAGAACCATTGTTACAGGTAAGTAACTCATTTCTGTTGATGGATGACAGATTACGGACAGGAGCTGTGCTGGAGAACCATTGTTACAGGTAAGTAACTAATTCCTGTTGATGGATGACAGATTACTGACAGGAGCTGTGCTGGAGAACCATTGTTACAGGTAAGTAACGCATTCCTGTTGACGAATGACAGATTATTGACAGTAGCCGTGCTGGGAAAAAATTGTTACAGGTAAGTAACTCATTCCTGTTGACGGGTGACAGATTATTGACTGTAGCTGTGGTGGAGAACCATTGCTACAGGTAAGTAACTCATTCCTGTTGACGGATTACAGATTATTGGATGTAGCCATGCTCAAGAACCATTGTTACAGGTAAGTAACTCATTCCTGTTAAAGGGTGACGGATTATTGACAGGAGCCATGCTCGAGAACCATTGTTACAGGTAAGTAATGTATTCCTGTTGACGAATGACAGATTATTGACAGAATCCATGCTGGGGAATCATTGTTGCAGGTCAGTAACGTATTCCTATCAACGTATTACAGATTATTGGCTGGAGTTTTGCTGGAGGACCATTGTTACAGGTAAGTAACTCATTCCTGTTGACGAGTGACAGATTATTGACTGGAGCTGTGCTGAAGAACCATTTCTACAGGTAAGTAACTCATTCCTGTTGACGGGTGACGGATTATTGGCTGTAGCCATGCTCAAGAACCATTGTTACAGGTAAGTAACTCATTCCTGTTGACGGGTGACAGATTATTCACAGGAGCTTTGCTGGAGAACCATTGTTACAGGTAAGTAACTCATTCCTGTTGTCAGATGAAAGATTACTGACAGGACCCGTGCTGGAGAACCATTGTTACAGGTAAGTAACTCATTCCTGTTGACGTATGGCAGATTATTGACAAGAGCCTTGCTGGAGAACCATTGTTACAGGTAAATTATTTAATCCTGTTGACGGATGACAGATTATTGACAGTATCCATGCTGGGAAAACATTGTTACAGGTAAGTAACGTATTCCTATCAACGGATTACAGATTATTGGCAGGAATTTTGCTGGGGAACCATTGTTACAGGTAAATAACGTATTCCTATCAACGGATTACAGATTATTGGCTGGAGTTTCGCTGGAGAACCATTGTTACAGGTAAGTAACACATTCCGGTTGACGGATTACAGATTATTGGCTGGAGTTTCGCTGGAGAACCATTGTTACAGGTAAGTAACACATTCCGGTTGACGGGTGACAGATTATTGACAGTATCCATGCTGGAGAACCATTGTTACAGGTAAGTAACTCATTCCTGTTGACGGGTGACAGATTATGGACAGTATCCATGCTGGGTCACCATTGTTACAGGTAAGTAACTCATTCCTGTTGATGGGTGACAGATTATTGACAGGACGTGCTGGAGAACCATTGTAACAAGTAAGTAACTCATTCCTGTTGATGTATGACAGATTACTGACAGTAGCCGTGCTTTGGAACCATTGTTTCAGGTAAGTAACTCATTCCTGTTGACGGGTAACAGATTATTGACAGTATCCATGCTGGGTCACCATTGTTACAGGTAAGTAACTCATTCCTGTTGACGGGTGACAGGTTATTGACAGTATCCATGCTGGGGAACCATTGTTACAGTTAAGAAACTCATTCCATTGACGGGTGACAGATTATTGACAGGAGTTTTGCTGGGGAGACATTGTTACAGGTAAGTAACGTATTCCTATCAACGGATTACAGATTATTGGCTGGAGTTTTGCTGGAGAACCATTGCTACAGGTAAGTAATTTATTCCTGTTGACGGTTCACAGATTACTGACAGGAGCCGTGCTGGAGAACCATTGTTACAGGTACGCAACTCATTCCTGTTGACAGTTGACAGATTATTGACAGTATTCATGCTTGGTAAATAACTCATTCCTGTTGACGCGTGGCAGATTACTGACAGGAGCTGTGCTCGAGAACCATTGTTACAGGTAAGTAACTCATTTCTGTTGATGGATGACAGATTACGGACAGGAGCTGTGCTGGAGAACCATTGTTACAGGTAAGTAACTAATTCCTGTTGATGGATGACAGATTACTGACAGGAGCTGTGCTGGAGAACCATTGTTACAGGTAAGTAACTCATTCCTGTTGACGAATGACAGATTATTGACAGTAGCCGTGCTGGGAAAAAATTGTTACAGGTAAGTAACTCATTCCTGTTGACGGGTGACAGATTATTGACTGTAGCTGTGGTGGAGAACCATTGCTACAGGTAAGTAACTCATTCCTGTTGACGGATTACAGATTATTGGATGTAGCCATGCTCAAGAACCATTGTTACAGGTAAGTAACTCATTCCTGTTAAAGGGTGACGGATTATTGACAGGAGCCATGCTCGAGAACCATTGTTACAGGAAAGTAATGTATTCCTGTTGACGAATGACAGATTATTGACAGAATCCATGCTGGGGAATCATTGTTGCAGGTAAGTAACGTATTCCTATCAACGTATTACAGATTATTGGCTGGAGTTTTGCTGGAGGACCATTGTTACAGGTAAGTAACTCATTCCTGTTGACGAGTGACAGATTATTGACTGGAGCTGTGCTGAAGAACCATTTCTACAGGTAAGTAACTCATTCCTGTTGACGGTGACAGATTATTGGCTGTAGCCATGCTCAAGAACCATTGTTACAGGTAAGTAACTCATTCCTGTTGACGGGTGACAGATTATTCACAGGAGCTTTGCTGGAGAACCATTGTTACAGGTAAGTAACTCATTCCTGTTGTCGGATGAAAGATTACTGACAGGACCTGTGCTGGAGAACCATTGTTACAGGTAAGTAACTCATTCCTGTTGACGTATGGCAGATTATTGACAAGAGCCTTGCTGGAGAACCATTGTTACAGGTAAATTATTTAATCCTGTTGACGGATGACAGATTATTGACAGTATCCATGCTGGGAAAACATTGTTACAGGTAAGTAACGTATTCCTATCAACGGATTACAGATTATTGGCAGGAATTTTGCTGGGGAACCATTGTTACAGGTAAATAACGTATTCCTATCAACGGATTACAGATTATTGGCTGGAGTTTCGCTGGAGAACCATTGTTACAGGTAAGTAACACATTCCGGTTGACGGGTGACAGATTATTGACAGTATCCATGCTGGAGAACCATTGTTACAGGTAAGTAACTCATTCCTGTTGACGGGTGACAGATTATGGACAGTATCCATGCTGGGTCACCATTGTTACAGGTAACAACTCATTCCTGTTGACGGGTGACAGGTTATTGACAGTATCCATGCTGGGGAACCATTGTTACAGGTAAGAAACTCATTCCATTGACGGGTGACAGATTATTGACAGGAGTTTTGCTGGGGAGACATTGTTACAGGTAAGTAACGTATTCCTATCAATGGATTACAGATTATTGGCTGGAGTTTTTCTGGAGAACCATTGCTACAGGTAAGTAATTTATTCCTGTTGACGGTTCACAGATTACTGACAGGAGCCATGCTGGAGACCCATTGTTACAGGTACGTAACTCATTCCTGTTGACAGTTGACAGATTATTGACAGTATTCATGCTGGGTAAATAACTCATTCCTGTTGACGCGTGGCAGATTACTGACAGGAGTTGTGCTCGAGAACCATTGTTACAGGTAAGTAACTCATTTCTGTTGATGGATGACAGATTACGGACAGCAGCTGTGCTGGAGAACCATTGTTACAGGTAAGTAACTAATTCCTGTTGATGGATGACAGATTACTGACAGGAGCTGTGCTGGAGAACCATTGTTACAGGTAAGTAACTCATTCCTGTTGACGAATGACAGATTATTGACAGTAGCCGTGCTGGGAAAAAATTGTTACAGGTAAGTAACTCATTCCTGTTGACGGGTGACAGATTATTGACTGTAGCTGTGGTGGAGAACCATTGCTACAGGTAAGTAACTCATTCCTGTTGACGGATTACAGATTATTGGATGTAGCCATGCTCAAGAACCATTGTTACAGGTAAGTAACTAATTCCTGTTAAAGGGTGACGGATTATTGACAGGAGCCATGCTCGAGAACCATTGTTACAGGTAAGTAATTTATTCCTGTTGACGAATGACAGATTATTGACAGAATCCATGCTGGGGAATCATTGTTGCAGGTAAATAACGTATTCCTATCAACGTATTACAGATTATTGGCTGGAGTTTTGCTGGAGGACCATTGTTACAGGTAAGTAACTCATTCCTGTTGACGAGTGACAGATTATTGACTGGAGCTGTGCTGAAGAACCATTTCTATAGGTAAGTAACTCATTCCTGTTGACGGGTGACAGATTATTGGCTGTAGCCATGCTCAAGAACCATTGTTACAGGTAAATAACTCATTCCTGTTGACGGGTGACAGATTATTCACAGGAGCTTTGCTGGAGAACCATTGTTACAGGTAAGTAACTCATTCCTGTTGACGTATGGCAGATTATTGACAAGAGCCTTGCTGGAGAACCATTGTTACAGGTAAATTATTTAATCCTGTTGACGGATGACAGATTATTGACAGTATCCATGCTGGGAAAACATTGTTACAGGTAAGTAACGTATTCCTATCAACGGATTACAGATTATTGGCAGGAATTTTGCTGGGGAACCATTGTTACAGGTAAATAACGTATTCCTATCAACGGATTACAGATTATTGGCTGGAGTTTCGCTGGAGAACCATTGTTACAGGTAAGTAACACATTCCGGTTGACGGGTGACAGATTATTGACAGTATCCATGCTGGAGAACCATTGTTACAGGTAAGTAACTCATTCCTGTTGACGGGTGACAGATTATGGACAGTATCCATGCTGGGTCACCATTGTTACAGGTAAGTAACTCATTCCTGTTGACGGGTGACAGGTTATTGACAGTATCCATGCTGGGGAACCATTGTTACAGGTAAGAAACTCATTCCATTGACGGGTGACAGATTATTGACAGGAGTTTTGCTGGGGAGACATTGTTACAGGTAAGTAACGTATTCCTATCAACGGATTACAGATTATTGGCTGGAGTTTTGCTGGAGAACCATTGCTACAGGTAAGTAATTTATTCCTGTTGACGGTTCACAGATTACTGACAGGAGCCGTGCTGGAGAACCATTGTTACAGGTACGTAACTCATTCCTGTTGACAGTTGACAGATTATTGACAGTATTCATGCTGGGTAAATAACTCATTCCTGTTGACGCGTGGCAGATTACTGACAGGAGTTGTGCTCGAGAACCATTGTTACAGGTAAGTAACTCATTTCTGTTGATGGATGACAGATTACGGACAGCAGCTGTGCTGGAGAACCATTGTTACAGGTAAGTAACTAATTCCTGTTGATGGATGACAGATTACTGACAGGAGCTGTGCTGGAGAACCATTGTTACAGGTAAGTAACTCATTCCTGTTGACGAATGACAGATTATTGACAGTAGCCGTGCTGGGAAAAAATTGTTACAGGTAAGTAACTCATTCCTGTTGACGGGTGACAGATTATTGACTGTAGCTGTGGTGGAGAACCATTGCTACAGGTAAGTAACTCATTCCTGTTGATGGATTACAGATTATTGGATGTAGCCATGCTCAAGAACCATTGTTACAGGTAAGTAACTCATTCCTGTTAAAGGGTGACGGATTATTGACAGGAGCCATGCTCGAGAACCATTGTTACAGGTAAGTAATTTATTCCTGTTGACGAATGACAGATTATTGACAGAATCCATGCTGGGGAATCATTGTTGCAGGTAAGTAACGTATTCCTATCAACGTATTACAGATTATTGGCTGGAGTTTTGCTGGAGGACCATTGTTACAGGTAAGTAACTCATTCCTGTTGACGAGTGACAGATTATTGACTGGAGCTGTGCTGAAGAACCATTTCTACAGGTAAGTAACTCATTCCTGTTGACGGGTGACAGATTATTGGCTGTAGCCATGCTCAAGAACCATTGTTACAGGTAAGTAACTCATTCCTGTTGACGGGTGACAGATTATTCATAGGAGTTTTGCTGGAGAACCATTGTTACAGGTAAGTAACTCATTCCTGTTGTCGGATGAAAGATTACTGACAGGACCCGTGCTGGAGAACCATTGTTACAGGTAAGTAACTCATTCCTGTTGACGTATGGCAGATTATTGACAAGAGCCTTGCTGGAGAACCATTGTTACAGGTAAATTATTTAATCCTGTTGACGGATGACAGATTATTGACAGTATCCATGCTGGGAAAACATTGTTACAGGTAAGTAACGTATTCCTATCAACGGATTGCAGATTATTGGCAGGAATTTTGCTGGGGAACCATTGTTACAGGTAAATAACGTATTCCTATCAACGGATTACAGATTATTGGCTGGAGTTTCGCTGGAGAACCATTGTTACAGGTAAGTAACACATTCCGGTTGACGGGTGACAGATTATTGACAGTATCCATGCTGGAGAACCATTGTTACAGGTAAGTAACTCATTCCTGTTGACGGGTGACAGATTATGGACAGTATCCATGCTGGGGAACCATTGTTACAGGTAAGTAACTCATTCCTGTTGACGGGTGACAGATTACTGACAGGAGCTGTGCTGAAGAACCATTGTTACAGGTAAGTAACTCATTTCTGTTGACGGGTGACAGACTATTGACAGTATTCATTCTGGGGAACCATTGTTACAGGTAAGTAACGTATTCCTATCAACGGATTACAGATTATTGTCTGGAGTTTTGCTGGAGAACCATTGCTACAGGTAAGTAACTCATTCCTGTTGATGGATGACAGATTATTGGCTGTAGCCATACTCAAGAACCATAGTTACAGGTAAGTAACTCATTCATGTTGACGGGTGACAGATTATTGACAGGAGCCATGCTCGAGAACCATTGTTACAGGTACGTAACTCATTCCTGTTAACGAATGACAGATTATTGACAGTTTCCATGCTGGGGAACCATTGTTACAGGTAAATAACGTATTCCTGTTCACGGGTGACAGATTAGTGACTGGAGCTGTGCTGGAGAACCATTGCTACAGGTAAGTAACTCATTCCTGTTGATGGGTGACAGATTATTGACAGTATCCATGCTGGAGAACCATTGATACAGGTAAGTAACTCATTCCTGTTGGCGGGTGACAGATTACTGACAGGAGCTGTGCGGGAGAACCATTGTTACAGGTAAGTAACTCACTCCTGTTGACGGATGACAGATTACTGACAGGAGCTGTGCCGGAGAACCATTGTTACAGGTAAGTAACTCATTCCTGTTGACAGGTGACAGAATATTGACAGTATCCATGCTGGGGAACCATTGTTACAGGTTAGTAACTCATTCCTGTTGACGGATTACAGATTACTGGCAGGAGCTGTGCTGGAGAACCATTGTTACAGGTAAGTAACTCATTCCTGTTGACGGGTGACAGATTATTGACAGTATCCATGCTGGAGAACCATTGTTACAGGTAAGTAGCTCATTCCTGTTGACGGGTGACAGATTATGGACAGTATCCATGCTGGGGAACCATTGTTACAGGTAAGTAACTCATTCCTGTTGACGGGTGACAGATTACTGACAGGAGCTGTGCGGGAGAACCATTGTTACAGGTAAGTAACTCACTCCTGTTGACGGATGACAGATTACTGACAGGAGCTGTGCCGGAGAACCATTGTTACAGGTAAGTAACTCATTCCTGTTGATGGGTGACAGATTATTGACAGTATCCATGCTGGGGAACCATTGTTACAGGTTAGTAACTCATTCCTGTTGGCGGATGACAGATTACTGACAGGAGCTGTGCTGGAGAACCATTGTTACAGGTAAGTAACTCATTCCTGTTGACGGGTGACAGATTATTGACAGTATCCATGCTGGGGAACCATTGTTACAGGTAAATAACTCATTCCTGTTGACGGGTGACAGATTATTGACAGGAGCTATGCTCGAGAACCATTGTTACAGGTAAGTAATTTATTCCTGTTGACGGATGACAGATTATTGACAGTATCCATGCTGGGGAACCATTGTTACAGGTAAATAACGTATTCCTATCAACGGATTACAGATTATTGGCTGGAGTTTTGCTGAAGAACCATTGTTGCAGGTAAGTAATTTATTCCTGTTGACGGGTGACAGATTATTGACTGGAGCTGTGCTGGAGAACCATTGCTACAGGTAAGTAACTCATTCCTGTTGACGGATGACAGATTATTGGCTGTAGCCATGCTCAAGAACCATTGTTACAGGTAAGTAACTCATTCCTGTTGACGGGTGACAGATTATTGACAGGAGCCATGCTTGAGAACCATTGTTACAGGTAAGTAACTCATTCCTGTTGACAGACTACTGACAGGAGCCGTGCTGGAGAACCATTGTTACAGGTAAGTAACTCATTCCTGTTGACGTATGGCAAATTATTGACAAGACCCTTGCTGGAGAACCATTGTTACAGGTAAATAATTCATTCATTTTGAAGGATGGCAGATTATTGACAGTATCCATGCTGGGGAACCATTGTTACAGGTAAGTAACGTATTCCTATCAACGGATTACAGATTATTGGCTGGAGTTTTGCTGGGGAACCATTGTTACAGGTAAGTAACGTATTCCTATCAACGGATTACAGATTATTGGCTGGAGTTTTGCTGGGGAACCATTGTTACAGGTAAGTAACGTATTCCTATCAACAGATTACAGATTATTGGCTGGAGTTTTGCTGGAGAACCATTGCTACAGGTAAGTAACTCATTCCTGTTGACGGTTCACAGATTACTGACAGGAGTTGTGCTGGAGAACCATTGTTATAGGTAAGTAACTCATTCCTGTTGACAGGTGACAGATTATTGACAGTATTCATGCTGGGGAACCATTGTTACAGGTAAGTAACTCATTCCTGTTGACGCGTGGCAGATTACTGACAGGAGCTGTGCTCGAGAACCATTGTTACAGGTAAGTAACTCATTCCTGTTGATGGATGACAGATTACGGACAGGACCTGTGCTGGAGAACCATTGTTACAGGTAAGTAACTCATTCCTGTTGACGGGTGACAGATTATTGACTGGAGCTGTGCTGGAGAACCATTGCTACAGGTAAGTAACTCATTCCTGTTGACGGATTACAGATTATTGGAAGTAGTCATGCTCAAGAACCATTGTTACAGGTAAGTAACTCATTCCTGTTGACAGGTGATAGATTATTGAGAGGAGTCATGCTCGAGAACCATTGTTGCAGGTAAGTAACTCATTCATGTTGATGAATGACAGATTATTGACAGAGTCCATGCTGGGGAATCATTGTTACAGGTATGTAACGTATTCCTATCAACGGATTACAGATTATTGGCTGGAGTTTTGCTGGAGAACCATTGTTACAGGTAAGTAACTCATTACTTTTGACGGGTGACAGATTATTGACTGGAGCTGTGCTGAAGAACCATTTCTACAGGTAAGTAACTCATTCCTGTTGACCGATGACAGATTATTGGCTGTAGCCATGCTCAAGAACCAGTGTTATAGGTAAGTAACTCATTCCTGTTGACAGGTGACAGATTATTGAGAGGAGCCGTGCTGGAGAACCATTGTTACAGGTAAGTAACTCATTCCTGTTGTTGGATGACAGATTACTGAAAGGAGCCGTGCTGGAGAACCATTGTTACAGGTAAGTAACTCATTCCTGTTGACGTATGGCAGAATATTGACAAGAGGCTTGCTGGAGAACCATTTTTACAGGTAAATTATTCATTCCTGTTGACGGATGACAGATTATTGACAGTATCCATGCTGGGGAACCATTGGTACAGGTAAATAACGTATTCCTATCAACGGATTACAGATCATTTGCAGGAGTTTTGCTGGGGAACCATTGTTACAGGTAAGTAACGTATTCCTATCAATGGATTACAGATTATTGGCTGGAGTTTTGATGGAGAACCATTGTTACAGGTAAGTAACTCATTCCTATTGACGGCTGACAGATTACTGACAGGATCTGTGCTGGAGAACCATTGTTACAGGTAATTAACACATTCCTGTTGACGGGTGACAGATTATTGACAGTATCAATGCTGGGGAACCATTATTACAGGTAAGTAACTCATTCCTGTTGACAGGTGACAGATTATTGACAGTATCCATGCTGGGGAACCATTGTTACAGGTAAGTAACTAATTCCTGTTGACCGGTGACAGATTACTGACAGGAACTGTGCTGGAGAACCTTTGTTACAGGTAAGTAACTCATTCCTGTTGACGGGTGACAGACTATTGACAGTATTCATGCTGGGAAACCATTGTTACAGGTAAGTAACGTATTCCTATCAACATATTACAGATTATTGGCTGGAGTTTTGCTGGAGAACCATTGTTACAGGTTAGTAACTCATTCCTGTTGGAGGATGACAGATTACTGACAGGAGCTGTGCTGGAGAACCATTGTTACAAGTAAGTAACTCATTCCTGTTGACGGGTGACAGATTATTGTCTGGAGCTGTGCTGGAGAACCATTGCTACAGGTAAGTAACTCATCCCTGTTGATGGGTGACAGATTATTGACAGTAGCCATGCTCAAGAACCATTGTTATAGGTAAGTAACTCATTCCTGTTGACGGGTGACAGATTATTGAGAGGAGCCGTGCTGGAGAACCATTGTTACAGGTAAGTAACTCATTCCTGTTGTTGGATGACAGATTACTGAAAGGAGCCGTGCTGGAGAACCATTGTTACAGGTAAGTAACTCATTCCTGTTGACGTATGGCAGAATATTGACAAGAGGCTTGCTGGAGAACCATTTTTACAGGTAAATTATTCATTCCTGTTGACGGATGACAGATTATTGACAGTATCCATGCTGGGGAACCATTGTTACAGGTAAATACCGTATTCCTCTCAACGGATTACAGATCATTTGCTGGAGTTTTGCTGGGGAACCATTGTTACAGGTAAGTAACGTATTCCTATCAATGGATTACAGATTATTGGCTGGAGTTTTGATGGAGAACCATTGTTACAGGTAAGTAACTCATTCCTATTGACGGCTGACAGATTACTGACAGGAACTGTGCTGGAGAACCATTGTTACAGGTAATTAACACATTGCTGTTGACGGGTGACAGATTATTGACAGTATCAATGCTGGGGAACCATTATTACAGGTAAGTAACTCATTCCTGTTGACGGGTGACAGATTATTGACAGTATCCATGCTGGGGAACCATTGTTACAGGTAAGTAACTAATTCCTGTTGACCGGTGACAGATTACTGACAGGAACTGTGCTGGAGAACCTTTGTTACAGGTAAGTAACTCATTCCTGTTGACGGGTGACAGATTATTGACAGTATTCATGCTGGGGAACCATTGTTACAGGTAAGTAACGTATTCCTATCAACATATTACAGATTATTGGCTGGAGTTTTGCTGGAGCACCATTGTTACAGGTTAGTAACTCATTCCTGTTGGAGGATGACAGATTACTGACAGGAGCTGTGCTGGAGAACCATTGTTACAGGTAAGTAACTCATTCCTGTTGACGGGTGACAGATTATTGTCTGGAGCTCTGCTGGAGAACCATTGCTACAGGTAAGTAACTCATCCCTGTTGATGGGTGACAGATTATTGACAGTAGCCATGCTCAGGAACCATTGTTACATGTAAGTAACTCATTCCTGTTGACGGGTGACACATTATTGACAGGAGGCATGCTCGAGAACCATTGTTACAGGTATGTAACTCATTCCTGTTGACGAATGACAGATTATTGACAGTTTCCATGCTGGGGAACCATTGTTACAGGTAAGTAACGTATTCCTGTTGACGGGTGACAAATTATTGACAAGAGCCTTGCTGGAGAACCATTGTTACAGGTAAATTATTTAATCCTGTTGACGGATGACAGATTATTGACAGTATCCATGCTGGGAAAACATTGTTACAGGTAAGTAACGTATTCCTATCAACGGATTACAGATTATTGGCAGGAATTTTGCTGGGGAACCATTGTTACAGGTAAATAACGTATTCCTATCAACGGATTACTGATTATTGGCTGGAATTTTGCTGGGGAACGATTGTTACAGGTAAGTAACATATTCCTATCAACGGATTACAGATTGTTGGGTGGAGTTTTGCTGGAGAACCATTGTTACAGGTAAGTAACTCATTCCTGTTGATGGGTGACATAATTTTGACTGGAGCTGTGCTGGAGAACCATTGTTACAGGTAAGTAACTCATTCCTGTTGTTGGATGACAGATTACTGAAAGGAGCCGTGCTGGAGAACCATTTTTACAGGTAAGTAACTCATTCCTGTTGACGTGTGGCAGAATATTGAAAAGAGGCTTGCTGGAGAACCATTTTTACAGGTAAATTATTCATTCCTGTTGATGGATGACAGATTATTGACAGTATCCATGCTGGGGAACCATTGTTACAGGTAAATAACGTATTCCTATCAACGGATTACAGATCATTGGCAGGAGTTTTGCTGGGGAACCATTGTTACAGGTAAGTAACGTATTCCTATCAATGGATTACAGATTATTGGCTGGAGTGTTGATGGATAACCATTGTTACAGGTAAGTAACTCATTCCTGTTGATGGCTGACAGATTACTGACAGGAACTGTGCTGGAGAACCATTGTTACAGGTAAGTAACACATTCCTGTTGACGGGTGACAGATTATTGACAGTATCAATGCTGGGGAACCATTATTACAGGTAAGTAACTCATTCCTGTTGACGGGTGACAGATTATTGACAGTATCCATGCTGGGGAACCATTGTTACAGGTAAGTAACTCATTCCTGTTGACCGGTGACAGATTATTGACAGTATCCATGCTGGGAAACCATTGTTACAGGTAAGTAACGTATTCCTATCAACATATTACAGATTATTGGCTGGAGTTTTGCTGGAGCACCATTGTTACAGGTTAGTAACTCATTCCTGTTGGAGGATGACAGATTACTGACAGGAGCTGTGCTGGAGAACCATTGTTACAGGTAAGTAACTCATTCCTGTTGACGGGTGACAGATTATTGTCTGGAGCTCTGCTGGAGAACCATTGCTACAGGTAAGTAACTCATCCCTGTTGATGGGTGACAGATTATTGACAGTAGCCATGCTCAGGAACCATTGTTACATGTAAGTAACTCATTCCTGTTGACGGGTGACACATTATTGACAGGAGGCATGCTCGAGAACCATTGTTACAGGTATGTAACTCATTCCTGTTGACGAATGACAGATTATTGACAGTTTCCATGCTGGGGAACCATTGTTACAGGTAAGTAACGTATTCCTGTTGACGGGTGACAAATTATTGACAAGAGCCTTGCTGGAGAACCATTGTTACAGGTAAATTATTTAATCCTGTTGACGGATGACAGATTATTGACAGTATCCATGCTGGGAAAACATTGTTACAGGTAAGTAACGTATTCCTATCAACGGATTACAGATTATTGGCAGGAATTTTGCTGGGGAACCATTGTTACAGGTAAATAACGTATTCCTATCAACGGATTACTGATTATTGGCTGGAATTTTGCTGGGGAACGATTGTTACAGGTAAGTAACATATTCCTATCAACGGATTACAGATTGTTGGGTGGAGTTTTGCTGGAGAACCATTGTTACAGGTAAGTAACTCATTCCTGTTGATGGGTGACATAATTTTGACTGGAGCTGTGCTGGAGAACCATTGTTACAGGTAAGTAACTCATTCCTGTTGTTGGATGACAGATTACTGAAAGGAGCCGTGCTGGAGAACCATTTTTACAGGTAAGTAACTCATTCCTGTTGACGTGTGGCAGAATATTGAAAAGAGGCTTGCTGGAGAACCATTTTTACAGGTAAATTATTCATTCCTGTTGATGGATGACAGATTATTGACAGTATCCATGCTGGGGAACCATTGTTACAGGTAAATAACGTATTCCTATCAACGGATTACAGATCATTGGCAGGAGTTTTGCTGGGGAACCATTGTTACAGGTAAGTAACGTATTCCTATCAATGGATTACAGATTATTGGCTGGAGTGTTGATGGATAACCATTGTTACAGGTAAGTAACTCATTCCTGTTGATGGCTGACAGATTACTGACAGGAACTGTGCTGGAGAACCATTGTTACAGGTAAGTAACACATTCCTGTTGACGGGTGACAGATTATTGACAGTATCAATGCTGGGGAACCATTATTACAGGTAAGTAACTCATTCCTGTTGACGGGTGACAGATTATTGACAGTATCCATGCTGGGGAACCATTGTTACAGGTAAGTAACTCATTCCTGTTGACCGGTGACAGATTATTGACAGTATCCATGCTGGGAAACCATTGTTACAGGTAAGTAACGTATTCCTATCAACATATTACAGATTATTGGCTGGAGTTTTGCTGGAGAACCATTGTTACAGGTTAGTAACTCATTCCTGTTGGAGGATGACAGATTACTGACAGGAGCTGTGCTGGAGAACCATTGTTACAAGTAAGTAACTCATTCCTGTTGACGGGTGACAGATTATTGTCTGGAGCTGTGCTGGAGAACTATTGCTACAGGTAAGTAACTCATCCCTGTTGATGGGTGACAGATTATTGACAGTAGCCATGCTCAAGAACCATTGTTATAGGTAAGTAACTCATTCCTGTTGACGGGTGACAGATTATTGAGAGGAGCCGTGCTGGAGAACCATTGTTACAGGTAAGTAACTCATTCCTGTTGTTGGATGACAGATTACTGAAAGGAGCCGTGCTGGAGAACCATTGTTACAGGTAAGTAACTCATTCCTGTTGACGTATGGCAGAATATTGACAAGAGGCTTGCTGGAGAACCATTTTTACAGGTAAATTATTCATTCCTGTTGACGGATGACAGATTATTGACAGTATCCATGCTGGGGAACCATTGTTACAGGTAAATACCGTATTCCTATCAACGGATTACAGATCATTTGCAGGAGTTTTGCTGGGGAACCATTGTTACAGGTAAGTAACGTATTCCTATCAATGGATTACAGATTATTGGCTGGAGTTTTGATGGAGAACCATTGTTACAGGTAAGTAACTCATTCCTATTGATGGCTGACAGATTACTGACAGGAACTGTGCTGGAGAACCATTGTTACAGGTAATTAACACATTCCTGTTGACGGGTGACAGATTATTGACAGTATCAATGCTGGGGAACCATTATTACAGGTAAGTAACTCATTCCTGTTGACGGGTGACAGATTATTGACAGTATCCATGCTGGGGAACCATTGTTACAGGTAAGTAACTAATTCCTGTTGACCGGTGACAGATTACTGACAGGAACTGTGCTGGAGAACCTTTGTTACAGGTAAGTAACTCATTCCTGTTGACGGGTGACAGATTATTGACAGTATTCATGCTGGGGAACCATTGTTACAGGTAAGTAACGTATTCCTATCAACATATTACAGATTATTGGCTGGAGTTTTGCTGGAGCACCATTGTTACAGGTTAGTAACTCATTCCTGTTGGAGGATGACAGATTACTGACAGGAGCTGTGCTGGAGAACCATTGTTACAGGTAAGTAACTCATTCCTGTTGACGGGTGACAGATTATTGTCTGGAGCTCTGCTGGAGAACCATTGCTACAGGTAAGTAACTCATCCCTGTTGATGGGTGACAGATTATTGACAGTAGCCATGCTCAGGAACCATTGTTACACGTAAGTAACTCATTCCTGTTGACGGGTGACACATTATTGACAGGAGGCATGCTCGAGAACCATTGTTACAGGTATGTAACTCATTCCTGTTGACGAATGACAGATTATTGACAGTTTCCATGCTGGGGAACCATTGTTACAGGTAAGTAACGTATTCCTGTTGACGGGTGACAGATTATTGACAAGAGCCTTGCTGGAGAACCATTGTTACAGGTAAATTATTTAATCCTGTTGACGGATGACAGATTATTGACAGTATCCATGCTGGGAAAACATTGTTACAGGTAAGTAACGTATTCCTATCAACGGATTACAGATTATTGGCAGGAATTTTGCTGGGGAACCATTGTTACAGGTAAATAACGTATTCCTATCAACGGATTACTGATTATTGGCTGGAATTTTGCTGGGGAACGATTGTTACAGGTAAGTAACATATTCCTATCAACGGATTACAGATTGTTGGGTGGAGTTTTGCTGGAGAACCATTGTTACAGGTAAGTAACTCATTCCTATTGATGGGTGACATAATTTTGACTGGAGCTGTGCTGGAGAACCATTGTTACAGGTAAGTAACTCATTCCTGTTGTTGGATGACAGATTACTGAAAGGAGCCGTGCTGGAGAACCATTTTTACAGGTAAGTAACTCATTCCTGTTGACGTGTGGCAGAATATTGAAAAGAGGCTTGCTGGAGAACCATTTTTACAGGTAAATTATTCATTCCTGTTGATGGATGACAGATTATTGACAGTATCCATGCTGGGGAACCATTGTTACAGGTAAATAACGTATTCCTATCAACGGATTACAGATCATTGGCAGGAGTTTTGCTGGGGAACCATTGTTACAGGTAAGTAACGTATTCCTATCAATGGATTACAGATTATTGGCTGGAGTTTTGATGGATAACCATTGTTACAGGTAAGTAACTCATTCCTGTTGATGGCTGACAGATTACTGACAGGAACTGTGCTGGAGAACCATTGTTACAGGTAAGTAACACATTCCTGTTGACGGGTGACAGTTTATTGACAGTATCAATGCTGGGGAACCATTATTACAGGTAAGTAACTCATTCCTGTTGACGGGTGACAGATTATTGACAGTATCCATGCTGGGGAACCATTGTTACAGGTAAGTAACTCATTCCTGTTGACCGGTGACAGATTACTGACAGGAACTGTGCTGGAGAACCTTTGTTACAGGTAAGTAACTCATTCCTGTTGACGGGTGACAGATTATTGACAGTATTCATGCTGGGGAACCATTGTTACAGGTAAATAACGTATTCCTATCAACATATTACAGATTATTGGCTGGAGTTTTGCTGGAGAACCATTGTTACAGGTTAGTAACTCATTCCTGTTGGAGGATGACAGATTACTGACAGGAGCTGTGCTGGAGAACCATTGTTACAGGTAAGTAACTCATTCCTGTTGACGGGTGACAGATTATTGTCTGGAGCTGTGCTGGAGAACCATTGCTACAGGTAAGTAACTCATTCCTGTTGATGGGTGTCAGATTATTGACAGTAGCCATGCTCAAGAACCATTGTTACACGTAAGTAACTCATTCCTGTTGACGGGTGACACAATATTGACAGGAGGCATGCTCGAGAACCATTGTTACAGGTATGTAACTCATTCCTGTTGACGAATGACAGATTATTGACAGTTTCCATGCTGGGGAACCATTGTTACAGGTAAGTAACGTATTCCTGTTGACGGGTGACAGATTATTGACAAGAGCCTTGCTGGAGAACCATTGTTACAGGTAAATTATTTAATCCATTTGACGGATGATAGATTATTGACAGTATCCATGCTGGGAAAACATTGTTACAGGTAAGTAACGTATTCCTATCAACGGATTACAGATTATTGGCAGGAATTTTGCTGGGGAACCATTGTTACAGGTAAATAACGTATTCCTATCAACGGATTACTGATTATTGGCTGGAATTTTGCTGGGGAACGATTGTTACAGGTAAGTAACATATTCCTATCAACGGATTACAGATTATTGGGTGGAGTTTTGCTGGAGAACCATTCTTACAGGTAAGTAACTCATTCCTGTTGACGGGTGACATATTATTGACAGTATCCATGCTGGGGAACCATTGTTACAGGTAAGTAACTCATTCCTGTTGACCGGTGACAGATTACTGACAGGAACTGTGCTGGAGAACCTTTGTTACAGGTAAGTAACTCATTCCTGTTGACGGGTGACAGATTATTGACAGTATTCATGCTGGGGAACCATTGTTACAGGTAAGTAACGTATTCCTATCAACATATTACAGATTATTGGCTGGAGTTTTGCTGGAGAACCATTGTTACAGGTTAGTAACTCATTCCTGTTGGAGGATGACAGATTACTGACAGGAGCTGTGCTGGAGAACCATTGTTACAGGTAAGTAACTCATTCCTGTTGACGGGTGACAGATTATTGTCTGGAGCTGTGCTGGAGAACCATTGCTACAGGTAAGTAACTCATTCCTGTTGATGGGTGTCAGATTATTGACAGTAGCCATGCTCAAGAACCATTGTTACACGTAAGTAACTCATTCCTGTTGACGGGTGACACAATATTGACAGGAGGCATGCTCGAGAACCATTGTTACAGGTATGTAACTCATTCCTGTTGACGAATGACAGATTATTGACAGTTTCCATGCTGGGGAACCATTGTTACAGGTAAGTAACGTATTCCTGTTGACGGGTGACAGATTATTGACAAGAGCCTTGCTGGAGAACCATTGTTACAGGTAAATTATTTAATCCATTTGACGGATGATAGATTATTGACAGTATCCATGCTGGGAAAACATTGTTACAGGTAAGTAACGTATTCCTATCAACGGATTACAGATTATTGGCAGGAATTTTGCTGGGGAACCATTGTTACAGGTAAATAACGTATTCCTATCAACGGATTACTGATTATTGGCTGGAATTTTGCTGGGGAACGATTGTTACAGGTAAGTAACATATTCCTATCAACGGATTACAGATTATTGGGTGGAGTTTTGCTGGAGAACCATTCTTACAGGTAAGTAACTCATTCCTGTTGTTGGACGACAGATTACTGAAAGGAGCCGTGATGGAGAACCATTGTTACAGGTAAGTAACTCATTCCTGTTGTTGGACGACAGATTACTGAAAGGAGCCGTGATGGAGAACCATTGTTACAGGTAAGTAACTCATTCCTGTTGACGTATTGCAGAATATTGAAAAGAGGCTTGCTGGAGAACCATTTTTACAGGTAAATTATTCATTCCTGTTGATGGATGACAGATTATTGACAGTATCCATGCTGGGGAACCATTGTTACAGGTAAATAACGTATTCCTATCAACGGATTACAGATTATTGGCAGGAGTTTTGCTGGGGAACCATTGTTACAGGTAAGTAACGTATTCCTATCAATGGATTACAGATTATTGGCTGGAGTTTTGATGGAGAACCATTGTTACAGGTAAGTAACTCATTCCTGTTGACGGCTGACAGATTACTGACAGGAACTGTGCTGGTGAACCATTGTTACAGGTAAGTAACACATTCCTGTTGACGGGTGACAGATTATTGACAGTATCAATGCTGGGGAACCATTATTACAGGTAAGTAACTCATTCCTGTTGACGAGTGACAGATTATTGACAGTATCCATGCTGGTGAACCATTGTTACAGGTAAGTAACTCATTCCTGTTGACGGGTGACAGATTACTGACAGGAACTGTGCTGGAGAACCATTGTTACAGGTAAGTAACTCATTCCTGTTGACGGGTGACAGATTATTGACAGTATTCATGCTGGGGAACCATTGTTACAGGTAAGTAACGTATTCCTATCAACATATTACAGATTATTGGCTGGAGTTTTGCTGGAGAACCATTGTTACAGGTTAGTAACTCATTCCTGTTGACGGATGACAGATTACTGACAGGAGCTGTGCTGGAGAACCATTGTTACAGGTAAGTAACTCATTCCTCTTGACGGATGACAGATTATTGACAGTATCCATGCTGGGGAACCATTGTTACAGGTAAGTAACTCATTCCTGTTGATGGATGACAGACTACTGACAGGAGCTGTGCTGGAGAACCCCACTGGACCGACCATCACTGCATCCACTTCACCTTCAGGAAACCCACCACGCACCACCGCACCCAACAGATGCCTCGACGCTGCTGGAGCAAAGTCACCAAAGACCAGCTAACCACCACCCTCGCCCAGAGCCTGCCCGCCGACCCCACCGACTCCGACACCGCAACCCGCAACCTCAGACAATGGATCGACGACAGCGCCAACACCCTCGCCCCACTCAAGACACCCTCCAACAGCCACACCAGCAAGAAAGCCACCTGGTTCACCAAAGAACTCCAGGCCTCCAAACGAACATGCCGAAAACTGGAGAAGAACTCGCTCTGCGAACGAACACCGGACAGCTACACAGCCCAGAAGAGCGCCACCCGCAGAAACCATCAACTCATCAGAGCCGCCAAGAGGGCCTCATTCAAAGACCACCTAGATAACAACGCACACAACAGCAAAGAGCTCTTCAACATCGTGAAGGAACTCTCCAACCCCAGTTCTAACATCAACAACATCCCTACTTCACAAGACCTGTGCGACTCGCTGGCCACCTTCTTCCACCGCAAGATCGCCGACATCCACGACAGCTTCAACGCCACCACAACCAGCGCCCCTATGACCACCACCTGCACCAACCGCCTGCTCTCCTGGACCAGCATCAGCGACGAGGACACCAGCGAGATCATGAACACCATCTACTCCGGATCACCGTTAGACCCATGCCCTCACCACATCTTCAACAAAGCCTGCACAGCCATCACACCCCATCTCTGGAAAGTAATCAACATCTCCTTTGAGACAGCAACCTTGCCGGAAAGCTGGAAGCACGCCGAGATCAACGCCTTACTCAAGAAACCCAAGGCCGACCCCAAGGACCTCAAGAACTTCCGACCCATCTCCCTGCTCCCGTTCCCAGCGAAGGTCACCGAGAAAATCGTCAACAAACAACTGACCTGCTACCTCGAGGATAACAGCATCCTGGACCCGTCCCAGTCCGGGTTCCGCAGCAACCACAGCACCGAAACCGCCCTCATTGCCGCCACCGATGACATCAGGACCCTGCTTGACAATGGAGAAACAGCGGCCCTCATCCTCCTGGACCTGTCAGCCACCTTCGACGCGGTCTGCCACCGCACACTACGAACACTACGAACACACCTACACGACGTCGGGATCCAAGAGAAGGCCCTGGACTGGACCACATCCTTCCTCTCTGGCAGAACTCAGAGCGTCCGCCTTCCCCCTTCCGCTCCAATGCCACCAAAATCATTTGCGGCATACCCCAGGGCTCTTCCCTCAGCCCAATGCTGTTCAACATCTACATGGCACCCCTCGCCCACATCGCCCGACAGCACAACCTCAACATCATCTCCTACGCCGACGACATCCAGCTGATCCTGTCCCTCACCAAAGACCCTCCCACTGCCAAAACCAACCTCCACGAAGGAATGAAGGCCGTCGCCGACTGGATGAGAAACAGCCGACTGAAGCTGAACTCGGACAAGACGGAGGTCCTCATCCTCTGCTCCACCCCCTCAGCCTGAGACGACTCCTGGTGGCTGACAACAACTAGGAACAGCCCCGACACCCACCAACCACTCACGCAACCTAGGGGTCATCCTCAACTCCACCCTCTCCATGACTAAGCAGGTCAACGCCGTCTCCTCATCCTGCTTCAACACCCTCCGAATGCTCCGAAGGATTTTCAAGTGGATCCCCACCGAAACGAGAAGAACAGTCACCCAGGCCCTCGTCACCAGTAGGCTGGACTACGGAAACGCCCTCTACGCAGGAAAGTCGGCCAAGCTCCTGAGACGACTGCAACACATCCAGAACGCCTCGGCACGTCTGATCCTCAACATCCCCCGCCGCAGCCACATCACACCCCACCTGAGAGAGCTGCACTGGCTCCCCATCAACAAGAGGATAACCTTCAAGCTCCTCATCCACGCACACAAAGCTCTCCACAAGACCGGCCCAGCTTATCTCAACAGCCGACTCAGCCTCTACATCCCCACCCGCCAGCTCCAATCCACCGGCCTCGCCCTCGCCACAGTCCCTCGCATCCGAAGGACGACCGCCGGCGGCAGATCTTTCTCCCACCTCGCCGCCAAGACCTGGAACACCCTCCCCACCAACCTATGGCAGACTCAAGACCTACTGGCCTTCAGAAGACTCCTCAAGACCTGGCTCTTCGATCAGTAGCAGCGCCCCCCTTCCCCAGCGCCTTGAGACCCTCACAGGTCTGTAGTGCGGTTTACAAATGTCTTGATTGATTGATTGAGAACCATTGTTACAGGTAAGTAACTCATTCCTGTTGATGGATAACAGATTACTGACAGTAGCTGTGCTGGGTCACCATTGTTACAGGTAAGTAACTCATTCCTGTTGACGGGTGACAGATTACTGACAGTAGCTGTGCTGGGTCACCATTGTTACAGGTAGGTAACTCATTCCTGTTGACGGGTGACAGATTATTGACAGAAGCCCTGCTGGAGAACCAATGTTACAGGTAAGTAACATATTCTTATCAGTGAGTGGCGGTTGCACTTGGTCGCCATTCCAACGGAAATTACGCAGCTGGGCCTGGGATATTGATGTTTCTTCTCGCTGTGCCCTTCACATTTATGGCCGGATGGCACCTGCGTGCGAGCCCTCCCCTTTCCTACCTTCATGAAGGTGCTGGCGTGTTGTGTTTGTTTCTATATTTACCTGTGATGAATGAAAGCACAGGAAAGGGAGTGAAAGACAGAAATCTGCGCTCACTGACTGAAGCAGCCACGGAGACTTGGTCCAAAGTGCGCAGGGCAGCCCTCGCCAGGAGCCTGGCAGCCAGGGGAGCCTCCTGGCCAAACACCGTGCTGACGTCACGGCGCAGCAGGTAGCAGGTGGCGGCCGGGCCTTCTGCGTCAGGCTTCCTCCTGCTCCCGGATGGAGCCCGGCGGCACTTCCGCCTAGACGTGGCACACTGTGTGCTTGGCACCTTCAGGAAGAAGATGCTGTCCATTCATGCCAATGGAAAGGGGGGCGGGGGGGGGGAGGGGGGGAATTCTAGCCTGTGCACCTTTCACAATACAAAGGACACGTTTTCTTACACGAACCTCCTCGAGTGCACGTTTTGTGCAAAGGGTCTCATTGGAAGTTGCATGTGTGGCTGCCGGAAAGACATGTTCCTCGCCCACTGAGCTGGTGCTGGGAGCCAACTTCGTTGCCGTGTCCTCCGGTGCTTTGTAGGAATCAATGAGAGGGGATGGGATTCGGTTTGCCCATTCAATCCCAGGCCTCCCTCTCTGTTAGCGTCACCCCTAGTGGTAGACATGTATGCCCATTCAATCCTAGGCCTCTCTAATAGCGTGACTCGGGGTGGCGAAGGGGGCTTGTATGCCATTCCATCACAGACCCCCCTCTCTGTTAGCATGACACCTAGGGGCGAAGGCGACCTGTGTTCCCATTCCATCCGGGGGCTCCCTGCTAGCGTGACTATCGGTGGAGGGGCCTGTTTGCCCACAGCACCCCCGCGGGCGACAGGAACGTGTATGTCCCTTCAAATGTAGGCCTCCCTCTCTGTGAGCGTCAGCCTGGAGGTGAAGGGGACTTGCATGTCTATAGTACCCCCTCCACCCCCTGAACCCCCACAGGTGGAGGCATATGTGCTCAATAGGGGACTTGCGCCGTGCAAATTTGGCATACCACATGAACATTACCATGCGGTAACACCCTGCCAGTACCAGGCACTTACGAGTTAATCCCCTCGGAATGGGGCTGACTGTCCTGACCCGGTTTTACTGGGCAGGCTTCCACATGGTATTTGGCGTTCCTTGAGGATCGAGTCTACTGGGCGGTAGGCAGAGGGTGGTGGCGGAGAGGTGGTGGGGTGGGGTGGAAGGGTACAGGAGGGAAAGGGGATGGGGAAAAGTGCCCTGGTTGGGGAGGAGCATTCAGCGCGGCTCCTACCATAGCAGAGGCGGAGGATAGAGGATGTGTCATAAGGGCAAGAGGTGCCAACTTTAGAACTGGGTAACCAGATTCGAGTCTCGGCGTCGCCTCAGCATCCTGTGATTCTGGACAAATCCCTCAATCGCCCTGTGCCTCCCGAAGACGAACGCGTTCGTGTAAAGCGCTCCAATACCTTCGGGTCTAGTATATTAAACTGCAAAAGTAGAAAGGGAGGGGGGGACAGAGGCTTGGAGGGGTGGGGACAGAGGCTTGGAGGGGTGGACAGAGGCTTGGAGGGGTGGGGACAGAGGCTTGGAGGGGTGGGGACAGAGGCTTGGAGGGGTGGGGACAGAGGCTTGGCTCTGCTGTTGCAACCCAAGCCTCAAGCGATTTTACTTGCCCATTTTCACAGCCGGTAAAATCGAGTCACGTGTTCCCATATCTGGGAATGCCACGTGCCAGAATGGTGTGCCAATGGCGACCAGGCGGAGGTAGCGGAATTCCGTAGGGTAGTTTTAGCGCCTAGAAGCCTGCTAAGCTACCATCTAGAGTTGAAGCTGAGGCCGGTTTGGGAATTCCGGCGACCTATCGGGTCAACTTCTCAGACATCGTAAAACAATTTCCACATTTGTTACACAATCGCTGCAAGTTGAGAAAGAGATAAGGGTCAACGTCGAGGGCGTAGTTGCGCAGCACGTTTGAGGAGCGCCGTGACGCCGTCCGATATCCCATAGGAGACGGAAGCGGAAATCACGCGCTTGCAGCAAGGTGTCATCAAACCTTGGATGGGGCTCACCTCGAAGGTCTCCCCGACTGTCCCTGTGCATGAAATACAGTCGAGAGGTCGGATTCTTATATGTTTGGACAGATGACCAGTGGTTGAAGTGGCTCTATTGGCAAAAAAGAACACAAGATTTTCAATTTTACAATAACAATTCCTATAATTCTCATTGACTCTCCTCCAAATTCACTCACCCCCCATTACACTCAGCAAGCATCATAGTTCCCATACTTTTTTAATGCACTTCACCTTCTATATATGACAGCCCCATTTTCTGTTCGGGTAGGACAAGAAGGTTTGTTGTGTAAAATGGCGACTCCTGTCATTCATGTAGGTTTGTTCCGATACAAGTGACTCAGAGTGGGTGCGTCAGCGTAAACCAGGATGTCTCAGGAAGAAACACGCCAAGTGACTCAAAGCGTCTCCATTTCCCTAAACTACAGCGATAACACCCTCACCTTCTGCGATAGTTAATAGGACGAGGACGACACCTTGGTGGAAATTTGTGGTGCCTTTTATGGAGCCAGTCTGGCCTTAAGCGATTGCCAATAAATCCAAGACGACAAATTGGTAGAAGATTGTGGCACCTTTTCTAGTGCTGGTCTCACCTTAAGCAATATCCAATAAGGCTAAGAGGACGGTTTGTGGTACCCTTTCTTCAGCCAATCTCACTTTCAGCGCTAGCCAATAAGACAAAGACAACACCTTGGCTCCAGTTTGTGGTGGCCTTTCTGAAACCAATCTCACCTTCACAAAATCCCCAAAGACCTTTCTAGAGCCTGTCTCACCTTTAGCCATTTCCAATAAGACAGCAATGACGCCTTGGTGGAAGTTTGAGGGACCCTTCTGGAGCCAATCTTACCTTCAGTGAGATCCAATAAGACAAGGACAACTCCTTAGTGGACGTTTGTTGTACCCGTTCTAGAACCTGTCTCACCTTTAGCGATATCCAATAAGACCAGGATGACACCTATTGGGGAAATTTGTGGGACCTTTCTAGAGCCAGTTTCACCTTCAGCTTTATTGAATAAGACCAGGATGACACCTTGGTGGAATATCGCGGAGCCCTTTCGGGAGCCAATCTCACCTTAGGAGATTTCCAGTGAGACCACAGTGACACCTTGGTGAAAGTTTGTGGCGCCCTTCTGGAGCTGATTTCACTTTCAGCACTATCCAATAAGACCAGGATGACAAGGTAGATGTTTATTGTTCCCTTTTCTGGAGCCGATCTCACCTTCGGCGTAATTCAATAAGACCAGGACAGCACCTTGGTGGAAGTTTGTGGTGCCCTTTTCTGGAGTTGATCTCACCTTCGGCGTAATTCAATGAGACCAGGACAGCACCTTGGTGGAAGTTTGTGGTGCCCTTTTCTGGAGTTGATCTTACCTTCGGCTTAATTCAATAGGACCAGAACGACACGTTTGTAGAAGTTTGTGGTACCCAGCCAAGAATGATGTGGCTTGTATCAGCTGGCCCTGAGGTTTTATAAATATGTACATTCTTGTGAAAGTTGAAAACTGAGGTAAGAACTTGGAGTCCTCATGCTGGCATCAGCAGCCAGGTGAATCCAGCTTTTTATTCTCCTTTGGCATGACCCGTCACAGTGCCTCGTATGTCCAGGACTGTGCAGCCATCACTGCCCTGCAGAAGGATCTTACCAGGAAAGCGAAACAGCATGAAAGATCTCCAGACCATCAAGCAGCTTTGAAAGCACTTAAGGTATGCACTGCAGGTGCCAACAACATTGTCTTTCTGGTCCTCTAAGAATCGATGCCGGTCCCATTGGTCCACGTGCCCCTGGCCCAGCATGACCAGAATCCTGGAGCGCGTCAGTGAATCCTTGTGTATGCCAGCGGGAACCTGGCAAAGCCAGGGGCTGCTTATCTCCTGTATGCGAAAGACTTTAGTATCGTCACAGATCACCAGGCTTTTGTCACCAACATTGGTCAGTTAGAGACAAAATTCCTCTCTGAATGTAAAGGTGAGGCGTGAGACTCCAAAACACCTGTTTCCACATGGTGTGCTGACCAGGCTTGGACCACACTCCTACCGGCTTCTTTTCCCGATTGCCCCTGGTACACGCCTCGTTGACGCCATCCACTGTTGATGTATTGTCAGGTCCACTCTGGAGTGACCAGCAGGAAACACACTGGAAAGGCCCCTCAGGAAGACACTCCCCAAGTTTTGTATCAGAACTCAGTGGTACTCAACGCTGGAGAGATTTTGCCCAGGTCTAAAGGGGGCATTGGCATTCTAGCCTCAAGGAAATAAAAGCATTTTGCCATGTTATGGGTAAACTTAGTTTCCATTGCAGGGGCGTGATTCTTAGAGACGCTTGTCTAGCCTTTCCCTGAGAAGACAAGAGGTTGACCTGCCCATGAACGTCGTGGGCCACAAAGAGAATAATGTTGAAGCAAAAAGTATGTTTCTGCTCCCGGACGAGTTGGTCACAAAGATGCCCAGCACCAGCTGGGCCTGGCAGAGCCTTGGCAAGGACGGTACTCCAGAGCCACTGCGAATGCCCCCTTCCTCCTAAAGTGCGTGAGGAGGCAGGGAAAAGCATTATTAGAGCAATCCCCTGCGTACAACAGTCGCCAATGCCCTTGGCTGAGTAGTCCAGGCTTTCCAAGGTCATGACTGTGCACAGGATGTCCGCAGGTGTGGCCAACCATGCATTGCCAGCGCCAGGATACCCTCACGGTTAACAGTGCGCTTTACAGATAAACTTAACATAACATTGACCAAACTATTGTCAACACTTGGCATACCCTTAGGCGTCATATCAGACAGGGGCCTCCATTCAATGGAGAAGATTCCAAATATTTTGGTGACTTTGGGATTCCATATCCACAAGATCCCACCATTGAGGTCACAAGCTATGCCATGATTGGCCAGTTCGTTGCTACCCTAAGTAGTCCTAGCGGGTTGCAAACTGTTAAAAAGCTTGTTTTCTTTTGGGGGGGGGGAAGGGGCTAATGTGACACTCCCCAGAGCACAGCTGGAAAGTCTCACGATGACAGATGTTTGAGAGGAAAATACAGATTTGCACCCCTCGGGCACCATCTGTGACTCCCCAAGACCAGAAGAAGCATATCAGCACAAGATCTCGGGAAGAAGAAAGAGAAGAAGGATGAGGCGGACATGAGAATGCCTGAACCACCCTGCCCATGCCAAGGGCACATGGTAGCAGCCAGACCAGAGCTTCACGCAGCGATGTCTCAACCCTCGGATCTATCTCCATGTCAGCATCCTGAGATCCCTGCTCACTGCCTGGAGAGATGGACCCACATGGCCTGTAGAGAGCCCGGGGACGATCCTCGGCTGAAGAGGCCATGGACGTTGAGCCCCTTGTACATGAGAACTCGCCATCAGCACCCCCACCCTGAAGCACTCCTCTGCCTACCCCACAAACCACCAGACCCCCAAAGAGTTCTCACTACAGTGGACTAAACGCTGCGGGTTGCTAGTTAGGCAATGGGGCGCGTGTCCCCGACGCAGGAGTGGTGACGGCTTCCGGTGCACGGATGTTGGGGTGGGGGTAGAGGCCAAGAGGACCCAACCCTCAGCAGGCTCTGACAACCTGACAACATCGTGAATATTTGATAATAAAACATTGCTAAAATAGAAGAAGGACTACAATTTTACTTCAACACAGAATGACAGTGCTCCTTAGAAGAAAATTACAGAAAAGGCAGAAAGAAAATACATAAAATGCCATTTTAAGGCAAGTTGCATGCCTGTTAACTAATTTGCTTTCCTATAACAGCTGCTAACTATCCCTGCTTTGAGAAACATTAAAAAAAATACCTCCCACCCTTTTCAGCCGACCCTCTCAAACAAGCATTGGCATAGCCAATAGGTCTCGCTTTTGGGACTTTATGAGTATTTAGTTATGCAGCACAATATCCTTAGTGCAACAACATCAACTGTTGCATGGCAAAACACTTATAAGGCCCCAAAGGCGAGACCTATTGGCTATGCCAATGCTTGTTACTTGAGAAAATGTGTTGTGGGCCACCTCCTTTTTTACTCAGTCCCTGCTGGCCCAATAACCCTGAAACTTTGCAGGAAAGAGCTATTTGGCTAAACCATTTCTGTGGAAAGCTTCATGAAGATTCGTCAAACACCACCAAAGTTATTAAAAACCAAATAATCATTTTCCTATGGAAACCAGGTTCCAACTAGAACTAAACAGCGGTGACTGCCACTGTATACTAAATATACATATATATACACCAACACATCAATAAAGCCGGTCAGGATGTATTACCCTGTCTGTCTCATTTCTATTACGTTAATCTTTGTACATTGGTCAGATGCTTAAATGTTGCCCTTGGCCACACACAAGAAAATCTCAGATATTCTGCAAGGTTCTCGATATATAAAATCAAGAACTACTGATCAAGAATTAGCCCTCCTGGAATGTTCAAGACATGTGGCTTCTGATGAGGCAACTGATCGATTGTCTCATGCAGGCCGTGAACGACAACTAAAAGTTTATAAACCTTAATTATTAAACGAAACGTTTACACTACATAAGGTCACAAGGGTAACCTAATACAACCTTCCTACGCCTCCTCACGGAAAGTCAGCCAGACCTATAATAACTACCCTGAATTGCTACCAGTAATATTCGCTATTCAATCAACCATATTTTTGTGTATATGAATCTTAAAGTATTGCAGGCTGAAATCACCATGTTTACAATCACTGTGTCAGAGAAGCCACACAATGATAAAATGACAAATTATTACAATCGATTTGCTGTTAAGCATAGTGGAAGTGAAGAATTCATCCCTGATGACCCACTACGAAACAGACAAGGACAGCATAAAACGTCCACCTTTATCCATGCAGTATAAAGGGTTCAACGCGTCATCATTAGAAGATTGAGTTCCAGAACGGGCAACCACAATAAGCAGTTCCAGAACAATAAAAATCAAGGATTTGAAAAGCGCTGAAATGTAGGCATGAGGACAAGATGTACCCAGAATTGCAGGATGTTGAGCCGATGCTGATACTCGAACCCTGACCCCCGCTCCGCAGTGGGCAGCTCAGGTCGTTGTGCTGCACCCTCTTCCTCACAGCTTAGCTGTATTGTGGCAAAAGCAAGGTGAGAAACTCAAACACCCCATCACACCAAACATGCACACTGCCCCAGGGTAAAATATCAACACCTCTTTCCAGCTGTCACAGCATCACCAAGGTTAAAGCGCACCCTTCACAGAAGAGGCATGATCTCCTCGGTCCGAAATCAGCTTATGCCCCACTCCCACAAAGGGATCAAGTCAATGTGCTGGGAAAGATCTACGGTCACAGATTATCAGATACCCTTCTCCTCTACAACCCACAGGCTAGCACTTAGGGTTGCCTCCTTGGGGGTAAACTCTCCTGGAGTAACAGGCATTAGAGGTGGGCAGATATAGCGTGTTGGTGGTGGTGTAAATTAAAAGACATGCAACTTAACCAGGGTTTTGTAACTGCTGTTTTGCATAATGTATACGGAATATAAAGTTTTCTAGCACTTGGTTTTGAGTAAAACACAATATTTAAAGTGAAAAACTGCAGTAACACCTAAGTACATTATAACACAAGCATTGGCATAGCCAATAGGTCCCGCCTTTGGGACCTTATAAGTGTTTAGCCAGATATATTGACTTTACCTATGTCTTTAAGCTGTGCTGTACAGAAGTTTGCAGCATGCTGGAAAGTTATATTAAATAAGTGTCAGAAGCATTTTTGTTACCTTAGATATGACCAAAAAAGCATTATGTACAACTAAACAACCATATTAACCCCTTCGATGCGAGTGACGGAGCGGTCCCATCATGCGCGTCGGTTGCGCTGTGCGCATGACGAAACCGCTCCGTCACGGCCCCGCCCGCGCACGGAACCTTCAGCACGGCGCGGTAATCCGCGCCGCGCTGAAAGGGTTAAAAAAGTATTAAAAATAATGTTGTGAGTTTTTTTGTCCTTTTAATGCTGGCAACTTGTATCTGCCTGTCCCAATGGTTGCTTGTTGTGTTTTTTTTTGTTATGGGGGGGCATAAACAATAGGAGGGTGAAGGTCAGTCAGTCAGTCAGTGAGAGTGAGTGAGAGAGTCAGTCAGTCAGTCAGTGAGAGAGTTAGTCAGTCAGTGAGAGAGTGAGAGTCAGTGAGAGAGTGAGAGAGTCAGTCAGTGAGAGTGAGAGTCAGACAGTGAGAGTGAATGAGAGTGAGAGAGTGAGTCAGTCAGTGAGTGAAAGAGAGTGAGTCAGTGAGATAGTCAGCCAGTGAGAGTGAGTCAGTCTTTAAGTGAGAGTCAATCTTTAAGCGAGATTCAGTGTTTTAGCGAGAGTCAGTCAGTCAGTGAGAGAGAGTGTCAGTCAGTGAGAGAGTGTGTCAGTTAGTGAGAGAGAGTCAGTCAGTGAGAGAGAGTCAGTCAGTGAGAGAGTCAGTCAGCGAGAGAGTCAGTGAGTGAGTCACTCAGTAAGAGAGAGTGGGAGAGTGAGTCTGTGAGAGTGAGTCTGTGAGAGGGTGTCTGTGAGCGGGTGAGCGGGTGTCTGTGAGAGAGTGTCTGTGAGCGAGAGTCTGTGGGAGAGTGTCTGTGAGAGTGTCTGTGAGAGTCTGAGAGAGTGTGTGAGAGAGTGTCTGTGAGAGTCTGTGAGAGAGTGTCTGTGAGAGTCTGTGAGCGAGTGTCTGTGAGAGTCTGTGAGAGAGTGTCTGTGAGAGAGTGTCTGTGAGAGAGAGTCTGTGAGAGTGTGAGAGAATTTCTGTGAGAGTCTCTGAGAGTGTCTGTGAGAGAGTGTCTATGAGAGAGTCTGTGAGAGAGAGTCTGTGAGAAAGTGTCTGTGAGAGTGTCTGTGAGAGTCTGTCTGTGAGTGAGTCTGTGAGAGAGTCTGTGAGAGAGTCTGTGAGAGAGTGTGAGAGAGTGTGAGATATTGCCTGTGAGAGTGTCTGTGAGAGTGAGTCTGTGAGAGTGAGTCTGTGAGAGTGTCTGTGAGAGTGAGTCTGTGAGAAAGTGTCTATGAGAGAGTGTCTGTGAGAGTCTGAGAGAGTGTCTGTGAGAGTGTCTGTGAATCTGTGAGTGTCTGTGAGAGAGTGTCTGTGAGTCTGTGAGAGAGTGTCTGTGAGAGTCTGTGAGAGTCTGTGAGTGTCTGTGAGAGAGTGTCTGTGAGAGAGTGTCTGTGAGAGAGTGTCTGTGAGAGAGTCTGTGAGAGAGTCTGTGAGAGAGAGTGTGAGAGAGAGTGTGCGAGAGAGTCTATGAGAGAGTGTCTGTGAGAGAGTGTCTGTGAGAGTGTGTCTGTGAGAGTGAGTCTGTGAGAGTGAGTCTGTGAGAGAGTGTCTGTGAGGAAGTGTCTGTGAGAGAGACTGTGAGAGAGAGTCTGTGAGAGTCTGTGAGAGAGAGTCTGTGAGATAGTGTCTGTGAGAGAGAGTCTGTGAGAGTCTGTCTGTGAGTGTCTGTGAGAGAGTGTCTGAGAGAGTGTCTGTGAGAGAGAGTCTGTGAGAGTGTCTGCGAGAGTGTTTGTGAGAGAGAGTCTGTGAGAGAGTCTGTGGGAGAGAGTCTGTGAGTGAGTGTCTGTGAGAGTGTCTGTGAGAGAGTGTCTGTGAGAGAGTGTCTGTGAGAGTGTCTGTGAGAGTGTCTATGAGAGTCTGTGAAAGAGAGTCTGTGAGAGAGTGTCTGTGAGACAGTGTCTGTGAGAGAGAGAGTCTTTGAGAGAGAGTCTGTGAGAGTGTGAGAGAGTGTGAGTGTCTCTGAGAGAGTGTCTATGAGAGTGAGTCTGTGAGAGTGAGTCTGTGAAAGTGTGTCTGTGAGAGAGTGTCTGTGAGAGAGTCTGTGAGAGAGTCTGTGAGAGAGTCTGTGAGAGAGAGTGGCTGTGAGTATATGTGAGAGAGTGGCTGTGAGAGAGTGTCTGTGAGAGAGTTGCTGTGAGAGAGAGTCTGTGAGAGAGTGTCTCTGAGAGAGTGTCTGTGAGAGAGTCTGAGAGGGAGTCTGTGAGTCTGTGAGAGCATCTGTGAGAGTGTCTGTGAGAGTGTCTGAGAGAGAGAGTCTGAGAGAGTGTCTGTGTGAGAGTGTATGTGAATGAGTGTCTGTGAGAGTCTGTGAGAGAGTGTATGTGAGAGTCTGTCTGTGTCTGTGAGAGAGTCTGTGAGAGAGCGTGTGTCTGTGAGAGAGTGTCTGTGAGAGAGTGTCTGTGAGAGAGTGTCTGTGAGAGAGTCTGTGAGAGAGTGTCTGTGATAGAGTGTCTGTGAGAGAGTCTAAGAGAGCGTCTGTGAGAATCCGTGAGAGTGTCTGAGAGAGTGTCTGTGAGAGAGTGTCTGTGAGAGTCTGTCTGTGTCTGTGAGAGTCTGTGAGTGTCTGTGAGAGAGTGTCTGAGAGAGTGTCTGTGAGAGAGAGTCTGTGAGAGTGTCTGCGAGAGTGTTTGTGAGAGAGAGTCTGTGAGAGAGTCTGTGGGAGAGAGTCTGTGAGAGAGTGTCTGTGAGAGTGTCTGTGAGAGAGTGTCTGTGAGAGAGTGTCTGTGAGAGAGTGTCAGTGAGAGAGTGTCTGTGAGAGTGTCTGTAAGAGTCTGTGAAAGAGAGTCTGTGAGAGAGTGTCTGTGAGACAGTGTCTGTGAGAGAGAGTCTGTGAGAGAGAGTCTGTGAGAGTGTGAGAGAGTGTGCGTGTCTGTGAGAGAGTGTCTATGAGAGTGAGTCTGTGAGAGTGAGTCTGTGAGAGTGTGTCTGTGAGAGAGTGTCTGTGAGAGAGTCTGTGAGAGAGTCTGTGAGAGAGTCTGTGAGAGAGAGTTGCTGTGAGTATATGTGAGAGAGTGGCTGTGAGAGAGTCTGAGAGGGAGTCTGTGAGTCTGTGAGAGCATCTGTGAGAGTGTCTGTGAGAGTGTCTGAGAGAGAGAGTCTGAGAGAGTGTCTGTGAGAGAGTTTCTGTGAATGGGTGTCTGTGAGAGAGTGTATGTGAGAGTCTGTCTGTGTCTGTGAGAGAGTCTGTGAGAGAGTGTGTGTCTGTGAGAGAGTGTCTGTGAGAGCGTGTCTGTGAGAGAGTGTCTGTGAGAGAGTGTCTGTGAGAGAGTCTGTGAGAGAGTGTCTGTGATAGAGTGTCTGTGAGAGAGTCTAAGAGAGCGTCTGTGAGAGAGTGTCTGTGAGAGAGTGTCTGTGAGAGTCTGTCTGTGAGAGTCTGTCTGTGTCTGTGAGAGTCTGTCTGTGTCTGTGAGAGTGAGTCTGTGAGAGTGAGAGAGTGTCTGTGTCTGTGAGAGTCTGTCTGTGAGTGTCTGTGAGAGAGTGTCTGAGAGAGTGTCTGTGAGAGAGTGTCTGTGAGAGAGTCTGTGAGAGAGTGTCTGTGATAGACTGTCTGTGAGAGAGTCTAAGAGAGTGTCTGTGAGAATCTGTGAGAGTGTCTGAGAGAGTGTCTGTGAGAGAGTGTCTGTGAGAGTCTGTCTGTGAGAGTCTGTCTGTGTCTGTGAGAGTCTGTCTGTGTCTGTGAGAGTGAGTCTGTGAGAGTGAGAGAGTGTCTGTGAGAGAGTGTCTGTGAGAGAGTGTCTGTGAGAGTGAGTCTGAGAGAGAGTCTGTGAGAGAGAGTCTGTGAGAGAGTGTCTGTGAGAGAGAGTCTGTGAGAGAGTGTCTGTGAGAGAGAGTCTGTGAGAGTGAGTCTGTGAGAGAGAGTCGATGAGAGAGTGTCTGTGAGAATGTCTGTGAGAGTGTCTGAGAGAGAGAGTCTGAGAGAGTGTCTGTGAGGGAGTGTCTGTGAGAGAGTGTCTGTGAGAGTCTGTGAGAGAGTGTCTGTGAGAGTCTGTCTGTGTTTGTGAGAGAGTCTGTGAGAGAGTGTCTGTGAGAGAGTGTGTGTCTGTGAGAGAGTGTCTGTGAGAGAGTCTGTGAGAGAGTGTCTGCGTCTGTGAGAGAGTGTCTGTGAGGGAGTGTCTGTGAGAGAGTCTGTGAGAGAGCGTCTGTGAGAGTCTGTGAGAGTGTCTGTGAGAGAGTGTCTGTGAGAGTCTGTGAGAGAGTGTCTGTGAGAGTCTGTCTGTGTCTATGATAGAGTGTCTGTGATAGAGTGTCTGTGAGAGTGAGTCTGTGAGAGAGTGTCTGTGAGAGAGTGTCTGTGAGAGAGTGTCTGTGAGAGTGTTTGTGAGAGTGAGTCTGTGAGAGAGTGTCTGTGAGAGAGAGTCTGTGAGAGTGAGAGAGAGTCTGTGAGATAGAGTCTGTGAGAGAGTGCCTGTGAGAGTCTGTGAGAGAGTGTGAGAGTTTCTGTGAGAGTGTCTGTGAGAGTGTCTGTGAGAGAGAGTCTGGGAGAGTCTGTGAGAGAGTGAGAGTCTGAGAGTCTCTGAGTGAGTGAGAGTCTGTGAGAGAGAGTCTGTGAGAGAGTGTCTGTGAGAGAGTGTCTGTGAGAGTGTTTGTGAGAGTGAGTCTGTGAGAGAGTGTCTGTGAGAGAGAGTCTGTGAGAGTGAGAGAGAGTCTGTGAGAGAGTCTGTGAGAGAGTGTCTGTGAGAGAGTGTCTGTGAGAGTCTGTGAGAGAGAGTCTGTGAGAGAGTGTGAGAGTTTCTGTGAGAGTGTCTGTGAGAGTGTCTGTGAGAGAGAGTCTGGGAGAGTCTGTGAGAGAGTGAGAGTCTGTGAGAGAGTGAGAGTCTCTGAGTGAGTGAGAGTCTGTGAGAGTCTGTGAGAGAGTGTCTGTGAGAGAGTGTCTGTGAGAGAGTGTCTGTGAGAGTGAGTCTGTGAGTGTGAGTCTATGAGAGAGTGTATGTGAGAGAGTGTCTGTGAGAGTCTGTGAGAGTGAGAGGCTCTTTAGTGGCGAGTAGGGTCAGGATTTAATTAACAGTAATAGATGGAAAGCCTAAGTGCATTATGACAATGCCCAAAAGCAGGTAGCGCTCAAGATTGCTGTTGAGAACTCAATTAGCAAAAACCACCAAGTAATCACTCAAAAACAATCACTGAAGTTGCATAAATAATTAAAGATTGTATGTCTTTCGGTAATATGGGCTAAGTGACATCATAAACCATGAAAGACCCATCAATTCATGACATCACAACAGAAAAACGTATATTATAATTGAGGAGATAGGACGGTGATGTGCACCTGCGGGAGCTTCATTGGGAATCATACACGACTAAGCTCGGTCAGCCGGGAAGCGCTGGAAGGGAGGCAAATGGCGGCTGCGCGCGTGTACGCTCGCGTGAACGCATGCGCTAGGCCACCAAAAGCCTGCTGTGGCAGCACTTTGAAAACGCCGATACTAAATGTCTCGGAGCAACGCATGCGCTGGCTCAGCGAGACCTAAAAACCGGGACATGAACTTAATTTCCTGAAATCTGCTGGGACAGCTACCAAAAAACCGGGACTGTCCGAGCAAATCAGGGACGCCTGGTCACCCTAGCTGGACTACACGCACCCCATAAAATACTATACCCCCACACCCCAGTCTCATGTCAGGACCCCCAGTCCTCAGGGGCCGCTTCTGCTGATGGCAGATCGGCCTCTCGCACTGTGTTTGCCGTCTCGGTGAATGTGCATATATGTAAATGAGGGGATGCCCCAGAGTGCACCGCTCGCACGCCATCATCTCAAAGCCCCGTTTCCCGCCCTTCCAGCGCGGTGCCCGAGAGTTTTCACGCGGATGTCTCTGTTTTAAATCTCTGCTCGAGGCTGGTTGTTTCAACAGTGCTCTCCTGGTGAGGGTGCTCTCAAGACTGTCTCCACCCCTGGGATGTGCACCAACACACCGTTGTATCCTCCACCTCGGGACACAGTGGGCTTCACAAGTGCAGACAACGCGAGCAATGAAGCTGCAAGAACACTGTGCTCTAGAACCGGCTCTAGAACTATCAGGAGAGTGCACAGTATTCAGGACAGGCCTCCGGATTGGACCCTGACAGTGCATCACAGGAGGTTTCCAGGGTTGGACAGGGGCACAACATGTGGCGTCTTGAGCTTGGCTCAGTGCTCCAGAGGAATCTTGTCGCCCATGACCCAGTACTCCAGATGTGGCTTCCATAATGGTACGCAATACCACACACAAGGCTTCGAGAACACAACAGATTCATCCACCAGCGGTGGCAGCTGAAATATGACCCAGTACTCCAGATGTGACCTCCATAATGGCACGCAATACACACACGAGGGAAACACAACTCAGTACTCCAGATGTGGCATCTATAATAGCACGAGATGTGGCCTCTATAATGGCACACAATACCACACACAAGGGGAACACGACTCAGCACTACAGATGTGGCATTTATAATGGCACCAGATGTGGCCTCTATAATGGCACGCAATACCACACACGAGGGGAACACGACTCAATACTCCAGATGTGGCCTCTACAACGGCACGCAACACCACACACGAGGGGAACATGATTCAGTACTCCAGATGAGGCCTCTTTACAGGCACGCAATACCACACATGAGGGGAACACGACTCAGTACTCCAGATGTGGCCTCTATAATGGCAGGCAATACCACAAACGAGGGGAACAGGGCTCAGTACTCCAGATGTAGCCTCCATAATGGTACGTAATACCACACACAAGGGGAACATGACTCAGTACTCCAGATGTGGCCTCTATAATTGCACCAGATGTGGCCTCTATAATGGCACGCAATACCGCACACGAGGGGAACATGACTCAGTACTCCAGATGTGGCCTCTATAATGGCCCCAGATGTGGCCTGTATAATAGCACGCATTACCACACACAAGGAGAACATGAATCAATACTCCAGATGTGGCCTCTCTAATGACACTCCATACCACACATGAGGCTTCAAAAACCCAATAGATTCATCCACCAGCGGTGGCTGATGAAACATGACTCAGTATTCCAGATGTGGCCTCTACATTGGCACACAGTACCAAACAAACGAGGGGAACATGACTTAGTACTCCAGATGTGGCCTTTATAATGGCACGCAATAACACACACGAGGGGAACATGACTCAGTACTCCAGATGTGGCCTCTATAATGGCATCAGATGTGGCCTCTATAATGGCACGCAATACCACACATGAGGGGAACATGACGCAGTACTCCAGATGTGGCCTCTATAATGGCACCAGATGTGGCCTCTATAATGGCACGCAATACCACACACAAGGCTTCGAGAACTCAAAGAGATTCATCCACGGGTGGTGGCTGTTGGAACATGACTCCGTACTCCAGATGTGGGATCTGTAATGGCACTAGATGTAGCCTCTATAATGGCATGCAATACCACACACAAGGCTTTGAGAAGTCAACAGATTCATCCACCAGTGGTGGCTGCTGAAACACGACCCAGTACTCCAAATGTGGCCTGAATAATGGCACCAGATATGACCTCTTTAATGGCACACAATACCACACACAAGGGGAGCACGACTCAGTACTACAGATGTGGCATCTATAATGCAACCAGATGTGGCCTCTATAATGGCAGGCAATACCACACACGAGGGGAACACAACTCAGTATTCCAGATGTGGCCTCTTTAATTGCACACAATACCACACCTGAGTGGAACAGGACTCAGTACTCCAGATGTGGCCTCTATAATGACACGCAATACCACACACAAGGCTTTGAGAAGTCAACAGATTCATCCACCAGTGGGGGCTGTTAGAACACAACTCTGTACTCCAGATGTGGCATCTGTAATGAAACCAGATGTGGCCTCTATAATGGCACGCAATACCACACACGAGGGGAACAGGACTCAGTACTCCAGATGTGGCCTCTATAATGACACGCAATACCACACACAAGGCTTTGAGAAGTCAACAGATTCATCCACCAGTGGTGGCTGTTAGAACACGACTCTGTACTCCAGATGTGGCCTCTATAATGGCATGCAATAACTCACATGAGGCTTCGAGAACTCAACAGATTCATCCACCAGCGGCGGCTGCTTGAACATGACTCAGTACTTCAGATGTAGCCTCTATAATACCACTCCATACCACACATGAGGCTTCGAGAACTCAACAGATTCATCAACCAGTGGTGGCTGCTGAAACACGACGCAGTACTCCAGATATGGCCTCTATAATGGAACTCCATACCACACATGAGGCTTTGAGAACTCAACAGACTCATCCACCAGTGGTGGCTGCTGGAACACAACTCAGTACTCCAGATGTGGACACTATAATGGCATACGATAGCACTCATGAGGCTTTCAGAACTCAACAGATTCATCCACCAGCAGTGACTGCTGGAACACAATTCAGTTCTCCAGATGTGGCTTCTATAATGGCACGCAATAGCTCTCATGAAGCTTTGTGAACTCAACAGATTCATCACCCAGTGGTGGACACGACTCAGTACTCCAGATGTGGCGGCTATAACGGCAGGCAATACCACACAAGGCTTCAAAAACCCAACTGACTCATCAACCAGTGGTGGCTGCTGAAATACGACTCAGTACTCCACATGTGGTCTCTAAAATGGCATGCAATACCACACACGAGGATTCGGGAACTCAACAGATGAATCCACCAGTGAAGGCTGCTGAAACACGACTCAGTACTCCAGATGTGGCCTCTATAATGGCACTCTATACCACACATGAGTTTTCGAGAACTCAACAGATGTATCCACCAGTAATGGCTGCTGAAACACAACTCAGTACTCCAGATGTGACCTCCATAATGGCACGCATTAGTACTCATGAGGCTTCGGAAACTCATCAGATTCATCAACGAGCCGTGGACACGACTCAGTACTCCAGATGTGGCCTCCATAATGGCGCTCCATATCACACATAAGGCTTTGAGAACGCAAGAGATTCATCCACCAGCGATGGCTGCTGAAATACAATTCAGTACTCCAGATGTGGCCTGTATAATGGCACTCCATATCACACATGAGGCTTATAAAATTCAACAGATTCATCCACCAGCGGTGGCTGCTGAAACATTTATTTTTATTTTCATTTGAAAAGTTTTATAAAGCGCGAACAGGACTCATCTGGGTATCAGAGCGCTGTTCAGACAGGGCAAAAACGAGGGTACCAAACTCATTGGGAACAGTAAGTGAGGTTACAAACAGCGAGGGAAAACAGAGCCTGTAAAGAGCAGGTGGTGTCCTAGAGCACAAAAACAGATTAACATACCAGCATACAATAAAGCGCAACCGTGTATAACAGTAAGAATCAAAATATTAACAGACAAGAGCATGAGAGTCAGTTGATGTTGTTAAAGACCGTTCAAGAGTAGCCGTTTGACAAGTTTCTTGAAAGATATTGTGGAGGGATTGGATCTGCTCTCAGGAGGCAGGGAGTTCCAGTTTCTTGGAACCAGTCCGGAGAATGTACGATTGTAGGATTTTTTCTTTTTGAATCTTGGTGGTTTTAAGAGTAGGGTGGACGTACTTCTGAGGTTCCGGGCAGAGCCCGAAAGTTCAAGCTTATTTGCCAGGTAGAGCGGAGTGTTATAATTTATGGCTTTATGGGTCAGGCAAGCTATCTTGAATCGGAGTCTGGCTTCAGTAGATAGCCAATTTAGTTGTGGAAGGTCCGGGGAGATATGGTCATGCTTTCTGGAGCCCGTGATGAGTCTAGCCGATGCGTTCAGGGTAGCTCGGAGTGGGGACAAACTAGCTTTGGGAAGTCCAACAAGGGTCACCAGACCATTTTCCGACCTAGAGATCACCAAGGATTGAACCGCCGGCTTAATGTCTGCGGGGGGGGGGGGTGAGGAAAGGCTTGATTTTCTTAAGGGTGTTAAGTTGAAAGTTGGCTCCCCTATTAGCTGCACTGATGTGCGCTTGCAAGTTTAAGTGTTTATCTAAGGTTATGCCAAGAGATTTGACAGAGTCTACGACATGTGGGGTGCAGTTCAGAGCTGTGAGTTGTTTAAGCCAATCCAGGGTAGGAGCTGAGTGATTGGGGGGGCAATCAAAAGGAATTCCGTTTTGATAGTGTTCAACAGCAGATGGTTCTGAGCTAACCATTGTTGGGTTTGTGCAAGTGCAGCATTTAGCGTTTATACGTCCTCTTGACAGGAAATCTTCAAGTACAGGTGCGTGTCATCCGCATACATGTGGTACTGAATGTTAGCAAGGTTCAGAATGAAGGAAAGTGGTTCCATAAAGAGGTTGAAGAGAGTGGGGGAGAGAGCGGATCCTTGAGGCACTCCTATCGTGACCGGGGTACTGGAAGCAAGGGCCTGGTTAATTTTGATCCTTTGTGAGCGGTTATGCAGGAAGGAGGCGAACCAATTTAGGACCGGGCCCGAGAGACCCATCCTATGTTGAAGAAGATCAGTCAGTTTCTCATGTTTGACGGTATCAAAGGCTGAAGGCAGCTCCAGAGGATCAGGAGACAAGGCACATTTTGGTCCAGGGATCTCAGGGTGTCATCTACAATGTGAGATAGTGCTGTTTCTGTACTGTGGCCTGGTCTGAAACCTGACTGATGGGGGTCAAGGAGTTGATAGTTCTCAATGTGTTTGCATAGCTGCGAGTGGACGCATTTTTCGAGCAGCTTAGCAAGCGTCATAATGCAGGTGATAGGTCTGAGGTTCTTAGGATCCGACATGTCCACGTTGGGCTTCTTAGGGATGGGAGTCACTTGCCCAACCTTGAGGAAGTCCGGTTCTTTCCCTGTAAGAGGGATTCATGAATGATCCTGGACCAAAGAGGGAGAATGGCTGAATTAAGCTCTTAAAAAAGCTTGGCTGGTAAAGGATCCCTAAAATGATTGGAGGGTTTGAGGGATGTCATGTTGTGTAGAAGCTCCTTGATATCAGGGAGGTGAAAGTAGTTCCAAGAGGCGTTATTCTTGAGAGAACATCCTAGGGGCGATGATATTTTCGAGGATTCTACCAGCTCAACTGGGAAAACGGAGGGATTCTGAGCCTCCGAGTTGGAGTGCCATGATGCAGCTCCAGCTCTATTTTCCCAGTTTTTTCAGAAAAATGAACAGTGAAATCATCACTGCTAGGAAGCAGGGAGACCGGAGCAGTGATAGGGGTGGAAGAATAGTTGGCTTGTTCCTTGATGATTTCAAACAGTTTCGTAGGTATATTTTTAGCTCCATCCAACTGAGACCTGAGGTGGTCTATTTTAGCCACGCGGATGTGCTTGTTGTAAGTACTTCTCACTTTCCTAAGTTGGGTGAGACTAGAGGTGAAGGGCGTTTTTCTCCAGAGTCTCTCTGAGAGTCTAAGGATGCGCCGCTCATCATTTAAGGCACCATTAAACCAGGGTTTGGATTGCTTGACGGGAATCCTTCTGAGTTGCTTCGGTGTCATAGTATCAAGAATGTTAGGCACCGTGTTAATGTAGTGATCGGAGAGATCGTCAAGGAAGGTCATGTTGGGGGGGGTAGTGGTCTATTTTTGGTGATTGAGGTTAGCGTATTGATCTTGAGGTCTCTCATATTGCGAATCAGTTGCTTCGCTTTGAGAGGTTGTCCTTGGCTACCCAGGCCCTTATCTCCCAGATGAGGAAGGGATTTTTTTTTAAACAAATTTTATTCAGTTATTCATTTGAATGTTGGGCAACAGCCCTACAAAGACTTGTAGGAGAGAAAAAACGGACATTGCTGAAGTTCCAACATTTTGATTATTTTCCAACTCTTGCCAAACATGCAAGTGATGTAACTTAAACAAACTGCAAACAGTACGAGATCTCAATACATGTGCACATGATATATTAACAGAGTGATCTATTATCATGCAATATGGGATGGTCTGTTCAATGAACATTGGGATGTGGGGTCACTTATAAGGGGTCTGTGGGTGGCAGGGGGGGAAGCTCTATTCCACCATATGACGCCCATCTGGTCCATGTTTTCCTATGTTTATTGGGGCAGCCCGAGCTAGAAATACTGCTATCTCCACCCCCATGCATCTGTCAAGTTCAGTTTTCCATTTACCTAGCGTCGGGGAGATGTCCCTTGCCACATTTGGGCGATATCTCGTTTGGCAATAGTGAGAGCTAAAAACAATAACTGTTGCTGAGGAAGGGAATTTGATGATGATCTGACCAATCACAGGGTAGGATGTCACCAACTTGAATGCTATTGTCTTTAGCAATTATCGGGTCGAGAGTTGCGCCCTTGTTGTGAGTAGGGCCTTTGCATAGCTGTGCGAGGTTAAGGTCAGAGAGTAAAGACTTAAAGGACCAGACTATAGGGTCATTTGTGTCATTCCAGTGAAGGTTAAAGTCTTTGAGGAAGATGTGGCAGAGTTGCTCCGAGCTCGAGCTAATGACCTCCATGATTTGCTCTATGAAGACCACACTGTCAGCCGGAGGATGATAGATGGAGTGCAGTACACAAACCTTCTTGCCTTTATTCCAGATTTCTGAGACCAGTTGTTCATAGGAGGATAACACAGAACATAGAGATTGTTTAACGGTGAGGTTGGATCGGTGAATGCAAGCAATGCCCCCCCAGTTCTAACAGGTCAATCGCTTCTGATAATGGCGTAGTCCGGGGGGATTAGGATGTCAGGAATTGTGGAGGAGGTATCGTGAGCCAGGTTTCAGTGAGAATCAGTAGGTCCAGGTTTTGTGCAATGATGGGTTTTGAAATGTCCGCTGCATGTTTCACAGCTGATCTGCACTTGAGTAGCATCGATTTGACGTGCCGGTTGGAGGTGATCACTTCATGATGAGAGGTGGTTATGTGGCGTAGGTTTTCTTTGACCACCGATATGTGCTTAAGACTAGGTTCTCTGTCAGGCTCAGAGATGATGGAGGGGATGATGAGAGTAGGGTAAGGGGAGGAGACAGACCTCGAGTCAGTGTAAGAGAGTAGGAGGGAGAGAATGACTCATGAACTCCATATGTGGCCTCTATAATGGCAGGTAATACCACACATGAGGCTTTGAGAACTCAACAGATGCACCAGCTGTGGATGCCAGAACCGGACCAATGCTCCAGTGGTCACCTCCAGAGGTGTCCCCTAGAATGTAGCACAATAGTCCACACAAGGCTCCCAGAACCGGTCCTTTACACAAGAGATGGCCTCTAGAGCGCGACTCCATGCCCTGAAAGCGGCCTCCAGCACATGATAAATATTCCAGATGTTTACCCGAGAATTCCGATCCCCCCAGCATTCTTCCTTCTCTCCAGTGACCAGTGGACAATGGTTTGTCGCCTTGCGATCTCCCAGTGACACAGCCTGGGGATGCGCCTGCCAGTTCGATGTCCAATCAGACCTCACCTCTCTTTCTGTAGAGACCCTCTGGAGGTCACTCCCCAGGTGAAGCACCCTTATTTTCCAGGCCGCTCCTCATTCTTTCCCCAGGGTCTGGAAGGAGACTTACCCAGCGGCAGCGTGCCCGTAAGGACATGATGCTCGGATCCCCGGCGAGGCCTGCGTGTCTCAGTCAAGGGCTGACACTGTCTGGTGGGCTCGTATGCCTCTGCTGCCCACCCTCATATGGTAACCACACGAGGCATTTCATCACCACCTCTGCCTTTTTTAATATGTTTCTAATAATGCTACATAATCTCAAACTTAAAATGCAGTACACACCATGTCCTAAAATACTATTTGTTTTCACATATTGTTTGCCAACCTCATAACTTTTATCGGAGGACCCCACTTACACCTCGGCTCCCAATGACCCCCTCACCCCCCCCCCTTTTCTGATTTTGGGTCCCTTTTTCTAAGGGAGGTCCCCGAACTTCCCTTCTAAAGCATCCTTGCGCCCCCCCAGTGCCCCTCGCTGCCTCTCTCGTGTCCCCCCAGCGTCCACTGCTCACCGTCTCTTTTAAGGATAATTTATTCTAAATGCGGAACAAACATTTTCTTCTCATTACTGAGCACCTCTATCTTTATTGACTTCTCTTTTATTTGTTTATGTTCTTCTTTTTTAGCAGATTTGTAAATTTTGTGACAAAATTGCCTCATTATTATGTCCTTTTTAAATTTTTGGGGCAGTATGCAAGTGGCATTACAGTGCGTGACATGGAGCGTGACAACACATGTGTCATCACAGGAAGTGGCATCACAACCCCTTACCGCACAGGAAGTGACATCACAAGAAGCGACTGCTCTTTTATTTCTTTATGTTATTCTTGTTTTTAGAAGAAGGTACATTTTGTGATAAAATTACCTCATTATTATGTCATTTTCACACGTTAGCAATGTCTGGGTAAAGGTTTCACCCCCTGGGACCAGTCTGACACCCCAATATAGCAATAGGCACCAGAAAGAGGACCGCCCTAGCTCTGGGAACGCCCCCCCCCCCCTCAGCGCACCTGCTACCACCTTTTTAGCTACTTTCAATCTGTTTGAGCCAGAAACATTGTCTTTTGTTAAAATCTGCAAATTATGCAGCAGTTGTTCGATTATGTGGCAAATGCAGCAGACCCATAATTATCTGGAAAGACCTGCAGTTGCAACATTTCATAATTCCAGTGTCCATGCCCATATTACCATGTACCTTTTGTATGTAAAGCACTGTCATCATGCCAGTATTCATGCATACCTTCTGTATGTAAAGCCCCATCGCATTACAAATGTTCACACCTACCCTCTGTACGCAGGGCGCAAGTCCTAAAAAATAAGTGGAAGCACTAACCAAATGTGGCAGTATGCAAGTGACATCACAGTGCGTGACATCATGGAGCGTGACAATACATGTGGCATCACAGGAAGTGGCATCACAACCCATTACCGCACAGGAAGTGACATCACAAGAAGTGACATCAGATCATAAGACCCCACACATGTTTAGCAGGTCTATTATGAGTACATTTGCGCGCATTACAATATTTAACAAATTATATTTTGCGTCAGAGTTGTGCCAAAAAAGTGATGCTACCCCAACGCAAAATCTGAGCCTCAACTTATAGATTTATTTTTAACCGCTTCGGTGCTCGAGACGAGCCCAGCTCGTCATGAGGCACAGTGGAGCTGTGCTCATGACGAGCTAGGTTCGTCATAACCGTCGCGGCCCGCCCACGCGCGGTTGATTCCCCACCTGTGCGGGAGAATCAATCAGTGGGCGGGGACGTGACGAGCTCAGCTCGTCGTGAGCACAGCTCCACTGTCCCTCATGACGAGCTGGGCTCGTCACGAGCACAGCGCCGCCGCGGCCGCCACTCCCCGAGGGAAAATTACCCCAGCGTGGAAGGGGTTAAAACACTACCACAAAGCAATTGACAACAAGGAGAAACGTGGCAGTAAATCTGTTCAGCTGAATTGTTGCAAATTCTGCATTTTAAATTATGTTATGGGGTTAAGGCACCTGCTGCATGGATCTTTGTGTGCCAGCTAAATCTCATGGAATAATAAAAGAGGCGAAATATCTCTGGAGGATAACGTATTTGTTGGAGAGATCTGTGTTTTGGCTAGACCCAGTTTTGAATCAAAGTAGTATGGAGGGTTAATATGGCTTCTGCAAAGCTCGTTATGTTACACGCGGATGACAGATGTCTATTTTATACAGATGTGTGAGTGGGGTATCGCTTTCAACGCAGAGATCCTTTTGTCACTTGCAGTTCCTAAATTGTAATCCTTCTAATATAGCACAGTGAGCTGTGAAGGACGTGTAACTCCTACTCCTTGTAATCCCCACTGTCATTTGACACATCTTGTACATTGATTTATACATTTATAGGATTTATTGTCAATGTATAATGTGCACGTGCAATGTAAAGCGCTCTGACACCCTGCATCGGGACGAGGAGCGCTATAAACTACATAACACAAAATAGTGATATTTATATTGTTATTTGTGAAAAACCTAGACCCGCCCAACACATCTGAGATGGTTACAGCGCATGCGCATCTCTTCTATACAGGGAGTGAACCAAGGAAAAAGCTGCCTCTCTTAAGGATTTGTGAAGAGATGCAAGCTGCGAGCCTTTGTTTCCCCTCCATTGCATCTGCAGCAGGTGTGAGGCCCCGGATACCTTCAGCGTGTGTTGGGGGCCCAGCTAGAACTTAAAATAAGACAGTCCCCTCCCCGCCTGCACGTTGCAGCTCGGAATGAAAGCAGACAATGCGCAGGCGCTGCTGATGGTGTCCCGGTGCCTGAGCACCACACCGGCAGGAGTTCAGCATATTTCTGTGGAGTCCAGCTTGGCAGGGTGGTAGGCGTCCACCCTGTGAAAAGAGTGGATGGACGCCAACTACCTGTGTGTAACCTCGACTTGTGCCCTGTCTGTACGGAACCAGTCGCAATGCCAGCATCCACACCTGCCCTCTGCATGAGCATTCGCATATACCCTCTGCACGTAAGGCACTACCGCCACCTGAGCATTCACATATACCCTCTGCACGTAAGGCACTACCGCCACCTGAGCATTCGCATATACCCTCTGCACGTAAGGCACTACCGCCACGCGAGCATTCACATATATCCTCTGCACGTAAGGCACTACCGCCACGTGAGCATTCGCATATACCCTCTGCAGGTAAGGCACTACCGCCACGCGAGCATTCACATATACCCTCTGCACGTAAGGCACTACCGCCACACGAGAATTCACATATACCCTCTGCACGTAAGGCACTACCGTCTCACGAGCATTCACATATACCCTCTGCACGTAAGGCACTACCGCCACCTGAGCATTCGCATATACCCTCTGCACGTAAGGCACTACCGCCACTTGAGCATTCACATATACCCTCTGGCCCTAAAGCACCATCGCCATGTGAGCATTCACATATACCCTCTGCACGTAAGGCACTACCACCACGCGAGCATTCACATATACCCTCTGCACGTAAGGCACTACCGCCACGTGAGCATTCGCATATACCCTCTGCACGTAAGGCACTACCGTCACGCGAGCATTCACATATACCCTCTGCATGTAAGGCACTACCGCCACCTGAGCATTCGCATATATCCTCTGCACGTAAGGCACTACCGTCACACGAGCATTCACATATACCCTCTGCACATAAGGCACTACCGCCACCTGAGCATTCGCATATACCCTCTGCACGTAAGGCACTACCGTCACGTGAGCATTCACATATACCCTCTGCACGTAAAGCACCATCGCCATGTGAGCATTCACATATACCCTCTGAACGTAAAGCACCATCGCCACGTGAGCATTCACATATACCCTCTGCACGTAAGGCACTACCGCCACGTGAGCATTCACATATACCCTCTGAACGTAAAGCACCATCGCCACGTGAGCATTCACATATACCATCTCCACGTAAGGCACTACGGCCACGTGAGCATTTGAATATACCCTCTGCACGTAAGGCACTACCGCCACGTGAGCATTCACATATACCCTCTGCACGTAAGGCACTACCGCCACGTGAGCATTTGCATTTACCCTCTGCACATAAGGCACTACCGCCACGTGAGCATTCACATATACCCTCTGCACGTAAGGCACTACCGCCACGTGAGCATTTGCATATACCCTCTGCACGTAAGGCACTACCGCCACGTGAGCATTCACATATACCCTCTGCACGTAAGGCACTACCGTCTTGTGAGCATTCGCATATACCCTCTGCACGTAAGGCAGTACCGCCACGTGAGCATTCCACATATACCCTCTGCACCTGAAGCACCATTGCTGCATGAGCATTCATAGATACCCTCTGCACGTAAAGCACCATCGCCACATGAACATTCCACAGACACCCTCTGCACCCTCTGCACCATCACTGTGTGAGCATTCATATATACCCTCTGCAAGTAGAACTCCATCGCCGTGTGAGCATTGATGTATACCATCTGCACGTAAATCACCATCGCCGCGTGAGCATTCACATATACCATCTGCATGTAAATCACCATCGCCGCGTGAGCATTCACATATACCATCTGCACGTAAATCACCATCGCCGCGTGAGCATTCACATATACCCTCTGCTCCTGAAGCACCATCACTGTGTGAGCATACACATATACCCTCTGCACGTAAAGCACCATTGCTGCATGAGCATTCCACATATACCCTCAGCACATAAAGCACCATTGCGATGTGAGCATTCACATATATCCTCGGCACGAAAAGCACCATCGCCACATGAGCATTCCACATATACCCTCTGCACCTGAAGCACCATCACTGTGTGAGCATTCACATATACTCTTTGCAAGTAGAGCTCCATAGCCACGTGAGCATTCATATATACCATCTGCACGTAAAGCACCATCGCCATATGAGCATTCACAGATACCATCTGCACGTAAAGCACCATCGCCGCGCGAGCATTCACATATACCATCTGCAAGTAAAGCACAATCGCCATGTGAGCATTCACATATACTATCTGCACGTAAAGCACCATCGCCGCGCAAGCATTCACATATACCATCTGCACGTAAAGCACCATCGCCACATGAGCATTCCACAAATACCATCTGCACGTAAAGCACCATCGCCACATGAGCATTCCACATATACTCTCTGCAAGTAGAACTTCATCGCAGTGTGAGCATTGATGTATACCATCTGCACGTAAATCACCATCGCTGCGTGAGCATTCACATATACCCTCTGCACATAAAGCACCATCGCCACATGTGCATTTCACATATACCCTCTGCAAGTAGAACTCCATCGCTGTGTGAACATTGATGTATTCCATCTGCACGTAAATCACCATCGCCGCGTGAACATTCACATATGCCCTCTGCACATAAAGCACCATTAACCATGTGAGCATTCACATATACCCTCTGCATGTAAAGCACCATAGACCATGTGAGCATTCACATATACCCTCTGTAAGTAGAGCTCCATAGCCGCGTGAGCATTCATATATACCATCTGCACGTAAAGCATTATCGCCGTGTGAGCATTCACCTATACCATCTGCACGTAAAGCACCAACGCCACATGAGCATTCACATGTACCATTTGCACATAAAACACCATTGCCACGTGAGCATTAACCTATACCATCTGCATGTAAAGCACCATCGCCACATGAGCATTCACATATACCCTCTGCACCTGAAGCACCATCACTGTGTGAGCATTCACATATACCCTCTGCATCTAAAGCACCATCGCCGCATGATCATTCACATATACCCTCTGCAAGTAATGCTCCATTGCCACATGAGCACTCACATATACCCTCTGCATGTAAAGCACCATCGCCACATGAGCATTCACATATACCCTCTGCACCTGAAGCACCATCACTGTGTGAGCATTCACATATACCCTCTGCATCTAAAGCACCATCGCCGCATGATCATTCACATATACCCTCTGCAAGTAATGCTCCATTGCCACATGAGCACTCACATATACCCTCTGCATGTAAAGCACCATCGCCACATGAGCATTCACATATACCCTCTGCACCTGAAGCACCATCACTGTGTGAGCATTCACATATACCCTCTGCATCTAAAGCACCATCGCCGCATGATCATTCACATATACCCTCTGCAAGTAATGCTCCATTGCCACATGAACACTCACATATACACTCTGCATGTAAAACACCATCGTCCATGTGAGCATTCACATTTACCCTCTGCACCAAAAGCACCATTGCCGCGTGCTCATTCACATATACCCTCTGCACCTGAAGCACCATCACTGTGTGAGCATTCACATATACCCTCTGCATCTAAAGCACCATCGCCGCATGATCATTCACATATACCCTCTGCAAGTAATGCTCCATTGCCACATGAACACTCACATATACACTCTGCATGTAAAACACCATCGTCCATGTGAGCATTCACATTTACCCTCTGCACCAAAAGCACCATTGCCGCGTGCTCATTCACATATACCATCTGCCCTAAAGCACCATCATGGCGTGAGCATTCAAATATACCCTCAGCACATAAAGCTCCATCGCCGCGTGAGCATTCACATATACCCTCTCCACGTAAAGCACCATTGCAATGTGAGCATTCACATCTGCCTTCCGCACATAAAGCACCATCGCCATGTGAGCATTCACATATACCCTCTGCACGTAAAGCACTATCGCCATGTGAGCATTCACATCTGCCCTCTGCACGTAAAGCACCATCGCCATGTGAGCATTCACATCTGCCCTCTGCACGTAAAGCACCATCGCCATGTGAGCATTCACATCTACACATTGCATGTAAAGCACTATTGCCATGTGAGCATTCTCATATACCCTCTGCACGTAAAGCACCATCGCCATTTCAGCCTTCACATCTGCCCTCTACACGTAAAGCACCATCGCCTGTGAGCATTCACATTTGCCCTCTGGACGTAAGGTACCATTGCCATGTGAGCATTCACATCTGTCCACAGCATGTAAAGCACTACTGCCATGTGAGCATTCACCTCTACCCTCCGCTCGTAAGGCACCATCGCCATTTCAGCCTTCACATCAGTCTTCTGCACGTAAAGCACCATTGCCATGTGAGCATTCATATCTGCCCTCTGCACGTAAAGCACCATCACCTGTGAGCATTCACATCTGCCCTCTGCACGTAAAGCACTATTGCATTGTGAGCACTCCCATATACCCTCTGCACGTAAAGCACCATCACCATTTCAGCCTTCACATCTGGCCTCTGCATGTAAGGCACCATTGCCACATGAGCATTCACATATACCCTCTTCACGTAAAGCACTATTGACATGCGAGCATTCTCATATACCCTCTACATGTAAAGAATCATCGCCATTTCAGCCTTCACATCTGCCCTCTGCACGTAAGGCACTATCGCCTTGTGTACATTGACATCTGCCCTCTACACATAAAGCGCCATCGCAATGTGAGCATTCACATATACCATCTGCACATAAATCTCCATCGCCGCCTGAGCATTCACATATACCCTCTGCACATAAAGCACCATCGCCACATAGGCATTCCAAAAATATGCCCTCTGCAAGTAGAACTCCATCGCCGTGTGAGCATTGATGTACTCCATCTGCACGTAAATCACCATCGCCATGTGAGCATTCACATCTACACTCTGCACGTAAAGCATTATTCCCTTGTGAGCATTCACATCTGCCCTCTGCACATAAAGCACCATCACCATGTGAGCATTCACATCTACCCTCTGAATGTAATGCACCATCGCTGTGTGAGCATTCACATATACCCTCTGCATGTAAAGCACCATCGACATGTGAGCATTCACATCTTCCCTCTGCAAGTACAGCACCATCGACATGTGAGCATTCATATCTACACTTTTCACGTAAAGCACCATCGCCACGTGAGCATTCACATATACCCTCTGCACCTAAAGCACCATTGCCATTTCAGCCTTCACATCTGCCCTCTGCACGTAAGGCACCATCGCCATGTGAGCATTCACATCTACACTCTGCACGTAAAGCACTATTGTATTGTGAGCATTCACATCTGCCCTCTGCACATAAAGAACCATCGCCATGTGAGCATTCAAATCTGCCCTCTGCACGTAAAGCACCATCGCCATGTGATTATTCACATCTGCCCTCTGAACCTAAAGCACCATCGCCATGTGAGCATTCACAACTACAGTCTGCACGTAAAGCACCATCGCCATGTGACACTATTGCCATGTGAGCATTCCCATATACCCTCTGCACGTAAAGCACCATCGCCATTTCAGCCTTCACACCTGCTCTCTCCAGGTAAAGCACCATCGCCATTTCAGCCTTCACATCTGCCCCCTGCAAGTAAGGCACCATCGCCATGCCTGTATTAATGTGTACCTTCGCTTTCTAGAGGTGTGGGTCAGGAATATCGAAGACAGAATTTTGAATTATCAAGCTATTTCACCATTTGATATTGTGTCCTTGATATTCCTTACACAATTGTATGTAAAGCACTTCGCCGTGTGAGCATCCACATGTACCTTCCCAATGTAAAGCACTATCAGCAAGCCAGTATTCATTCCCACCTTCTATCTGTAAAGCATCATTGCCGTGGTTGTATTCACATGTACCTTCTGAATGTAATGCACCATTGCTATGGCCGTATGCACATGTACCTTCTGCATGTGAAGCAGCTTTGCCATGGCCGTATCCACATGTACCTTCTGTATGTAAAGCACCATTACCATGCTTGTATACAAATGTACCTTCTGTATGTAAAACACCACTGCCATGCTTGTATTCACATTTAACTTCTGTATGTAAAGCACCATTGCCATGCTTGTATTCACATGTAACTTCTGTATGTAAAGCACTATTGACATACTTGTATTCACATGTACCTTCTGTGTGTGAAACACCATTGTTCCACTATAAGAACCCCACGGTCTTGTGAACGCTGTTCACAAGTGCCTGTAACTAATCCTGGAAAAATAGATAAGGGAAGGTCCAAGACCACCTCTCCTTCAGGAAGCAACTCAAGACCTGGCTGTTCGAGCAGTAGCGGACCCCCCTCCCCCTAGCGCCTTGAGACCCTCTGGGTGAGTAGCGCGCTATACAAATGTCTTGATTGATTGATATGAAGCAAATTAGTTGGTATCCACTAGGGAGTAGGGAAGGAAACACTTCCTTTTGTTTATGTTACCCTCACACACCCTAGTGCGGTCATGCTTCATCATCGGGTCACCCTGACCCCTATAAGTCAGGGTGGGCTCGACCGTATTCCAGGGAGCTCTTGTTGAGAAGTTGCCAGGGGAAATTAAAGATTAAAAATCTGCAAACAGGTCCCAATAACCCTTTATTCGTGGACCTGTTAGGGATATTAAAATGCTAAATAAGGGGGGGGGGGGGTCATTGGGAATTTTATGGTCCTATGACCCTAGTGCCAACATGTTTCAGTCCTTGATTGGCCCAAGGGGTAATGGACTTTCATCAGGGCAAACAAGGGTTGTCCTCCCTGGTTAAAGTAAAATGGGGAGTCCCTATTCTACTTTTTGTATCTTCAGGGCAGAAAGCTGCTCCTTAAATGGACACATCAACTTATTTTGTCTATAGTAATAACTTTACTGCATCGTAAACGTTGATGAAACATATCATTTAACGTGGTACCCTTACCACAAATAAATACCCGAGAGAGGGCCTGGTTCTCTACACAAACTATTGTGGGCCCGATCATGGTTCCTATTACATCAATAAAATTGTATGTCTTTAAAAAAATCTTGACAGTTTTTGTATCATATGCCCATTATACTGGTCATTTGTAACATACGTATTTATACACACAGATATTTTCTTATTGTGTGGATTCCAATACAATCCGCACTTTTTAAAACGGTTTATAGCGATTAATTTCAAAATTCGTCACTTCAAGCGCCCAAGTGACTACATTTCCCAAGACTCAATGTTGCGGAACACCGCACGTGTCCATTTCTGGCGCCCTCGCGTCATGACACACCCTGGGGGGCGGTGTTAGATCCCCGCTTCCCGCGAAAATGACGTCCACTTAAACCAAGACGTCTCAAACATCGGGGCGCAAGCCCGGGGACTCGGACCCAATAGGTATTACTGCGGGGCAGGACCCTTGATGGTGTAAGTAATAGGGAACAGTCAACAACAAACCTACAATGCAGGTATGGCTTAACCTCTTCAGTGCCCCGCCCTTTCCCCACCCTGTGCCGGGCATTGAATTAGCGGGCGGGGTTCATGATGAGATAGTCTCGTCATGGGCACAGCGCAACCGCGCTCCATGACGAGACTATCTCGTCATGGGCACTGAAGGGGTTAACCGATCCCCATTATGATGCAATATCGTGATGGCATTCTAAATGCCGCTTTGTCCGTTTGTTTCTTTCTCCCCCGCTGGTTACTTTCTCCTGCGTGGCATGTTTTTGAACACCAACAGAATTTGACTAAAGGGCTACCCCTCAGATCCTGGAGTCCTCAGTGATGGACATACTCTCCTAAAGAGGGGTAAGGGAAAATGTGTTGCATGAAATGTATGAATGAATAACCACAGTGATTGATTATAGCATGGTGTAGTGTGAATGGAGTGACATTAGAGTTATTCTCTTACGGGACTACGCACGCACAGAAGTGAGAATATCGACAGAATGTGTTTTTTTCCACACATCACTATATAAATCACCGACTTGTGTGTGGCAATGACACATGGTACTGGAGACACATACCATTCGGGTATGTTGAGTGATGTCACCTGCACACCCTATCGTCTAGACAGCATGGGTGTTGTTGGACAGGCCACACGAAGGGCTTGCTCCCTCCCCGCATGACAGGGCCCCAGCCCCGGCCCCCCAGGCGCGACCCACGAGAATCACCCGCACCCCGTCTCCCGACGGAACTCCTGCCCTCGGACCTCCATGTATCACGGGCCCAAGCCACCACCGGCTCCCTCGGCCGGGTCAAGCCGCCATCTTGGGCCCTGCGCCACGAGGCCGCATGGCCTCCCCCCGACCCTAACCCTGGGCCTGGCCGGCCCCGACATCCCGGCACCACCATCCACCCAGGAGGTGAGCGGACCACTTGGCAGGTCAATGGGAGAACGAAGCGCCAAGGACTCTCCCCCGCCAGGTGACGATCGCCTCCAGCTCCCCCAGGCACCGGCTCCACCCCCCCGCTGGGTGTCTGGACACCTTCATCCCGGGCCCTCCGACCTCCAAGTGCGAGGGTCCGGACATCAAAGGGCACCTGCCCTATAACTGGAGCAGCTCCGGAGCAGGAAGGCAGTTGTATCCTGGAGTCGAGAGACACCGAGAGAACTCAGCCTTGACGGACTACTGGAGCTGCCGTAGCCCTATCTTGTGAACTATCGACCTGCCTGCTGGCGCTGCCGCGGCCTTCTGCAACATCCATCCTCGTCGGGACCTGCTGGCGCTGCCGCGGCCCGTTGTAACGACCATCTTCACTGGGACCTGCTGGCGCTGCCGCGGCCCGTACCAGCTAGACCACCAAGCTCGAGGATTGTGAGCTACCCACCATACCACCTCAACTACCAGACTGGTAACCAGACTGTCCCGCTACCCCCTTTTCCCATCTTGAGAGACTTGAATCGAGGGGACCCCTGAGTCCAGACCTCCTTGTACCTTTTCATCGTACCTTAAGAAGTGCTTATAAAGAACGCTAACTCATCTCCTTGTGTGGTGTCTGTCTGTGGGGGGGAAGTTATTTATCTGTACGATCGCTGGAGACGGCTCTCCCCGGAGACCTCTCCCCTTGTCCTCGGCCGACCCTCCCGGTCCGTCTAACAGGTGTAATCATAAGTACATCACATATGGAAAGAGTCGAGATCATACTATCAAGTTACACTATGATCTCCTTCTTTCTTTTACTTACAGATGGAGCAAAGAAATTACTAAAGATAAAATAAGTTGATGTTTTCATTTAAGGAGCAGCTTTCTGCCCTTAAGATATAAAAAGTAGAATAGGGACTCCCCATTTTACTTTAACCAGGGAGGACAACCCTCATTTGCCCTGATGAAAGTCCAGGACACCTTGGGCCAATCAAGGACTGAAACATGTTGGCACTAGGGTCATAGGACCACAAAATTCCCAATGATCCCCCCTTATTTAGCATTTTAATATCCCTAACAGGTCTATGAATAAAGGGATACTGGGACAAGTTTGCGGATTTTTAATCTTTAATTCCCCCTGGCAACTTCTCAACAAGAGCTCCCTGGAATAAGGTTGAGCCCATCCTGACTTTCAGGGGTCAGGGTGACCCGATGATGAAGCATGACATCACTAGCATGTGTGAGGTTAATATAAACAAAAGGAAGTGCTTCCTTCCCCACTCCCTGGTGGGTAACAACTAATTTGTTTCACATGGGACCTTCCCTTTTCTAACTTTCCAGGGGTAGTTTCAGGCACTTGTGAACAGCGTTCACAAGACCGTTGGGTACTTCTAGTGGAACAGTATATAACACGGGAGGACGTACTCCCACCTGTGATCACCTCTAGGCCCTTACGGCACAGGTGAATGACCGTTCCCTGGTTGCCATAGTTACTTTGTGAAACACCATTCCCATGGCTGTATCCACATGTACCTTCTGTATGTAAAGCACCATACCATGGCCGTATCCACATATACCTTCTCTATGTAAAGTACCATTGCCATGCTTGCATTCACATGTACCTTCTGTATGTGAAGCACCATTGCCATGGCCATATCCAAATGCACCTTCTGTATGTAAAGCACCATTGCCATGCGTGTATTCACATGTACCTTCTGTATGTAAAGCACCATTACCATGCTTGTATTCACATGTACCTTCTGTGTGGAAAGCACCTTTGCCATGCTTGTATTCACATGACCTTGTGTATGTAAAGCACAATTGCCATGCTTGTATTCACATGTGCCTTCTGTATGTAAAGCACCATTACCATGCTTGTATTCACATGTACCTTCTGTGTGGAAAGCACCATTGCCTTGCTTGTATTCACATGCACCTTCTGTATGTAAAGCACCATTGCCATGCTTGTATTCACATGTACCCTCTATGTTTGAATCACCATTGCCATGCTTGTATTCACATTTACCTTCTGTATGTAAAGCACATTTGCCATGCTTGCATTCACATGTATCTTCTGTGTTTGAAGCACCACTGCCATTCTTGTATTCACATGTACCTTCTGTATGTAAAGCACATTTGCCATGCTTGCATTCACATGTACCTTCTGTGTTCGAAGCACCATTGCCATGCTTGTATTCACATGCACCTTCTGTATGTAAAGCACCATTGCCATGCTTGTATTCACATGTACCTTCTGTATGTCAAGCACCATTGCCATGGCTGTATTAACATGTACCTTCTGTATGTTGAGCACCATTGCCATGCTTGTATTCACATGTACCTTCTGTATGTAAAGCACCAGTGCCATGGATGTATTCACATGTACCTTCTGTATGTAAAGCACCATTGCCATGCTTGTATTCACATGTACCTTCTGTATGTGAAGCACCATTGCCATGGCAGTATTCACATGTACATTCTGTATGTAAATCACCATTGCCATAGCCATATCCGCATGTACCTTCTGTATGCGAAGCACCGTTGCTGTGCTTCTATTCACATGTACCTTCTTTATGTGAAACACCATTGCCATGCTTGTATTCACATGTACCTTCTGTGTGTGAAGCACCATTGCCATGCTTGTATTCACATGTACCGTCTGTATGTAGAGCAACATTGCCATGCTTGCATTCACATGTGCCTTCTGTATGTGAAGCACCATTGAAATGCTTGTGTTCACATGTACCTTCTGTATGTAAAGCACCATTGTCATGCTTGTATTCACATGCACCTTCTGTATGTAAAGCACCATTGCATGCTTGTATTTACATGTGCCTTCCTTATGTAAAGCACCATTGCCATGGCTGTATTCACATGTACCTTCTGTATGTAGAGCACCATTGCCATGGCTGTATTCACATGTACCTTCTGTATGTAAAGCACCATAGCCATGCTCGTATTCACATGTACCTTCTGCGTGTGAAGCACCATTGCCATGCTAGCATTCACATGTACCTTCTGTATGTAAAGCACCATTGCCATGCTTGTATTCACATATACCTTCTGTATGTAATGCACCATTGCCATGCTTGTATTCACATGTACCCTCTATGTTTGAATCACCATTGCCATGCTTGCATTCACATGCACCATCTGTGTGGGAAGCACCATTGCCATGGCCGTATCCACATGTACCCTCTGTATGTGAAGTACCATTGCCATGGCCGTATCCACACGTACCTTCTGTGCGTAAAGCACCATTACCATGCCTGTATTCACATATATCTTCTGTATGTAAAGCACCATTGCCATGCTTGCATTCACATGTACCTTCTGTGTGTGAAGCACCATTGCTATGCTTGTATTCACATGTACCTTCTGTATGTAAAGCACCCTTGCCATGGCCTTATCCACATGTACCTTTTGTATGTAAAGCACCATAGCCATGCTCGTATTCACATGTACCTTCTGCGTGTGAAGCACCATTGCCATGCTAGCATTCACATGTACCTTCTGTATGTAAAGCACCATTGCCATGCTTGTATTCACATATACCTTCTGTATGTAATGCACCATTGCCATGCTTGTATTCACATGTACCCTCTATGTTTGAATCACCATTGCCATGCTTGCATTCACATGCACCATCTGTGTGGGAAGCACCATTGCCATGGCCGTATCCACATGTACCCTCTGTATGTGAAGTACCATTGCCATGGCCGTATCCACACGTACCTTCTGTGTGTAAAGCACCATTACCATGCCTGTATTCACATATATCTTCTGTATGTAAAGCACCATTGCCATGCTTGCATTCACATGTACCTTCTGCATGTAAAGCACCCTTGCCATGGCCTTATCCACATGTACCTTTTGTATGTAAAGCACCATTGCAATGCTTGTATTCACATGTACCTTCTGTATGTAAAGCACCAGTGCCATGCTTGCATTCACATGTACCTTCTGAGTGTGAAGCACCATTGCCATGCTTGTATTCACATGTACCTTCTGTATGTGAAGCACCATTGCCATGCTTGTATTCACATGTACCTTCTGCATGTAAAGCACCATTGCCATGCTTGTATTCACATGTACCTTCTGTATGTAAAGCACCATTGCCATGCTTGTATTCACATGTACCTTCTGTATGTAAAGCAGCAGTGCCATGCCTGTATTCACATGTACCTTCTGTATGTAAAGCACCATTGCCATGCTTGTATTCACATGTACGTTCTGTCTGTAAAGCACCATTGCCATGCTTATATTCACATGTACCTTCTGTATGTAAAGCACCATTGCAATGCTTGTATTCACATGTACCTTCTAAGTGTGAAGCACCATTGCCATGCTTGTATTCACATGTACCTTCTGTATGTAAAGCACCATTGCAATGCTTGTATTCACATGTACCTTCTGTATGCAAAGCACCAGTGCCATGCTTGTATTCACATGTACCTTCTGAGTGTGAAGCACCATTGCCATGCTTGTATTCACATGTACCTTCTGCATGTAAAGCACCCTTGCCATGGCCTTATCCACATGTACCTTTTGTATGTAAAGCACCATTGCAATGCTTGTATTCACATGTACCTTCTGTATGTAAAGCACCAGTGCCATGCTTGCATTCACATGTACCTTCTGAGTGTGAAGCACCATTGCCATGCTTGTATTCACATGTACCTTCTGTATGTGAAGCACCATTGCCATGCTTGTATTCACATGTACCTTCTGCATGTAAAGCACCATTGCCATGCTTGTATTCACATGTACCTTCTGTATGTAAAGCAGCAGTGCCATGATTGTATTCACATGTACCTTCTGTATGTAAAGCACCATTGCCATGCTTGTATTCACATGTACGTTCTGTCTGTAAAGCACCATTGCCATGCTTGTATTCACATGTACCTTCTATGTTTGAATCACCATTGCGATGCTTGTATTCACATGTACCTTCTGTACGTAAAGCACTATTGCCATACTTGTATTCACATGTACCTTCTATGTTTGAATCACCATTGCAGTGGCTGCATCCACATGTACCCTCTGTATGTAAAGCACCATTGCCATGCTTGTCTTCACATGTACCTTCTGTATGTGAAGCACCATTGCCATGCTTGTATTCACATGTACCTTCTGTATGTAAAGCACCATTGCCATGCTTGTATTCACATGTACCTTCTGTATGTGAAGCACCATTGTCATGCTTGTATTCACATGTACCTTCTGTGTGTAAAGCACCATCGCCATGCATGTATTCACATGTACCTTCTGTATGTGAAGCACCATTGTCATGCTTGTATTCACATGTACCTTCTGTATGTAAAGCACCATTGCCATGCTTGTATTCACATGTACCTTCTGCATATAAAGCACAATTGCAATGCTTGTATTCACATGCACCTTCTGTATGTGAAGCACCATTCCCATGCTTGCATTCAAATGTACCTTCCGTATGTGAAACACCATTGCCACGCTTGTATTCACGTGTACCTTCTGTGTGTAAAGCACCATTGTCATGCTTGTATTTACATGTACCTTCTGTATGTAAAGCACTATTGCCATGCTTGTATTCACATGTACCTTCTGTATGTAAAGCACCATTGCCATGCTTGTATTCACATGTACCTTCTGTATGTAAAGCACCACTGCCATGCTTGTATTTACATGTTTCTTTTGTATGTAAAGCACCATTGCCATGCTTGTATTCACATGTACCTTCTGTATGTAAAGCACCATTGCCATACTTGTATTCACATGAACCTTCTGTCTGTGAAGCACCATTGCCATGCTTGCATTCACATGCACCTTCTGTATGTAAAGCACCATTGCCATGCTTGTATTCACATGTACCTTCTGTATGTAAAGCACCATTGCCATGCTTGTATTCACATGTACCTTCTGTATGTGAAGCACCAGTGCCATGCTTGTACTCACATGTACCTTCTGTATGTGAAGCACCATTGCCATGCATGTATTCACATGTACCTTCTGTATGTAAAGCACCATTGCCATGCTTGTATTCACATGTACCTTTTGTGTGTGAAGCACCATTGCCATGCTTGTATTCACATGTACCTTCTGTATGTAAAGCACCATTGCCATGCTTGTATTCACATGTACCTTCTATGTTTGAATCACCATTGCCATGCTTGCATTCACATGCACCATCTGTGTGGGAAGCACCATTACCGTGGCTGTATCCACATGTACCCTCTGTATGTGAAGTACCATTGCCATGCTTGCATTCACATCTACCTTTTGTATGTAAAGCACCATTGCCATGCTTGTATTCACATGTACCTTCTGTGTGTGAAGCACCATTGCCATGCTTGTATTCCCATGTACCTTCTGTATGTGAAGCACCATTGCCATGCCTGTATTCACATGTACCATCTGTATGTAAAGCACCATTGCAATGCTTGTATTCACATGTACCATCTGTGTGTGAAGCACCATTGCCATGTTTGTATTCGCATGCACCTTCTGTATGTGAAGCACCATTGCCATGCTTGTATTCACATGTACCTTCTATGTTTGAATCACCATTGTCATGCTTGTATTCACATGTACCTTCTGTATGTAAAGCACCATTGCCATGCTTGTATTCACATGTACCTTCTATGTTTGAATCACCATTGCCATGCTTGCATTCACATGCACCATCTGTGTGGGAACCACCATTGCCGTGGCTGTATCTACATGTACCCTCTGTATGTGAACTACCATTGCCATGCTTGCAGTCACATCTACCTATTGTATGTAAAGCACCAATGCCTTGCTTGTATTCACATGTACCTTCTGTATGTGAAGCTCCATTGCCATGCTTGTATTTACATGTACCTTCTGTGTGTGAAGCACCTTTGCCATGCGTGTATTCACATGTACCTTCTGTATGTGAAGCACCATTGTCATGCTTGTATTCACATGTACCTTTTGTATGTAAAGCACCATTGCCGTGGCTGTATTCCCATGTACCTTCTGTGTGTGAAGCACCATTGCCATGCTTGTATTCACATGTACCTTCTGTGTGTGAAGCACCATTGCCATGCTTGTATTCACATGTACCTTCTGTGTGTGAAGCACCATTGCCATGCTTGTATTCACATGTACCTTCTGTGTGTGAAGGACCATTGCCATGCTTGGATTCACATGTACCTTCTGTATGTAAAGCACCATTGCCATGTGTGTATTCACATGTACTTTCTGTGTTTGAAGCACCATTGCCATGCTAGCATTCACATGTACCTTCTTTTTTTTTTGCAAATCTGTTTTCATTGCTTTTTTAGGTATAGTAAAGAAAAATACATGGTTCGGTAGGATACATTACACACAGAAGTACATGAACATATGCAGGTTGCTGATCCGTGCCCGGCCTAGCCAGCTGAATATCCCCCGCAGTCAAGTAATGTGCCAACCGCCACCCGCCCGGGAGCCGGCTGCATTTACCTCATCAGTTCTGGTGTTGTCTCTTAAAGAGGGACAGCAGCCACCATATACCAGCCACTTAGCCGTACATGCAAATGTATGTCGCCCAGGCAACTTACGCATTGAGAACAGATAAGTCACAAACAAGTCAAAAGAAAAACTCAGAACAGTGGCAGCGTGAACAGTTGTACACAGAGTGCTCCCCCCCTTGTCCCACCCACGACTCCCCTCCCCCCTCTGGTCATCCCCGGGATCCTACCCCCCCAGCCCCCATGATTGCAACCGTTCCCATGTGGCCGCAGGTGCCCCTATCTGCGGGTCAGAGGCAGCAGGGACTATGCTATCCCGTCTACGGGGCAGCCGATAGCACGCCGTCGCTCGTGCAGGCATTCCCAGCCATCCCCGCGTGGCCCGTGTGACCCTCCCCCTCTAAGCACCGGAGCTCAGCAAGCAACTGCTCCCAGCGATCCGCCATAGGTTCCTTCCGCAGCCCCAGGGTTTCCTCCCTGCGGATGGCCGTCCCCTCCGCCCTAGCCCATGCCTGGAATGAGGAGCTCCATGCCCGTGTGTGTGGTGAGTCATGTGCCTTCCATCTCCTGGTGATGAGGCGCTTTGCTACTACGAACCCCAGGTCCATGAATCGGGACGTTGCCTTGTCTTTGGGCGATCTTTTGAAGTGGTGTAAAATGTGCTCGGGCCAGTCAAATGGGATGTTGCAACCCACACTCCCCTGCAGCAGCCCATTGACCTCTCTCCAATAGGCGCTCAACCCAGGGCAGCTCCACAGCATGTGTAAAAACCCCGCCCCCAGTTCTCCGCACCTAGGGCAGAGTGCGTCATCGCGGCGAAAGTACCTGTTAATCAACTCAGGTGTGAGGTAGGCCCTTTGTACTATGAACAGCTGGATTTGGCGGAACCGCATATTTCTGGGGACACGCACTGGGCCTTTAAGAACCCTCTCCCACTCCTTGTCTGCGAATGGCCTCCCCAGGTCCTGCTCCCACTTGACGTGGAGCGGGCTCAGACTAACCGCCGTGTGCTCCCGCAACGCAGCCGCGAACCAGCGGACCAGATGCCCGCCCCTCCCCATGACGTGCAGGTATTGCATTGTTAGGTGCTGGCGAGGCTCCGTAGTCATGTTCCCCCATTTGGCGGTCAACCTCGACAGGAGCGAGCGGTGTGTAAGGAACCCGCCGGGCGGGAGCCCTTCCTCCGACACTAAGGTCTCATACGGTATAAGCTCACCGTCTCTGTATAGGTCCCCCAGCGTGTGCACATCTGCCTCCCACCAGCCCGTCAGTGCAGGGGCCGCAAGCACCCCTCCGCCTCCGGGGGAGCCCTCCAGGGGTATTGCCGGCGCGTATGGAACAACCGCGTGAGTGAGGTACAGAGCCCTCCGTAACCACCTGTGTGCCACAGCTAGGAGGAGCGGCAGCGGTCCCGCGACCGTAGCTAGGGGGTGAAAGAGTCCGGTCACACGTTCCAGCGAATAGGGTGCCTCTGCCATGGCTGTGTCGTCCCTGCCTCTATCAGCCAACCAGCGGGCTACCCATTGTAGCTGAGCAGCCAGGTAGTAGTGTTCAAAACAAGGAGCCGCCAGACCACCCCTGTCTGTTGGCAGATATAGTTTTGCGAGCGCCAGCCTGTGTCTGGCGGTTCCCCAAACAAAATCCCGGAGCATCCTAGTGAGCTTACCAAAAAAGGCGGGGGGGACATACGTCGGCAAATTAACAAAGAAGTACAGGAGGCGGGGGAGCATGACCATTTTGGCGAGTGCCACCCTGCCCGTGGTCGTCAGTGGGAGTGTGCTCCAAAAGTGCACCTGCGACCTGAGCGCCGTGACCGCCCTTCCCAGGTTGCCATCAAATAAGTCAGTCGGGCAGCGGTATATTTGCAGCCCCATGTATCGAAAGGTGCCCTCCCTCCATTGAACCGGCGTGCCATTCAGGTGACAACCTGGGTCCTCCGTCCCTGCGCTAGAAGCATAGAGACAAGATTTACCTGCATTTACGCGGAGCCCCGAGATAGTGGCGAAGGACTGCAACAACTGGGCCAACTGCTCCGGGATGCATCCCACATCCTTGACGTATACTAACAGGTCGTCTGCGTAGAGCGACACCTGATGAACAGCATCCCCCAGCGGTATACCATCTCCCAGGGTCGTCCGCACAGCCGCCGCCAGGGGCTCCATCGCCAGGGCGAACAGCAACGGGGACAGAGGGCATCCCTGCCGGGTGCCCCGGCCCACCGGTACCGCCTCCGAGACATAGGGGCCCAGCCTGACACGGACCGTGGGGTTCCTGTAGAGCAGGTCGACCATTCTGAGGAATTCCGCGTCCAACCCGTACTGCAACAATACCGTGGACAGGTAGCTCCATTCCAGGCAATCAAACGCCTTCTCCAAATCAAGGAGAAGGCACCCCGCTCTGGGCCACCTGTGCACGGCCTCGCCGGCTACCCTGAAGTATCTCCTAAGGTTCAATGACGTGGACCTCGCAGGGACAAACCCGTTTTGGTCTGGATGTACCAAATGAGGGACCACTGGCGCCAGCCGGTCCGCCAGTGTCTTCGCTAGGATTTTGTAATCCACGTTGAGCATCGCCAGGGGTCGGTATGAGCCCAGGGATGTGCGGTCACGATCCGGTTTAGGCAGGGAAACCAGGAACGCCTCCCGCATGGAGGGGGGAAGCGACCCATCCTCTAGCGCTTTGTTGTAGAGCGCTCACAGCAGCGGCACTAGAGACTCACGGTATGCCTTGTAATACTCCACAGGCAATCCATCCGGCCCCGACGTTTTTCCCGACGCCATTGATTGTATCGCCTCCCCAATTTCCTCCAGGGAGAGGGGCTGACTAAGCGCTTCGTTATGTTCCCTGGAGGCCACGGGCAAGCGGACGGAAGCCATAAACTCCCCAAGGAGGTGCCGGGGACCCGTCCCCTTAGCCATGTACAGTCGCCTGTAGTGGTCCGTGAAGGCCCGATGTATTTCGCGCTGCGTGTATACCACCACTCCATCTTCCGTGCGGATTGCCCCGATCGGGTCCCGACGATCCTCCTGGCGGAGTAACCAGGCCAGCAGTCGGCCCGCCCTATCTGCTCTAGCATGTGTTCTGGCTGTGTGCGCCGCATAGTTGTGGCAGCGGAGCCGCTCCAAGAGCTCCGCATGTTTCCCACGGAGATCCTCCAGGCTACGGGAGTGTCTACCCCATCCTTCTCCCTCCCTCTCATACTGCAAGAGTTCGTCCTCAAGGCGCGCCAGAGAGTTGGAAAGTGTCTTACGTATGTTCCACTGGGCCCCCAGGAAGTGCCCCCGAACGGCCACCTTATGGGCGCCCCATTCCACCAAGGCACTGCTTTCCGTCCCCTCATTTGCGTCAAAATATGCTAGCACAGCCGTGCCAAGGGAGGAGCGGAACTCCGGGTCCTCCAGCGCGCTCGGCTGAAGTCGCCAAGTGGGCACCGGCGGGCGATCCGCCACCCAGCCAATCCTAAACCACAAGGGGTTATGGTCGGAGTGCGTCCTCCCCAGGTACTCTGACTGCTCGATAAGTGGGAGCAAGGACCGGGAGCCCACTATCCTATCCAACCGTACGTGCAGGTCATGAACTGCTGAATAGTAAGAGTATATCCTATCCTGCGGGTGTAGTATGCGCCACAAGTCCTGCAGCGACCAGTGCGTAAGCCAGTCTCCCAGCGCCCGTGCGCCGGACTCCGCTACCGTGGTACGGAGGGGAGGGAAGGATCTATCCAACTGGACATCTAACACCATGTTAAAGTCTCCTCCCAACATCCATGGGAGCCCAGCATAAGGGTGTAGAAGCTGCGTCAATCGCACTAAAAAGGAGGCCTGATCCACGTTAGGCGCATATAACGAGCCCAGCAACATCATTCAGCTTCCCTCGCACTAGTGTGTATCTGCCTTCCCGATCCACCACCACCTCTTTGCAATCGAAGGGGACGCCTGCTCGCACCCAGATCAGCGTCCCCCGCGCGTGCGCCGAGTAAACAGTGCCATAAGTCTGCCCCCTCCAACGCCTGGAGAGTCTGCCCAGCTCCGTCTGGGTCATATGTGTCTCATGTAGGAGGGCAATCCAATTTTAGTGGAGAGGGCCGCCGTTTGCGGCTCCGTGCCTCCCTCCGAGTGCCCTTGTGGGGGATCCAGACTCCCGGCGCGCAGCTGTCCTTGCTGCGATTTGTCGCGAAGCCGGCCCATCACGTACTGCTGGGCGGTCGGCATTCACAGTTCGGCCCCAGGTGTCGTAGGCACAGCCAGGCATGGGCTCTCCAATCCCGCCAACACTCCGTCCTGTGTGGCCGCCGGAGCTCTCCTCAGTCCCCGGGGCCCAGCCGCTGGGCCGCAAACGGCCGGAGGAGGACCGAGGACACCCCACAGCCCGCGCAAGCAACAGGCTCCAGAGGGGAAGCACACCAGGAAGGCTCCCCCGCCCGGATGGGGCGCACAGAACCGATCACCTCTTACCCCTCAGGGCACCGCACCAATGCACTTGTCCCCCGGTGCGGCAACCGGCTGACTTCTAATCCAGGCCCTCTCCAGCCCTGCCAGGTACACCCGACCGGTGCCCGCCAGCGGACCGCTGCATGCCCAGGCGCACTCTATCTGCGCCGCCTTGACTTCACTCCCACTGGGGTGTTAGTCGGTCCAGGCATGCCAGCCCCGTCAGCCGGCTTCACGGCGGGGGCCCCACTCCCTCAGTCTCCGCACTCCGCTCCCCAGCTCACCGTCTCATGAGGGGGCCCCAGACTGCTCCGCTGCGTGCCGGCCGGCGATCCCCACAGCGTCCGGCAGACCAGGCGCCTCTGCGGCCGCACCCAAAATGGCGCCTCCCACGGAGTGGCATCTGCCCATGCCTGTGCCAGGCCTCAGGGTCAGCAGCGGGCCGCCCACGTCGCGGCCTCCGGGTCCTCCGGGCTCTCCAGGTGCGCTTCTGCACCTCTCGCCGCCTTACGTCCCTCGACGTGCACCGGCTCCAGGCCACCCCAGTCCAAGTTCCTGTGCCCGTGTCTTGCCGCGGGTGCGACCATGTAACACCCCCGATGCCAGGGCCCTCTGCGCCGCACATCGCTCACACAGTCACTGCGGGCTTACTTTCAGCAGGGGGACCGGCACAGGCCCCCGGCCCCAGCTCACCTCGCTGTCCGGACTTCAGCGACGGCTCGAGACCTCAGGCTCCCCCTCACATTCCGGATCTCGTCGTCCTCCCGGGCCGCAGCCCCACGATGCTCCGTCACTGATCGCCCCACAGGGTGCAGCAGGCCTCCAGTGGGCAGTCCAGGGCGCTGTACTCTGCCTCGCGCCACCTCCTCTGGGCCCCTCGCAACGCCCCAGCGCCCGGCAGGGCTCCCGCCAGTTCGCGCCCGCAGCCTGCAGGTCACTCTGTCGTGAAGCGCCGACTCAGAGCCGCCTCCCAGTGCCAGCGCGAGCTCCAGCGGCCGGCCCCTCCTCACAGGCCGCTGCGCGCGTCCTATCCTCCCGAGCCGCGCCGGGTCCCGGCGCCGTGCAATCGCCGCCCGCTGGGCTGTGCGGACTCCTCACCGCCTCCTCACACCGGGCCCGCACCCTGCCGCCACGGTTTGCCCCCTCACAGTATCATTGCCAGGATTACCAGGAGGTAACGGTTGGAGCCTCAGTAGCTCGCGTCCGCCATGTTGCCCGGTTGGCCACGCCCTCGTATTCACATGTACCTTCTGTATGTGAAGCACCATTGCCATGCTTGCATTCACATGTGCCTTCCTTATGTGAAGCACCATTTCCATGCTTGCCTTCACATATACCTTCTGTATGTGAAGCATCATTGCCATGCTTGCGTTCACATGTACCTTCTGTATGTGAAGCACCATTGCCATGGCTGTGTTCACATGTACCTTCTGTATGTGAAGCACCATTGCCATGCTGGTATTCACATGTACCTTCTGTATGTGAAGCACCATTTCCATGCTTGCATTGACATGTACCTTCTGAATGTGATGCACCATTGCCATGCTTGCATTCACATATACCTTCTCTATGTGAAGCACCATTGTCATGGCTGTATTCAGATATACCTTCTGTATGTAAAGCACCATTGCCATGCTTGTATTCACAAGTACCGTCTGTATGTAAAGCAGCATTGCAATGCTTTCAATCACATGTACCTTCTGTATGTGATGCACCATTGCCATGGCTGTATTAACATGTATCTTCTGTGTGTAAAGCACCATTGCCATGGCTGTATTCACATGTACCTTCTGTATGTAAAGCATCATTGCCATGCTTGTATTCACATGTATCGTCTGTATGTAAAGCACCATTGCCATGCTTGCATTCACATGTACCTTGTGCATGTGATGCACCTTTGCCATGGCTGTATTAACATGTACCTTCTGTGTGTAAAGCACCATTGCCATGCTTGTATTCACATGTACCTTCTGTATGTAAAGCACCATTGCCATGCTTGTATTCACATGTACCTTCTATGTTTGAATCACCATTGCCATGCTTGCATTCAGATGCACCATCTGTGTGGGAAGCACCATTGCCGTGGCTATATCCACATGTATCCTCTGTATGTGAAATACCATTGCCATGCTTGCATTCACATCTACCTTTTGTATGTAAATAACCATTGCCATGCTTGTATTCACATGTACCTTGTGTATGTGAAGCTCCATTGCCATGCTTGTATTCACATGTACCTTCTGTGTGTGAAGCACCATTGTCATGCTTGTATTCACATGTACCTTCTGTATGTAAAGCACCATTGCTATGGCTGTATTCACATGTACCTTCTGTGTGTGAAGCACCATTGCCATGCTTGTATTCACATGTACCTTCTGTGTGTGAAGCACCATTGCCATGCTTGTATTCACATGTACCTTCTGTATGTGATGCACCATTGCCATGGCTGTATTAACATGTATCTTCTGTGTGTAAAGCACCATTGCCATGGCTGTATTCACATGTACCTTCTGTATGTAAAGCATCATTGCTATGGCTGTATTCACATGTACCTTCTGTGTGTGAAGCACCATTGCCATGCTTGTATTCACATGTACCTTCTGTGTGTGAAGCACCATTGCCATGGCTGTATTCACATGTACCTTCTGTATGTGATGCACCATTGCCATGGCTGTATTAACATGTATCTTCTGTGTGTAAAGCACCATTGCCATGGCTGTATTCACATGTACCTTCTGTATGTAAAGCATCATTGCTATGGCTGTATTCACATGTACCTTCTGTGTGTGAAGCACCATTGTCATGCTTGTATTCACATGTACCTTCTGTATGTAAAGCACCATTGCTATGGCTGTATTCACATGTACCTTCTGTGTGTGAAGCACCATTGCCATGCTTGTATTCACATGTACCTTCTGTGTGTGAAGCACCATTGCCATGCCTGTATTCACATGTACCTTCTGTATGTGATGCACCATTGCCATGGCTGTATTAACATGTATCTTCTGTGTGTAAAGCACCATTGCCATGGCTGTATTCACATGTACCTTCTGTATGTAAAGCATCATTGCCATGCTTGTATTCACATGTATCGTCTGTATGTAAAGCACCATTGCCATGCTTGCATTCACATGTACCTTGTGCATGTGATGCACCTTTGCCATGGCTGTATTAACATGTACCTTCTGTGTGTAAAGCACCATTGCCATGCTTGTATTCACATGTACCTTCTGTATGTAAAGCACCATTGCCATGCTTGTATTCACATGTACCTTCTATGTTTGAATCACCATTGCCATGCTTGCATTCAGATGCACCATCTGTGTGGGAAGCACCATTGCCGTGGCTATATCCACATGTACCCTCTGTATGTGAAATACCATTGCCATGCTTGCATTCACATCTACCTTTTGTATGTAAATAACCATTGCCATGCTTGTATTCACATGTACCTTGTGTATGTGAAGCTCCATTGCCATGCTTGTATTCACATGTACCTTCTGTGTGTGAAGCACCATTGCCATGTGTGTATTCACATGTACCTTCTGTATGTGAAGCACCATTGTCATGCTTGTATTCACATGTACCTTCTGTATGTAAAGCACCATTGCCATGGCTGTATTCACATGTACCTTCTGTGTGTGAAGCACCATTGCCATGCTTGTATTCACATGTACCTTCTGTGTGTGAAGCACCATTGCCATGCTTGTATTCACATGTACCTTCTGTGTGTGAAGCACCATTGCCATGCTTGTATTCACATGTACCTTTTGTATGTGAAGCACCACTGCCATGCTTGTATTCACATGTACCTTCTGTACGTAAAGCACCATTGCCATGCTTGTATTCACATGTACCTTCTGTATGTGAAGCACCATTGCCATGCTTGCATTCTCATGTACCTTCTGTATGTAAAGCACCATTGCAATGCTTGTTTTTACATGTACTTTCTGTGTGTGAAGCACCATTGCCATGCATGTATTCACATGTACCTTCTGTATGTAGAGCAACATTGCCATGCTTGTATTCACATGTACCTTCTGTATGTGAAGCACCATTGTCATGCTTGTATTCACATGTACCTTCTGTATGTAAAGCACCATTGCCATGCATGTATTCACATGTACTTTCTGTGTGTGAAGCACCATTGCCATGCTTGTATTCACATGTACCTTCTGTATGTGAAGCACTATTGCCATGCTTGCATTCACATGTGCCTTCTGTATTTGAAGCACCATTGCCATGCTTGCATTCACATGTACCTTCTGTATGTGAAGCACCATTGCCATGGCTGTGTTCACATGTACCTTCTGTATGTGAAGCACCATTACTATGCTTGCATTCAAATGTACCTTCTGTATGTGAAGCACCATTGCCATGGCTGTATTCACATGTACCTTCTGTATGTGAAGCACCATTGCCATGCTTGCATTCACATGCACCTTCTGTATGTGAAGCACCATTGCTATGGCTGTGTTCACATGTACCTTCTGTATGTGAAGCACCATTGCCATGCTTGTATTCACATGTACCTTCTGTATGTGAAGCACCATTTCCATGCTTGCATTCACATGTACCTTCTAAATGTGATGCACCGTTGCCATGCTTGCATTCACATATACCTTCTGTATGTGAAGCATCATTGCCATGCTTGCATTCACATGTACCTTTTGTATGTGAAGCACCATTGCCATGCTTGCATTCACATGTACCTTTTGTATGTGAACCACCATTGCCATGGCTGTGTTCCCATGTCCCTTCTGTATGTGAAGCACCATTACCATGCTTGCATTCATATGTACCTTCTGTATGTGAAGCTCCATTGTCATGGCTGTATTCACATGTACCTTCTGTATGTAAAGAACCATTGCCATGCTTGTATTCACATGTACCGTCTGTATGTAAAGCAGCATTGCCATGCTTGCATTCACATGTACCTTCTGTATGTAAAGCACCATTGCCATGCTTGTATTCACATGTACCTTCTGTATGTGAAGCGCCATTGTCATGCTTGTCTTCACATGTATGTCCTGTACACACAGTCTCACTGCCATTGGCGTATTCACAATCTACCTCCTGTGTCGAAGCAATATTACCAGCTAATATTCACGTCACCTTTCTGTGGGAAAGCCCAATCGCCATGCCAATATTCACATGTGTTCACGGTTTGTGAAGCCCCATTGTCTTGTCAGTATTTAGATGTACATCATGGGCCTGATTCTGATGCGGTTAGGAAATCTTCCCGATCAAATCGGTTTGTAAATGGTTTCCGACCATCTCGGATCGGGAGACTCCGACCGACTGAGTATGATGCTTCCGGATTCTTCCAGATACGGTTTGGTTGGACTCCCATTGACTTCTATGGAAGCCTATTTTCCTAACCACATCGGAATCTGGCTCTCGGTAGGGAAGACACGTTCCCAATCTGATTTGGAAGGAACAAATGCCGTTAGGAGGCCTTCCTAACCGCATCATAATCAGGCCCTAGGTATGTAAATCCCAGCTGCCACGCTCATATCATTGTGAAGCATCTGTGCCATGAACATATGTTTCTTTTGCATATGTCACCCTGAGTGGGATGGGTATGCCCAGATGTGGGTCCTGGGCTCACTGTGCCACTGGAATCAAGCTATCCTGGCTGATGAGGGGTGTTACCCTGAAACCGGTCCCAGGATGCTTGTTTCCGGTACAGGGAAGACCTGGCCTGGCAGTTCGGGCTGAACTGTTCCCATGAGGCTCAGGGTCAAGACTGATTTGCATATGGCTGGGTCTGAACTGAGGTGGTAAAGTGAGATAAAGAATGATGATGGATTCAACCCAGATCTGTGACTGGGGGTGAGTGTCTGAAAAGTTTCAGCTCTCCATCCATCATCTTGTGTTTGCATCATTTACATTTCGGCTCTGTATGTGAAGTACTATTGCCATGCCTGTGTTCACACTCAGGCCCTATGTATGAAGCAGTATTGCCATGCCAGTAGTCACACTTAGGTCTTGTGTGTGAAGTACTAGTGTTGTATCATCGTTCACATTTCGGCTGTGTGTGAAGCACTACAGCTGCGCCAGTATTCACACTTAGACCCTGTGCGTAAAGCACCATTGCCATCCCAGTGCTCACATTACGACTGTGTGGGTGTGAAGCACTATTGCCATGTCAATGTTCACATTTAGGGCCTGTGTGTAAAGTACCGTTGTCATGCCAGTGTTCTCACTTACACCCTGTGTGTGAAGCACTATTGTGTGCCAGCGTTCACATTCAGAGTCCAGTGTGTGAAGCACTATTGTTGTGCCAGCGTTCACATTCAGAGTCCAGTGTGTGAAGCACTATTGTGTGCCAGCGTTCACATTCAGAGTCCAGTGTGTGAAGCACTATTGCTGTGCCAGCGTTCACATTCAGAGTCCAGTGTGTGAAGCACTATTGCTGTGCCAGCGTTCACCTTTAGAGTCCAGTGTGTGAAGCACCATTGCTGTGCCAGCGTTCACATTCAGGGTCCGGTGTGTGAAGCACTATTGCTGCGCCAGCGTTCACATTCAGAGTCCGGTGTGTGAAGCACTATTGTGTGCCAGCGTTCACATTCAGAGTACGGTGTGTGAAGCACTATTGCTGCACCAGTATTCACACTTAAGCTTCGTGTATGAAGTGCGTGTGAAGCACTATTGCTGCACCAGTGTTCACATTCAGAATCCGGTGTGTGAAGCACTATTGCTGCACCAGGGTTGACATTCAGAGTCCGGTGTGTGAAGCACTATTGTGTGCCAGCGTTCACATTCAGAGTCCGGTGTGTGAAGCACTATTGCTGCACCAGAATTCACACTTAAGCTTCGTGTATGAAGTGCGTGTGAAGCACTATTGCTGCACCAGAGTTCACATTCAGAGTCCAGTGTGTGAAGCACTATTGCTGCGCCAACGTTCACATTCAGAGTCCGGTGTGTGAAGCATAATTGTGTGCCAGCGTTCACATTCAGAGTCCGGTGTGTGAAGCACTATTGCAGTGCCACCGTTCACATTCAGAGTCCAGTGTGTGAAGCACTATTGCTGCACCAGTATTCACACTTAAGCTTCGTGTATGAAGTGCGTGTTAAGCACTATTGCTGCACCAGCTACCTGTGTGAGCCTCTTGCTTTACATTACATTATTATACTATTATCTACAGTAGGCTAACACGCCACCCCAAGAGGCTCGCCATGTACCGACTGGAGCGGCACTTTCTATAACGTTAGGTGAGCATTACTAGACCTCATAACGTAAGATTTTGAGTGGCTTTGATGTTTATCACTTGACACGTACCTGCACACTGCATCCACCTATGCATGATCACTCCTGTTTAGCGCAACTGCTTTTATAGTGGACATGCATATGAGGAGTCCTTGGCTCCATACTACGAATTGTATATACATGACTAAGTGTGTGTTTTTTAATGTACTGTGTTGGCCTGTTTTGCTTCCTCTCTCCTTTTCCTCTAGGCCAATCCATAACGGAAGTGTTTAGTTTTCCTGACACTTCCCTAGGGTAGTTTTTATCCAGACACCACTGTAAATAATTGTTTGCACACCCTCACAATCTTGTAGATAGTTCATTTCACCGGTCCTGATGAATTGCCGCTGGATCCCCCTGACCTTGAGGCAAGAAACATGTTGACCACCTGAGTAGAGCAGAGTAGTCCCTGACCTATTGTGTCTAGACCACCACCTCTCATTTCGTTTTTAATAGGGTGGTTTACTGACCGAATAAAATCCATTATTCAGACTAACCAACCCCGTTTTAAAACACACTCACTAACGTCTACACCTACCTGGCCCTCACTTGCACTCACCTTCGGCAAGGAACAAAAGATCTCCGCTAAAGAGCCCCATCTTTGGGTGCCCGTCGGGAATTGCAGCGCCGACCCGACGAGGAGCAAAACCCAGATGATGAAGCATGACACCTAGCTTGCTGGGTGTGTGAGGGTTTTAGTTCCACCAATGTGGGTTCCCCCATCCAACACTTGCTAGTACACTTCCAGGCCAACTAGACATTGCTCCCCACCTTGTCTCGATCCCAAGGATGAGTGTATCCTTCACACTCCTGTACAACTAGAGGAACTGTATACCCTTCTCGTATAACTACTTCAGGGCTTGTATACTGGACCTCGGTAAATATAGCCCACCCGCTTTTATTTTTCCTTTGTTTGATTGTGGTGGCAATAAGTTTCCATACCAGTCAGAACTTTATTCACAAACCTCTGAAAAGTGGCAGGTGCATTTTTTAAACCAAAGGGCATTACCACAAAGTGATAGTGCCCAACAGGGGTTGAAGATGCTGTTTTGGCATTGGCATCATCAGCTAACTTGATTTGCCAGTAGCCAGCTGTTAGGTCAAATGTGCTGAGGTACTTGGCTGAGGCCAAAGTATCTATTAGTTCATCTGCCCTGGGAATTGGATAGGCATCCGTCCTGGTGACTGCATTGAGGCCTCTGTAGTCAACACAAAACCTAATTTCTTTCTTACCACCCTGGGTATGAGGTTTAGGCACGTGGACTACTGGACTAGCCCAAGGGCTAGCTGAAGGCTCAATAACACCTAGTTCCAACATTTTCTGAACTTCAGTCCTGATCCAGTCCCTGACATGGTCAGGCTGCCTGTAGATTTTACTCTTGACAGGCAGACTGTCTCCAGTGTCCACCTCATGGGTGCATCAGGAAGTCTGACTTGGGGTCAGGCTAAACATATGTCTGAACTGTTGCAGAACTTGTCTGCATTCAGTTTGCTGATGATCAGTGAGGCTGCTTGCCAAAGCAACACCATCAACTGACCCATCATCAGGGTTCTGTGAGAGCAGGTCAGGGAGAGGGTCACTCTCCTCCTCCTGGTCCTCATCAGGTGCCATGAGCAAGCCCATGTCAGCCCTGTCCACATATGGCTTTAATCTGTTGACATGGAGCACCCTAAGGGGGCTCCTGGGAGTTCCAAGATCCACCAAGTAGGTGACTTCTCCCTTTTTCTCAACAATTGTATGGGGGCCACTCCATTTGTCCTGGAGAGCTGCTGGGGCCACAGGCTCCAACACCCACACATTCTGGCATGGCTGATAAACAGTCAGGACAGCCCTTTGGTCATGCCAAGCTTTTTGTAGTTCTTGGCTAGCCTCAAGGTTTTTACTTGCCTTCTTCATGTACTCTGCCATCCAGGAGCGGAGACCAAGTACATAGTCCATCACATCCTGTTTGGGAGGTTTGATAGGTAGCTCCTAGCCCTCCTTCACCAAACATAATGGGCCTCTGACAGGGTGCCCAAACAGAATTTCAAAAGGGCTGTAGCCAACCCCCTTCTGTGGGACCTCCCTGTATGCAGACAGAAGGTAGGGAAGTAAAAGGTCCCATTTTCACCTAAGCTTTTCTGGGAGGCCTTTAATCATTCCCTTTAGGGTTTTGTTGAACCTTTGAACTAACCCATTGCATTGTGGGTGATAGGGAGTAGTGAATTTGTAGTTGACACCACACTCCTTCCACATTGCCTTTAGATACCCGGGGCCCGATTCACAGAACTAACTTAAGACAAAATCCTAAACTTACTACCATTTTCGTATTCACAGAAGGCACTTACTCATTTTGGTATTCACAGAAGACACTTACTCACTTCAGTATTCACAGAAGTTAGGAGTCCTGACTTTAGGACTCCTAAATGCCTTCTGTGAATACCGAAAGTCTCAAAATTAGGATTTTTCTCAGTTTAGGAGTCCTAAAGTTAGAACTCCTAACTTTACTACTACAATTAACCTGAGAAAAATCCTAATTTTAAGGCTTTCGGTATTCACAGAAGGCATTTAGGAGTCCTAAAGTTAGGAGTCCTAAGTTTACTACTACTAAATTGAGAAAAATCCTAATTTTAAGACTTTCGGTATTCAGAGAAGGCATTTAGGAGTCCTAAAGTTAGGATTCCTAACTATACTACTACTAAACTGAGAAAAATCCTAATTTTAAGGCTTTCGGTATTCACAGAAGGCATTTAGGAGTCCTAAAGTTAGGAGTCCTAACTTTACTGCTACTAAATTGAGAAAAATCCTAATTTTAACACTTTCGGTATTCACAGAAGGCATTTAGGAGTCCTAAAGTTAGGACTCCTAACTTCTGTGAATACCGAAATGAGTAAGTGCCTTCTGTGAATACCAAAATTAGTAAGTTCCTTCTGTGAATACCAAAATGGTAGTAAGTTTAGGATTTTGTCTTAAGTTACATCTGTGAATCCCCTGACATGAAGTTTGTACCTCTGTCAGATATAACCTCCTTAGGGAAACCCACTCTGGAGAAGACTTCAATGAGGGCTCTTGCCACCACAGGGGTTGTGGTGGTCCTGAGGGGAGTTGCTTCTGGGTACCTGGTGGCATGATCCACTAGCACCAGGATAAACCTGTGCCCAGATGCTGTTAGAGGGTTAAGGGGACCAACAATGTCAATCCCTACCCTTTCAAAGGGAACCCCCACCACAGGTAGTGTTATCAGGGGGGCCTTTGTTGTGCCACCTGACTTGCCACTGGCTTGGCAAGTGACACAGGAGCGACAAAACTCCTTGGTGTCCTCTGACATGTGTGGCCAATGAAAATGGGGAACAAGCCTATCCCAGGTCTTGTTCTGGCCCAAGTGTCCTGCCAATGGGATATCATGTGCTAGGGTCAAGAGGAACCCCCTAAACTTCTGAGGTATTACCAACCTCATGGTGGCTCCAGGGGTAGGATCTCTAGCCTCAGAAGATAGGAGTCCCTCATCCCAATAAACTTTATGGGACCCACTAGCACTACCAGCAGTCTCAGCAGCAGCTTGCTGTCTGAGGGGTTCAAGAGAGGGGAAGCACTGTTGCTCCTTACTCAGATCTTCCCTGTAAGGTACCCCTGCCCCCAAGAACTCAACCTGACCAGGCTCAAGTTCCTCTGGGGCAGTTCCTTCTTCAGGCTCTGCTTCTCCTCCCTCAGGAGGGGAATCTGAGATCTGAGACAGAGGGGAAGGCACTGCCTTAGCCCTACTGCTCCTCCTCTTGGGTAGCATCTGGTCCATAGTTTCAGGATCCAGAGCTGGTTCAGCTTTATGCATTTTGGCCTGTGACCTGGTCACAGCAAAGACCTCTGCAGGTATGCCCAACATCTCAGCATTAGTCCATAATTCCACTTCAGCCCAGGCTGAAGTCTCCAGATCATTGCCCAACAAACATTCGACAGGGAGGTCTGCACTGACTACTACCTTTTTGAGGCCAGTTACCCCTCCCCAGGAGAAATTCACAACTGCCAGACTATGGTTGGTCCTGACATTGCTTGCATTGGTCACCTGGTACATTTCACCCAGGATGATCTGTGCAGGGTCCACTAGATCCTCTGCCACCATGGTGACACTAGCACATGTGTCCCTGAATGCCAAAGCCTGTTTGCCATTTATTATAGGCTGCTGTTTGTACTTGCCCAGATTACTGGGGCTCCCTAGGAAGGACATATCAAGGTCTCCCTCACAAACTAGCAATGCCTGTGTTGGTACTCTGACTAGGCCAGAGTCCACGTCAGAACCCAGGGTCAACCCTACTACACCCTTATTCTGGTTACCATCTCCACCAATAACTGCACTAGGGGGAACAGGTGCCTTAGGGGCTGGAGTGGTGGTGGTTTGGTCTTTGGACTTGGTACAATCAGAAGTCCAGTGCCCTTTCTGTTTACAAAATTTGCACCAGGGCTTCTTTTGGCCCTTTCCCTTTGTAGACTGTGAATCCCCACCAGATGCAGATTTTTGGGGCCCTTGTGAAGACTTCTGATCTTTTGCCTTATCCCCACCTTTATCTGAGCCTTTAGGATCCTGCTTCTTAGTGTCACCCCCTTAGTTCTGGGGTTTCTGCCTCACCCTGGTTCTGACCCATTTGTCTGCCTTCTTTCCCAATTCTTAGGGAGAGGTCAGATCAGAGTCCACCAGGTACTGATGCAACAACTGGTTTTGGCAATTATTAAGGATCTGTTCTCTCATGATAAGATTATACAATCCCTTAAAATCAGTAACTCTACTTCCAACCAGCCAACCTCCTAGAACCTTGGTTGCACAATTAACAAAATCAGTCCAATCCTGAGTCTATGCTTTGTGGGTATCTCTGAACTTCAACCTGTACTGTTCAGTGGTTAAGCCAAACCCATCTCTTAATGCACTCTCCAGGGCTTCATAATCATTAGCATCCTCTTCTCTAACAGTGAGGAGCTTGTCTCTACCTTTATCAGAAAAGGAGAGCCACAAGATTGCTGCCCACTGTTTCTGGGGGACCTGTTGAACTTTACAGGCCCTCTCCATAGCAGTTATCCATTTATGGATATCATCCCCACTCTGGTAGGGAGGAACAACCTTGGACAGGTTCCTATGGTCTGGAATGTAATCTCTGCCTCTAGGGACACTGTTGCTGCCACCAGGGGTATCTAACCCCTCTTTTCTAGAAGCTCACTGGAGCTCAAAGGCTTCTCTATCTAATGCCAATTGCTTGGTTCTGAGGGCAAGCCTAGCTTCCTCATACTGGAGCATTTTGTACCTTCTTTCAGAGGAGGTCTCTCTATGGAAGTATGAGTTCCTCTGATGGACAGAATCCTTGTCAGAGGGATATGAGTGGTTAGATTCCCTTGAAAGGGACCTAGGCCTCTCTTCCACTCTGCCAACTCTCTTAGGGAGAATTCCTCTGTCCTGTTCAGGCCTTTCTGGGCCTGGCCCTTCAATCACAGACTCCAGGTCATCTTGATTTTCATCATCAGACCCAGAGACTATGGCTGACCCACCCCCTGATCCAGAGCCACCAGCTTCTAGAGCCAGTCTAAGATCATCTGCTACTAGTAGATTTAGCAGGTGTTGTGTGGAGGGACTCTGTCCTAATCCCAGGTGTCTTGCAACACACATGGCCTTCAAGTCAAAGAAGGTCATGTCCTTATAATGGGTTTGGGTGGACCCACTGGCTCCATCCCTTGAGGACATTCTCGTGTTATGCAGTGTTGCACTACCTACACTAGTTTGTGGCCTACTGAAACTAGCTTGAGCTGTAGCAAGTGTGTGCTATCCCTTCACACACAACTCTAAGTTCAGTAGAACTTATTGATACTAAGCTTGACTTTATATGTACCTTGAGTACCTTAAGTGGTTTTCAGTTAGTAATTCAAATAGAGATTTTCTGATAAAACAATGGCAAGCTGGAATCCAACACGCTGCCCACCAATGTGAGATGTTGGCCTGGCATATGCTGGTCACTAGTTATAGTGGCCACCTTGCACCAGTCCAAATCGACTCTTATGGTAGCTAGGTTTAAGACAACCTTTTAAAGAAACCTAGCCTAGTGGTTGCTGTGGAGAGCAGCCTTCAGGCTAAGTCTCAGAGGAATGTAAAGCAGCTTGTTTTACCTTATAATCTCTTGAATTACCAAATGAAAGGACCCACACAGGTATATATCTAAAATATATATGCATTTATTTCTAGACACACTCTACTAATCTCTTTATGAGATTAGAAGCCAGGAACACATTCAAATATCAACGTTTCACAATAAGTTAAGCACAAATATGGCTGGGGCCCTAGGGGCGTACCAGACCATTTACTAAAAAAATGGGTTAGGAAAGTCGACTTGCAAAATGACAAGGCCTAGGGCCTGTAGAATCGCTGGGGCTTCACTGCTGCAGTGAAAGGAGATAAGTAACAGACCCACGGGAGACGCATGCAGTGTGTGAATACAGCCGCGGGTTCCCTATTGATTACAATGGAGCAAGTCGCGGTTTGATTTTTAAAGTTTTAGGGTACTTCGAGGAAGTCTACAAGCAAGCCACTTACAAGGTAAGTAATTCGAGGGCCAACGCACACTAGGGCACCGGAGTGCACGAGTTACCTCACCCAGGGAAGCCGGGTGCATAGGTGTCTTTTGGTGTTGGGTTGCGTCGCTGTTTTCTATGGAGACCAAAGAAGACTTGCTGCTTGCGGCGACTGAAGAAGTGTCCGGTGGAATCCAAGGGTGAATTCGAGATGCTGAAGACCTGAAAATTGAAGGGACAGTGTTCGCAGTCACTTGCCAGTGACCCGGGGCCAGGAAGATGGATGCCCACGGATGTCGGGTGATTTCAGGTGATCAAGGGTGTTTTGACTCTTCGCTCATGAGGTCCAGGAGAGATCGACGATAACCAGCAGCTGGATTCGGAGTGAAACACAACGTCTGCAGCTGATGGTGGTGTCGGCAACCGGACTAGAGCTAACAAGCCTTGGCAACAGCAAGTCTCGTGTAGAGTGAAAAAAGTTGTTGCAGACCAGCAAGGTCTGAGGGACTCACCCAGTGAGGGTAAGTGAGGGCAGGCCTGGAGCAACCAGGGGAGCCCTTTTAGTTGATATGAAAGTCTTCGGGGGACCCACAAGTCAACGGGCAAGGGATCGCAAAGATGCCGGTCACTCGGGATGGGGTAGGCCTCTGACTTTCGCTGCAAAACCTGCTAGAGGCTTGGGCCACAAGTGGTTCAAAGCACAAGGTCGTAGAATGTTGTTAAAGGGTTGCACTTGACAATAGTGCACAGTACCTGGGTATTGCTGTTCCTCGTCACTCGTGGGGTCCACTCACCTCAGCTCTGCTGGCGACTCACAATAGCCATCGAGAAAACAGGAAATCTACTTCCAGGGCTGCAGGGACTTTGGACTCTGGCGGGAGCGGGAAAGTTTGCGACCGTTGATTCAAGTTTTTGGTCCCTGCCAAGCACGGGAGTCACTCCTTGACTCCAAGGGAGATTCTTCTGTCTTCCAAAGGTAGTAGAACGTCGAAGGGTCAGGATTCTTCTTTGTAGAGCGTCGTCCAGGGTTATCTACTTTGCAATGGCAAGGTTGGCTATCTTAAACTGAAGATCGGGGAGGGACTAGCTCTAGGACCCCTCTTCTGGGAGGGTCAGAGTAGGGGGTGGTTACACCCACTTCCCTTTGTCCAGTTTCATGCCAGAGCAGGGACAGGTAGCCCCTGAACCGGTTTGAGCTGGCATATGCACAGAGGAGCCTACTGCTCCCCCAGTGCAGGACTTCAAAGCACTCTAGAAGTGCACCCACCCAGCCCCAATACACTAAATCCTGTCTGGAAGGTAGTGACACCTCCCTGTGACAGGATGCCTATTGTTGGGCCTCCTCCACTGCGAGTTTCAGTCAGCAGCAGGAGGGCAGCCCAGTGTCTGTGCTGGTGGCATCCATTTTGTGATGCCAGGGATATTTCAGATTTCTACCGTGTTACCACAGTAGGTACATGTCGTCCACTCTAGAAGGGTGGGATCATACTCCCACACCAGTTACTGGTGTGGGGGTATGATTCCAAGTTGTTTGACACCAAACATGACATGTTTTGATGCAGTCATTCCAAAGTTAGCATAAACCGGGAGGTTATAATGCACTTAAGAGTATATGGTTTAACCGCATCCACAAACAGCCACAAGGAATAGACCCTGCCAGCTGCAGAGGGGCCCTGCTCAGGCAGAGGCACCCCCTCACATTGTAAACCAAGCACCCTGCCCTCAGGATTGATAGGGCCTGCCATAGGGGTGACTGATAGGTTTATATGTGTGTGTATGGTGAGATATAGGAACCTATACCTCTGTGATGAGTGCGAACACTACCTCACCCAGGCTGCAGTAGCAAGCCTGTGGTGTCAGATTTAGTCTGCTTCCCAGGGGTGGCATAATACATGCTTCAGCCCCTGGTAGGCCTGTGAAGTGCCTATGCCGTTGGTACCTAGGGTACCATATACTAGGGGCTCATAAGGTACCACAGTATCCAATCACTAGTGCATCTAGCATGCACTCAAAGTTGTTTAGAGAGAACAGAGAGACTGGGGCCCTGATTAGCAGGGACCCAGCCAGACTATAGCCAGAAACCAGTGTATACATCAGAAAAAAAGTAGGGGCAAAATAAGTGCAGATCCAACTCTCCTACAGTGAAGCACTATTGTGTGCCAGCGTTCACATTCAGAGTCCAGTGTGTAAAGCACTATTGCAGTGCCTGTACTCACACTTATGCCCTGTGTATGAAGCACTATTGCTGTGCCAGTGTTCACATTCAGAGTCCAGTGTGTGAAGCACTATTGTGTGCCAGCGTTCACATTCAGAGTCCAGTGTGTGAAGCACTATTGTGTGCCAGCGTTCACATTCAGAGTCCGGTGTGTGAAGCACCATTGCTGAGCCAGCGTTCACATTCAGAGTCCAGTGTGTGAAGAACTATTGTGTGCCAGCGTTCACATTCAGAGTCCAGTGTGTGAAGCACTATTGCAGTGCCAGCGTGCGTTCACATTCAGAGTCCAGTGTGTGAAGCACTATTGCAGTGCCAGCGTGCGTTCACATTCAGAGTCCGGTGTGTGAAGCACTATTGCTGCGCCAGCGTGCGTTCACATTCAGAGTCCAGTGTGTGAAGCACTATTGCAGTGCCAGCGTGCGTTCACATTCAGAGTCCGGTGTGTGAAGCACTATTGCTGCGCCAGCGTGCGTTCACATTCAGAGTCCAGTGTGTGAAGCACTATTGCTGCGCCAGCGTTCACATTCAGAGTCTGGTGTGTGAAGCACTATTGCTGCGCCAGCGTTCACATTCAGAGTCCGGTGTGTGAAGCACTATTGCAGTGCCACCGTTCACATTCAGAGTCCAGTGTGTGAAGCACTATTGCTGTGCCAGTATTCACACTTAAGCTTCGTGTATGAAGTGCATGTGAAGCACTATTGCTGCGCCACCGTTCACATTCAGAATCCGGTGTGTGAAGCACTATTGCTGCGCCAGCGTGCGTTCACATTCAGAGTCCAGTGTGTGAAGCACTATTGCTGCGCCAGCGTTCACATTCAGAGTCCGGTGTGTGAAGCACTATTGCTGCGCCAGCGTTCACATCCAGAGTCCGGTGTGTGAAGCACTATTGCAGTGCCACCGTTCACATTCAGAGTCCAGTGTGTGAAGCACTATTGCTGTGCCAGTATTCACACTTAAGCTTTGTGTATGAAGTGCGTGTGAAGCACTATTGCTGCGCCACCGTTCACATTCAGAATCCGGTGTGTGAAGCACTATTGCTGCGCCAGCGTGCGTTCACATTCAGAGTCCAGTGTGTGAAGCACTATTGCTGTGCCAGCGTTCACATTTACAGTCCAGTGTGTGAAGCACTATTGTGAGCCAGCGTTCACATTCAGAGTGCAGTGTGTGAAGCACTATTGTGTGCCAGCGTTCACATTCAGAGTCCAGTGTGTGAAGCAATATTGTGTGCCAGCGTTCACATTCAGAGTCCAGTGTGGAAACACTATTGTGTGCCAGCGTTCACATTCAGAGTCCAGTGTGTGAAGCACTATTGTGTGCCCTCGTTCACATTCAGAGTCCAGTGTGTGAAGCACTATTGCTGTGCCAGCGTTCGCATTCAGAGTCCAGGGTTGTAGGAGAGTAGGGTCTGCTATCCTATGGTCACCCCAAATTTTTGCTTTTTGCTTCACTGGTTTTTGACATATTGAGGCTGTGGGCCTGCCAATCAGACCCCCAGCATGCTGTTCTCTCTACTAAATTTACACTATGCACCATAGGGGCATAACCAATTGGAAGTGGATCACCCTGTGAGCCCCTGTACCAGTGTACACTAGGTACCCAGGGCATTGATGTATCTAAGGCCTGCCAGGGGCTGAAGCATGTATTATGCCACCCCAGGCTTGGCCTAACAAATTTGACACAACTGGCTGATCACTCAGCTGGGGTAAGTTGGTGTAACCACCTCTTACTTAGGTGTAGTATGTCTATACCTAACCTTAAATGGGACACATGTTAACCTATAAGTCACTCCTATAGCAGGCCTTAACAATCCTGAAGGCAGAGTGCTTGGTTCCATGTGAGATGGTGCTCTGGCATGAGCTGAGCCTGTCTGCAGTGGTCGGAACAACTTCCTTCTACTGTTTCCAGATATCGTCATACCATATACTCTTAAGTGCATTATGAACCTCGCGGTTAAATGCTAACTTTGGTTTGGCGTTATCAAAACATGTCGAGTAAGGTGTCATACGAATTGGAATACTAACCCCTCGCCAATTCTGGCGACGGGGTTAGCATTCCACCCTCCTAGAGGGACACGACATGTACAGTACCTGAAACCCGGGTAAAATCAGACATAGCCTCAGCTCCACAAAATGGATGCTGCCACCACAGACACAAGTCTGCCCTCCTGCTGCTGGGAGTCCTTCCAGCTTGGGAGGTGTGGACAAAGGGTTTCCTGCCAGGGGAGGTGCGTGCACCACCCCAGACAGGATTTTGTGTATTGGTCAGGTAGGGCTTGAATAGAATGAGACATGCCTGAGGCTCACAAGGAGCCTCGGTGCATATGCCAGTTCAAACCGGTCCTGGGGCACACCAGCCCTGGACCTGGGGCGAGCTGGACAAAGGATTGGGGGTGTAACCACCCCCCTTCCTGGTCCCACCCATAGGGAGGGACCTAGCAGGTAGTCCGGCCCCTAGAATCCGAATAAAGGTAGGAGCTGTGTCCTAAGACTTTAGACATCCTGGAATCAACTTGAAACCAAGAAGAAGATGGGAACTTCGACACTCTGCCGCACAGAGGACTGAAGCCAATCTCCCCTGTGGTCAGGGAGTGACCACCTTGCTAACGCAAGCACCATCCAGCGAATCAATGTCTGCTTTGCTGCCGCCTCCCGCCAGAGCCCGTGCCCAGAGACTGACAAGACCTAGACCTCCAGACCTCTCACCGCCCGATCCACAGTCCCTGAAAAGAGGAGACCCGTGGAGGCACCGAGACACGTGGAGCCAGCCATCTTGAAAAGACCACGACAAGCTGCAAGCGCAACAACCGAGGCTCCCTCCAAGTTGTGCTTTGGGATCTGAGAAGCCCAACACCCGAGCAGCAACTGCACCAAAGGTGAGCCCTCCAGCATCTCCACGATCTGCGTGGGGCCCTTCTGCATTTTGCCACTCGACGCGCCTAACCGGTTGCTGGCCCGCTGGCTAGTGGCCATCCTGGCGACGAACTTCAAGAACTACACCGCTGGTCTGGTTGCTCCAGACTGGCCCTTGCTCCCCTCCAAAGGAGCAGCCCCTCTGACCTTGCTGGTCAGAACCATCAGCTTATTTTGTTTTCCACAACAATTGCTTTTGCCAAGGCTTGTTTGTTTCGATCAAGCTGCCGACACCGCCGACAGCGAGAGCCTGCGTGGGACAGCTCGAGAACCGACTCCTGGACGTCGTCGACCTTCAGGGACCACGTGGCTGCAGAGACAAGCTGCACCTTTCCTCCTGTTTGCACCCGACATCGCCTGGTACCCACCTGGTGCTACGCTGGTCACTGGCTAGTGACTGTGAACACTGTCCCCTCTGCTTACAGGTCTTCTACAACTCCGATCCACCCTTGGATCCACCGCATCTCTTCTGGACCGACCGCCTACAGCATCTTTGTCTTCAGGCTCCATTGAACAGATAGAAGAAACCCGACGCACTTCGAGACCTATGCACCCGCTTCCTGTGGGTGAGGTAAAGCTGGTACTCCGGTGCCCAAGTGTAGAGAATCATCTCTAGTGTCTGTGTTTCCAATCTTGAGTTCATAGTCCATCCGGAAGATCCTTTTTGCAGTAACTTTGTAACTTTTACGCACCCATTGAAAACCTATGGGAGCTCGCGTGTGACTATTTGCTCTGCACACGCAACCCGTGGACCTCCTGGTCACTAACTAAAGTTTGCTCCTTGTAGGCCCAGCGATTCTAGAGGCCCTAGGCCTTTTCCCTTTCCTGTTCGTGGTACTTATACCACTATTTTAGTATATGGTTCGAGTGGCCACCAGGGCCTATCCATATAAAGTGCAACTTCTGTGTATTCTAACGTATTCTTGTTTAACGATTTGTGCTCCTGTGCTCATAAAGAGTCTAGGGGATACTTTGAGAAATAAATACATATATATTTTCAATATATATCTGTGTGGTGTCCTTTCATTGGTATAAAAGGGGGTTACATTTGGTAAAACAGCTGGCTTAACACGCTTCACGAGTTTAGCCTCAAAGATTGCTTAGCCTACGCTACCACTAGGGCAGCTAGTCCGAAAAGGTTGACTTACAACCCCACCATAAGGGTTGCTTGGCATGGTACAAGGTGGTCACTTTAACTAGTGAACATCATATACCAGGCCAACTTCTCACATTGGTGAGCAGCGGTTGGATTTGAGCTTGCTGTGTTTTACCTCTGTAATCTCTTTGTTACCAATTGAAAGATCATACAGGTACCTTTAGGTACATATAAAACAAGAATAGATATACTTAAGTTCTACTGAACTTAGTTGTTGTAGAGCAAAGGGAGTAGCACACCCTGACTACAACTACTAGATAGGTTTAGTAGGTAAACCCAAGTGTAGGTAGATTGCAACACATCCACCCACACTTAAGAGCAATGGCTGGGGCAGAGGGGTCCAATGTACCCATCTCTGTTGAGAGTGACCCCCAGAGGGCACCATCCATCTTTGCTACCCTTAACCAGAATGAGCTCAGGCATTTGGCAACTCTTAGAGGCCTTAAACAGCCCAAGAACCCTACCTCTGCTGAGCTCAGAGAACTCTTGCAAAATGATGAAAATCAGAGAGAGCTCAAGAAAGCTTCCCAGTTAGGCCCCTTAGGGACTGGAACAGGAGGCCCCCCTTCTGAAGATGCTACTGAGGTACCCCTTTCCAATAGTCACCCCTTAGGTGAGATTCACACTACAGAGGATGAAAGTGATAAGGATACAGATGGTAGTGATGATGAAGGGAGAAATAGCCCAGTGCCAAGTGTTATACTTGGCCCAGCTAAACTAAGGCTATTGGGGACTGACAATGGGATCACCCCATTGGATCTCCCCAGTGGACTTAACAAGGGGCTTGGGAGGCAAAGGAATCACTCAGGTGACTCTAATGCTTCTCATGCCTCTAGAGGCTCTCAAGGTCACTCCAGGAGAAGGATGACCACCCCTCAGAGGAGGGAACATGAGGCCAGAATGCAGGAAGCTCAGCTGAGAATCAGGAAACAGGAGCTAGAAGTAGCCCTGATGGAAGAGAAACTGAACAAGGCTAGGCAACCTAGAGAGAGTGGGTCTATACCCACTGGTGGCAGCATTGTCCCTAAGGACAAAGATAGGGTCTTTGATAATAGGAACCTGTCTAAGGTTGTGCCCCCCTACAAAAGTGGGGATGACATCCACAAATGGATGACTGCTCTTGAGAGAGCCTGCAAAGTGCAGCAGGTTCCTGAAGACCAGTGGGCAGCAATCCTCTGGCTCTCCTTTGAAGGAAGAGGCAGAGATAGACTCCTCACTGTTAGAGAAGAGGATGTCAGAAATTACAGAGTCCTGAAGAGTGTCCTAGTTGATGGGTTAGGCTTAACCACTGAACAGTACAGGTTAATGTTCAGAGACACCCAGAAGACACAGACTCAGGACTGGTCTGAATACATTGAATGTGCCACTAAGGCTTTGGAGGGTTGGTTGCTGGGAAGTAAGGTATCTGATTATACAGGATTGTACAATTTGATGATGAGAGAACAGATTTTAAATAACTGTCAAAACCAGCAACTGCATCAACACTTAGTTGACTCTGATCTGACCTCTCCCCAAGAATTGGGAAAGAAGGCAGACAAATGGGTCAGAACCAGGGTTAAGCAAAAGAACCAGAACCAGGGCCAAGGGGGTGATCAGAAGAAAACAGACCAGAAGGGTGGAGATCAGAAATCTAAAGACCAGAAGTCTTCAACAGGGCCCCAAACTACTGCTAAGGAGGGTGGGTCCCAACAACAATCCAAGGGAAAGAAGAAAGAAGGTCAAAAGAAACCCTGGTGCAATCATTGCAAGAATACAACTCACTGGACTAGTGATTGTAAGAAGGGTGGAGCCCCCAACACTGTTGCCCCTAAGACACCTGCTCCCAGTACTACTGTTAGCAGTGTTGGTCCCCAGACAAAGGGTGTAGTGGGAATCACTATGGGAACTGAAGGAGATTCTGACTTAGACAGAACCCTTACACAGGCAGTCTTGATCTGTGATGGGGACATAGATTTGTCCCTGACTGTGAGCCCCAGTAACCTGGGCAAGTACAGACAGACTCCTTTAATTAATGAAAAAGTGGCTCAAGCCTACAGGGACACATGTGCCAGTGTCACTATGGTGACACCAGGCTTTGTGGACCCTGGACAGTACATACCAGGTGAGAATTACCTGGTGACCAATGCCAGCAATGCCACTACTTCACATAGTGTGGCAGTTGTTAACTTCTCATGGGGAGGGGTAACTGGCCTCAAAAGGGTTGTGGTTAGTGCAGACCTCCCAGTAGAATGTTTGTTGGGCAATGACCTAGAGAGTTCTCTATGGTCTGAAGTGGAGTACAGGACACATGCAGAGATGTTAGGTATATCACCACATGTCCTTGCTGTGACCAGGTCACAGGCCAAAAAGTGCCTTACTGAACCTCAGGTCTTGGATCCTGGAACAATGGACCAAGCACCTACCAAGAAGAAGAACAGGAGGGTCAAGGCTGTGCCTTCCCCCTGCCTCAGAGTGATGATCAACCTTCCCAGGAAGCTGATCTAGAGAACCCTGAAGGAACTGTCCCTGAAGAGCTTGAACCTGATCAGGTTGAGTTTCTGGGGACAGGGGGACCTTCAAGGGCTGACTTGAGGCAGGCTCAGTTATCCTGTCCCTCTCTTGAACCCCTCAGACAGCAGGCTGCTGCTGAGGCTGCTGGGAATGCTCAAGGTACCCATAAAGTGTATTGGGATGAAGGGCTCCTTTATTCAGAGGCTAGAGACCCCAAGCCTGGTGCCACCAGGAGGTTGGTTATACCTCTGCAATTTAGGGGCTTCCTTCTTACCTTGGCCCATGATATTCCTTTAGCAGGACACTTAGGCCAGAACAAGACTTGGGACAGGCTTGTCCCTCACTTTCACTGGCCTCATATGAATGAAGATACAAAGGAGTTTTGTCGCTGCTGTGTGACCTGCCAAGCCAGTGGCAAATCAGGTGGCACAAGAAAGGCCCCCCTAATACCACTACCTGTGGTGGGGGTCCCCTTTGAAAGAGTGGGAATAGGTATAGTGGGTCCCATGGATCCTCCCACTGCATCTGGGCACAGATTTATACTGGTGGTAGTGGATCATGCCACCAGGTATCCAGAGGCAATTCCCCTTAGGACCACTACAGCACCTGTTGTGGCCAGGGCCCTGCTGGGAGTATTCTCCAGAGTGGGGTTTCCTAAGGAGGTAGTTTCTGACAGAGGTACCAACTTCATGTCAGGATACTTGACAGCTATGTGGAAGGAATGTGGTGTCAACTACAAGTTCACCACTCCTTATCACCCACAATGCAATGGGCTTGTTGAGAGATTCAACAAGACCCTAAAGGGTATGATCAAAGGATTACCTGAAAAGCTCAGGCGAAGATGGGACATCCTTCTACCCTGCCTTCTGTTTGCTTACAGAGAGGTCCCACAAAAAGGAGTTGGCTACAGCCCCTTTGAATTGTTGTTTGGGCACCCTGTAAGAGGCCCACTGTGTTTGGTGAAGGAAGGATGGGAGTTACCTCTCAAAAAGCCTAAACAAGACATAGTGGACTATGTACTTGGTCTCCGCTCCAGGATGGCTGAGTATATGGAGAAGGCATCCAAAAACCTTGAGGCAAGCCAGGCCTTACAGAAAGCTTGGCATGACCAAAAGGCTGTCTTGGTTGAGTTTCAGCCAGGACAGAAGGTATGGGTGTTGGAGCCAGTGGCCCCAGCAGCACTCCAAGACAAATGGTCTGGACCCCATACAATCCTGGAAAAGAAGGGAGAGGTCACCTACTTGGTGGACCTAGGAACTCCCAGGAGTCCCCACAGGGTACTCCATGTTAACAGGTTAAAAGCATATGTTGACAGGGTAGACATGGGCTTGCTCATGGCTACAGATGAGGGACAGGAGGAAGAGAGTGACCCTCTCCCAGACCTGTTGTATCAGAACCCTGAAGATGGCTCAGTTGAAGGAGTGACCCTTGGAGGCAACCTCACTGCCCATCAGCAGACTGAATGTAGACAAGTTCTACAATCATTTCAACATCTGTTTTCCCTAATACCTAGCCAAACTGACTGGTGTACCCATGTGGTGGACACTGGTGACAGTCTGCCTGTAAAGAACAAGCTGTACAGACAACCTGACCACGTCAGGGACTGTATAAAGGCTGAGGTACATAAAATGCTGGAATTAGGTGTCATTGAACCCTCAGAGAGCCCCTGGGCTAGCCCAGTGGTTCTGGTCCCCAAACCTCACACCAAAGATGGTAAGAGAGAGATGAGGTTCTGTGTGGACTACAGGGGTCTCAATGCTGTCACCAGGACAGATGCACACCCTATTCCAAGGGCAGATGAGCTCATAGACAAACTAGCTTCTGCTAAGTTTTTGAGCACATTTGACTTGACAGCTGGCTATTGGCAAATCAGATTAGCTGAGGAGTCTAAGGCCAAAACAGCATTCTCAACCCCAGGTGGGCACTACCAATTTGTGGTGATGCCCTTTGGTCTGAAGAATGCACCTGCCACCTTCCAAAGGTTGGTGAATCAAGTCCTTACTGGGTTGGATGACTTTTGTGCAGCATATCTTGATGACATTGCTGTCTTTAGCTCCACCTGGGAGGATCACCTGATCCACCTGAAGAAGGCTCTTGAGGCTCTGCAAAGGGCAGGCCTCACTATCAAGGCTACTAAGTGCCAGATAGGGCAGAGGTAAGGTTGTGTATTTGGGCCACCTTGTAGGTGGAGGCCAAGTTCAACCACTGGAGAGTAAGATACAATCCATCAAGGACTGGTCTCCTCCAACCACCCAGACTCAAGTCCGAGCTTTCTTGGGCTTGACTGGGTACTACAGGAAGTTTGTTAAGAACTATGGGTCCATTGTGACTCCTCTTAATGATCTGACATCCAAGAAGATGCCCAAAAAGGTTCAGTGGACAGTAAGCTGTCAAAAGGCATTTGATGACCTGAAGGAGGCCATGTGCTCTGCACCTATCCTGAAAAGTCCTGACTACTCCAAAGAGTTTATTGTCCAAACAGATGCTTCTGAGTTGGGTGTGGGAGCTGTGCTGTCACAACTTAATGTAGATGGTCAAGACCAACCCATTGCTTTTATTAGCAGAAGGTTGACCCCCAGAGAGAAGAATTGGTCAGCTATTGAGAGGGAGGCCTTTGCTGTGGTGTGGGCCCTGAAGAAGCTGAGGCCATACTTGTTTGGCACTCACTTCAAGATTCAGACCGACCATAAGCCCCTCTTGTGGCTAAATCAGATGAAGGGTGAAAACCCCAAACTGCTTAGGTGGTCAATCAATCAATCAATCAAAGTCATTTCTAGAGCGCACTACATACCCGTAGGGTCTCAAGGCGCTGGGGGTAGGGGGGGTGCCGCTACTGCTCGAACAGCCAGGTCTTCAGCTTCTTCCTGAAGGAGAGGTGGTCTTGGGTCAGGCGCAGGTCGGTCGGGAGGGAGTTCCAGGTCTTGGCGGCCAGGTAGGAGAAGGACCTTCCTCCTGTAGTCGCTCTTCAGATGCGGGGGACCGCGGCGAGGGCGTGGTTGGCTGAACGGAGGTGGCGTTTGGGAGCGTAGAAGTTGATTCGGCTGTTGAGGTAGCTCGGGCCTTGGTCATGTAGGGCTTTGTGTGCGTGGGTGAGGAGGCGGAAGGTGATTCTTTTGTTGACGGGGAGCCAGTGTAGGTCTCTCAGATGTCCAGAGATGTGGCTGGTTCGTGGGATGTCGAGGATGAGTCTGGCTGAGGCGTTCTGGATCCGCTGGAGTCTCTTCTGGAGCTTGGCGGTGGTACCGGCGTAGAGGGCGTTGCCGTAGTCCAGTCGGCTAGTGACGAGGGCCTGGGTGACGGTCTTCCTGGTCTCGGTGGGGATCCACCAGAAGATCTTCCGTAGCATGCGTAGGATGTTGAAGCACGCCGAGGAGACGTTGTTGACTTGTCTGGTCATGGAGAGGGAGGAGTCCAGGATGAAGCCCAGGTTGCGTGCATGGTCTGTCGGTTTGGGTGCGGTGCCCAGGGCGGGAGGCCACCAGGAGTCGTCCCAGGCGGAGGGTGAAGAGCCCAGGATGAGGACCTCCGTCTTGTCTGAGTTCAGTTTCAGGCGGCTGGTCGTCATCCACTCGGCTACCTCTTTCATCCCTTCGTGCAGGTTGGCTCTTGCGGCGGCGGGGTCGTTGGTCAGGGAGAGGATCAGCTGGGTGTCGTCGGCGTAGGAGATTATGCTGAGGTTGTGTTGGCGTGCGATGGCCGCGAGGGGGCTCATGTAGACGTTGAAGAGGGTGGGGCTCAGCGAGGATCCTTGGGGGACGCCGCAGATGACTTCGGTGGCCTCTGACTTGTACGGTGGTAGGCGGACTCTCTGTGTTCTTCCGTCGAGGAAGGAGATGATCCATTCCAGAGCCTTGTCCTGGATTCCGACGTTGCTGAGGCGCTGTACTAGGGTGCGGTGGCAGACAGTGTCGAATGCCGCGGAGAGGTCTAGGAGGATGAGGGCCGCTGTTTCTCCGTTGTCCATCAGGGCTCGGATGTCATCGGTGGCGGCGATGAGGGCGGTCTCGGTGCTGTGGTTGGCTCGGAAGCCAGACTGTGAGGGGTTGAGGGATCCATTCGTCTCGAGGAAGGCGGCCAGCTGCTTGTTGACTGTCTTCTCGATGACTTTGGCTGGAAACGGGAGGAGCGAGATGGGGCGGTAGTTCTTGAGTTCGGTGGGGTCCGCTGTGGGTTTCTTGAGTAGAGCGCTGAGTTCGGCGTGCTTCCAGCTCTCGGGGAAGGTGGCGGTGTCGAAGGATGTGTTGATGATGTCTCGCAGGTGGGTGCGATGACAGCGTCGGCCTTGTTGAAGACGTGGTGAGGGCAGGGGTCGGTCGGTGATCCATTTCCCTACATGGGATGGACTTTACAGTGGAGCACCGGCCAGGTACTGACCATGGGAATGCAGATGGTCTCTCCAGGTACTTCCACTTAGGACATGAAGACGAGACTGGTCAAGGCTAGTTTAATGTCCCTGCGTTTGGGGGGGGGTTGTGTAGGAGAGTAGGGTCTGCTATCCTATGGTCACCCCAAATTTTTGCTTTTTGCTTCACTGGTTTTTGACATATTGAGGCTGTGGGCCTGCCAATCAGACCCCCAGCCTGCTGTTCTCTCTACTAAATGTACACTATGCACCATAGGGGCATAACCAATTGGAAGTGGATCACCCTGTGAGCCCCTGTACCAGTGTACACTAGGTACCCAGGGCATTGGTGTATCTAAGGCCTGCCAGGGGCTGAAGCATGTATTATGCCACCCCAGGCTTGGCCTAACAAATTTGACACAACTGGCTGATCACTCAGCTGGGGTAAGTTGGTGTAACCACCTCTTACTTAGGTGTAGTATGTCTATACCTAACCTTAAATGGGACACATGTTAACCTATAAGTCACTCCTATAGCAGGCCTTAACAATCCTCAAGGCAGAGTGCTTGGTTCCATGTGAGATGGTGCTCTGGCATGAGCTGAGCCTGTCTGCAGTGGTCGGAACAACTTCCTTCTACTGTTTCCAGATATCGTCATACCATATACTCTTAAGTGCATTATGAACCTCGCGGTTAAATGCTAACTTTGGTTTGGCTTTATCAAAACATGTCGAGTAAGGTGTCATACGAATTGGAATACTAACCCCTCGCCAATTCTGGCGACGGGGTTAGCATTCCACCCTCCTAGAGGGACACGACATGTACAGTACCTGAAACCCGGGTAAAATCAGACATAGCCTCAGCTCCACAAAATGGATGCTGCCACCACAGACACAAGTCTACCCTCCTGCTGCTGGGAGTCCTTCCAGCTTGGGAGGTGTGGACAAAGGGTTTCCTGCCAGGGGAGGTGCGTGCACCACCCCAGACAGGATTTTGTGTATTGGTCAGGTAGGGCTTGAATAGAATGAGACATGTCTGAGGCTCACAAGGAGCCTCGGTGCATATGCCAGTTCAAACCGGTCCTGGGGCACACCAGCCCTGGACCTGGGGTGAGCTGGATAAAGGATTGGGGGTGTAACCACCCCCCTTCCTGGTCCCACCCATAGGGAGGGACCTAGCAGGTAGTCCGGCCCCTAGAATCCGAATAAAGGTAGGAGCTGTGTCCTAAGACTTTAGACATCCTGGAATCAACTTGAAACCAAGAAGAAGACGGGAACTTCGACGCTCTGCCGCACAGAGGACTGAAGCCAATCTCTCCTGTGGTCAGGGAGTGACCACCTTGCTAACGCAAGCACCATCCAGCGAATCAACGTCTGCTTTGCCGCCGCCTCCCGCCGGAGCCCGAGCCCAGAGACTGACAAGACCTGGACCGCCAGACCTCTCACCGCCCGATCCACAGTCCCTGAAAAGAGGAGACCCGTGGAGGCACCGAGACACGTGGAGCCAGCCATCTTGAAAAGACCACGACAAGCTGCAAGCGCAACAACCGAGGCTCCCTCCAAGTTGTGCTTTGGGATCTGAGAAGCCCAACACCCGAGCAGCAACTGCACCAAAGGTGAGCCCTCCAGCATCTCCACGATCTGCGTGGGGCCCTTCTGCATTTTGCCACTTGACGCGCCTAACCGGTTGCTGGCCCGCTGGCTAGTGGCCATCTTGGCGACGAACTTCAAGAACTACACCGCTGGTCTGGTTGCTCCAGACTGGCCCTTGCTCCCCTCCAAAGGAGCAGCCCCTCTGACCTTGCTGGTCAGAACCATCAGCTTATTTTGTTTTCCACAACCATTGCTTTTGCCAAGGCTTGTTTGTTTCGATCAAGTTGCCGACACCGCCGACAGTGAGAGCCTGCGTGGGACAGCTCGTGAACCAACTCCTGGACGTCGTCGACCTTCAGGGACCACGTGGCTGCAGAGACAAGCTGCACATTTCCTCCTGTTTGCACCCGACATCGCCTGGTACCCACCTGGTGCCACGCTGGTCACTGGCTAGTGACTGTGAACACTGTCCCCTCTGCTTACAGGTCTTCTACAACTCCGATCCACCCTTGGATCCACCGCATCTCTTCTGGACCGACCGCCTGCAGCATCTTTGTCTTCAGGCTCTATTGAACAGATAGAAGAAACCCGACGCACTTCGAGACCTATGCACCCGCTTCCTGTGGGTGAGGTAAAGCTGGTACTCCGGTGCCCAAGTGTAGAGAATCATCTCTAGTGTCTGTGTTTCCAATCTTGAGTTCATAGTCCATCCGGAAGATCCTTTTTGCAGTAACTTTGTAACTTTTACGCACCCATTGAAAACCTATGGGAGCTCGCGTGTGACTATTTGCTCTGCACACGCAACCCGTGGACCTCCTGGTCACTAACTAAAGTTAGCTCCTTGTAGGCCCAGTGATTCTAGAGGCCCTAGGCCTTTTCCCTTTCCTGTTCGTGGTACTTATACCACTATTTTAGTATATGGTTCGAGTGGCCACCAGGGCCTATCCATATAAAGTGCAACTTCTGTGTATTCTAACGTATTCTTGTTTAACGATTTGTGCTCCTGTGCTCATAAAGAGTCTAGGGGATACTTTGAGAAATAAATACATATATATTTTCAATATATATCTGTGTGGTGTCCTTTCATTGGTATAAAAGGGGGTTACATTTGGTAAAACAGCTGGCTTAACACGCTTCACGAGTTTAGCCTCAAAGTCTGCTTAGCCTACGCTACCACTAGGGCAGCTAGTCCGAAAAGGTTGACTTACAACCCCACCATAAGGGTTGCTTGGCATGGTACAAGGTGGTCACTTTAACTAGTGAACATCATATACCAGGCCAACTTCTCACAAGGGTGTGAAGCACTATTGCTGTGCCAGCGTTCACATTCAGAGTCCAGTGTGTGAAGCACTATTGTGTGCCAGCGTTCACATTCACAGTCCGGTGTGTGAAGCACTATTGCTGCGCCAGCGTGCGTTCACATTCAGAGTCCAGTGTGTGAAGCACTATTGTGTGCCAGCGTTCACATTCAGAGTCCAGTGTGTGAAGCACTATTGCTGTGCCAGCTTTCACATTCAGAGTCCAGTGTGTGAAGCACTATTGTGTGCCATCGTTCACATTCAGAGTCCAGTGTGTGAAGCACTATTGCTGCACCAGTGTTCACATTCAGAGTCCGGTGTGTGAAGCACTATTGCTCCACCAGCGTTCACATTCAGAGTCCGGTGTGTGAAGCACTATTGTGTGCCAGCATTCACATTTAGAGTCCAGTGTGTGAAGCACTATTGTGTGCCAGCGTTGCCATTCAGAGTCCGGTGTGTGAAGCACTATTGTGTGCCAGCGTTCACATTCAGAGTCCAGTATTTGAAGCATGATTACTGTGCCAGCGTTCACATTCAGAGTCCAGTGTGTGAAGCACTATTGCTGTGCCACCGTTCACATTCAGAGTCCAGTGTGTGAAGCACTATTGCTGTGCCAGCTTTCACATTCAGAGTCCAGTGTGTGAAGCACTATTGTGTGCCAGCGTTCACATTCAGAGGCCAGTGTGTGAAGCACTATTGTGTGCCAGCGTTCACATTCAGAGTCCAGTGTGTGAAGCACTATTGCTGTGCCAGCTTTCACATTCAGAGTCCAGTGTGTGAAGCACTATTGTGTGTCAGCGTTCACATTCAGAGTCCAGTGTGTGAAGCACTATTGTGTGCCAGCGTTCACATTCAGAGGCCAGTGTGTGAAGCACTATTGTGTGCCAGCGTTCACATTCAGAGTCCAGTGTGTGAAGCTCTATTGCTGTGCCAGCTTTCACATTCAGAGTCCGGAGTGTGAAGCACTTTTGCTGTGCCAGCGTGCGTTCGCATTCAGAGTCCAGTGTCAAGCACTATTGCTGTGCCAGCGTTCACATTCAGAGTCCAGTGTGTGAAGCCCTATTCCTGCGGCAGCGTTCACATTCAGAGTTCGGTGTGTGAAGCACTATTGTGTGCCAGCGTTCACATTCAGAGTCCAGTGTGTGAAGCACTATTGTGTGCCAGCGTTCACATTCAGAGTCCAGTGTGTGAAGCACTATTGCTGTGCCAGCTTTCACATTCAGAGTCCAGTGTGTGAAGCACTATTGTGTGCCAGCGTTCACATTCAGAGTCCAGTGTGTGAAGCACTATTGTGTGCCATCGTTCACATTCAGAGTCCAGTGTGTGAAGCACTATTGCTGCACCAGTGTTCACATTCAGAGTCCGGTGTGTGAAGCACTATTGCTCCGCCAGCGTTCACATTCAGAGTCCGGTGTGTGAAGCACTATTGTGTGCCAGCATTCACATTTAGAGTCCGGTGTGAGAAGCACTATTGTGTGCCAGAGTTGCCATTCAGAGTCCGGTGTGTGAAGCACTATTGTGTGCCAGCGTTCACATTCAGAGTCCAGTGTTTGAAGCATGATTACTGTGCCAGCCTTCACATTCAGAGTCCAGTGTGTGAAGCACTATTGCTGCGCCAGCATTCACATTCAGAGTCCAGTGTGTGAAGCACTATTGCTGTGCCAGCTTTCACATTCAGAGTCCAGTGTGTGAAGCACTATTGTGTGCCAGCGTTCACATTCAGAGTCCAGTGTGTGAAGCACTATTGTGTGCCAGCGTTCACATTCAGAGTCCAGTGTGTGAAGCACTATTGCTGCGCCAGCATTCACATTCAGAGTCCAGTGTGTGAAGCACTATTGCTGTGCCAGCTTTCACATCCAGAGTCCGGTGTGTGAAGCACTTTTGCTGTGCCAGCGTTCACATTCAGAGTCCAGTGTGTGAAGCACTATTGCTGCGCCAGCGTTCACATTCAGAGTCCAGTGTGTGAAGCCCTATTCCTGCGCCAGCGTTCACATGCAGAGTTCGGTGTGTGAAGCACTATTGTGTGCCAGCGTTCACATTCAGAGTCCAGTGTGTGAAGCACTATTGTGTGCCAGCGTTCACATTCAGAGTCCAGTGTGTGAAGCACTATTGTGTGCCAGCGTTCACATTCAGAGTCCAGTGTTTGAATCATGATTACTGTGCCAGCGTTCACATTCAGAGTCCAGTGTGTGAAGCACTATTGCTGTGCCAGCGTTCACATTCAGAGTCCAGTGTGTGAAGCACTATTGCTGTGCCAGCTTTCACATTCAGAGTCCAGTGTGTGAAGCACTATTGTGTGCCAGCGTTCACATTCAGAGTCCAGTGTGAGAAGCACTATTGTGTGCCAGCGTTCACATTCAGAGTCCAGTGTGTGAAGCACTATTGCTGTGCCAGCTTTCACATCCAGAGTCCGGTGTGTGAAGCACTTTTTCTGTGCCAGCGTTCACATTCAGAGTCCAGTGTGTGAAGCACTATTGCTGCGCCAGCGTTCACATTCAGAGTCCAGTGTGTGAAGCACTATTGTGTGTCAGCGTTCACATTCAGAGTCCAGTGTGTGATGCTCTATTGCTGTGCCAGCTTTCACATTCAGAGTCCGGAGTGTGAAGCACTTTTGCTGTGCCAGCGTGCATTCACATTCAGAGTCCAGTGTGAAGCACTATTGCTGTGCCAGCATTCACATTCAGAGTCCAGTGTGTGAAGCCCTATTCCTGCGCCAGCGTTCACATTCAGAGTTCGTTGTGTGAAGCACTATTGTGTGCCATCGTTCACATTCAGAGTCCAGTGTGTGAAGCACTATTGTGTGCCAGCCTTCACATTCAGAGTCCAGTGTGTGAAGCACTATTGTGTGCAAGCGTTCACATTCAGAGTCCAGTGTTTGAAGCATGATTACCGTGCCAGCGTTCACATTCAGAGTCCAGTGTGTGAAGCACTATTGCTGTGCCAGCGTTCACATTCAGAGTCCAGTGTGTGAAGCACTATTGCTGTGCCATCTTTCACATTCAGAGTCCAGTGTGTGAAGCACTATTGTGTGCCAGCGTTCACATTCAGAGTCCAGTGTGTGAAGCACTATTGTGTGCCAGCGTTCACATTCAGAGTCCAGTGTGTGAAGCACTATTGCTGCGCCAGCTTTCACATTCAGAGTCCGGTGTGTGAAGCACTTTTGCTGTGCCAGCGTTCACATTCAGAGTCCAGTGTGTGAAGCACTATTGCTGCGCGAGCGTTCACATTCAGAGTCCAGTGTGTGAAGCACTATTGCTGTGCCAGCTTTCACATTCAGAGTCCAGTGTGTGAAGCACTATTGCTGTGCCAGCTTTCACATTCAGAGTCCGGAGTGTGAAGCACTTTTGCTGTGCCAGCGTGTGTTCGCATGCAGAGTCCGGAGTGTGAAGCACTATTGCTGTGCCAGCATTCACATTCAGAGTCCAGTGTGTGAAGCCCTATTCCTGCGCCAGCGTTCACATTCAGAGTTCGGTGTGTGAAGCACTATTGTGTGCCAGCGTTCACATTCAGAGTCCAGTGTGTGAAGCACTATTGTGTGCCAGCGTTCACATTCAGAGTCCAGTGTGTGAAGCACTATTGCTGCGCCAGCGTTCACATTCAGAGTCCAGTGTGTGAAGCACTATTGCTGTGCCAGCGTTCACATTCAGAGTCCAGTGTGTGAAGCACTATTGTGTGCCAGCGTTCACATTCACAGTCCGGTGTGTGAAGCTCTATTGCTGCGCCAGCGTGCGTTCACATTCAGAGTCCAGTGTGTGAAGCTCTATTGCTGTGCCAGCGTTCACATTCAGAGTCCAGTGTGTGAAGCCCTATTCCTGCGCCAGCGTTCACATTCAGAGTTCGGTGTGTGAAGCACTATTGTGTGCCAGCGTTCGCATTCAGAGTCCAGTGTGTGAAGAACTATTGTGTGCCAGCGTTCACATTCAGAGTCCAGTGTGTGAAGCACTATTGCTGCACCAGCGTTCACATTCAGAGTCCACTGTGTGAAGCACTATTGCTGTGCCAGCGTTCACATTCAGAGTCCAGTGTGTGAAGCACTATTGTGTGCCAGCGTTCACATTTACAGTCCGGTGTGTGAAGCACTATTGCTGCGCCAGCGTGCGATCACATTCAGAGTCCAGTGTGTGAAGCACTATTGTGTGCCAGCGTTCACATTCAGAGTCCAGTGTGTGAAGCACTATTGCTGTGCCAGCTTTCACATTCAGAGTCCAGTGTGTGAAGCACTATTGTGTGCCAGCGTTCACATTCAGAGTCCAGTGTGTGAAGCACTATTGTGTGCCAGCGTTCACATTCAGAGTCCAGTGTGTGAAGCACTATTGTGTGCCAGCGTTCACATTCAGAGCCCAAATTTTTGCTTTTTGCTTCACTGGTTTTTGACATATTGAGGCTGTGGGCCTGCCAATCAGACCCCCAGCCTGCTGTTCTCTCTACTAAATTAAAACTATGCACCCTAGGTGCATAACCAATTGGAAGTGGATCACCCTGTCAGCCCCTGTACCAGTGTACACTAGGTACTCAGGGCATTGGTGTACCCAAGGCCTGCCAGGGGCTGCAGCATGTATTATGCCACCCCAGGCTTGGCCTAACAATCTGACACAACTGGCTGATCACTCAGCTGGGGTAAGTTGGTGTAATCACCTCTTACTTAGGTGTAGTATACCTATACCTAACCTTAAATGGGACACCTGGTAACCTCTAAGTCACTCCTATGGCAGGCCTTAACAATCCTGAAGGCAGAGTGCTTGGTTCCATGTGAGATGGTGCTCTGGCATGAGCTGAGCCTGTCTGCAGTGGTCGGAACAACTTCCTTCTACTGTTTCCAGATATCGTCATACCATATACTCTTAAGTGCATTATGAACCTCGCGGTTAAATGCTATCTTTGGTTTGGCTTTATCAAAACATGTCGAGTAAGGTGTCATACGAATTGGAATACTAACCCCTCGCCAATTCTGGCGACGGGGTTAGCATTCCACCCTTCTAGAGGGACACGACATGTACAGTGCCTGAAACCCGGGTAAAATCAGACATAGCCTCAGCTCCACAAAATGGATGCTGCCACCACAGACACAAGTCTGCCCTCCTGCTGCTGGGAGTCCTTCCAGCTTGGGAGGTGTGGACAAAGGGTTTCCTGCCAGGGGAGGTGCGTGCACCACCCCAGACAGGATTTTGTGTATTGGTCAGGTAGGGCTTGAAAGAAACCAGACATGCCTGTGGCTCACAAGGAGCCTCGGTGCATATGCCAGTTCAAACCGGTCCTGGGGCACACCAGTCCCGGGCCTGGGGCGAGCTGGACAAAGGATTGGGGGTGTAACCACCCCCCTTCCTGGTCCCACCCATAGGGAGGGACCTAGCAGGTAGTCCGGCCCCTAGAATCCGAATAAAGGTAGGAGCTGTGTCCTAAGACTTCAGACATCCTGGAATCAACTTGAAACTAAGAAGAAGACGGGAACTTCGACATTCTGCTGCACAGAAGACTGAAGAAAATCTCCCCTGTGGTCAGGGAGTGACCACCTTGCTAACGCAAGCACCATCCAGCGAATCACCGTCTGCTTTGCCGCCGCCTCCCGCCGGAGCCCGAGCCCAGAGACTGACAAGACCTGGACCTCCAGACCTCTCACCGCCCGATCCACAGTCCCTGAAAAGAGGAGACCCGTGGAGGCACCGAGACACGTGGAGCCAGCCATCTTGAAACGACTACGACAAGCTGACCAGTGCAACAACCGAGGCTCCCTCCAAGTTGTGCTTTGGGCCCTGAGAAGCCCAACCCTCGAGCAGCATCTGCACCAAAGGTGAGCCCTCCAGCATCTCCACGATCTGCGTGGGGCCCTTCTGCATTTTGCCACTCGACGCGCCTAACCGGTTGCTGGCCCGCTGGCTAGTGGCCATCTTGGCGACGAAATCTACGACAAACACCGCTGGTCTGGTTGCTCCAGACTGGCCCTTGCTCCCCTCCAAAGGAGCAACCCCTCTGACCTTGCTGGTCAGAACCAACAGCTGATTTCCGAATCCTCCTGCAATTGCTTTTGCCAAGGCTTGTTTGCTTCGATCAAGTCGCCGACACCGCCGACAGCGAGAGCCTGCGTGGGACAGCTCGTGAGCCGACTCCTGGACGTCGTCGACCTTCAGGGACCACGTGGCTGCGGAGACAAGCTACCCCTCATCACCTGTTTGCACCCGACATCGCCTGGTACCCACCTGGTGCCACGCTGGTCACTGGCTAGTGACTGTGAACACTGTCCCCTCTGCTTACAGGTCTTCAACATCTCCGATCCACTCTTGGATCCACTGCATCTCTTCCCGACCGACCGCCTGCAGCATCTTTGTCCCAGGCTCAACGGAACAGATAGAAGAAACCCGACGCACTTTGAGGCCTATGCACCCGCTTCCTGTGGGTGAGGTAAAGCTGGTACTCCGGTGCCCATGTGTAGTAATACATCTCTAGTGCCTGTGTTCCAAATCTTAAGTTCCTAGGTCATCCGGAAGATTCCTTTTGCAGTAACTTTGTACTTTTTACGCACCCATTGAAACCTATGGGAGCCCGCGTGTGACTATTTGCTCTGCACACGCCACCCGTGGACCTCCTGGTCACTAACTGACGTTAGCTCCTTGTAGGCCCAGCGATTCTAGAGGCCCTAGGCCTTTTCCCTTTTCTGTTCGTGGTACTTATACCACTATTTTAGTATATGGTTTGAGTGGCCACCAGGGCCTATCCATATAAAGTGCAACTTCTGTGTATTCTACTGTAATCTTGTTTGACGATTTGTGCTCCTGTGCTCATAAAGAGACTAGGGGTTACTTTGAGAAATAAATACATATATATTTTGAATATATATCTGTGTGGTGTCCTTTCATTGGTATAAAAGGGGGTTACTATTGGTAAAACAGCTTGCTTAACACGCATCACGAGTTTAGCCTCAAAGACTGCTTAGCCTACGCTACCACTAGGGCAGCTAGTCCAAAAAGGTTGACTTACAACCACACCATAAGGGTTGCTTGGCATGGTACAAGGTGGTCACTAGAACTAGTGAACAGCATATACCAGGCCAACTTCTCACATTGGTGAGCAGCGGTTGGATTTGAGCTTGCTGTGTTTTACCATTGTAATCTCTTGGTTACCAATTGAAAGATCACATAGGTACCTGTAGGTACATATAAAACAAGATTAAATATACTTAAGTTCTACTGAACTTAGTTGTTGTAGAGCAAAGGGAGTAGCACACCCTGACTACAACTACTAGATAGGTTTAGTAGGTAAACCCAAGTGTAGGTAGATTGCAACACATCCACCCACACTTAAGAGCAATGGCCGGGGCAGAGGGGTCCACTGTACCCATCTCTGTTGAGAGTGACCCCCAGAGGGCACCATCCAGCTTTGCTACCCTTAATCAGAATGAGCTCAGGCATTTGGCAACTCTTAGAGGCCTTAAACAGCCCAAGAACCCAAACTCTGCTGAGCTCAGAGAGCTCTTACAGAATGATGAGAATCAGAGAGCACTCAAGAAAGCTTCCCAGTTAGCCCCCTTAGGGACAGGAACAGGAGGCCCCCCTTCTAAAGATGCCACTGAAGTACCCCTTCCCAATAGTCACCCCTTAGATGGGATGCCTACCACAGAGGATGAGAGTGAAAAGGATACTGACAGTAGTGAGGATGAAGGGAGAACTAGCCCAGTGCCAAGTATTATACTTGGCCCAGCTAAACCAAGGCTATTGGGGACTGACAGTGGGTTCAACCCACTGGATCTCCCCAGTGGACTTAACACAGGGCTTGGAAGGCAAAGGAATCGCTCAGGTGACTCCAATGCTTCCCATGGCTCTAGAGGCTCTCAAGGTCACTCCAGGAGAAGGATGACCACCCCTCAGAGGAGGGAACATGAGGCCAAGATGCAAGAGGCTCAGCTGAGGATCAGGAAGCAGGAGCTAGAAGTAGCCCTGATGGAAGAGAAACTTAGCAAGGCTAGACAGCATAAAGAGAGTGGGTCTATACCCACTGGTGGCAGCATTGTCCCTAAGGACAAAGATAGGGTTTTCGACAATAGAAACCTGTCTAAGGTTGTGCCCCCCTACAAAAGTGGGGATGACATCCACAAGTGGATAACTGCTCTTGAGAGAGCCTGCAAAGTACAGCAGGTTCCTGAAGATCAGTGGGCAGCAATCCTCTGGCTCTCCTTTGAAGGAAGAGGCAGAGACAGACTCCTCACTGTTAGAGAAGAGGATGTCAGAAACTACAGAGTCCTGAAGAGTGTTCTAGTTGATGGGTTAGGCTTAACCACTGAGCAGTACAGGTTAATGTTCAGAGACACCCAAAAGACACAGACTCAGGACTGGTCTGAATACATTGAATGTGCCACTAAGGCTTTGGAGGGTTGGTTGCTGGGAAGTAAGGTATCTGATTTTACAGGATTGTATAATTTGATGATGAGAGAACAGATTTTAAATAACTGTCAAAACCAGCAACTGCATCAACACTTGGTTGACTCTGATCTGACCTCTCCCCAAGAATTGGGAAAGAAGGCAGACAAATGGGTCAGAACCAGGGTTAAGCAAAAGAACCAGAACCAGGGCCAAGGGGGTGATCAGAAGAAAACAGACCAAAAGGGTGGAGATCAGAAACCTAAAGACCAGAAGTCTTCAACAGGGCCCCAAACTACTGCTAAGGAGGGTGGGTCCCAACAGTCCAAGAAGAAGAAAGAAGGTCAGAAGAAACCCTGGTGCAATCATTGTAAAAATACAACTCACTGGACTAGTGATTGCAAAAAGGGTGGAGCCCCCAACACTGTTGCCCCTAAGGCACCTGCTCCCAGTACTACTGTTAGCAGTGTTGGTCCCCAGACAAAGGGTGTAGTGGGAATCACTATGGGAACTGAAGGAGATTCTGACTTAGACAGAACCCTGACACAGGCAGTCTTGATCTGTGATGGGGACATTGATTTGTCCCTGACTGTGAGCCCCAGTAACCTGGGCAAGTACAGACAGACTCCTTTAATTAATGACAAAGTGGCTCAAGCCTACAGGGACACATGTGCCAGTGTCACTATGGTGACACCAGGCTTTGTGGATCCTGGACAGTACATACCAGGTGAGAACTACCTGGTGACCAATGCCAGCAATGCCACTACTTCACATAGTGTGGCAGTTGTTAACTTCTCATGGGGAGGGGTAACTGGCCTCAAAAGGGTTGTGGTTAGTGCAGACCTCCCAGTAGAATGTTTGTTGGGCAATGACCTAGAGAGTTCTCTATGGTCAGAAGTGGAGTACAGGACTCATGCAGAGATGTTAGGTATATCATCACATGTCCTTGCTGTGACCAGGTCACAGGCCAAAAAGTGCCTCACTGAACCACAGGTCTTGGATCCTGGAACAATGGACCAAGCACCTACCAAGAAGAAGAACAGGAGGGTCAAGGCTGTGCCTTCCCCCCTGCCTCAGAGTGATGATCAGCCTTCCCAGGAAGCTGATCTAGAGGACCCTGAAGGAACTGTCCCTGAAGAGCTTGAACCTGATCAGGTTGAGTTTCTGGGGACAGGGGGACCTTCAAGGGCTGACTTGAGGCAGGCTCAGTTATCCTGTCCCTCTCTTGAACCCCTCAGACAGCTGGCTGCTGCTGAGGCTGCTGGGAATGCTCAAGGTACCCATAAAGTGTATTGGGATGAAGGGCTCCTTTATTCAGAGGCTAGAGACCCCAAGCCTGGTGCAACCAGGAGGTTGGTTATACCTCTGCAATTTAGGGGCTTCCTTCTTACCTTGGCCCATGATATTCCTTTAGCAGGACACCTAGGCCAGAACAAGACCTGGGACAGACTTGTCCCTCACTTTCACTGGCCTCATATGAATGAAGATACAAAGGAGTTTTGTCGCTCCTGTGTTACCTGCCAAGCCAGTGGCAAATCAGGTGGCACAACAAAGGCCCCCCTGATACCACTACCTGTGGTGGGGGTTCCCTTTGAAAGAGTGGGAATAGACATAGTGGGTCCCATGGATCCTCCCACTGCATCTGGGCACAGATTTATACTGGTGGTAGTGGATCATGCCACCAGGTATCCAGAGGCAATTCCCCTTAGGACCACTACAGCTCCTGTTGTGGCCAGGGCCCTGCTGGGAGTATTCTCCAGAGTGGGGTTTCCTAAGGAGGTAGTATCTGACAGAGGTACCAACTTTATGTCAGGATACTTGACAGCTATGTGGAAGGAATGTGGTGTCAACTACAAGTTCACCACCCCTTATCACCCACAATGCAATGGGCTTGTTGAGAGATTCAACAAGACCCTAAAGGGTATGATCAAAGGATTACCTGAAAAGCTCAGGCGAAGATGGGATATCCTTCTACCCTGCCTTCTGTTTGCTTACAGAGAGGTCCCACAAAAAGGAGTTGGCTACAGCCCCTTTGAATTGTTGTTTGGGCACCCTGTGAGAGGCCCACTGTGTTTGGTGAAGGAAGGCTGGGAGTTACCTCTCAAAAAGCCTAAGCTAGACATAGTGGACTATGTACGTGGTCTCCGCTCCAGGATGGCTGAGTATATGGAGAAGGCATCTAAAAACCTTGAGGCAAGCCAGGCCTTACAGAAAGCTTGGCATGACCAAAAGGCTGTCTTGGTTGAGTATCAGCCAGGACAGAAGGTATGGGTGTTGGAGCCGGTGGCCCCAGCAGCACTCCAAGACAAATGGTCTGGACCCCATACAATCCTGGAAAAGAAGGGAGAGGTCACCTACTTGGTGGACCTAGGAACTCCCAGGAGTCCCCACAGGGTACTCCATGTTAACAGGCTTAAAGCATATGTTGACAGGGCAGACATGGGCTTGCTCATGGCTACAGATGAGGGACAGGAGGAAGAGAGTGACCCTCTCCCAGACCTGTTGTCTCAGAACCCTGAAGATGGCTCAGTTGAAGGAGTGACCCTTGGAGGCAACCTCACTGCCCATCAGCAGACTGAATGTAGACAGGTTCTACAATCATTTTCACATATGTTTTCCTTGATACCTAGTCAAACTGACTGGTGTACCCATGTTGTGGACACTGGTGACAGTCTGCCTGTAAAGAACAAACTTTACAGACAACCTGACCACGTCAGGGACTGTATAAAGGCTGAGGTACATAAAATGCTGGAATTAGGTGTCATTGAACCCTCAGAGAGCCCCTGGGCTAGCCCAGTGGTTCTGGTCCCCAAACCTCACACCAAAGATGGCAAGAGAGAGATGAGGTTCTGTGTGGACTACAGAGGACTCAATGCTGTCACCAGGACAGATGCACACCCTATTCCAAGGGCAGATGAGCTCATAGACAAACTAGCTTCTGCAAAGTTTTTGAGCACATTTGACTTGACAGCTGGCTATTGGCAAATCAGATTAGCTGAGGAGTCTAAGGCCAAAACAGCATTCTCAACCCCAGGCGGGCATTATCAGTTTGTGGTGATGCCCTTTGGTCTGAAGAATGCACCTGCCACCTTCCAAAGGCTGGTGAACCAAGTCCTTACTGGGTTGGATGACTTTTGCGCAGCATATCTTGATGACATTGCTGTCTTTAGTTCCACCTGGGAGGATCACCTGATCCACCTGAAGAAGGCTCTTGAGGCTCTGCAAAGGGCAGGCCTCACTATCAAGGCTACTAAGTGCCAGATAGGGCAGAGTAAGGTTGTATATTTGGGCCACCTTGTAGGTGGAGGCCAAGTTCAACCACTGGAGAGTAAGATACAATCCATCAAGGACTGGTCCCCTCCAACCACCCAGACTCAAGTTCGAGCTTTCTTGGGCTTGACTGGGTATTACAGGAAGTTTGTTAAGAACTATGGGTCCATTGTGACTCCTCTTAATGATCTGACATCCAAGAAGATGCCCAAAAAGGTTCAGTGGACAGTAAGCTGTCAAAAGGCATTTGATGACCTGAAGGAGGCCATGTGCTCTGCACCTATCCTGAAAAGTCCTGACTACTCCAAAGAGTTTATTGTCCAAACAGATGCTTCTGAGTTGGGTGTGGGAGCTGTGCTGTCACAACTTAATGTAGATGGTCAAGACCAACCCATTGCTTTTATTAGCAGAAGGTTGACCCCCAGAGAGAAGAATTGGTCAGCTATTGAGAGGGAGGCCTTTGCTGTGGTGTGGGCCCTGAAGAAGCTGAGGCCATACTTGTTTGGCACTCACTTCAAGATTCAGACCGACCATAAGCCCCTCTTGTGGCTAAATCAGATGAAGGGTGAAAACCCCAAACTGCTTAGGTGGTCCATTTCCCTACAGGGGATGGACTTTACAGTGGAGCACCGGCCAGGTACTGACCATGGGAATGCAGATGGTCTCTCCAGGTACTTCCACTTAGGACATGAAGACGAGACTGGTCAAGGCTAGTTTAATGTCCCAGCGTTTGGGGGGGGGTTGTGTAGGAGAGTAGGGTCTGCTATCCTATGGTCACCCCAAATTTTTGCTTTTTGCTTCACTGGTTTTTGACATATTGAGGCTGTGGGCCTGCCAATCAGACCCCCAGCCTGCTGTTCTCTCTACTAAATTAAAACTATGCACCCTAGGTGCATAACCAATTGGAAGTGGATCACCCTGTCAGCCCCTGTACCAGTGTACACTAGGTACTCAGGGCATTGGTGTACCCAAGGCCTGCCAGGGGCTGCAGCATGTATTATGCCACCCCAGGCTTGGCCTAACAATCTGACACAACTGGCTGATCACTCAGCTGGGGTAAGTTGGTGTAATCACCTCTTACTTAGGTGTAGTATACCTATACCTAACCTTAAATGGGACACCTGGTAACCTCTAAGTCACTCCTATGGCAGGCCTTAACAATCCTGAAGGCAGAGTGCTTGGTTCCATGTGAGATGGTGCTCTGGCATGAGCTGAGCCTGTCTGCAGTGGTCGGAACAACTTCCTTCTACTGTTTCCAGATATCGTCATACCATATACTCTTAAGTGCATTATGAACCTCGCGGTTAAATGCTATCTTTGGTTTGGCTTTATCAAAACATGTCGAGTAAGGTGTCATACGAATTGGAATACTAACCCCTCGCCAATTCTGGCGACGGGGTTAGCATTCCACCCTTCTAGAGGGACACGACATGTACAGTGCCTGAAACCCGGGTAAAATCAGACATAGCCTCAGCTCCACAAAATGGATGCTGCCACCACAGACACAAGTCTGCCCTCCTGCTGCTGGGAGTCCTTCCAGCTTGGGAGGTGTGGACAAAGGGTTTCCTGCCAGGGGAGGTGCGTGCACCACCCCAGACAGGATTTTGTGTATTGGTCAGGTAGGGCTTGAAAGAAACCAGACATGCCTGTGGCTCACAAGGAGCCTCGGTGCATATGCCAGTTCAAACCGGTCCTGGGGCACACCAGTCCCGGGCCTGGGGCGAGCTGGACAAAGGATTGGGGGTGTAACCACCCCCCTTCCTGGTCCCACCCATAGGGAGGGACCTAGCAGGTAGTCCGGCCCCTAGAATCCGAATAAAGGTAGGAGCTGTGTCCTAAGACTTCAGACATCCTGGAATCAACTTGAAACTAAGAAGAAGACGGGAACTTCGACATTCTGCTGCACAGAAGACTGAAGAAAATCTCCCCTGTGGTCAGGGAGTGACCACCTTGCTAACGCAAGCACCATCCAGCGAATCACCGTCTGCTTTGCCGCCGCCTCCCGCCGGAGCCCGAGCCCAGAGACTGACAAGACCTGGACCTCCAGACCTCTCACCGCCCGATCCACAGTCCCTGAAAAGAGGAGACCCGTGGAGGCACCGAGACACGTGGAGCCAGCCATCTTGAAACGACTACGACAAGCTGACCAGTGCAACAACCGAGGCTCCCTCCAAGTTGTGCTTTGGGCCCTGAGAAGCCCAACCCTCGAGCAGCATCTGCACCAAAGGTGAGCCCTCCAGCATCTCCACGATCTGCGTGGGGCCCTTCTGCATTTTGCCACTCGACGCGCCTAACCGGTTGCTGGCCCGCTGGCTAGTGGCCATCTTGGCGACGAAATCTACGACAAACACCGCTGGTCTGGTTGCTCCAGACTGGCCCTTGCTCCCCTCCAAAGGAGCAACCCCTCTGACCTTGCTGGTCAGAACCAACAGCTGATTTCCGAATCCTCCTGCAATTGCTTTTGCCAAGGCTTGTTTGCTTCGATCAAGTCGCCGACACCGCCGACAGCGAGAGCCTGCGTGGGACAGCTCGTGAGCCGACTCCTGGACGTCGTCGACCTTCAGGGACCACGTGGCTGCGGAGACAAGCTACCCCTCATCACCTGTTTGCACCCGACATCGCCTGGTACCCACCTGGTGCCACGCTGGTCACTGGCTAGTGACTGTGAACACTGTCCCCTCTGCTTACAGGTCTTCAACATCTCCGATCCACTCTTGGATCCACTGCATCTCTTCCCGACCGACCGCCTGCAGCATCTTTGTCCCAGGCTCAACGGAACAGATAGAAGAAACCCGACGCACTTTGAGGCCTATGCACCCGCTTCCTGTGGGTGAGGTAAAGCTGGTACTCCGGTGCCCATGTGTAGTAATACATCTCTAGTGCCTGTGTTCCAAATCTTAAGTTCCTAGGTCATCCGGAAGATTCCTTTTGCAGTAACTTTGTACTTTTTACGCACCCATTGAAACCTATGGGAGCCCGCGTGTGACTATTTGCTCTGCACACGCCACCCGTGGACCTCCTGGTCACTAACTGACGTTAGCTCCTTGTAGGCCCAGCGATTCTAGAGGCCCTAGGCCTTTTCCCTTTTCTGTTCGTGGTACTTATACCACTATTTTAGTATATGGTTTGAGTGGCCACCAGGGCCTATCCATATAAAGTGCAACTTCTGTGTATTCTACTGTAATCTTGTTTGACGATTTGTGCTCCTGTGCTCATAAAGAGACTAGGGGTTACTTTGAGAAATAAATACATATATATTTTGAATATATATCTGTGTGGTGTCCTTTCATTGGTATAAAAGGGGGTTACTATTGGTAAAACAGCTTGCTTAACACGCATCACGAGTTTAGCCTCAAAGACTGCTTAGCCTACGCTACCACTAGGGCAGCTAGTCCAAAAAGGTTGACTTACAACCACACCATAAGGGTTGCTTGGCATGGTACAAGGTGGTCACTAGAACTAGTGAACAGCATATACCAGGCCAACTTCTCACAGTGAAGCTCTATTGCTGCGCCAGCGTGCGTTCACATTCAGAGTCCAGTGTGTGAAGCTCTATTGCTGTGCCAGCGTTCACATTCAGAGTCCAGTGTGTGAAGCCCTATTCCTGCGCCAGCGTTCACATTCAGAGTTCGGTGTGTGAAGCACTATTGTGTGCCAGCGTTCGCATTCAGAGTCCAGTGTGTGAAGAACTATTGTGTGCCAGCGTTCACATTCAGAGTCCAGTGTGTGAAGCACTATTGCTGCACCAGCGTTCACATTCAGAGTCCACTGTGTGAAGCACTATTGCTGTGCCAGCGTTCACATTCAGAGTCCAGTGTGTGAAGCACTATTGTGTGCCAGCGTTCACATTTACAGTCCGGTGTGTGAAGCACTATTGCTGCGCCAGCGTGCGATCACATTCAGAGTCCAGTGTGTGAAGCACTATTGTGTGCCAGCGTTCACATTCAGAGTCCAGTGTGTGAAGCACTATTGCTGTGCCAGCTTTCACATTCAGAGTCCAGTGTGTGAAGCACTATTGTGTGCCAGCGTTCACATTCAGAGTCCAGTGTGTGAAGCACTATTGTGTGCCAGCGTTCACATTCAGAGTCCAGTGTGTGAAGCACTATTGTGTGCCAGCGTTCACATTCAGAGTCCAGTGTGTGAAGCACTATTGCTGCGCCAGCTTTCACATTCAGAGTCCGGTGTGTGAAGCACTTTTGCTGTGCCAGCGTTCACATTCAGAGTCCAGTGTGTGAAGCACTATTGCTGCGCCAGCGTTCACATTCAGAGTCCAGTGTGTGAAGCACTATTGATTTGCCAGCTTTCACATTCAGAGTCCAGTGTGTGAAGCACTATTGCTGTGCCAGCTTTCACATTCAGAGTCCGGAGTGTGAAGCACTTTTGCTGTGCCAGCGTGCGTTCGCATTCAGAGTCCGGAGTGTGAAGCACTATTGCTGTGCCAGCATTCACATTCAGAGTCCAGTGTGTGAAGCCCTATTCCTGCGCCAGCGTTCACATTCAGAGTTCGGTGTGTGAAGCACTATTGTGTGCCAGCGTTCACATTCAGAGTCCAGTGTGTGAAGCACTATTGTGTGCCAGCGTTCACATTCAGAGTCCAGTGTGTGAAGCACTATTGCTGTGCCAGCGTTCACATTCAGAGTCCAGTGTGTGAAGCACTATTGTGTGCCAGCGTTCACTTTCACAGTCCGGTGTGTGAAGCACTATTGCTGCGCCAGCGTGCGTTCACATTCAGAGTCCAGTGTGTGAAGCTCTATTGCTGTGCCAGCGTTCACATTCAGAGTCCGGAGTGTGAAGCACTATTGCTGTGCCAGCGTTCACATTCAGAGTCCAGTGTGTGAAGCCCTATTCCTGCGCCAGCGTTCACATTCAGAGTTCGGTGTGTGAAGCACTATTGTGTGCCAGCGTTCGCATTCAAAGTCCAGTGTGTGAAGAACTATTGTGTGCCAGCGTTCACATTCAGAGTCCAGTGTGTGAAGCACTATTGCTGCGCCAGCGTTCACATTCAGAGTCCAGTGTGTGAAGCACTATTGCTGTGCCAGCGTTCACATTCAGAGTCCAGTGTGTGAAGCACTATTGTGTGCCAGCGTTCACATTTACAGTCCAGTGTGTGAAGCACTATTGCTGCGCCAGCGTGCGTTCACATTCAGAGTCCAGTGTGTGAAGCACCATTGTGTGCCAGCGTTCACATTCAGAGTCCAGTGTGTGAAGCACTATTGCTGTGCCAGCTTTCACATTCAGAGTCCAGTGTGTGAAGCACTATTGTGTGCCAGCGTTCACATTCAGAGTCCAGTGTTTGAAGCATGATTACCGTGCCAGCGTTCACATTCAGAGTCCAGTGTGTGAAGCACTATTGTGTGCCAGCGTTCACATTCAGAGTCCAGTGTGTGAAGCACTATTGCTGCGCCAGAGTTCACATTCAGAGTCCAGTGTGTGAAGCACTATTGCTGTGCCAGCGTTCACATTCAGAGTCCTGTGTGTGAAGCACTATTGTGTGCCAGCGTTCACATTTACAGTCCGGTGTGTGAAGCACTATTGCTGCGCCAGCGTGCGTTCACATTCAGAGTCCAGTGTGTGAAGCACTATTGTGTGCCAGCGTTCACATTCAGAGTCCAGTGTGTGAAGCACTATTGCTGTGCCAGCTTTCACATTCAGAGTCCAGTGTGTGAAGCACTATTGTGTGCCAGCGTTCACATTCAGAGTCCAGTGTGTGAAGCACTATTGTGTGCCAGCGTTCACATTCAGAGTCCAGTGTGTGAAGCACTATTGCTGTGCCAGCTTTCACATTCAGAGTCCAGTGTGTGAAGCACTATTGTGTGCCAGCGTTCACATTCAGAGTCCAGTGTGTGAAGCACTATTGTGTGCCAGCATTCACATTCAGAGTCCAGTGTGTGAAGCACTATTGCTGTGCCAGCTTTCACATTCAGAGTCCAGTGTGTGAAGCACTATTGCTGCGCCAGTGTTCACATTCAGAGTCCGGTGTGTGAAGCACTATTGCTCCGCCAGCGTTCACATTCAGCGTCCGGTGTGTGAAGCACTATTGTGTGCCAGCATTCACATTTAGAGTCCGGTGTGTGAAGCACTATTGTGTGCCAGAGTTGCCATTCAGAGTCCGATGTGTGAAGCACTATTGTGTGCCAGCATTCACATTCAGAGTCCAGTGTTTGAAGCATGATTACTGTGCCAGCGTTCACATTCAGAGTCCAGTGTGTGAAGCCCTATTGCTGTGCCAGCTTTCACATTCAGAGTCCAGTGTGTGAAGCACTATTGTGTGCCAGCGTTCACATTCAGAGTCCAGTGTGTGAAGCACTATTGCTGCGCCAGCATTCACATTCAGAGTCCAGTGTGTGAAGCACTATTGCTGTGCCAGCTTTCACATTCAGAGTCCAGTGTGTGAAGCACTATTGTGTGCCAGCGTTCACATTCAGAGTCCAGTGTGAGAAGCACTATTGTGTGCCAGCGTTCACATTCAGAGTCCAGTGTGTGAAGCACTATTGCTGTGCCAGCTTTCACATCCAGAGTCCGGTGTGTGAAGCACTTTTGCTGTGCCAGCGTTCACATTCAGAGTCCAGTGTGTGAAGCACTATTGCTGCGCCAGCGTTCACATTCAGAGTCCAGTGTGTGAAGCCCTATTCCTGCGCCAGCGTTCACATGCAGAGTTCGGTGTGTGAAGCACTATTGTGTGCCAGCGTTCACATTCAGAGTCCAGTGTGTGAAGCACTATTGTGTGCCAGCGTTCACATTCAGAGTCCAGTGTGTGAAGCACTATTGTGTGCCAGCGTTCACATTCAGAGTCCAGTGTTTGAATCATGATTACTGTGCCAGCGTTCACATTCAGAGTCCAGTGTGTGAAGCACTATTGCTGTGCCAGCGTTCACATTCAGAGTCCAGTGTGTGAAGCACTATTGCTGTGCCAGCTTTCACATTCAGAGTCCAGTGTGTGAAGCACTATTGTGTGCCAGCGTTCACATTCAGAGTCCAGTGTGTGAAGCACTATTGTGTGCCAGCGTTCACATTCAGAGTCCAGTGTGTGAAGCACTATTGCTGCACCAGCTTTCACATTCAGAGTCCAGTGTGTGAAGCACTATTGCTGTGCCAGCTTTCACATCCAGAGTCCGGCGTGTGAAGCACTTTTGCTGTGCCAGCGTTCACATTCAGAGTCCAGTGTGTAAAGCACTATTGCTGCGCCAGCGTTCACATTCAGAGTCCAGTGTGTGAAGCCCTATTCCTGCGCCAGCGTTCACATTCAGAGTTCGGTGTGTGAAGCACTATTGTGTGCCAGCGTTCACATTCAGAGTCCAGTGTGTGAAGCACTATTGTGTGCCAGCGTTCACATTCAGAGTCCAGTGTGTGAAGCACTATTGTGTGCCAGCGTTCACATTCAGAGTCCAGTGTTTGAAGCATGATTACTGTGCCAGCGTTCACATTCAGAGTCCAGTGTGTGAAGCACTATTGCTGTGCCAGCGTTCACATTCAGAGTCCAGTGTGTGAAGCACTATTGCTGCGCCAGCTTTCACATTCAGAGTCCAGTGTGTGAAGCACTATTGCTGTGCCAGCGTTCACATTCAGAGTCCAGTGTGTGAAGCACTATTGTGTGCCAGCGTTCACATTCACAGTCCGGTGTGTGAAGCACTATTGCTGCGCCAGCGTGCATTCACATTCAGAGTCCAGTGTGTGAAGCTCTATTGCTGTGCCAGCGTTCACATTCAGAGTCCGGAGTGTGAAGCACTATTGCTGTGCCAGCGTTCACATTCAGAGTCCAGTGTGTGAAGCCCTATTCCTGCGCCAGCCTTCACATTCAGAGTTCGGTGTGTGAAGCACTATTGTGTGCCAGCGTTCACATTCAGAGTCCAGTGTGTGAAGCACTATTGTGTGCCAGCGTTCACATTCAGAGTCCAGTGTGTGAAGCACTATTGCTGCGCCAGAGTTCACATTCAGAGTCCAGTGTGTGAAGCACTATTGCTGTGCCAGCGTTCACATTCAGAGTCCAGTGTGTGAAGCACTATTGTGTGCCAGCGTTCAAATTTACAGTCCGGTGTGTGAAGCACTATTGCTGCGCCAGCGTGCGTTCACATTCAGAGTCCAGTGTGTGAAGCACTATTGTGTGCCAGCGTTCACATTCAGAGTCCAGTGTGTGAAGCACTATTGCTGTGCCAGCTTTCACATTCAGAGTCCAGTGTGTGAAGCACTATTGTGTGCCAGCGTTCACATTCAGAGTCCAGTGTGTGAAGCACTATTGTGTGCCAGCGTTCACATTCAGAGTCCAGTGTGTGAAGCACTATTGCTGTGCCAGCTTTCACATTCAGAGTCCAGTGTGTGAAGCACTATTGCTGCGCCAGTGTTCACATTCAGAGTCCGGTGTGTGAAGCACTATTGCTCCGCCAGCGTTCACATTCAGCGTCCGGTGTGTGAAGCACTATTGTGTGCCAGCATTCACATTTAGAGTCCGGTGTGTGAAGCACTATTGTGTGCCAGAGTTGCCATTCAGAGTCCGATGTGTGAAGCACTATTGTGTGCCAGCATTCACATTCAGAGTCCAGTGTTTGAAGCATGATTACTGTGCCAGCGTTCACATTCAGAGTCCAGTGTGTGAAGCCCTATTGCTGTGCCAGCTTTCACATTCAGAGTCCAGTGTGTGAAGCACTATTGTGTGCCAGCGTTCACATTCAGAGTCCAGTGTGTGAAGCACTATTGCTGCGCCAGCATTCACATTCAGAGTCCAGTGTGTGAAGCACTATTGCTGTGCCAGCTTTCACATTCAGAGTCCAGTGTGTGAAGCACTATTGTGTGCCAGCGTTCACATTCAGAGTCCAGTGTGAGAAGCACTATTGTGTGCCAGCGTTCACATTCAGAGTCCAGTGTGTGAAGCACTATTGCTGTGCCAGCTTTCACATCCAGAGTCCGGTGTGTGAAGCACTTTTTCTGTGCCAGCGTTCACATTCAGAGTCCAGTGTGTGAAGCACTATTGCTGCGCCAGCGTTCACATTCAGAGTCCAGTGTGTGAAGCACTATTGTGTGTCAGCGTTCACATTCAGAGTCCAGTGTGTGATGCTCTATTGCTGTGCCAGCTTTCACATTCAGAGTCCGGAGTGTGAAGCACTTTTGCTGTGCCAGCGTGCGTTCACATTCAGAGTCCAGTGTGAAGCACTATTGCTGTGCCAGCATTCACATTCAGAGTCCAGTGTGTGAAGCCCTATTCCTGCGCCAGCGTTCACATTCAGAGTTCGTTGTGTGAAGCACTATTGTGTGCCATCGTTCACATTCAGAGTCCAGTGTGTGAAGCACTATTGTGTGCCAGCCTTCACATTCAGAGTCCAGTGTGTGAAGCACTATTGTGTGCAAGCGTTCACATTCAGAGTCCAGTGTTTGAAGCATGATTACCGTGCCAGCGTTCACATTCAGAGTCCAGTGTGTGAAGCACTATTGCTGTGCCAGCGTTCACATTCAGAGTCCAGTGTGTGAAGCACTATTGCTGTGCCATCTTTCACATTCAGAGTCCAGTGTGTGAAGCACTATTGTGTGCCAGCGTTCACATTCAGAGTCCAGTGTGTGAAGCACTATTGTGTGCCAGCGTTCACATTCAGAGTCCAGTGTGTGAAGCACTATTGCTGCGCCAGCTTTCACATTCAGAGTCCGGTGTGTGAAGCACTTTTGCTGTGCCAGCGTTCACATTCAGAGTCCAGTGTGTGAAGCACTATTGCTGCGCGAGCGTTCACATTCAGAGTCCAGTGTGTGAAGCACTATTGCTGTGCCAGCTTTCACATTCAGAGTCCAGTGTGTGAAGCACTATTGCTGTGCCAGCTTTCACATTCAGAGTCCGGAGTGTGAAGCACTTTTGCTGTGCCAGCGTGTGTTCGCATGCAGAGTCCGGAGTGTGAAGCACTATTGCTGTGCCAGCATTCACATTCAGAGTCCAGTGTGTGAAGCCCTATTCCTGCGCCAGCGTTCACATTCAGAGTTCGGTGTGTGAAGCACTATTGTGTGCCAGCGTTCACATTCAGAGTCCAGTGTGTGAAGCACTATTGTGTGCCAGCGTTCACATTCAGAGTCCAGTGTGTGAAGCACTATTGCTGCGCCAGCGTTCACATTCAGAGTCCAGTGTGTGAAGCACTATTGCTGTGCCAGCGTTCACATTCAGAGTCCAGTGTGTGAAGCACTATTGTGTGCCAGCGTTCACATTCACAGTCCGGTGTGTGAAGCACTATTGCTGCGCCAGCGTGCGTTCACATTCAGAGTCCAGTGTGTGAAGCTCTATTGCTGTGCCAGCGTTCACATTCAGAGTCCAGTGTGTGAAGCCCTATTCCTGCGCCAGCGTTCACATTCAGAGTTCGGTGTGTGAAGCACTATTGTGTGCCAGCGTTCGCATTCAGAGTCCAGTGTGTGAAGAACTATTGTGTGCCAGCGTTCACATTCAGAGTCCAGTGTGTGAAGCACTATTGCTGCGCCAGCGTTCACATTCAGAGTCCAGTGTGTGAAGCACTATTGCTGTGCCAGCGTTCACATTCAGAGTCCAGTGTGTGAAGCACTATTGTGTGCCAGCGTTCACATTTACAGTCCGGTGTGTGAAGCACTATTGCTGCGCCAGCGTGCGATCACATTCAGAGTCCAGTGTGTGAAGCACTATTGTGTGCCAGCGTTCACATTCAGAGTCCAGTGTGTGAAGCACTATTGCTGTGCCAGCTTTCACATTCAGAGTCCAGTGTGTGAAGCACTATTGTGTGCCAGCGTTCACATTCAGAGTCCAGTGTGTGAAGCACTATTGTGTGCCAGCGTTCACATTCAGAGTCCAGTGTGTGAAGCACTATTGTGTGCCAGCGTTCACATTCAGAGTCCAGTGTGTGAAGCACTATTGCTGCGCCAGCTTTCACATTCAGAGTCCGGTGTGTGAAGCACTTTTGCTGTGCCAGCGTTCACATTCAGAGTCCAGTGTGTGAAGCACTATTGCTGCGCCAGCGTTCACATTCAGAGTCCAGTGTGTGAAGCACTATTGATTTGCCAGCTTTCACATTCAGAGTCCAGTGTGTGAAGCACTATTGCTGTGCCAGCTTTCACATTCAGAGTCCGGAGTGTGAAGCACTTTTGCTGTGCCAGCGTGCGTTCGCATTCAGAGTCCGGAGTGTGAAGCACTATTGCTGTGCCAGCATTCACATTCAGAGTCCAGTGTGTGAAGCCCTATTCCTGCGCCAGCGTTCACATTCAGAGTTCGGTGTGTGAAGCACTATTGTGTGCCAGCGTTCACATTCAGAGTCCAGTGTGTGAAGCACTATTGTGTGCCAGCGTTCACATTCAGAGTCCAGTGTGTGAAGCACTATTGCTGCGCCAGCGTTCACATTCAGAGTCCAGTGTGTGAAGCACTATTGCTGTGCCAGCGTTCACATTCAGAGTCCAGTGTGTGAAGCACTATTGTGTGCCAGCGTTCACATTCACAGTCCGGTGTGTGAAGCACTATTGCTGTGCCAGCGTGCGTTCACATTCAGAGTCCAGTGTGTGAAGCTCTATTGCTGAGCCAGCGTTCACATTCAGAGTCCAGTGTGTGAAGCACTATTGATTTGCCAGCTTTCACATTCAGAGTCCAGTGTGTGAAGCACTATTGCTGTGCCAGCTTTCACATTCAGAGTCCGGAGTGTGAAGCACTTTTGCTGTGCCAGCGTGCGTTCGCATTCAGAGTCCGGAGTGTGAAGCACTATTGCTGTGCCAGCATTCACATTCAGAGTCCAGTGTGTGAAGCCCTATTCCTGCGCCAGCGTTCACATTCAGAGTTCGGTGTGTGAAGCACTATTGTGTGCCAGCGTTCACATTCAGAGTCCAGTGTGTGAAGCACTATTGTGTGCCAGCGTTCACATTCAGAGTCCAGTGTGTGAAGCACTATTGCTGTGCCAGCGTTCACATTCAGAGTCCAGTGTGTGAAGCACTATTGTGTGCCAGCGTTCACTTTCACAGTCCGGTGTGTGAAGCACTATTGCTGCGCCAGCGTGCGTTCACATTCAGAGTCCAGTGTGTGAAGCTCTATTGCTGTGCCAGCGTTCACATTCAGAGTCCGGAGTGTGAAGCACTATTGCTGTGCCAGCGTTCACATTCAGAGTCCAGTGTGTGAAGCCCTATTCCTGCGCCAGCGTTCACATTCAGAGTTCGGTGTGTGAAGCACTATTGTGTGCCAGCGTTCGCATTCAAAGTCCAGTGTGTGAAGAACTATTGTGTGCCAGCGTTCACATTCAGAGTCCAGTGTGTGAAGCACTATTGCTGCGCCAGCGTTCACATTCAGAGTCCAGTGTGTGAAGCACTATTGCTGTGCCAGCGTTCACATTCAGAGTCCAGTGTGTGAAGCACTATTGTGTGCCAGCGTTCACATTTACAGTCCAGTGTGTGAAGCACTATTGCTGCGCCAGCGTGCGTTCACATTCAGAGTCCAGTGTGTGAAGCACCATTGTGTGCCAGCGTTCACATTCAGAGTCCAGTGTGTGAAGCACTATTGCTGTGCCAGCTTTCACATTCAGAGTCCAGTGTGTGAAGCACTATTGTGTGCCAGCGTTCACATTCAGAGTCCAGTGTTTGAAGCATGATTACCGTGCCAGCGTTCACATTCAGAGTCCAGTGTGTGAAGCACTATTGTGTGCCAGCGTTCACATTCAGAGTCCAGTGTGTGAAGCACTATTGCTGCGCCAGAGTTCACATTCAGAGTCCAGTGTGTGAAGCACTATTGCTGTGCCAGCGTTCACATTCAGAGTCCTGTGTGTGAAGCACTATTGTGTGCCAGCGTTCACATTAACAGTCCGGTGTGTGAAGCACTATTGCTGCGCCAGCGTGCGTTCACATTCAGAGTCCAGTGTGTGAAGCACTATTGTGTGCCAGCGTTCACATTCAGAGTCCAGTGTGTGAAGCACTATTGCTGTGCCAGCGTTCACATTCAGAGTCCAGTGTGTGAAGCACTATTGTGTGCCAGCGTTCACATTTACAGTCCGGTGTGTGAAGCACTATTGCTGCGCCAGCGTGCGATCACATTCAGAGTCCAGTGTGTGAAGCACTATTGTGTGCCAGCGTTCACATTCAGAGTCCAGTGTGTGAAGCACTATTGCTGTGCCAGCTTTCACATTCAGAGTCCAGTGTGTGAAGCACTATTGTGTGCCAGCGTTCACATTCAGAGTCCAGTGTGTGAAGCACTATTGTGTGCCAGCGTTCACATTCAGAGTCCAGTGTGTGAAGCACTATTGTGTGCCAGCGTTCACATTCAGAGTCCAGTGTGTGAAGCACTATTGCTGCGCCAGCTTTCACATTCAGAGTCCGGTGTGTGAAGCACTTTTGCTGTGCCAGCGTTCACATTCAGAGTCCAGTGTGTGAAGCACTATTGCTGCGCCAGCGTTCACATTCAGAGTCCAGTGTGTGAAGCACTATTGATTTGCCAGCTTTCACATTCAGAGTCCAGTGTGTGAAGCACTATTGCTGTGCCAGCTTTCACATTCAGAGTCCGGAGTGTGAAGCACTTTTGCTGTGCCAGCGTGCGTTCGCATTCAGAGTCCGGAGTGTGAAGCACTATTGCTGTGCCAGCATTCACATTCAGAGTCCAGTGTGTGAAGCCCTATTCCTGCGCCAGCGTTCACATTCAGAGTTCGGTGTGTGAAGCACTATTGTGTGCCAGCGTTCACATTCAGAGTCCAGTGTGTGAAGCACTATTGTGTGCCAGCGTTCACATTCAGAGTCCAGTGTGTGAAGCACTATTGCTGCGCCAGCGTTCACATTCAGAGTCCAGTGTGTGAAGCACTATTGCTGTGCCAGCGTTCACATTCAGAGTCCAGTGTGTGAAGCACTATTGTGTGCCAGCGTTCACATTCACAGTCCGGTGTGTGAAGCACTATTGCTGCGCCAGCGTGCGTTCACATTCAGAGTCCAGTGTGTGAAGCTCTATTGCTGTGCCAGCGTTCACATTCAGAGTCCAGTGTGTGAAGCACTATTGATTTGCCAGCTTTCACATTCAGAGTCCAGTGTGTGAAGCACTATTGCTGTGCCAGCTTTCACATTCAGAGTCCGGAGTGTGAAGCACTTTTGCTGTGCCAGCGTGCGTTCGCATTCAGAGTCCGGAGTGTGAAGCACTATTGCTGTGCCAGCATTCACATTCAGAGTCCAGTGTGTGAAGCCCTATTCCTGCGCCAGCGTTCACATTCAGAGTTCGGTGTGTGAAGCACTATTGTGTGCCAGCGTTCACATTCAGAGTCCAGTGTGTGAAGCACTATTGTGTGCCAGCGTTCACATTCAGAGTCCAGTGTGTGAAGCACTATTGCTGTGCCAGCGTTCACATTCAGAGTCCAGTGTGTGAAGCACTATTGTGTGCCAGCGTTCACTTTCACAGTCCGGTGTGTGAAGCACTATTGCTGCGCCAGCGTGCGTTCACATTCAGAGTCCAGTGTGTGAAGCTCTATTGCTGTGCCAGCGTTCACATTCAGAGTCCGGAGTGTGAAGCACTATTGCTGTGCCAGCGTTCACATTCAGAGTCCAGTGTGTGAAGCCCTATTCCTGCGCCAGCGTTCACATTCAGAGTTCGGTGTGTGAAGCACTATTGTGTGCCAGCGTTCGCATTCAAAGTCCAGTGTGTGAAGAACTATTGTGTGCCAGCGTTCACATTCAGAGTCCAGTGTGTGAAGCACTATTGCTGCGCCAGCGTTCACATTCAGAGTCCAGTGTGTGAAGCACTATTGCTGTGCCAGCGTTCACATTTAGAGTCCAGTGTGTGAAGCACTATTGTGTGCCAGCGTTCACATTTACAGTCCAGTGTGTGAAGCACTATTGCTGCGCCAGCGTGCGTTCACATTCAGAGTCCAGTGTGTGAAGCACCATTGTGTGCCAGCGTTCACATTCAGAGTCCAGTGTGTGAAGCACTATTGCTGTGCCAGCTTTCACATTCAGAGTCCAGTGTGTGAAGCACTATTGTGTGCCAGCGTTCACATTCAGAGTCCAGTGTTTGAAGCATGATTACCGTGCCAGCGTTCACATTCAGAGTCCAGTGTGTGAAGCACTATTGTGTGCCAGCGTTCACATTCAGAGTCCAGTGTGTGAAGCACTATTGCTGCGCCAGAGTTCACATTCAGAGTCCAGTGTGTGAAGCACTATTGCTGTGCCAGCGTTCACATTCAGAGTCCTGTGTGTGAAGCACTATTGTGTGCCAGCGTTCACATTTACAGTCCGGTGTGTGAAGCACTATTGCTGCGCCAGCGTGCGTTCACATTCAGAGTCCAGTGTGTGAAGCACTATTGTGTGCCAGCGTTCACATTCAGAGTCCAGTGTGTGAAGCACTATTGCTGTGCCAGCTTTCACATTCAGAGTCCAGTGTGTGAAGCACTATTGTGTGCCAGCGTTCACATTCAGAGTCCAGTGTGTGAAGCACTATTGTGTGCCAGCGTTCACATTCAGAGTCCAGTGTGTGAAGCACTATTGCTGTGCCAGCTTTCACATTCAGAGTCCAGTGTGTGAAGCACTATTGTGTGCCAGCGTTCACATTCAGAGTCCAGTGTGTGAAGCACTATTGTGTGCCAGCGTTCACATTCAGAGTCCAGTGTGTGAAGCACTATTGCTGTGCCAGCTTTCACATTCAGAGTCCAGTGTGTGAAGCACTATTGCTGCGCCAGTGTTCACATTCAGAGTCCGGTGTGTGAAGCACTATTGCTCCGCCAGCGTTCACATTCAGCGTCCGGTGTGTGAAGCACTATTGTGTGCCAGCATTCACATTTAGAGTCCGGTGTGTGAAGCACTATTGTGTGCCAGAGTTGCCATTCAGAGTCCGATGTGTGAAGCACTATTGTGTGCCAGCATTCACATTCAGAGTCCAGTGTTTGAAGCATGATTACTGTGCCAGCGTTCACATTCAGAGTCCAGTGTGTGAAGCCCTATTGCTGTGCCAGCTTTCACATTCAGAGTCCAGTGTGTGAAGCACTATTGTGTGCCAGCGTTCACATTCAGAGTCCAGTGTGTGAAGCACTATTGCTGCGCCAGCATTCACATTCAGAGTCCAGTGTGTGAAGCACTATTGCTGTGCCAGCTTTCACATTCAGAGTCCAGTGTGTGAAGCACTATTGTGTGCCAGCGTTCACATTCAGAGTCCAGTGTGAGAAGCACTATTGTGTGCCAGCGTTCACATTCAGAGTCCAGTGTGTGAAGCACTATTGCTGTGCCAGCTTTCACATCCAGAGTCCGGTGTGTGAAGCACTTTTGCTGTGCCAGCGTTCACATTCAGAGTCCAGTGTGTGAAGCACTATTGCTGCGCCAGCGTTCACATTCAGAGTCCAGTGTGTGAAGCACTATTGTGTGTCAGCGTTCACATTCAGAGTCCAGTGTGTGATGCTCTATTGCTGTGCCAGCTTTCACATTCAGAGTCCGGAGTGTGAAGCACTTTTGCTGTGCCAGCGTGCGTTCACATTCAGAGTCCAGTGTGAAGCACTATTGCTGTGCCAGCATTCACATTCAGAGTCCAGTGTGTGAAGCCCTATTCCTGCGCCAGCGTTCACATTCAGAGTTCGTTGTGTGAAGCACTATTGTGTGCCATCGTTCACATTCAGAGTCCAGTGTGTGAAGCACTATTGTGTGCCAGCCTTCACATTCAGAGTCCAGTGTGTGAAGCACTATTGTGTGCAAGCGTTCACATTCAGAGTCCAGTGTTTGAAGCATGATTACCGTGCCAGCGTTCACATTCAGAGTCCAGTGTGTGAAGCACTATTGCTGTGCCAGCGTTCACATTCAGAGTCCAGTGTGTGAAGCACTATTGCTGTGCCATCTTTCACATTCAGAGTCCAGTGTGTGAAGCACTATTGTGTGCCAGCGTTCACATTCAGAGTCCAGTGTGTGAAGCACTATTGTGTGCCAGCGTTCACATTCAGAGTCCAGTGTGTGAAGCACTATTGCTGCGCCAGCTTTCACATTCAGAGTCCGGTGTGTGAAGCACTTTTGCTGTGCCAGCGTTCACATTCAGAGTCCAGTGTGTGAAGCACTATTGCTGCGCGAGCGTTCACATTCAGAGTCCAGTGTGTGAAGCACTATTGCTGTGCCAGCTTTCACATTCAGAGTCCAGTGTGTGAAGCACTATTGCTGTGCCAGCTTTCACATTCAGAGTCCGGAGTGTGAAGCACTTTTGCTGTGCCAGCGTGTGTTCGCATGCAGAGTCCGGAGTGTGAAGCACTATTGCTGTGCCAGCATTCACATTCAGAGTCCAGTGTGTGAAGCCCTATTCCTGCGCCAGCGTTCACATTCAGAGTTCGGTGTGTGAAGCACTATTGTGTGCCAGCGTTCACATTCAGAGTCCAGTGTGTGAAGCACTATTGTGTGCCAGCGTTCACATTCAGAGTCCAGTGTGTGAAGCACTATTGCTGCGCCAGCGTTCACATTCAGAGTCCAGTGTGTGAAGCACTATTGCTGTGCCAGCGTTCACATTCAGAGTCCAGTGTGTGAAGCACTATTGTGTGCCAGCGTTCACATTCACAGTCCGGTGTGTGAAGCACTATTGCTGCGCCAGCGTGCGTTCACATTCAGAGTCCAGTGTGTGAAGCTCTATTGCTGTGCCAGCGTTCACATTCAGAGTCCAGTGTGTGAAGCCCTATTCCTGCGCCAGCGTTCACATTCAGAGTTCGGTGTGTGAAGCACTATTGTGTGCCAGCGTTCGCATTCAGAGTCCAGTGTGTGAAGAACTATTGTGTGCCAGCGTTCACATTCAGAGTCCAGTGTGTGAAGCACTATTGCTGCGCCAGCGTTCACATTCAGAGTCCAGTGTGTGAAGCACTATTGCTGTGCCAGCGTTCACATTCAGAGTCCAGTGTGTGAAGCACTATTGTGTGCCAGCGTTCACATTTACAGTCCGGTGTGTGAAGCACTATTGCTGCGCCAGCGTGCGATCACATTCAGAGTCCAGTGTGTGAAGCACTATTGTGTGCCAGCGTTCACATTCAGAGTCCAGTGTGTGAAGCACTATTGCTGTGCCAGCTTTCACATTCAGAGTCCAGTGTGTGAAGCACTATTGTGTGCCAGCGTTCACATTCAGAGTCCAGTGTGTGAAGCACTATTGTGTGCCAGCGTTCACATTCAGAGTCCAGTGTGTGAAGCACTATTGTGTGCCAGCGTTCACATTCAGAGTCCAGTGTGTGAAGCACTATTGCTGCGCCAGCTTTCACATTCAGAGTCCGGTGTGTGAAGCACTTTTGCTGTGCCAGCGTTCACATTCAGAGTCCAGTGTGTGAAGCACTATTGCTGCGCCAGCTTTCACATTCAGAGTCCAGTGTGTGAAGCACTATTGATTTGCCAGCTTTCACATTCAGAGTCCAGTGTGTGAAGCACTATTGCTGTGCCAGCTTTCACATTCAGAGTCCGGAGTGTGAAGCACTTTTGCTGTGCCAGCGTGCGTTCGCATTCAGAGTCCGGAGTGTGAAGCACTATTGCTGTGCCAGCATTCACATTCAGAGTCCAGTGTGTGAAGCCCTATTCCTGCGCCAGCGTTCACATTCAGAGTTCGGTGTGTGAAGCACTATTGTGTGCCAGCGTTCACATTCAGAGTCCAGTGTGTGAAGCACTATTGTGTGCCAGCGTTCACATTCAGAGTCCAGTGTGTGAAGCACTATTGCTGTGCCAGCGTTCACATTCAGAGTCCAGTGTGTGAAGCACTATTGTGTGCCAGCGTTCACTTTCACAGTCCGGTGTGTGAAGCACTATTGCTGCGCCAGCGTGCGTTCACATTCAGAGTCCAGTGTGTGAAGCTCTATTGCTGTGCCAGCGTTCACATTCAGAGTCCGGAGTGTGAAGCACTATTGCTGTGCCAGCGTTCACATTCAGAGTCCAGTGTGTGAAGCCCTATTCCTGCGCCAGCGTTCACATTCAGAGTTCGGTGTGTGAAGCACTATTGTGTGCCAGCGTTCGCATTCAAAGTCCAGTGTGTGAAGAACTATTGTGTGCCAGCGTTCACATTCAGAGTCCAGTGTGTGAAGCACTATTGCTGCGCCAGCGTTCACATTCAGAGTCCAGTGTGTGAAGCACTATTGCTGTGCCAGCGTTCACATTCAGAGTCCAGTGTGTGAAGCACTATTGTGTGCCAGCGTTCACATTTACAGTCCAGTGTGTGAAGCACTATTGCTGCGCCAGCGTGCGTTCACATTCAGAGTCCAGTGTGTGAAGCACCATTGTGTGCCAGCGTTCACATTCAGAGTCCAGTGTGTGAAGCACTATTGCTGTGCCAGCTTTCACATTCAGAGTCCAGTGTGTGAAGCACTATTGTGTGCCAGCGTTCACATTCAGAGTCCAGTGTTTGAAGCATGATTACCGTGCCAGCGTTCACATTCAGAGTCCAGTGTGTGAAGCACTATTGTGTGCCAGCGTTCACATTCAGAGTCCAGTGTGTGAAGCACTATTGCTGCGCCAGAGTTCACATTCAGAGTCCAGTGTGTGAAGCACTATTGCTGTGCCAGCGTTCACATTCAGAGTCCTGTGTGTGAAGCACTATTGTGTGCCAGCGTTCACATTTACAGTCCGGTGTGTGAAGCACTATTGCTGCGCCAGCGTGCGTTCACATTCAGAGTCCAGTGTGTGAAGCACTATTGTGTGCCAGCGTTCACATTCAGAGTCCAGTGTGTGAAGCACTATTGCTGTGCCAGCTTTCACATTCAGAGTCCAGTGTGTGAAGCACTATTGTGTGCCAGCGTTCACATTCAGAGTCCAGTGTGTGAAGCACTATTGTGTGCCAGCGTTCACATTCAGAGTCCAGTGTGTGAAGCACTATTGCTGTGCCAGCTTTCACATTCAGAGTCCAGTGTGTGAAGCACTATTGCTGCGCCAGTGTTCACATTCAGAGTCCGGTGTGTGAAGCACTATTGCTCCGCCAGCGTTCACATTCAGAGTCCGGTGTGTGAAGCACTATTGTGTGCCAGCATTCACATTTAGAGTCCGGTGTGTGAAGCACTATTGTGTGCCAGAGTTGCCATTCAGAGTCCGGTGTGTGAAGCACTATTGTGTGCCAGCATTCACATTCAGAGTCCAGTGTTTGAAGCATGATTACTGTGGCAGCGTTCACATTCAGAGTCCAGTGTGTGAAGCCCTATTGCTGTGCCAGCTTTCACATTCAGAGTCCAGTGTGTGAAGCACTATTGTGTGCCAGCGTTCACATTCAGAGTCCAGTGTGTGAAGCACTATTGCTGCGCCAGCATTCACATTCAGAGTCCAGTGTGTGAAGCACTATTGCTGTGCCAGCTGTCACATTCAGAGTCCAGTGTGTGAAGCACTATTGTGTGCCAGCGTTCACATTCAGAGTCCAGTGTGAGAAGCACTATTGTGTGCCAGCGTTCACATTCAGAGTCCAGTGTGTGAAGCACTATTGCTGTGCCAGCTTTCACATCCAGAGTCCGGTGTGTGAAGCACTTTTGCTGTGCCAGCGTTCACATTCAGAGTCCAGTGTGTGAAGCACTATTGCTGCGCCAGCGTTCACATTCAGAGTCCAGTGTGTGAAGCACTATTGTGTGTCAGCGTTCACATTCAGAGTCCAGTGTGTGAAGCTCTATTGCTGTGCCAGCTTTCACATTCAGAGTCCGGAGTGTGAAGCACTTTTGCTGTGCCAGCGTGCGTTCACATTCAGAGTCCAGTGTGAAGCACTATTGCTGTGCCAGCATTCACATTCAGAGTCCAGTGTGTGAAGCCCTATTCCTGCGCCAGCGTTCACATTCAGAGTTCGTTGTGTGAAGCACTATTGTGTGCCATCGTACACATTCAGAGTCCAGTGTGTGAAGCACTATTGTGTGCCAGCCTTCACATTCAGAGTCCAGTGTGTGAAGCACTATTGTGTGCAAGCGTTCACATTCAGAGTCCAGTGTTTGAAGCATGATTACCGTGCCAGCGTTCACATTCAGAGTCCAGTGTGTGAAGCACTATTGCTGTGCCAGCTTTCACATCCAGAGTCCGGTGTGTGAAGCACTTTTGCTGTGCCAGCGTTCACATTCAGAGTCCAGTGTGTGAAGCACTATTGCTGCGCCAGCGTTCACATTCAGAGTCCAGTGTGTGAAGCACTATTGTGTGTCAGCGTTCACATTCAGAGTCCAGTGTGTGAAGCTCTATTGCTGTGCCAGCTTTCACATTCAGAGTCCGGAGTGTGAAGCACTTTTGCTGTGCCAGCTTTCACATTCAGAGTCCGGAGTGTGAAGCACTTTTGCTGTGCCAGCGTGTGTTCGCATGCAGAGTCCGGAGTGTGAAGCACTATTGCTGTGCCAGCATTCACATTCAGAGTCCAGTGTGTGAAGCCCTATTCCTGCGCCAGCGTTCACATTCAGAGTTCGGTGTGTGAAGCACTATTGTGTGCCAGCGTTCACATTCAGAGTCCAGTGTGTGAAGCACTATTGTGTGCCAGCGTTCACATTCAGAGTCCAGTGTGTGAAGCACTATTGCTGCGCCAGCGTTCACATTCAGAGTCCAGTGTGTGAAGCACTATTGCTGTGCCAGCGTTCACATTCAGAGTCCAGTGTGTGAAGCACTATTGTGTGCCAGCGTTCACATTCACAGTCCGGTGTGTGAAGCACTATTGCTGCGCCAGCGTGCGTTCACATTCAGAGTCCAGTGTGTGAAGCTCTATTGCTGTGCCAGCGTTCACATTCAGAGTCCAGTGTGTGAAGCCCTATTCCTGCGCCAGCGTTCACATTCAGAGTTCGGTGTGTGAAGCACTATTGTGTGCCAGCGTTCGCATTCAGAGTCCAGTGTGTGAAGAACTATTGTGTGCCAGCGTTCACATTCAGAGTCCAGTGTGTGAAGCACTATTGCTGCGCCAGCGTTCACATTCAGAGTCCAGTGTGTGAAGCACTATTGCTGTGCCAGCGTTCACATTCAGAGTCCAGTGTGTGAAGCACTATTGTGTGCCAGCGTTCACATTTACAGTCCGGTGTGTGAAGCACTATTGCTGCGCCAGCGTGCGATCACATTCAGAGTCCAGTGTGTGAAGCACTATTGTGTGCCAGCGTTCACATTCAGAGTCCAGTGTGTGAAGCACTATTGCTGTGCCAGCTTTCACATTCAGAGTCCAGTGTGTGAAGCACTATTGTGTGCCAGCGTTCACATTCAGAGTCCAGTGTGTGAAGCACTATTGTGTGCCAGCGTTCACATTCAGAGTCCAGTGTGTGAAGCACTATTGTGTGCCAGCGTTCACATTCAGAGTCCAGTGTGTGAAGCACTATTGCTGCGCCAGCTTTCACATTCAGAGTCCGGTGTGTGAAGCACTTTTGCTGTGCCAGCGTTCACATTCAGAGTCCAGTGTGTGAAGCACTATTGCTGCGCCAGCGTTCACATTCAGAGTCCAGTGTGTGAAGCACTATTGCTGTGCCAGCTTTCACATTCAGAGTCCAGTGTGTGAAGCACTATTGCTGTGCCAGCTTTCACATTCAGAGTCCGGAGTGTGAAGCACTTTTGCTGTGCCAGCGTGCGTTCGCATTCAGAGTCCGGAGTGTGAAGCACTATTGCTGTGCCAGCATTCACATTCAGAGTCCAGTGTGTGAAGCCCTATTCCTGCGCCAGCGTTCACATTCAGAGTTCGGTGTGTGAAGCACTATTGTGTGCCAGCGTTCACATTCAGAGTCCAGTGTGTGAAGCACTATTGTGTGCCAGCGTTCACATTCAGAGTCCAGTGTGTGAAGCACTATTGCTGCGCCAGCGTTCACATTCAGAGTCCAGTGTGTGAAGCACTATTGCTGTGCCAGCGTTCACATTCAGAGTCCAGTGTGTGAAGCACTATTGTGTGCCAGCGTTCACTTTCACAGTCCGGTGTGTGAAGCACTATTGCTGCGCCAGCGTGCGTTCACATTCAGAGTCCAGTGTGTGAAGCTCTATTGCTGTGCCAGCGTTCACATTCAGAGTCCGGAGTGTGAAGCACTATTGCTGTGCGAGCGTTCACATTCAGAGTCCAGTGTGTGAAGCCCTATTCCTGCGCCAGCGTTCACATTCAGAGTTCGGTGTGTGAAGCACTATTGTGTGCCAGCGTTCGCATTCAAAGTCCAGTGTGTGAAGAACTATTGTGTGCCAGCGTTCACATTCAGAGTCCAGTGTGTGAAGCACTATTGCTGCACCAGCGTTCACATTCAGAGTCCAGTGTGTGAAGCACTATTGCTGTGCCAGCGTTCACATTCAGAGTCCAGTGTGTGAAGCACTATTGTGTGCCAGCGTTCACATTTACAGTCCAGTGTGTGAAGCACTATTGCTGCGCCAGCGTGCGTTCACATTCAGAGTCCAGTGTGTGAAGCACTATTGTGTGCCAGCGTTCACATTCAGAGTCCAGTGTGTGAAGCACTATTGCTGTGCCAGCTTTCACATTCAGAGTCCAGTGTGTGAAGCACTATTGTGTGCCAGCGTTCACATTCAGAGTCCAGTGTTTGAAGCATGATTACCGTGCCAGCGTTCACATTCAGAGTCCAGTGTGTGAAGCACTATTGTGTGCCAGCGTTCACATTCAGAGTCCAGTGTGTGAAGCACTATTGCTGCGCCAGAGTTCACATTCAGAGTCCAGTGTGTGAAGCACTATTGCTGTGCCAGCGTTCACATTCAGAGTCCTGTGTATGAAGCACTATTGTGTGCCAGCGTTCACATTTACAGTCCGGTGTGTGAAGCACTATTGCTGCGCCAGCGTGCGTTCACATTCAGAGTCCAGTGTGTGAAGCACTATTGTGTGCCAGCGTTCACATTCAGAGTCCAGTGTGTGAAGCACTATTGCTGTGCCAGCTTTCACATTCAGAGTCCAGTGTGTGAAGCACTATTGTGTGCCAGCGTTCACATTCAGAGTCCAGTGTGTGAAGCACTATTGTGTGCCAGCGTTCACATTCAGAGTCCAGTGTGTGAAGCACTATTGCTGTGCCAGCTTTCACATTCAGAGTCCAGTGTGTGAAGCACTATTGCTGCGCCAGTGTTCACATTCAGAGTCCGGTGTGTGAAGCACTATTGCTCCGCCAGCGTTCACATTCAGAGTCCGGTGTGTGAAGCACTATTGTGTGCCAGCATTCACATTTAGAGTCCGGTGTGTGAAGCACTATTGTGTGCCAGAGTTGCCATTCAGAGTCCGGTGTGTGAAGCACTATTGTGTGCCAGCATTCACATTCAGAGTCCAGTGTTTGAAGCATGATTACTGTGCCAGCGTTCACATTCAGAGTCCAGTGTGTGAAGCCCTATTGCTGTGCCAGCTTTCACATTCAGAGTCCAGTGTGTGAAGCACTATTGTGTGCCAGCGTTCACATTCAGAGTCCAGTGTGTGAAGCACTATTGCTGCGCCAGCATTCACATTCAGAGTCCAGTGTGTGAAGCACTATTGCTGTGCCAGCTTTCACATTCAGAGTCCAGTGTGTGAAGCACTATTGTGTGCCAGCGTTCACATTCAGAGTCCAGTGTGAGAAGCACTATTGTGTGCCAGCGTTCACATTCAGAGTCCAGTGTGTGAAGCACTATTGCTGTGCCAGCTTTCACATCCAGAGTCCGGTGTGTGAAGCACTTTTGCTGTGCCAGCGTTCACATTCAGAGTCCAGTGTGTGAAGCACTATTGCTGCGCCAGCGTTCACATTCAGAGTCCAGTGTGTGAAGCACTATTGTGTGTCAGCGTTCACATTCAGAGTCCAGTGTGTGAAGCTCTATTGCTGTGCCAGCTTTCACATTCAGAGTCCGGAGTGTGAAGCACTTTTGCTGTGCCAGCGTGCGTTCACATTCAGAGTCCAGTGTGAAGCACTATTGCTGTGCCAGCATTCACATGCAGAGTCCAGTGTGTGAAGCCCTATTCCTGCGCCAGCGTTCACATTCAGAGTTCGTTGTGTGAAGCACTATTGTGTGCCATCGTTCACATTCAGAGTCCAGTGTGTGAAGCACTATTGTGTGCCAGCCTTCACATTCAGAGTCCAGTGTGTGAAGCACTATTGTGTGCAAGCGTTCACATTCAGAGTCCAGTGTTTGAAGCATGATTACCGTGCCAGCGTTCACATTCAGAGTCCAGTGTGTGAAGCACTATTGCTGTGCCAGCTTTCACATCCAGAGTCCGGTGTGTGAAGCACTTTTGCTGTGCCAGCGTTCACATTCAGAGTCCAGTGTGTGAAGCACTATTGCTGCGCCAGCGTTCACATTCAGAGTCCAGTGTGTGAAGCACTATTGTGTGTCAGCGTTCACATTCAGAGTCCAGTGTGTGAAGCTCTATTGCTGTGCCAGCTTTCACATTCAGAGTCCGGAGTGTGAAGCACTTTTGCTGTGCCAGCGTGCGTTCACATTCAGAGTCCAGTGTGAAGCACTATTGCTGTGCCAGCATTCACATTCAGAGTCCAGTGTGTGAAGCCCTATTCCTGCGCCAGCGTTCACATTCAGAGTTCGTTGTGTGAAGCACTATTGTGTGCCATCGTTCACATTCAGAGTCCAGTGTGTGAAGCACTATTGTGTGCCAGCCTTCACATTCAGAGTCCAGTGTGTGAAGCACTATTGTGTGCAAGCGTTCACATTCAGAGTCCAGTGTTTGAAGCATGATTACCTTGCCAGCGTTCACATTCAGAGTCCAGTGTGTGAGGCATTATTGCTGTGCCAGCGTTCACATTCAGAGTCCAGTGTGTGAAGCACTATTGCTGTGCCATCTTTCACATTCAGAGTCCAGTGTGTGAAGCACTATTGTGTGCCAGCGTTCACATTCAGAGTCCAGTGTGTGAAGCACTATTGCTGCGCCGGCGTTCACATTCAGAGTCCAGTGTGTGAAGCACTATTGCTGTGCCAGCTTTCACATTCAGAGTCCAGTGTGTGAAGCACTATTGCTGTGCCAGCTTTCACATTCACAGTCCGGTGTGTGAAGCACTATTGCTGCGCCAGCGTGCGTTCACATTTAGAGTCCAGTGTGTGAAGCTCTATTGCTGTGCCAGCGTTCACATTCAGAGTCCGGAGTGTGAAGCACTATTGCTGTGCCAGCGTTCACATTCAGAGTCCAGTGTGTGAAGCCCTATTCCTGCGCCAGCGTTCACATTCAGAGTTCGGTGTGTGAAGCACTATTGTGTGCCAGCGTTCGCATTCAGAGTCCAGTGTGTGAAGAACTATTGTGTGCCAGCGTTCACATTCAGAGTCCAGTGTGTGAAGCACTATTGCTGCGCCAGCGTTCACATTCAGAGTCCAGTGTGTGAAGCACTATTGCTGTGCCAGCGTTCACATTCAGAGTCCAGTGTGTGAAGCACTATTGTGTGCCAGCGTTCACATTTACAGTCCGGTGTGTGAAGCACTATTGCTGCCCCAGCGTGCGATCACATTCAGAGTCCAGTGTGTGAAGCACTATTGTGTGCCAGCGTTCACATTCAGAGTCCAGTGTGTGAAGCACTATTGTGTGCCAGCGTTCACATTCAGAGTCCAGTGTGTGAAGCACTATTGCTGCGCCAGCTTTCACATTCAGAGTCCGGTGTGTGAAGCACTTTTGCTGTGCCAGCGTTCACATTCAGAGTCCAGTGTGTGAAGCACTATTGCTGCGCCAGCGTTCACATTCAGAGTCCAGTGTGTGTAGCACTATTGCTGTGCCAGCTTTCACATTCAGAGTCCAGTGTGTGAAGCACTATTGCTGTGCCAGCTTTCACATTCAGAGTCCGGAGTGTGAAGCACTTTTGCTGTGCCAGCGTGCGTTCGCATTCAGAGTCCGGAGTGTGAAGCACTATTGCTGTGCCAGCATTCACATTCAGAGTCCAGTGTGTGAAGCCCTATTCCTGCGCCAGCGTTCACATTCAGAGTTCGGTGTGTGAAGCACTATTGTGTGCCAGCGTTCACATTCAGAGTCCAGTGTGTGAAGCACTATTGTGTGCCAGCGTTCACATTCAGAGTCCAGTGTGTGAAGCACTATTGCTGCGCCAGCGTTCACATTCAGAGTCCAGTGTGTGAAGCACTATTGCTGTGCCAGCGTTCACATTCAGAGTCCAGTGTGTGAAGCACTATTGTGTGCCAGCGTTCACTTTCACAGTCCGGTGTGTGAAGCACTATTGCTGCGCCAGCGTTCGTTCACATTCAGAGTCCAGTGTGTGAAGCTCTATTGCTGTGCCAGCGTTCACATTCAGAGTCCGGAGTGTGAAGCACTATTGCTGTGCCAGCGTTCACATTCAGAGTTCGGTGTGTGAAGCAATATTGTGTGCCAGCGTTCGCATTCAAAGTCCAGTGTGTGAAGAACTATTGTGTGCCAGCGTTCACATTCAGAGTCCAGTGTGTGAAGCACTATTGCTGCGCCAGCGTTCACATTCAGAGTCCAGTGTGTGAAGCACTATTGCTGTGCCAGCGTTCACATTCAGAGTCCAGTGTGTGAAGCACTATTGTGTGCCAGCGTTCACATTTACAGTCCAGTGTGTGAAGCACTATTGCTGCGCCAGCGTGCGTTCACATTCAGAGTCCAGTGTGTGAAGCACTATTGTGTGCCAGCGTTCACATTCAGAGTCCAGTGTGTGAAGCACTATTGCTGTGCCAGCTTTCACATTCAGAGTCCAGTGTGTGAAGCACTATTGTGTGCCAGCGTTCACATTCAGAGTCCAGTGTTTGAAGCATGATTACCGTGCCAGCGTTCACATTCAGAGTCCAGTGTGTGAAGCACTATTGTGTGCCAGCGTTCACATTCAGAGTCCAGTGTGTGAAGCACTATTGCTGCGCCAGAGTTCACATTCAGAGTCGAGTGTGTGAAGCACTATTGCTGTGCCAGCGTTCACATTCAGAGTCCTGTGTGTGAAGCACTATTGTGTGCCAGCGTTCACATTTACAGTCCGGTGTGTGAAGCACTATTGCTGCGCCAGCGTGCGTTCACATTCAGAGTCCAGTGTGTGAAGCACTATTGTGTGCCAGCGTTCACATTCAGAGTCCAGTGTGTGAAGCACTATTGCTGTGCCAGCTTTCACATTCAGAGTCCAGTGTGTGAAGCACTATTGTGTGCCAGCGTTCACATTCAGAGTCCAGTGTGTGAAGCACTATTGTGTGCCAGCGTTCACATTCAGAGTCCGGTGTGTGAAGCACTATTGCTGTGCCAGCTTTCACATTCAGAGTCCAGTGTGTGAAGCACTATTGCTGCGCCAGTGTTCACATTCAGAGTCCGGTGTGTGAAGCACTATTGCTCCGCCAGCGTTCACATTCAGAGTCCGGTGTGTGAAGCACTATTGTGTGCCAGCATTCACATTTAGAGTCCGGTGTGTGAAGCACTATTGTGTGCCAGAGTTGCCATTCAGAGTCCGGTGTGTGAAGCACTATTGTGTGCCAGCATTCACATTCAGAGTCCAGTGTTTGAAGCATGATTACTGTGCCAGCGTTCACATTCAGAGTCCAGTGTGTGAAGCCCTATTGCTGTGCCAGCTTTCACATTCAGAGTCCAGTGTGTGAAGCACTATTGTGTGCCAGCGTTCACATTCAGAGTCCAGTGTGTGAAGCACTATTGCTGCGCCAGCATTCACATTCAGAGTCCAATGTGTGAAGCACTATTGCTGTGCCAGCTTTCACATTCAGAGTCCAGTGTGTGAAGCACTATTGTGTGCCAGCGTTCACATTCAGAGTCCAGTGTGAGAAGCACTATTGTGTGCCAGCGTTCACATTCAGAGTCCAGTGTGTGAAGCACTATTGCTGTGCCAGCTTTCACATCCAGAGTCCGGTGTGTGAAGCACTTTTGCTGTGCCAGCGTTCACATTCAGAGTCCAGTGTGTGAAGCACTATTGCTGCGCCAGCGTTCACATTCAGAGTCCAGTGTGTGAAGCACTATTGTGTGTCAGCGTTCACATTCAGAGTCCAGTGTGTGAAGCTCTATTGCTGTGCCAGCTTTCACATTCAGAGTCCGGAGTGTGAAGCACTTTTGCTGTGCCAGCGTGCGTTCACATTCAGAGTCCAGTGTGAAGCACTATTGCTGTGCCAGCATTCACATTCAGAGTCCAGTGTGTGAAGCCCTATTCCTGCGCCAGCGTTCACATTCAGAGTTCGTTGTGTGAAGCACTATTGTGTGCCATCGTTCACATTCAGAGTCCAGTGTGTGAAGCACTATTGTGTGCCAGCCTTCACATTCAGAGTCCAGTGTGTGAAGCACTATTGTGTGCAAGCGTTCACATTCAGAGTCCAGTGTTTGAAGCATGATTACCGTGCCAGCGTTCACATTCAGAGTCCAGTGTGTGAAGCACTATTGCTGTGCCAGCTTTCACATCCAGAGTCCGGTGTGTGAAGCACTTTTGCTGTGCCAGCGTTCACATTCAGAGTCCAGTGTGTGAAGCACTATTGCTGCGCCAGCGTTCAGATTCAGAGTCCAGTGTGTGAAGCACTATTGTGTGTCAGCGTTCACATTCAGAGTCCAGTGTGTGAAGCTCTATTGCTGTGCCAGCTTTCACATTCAGAGTCCGGAGTGTGAAGCACTTTTGCTGTGCCAGCGTGCGTTCACATTCAGAGTCCAGTGTGAAGCACTATTGCTGTGCCAGCATTCACATTCAGAGTCCAGTGTGTGAAGCCCTATTCCTGCGCCAGCGTTCACATTCAGAGTTCGTTGTGTGAAGCACTATTGTGTGCCATCGTTCACATTCAGAGTCCAGTGTGTGAAGCACTATTGTGTGCCAGCCTTCACATTCAGAGTCCAGTGTGTGAAGCACTATTGTGTGCAAGCGTTCACATTCAGAGTCCAGTGTTTGAAGCATGATTACCGTGCCAGCGTTCACATTCAGAGTCCAGTGTGTGAAGCATTATTGCTGTGCCAGCGTTCACATTCAGAGTCCAGTGTGTGAAGCACTATTGCTGTGCCATCTTTCACATTCAGAGTCCAGTGTGTGAAGCACTATTGTGTGCCAGCGTTCACATTCAGAGTCCAGTGTGTGAAGCACTATTGTGTGCCAGCGTTCACATTCAGAGTCCAGTGTGTGAAGCACTATTGCTGCGCCAGCTTTCACATTCAGAGTCCGGTGTGTGAAGCACTTTTGCTGTGCCAGCGTTCACATTCAGAGTCCAGTGTGTGAAGCACTATTGCTGCGCCAGCGTTCACATTCAGAGTCCAGTGTGTGAAGCACTATTGCTGTGCCAGCTTTCACATTCAGAGTCCAGTGTGTGAAGCACTATTGCTGTGCCAGCTTTCACATTCAGAGTCCGGAGTGTGAAGCACTTTTGCTGTGCCAGCATGCGTTCGCATTCAGAGTCCGGAGTGTGAAGCACTATTGCTGTGCCAGCATTCACATTCAGAGTCCAGTGTGTGAAGCCCTATTCCTGCGCCAGCGTTCACATTCAGAGTTCGGTGTGTGAAGCACTATTGTGTGCCAGCGTTCACATTCAGAGTCCAGTGTGTGAAGCACTATTGTGTGCCAGCGTTCACATTCAGAGTCCAGTGTGTGAAGCACTATTGCTGCGCCAGCGTTCACATTCAGAGTCCAGTGTGTGAAGCACTATTGCTGTGCCAGCGTTCACATTCAGAGTCCAGTGTGTGAAGCACTATTGTGTGCCAGCGTTCACATTCCCAGTCCGGTGTGTGAAGCACTATTGCTGCGCCAGCGTGCGTTCACATTCAGAGTCCAGTGTGTGAAGCTCTATTGCTGTGCCAGCGTTCACATTCAGAGTCCGGAGTGTGAAGCACTATTGCTGTGCCAGCGTTCACATTCAGAGTCCAGTGTGTGAAGCCCTATTCCTGCGCCAGCGTTCACATTCAGAGTTCGGTGTGTGAAGCACTATTGTGTGCCAGCGTTCGCATTCAGAGTCCAGTGTGTGAAGAACTATTGTGTGCCAGCGTTCACATTCAGAGTCCAGTGTGTGAAGCACTATTGCTGCGCCAGCGTTCACATTCAGAGTCCAGTGTGTGAAGCACTATTGCTGTGCCAGCGTTCACATTCAGAGTCCAGTGTGTGAAGCACTATTGTGTGCCAGCGTTCACATTTACAGTCCGGTGTGTGAAGCACTATTGCTGCCCCAGCGTGCGATCACATTCAGAGTCCAGTGTGTGAAGCACTATTGTGTGCCAGCGTTCACATTCAGAGTCCAGTGTGTGAAGCACTATTGTGTGCCAGCGTTCACATTCAGAGTCCAGTGTGTGAAGCACTATTGCTGCGCCAGCTTTCACATTCAGAGTCCGGTGTGTGAAGCACTTTTGCTGTGCCAGCGTTCACATTCAGAGTCCAGTGTGTGAAGCACTATTGCTGCGCCAGCGTTCACATTCAGAGTCCAGTGTGTGAAGCACTATTGCTGTGCCAGCTTTCACATTCAGAGTCCAGTGTGTGAAGCACTATTGCTGTGCCAGCTTTCACATTCAGAGTCCGGAGTGTGAAGCACTTTTGCTGTGCCAGCGTGCGTTCGCATTCAGAGTCCGGAGTGTGAAGCACTATTGCTGTGCCAGCATTCACATTCAGAGTCCAGTGTGTGAAGCCCTATTCCTGCGCCAGCGTTCACATTCAGAGTTCGGTGTGTGAAGCACTATTGTGTGCCAGCGTTCACATTCAGAGTCCAGTGTGTGAAGCACTATTGTGTGCCAGCGTTCACATTCAGAGTCCAGTGTGTGAAGCACTATTGCTGCGCCAGCGTTCACATTCAGAGTCCAGTGTGTGAAGCACTATTGCTGTGCCAGCGTTCACATTCAGAGTCCAGTGTGTGAAGCACTATTGTGTGCCAGCGTTCACTTTCACAGTCCGGTGTGTGAAGCACTATTGCTGCGCCAGCGTTCGTTCACATTCAGAGTCCAGTGTGTGAAGCTCTATTGCTGTGCCAGCGTTCACATTCAGAGTCCGGAGTGTGAAGCACTATTGCTGTGCCAGCGTTCACATGCAGAGTCCAGTGTGTGAAGCCCTATTCCTGCGCCAGCGTTCACATTCAGAGTTCGGTGTGTGAAGCACTATTGTGTGCCAGCGTTCGCATTCAAAGTCCAGTGTGTGAAGAACTATTGTGTGCCAGCGTTCACATTCAGAGTCCAGTGTGTGAAGCACTATTGCTGCGCCAGCGTTCACATTCAGAGTCCAGTGTGTGAAGCACTATTGCTGTGCCAGCGTTCACATTCAGAGTCCAGTGTGTGAAGCACTATTGTGTGCCAGCGTTCACATTCAGAGTCCAGTGTGTGAAGCACTATTGCTGTGCCAGCGTTCACATTCAGAGTCCAGTGTGTGAAGCACTATTGTGTGCCAGCGTTCACATTCAGAGTCCAGTGTGTGAAGCACTATTGTGTGCCAGCGTTCACATTCAGAGTCCGGTGTGTGAAGCACTATTGCTGTGCCAGCTTTCACATTCAGAGTCCAGTGTGTGAAGCACTATTGCTGCGCCAGTGTTCACATTCAGAGTCCGGTGTGTGAAGCACTATTGCTCCGCCAGCGTTCACATTCAGAGTCCGGTGTGTGAAGCACTATTGTGTGCCAGCATTCACATTTAGAGTCCGGTGTGTGAAGCACTATTGTGTGCCAGAGTTGCCATTCAGAGTCCGGTGTGTGAAGCACTATTGTGTGCCAGCATTCACATTCAGAGTCCAGTGTTTGAAGCATGATTACTGTGCCAGCGTTCACATTCAGAGTCCAGTGTGTGAAGCCCTATTGCTGTGCCAGCTTTCACATTCAGAGTCCAGTGTGTGAAGCACTATTGTGTGCCAGCGTTCACATTCAGAGTCCAGTGTGTGAAGCACTATTGCTGCGCCAGCATTCACATTCAGAGTCCAATGTGTGAAGCACTATTGCTGTGCCAGCTTTCACATTCAGAGTCCAGTGTGTGAAGCACTATTGTGTGCCAGCGTTCACATTCAGAGTCCAGTGTGAGAAGCACTATTGTGTGCCAGCGTTCACATTCAGAGTCCAGTGTGTGAAGCACTATTGCTGTGCCAGCTTTCACATCCAGAGTCCGGTGTGTGAAGCACTTTTGCTGTGCCAGCGTTCACATTCAGAGTCCAGTGTGTGAAGCACTATTGCTGCGCCAGCGTTCACATTCAGAGTCCAGTGTGTGAAGCACTATTGTGTGTCAGCGTTCACATTCAGAGTCCAGTGTGTGAAGCTCTATTGCTGTGCCAGCTTTCACATTCAGAGTCCGGAGTGTGAAGCACTTTTGCTGTGCCAGCGTGCGTTCACATTCAGAGTCCAGTGTGAAGCACTATTGCTGTGCCAGCATTCACATTCAGAGTCCAGTGTGTGAAGCCCTATTCCTGCGCCAGCGTTCACATTCAGAGTTCGTTGTGTGAAGCACTATTGTGTGCCATCGTTCACATTCAGAGTCCAGTGTGTGAAGCACTATTGTGTGCCAGCCTTCACATTCAGAGTCCAGTGTGTGAAGCACTATTGTGTGCAAGCGTTCACATTCAGAGTCCAGTGTTTGAAGCATGATTACCGTGCCAGCGTTCACATTCAGAGTCCAGTGTGTGAAGCACTATTGCTGTGCCAGCTTTCACATCCAGAGTCCGGTGTGTGAAGCACTTTTGCTGTGCCAGCGTTCACATTCAGAGTCCAGTGTGTGAAGCACTATTGCTGCGCCAGCGTTCAGATTCAGAGTCCAGTGTGTGAAGCACTATTGTGTGTCAGCGTTCACATTCAGAGTCCAGTGTGTGAAGCTCTATTGCTGTGCCAGCTTTCACATTCAGAGTCCGGAGTGTGAAGCACTTTTGCTGTGCCAGCGTGCGTTCACATTCAGAGTCCAGTGTGAAGCACTATTGCTGTGCCAGCATTCACATTCAGAGTCCAGTGTGTGAAGCCCTATTCCTGCGCCAGCGTTCACATTCAGAGTTCGTTGTGTGAAGCACTATTGTGTGCCATCGTTCACATTCAGAGTCCAGTGTGTGAAGCACTATTGTGTGCCAGCCTTCACATTCAGAGTCCAGTGTGTGAAGCACTATTGTGTGCAAGCGTTCACATTCAGAGTCCAGTGTTTGAAGCATGATTACCGTGCCAGCGTTCACATTCAGAGTCCAGTGTGTGAAGCATTATTGCTGTGCCAGCGTTCACATTCAGAGTCCAGTGTGTGAAGCACTATTGCTGTGCCATCTTTCACATTCAGAGTCCAGTGTGTGAAGCACTATTGTGTGCCAGCGTTCACATTCAGAGTCCAGTGTGTGAAGCACTATTGTGTGCCAGCGTTCACATTCAGAGTCCAGTGTGTGAAGCACTATTGCTGCGCCAGCTTTCACATTCAGAGTCCGGTGTGTGAAGCACTTTTGCTGTGCCAGCGTTCACATTCAGAGTCCAGTGTGTGAAGCACTATTGCTGCGCCAGCGTTCACATTCAGAGTCCAGTGTGTGAAGCACTATTGCTGTGCCAGCTTTCACATTCAGAGTCCAGTGTGTGAAGCACTATTGCTGTGCCAGCTTTCACATTCAGAGTCCGGAGTGTGAAGCACTTTTGCTGTGCCAGCATGCGTTCGCATTCAGAGTCCGGAGTGTGAAGCACTATTGCTGTGCCAGCATTCACATTCAGAGTCCAGTGTGTGAAGCCCTATTCCTGCGCCAGCGTTCACATTCAGAGTTCGGTGTGTGAAGCACTATTGTGTGCCAGCGTTCACATTCAGAGTCCAGTGTGTGAAGCACTATTGTGTGCCAGCGTTCACATTCAGAGTCCAGTGTGTGAAGCACTATTGCTGCGCCAGCGTTCACATTCAGAGTCCAGTGTGTGAAGCACTATTGCTGTGCCAGCGTTCACATTCAGAGTCCAGTGTGTGAAGCACTATTGTGTGCCAGCGTTCACATTCCCAGTCCGGTGTGTGAAGCACTATTGCTGCGCCAGCGTGCGTTCACATTCAGAGTCCAGTGTGTGAAGCTCTATTGCTGTGCCAGCGTTCACATTCAGAGTCCGGAGTGTGAAGCACTATTGCTGTGCCAGCGTTCACATTCAGAGTCCAGTGTGTGAAGCCCTATTCCTGCGCCAGCGTTCACATTCAGAGTTCGGTGTGTGAAGCACTATTGTGTGCCAGCGTTCGCATTCAGAGTCCAGTGTGTGAAGAACTATTGTGTGCCAGCGTTCACATTCAGAGTCCAGTGTGTGAAGCACTATTGCTGCGCCAGCGTTCACATTCAGAGTCCAGTGTGTGAAGCACTATTGCTGTGCCAGCGTTCACATTCAGAGTCCAGTGTGTGAAGCACTATTGTGTGCCAGCGTTCACATTTACAGTCCGGTGTGTGAAGCACTATTGCTGCCCCAGCGTGCGATCACATTCAGAGTCCAGTGTGTGAAGCACTATTGTGTGCCAGCGTTCACATTCAGAGTCCAGTGTGTGAAGCACTATTGTGTGCCAGCGTTCACATTCAGAGTCCAGTGTGTGAAGCACTATTGCTGCGCCAGCTTTCACATTCAGAGTCCGGTGTGTGAAGCACTTTTGCTGTGCCAGCGTTCACATTCAGAGTCCAGTGTGTGAAGCACTATTGCTGCGCCAGCGTTCACATTCAGAGTCCAGTGTGTGAAGCACTATTGCTGTGCCAGCTTTCACATTCAGAGTCCAGTGTGTGAAGCACTATTGCTGTGCCAGCTTTCACATTCAGAGTCCGGAGTGTGAAGCACTTTTGCTGTGCCAGCGTGCGTTCGCATTCAGAGTCCGGAGTGTGAAGCACTATTGCTGTGCCAGCATTCACATTCAGAGTCCAGTGTGTGAAGCCCTATTCCTGCGCCAGCGTTCACATTCAGAGTTCGGTGTGTGAAGCACTATTGTGTGCCAGCGTTCACATTCAGAGTCCAGTGTGTGAAGCACTATTGTGTGCCAGCGTTCACATTCAGAGTCCAGTGTGTGAAGCACTATTGCTGCGCCAGCGTTCACATTCAGAGTCCAGTGTGTGAAGCACTATTGCTGTGCCAGCGTTCACATTCAGAGTCCAGTGTGTGAAGCACTATTGTGTGCCAGCGTTCACTTTCACAGTCCGGTGTGTGAAGCACTATTGCTGCGCCAGCGTTCGTTCACATTCAGAGTCCAGTGTGTGAAGCTCTATTGCTGTGCCAGCGTTCACATTCAGAGTCCGGAGTGTGAAGCACTATTGCTGTGCCAGCGTTCACATGCAGAGTCCAGTGTGTGAAGCCCTATTCCTGCGCCAGCGTTCACATTCAGAGTTCGGTGTGTGAAGCACTATTGTGTGCCAGCGTTCGCATTCAAAGTCCAGTGTGTGAAGAACTATTGTGTGCCAGCGTTCACATTCAGAGTCCAGTGTGTGAAGCACTATTGCTGCGCCAGCGTTCACATTCAGAGTCCAGTGTGTGAAGCACTATTGCTGTGCCAGCGTTCACATTCAGAGTCCAGTGTGTGAAGCACTATTGTGTGCCAGCGTTCACATTTACAGTCCAGTGTGTGAAGCACTATTGCTGCGCCAGCGTGCGTTCACATTCAGAGTCCAGTGTGTGAAGCACTATTGTGTGCCAGCGTTCACATTCAGAGTCCAGTGTGTGAAGCACTATTGCTGTGCCAGCTTTCACATTCAGAGTCCAGTGTGTGAAGCACTATTGTGTGCCAGCGTTCACATTCAGAGTCCAGTGTTTGAAGCATGATTACCGTGCCAGCGTTCACATTCAGAGTCCAGTGTGTGAAGCACTATTGCTGTGCCAGCGTTCACATTCAGAGTCCAGTGTGTGAAGCACTATTGCTGTGCCATCTTTCACATTCAGAGTCCAGTGTGTGAAGCACTATTGTGTGCCAGCGTTCACATTCAGAGTCCAGTGTGTGAAGCACTATTGTGTGCCAGCGTTCACATTCAGAGTCCAGTGTGTGAAGCACTATTGCTGCGCCAGCTTTCACATTCAGAGTCCGGTGTGTGAAGCACTTTTGCTGTGCCAGCGTTCACATTCAGAGTCCAGTGTGTGAAGCACTATTGCTGCGCCAGCGTTCACATTCAGAGTCCAGTGTGTGAATGTGAGAAGTTGGCCTGGTATATGATGTTCACTAGTTAAAGTGACCACCTTGTACCATGCCAAGCAACCCTTATGGTGTGGTTGTAAGTCAACCTTTTTGGACTAGCTGCCCTAGTGGTAGCGTAGGCTAAGCAGTCTTTGAGGCTAAACTCGTGAAACGTGTTAAGCAGGCTGTTTTACCAAATGTAACCCCCTTTTATACCAATGAAAGGACACCACACAGATATATATTGAAAATATATATGTATTTATTTCTCAAAGTAACCCCTAGACTCTTTATGAGCACAGGAGCACAAATCGTTAAACAAGAATACGTTAGAATACACAGAAGTTGCACTTTATATGGATAGGCCCTGGTGGCCGCTCAAACCATATACTAAAATAGTGGTATAAAGACCACGAACAGAAAAGGGAAAAGGCCTAGGGCCTCTAGAATCGCTGGGCCTACAAGGAGCTAACTTTAGTTAGTGACCAGGAGGTCCACGGGTTGCGTGTGCAGAGCAAATAGTCACACGCGAGCTCCCATAGGTTTTCAATGGGTGCGTAAAAGTTACAAAGTTACTGCAAAAAGGATCTTCCGGATGGACTATGAACTCAAGATTGGAAACACAGACACTAGAGATGATTCTCTACACTTGGGCACCGGAGTGCCAGCTTTACCTCACCCACAGGAAGCGGGTGCATAGGTCTCGAAGTGTGTCGGGTTTCTTCTATCTGTTCAATGGAGCCTGAAGACAAAGATGCTGCAGGCGGTCGGTCCGGAAGGGATGTGGTGGATCCAAGGGTGGATCGGAGTTGTAGAAGACCTGTAAGCAGAGGGGACAGTGTTCACAGTCACTAGCCAGTGACCAGCGTGGCACCAGGTGGGTACCAGGCGATGCCGGGTGCAAACAGGAAGAAAGGTGTAGCCTGTCTCTGCAGCCACGTGGTCCCTGAAGGTCGACGACGTCTAGGAGTCGGTGCAAGAGCTGTCCCACGCAGGCGCTCGCTGTCGGCAGTGTCGGCGACTTGATCGAAGCAAACAAGCCTTGGCAAAAGCAATTGTAGTGGAAAGTGAAATAAGCTGATGGTTCTGACCAGCAAGGTCAGAGGGACTGCTCCTTTGGAGGGGAGCAAGGACCAGTCTGGAGCAACCAGACCAGCGGTGTATTTCTTGAAGTTTGTCGCCAAGATGGCCACTAGCCAACAGGCCAGCAACCGGTTAGGCGCGTCGAGTGGCAAAATGTAGAAGGGCCCCACGCAGATCGTGGAGATGCTGGAGGGCTCACCTTTGGTGCAGATGCTGCTCGGGTGTTGGGCTTCTCAGATCCCAAAGCACAACTTGGAGGGAGCCTCGGTTGTCGCGCTTGCAGCTTGTCGTGGTCGTTTCAAGATGGCTGGCTCCACGTGTCTCGGTGCCTCCACGGGTCTCCTCTTTTCAGGGACTGTGGATCGGGCGGTGAGAGGTCTGGAGGTCCAGGTCTTGTCAGTCTCTGGGCTCGGGCTCCGGCGGGAGGCGGCGGCAAAGCAGACGTTGATTTGCTGGATGGTGCTTGCGTTAGCAAGGTGGTCACTCCCTGACCACAGGGGAGATTAGCTTCAGTCCTCTGTGCGGCAGAGCATCGAAGTTCCCGTCTTCTTCTTAGTTTCAAGTTGATTCCAGGATGTCTAAAGTCTTAGGACACAGCTCCTACCTTTATTCGGATTCTAGGGGCCGGACTACCTGCTAGGTCCCTCCCTAAGGGTGGGACCAGGAAGGGGGGTGGTTACACCCCCAATCCTTTGTCCAGCTCACCCCAGGTCCAGGGCTGGTGTGCCCCAGGACCGGTTTGAACTGGCATATGCACCAAGGCTCCTTGTGAGCCTCAGGCATGTCTGGTTCTATTCAAGCCCTACCTGACCAATACACTAAACCCTGTCTGGGGTGGTGCACGCACCTCCCCTGGCAGGAAACCCTTTGTCCACACCTCCCAAGCTGGAAGGACTCCCAGCAGCAGGAGGGCAGACTTGTGTCTGTGGTGGCAGCATCCATTTTGTGGAGCTGAGGCTATGTCTGATTTTACCCGGGTTTCAGGTACTGTACATGTCGTGTCCCTCTAGAAGGGTGGAATGCTAACCCCGTCGCCAGAATTGGCGAGGGGTTAGTATTCCAATTCGTATGACACCTTACTCGACATGTTTTGATAAAGCCAAACCAAAGTTAGCATTTAACCGCGAGGTTCATAATGCACTTAAGAGTATATGGTATGACGATATCTGGAAACAGTAGAAGGAAGTTGTTCCGACCACTGCAGACAGGCTCAGCTCATGCCAGAGCACCATCTCACATGGAACCAAGCACTCTGCCTTCAGGATTGTCAAGGCCTGCCATAGGAGTGACTTATAGGTTAACATGTGTCGCATTTAAGGTTAGGTATAGGTATACTACACCTAAGTAAGAGGTGATTACACCAACTTACCCCAGCTGAGTGATCAGCCGGTTGTGTCAAATTGTTAGGCCAGGCCAGGGGTGGCATAATACATGCTTCAGCCCCTGGTAGGCCTTAGATACACCAATGCCCTGGGTACCTAGTGTACACTGGTACAGGGGCTCACAGGGTGATCCACTTCCAATTGGTTATGCACCTAGGGTGCATAGTGTAAATTTAGTAGAGAGAACAGCAGGCTGGGGGTCTGATTGGCAGGCCCACAGCCTCAATATGTCAAAAACCAGTTAAGCAAAAAGCAAAAATTTGGGTGACCATAGGATAGCAGACCCTACTCTCCAACACAACCCCCCCCCCCAAACGCAGGGACATTAAACTAGCCTTGACCAGTCTCGTCTTCATGTCCTAAGTGGAAGTACCTGGAGAGACCATCTGCATTCCCATGGTCAGTACCTGGCCGGTGCTCCACTGTAAAGTCCATCCCCTGTAGGGAAATGGACCACCTAAGCAGTTTGGGGTTTTCACCCTTCATCTGATTTAGCCACAAGAGGGGCTTATGGTCGGTCTGAATCTTGAAGTGAGTGCCAAACAAGTATGGCCTCAGCTTCTTCAGGGCCCACACCACAGCAAAGGCCTCCCTCTCAATAGCTGACCAATTCTTCTCTCTGGGGGTCAACCTTCTGCTAATAAAAGCAAGGGGTTGGTCTTGACCATCTACATTACGTTGTGACAGCACAGCTCCCACACCCAACTCAGAAGCATCTGTTTGGACAATAAACTCTTTGGAGTAGTCAGGACTTTTCAGGATAGGTGCAGAGCACATGGCCTCCTTCAGGTCATCAAATGCCTTTTGACAGCTTACTGTCCACTGAACCTTTTTGGGCATCTTCTTGGATGTCAGATCATTAAGAGGAGTCACAATGGACCCATAGTTCTTAACAAACTTCCTGTAGTACCCAGTCAAGCCCAAGAAAGCTCGAACTTGAGTCTGGGTGGTTGGAGGAGACCAGTCCTTGATGGATTGTATCTTACTCTCCAGTGGTTGGACTTGGCCTCCACCTACAAGGTGGCCCAAATACACAACCTTACTCTGCCCTATCTGGCACTTAGTAGCCTTGATAGTGAGGCCTGCCCTTTGCAGAGCCTCAAGAGCCTTCTTCAGGTGGATCAGGTGATCCTCCCAGGTGGAGCTAAAGACAGCAATGTCATCAAGATATGCTGCACAAAAGTCATCCAACCCAGTAAGGACTTGATTCACCAACCTTTGGAAGGTGGCAGGTGCATTCTTCAGACCAAAGGGCATCACACCTGGGGTTGAGAATGCTGTTTTGGCCTTAGACTCCTCAGCTAATCTGATTTGCCAATAGCCAGCTGTCAAGTCAAATGTGCTCAAAAACTTAGCAGAAGCTAGTTTGTCTATGAGCTCATCTGCCCTTGGAATAGGGTGTGCATCTGTCCTGGTGACAGCATTGAGACCCCTGTAGTCCACACAGAACCTCATCTCTCTCTTGCCATCTTTGGTGTGAGGTTTGGGGACCAGAACCACTGGGCTAGCCCAGGGGCTCTCTGAGGGTTCAATGACACCTAATTCCAGCATTTTATGTACCTCAGCCTTTATACAGTCCCTGACGTGGTCAGGTTGTCTGTACAGCTTGTTCTTTACAGGCAGACTGTCACCAGTGTCCACCACATGGGTACACCAGTCAGTTTGGCTAGGTATTAGGGAAAACAGATGTTGAAATGATTGTAGAACTTGTCTACATTCAGTCTGCTGATGGGCAGTGAGGTTGCCTCCAAGGGTCACTCCTTCAACTGAGCCATCTTCAGGGTTCTGATACAACAGGTCTGGGAGAGGGTCACTCTCTTCCTCCTGTCCCTCATCTGTAGCCATGAGCAAGCCCATGTCTGCCCTGTCAACATATGCTTTTAACCTGTTAACATGGAGTACCCTGTGGGGACTCCTGAGAGTTCCTAGGTCCACCAAGTAGGTGACCTCTCCCTTCTTTTCCAGGATTGTATGGGGTCCAGACCATTTGTCTTGGAGTGCTGCTGGGGCCACTGGCTCCAACACCCATACCTTCTGTCCTGGCTGAAACTCAACCAAGACAGCCTTTTGGTCATGCCAAGCTTTCTGTAAGGCCTGGCTTGCCTCAAGGTTTTTGGATGCCTTCTCCATATACTCAGCCATCCTGGAGCGGAGACCAAGTACATAGTCCACTATGTCTTGTTTAGGCTTTTTGAGAGGTAACTCCCATCCTTCCTTCACTAAACACAGTGGGCCTCTTACAGGGTGCCCAAACAACAATTCAAAGGGGCTGTAGCCAACTCCTTTTTGTGGGACCTCTCTGTAAGCAAACAGAAGGCAGGGTAGAAGGATGTCCCATCTTCGCCTGAGCTTTTCAGGTAATCCTTTGATCATACCCTTTAGGGTCTTGTTGAATCTCTCTACAAGCCCATTGCATTGTGGGTGATAAGGGGTGGTGAACTTGTAGTTGACACCACATTCCTTCCACATAGCTGTCAAGTATCCTGACATGAAGTTGGTACCTCTGTCAGAAACTACCTCCTTAGGAAACCCCACTCTGGAGAATACTCCCAGCAGGGCCCTGGCCACAACAGGAGCTGTAGTGGTCCTAAGGGGAATTGCCTCTGGATACCTGGTGGCATGATCCACTACCACCAGTATAAATCTGTGCCCAGATGCAGTGGGAGGATCCATGGGACCCACTATATCTAGTCCCACTCTTTCAAAGGGGACCCCCACCACAGGTAGTGGTATTAGGGGGGCCTTTGTTGTGCCACCTGATTTGCCACTGGCTTGGCAGGTCACACAGGAGCGACAAAACTCCTTTGTATCTTCATTCATATGAGGCCAGTGAAAGTGAGGGACAAGCCTGTCCCAAGTCTTGTTCTGGCCTAGATGTCCTGCTAAAGGAATATCATGGGCCAAGGTAAGAAGGAATCCCCTAAATTGCAGAGGTATAACCAACCTCCTGGTTGCACCAGGCTTGGGGTCTCTAGCCTCTGAATAAAGGAGCCCTTCATCCCAATACACTTTATGGGTACCTTGAGCATTCCCAGCAGCCTCAGCAGCAGCCAGCTGTCTGAGGGGTTCAAGAGAGGGACAGGATAACTGAGCCTGCCTCAAGTCAGCCCTTGAAGGTCCCCCTGTCCCCAGAAACTCAACCTGATCAGGTTCAAGCTCTTCAGGGACAGTTCCTTCAGGGTTCTCTAGATCAGCTTCCTGGGAAGGTTGATCATCACTCTGAGGCAGGGGGGAGGCACAGCCTTGACCCTCCTGTTCTTCTTCTTGGTAGGTGCTTGGTCCATTGTTCCAGGATCCAAGACCTGAGGTTCAGTAAGGCACTTTTTGGCCTGTGACCTGGTCACAGCAAGGACATGTGGTGATATACCTAATATCTCTGCATGTGTCCTGTACTCCACTTCAGACCATAGAGAACTCTCTAGGTCATTGCCCAACAAACATTCTACTGGGAGGTCTGCACTAACCACAACCCTTTTGAGGCCAGTTACCCCTCCCCATGAGAAGTTAACAACTGCCACACTATGTGAAGTAGTGGTATTGCTGGCATTGGTCACCAGGTAATTCTCACCTGGTATGTACTGTCCAGGGTCCACAAAGCCTGGTGTCACCATAGTGACACTGGCACATGTGTCCCTGTAGGCTTGAGCCACTTTTTCATTAATTAAAGGAGTCTGTCTGTACTTGCCCAGGTTACTGGGGCTCACAGTCAGGGACAAATCCATGTCCCCATCACAGATCAAGACTGCCTGTGTAAGGGTTCTGTCTAAGTCAGAATCTCCTTCAGTTCCCATAGTGATTCCCACTACACCCTTTGTCTGGGGACCAACACTGTTAACAGTAGTACTGGGAGCAGGTGCCTTAGGGGCAACCGTGTTGGGGGCTCCACCCTTCTTACAATCACTAGTCCAGTGAGTTGTATTCTTGCAATGATTGCACCAGGGTTACTTTTGACCTTCTTTCTTCTTTCCCTTGGATTGTTGTTGGGACCCACCCTCCTTAGCAGTAGTTTGGGGCCCTGTTGAAGACTTCTGGTCTTTAGATTTCTGATCTCCACCCTTCTGGTCTGTTTTCTTCTGATCACCCCCTTGGCCCTGGTTCTGGTTCTTTTGCTTAACCCTGGTTCTGACCAATTTGTCTGCCTTCTTTCCCAATTCTTGGGGAGAGGTCAGATCAGAGTCAACCAAGTGTTGATGCAGTTGCTGGTTTTGACAGTTATTTAAAATCTGTTCTCTCATCATCAAATTGTACAATCCTGTATAATCAGATACCTTACTTCCCAGCAACCAACCCTCCAAAGCCTTAGTGGCACATTCAATGTATTCAGACCAGTCCTGAGTCTGTGTCTTCTGGGTGTCTCTGAACATTAACCTGTACTGTTCAGTGGTTAAGCCTAACCCATCAACTAGGACGCTCTTCAGGACTCTGTAGTTTCTGACATCCTCCTCCCTAACAGTGAGGAGACTGTCTCTGCCTCTTCCTTGAAAGAAGAGCCAGAGGATTGCTGCCCACTGGTCTTCAGGAACCTGCTGCACTTTGCAGGCTCTCTCAAGAGCAGTCATCCATTTGTGGATGTCATCCCCACTTTTGTAGGGGGGCACAACCTTAGACAAGTTCCTATTATCAAAGACCCTATCTTTGTCCTTAGGGACAATGCTGCCACCAGTGGGTATAGACCCACTCTCTTTAGGTTGCCTAGCCTTGTTCAGTTTCTCTTCCATCAGGGCTACCTCTAGCTCCTGCTTCCTGATCCTCAGCTGGGCTTCCTGCATTCTGGCCTCATGTTCCCTCCTCTGAGGGGTGGTCATCCTTCTCCTGGAGTGACCTTGAGAGCCTCTAGAGGTATGAGAAGCATTAGAGTCACCTGAGTGATTCCTTTGCCTCCCAAGCCCCTTGTTAAGTCCACTGGGGAGATCCAATGGGGTGATCCCATTGTCAGTCCCCAATAGCCTTAGCTTAGCAGGGCCAAGTATAACACTTGGCACTGGGCTATTTCTCCCTTCATCATCACTACCATCTGTATCCTTATCACTTTCATCCTCTGTAGTGTGAATCTCACCTAAGGGGTGACTATTGGAAAGGGGTACCTCAGTAGCATCTTCAGAAGGGGGGCCTCCTGTTCCAGTCCCTAAGGGGCCTAACTGGGAAGCTTTCTTGAGCTCTCTCTGATTTTCATCATTTTGCAAGAGTTCTCTGAGCTCAGCAGAGGTAGGGTTCTTGGGCTGTTTAAGGCCTCTAAGAGTTGCCAAATGCCTGAGCTCATTCTGGTTAAGGGTAGCAAAGATGGATGGTGCCCTCTGGGGGTCACTCTCAACAGAGATGGGTACATTGGACCCCTCTGCCCCAGCCATTGCTCTTAAGTGTGGGTGGATGTGTTGCAATCTACCTACACTTGGGTTTACCTACTAAACCTATCTAGTAGTTGTAGTCAGGGTGTGCTACTCCCTTTGCTCTACAACAACTATGTTCAGTAGAACTTAAGTATATCTATTCTTGTTTTATATGTACCTAAAGGTTCCTGTATGATCTTTCAATTGGTAACAAAGAGATTACAGAGGTAAAACACAGCAAGCTCAAATCCAACCGCTGCTCACCAATGTGAGAAGTTGGCCTGGTATATGATGTTCACTAGTTAAAGTGACCACCTTGTACCATGCCAAGCAACCCTTATGGTGTGGTTGTAAGTCAACCTTTTCGGACTAGCTGCCCTAGTGGTAGCGTAGGCTAAGCAGTCTTTGAGGCGAAACTCGTGAAACGTGTTAAGCAGGCTGTTTTACCAAATGTAACCCCCTTTTATACCAATGAAAGGACACCACACAGATATATATTGAAAATATATATGTATTTATTTCTCAAAGTAACCCCTAGACTCTTTATGAGCACAGGAGCACAAATCGTTAAACAAGAATACGTTAGAATACACAGAAGTTGCACTTTATATGGATAGGCCCTGGTGGCCGCTCAAACCATATACTAAAATAGTGGTATAAGTACCATGAACAGAAAAGGGAAAAGGCCTAGGGCCTCTAGAATCGCTGGGCCTACAAGGAGCTAACTTTAGTTAGTGACCAGGAGGTCCACGGGTTGCGTGTGCAGAGCAAATAGTCACACGCGAGCTCCCATAGGTTTTCAATGGGTGCGTAAAAGTTACAAAGTTACTGCAAAAAGGATCTTCCGGATGGACTATGAACTCAAGATTGGAAACACAGACACTAGAGATGATTCTCTACACTTGGGCACCGGAGTGACAGCTTTACCTCACCCACAGGAAGCGGGTGCATAGGTCTCGAAGTGCGTCGGGTTTCTTCTATCTGTTCAATGGAGCCTGAAGACAAAGATGCTGCAGGCGGTCGGTCCGGAAGGGATGTGGTGGATCCAAGGGTGGATCGGAGTTGTAGAAGACCTGTAAGCAGAGGGGACAGTGTTCACAGTCACTAGCCAGTGACCAGCGTGGCACCAGGTGGGTACCAGGCGATGTCGGGTGCAAACAGGAAGAAAGGTGTAGCCTGTCTCTGCAGCCATGTGGTCCCTGAAGGTCGACGACGTCCAGGAGTCGGTTCACGAGTTGTCCCACGCAGGTTCTCGCTGTCGGCAGTGTCGGCGACTTGATCGAAGCAAACAAGCCTTGGCAAAAGCAATTGTAGTGGAAAGTGAAATAAGCTGATGGTTCTGACCAGCAAGGTCAGAGGGACTGCTCCTTTGGAGGGGAGCAAGGACCAGTCTGGAGCAACCAGACCAGTGGTGTATTTCTTGAAGTTCATCGCCAAGATGGCCACTAGCCAACGGGCCAGCAACCGGTTAGGCGCGTCGAGTGGCAAAATGCAGAAGGGCCCCACGCAGATCGTGGAGATGCTGGAGGGCTCACCTTTGGTGCAGATGCTGCTCGGGTGTTGGGCTTCTCAGATCCCAAAGCACAACTTGGAGGGAGCCTCGGTTGTCGCGCTTGCAGCTTGTCGTGGTCGTTTCAAGATGGCTGGCTCCACGTGTCTCGGTGCCTCCACGGGTCTCCTCTTTTCAGGGACTGTGGATCGGGCGGTGAGAGGTCTGGAGGTCCAGGTCTTGTCAGTCTCTGGGCTCGGGCTCCGGCGGGAGGCGGCGGCAAAGCAGACGTTGATTCGCTGGATGGTGCTTGCGTTAGCAAGGTGGTCACTCCCTGACCACGGGGGAGATTAGCTTCAGTCCTCTGTGCGGCAGAGCGTCGAAGTTCCCGTCTTCTTCTTAGTTTCAAGTTGATTCCAGGATGTCTAAAGTCTTAGGACACAGCTCCTACCTTTATTCGGATTTTAGGGGCCGGACTACCTGCTAGGTCCCTCCCTAAGGGTGGGAATAGGAAGGGGGGTGGTTACACCCCCAATCCTTTGTCCAGCTCGCCCCAGGTCCAGGGCTGGTGTGCCCCAGGACCGGTTTGAACTGGCATATGCACCGAGGCTCCTTGTGAGCCTCAGGCATGTCTGGTTCTATTCAAGCCCTACCTGACCAATACACAAAACCCTGTCTGGGGTGGTGCACGCACCTCCCCTGGCAGGAAACCCTTTGTCCACACCTCCCAAGCTGGAAGGACTCCCAGCAGCAGGAGGGCAGACCTGTTGGACCCGGCCTCGTGGCATGGTCCTTACCCCCGTGGATTGTGACCGTTCCCCGCCCCGGCCTTCACGGGCCACCCTTCTGAACTGCACCGAGGCCCTTCATCCTGGGCTGCACGAGGTCGCATACCCCTCGTGGCTCCGCCATCTTGTTGGCACCCACGTGACTCTGTGCACCAGCCAGCGCGACCCCGCTCAACCCGGCCTCGACCCCAGCGAAGCCCCGACATCGAGGCACCACAAACTGGCCAGGGGGTGCCGCAGGAACCATTCATCGCCCCCGGCGGAGGACAGTATCGACGGGACCCCCAACTGTCCTCCCCTCTCGAGGTGTGATCGCCCTGCAACTCCCTTGGGCCTGGCGCCTCTCCTGCTGGGCGTCTGGCCACCTCCACCCGGCCTCTCCGCCCCCACCGGGCGCCTGGGTCCGGACATCAAAGGGCTCCAGACCTATATCTGGGGCGACCCCGCCACAGATCGGCAGTTGTATCCCGGAGTCGAGAGCCCTGCTGATTGAATCGCGGCTGACCCTACGGAGAAGAACTCTTGTCGGAACCATCACGAGCCCTGCTGACTGCGTCGCGGCTCCTTCTTGTGAACACTTTGAAGCCACCTGGAACATCGGAGCCCTGCTGACGCTGTCGCGGCCCAACCTCGCTGAAACCTCCCTCGGAGCCCTGCTGACGACGTCGCGGCTCGAGCTGAGCAGAAACCATCCTGAGAGCCCTGCTGATTGGATCGCGGCTCTCCACAAACTGTACGCCAGAGCCCTGCTGACGCCGTCGCGGCTCGACCCCTCCGAGATCCGGAGGTCCTCCAGCTTGAGGATAAGAACTGGGCCCCAGGTACCCTCGTACCGCACTCCTGCCAAAGACTGTCCCGCTACCCCTACCCTTCCAAAGAGACACTGAGACTTTTGGTGGATCCCTCGATCCCTTCGTGTAAATATTGACCTCGTAACCTTTTTATTGCTGATAAAGAACTGCTTGTCTTGAGACAACCTCCTTGAGTCCTGGGTTGTGGTGTTACTGTGCTAGTACGTGATAGGAGAAGGATCTCTCAGGAGACTTCTCGGCAGCGCTCGGCTACTTCGTACAGTGGGAGGGCCCCCCTTGGTGGTCTCGCCGACTCCTCGGGGTCCGCCTTCCAACATTTGGTGGCAGCGGTGGGATCCGAGCCGAACGCAGTACGTACCAGCCAGTACCCACTAGCTTCCCATCCAAACGTACAGTAATCATGAGCAGCCAGGAAAACAACGCGACAATGGAGTTCCAGCCCGAACGGCTGGAAGAATATACGCACAAAGAGTTAAAACAGTTCTGCAGAGACAAAGGCATTGCAACCACCGGCCTAGGTACCAAAGAGGACATGCAGAAAGCTCTGAGGACATGGCTGGAGGCCGGGGCAGGCCCCTCCCAGGAAGAAGGTCCCTTGCCCCTGACTGAGACCCCATCAACCGCACTGACTCCGGCAACCGGAGGAAGAAAGAGCCTAGAAACCGGCCTCTCCGAAGAAGAAATACGAGAGCGGGAGAAGGTCCGGAACCACGAGCTAGAGCTCGCACAACTGCGGCTGGACGGCGAACTCCAGCTGGCGGAAAAGAAACTGGCCCTAGAGCAGCTACGGCTTCAAGAGGAGATAGAGGAGAAGAGGCGACACCGGGAGTTGGAGGAAAAGAAACTGACCCTTGAGCACGAGCGCAGTCTCAAGGAGCTCGAAATCAAGGCCAAGAACGGAGGGACCAACGCCCCCAGTACTAGAGACACTCTACCGCCTGCCGAGACCAAGGTACATATCCCGAAAGAGGTCGTCAAGGAGTACTACAAGAATGACGACATCCAACAATGGTTCAAGGCCTACGAGGTGGCCATGACCTCTCATCGGGTGCCCCGAAAAGACTGGGGCGCGGGCCTGTGGGGGCGGTTCCTGAGTGAGGGTCGAGACACACTGCTCCAGCTGCCGGAGGAGGTGATGACCTCCTACGATCACATGAAGGAGGCTCTGCTCACCCGCTACGGGCTAACCGCAGAAATGTACCGCCAGCGGTTCAGAGACTGCAAGAAAATCCCGGGCACCACCTGGGTGGAATATGTGGACTTTTTCAGTCGGGCCCTAGAAGGGTGGATCAGAGGTAGCAAAGTAACCACCTACGGCCAGCTGGTCGACCTCATCGTGTGGGAACATCTCTCCAACAATTGCTTCGTGGAACTGAGACAGCACCTCCTCGACAGCAAAATGACCGACCCGCGAAAACTCGCCGTCGAGGCCGATCGATGGGTCAACTCCCGGGTCCCCCGGAACTCAATGGGGGAGTACCAGAGGAACCCCACTGGACCCCCCCGCCAACGCGGTGGAGGGGGAGGGCCGAACAGGAACCGAGACCCTCCCGCCGGGGCCCCCAGGAGCCCCCCTCGAGGGCCACCGCAGCAACAACTCTCTCCGAGCCTAGCCCGAAGGGGGGCGCCCCCGGCCAGGCCCGGACCACGACCACCAGTAACGTGCTACGGCTGCCAACAAACCGGACACTATGCCAGCGATCCGGTCTGCCCCCTGAACCGAAGAAACGGGGCCGGCGGGCCCCCGCCCCGACAGCTGGCGGCCGCCGCCCTGGGAGAAGGAGAAGAGGAAGAGGAGACCCTCGACCGAGGGACCACTGAATGGGAGCCGGCAGCCATGTCCCTGGTCTGCCTGGGTAGCCGAGAAATGGTACCCTGCACCCCCATCCCAAGCAACACCCAGAAGTACCGGCAGCAGGTCACGGTCAATGGACAACGGGCCGAAGCCCTTCGTGACACCGGCGCCAGTGTCACCGCTGTCCGCTGCCACCTGGTGACCCCCGAACAGATCCTACCGAATGTGCTGTGTCCCGTCCGGACGGCCGACAACAGCGAAAGCCTGTGCCAGATGGCCCTGGTCCCCTTCGAGTGGGGAGGGGTGACGGGCCTGCTGAAGGTGACGGTACGCGACGACGCCCCCGTCGACTGCCTCCTGGGGAACGACTTGGAGAGTTCCCCCTGGGCTCAAGTAGAGCGACGAGAGCACCTCCGAATGCTGGGACTATCTGACTGGGCCTGTGCCATCACCCGGTCCATGACCGCCCGGGCCCCCCGCTCATCCTCGGCCTCCGGGGCCGCCCAGCCCGAGGGGCTCGCACCACCTCCCGCCAGCAGCGAGGGGGAGGCGGACGCCGACCCTGGACCTAGTGAATCCTCCCCCGAAGAGATGGCTTCCCCGTGCGCCCTACCAGAGCTGACACAATGGCGACACGAAGGGGGCCCCACCCAGGAGCAGTTCCAACAAGAGCAGCAGTCCTGCCCCACTCTCGAAGGGGTCCGCCAGCAAGCATCCGCCCAAACCAACGGGGACCAGACCGGCACCCACTGGGTCTACTGGGCCGAGGGCCTGCTATACAGTGAGCAGAAAGTGGCAGAACTCGGGGCCAGCCGAGTGTTGGTGGTCCCCCTCCGCTTCCGGGAGTTCCTGCTCAACCTGGCTCATGATGTGCCCCTCGCCGGACACTTGGGGCAAGACAAAACGTACAGCCGTCTGGTGACCCACTTCTACTGGCCCCGGATGCGGAGAGACGTGGACAACCACTGCCGGTCCTGCCAGACCTGCCAAGCCAGCGGGAAGACGGGGGGTCGGGTCAAGGCCCCCTTCCAACCCTTTCCAGCCGTCAGCACCCCGTTCGAACGGGTCGGAATCGATATCGCGGGGCCCCTGGACCCCCAGACCGCCCTGGGCCACCGCTTCATCCTGGTCCTCGTGGACCATGCCACCAGGTACCCAGAGGCGGTCCCGCTAAGAACTATAACGGCCCCCGTGGTAGGCCGGGCCTTAATGGGGATCTTCTCCCGAGTGGGATTTCCCCGCGAAGTGGTGAGCGACAGAGGCACGAACTTTATTTCCAGATACATGCGGTCCCTGTGGCAGCAGTGCGGGGTCACATACAAGTTCACGACCCCCTATCACCCTCAGGGGAACGGACTGGTTGAGCGGTTCAACAGAACATTAAAGGGAATGATCCAGGGCCTAGAAGAGCCCCTCCGGCGGAGATGGGATGTCCTGCTGCCGTGCCTCCTGTTTGCCTATCGGGAGGTCCCGCAGAAGTCCCTGGGGTTCAGCCCGTTTGAACTATTGTACGGACACCCGGTCCGTGGACCGCTCAGCCTGGTCAAAGAGAGCTGGGAGACGAAGCCCCAAGGCGCCCCTCCTGACGTCTACCGATACCTCCTGACCCTCCGAAACCAGACCCGCAAGTTCCGAGCCATGGCCGAAGCCAACCTCGAGGCCAGCCAGGAGGACATGAAGCGGTGGTACGATCGGAACTCCTCCACCATAGAATTCGAGCCAGGTCAGAAGGTATGGGTCATGGCCCCGGTTGAACCCGGCGCCCTCCAGGACAAATGGACCGGGCCCTTCAAGGTAGTGGAGAAGAAAAGTCCCGTCACCTACCTGGTCGACCTGGAGTCCCCCCGGAACCCCCTCCGGGTCCTACATGCTAACAGGCTAAAACCCCACTTTGCCCGGACCGAACTGAGCCTGCTACTGGCGACCGACGAGGGGGGCGAGGACGACTCCGAGCCCCTGCCCGACCTCTTGCAGTCCAACGTACATGATGGAACAATCGGGGGTGTCCGACTCGCCTCTTCCCTGACTCCGGAACAGCGCAACGACTGTCAGCAACTGCTGCAGGACTACGCAGCCCTCTTCTCTCTCACCCCGGGGGTGACCCACTGGTGCGTCCACGACGTCGACACTGGGGAGAGCCCCCCCGTGCGACACAGAGCCTACCGGGTACCCGACCGAGTGCGGGCATGCATCCAGGCCGAAGTAACGAAGATGCTGGCCCTGGGGGTCATCGAACCCTCCGACAGCCCGTGGGCCAGTCCTGTCGTCCTGGTGCCAAAGGCCGCAGCTCCCGGCCGCCCCCCGGAGTTGCGATTCTGCGTGGACTACCGAGCCCTGAATGCAGTGACCAAGACGGACGCCCACCCTATACCCAGGGCCGTCAAACTCATCGACCGCTTAGGGGCCGCTCGCTACTTGAGCACGCTGGACCTCACCGCCGGGTACTGGCAGATCCAGCTCACCCCCGGCGCCCAAGAAAGATCCGCCTTTTCAACCCCGGATGGGCATTACCACTTTCGGGTGATGCCCTTCGGAATGAAGAACGCCCCGGCCACTTTTCAAAGACTGGTGAACAAGGTTTTGGCCGGGCTTGAGGCCTTCAGCGCGGCCTACCTAGATGACATTGCCGTGTACAGCAACCACTGGGCAGAGCACCTCCTTCACATTAAAGCTGTCCTGGCCGCCCTCCAGCGGGCTGGGCTCACAATCAAGGCCAGCAAATGCCAGATCGGCCACGGATCCGTGACCTACCTGGGCCATCAAGTAGGGAGCGGGCAGGTGGCCCCTCTCCAACCGAAAATAGATGCCATCCAGGCCTGGGAACCCCCCACTACCCAGACCGCTGTCCGGGCCTTCCTGGGTCTCACCGGATACTACCGGCGGTTTATCCGGGACTATGGGAGCATTGTTGGCCCCCTCACAGAGCTAACGTCCAAAAAGCAGCCCAAAAAGGTGCACTGGACACCCCGCTGCCAAGCAGCCTTCGACACCCTAAAGACCGCAATGTGTACTGCCCCGGTGCTACAGGCCCCTGACTACAATAAGGAGTTCGTGGTGCAGACGGACGCCTCCGAGTATGGGATCGGGGCCGTCCTGTCCCAGGCCGATCAAAAGGGGATCGACCGACCAGTGGCCTTCATCAGCCGACGGCTACTGCCCCGGGAGCAACGATGGAGCACCATCGAGCGTGAGGCCTTCGCTGTGGTGTGGGCCCTCAAGAAACTCCGGCCCTACCTCTTCGGTACCCACTTCCGGGTCCAGACCGACCACCGGCCCCTGCGGTGGTTAATGCAAATGCGGGGCGAGAACCCCAAGCTGCTGCGGTGGTCCATCTCGCTACAAGGGATGGACTTTGACGTTGAACACCGGCCCGGCAATGACCATGCCAACGCCGACGGCCTGTCCCGCTTCTTCCGCCTTGACGAGGAGAATCCCCAAGGAGATGGGTGACTCTCCATGCCTTCGGCTGGGGGGGACGCCTGTTGGACCCGGCCTCGTGGCATGGTCCTTACCCCCGTGGATTGTGCCCGTTCCCCGCCCCGGCCTTCACGGGCCACCCTTCTGAACTGCACCGAGGCCCTTCATCCTGGGCTGCACGAGGTCGCATACCCCTCGTGGCTCCGCCATCTTGTTGGCACCCACGTGACTCTGTGCACCAGCCAGCGCGACCCCGCTCAACCCGGCCTCGACCCCAGCGAAGCCCCGACATCGAGGCACCACAAACTGGCCAGGGGGTGCCGCAGGAACCATTCATCGCCCCCGGCGGAGGACAGTATCGACGGGACCCCCAACTGTCCTCCCCTCTCGAGGTGTGATCGCCCTGCAACTCCCTTGGGCCTGGCGCCTCTCCTGCTGGGCGTCTGGCCACCTCCACCCGGCCTCTCCGCCCCCACCGGGCGCCTGGGTCCGGATATCAAAGGGCTCCAGACCTATATCTGGGGCGACCCCGCCACAGATCGGCAGTTGTATCCCGGAGTCGAGAGCCCTGCTGATTGAATCGCGGCTGACCCTACGGAGAAGAACTCTTGTCGGAACCATCACGAGCCCTGCTGACTGCGTCGCGGCTCCTTCTTGTGAACACTTTGAAGCCACCTGGAACATCGGAGCCCTGCTGACGCTGTCGCGGCCCAACCTCGCTGAAACCTCCCTCGGAGCCCTGCTGACGACGTCGCGGCTCGAGCTGAGCAGAAACCATCTTGAGAGCCCTGCTGATTGGATCGCGGCTCTCCACGAACTGTACGCCAGAGCCCTGCTGACGCCGTCGCGGCTCGACCCCTCCGAGATCCGGAGGTCCTCCAGCTTGAGGATAAGAACTGGGCCCCAGGTACCCTCGTACCGCACTCCTGCCAAAGACTGTCCCGCTACCCCTACCCTTCCAAAGAGACACTGAGACTTTTGGTGGATCCCTCGATCCCTTCGTGTAAATATTGACCTCGTAACCTTTTTATTGCTGATAAAGAACTGCTTGTCTTGAGACAACCTCCTTGAGTCCTGGGTTGTGGTGTTACTGTGCTAGTACGTGACAGGAGAAGGATCTCTCAGGAGACTTCTCGGCAGCGCTCGGCTACTTCGTACAGTGGGAGGGCCCCCCTTGGTGGTCTCGCCGACTCCTCGGGGTCCGCCTTCCAACACTTGTGTCTGTGGTGGCAGCATCCATTTTGTGGAGCTGAGGCTATGTCTGATTTTACCCGGGTTTCAGGTACTGTACATGTCGTGTCCCTCTAGAAGGGTGGAATGCTAACCCCGTCGCCAGAATTGGCGAGGGGTTAGTATTCCAATTCGTATGACACCTTACTCGACATGTTTTGATAAAGCCAAACCAAAGTTAGCATTTAACCGCGAGGTTCATAATGCACTTAAGAGTATATGGTATGACGATATCTGGAAACAGTAGAAGGAAGTTGTTCCGACCACTGCAGACAGGCTCAGCTCATGCCAGAGCACCATCTCACATGGAACCAAGCACTCTGCCTTCAGGATTGTCAAGGCCTGCCATAGGAGTGACTTATAGGTTAACATGTGTCCCATTTAAGGTTAGGTATAGGTATACTACACCTAAGTAAGAGGTGATTACACCAACTTACCCCAGCTGAGTGATCAGCCAGTTGTGTCAAATTGTTAGGCCAGGCCAGGGGTGGCATAATACATGCTTCAGCCCCTGGTAGGCCTTAGATACACCAATGCCCTTGGTACCTAGTGTACACTGGTACAGGGGCTCACAGGGTGATCCACTTCCAATTGGTTATGCACCTAGGGTGCATAGTGTAAATTTAGTAGAGAGAACAGCAGGCTGGGGGTCTGATTGGCAGGCCCACAGCCTCAATATGTCAAAAACCAGTGAAGCAAAAAGCAAAAATTTGGGTGACCATAGGACAGCAGACCCTACTCTCCTACAGGTGTGTGAAGCACTATTGCTGCGTTCACATTCAGAGTCCAGTGTGTGAAGCACTATTGTGTGCCAGTGTTCACATTTAGAGTCCAGTGTGTGAAGCACTATTGCTGTGCCAGCTTTCCCATTCAGAGTCCGGTGTGTGAAGCACTATTGCTGTGCCAGCGTTCACATTCAGAGTCCAGTGTGTGAAGCCCTATTCCTGCGCCAGCGTTCACATTCAGAGTTCGGTGTGTGAAGCACTATTGTGTGCCAGCGTTCACATTCAGAGTCCAGTGTGTGAAGCACTATTGTGTGCCAGCGTTCACATTCAGAGTCCAGTGTGTGAAGCACTATTGCTGCGCCAGCGTTCACATTCAGAGTCCAGTGTGTGAAGCACTATTGCTGTGCCAGCGTTCACATTCAGAGTCCAGTGTGTGAAGCACTATTGTGTGCCAGCATTCACATTTAGAGTCCGGTGTGTGAAGCACTATTGTGTGCCATCGTTGCCATTCAGAGTCCGGTGAGTGAAGCACTATTGTGTGCCAGCGTTCACATTCAGAGTCCAGTGTTTGAAGCATGATTACTGTGCTAGCGTTCACATTCAGAGTCCAGTGTGTGAAGCACTATTGCTGTGCCAGCGTTCACATTCAGAGTCCAGTGTGTGAAGCACTATTGCTGTGCCAGCTTTCACATTCAGAGTCCAGTGTGTGAAGCACTATTGTGTGCCAGCGTTCACATTCAGAGTCCAGTGTGTGAAGCACTATTGTGTGCCAGCGTTCACATTCAGAGTCCAGTGTGTGAAGCACTATTGCTGTGCCAGCTTTCACATTCAGAGTCCAGTGTGTGAAGCACTATTGCTGCGCCAGCGTTCACATTCAGAGTCCAGTGTGTGAAGCTCTATTGCTGTGCCAGCTTTCACATTCAGAGTCCGGAGTCTGAAGCACTTTTGCTGTGCCAGCATTCCCATTCAGAGTCCGGTGTGTGAAGCACTATTGCTGTGCCAGCGTTCACATTCAGAGTCCAGTGTGTGAAGCACTATTGCTGTGCCAGCTTTCACATTCAGAGTCCGGTGTGTGAAGCACTTTAGCTGTGCCAGCGTTCACATTCAGAGGCCAGTGTGTGAAGCACTATTGCTGTGCCGGCGTTCACATTCAGAGTCCCGTGTGTGAAGCACTATTGTGTGCCAGCGTTCACATTCAGAGTCCAGTGTGTGAAGCACTATTGCTGTGCCAGCGTTCACATTCAGAGTCCGGTGTGTGAAGCACTATTGTGTGCCAGCGTTCACATTCAGGGTTCGGTGTGTGAAGCACTATTGCTGCGCCAGCGTTCACATTCAGAGTCCAGTGTGTGAAGCTCTATTGCTGTGCCAGCTTTCACATTCAGAGTCCGGAGTGTGAAGCACTTTTGCTGTGCCAGCGTGCGTTCACATTCAGAGTACAGTGTGTGAAGCACTATTGCTGTGCCAGCGTTCACATTCAGAGTCCAGTGTATGAAGCCCTATTCCTGCGCCAGCGTTCACATTCAGAGTTCGGTGTGTGAAGCACTATTGTGTGCCAGCGTTCACATTCAGAGTCCAGTGTGTGAAGCAACATTGTGTGCCAGCGTTCACATTCAGAGTCCAGTGTGTGAAGCACTATTGCTGTGCCAGCGTTCCCATTCAGAGTCCGGTGTGTGAAGCACTATTGTGTGCCAGCGTTCACATTCAGAGTCCAGTGTGTGAAGCACTATTGTTGTGCCAGCGTTCACATTCAGAGTCCGGTTTGTGAAGCACTATTGTGTGCCAGCGTTCACATTCAGAGTCTAGTGTTAGAAGCACTATTGTGTTCCAGCGTTCACATTCAGAGTCCGGTGTGTGAAGCACTATTGTGTGCCAGCGTTCACATTCAGAGTCCAGTGTGTGAAGCGCTATTGTGTGCCAGCGTTCACATTCAGAGTCCAGTGTGTGAAGCACTATTGCTGTGCCAGCGTTCCCATTCAGAGTCCGGTGTGTGAAGCACTATTGTGTGCCAGCGTTCACATTCAGAGTCCAGTGTGTGAAGCACTACTGTGTGCCAGCGTTCACATTCAGAGTCCAGTGTGTGAACCACTATTGCTGCGCCAGCGTTCACATTCAGAGTCCAGTGTGTGAAGCACTAATGTGTGCCAGTGTTCACATTCAGAGTCTGGTGTGTGAAGCACTATTGCTGTGCCAGCGTTCCCATTCAGAGTCCGGTGTGTGAAGCCCTATTCCTGCGCCAGCGTTCACATTCAGAGTTCGGTGTGTGAAGCACTATTGTGTGCCAGCGTTCACATTCAGAGTCCAGTGTGTGAAGCACTATTGTGTGCCAGCGTTCACATTCAGAGTCCAGTGTGTGAAGCACTATTGCTGTGCCAGCGTTCACATTCAGAGTCCAGTGTGTGAAGCACTATTGCTGTGCCAGCGTTCACATTCAGAGTCCAGTGTGTGAAACACTATTGTGTGCCAGTGTTCACATTCACAGTCCGGTGTGTGAAGCACTATTGCTGCACCAGCGTGCGTTCACATTCAGAGTCCAGTGTGTGAAGCACTATTGTGTGCCAGCGTTCACATTCAGAGTCCAGTGTGTGAAGCACTATTGCTGTGCCAGCTTTCACATTCAGAGTCCAGTGTGTGAAGCACTATTGTGTGCCATCGTTCACATTCAGAGTCCAGTGTGTGAAGCACTATTGCTGCGCCAGTGTTCACATTCAGAGTCCGGTGTGTGAAGCACTATTGCTCCGCCAGCGTTCACATTCAGAGTCCGGTGTGTGAAGCACTATTGTGTGCCAGCATTCACATTTAGAGTCCGGTGTGTGAAGCACTATTGTTTGCCAGCGTTGCCATTCAGAGTCCGGTGTGTGAAGCACTATTGTGTGCCAGCGTTCACATTCAGAGTCCAGTGTTTGAAGCATGATTACTGTGCCAGCGTTCACATTCAGAGTCCAGTGTGTGAAGCACTATTGCTGTGCCAGCGTTCACATTCAGAGTCCAGTGTGTGAAGCACTATTGCTCCGCCAGCGTTCACATTCAGAGTCCGGTGTGTGAAGCACTATTGTGTGCCAGCATTCACATTTAGAGTCCGGTGTGTGAAGCACTATTGTTTGCCAGCGTTGCCATTCAGAGTCCGGTGTGTGAAGCACTATTGTGTGCCAGCTTTCACATTCAGAGTCCAGTGTGTGAAGCACTATTTCTGTGCCAGCGTTCACATTCAGAGTCCAGTGTGTGAAGCACTATTGCTGTGCCAGCGTTCACATTCCGAGTCCAGTGTGTGAAGCACTATTGCTGCGCCAGCGATCACATTCAGAGTCCGGAGTGTGAAGCACTTTTGCTGTGCCAGCGTGCGTTCGCATTCAGAGTCCAGTGTGTGAAGCACTATTGCTGTGCCAGCGTTCACATTCAGAGTCCAGTGTGTGAAGCCCTATTCCTGCGCCAGCGTTCACATTCAGAGTTCGGTGTGTGAAGCACTATTGTGTGCCAGCGTTCACATTCAGAGTCCAGTGTGTGAAGCAATATTGTGTGCCAGCGTTCACATTCAGAGTCCAGTGTGTGAAGCACTATTGCTGTGGCAGCTTTCACATTCAGAGTCCAGTGTGTGAAGCACTATTGTGTGCCATCGTTCACATTCAGAGTCCAGTGTGTGAAGCACTATTGCTGCGCCAGCATTCACATTTAGAGTCCGGTGTGTGAAGCACTATTGTGTGCCAGCATTCACATTTAGAGTCTGGTGTGTGAAGCACTATTGTGTGCCAGCGTTGCCATTCAGAGTCCGGTGTGTGAAGCACTATTGTGTGCCAGCGTTCACATTCAGAGTCCAGTGTTTGAAGCATGATTACTGTGCCAGCGTTCACATCCAGAGTCCAGTGTGTGAAGCACTATTGCTGTGCCAGCGTTCACATTCAGAGTCCAGTGTGTGAAGCACTATTGCTGTGCCAGCTTTCACATTCAGAGTCCAGTGTGTGAAGCACTATTTCTGTGCCAGCATTCACATTCAGAGTCCAGTGTGTGAAGCACTATTGCTGTGCCAGCTTTCACATTCAGAGTCCGGTGTGTGAAGCACTTTTGCTGTGCCAGCGTTCACATTCAGAGGCCAGTGTGTGAAGCACTATTGCTGTGCCGGCGTTCACATTCAGAGTCCAGTGTGTGAAGCACAATTGCTGCGCCAGCGATCACATTCAGAGTCCGGTGTGTGAAGCACTATTGTGTGCCAGCGTTCACATTCAGAGTCCAGTGTGTGAAGCACTATTGCTGTGCCAGCGTTCACATTCAGAGTCCGGTGTGTGAAGCACTATTGTGTGCCAGCGTTCACATTCAGGGTTCGGTGTGTGAAGCACTTTTGCTGTGCCAGCTTTCACATTCAGAGTCCGGTGTGTGAAGCCCTATTCCTGCGCCAGCGTTCACATTCAGAGTTCGGTGTGTGAAGCACTATTGTGTGCCAGCGTTCACATTCAGAGTCCAGTGTGTGAAGCAATATTGTGTGCCAGCGTTCACATTCAGAGTCCAGTGTGTGAAGCACTATTGCTGCGCCAGCGTTCCCATTCAGAGTCCGGTGTGTGAAGCACTATTGTGTGCCAGCGTTCACATTCAGAGTCCAGTGTGTGAAGCACTATTGCTGTGCCGGCGTTCACATTCAGAGTCCAGTGTGTGAAGCACAATTGCTGCGTGTTGGACAGGCCACACGAAGGGCTTGCTCCCTCCCCGCATGACAGGGCCCAAGCCCCGGCCCCCCAGGCGCGACCCACGAGAATCACCCGCACCCCGTCTCCCGACGGAACTCCTGCCCTCGGACCTCCATGTATCACGGGCCCAAGCCACCACCGGCTCCCTCGGCCGGGTCAAGCCGCCATCTTGGACCCTGCGCCACGAGGCCGCATGGCCTCCCCCCGACCCTAACCCTGGGCCTGGCCGGCCCCGACATCCCGGCACCACCATCCACCCAGGAGGTGAGCGGACCACTTGGCAGGTCAATGGGAGAACGAAGCGCCAAGGACTCTCCCCCGCCAGGTGACGATCGCCTCCAGCTCCCCCAGGCACCGGCTCCACCCCCCGCTGAGTGTCTGGACACCTTCATCCCGGACCCTCCGACCTCCAAGTGCGAGGGTCCGGACATCAAAGGGCACCTGCCCTATAACTGGAGCAGCTCCGGAGCAGGAAGGCAGTTGTATCCTGGAGTCGAGAGACACCGAGAGAACTCAGCCTTGACGGACTACTGGCGCTGCCGTAGCCCTATCTTGTGAACTACCGACCTGCCTGCTGGCGCTGCCGCGGCCTTCTGCAACATCCATCCTCGTCGGGACCTGCTGGCGCTGCCGCGGCCCGTTGTAACGACCATCTTCACCGGGACCTGCTGGCGCTGCCGCGGACCGTACATCGACCATCTTCACTGGGACCTGCTGGCGCTGCCGCGGACCGTGTATCGACCATCTTCACTGGGACCTGCTGGCGCTGCCGCGGCCCGTACCAGCTAGACCACCAAGCTCGAGGATTGTGAGCTACCCACCATACCACCTCAACTACCAGACTGGTAACCAGACTATCCCGCTACCCCCTTTTCCCATCTTGAGAGACTTGAATCGAGGGGACCCCTGAGTCCAGACCTCCTTGTACCTTTTCATCGTACCTTAAGAAGTGCTTATAAAGAACGCTAACGCATCTCCTTGTGTGGTGTCTGTCTGTGGGGGGGAAGTTATTTATCTGTACGATCGCTGGAGACGGCTCTCCCCGGAGACCTCTCCCCTTGTCCTCGGCCGACCCCCCCGGTCCGTCTAACATTGGTGGCCAGCGGCGCGATCCGAATCAACGCGTAATCGTACAGAGAGTAGCTCACCCCACGACAAAACCACGATGTCAGCCAAAGATAGCGGTTCCAATGAAAAGTTCCAAATGGATAAGTTGGAAGAATATAGCCACCGCGAACTTAAACAATTTTGCATGGAACTAGGCATTGCTACCACCGGCCTGAGTACCAAAGATGATTTGAAGCGCGCCCTTGAGTCGTGGGCAGAAACTGGGATCACCGGATCCTCCGACCAAAACAGTGTCGCACCAGAGGGGAACGCCACGGCTCCCGAGGAGCGGGGAACGGGCCTCTCGCAGGAGGAGATCCAGGAAAGAGAAAGGACCAGATTACACGAGTTGGAAATGGCACGACTCAAGATGGACGGTGAACTAAAGTTAGCCGAGCAGAAACTAAATCTAGAGCATCTGCGGCTCCGAGAGGAGCGAGAAGAAAAACAGAGACAGAGAGAGCTTGAGGAAAAAAGAATAACACTCGAACTCGAACACGAGCGCAAACTGGCGGAAATAGAACTTCGGAAACAGAATAAAGAACTGGGGGTGCCTGAGCGACCGCACACCCCAGGGGCAACCGAGAAAAAAGTCCACATCCCCAAGGATGTTGTCCGAGAGTATGTCCGAGAAGACGACATACAGCAGTGGTTCAAAGCCTACGAGATCGCCATGACCTCCCACCGGATCGACCGGAGTGATTGGGGAGCTGGACTATGGGGGAGGTTCGTCAACGAAGGTCGCGATGCCCTATTGCAGCTCCCAGATCACCAGATGTCGTCCTACGACCACATGAAGGCTGCCCTCCTCACCCGCTACGGCCTCACACCCGAGATGTACCGCCAGAGATTCAGAGATTGCACCCGGATCCCGGGTACAACTTGGGTGGAGTACGTAAACTATTTCAGCCGAGCCTTCGAGGGTTGGATCAAGGGGAGCCATGTAACGACCTACGAACAACTCTTTAACCTTATGGTATGGGAACACCTGTCGAACAACTGCTTCGTCGAGCTCAGGCAGCACCTCCTCGACAGTAAATTGACCGACCCCCGGCAGCTCGCCGCTGAAGCTGACCGATGGGAGAGCACCCGAGTGGGCCGGAGAGGACCGCACGAGCAGAACCGAAACAACCAAGGCCAGCACCGTCCCCGGGGAGGAGGAGGAGGCCAGGGGCGAGGGAGAGACACCCTCCCGGCAACACCCGTGGCCAGCACCCCGCCCCCGGCCGGCCGGGGAAACCCCCCGATGCGTCCAGGGTTCCGAGCCAATGTCACGTGCCACCGATGCCAGCGAGTCGGCCATTACGCCAATGACCCGAGCTTACCATAAGGTTAAAGAGTTGTTCGTAGGTCGTTACATGGCTCCCCTTGATCCAACCCTCGAAGGCTCGGCTGAAATAGTTTACGTACTCCACCCAAGTTGTACCCGGGATCCGGGTGCAATCTCTGAATCTCTGGCGGTACATCTCGGGTGTGAGGCCGTAGCGGGTGAGGAGGGCAGCCTTCATGTGGTCGTAGGACGACATGCCAGCGTTCCCATTCAGAGTCCGGTGTGTGAAGCACTATTGTGTGCCAGCGTTCTCATTCAGAGTCCAGTGTGTGAAGCACTATTGCTGTGCCAGCGTTCACATTCAGAGTCCGGTTTGTGAAGCACTATTGTGTGCCAGCGTTCACATTCAGAGTCTAGTGTTAGAAGCACTATTGTGTGCCAGCGTTCACATTCAGAGTCCGGTGTGTGAAGCACTATTGTGTGCCAGCGTTCACATTCAGAGTCCAGTGTGTGAAGCACTATTGCTGTGCCAGCGTTCCCATTCAGAGTCCGGTGTGTGAAGCACTATTGTGTGCCAGCGTTCACATTCAGAGTCCAGTGTGTGAAGCACTACTGTATGCCAGCGTTCACATTCAGAGTCCAGTGTGTGAAGCACTATTGCTGCGCCAGCGTTCACATTCAGAGTCCAGTGTGTGAAGCACTATTGTGTGCCAGCGTTCACATTCAGAGTCCGGTGTGTGAAGCACTATTGCTGTGCCAGCGTTCCCATTCAGAGTCCGGTGTGTGAAGCACTATTGCTGTGCCAGCGTTCACATTTAGAGTCCGGTGTGTGAAGCACTATTGCTGTGCCAGCGTTCCCATTCAGAGTCCGGTGTGTGAAGCACTATTGTGTGCCAGCGTTCACATTCAAAGTCCAGTGTGTAAAGCACTATTGTGTGCCAGCGTTCACATTCAGAGTCCAGTGTGTGAAGCACTATTGCTGCGCCAGCGTTCACATTCAGAGTCCGGTGTGTGAAGCACTATTGTGTGCCAGCGTTCACATTCAGAGTCCGGTGTATGAAGCACTATTGCTGTGCCAGCGTTCCCATTCAGAGTCCGGTGTGTGAAGCAATCAATCAATCAATCAATCATAGGCATTTATAACGCGCACTACTCACCCGGAGGGTCTCAAGGCGCTTGGGGGGGGAGGGGTCCGCTACTGCTCGAACAACCAGGTCTTGAGCTTCTTCCTGAAGGAGAGGTGGTCTTGGGTCAGCCGTAGGTCGCTCGGGAGGGCGTTCCAAGTCTTGGCGGCCAGGTGGGAGAAGGATCTTCCTCCTGTTGTCGCTCTGTGGATGCGGGGGACGGCGGCGAGGGCGTGACTGGTCGAGCGGAGGTGGCGTTTGGGAGCGTAGAAGTTGAGGCGGCTGTTGAGGTAGGTCGGGCCTTGGTTGTGTAGGGCTTTGTGCGCGTGGGTGAGGAGCCGGAAGGTGATTCTTTTGTTGATCGGGAGCCAGTGCAGGTCTCTCAGGTGTCTGGAGATGTGACTTCGTCTAGGGACGTCGAGGATGAGTCTCGCCGAGGCGTTCTGGATCCGCTGGAGTCTCTTCTGGAGCTTGGCGGTGGTACCGGCGTAGAGGGCGTTGCCGTAGTCCAGTCGACTGGTGACGAGGGCCTGGGTGACCGTCTTCCTGGTCTCGGTGGGGATCCACCGGAAGATCTTACGTAGCATGCGCAGGATGTTGAAATAGGACGAGGAGACGGCGTTGACTTGTCTGGTCATGGAGAGGGAGGAGTCCAGGATGAAGCCCAGGTTGCATGCGTGGTCTGTCGGTTTGGGTGCGTTGCCCAGGGCGGGGGGCCACCATGAGTCGTCCCAGGCGGAGGGTGAGGAGCCCAGGATGAGGACTTCCGTCTTGTCTGTGTTCAGTTTCAGGCGGCTGGTCGTCATCCACTCGGCCACGTTTTTCATCCCTTCGTGTAGGTTGGCTCTGGCGGTGGCGGGGTCGTTGGTCAGGGAGAGGATCAGCTGGGTGTCATCGGCATAGGAGATGCTGTTCAGGTTGTGTGGCGTGCGATGGCCGCAAGGGGGCTCATGTAGACATTGAAGAGGGTGGGGCTGAGCGAGGAGCCCTGAGGGACGCTGCAGATGACTTCCGTGGCTTCTGATCTGAACAGGGGCAGGCGGACTCTCTGTGTCCTTCCGGTGAGGAAGGAGATGATCCATTCCAGTGCCTTCTCCTCGATCCCGACGTTGCTGAGGCGCTGCACTAGGGTGCGGTGGCAGACAGTGTAGAATGCCGCGGAGAGGTCCAGGAGGATGAGGGCCGCTGTTTCTCCGTTGTCCAGCAGGGTTCGGATGTCGTCGGTGGCAGCGATGAGGGCGGTCTCGGTGCTGTGGTTGGCCCGGAAGCCTGACCGGGATGGGTCGAGGGAGCCAGTCGTCTCGAGGAAGGCTGCCAGTTGCTTGTTGACGGTCTTCTCGATGACTTTGGCTGGAAACGGAAGGAGCGAGATGGGGCGGTAGTTCTTGAGTTCGGTGGGGTCCGCCGTTGGTTTCTTTAGTAGAGCGCTGAGTTCGGCGTGCTTCCAGCTCTCAGGGAAGGTGGCGGTGTCGAGGGAGGTGTTGATGATGTCCCGCAGGTGGGGTGCGATGACAGCGTCGGCCTTGTTGAAGATGTGGTGAGGGCAGGGGTCGGTTGGGGATCCGGAGTGGATGGAGTTCATCGTGCTGATGGTGTCTTCGAGGTTGATCGGTGTCCAGGCGTTGAGGGTGGTGGTGGGGGGCGTTGGTTTGGTCGTGGGGAGCGTTGGTTGTGTTCTGAAGCTGTTGTGTATGTCAGCGATCTTGTTGTGGAAGTAGGAGGCGAGGGAGTTGCAGAGGTCTTGCGATGGGGTGATGTCGTTGGTTCCGGTGTTGGGGTTGGAGAGCTCTCTGACGATGTTGAAGAGTTCCTTGCTGTTGTGTGCGTTGTTGTCCAGCCGGTGCTTGAATGCTGTTTTCTTGGTGGCGTGGATCAGTTGATGGTGCATTCGGGTGGCGAGCTTGAGGGTAGTGTGAGAAGTTGGCCTGGTATATGATGCTCACTAGTTAAAGTGATCACCTTGTACCATGCCAAGCAACCCTTATGGTGTGGTTGTAAGTCAACCTTTTCGGACTAGCTGCCCTAGTGGTAGCGTAGGCTAAGCAGTCTTTGAGGCTAAACTCGTGAAGCGTGTTAAGCCAGCTGTTTTACCAAATGCAACCCCCTTTTATACCAATGAAAGGACACCACACAGATATATATTCAAAATATATATGTATTTATTTCTCAAGGTAACCCCTAGTCTCTTTATGAGCACAGGAGCACAAATCGTCAAGCAAGATTACAGTAGAATACACAGAAGTTGCACTTTATATGGATAGGCCCTGGTGGCCGCTCGAACCATATACTAAAATAGTGGTATAAGTACCACGAACAGAAAAGGGAAAAGGCCTAGGGCCTCTAGAATCGCTGGGCCTACAAGGAGCTAATTTCAGTTAGTGACCAGGAGGTCCACGGGTGGCGTGTGCAGAGCAAATAGTCACATGCGTGCTCCCATAGGATTCAATGGGTGCGTAAAAAGTACAAAGTTACTGCAAAGAGGATCTTCCGGATGGGCTAGGAACTCAAGATTTGGAACACAGGCACTAGAGATGTAATACTACACTTGGGCACAGGAGTGCCAGCTTTACCTCACCCACAGGAAGCGGGTGCATAGGCCTCGAAGTGCGTCGGGTTTCTTCTATCTGTTCCGTGGAGCCTGTGGACAAAGATGCTGCAGGCGGTCGGTCCTGGAGAGATGCGGTGGATCCAAGAGTGGATCGGAGATGTTGAAGACCTGTAAGCAGAGGGGACAGTGTTCACAGTCACTAGCCAGTGACCAGCGTGGCACCAGGTGGGTACCAGGCAATGTCGGGTGCAAACAGGAAGAAAGGTGTAGCTTGTCTCTGCAGCCACGTGGTCCCTGGAGGTCGACGACGTCCAGGAGTCGGTTCACGAGCTGTCCCACGCAGGCTCTCGCTGTCGGCGGTGTCGGCGACTTGATCGAAGCAAACAAGCCTTGGCAAAAGCAATTGTAGTAGGAGATGAAATAAGCTGATGGTTCTGTCCAGCAAGGTCAGAAGGACTGCTCCTTTGGAAGGGAGCAAGGGCCAGTCTGGAGCAACCAGACCAGTGGTGTATTTCTTGAAGTTCGTCGCCAAGATGGCTACTAGCCAGCGGGCCAGCAACCGGTTAGGCGCGTCGAGTGGCAAAATGCAGAAGGGCCCCACGCAGATCGTGGAGACGCTGGAGGGCTCACCTTTGGTGCAGATGCTGCTCGAGGGTTGGGCTTCTCAGATCCCAAAGCACAACTTGGAGGGAGCCTCGGTTGTTGCGCTTGCAGCTTGTCGTCGTCATTTCCAAGATGGCTGGCTCCACGTGTCTCGGTGCCTCCACGGGTCTCCTCTTTTCAGGGACTGTGGATCGGGCGATGAGAGGTCTGGAGGTCCAGGTCTTGTCAGTCTCTGGGCTCGGGCTCCGGCGGGAGGCGGCGGCAAAGCAGACGTTGATTCGCTGGATGGTGCTTGCGTTAGCAAGGTGGTCACTCCCTGACCACAGGGGAGATTTCCTTCAGTCTTCTGTGCAGCAGAATGTCGAAGTTCCCGTCTTCTTCTTAGTTTCAAGTTGATTCCAGGATGTCTGAAGTCTTAGGACACAGCTCCTACCTTTAAGCGGATTCTAGGGGCCGGACTACCTGCTAGGTCCCTCCCTATGGGTGGGACCAGGAAGGGGGGTGGTTACACCCCCAATCCTTTGTCCAGCTCGCCCCAGGCCCGGGACTGGTGTGCCCCAGGACCGGTTTGAACTGGCATATGCACCGAGGCTCCTTGTGAGCCACAGGCATGTCTGGTTTCTTTCAAGCCCTACCTGACCAATACACAAAATCCTGTCTGGGGTGGTGCATGCACCTCCCCTGGCACGAAACCCTTTGTCCACACCTCCCAAGCTGGAAGGACTCCCAGCAGCAGGAGGGCAGACTTGTGTCTGTGGTGGCAGCATCCATTTTGTGGAGCTGAGGCTATGTCTGATTTTACCCGGGTTTCAGGTACTGTACATGTCGGGTCCCTCTAGAAGGGTGGAATGCTAACACCGTCGCCAGAATTGGCGAGGGGTTAGTATTCCAATTCGTATGACACCTTACTCGACATGTTTTGATAAAGCCAAACCAAAGATAGCATTTAACCGCGAGGTTCATAATGCACTTAAGAGTATATGGTATGACGATATCTGGAAACAGTAGAAGGAAGTTGTTCCGACCACTGCAGACAGGCTCAGCTCATGCCAGAGCACGATCTCACATGGAACCAAGCACTCTGCCTTCAGGATTGTTAAGGCCTGCCATAGGAGTGACTTATAGGTTACCAGGTGTCCCATTTAAGGTTAGGTATAGGTATACTACACCTAAGTAAGAGGTGATTACACCAACTTACCCCAGCTGAGTGATCAGCCAGTTGTGTCAAATTGTTAGGCCAAGCCTGGGGTGGCATAATACATGCTTCAGCCCCTGGCAGGCCTTGGGTACACCAATGCCCTGGGTACCTAGTGTACACTGGTACAGGGGCTGACAGGGTGATCCACTTCCAATTGGTTATGCACCTAGGGTGCATAATTTTAATTTAGTAGAGAACAGCAGGCTGGGGGTCTGATTGGCAGGCCCACAGCCTCAATATGTCAAAAACCAGTGAAGCAAAAAGCAAAAAAGTTTGGGGTGACCATAGGATAGCAGACCCTACTCTCCTACAGGTAGTCATGTTGTCCGGCGTTGGGTCTCTTCTCCAGGCTTTCTCGAGGGCACGGCAGTTCTTCTTGGAGCTCTTGAGTTCGTCGGTGAACCACGGGGCCTTCTTGCTTCCGGGTCTGCTGGGCGGGGTCCTCAGAGGGGCGCGCTCGTCCGCGCAGGTGGAGATCCATTTCGTGAGGTTGTCGGCGGCTTGGCTGGGGTTCGGTGAGCTGGCGGGAGGGTGCTGGCTCAGGGATGCGGCGAGTTGTTCGGCTGTGATCTTGTTCCAGCTTCTTCGTGCAGCCTGTTGCTGGTGGTGGTGGACCGTGGTTCTTTTGAAGGTGAAGTGGATGCAGCTGTGGTCCGTCCAGTGGAGTCCAGTGGCGTGGCTGAAGGAGATGTCTTTGCTGGACGAGAAGACAGCGTCGAGTGTGTGTCCGGCGAGGTGGGTGGGGGTGGTCACCAGCTGCTTGAGTCCGAGGGTGGAGAGGTTGTCAAGCAGGGTGGTGGTGTTGCGGTCGTTGTTGTTCTCCAGGTGGAAGTTGATGTCCCCGAGGAGGATGTAGTCAGCGGAGGGGAGGGCGTGCGGGCTGATGAAGTCGGCGATGTCTTCGCTGAATTGAGTGCGTGGTCCCGGGGGTCGGTAGATCAGGGTGCCTTTGAGGGTGGTCTTGGGGTCGGTGTGGATCTGGAAGTGCAGGTGTTCGGCGGTTGTCAGGGTGTCGTCGGCGTTGGTCGAGATACGGATGGTGTCCCTGTGGATGATGGCGATGCCTCCTCCAGTCTGGTTGTCGCGGTCTCTCCAGATGATCTTGTAGCCCTCTGGGATGGCGATGGCGATGTCGGGCGCTAAGGAGTCGTTCATCCAGGTTTCCATGAGGAAGGCAATGTCAGGAGCTGTGGTGTCGAGGAGGTTCCAGAGTTGAACGGCGTGTCTGTGGACGGAGCGGGTGTTGAGCAGGATGCACTTGAGGTGGTTGCTGCTAGTGTTCCGTTTGGTGGGTGCTGAAGCAGTGCAGGTCCGGATGCAGGAGAACTTGCAGGACTGGCAGGTGAAGGGTCCGTGGGTGCGTCTCGGAGTGGCTCGGTAGCACCCGGGGTTTCGGCCGGTGTTGAGTGCGTTGAGGGTGGCGGCATCGTAGTCCGGCGGGTGGGGTGGCCTCTGCGGGGGCCAGGGGTTCTGGCGCTGGGCGCGGTCCAGGCGCGGACGGGCGCAGACGGGCTTACCTTTGGCGCACCTTCGGCGCTCAATCGGTGCTCCCGCTGCACGCGTCCGCTGCGCGGTCGCTCTGGGGGTGTCATAAGAGGGGAGCCGGGAGGGAGGGTCTGCGGGGAGGCGGGGAGCGCGGGACTCAATCGGCGGGCGGGGGGGCGGGGTCTCGTTGGAAGCGGCGGGAAACCTGGGGGCTCGGTGGCGGCTCTGAGGTGGCTGGGGCGCTGCTCGGCGGCCCTGTGGCGGCTGGGGCGGCGCTCGGCGGCCCTGTGGTGGCTCAGGCAGCAGGTGGCAGCAGGAGGCTCAGCAGGTAAGGAGCAGGCGGGAGGTGTGGGGGTGACCAGGCCGAGGGCGCAGTGGTCGCCCCCACACTATTGCTGTGCCAGCGTTCACATTCAGAGTCCAGTGTGTGAAGCACTATTGTGTGCCATCGTTCACATTCAGAGTCGAGTGTGTGAAGCACTATTGTGTGCCAGCGTTCACATTCAGAGTCCGGTGTGTGAAGCACTATTGCTGTGTTAGCGTTCACATTTAGAGTCCAGTGTGTGAAGCACTATTGTGTGCCAGCGTTCACATTCAGAGTCCAGTGTGTGAAGCACTATTGTGTGCCAGCGTTCCCATTCAGAGTCCGGTGTGAAGCACTATTGGTGCGCCAGTGTTCACATTCAGAGTCCAGTGTGTGAAGCACTGTTGCTGTGCCAGCGTTCCCATTCAGAGTCCGGTGTGTGAAGCACTATTGCTGCGCCAGTGTTCACATTCGGAGTCCAGTGTGTGAAGCACTGTTGCTGTGCCAGCGTTCCCATTCAGAGTCCGGTGTGTGAAGCACTATTGCTGCGCCAGTGTTCACATTCAGAGTCCAGTGTGTGAAGCACTATTGCTGCGCCAGCGTGCGTTCACATTCACAGTCCAGTGTGTGAAGCACTATTGCTGTGCCAGAGTTCACATTTAGAGTCCAGTGTGTGAAGCACTATTGTGTGCCAGCGTTCACATTTAGAGTCCAGTGTGTGAAGCACTATTGTGTGCCAGCATTCACATTCAGAGTCCGGTGTGTGAAGCACTATTGCTGCACCAGCGTTCACATTCAGATTCCAGTGTGTGAAGCACTATTGCTGTGCCAGCGTTCCCATTCAGAGTCCGGTGTGTGAAGCACTATTGTGTGCCAGCATTCACATTCAGAGTCCAGTGTGTGAAGCACTATTGTGTGCCAGCGTTCACATTCAGAGTCCAGTGTGTGAAGCACTATTGTGTGCCAGCGTTCACATTCAGAGTCCAGTGTGTGAAGCACTATTGTGTGCCAGCGTTCACATTCAGAGTCCAGTGTGTGAAGCACTATTGTGTGCCAGCGTTCACATTCAGAGTCCGGTGTGTGAAGCACTATTGTGTGCCAGCATTCACATTCAGAGTCCAGTGTGTGAAGCACTATTGTGTGCCAGCGTTCACATTCAGAGTCCAGTGTGTGAAGCACTATTGTGTGCCAGCGTTCACATTCAGAGTCCAGTGTGTGAAGCACTATTGTGTGCCAGCATTCACATTCAGAGTCCGGTGTGTGAAGCACTATTGTGTGCCAGCATTCACATTCAAAGTCCAGTGTGTGAAGCACTATTGTGTGCCAGCGTTCACATTCAGAGTCCGGTGTGTGAAGCACTATTGCTGCGCCAGCATTCACATTCAGAGTCCGGTGTGTGCAGCACTATTGTGTGCCAGCGTTCACATTCAGAGTCCAGTGTGTGAAGCACTATTGTGTGCCAGCGTTCACATTCAGAGTCCGGTGTGTGCAGCACTATTGTGTGCCAGCGTTCACATTCAGAGTCCAGTGTGTGAAGCACTATTGTTGTGCCAGCGTTCACATTCAGAGTCCGGTGTGTGAAGCACTATTGTGTGCCAGCGTTCACATTCAGAGTCCAGTGTGTGAAGCACTATTGTTGTGCCAGCGTTCACATTCAGAGTCCGGTGTGTGAAGCACTATTGTTGTGCCAGCGTTCACATTCAGAGTCCAGTGTGTGAAGCACTATTGTTGTGCCAGCGTTCACATTCAGAGTCCGGTGTGTGAAGCACTATTGTGTGCCAGCGTTCACATTCAGAGTCCAGTGGGTGAAGCACTATTGTTGTGCCAGCGTTCACATTCAGAGTCCGGTGTGTGAAGCACTATTGTGTGCCAGCGTTCACATTCAGAGTCCAGTGTGTGAAGCACTATTGCTGTGCCAGCGTTCACATTCCGGGTCCGGTGTGTGAAGCACTATTGTGTGCCAGCGTTCACATTCAGGGTCCGGTGTGTGAAGCACTATTGCTGTGCCAGCGTTCCCATTCAGAGTCCGGTGTGTGAAGCACTATTGTGTGGTACAAAAGGGGGTGGTGATGGACGGAGCATCAGAACCATTCAAACACTCACACCCAGTCCACAGATCTGGGTTTGATCCATCACCGTTCTTTAGCCCACTCTGCCACCCCAGTTCAGACATGGCCATATGCAAATCAGTCTGACCCTGTGCCTCATGGGAACAGTCCAGCCCGAACTGCCAAGCCATGCCTTCCCAGACTGATCAGACTGATTTGCATATGGCCATGTCTGAACTGGGGTGGCAGAGTGGGCTAAAGAATGGTGATGGATTAAACCCAGATCAGTTGACTGGGGGTGAGTGCTTGCAATGTTCAACACTCCGTCCATCATTCCCTTGGTTTAAGCACTATTGTGTGCCAGAGTTCACATTCAGAGTCCAGTGTGTGAAGCACTATTGTGTGCCAGCGTTCACATTCAGAGTCCAGTGTGTGAAGCACTATTGTGTGCCAGTATTCACACTTCAGCTTCGTGTATGAAGTGCGTGTGATGCACTACTGCTGCACCAGTGTTCCCACCACATAAACTTCCACAGCCTACCACAGACCTCCCCTCAGCCGGACTCTGGTACTGGCGGCTTCTCCTCATTGCTCCTGAGACACCTGCCCCTGCACATCAAAGCCTCCTCCTCGGGTCTGTGCCAGAAACTGAAGACCGGGCTCTGCCACATTGTAAAAGCACATAATATAGCACACCTGGGCCCTGTGTGTGGCGCACTATTGCCATGTCCTCGTGCACGGTTAGGCCCTATGCGTGAAGTACTATTGCCCTGCCCTCGTGCACCTTTATGCCCTATGCGCGAAGCACTATTGCCATGCCCTCGTGCACGGTTAGGCACTATGCGTGAGACACTATTGCCGAGCACTCGTACACGGTTAGGTACTATGTGAGAAGCACTATTGTCGCGCCAAAGTGCACGGTTAGGCACTATGCGTGAAGCACTATTGCCGAGCCCTCATGCACGGTTAGGCAAGCATTATTTCCGGCGTGCCCACGTGCACGTTTAGGCCTTATGCGTGAAGCACTATTGCCGAGCCATCGTGCAGTTAGGCACTATGCCTGAAGCACTATTGCCGTCATGCCGCGCCCAAGTGCACGTTTAGGCACTGTGCGTGAAGCACTATTGCCGTCATGCCGCGCCCAAGTGCACGTTTAGGCACTGTGCGTGAAGCACTATTGCCGCGTCCAAGTGTACAGTTAGGCACTAAGCCTGAAGCACTATTGCCGCGCCCAAGTGTACAGTTAGGCCCTATGCCTGAAGCACTATTGCCGCGCCCAAGTGTACAGTTAGGCCCTATGCCTGAAGCACTATTGCCGCGCCCAAGTGTACAGTTAGGCACTAAGCCTGAAGCACTATTGCCGCGCCCAAGTGTACAGTTAGGCCCTATGCCTGAAGCACTATTGCCGCGCCCAAGTGTACAGTTAGGCACGAAGCCTGAAGCACTATTGCCGCGCCCAAGTGTACAGTTAGGCCCTATGCCTGAAGCACTATTGCCGCGCCCAAGTGTACAGTTAGGCCCTATGCCTGAAGCACTATTGCCGCGCCCAAGTGTACAGTTAGGCACTAAGCCTGAAGCACTATTGCCGCGCCCAAGTGTACAGTTAGGCCCTATGCCTGAAGCACTATTGCCGCGCCCAAGTGTACAGTTAGGCACGAAGCCTGAAGCACTATTGCCGCGCCCAAGTGTACAGTTAGGCCCTATGCCTGAAGCATTCGTGCCATGGGGCTCGTCACGCTTTCTCCGGACCCAGAGGCGCAACTAGAGCCAAATTTCGAGGCGCGCGGGGTGGGGGGGGGGAGTGGGGGGGGGGCTAAGAAAACATTTCGGGGGGCGGCTGAATCTTTAAGAAATAGGCAGAAGGGAGCTGCAGGGGCTCTTAGAAGGGGTGAAACAACAGCGAGGCCTCATTACAATGCAAACGGTCTTTTAAAGACTGTGAAGTGCTCGGGTGCGGCTGTGTGTGCCCGGAAGCTGTCTCATCCCGGGCTGCCACACAGGAGGGGGGGGGGGGGGGGCTGAAGCCCTTTGAGTCCAATGGGTGTTGCGCCGCCTGTGACCGGACCCCAGCATCAGCGCTCAAGCTCTCACCCCAGGCCGGAGGTGCTCGGATGTGGCGCAGGCAGCGCGCCCGGTCACGTAGGCAGGCCCGTGCGCTCTCTCCCTTCTGGAGGGCACGTGCCTCGCGCTCATGCCAGGCCGGCTGGCTGGCACAGGGTACATATTGTACTTATGGATATTTATAGAGTGTGAACTTATCTGCTGAGCGCTGGAGATCTGCAGGGGCCCCTGAGGTACCCTGAGCAGGGGGTGGTCGCTATGAGGGAGAGGGCACGGTGGAGGGGGCTACAGCTAGGATCACTGCTCCCGCGCTTGCCCTCACAGCACCCAAGACCGCAGTGCCAGCCCCAAGTGGTTTGCAGTTTGTCCATCAGGTCGGTGTGACCCCTGACCCCCACAGGTGACATGAGTACGAAGCACTTCTAGGAGTAACATGGGTGACTCGAGGTGACCCGAAGTGCATCCCTTCCTACCCTATTTACTGCAAATACCTACCGAGGCTGGGGCAGCTATCAACGGTGCAGCAGGTGCAGTGACACCGGGGTCCAGGACTCGGAAGGGCCCCACTGAGCCCAGGTATTGTTGTCATGAATTACACAACCAGCCGTGAGAGGGCCGGGCTTGGAGGCGATGTGGTCACTCTGTAGCTGTGGCTGATATTATCGGATCAAGTCGAGTGCAATTCTGGGTGGTCCGCTCGAGTATTGATCAGTGAGCGGCCCTAGTGAGCCAGGCCCTCACACCACCCGTGGCGGACGCTAGGATCAGCACAAACCAGGAACCTTAACCCACCCGAAATGTGTCCAAATGTTTGTACAGTTTGCAGTTTGATGACGACTGCGTGTTGCAATGCTTTGACAGGAACCGGAAGTTGCAAATTTGTCCCAATGTTAGCTGGATATCCGGGGCACCCTCTCCACCCCCACCCCCATCATCCCCTTCCTTCTCCCGAGTGACTTCAACTAAATGGCAACCAGGGCACAGGAAGCGGACATTGCGACATTGTTCTGCTCCAGTGACTGCATCAATGCCTACTTGACCCTGCGGACTGCAGAGCTACTTTGTGGCCTCTCGGCCACTCTCTCCACGCCCCCTCACTCCAGAGGATCACGTGACCTCACCACCACTCTCCATGCCCGCTCACTCCAGAGGAGCACATGTGACCTCACTGCCACTCTCTCCACGCCCCCTCACTACAGAGGATCACGTGACCTCACCACCACTCTACATGCCCGCTCACTCCAGGGGAGCACATGTGACCTCACTGCCACTCTCTCCACGCCCCCTCACTACAGAGGATCACGTGACCTCACCACCACTCTCCATGCCTGCTCACTCCAGGGGAGCACATGTGACCTCACTGCCACTCTCTCCACGCCCCCTCACTACAGAGGATCACGTGACCTCACCACCACTCTCCATGCCCGCTCACTCCAGGGGAGCACATGTGACCTCACTGCCACTCTCTCCACGCCCCCTCACTCCAGAGGATCACGTGACCTCACCACCACTCTCCATGCCCGCTCACTCCAGGGGAGCACATGTGACCTCACTACCACTCTCTCCACGCCCCCTCACTCCAGAGGATCACGTGACCTCACCACCACTCTCCATGCCTGCTCACTCCAGGGGAGCACATGTGACCTCACTGCCACTCTCTCCACGCCCCCTCACTCCAGAGGATCACGTGACCTCACCACCACTCTCCATGCCCGCTCACTCCAGGGGAGCACATGTGACCTCACTGCCACTCTCTCCACGCCCCCTCACTCCAGAGGATCACGTGACCTCACCACCACTCTCCATGCCCGCTCACTCCAGAGGATCACGTGACCTCACCACCACTCTCCATGCCCGCTCACTCCAGGGGAGCACATGTGACCTCACTGCCACTCTCTCCACGCCCCCTCACTACAGAGGATCACATGACCTCACCACCACTCTCCATGCCTGCTCACTCCAGGGGAGCACATGTGACCTGTGGTAAATAATTTAATTACCGGGACTTAATTTGATACAGAAACATAATAAAAATAGCTCAGTAAATAAGAGGCAGAATCCGTGGTATTAGAGGTTCGGAATGGGCTTTATTCCAATGAATGATTCGAATCGGTTGCTCCAAGTTCCATCACCACGAAGGTTCAGGAAGTGAAGTACATACATTATTGATAATTATTCACTTTTATACAATAGGCATTACAGTGAAGTAAATGCAAGAGGCGTAACAATTGATAGCAAAGATAACATTTCACATGCGTAGCTGAAGGAGGCGTAAGTGGGAGTAACAAGGAAAACGTCATTGGTTGTGATGTCACATATGGGTGGACCTATGAAATAATTTCGCAATGTCAGCAGAAATACTTGGCAGAGATGCGCGCGCAGCAGTATGACGTGTAATTGACGTGCAACTAGGGGGTGAAGGGGACTTGACATTTAGCTCTACATGTGGCGGCAGAAGTCTGGAGGGTCAAGTCAACCTAATCCCAAATCATATCTAACATCCTATGTTTAAAGAACTATGTTATCCAGAAGAGAGGTCTCTTAGAGTAGAATCTTATTCTATACTGACTATACTGACTGTTAGTGCGTGTACAAGCGTCTAAGTGTCTACACTAGATGCGAGGGCAGGAATCTTCCATAGTAACAGGGCTATGAATTACTTGCATGAAGACAGAGAAACCGGGCCTTTGCTCGGTAGCTGGAAGAATGTTTACTGAAACTACTAGACAGGAATGCATTGGGCAGGGGGCGGAGCAGATAATTTCGAAGGTGAAATACAGTTTCTTGGCAGGCAACAGGCTGATGTCAGGCTTCGTGAGCCGCGCAGGGAATGAGACAAAGTTCATGGTCACAGATGCAGGCTCAGACTGGAGCTTCAGAGGCAGAAAGCAAGAAAAGCTTGATGACAGAATCAGGGCCTACTTGCCTGGACTGTAAAATGGCATAAGTAAACCATATAAAGCCGGTGGCCTTTCATACTTAGGAATGGAATATCCGGCCTATTCATGGCGGATCTGTAAGAGGACATGTTGACGGTGGACGCACATGTGTTTGCGTCTTCATAACTGGAACTGGAGGGAGTATACATGTACTTGTGATTCATACATGAAACCGTTGGGGTCCAAGATAGGGGACATAACTGATCAGAAAAATCCATATTTCCACATTCCCTCCTTGTCCCCTACTTGCCCGTCAAGAGATATCAATCTTCATCAATCCATTGATCTGTTCATATAGCATCATTTGTTCTTCTTTTTTCTTCTGGGACGAATGAAATCTTGGTGATGGGACACACGATGTGGCACACAGACCACAAATCGCTGGTCCACATTGTAGGCATAGACAGCAACTGAATAGTATGAGGAAGCCAATACCTAGGAAGGATAGGACCTTCCATCCAAAGGTAGATAATACATTCCAAAACCAACCGGACCAAGTCCAGGTGCCTGGATTCTGGTGTATCTGGCTTACAATCTTATGAAGGCGAGTTATGGCTTTATATACAGATGGCGAATTTTCTGGTATGAAAATGCAACAACTTGATCCGATGACCCTACAAGCTCCGCCCCTATCGGCCAGGATGACGTCAAGGACAAGACGATTTTGAAGCACAACAATCCGCATAGCAGACTGTTCTTCTGTTAAATTGCCTAAGGCGGAAATAGTTTCGTTCACTACTGCTTCAAGGGTTCTAGTTAATCTACGTATCAGCTTACTATTGGTAACGGTACCTATATAGGGAAAGAGACCTTTATTGAAATCTGTGTATTTTTCCCATGCTGTTTCAGTGTAATCGACAATTGGGAGATCTCTCCTTTCTCTATTGTGTACTAAATGAGTATTTCTGTGATAATCGGGAGGAGCTAGGAAAATGGGTGGCAAAAGAAATCCAATGTAGCAGGTACCCTCCCAATCTAGAGGCAAACGTACATACGCCGTCTGACCACATATAAAATAGGAATGGCGGGAAGCTCTAAATGTCGACTTGCCTTGATCACTGAATTCTATTACAGTGGTGCATCTACTATGGCCCATATGTATGGAACCATTCTTTCTTACACATAATTCACCTTTTACTGAAAATACTGACATGGCGGGCAAAATTGGAGTAGCTTCGGATTCGACATTTAGGATCATAAGATTAAGCGTAAAATTACCTAATCCATATACTTCATTTTCTAGATCAGTTCCTGTTCTCTTCGGAAGTCCCTCCTTGTTAGGGTAGCAGACTTTAAGTAAAACTAAGTTCAAATTTCCCCATACCCAGTTGTCTTGATAAACTGCAGAATTTGAATCTAGGGAATTAATTAAACTAAACCATGCTCCACAGGAGCCGTTGTGTGTGAATGGGTATGGAAAAAGAGGTAGAATTCCTTTATAATTCTGATAGGGAGGGAGTCGGCCACATATCCAACAATTTGTAGCATTGCTAACCTGATGGGAATGATGTAACATACTAATAAAAGTGTTATTGCGCAGCGCAAATCTATACGATAATTCATGCGGGGGTAGGTCACTAAAAGAATGTTCAGCAGTAACATTATAAACATGTCTAGAAATAGGATAATATATGTGCAACAATATACTTGCAGTAATTATTAAGAAACTTAGGAAAAACAAAATTAATAACGTCACTGTGCAATGACTACGCAGTGATTTACAGTATGCATGTCGTTTCAACATTTTTCGGGTGTTTTCTCTATTCAGATCTAAGGGATACATGTCAGGGACAAATTCAACCGCTTCACCTTGGAGAGGACTTAAACAATCAAATTTCCCGACCGGTTAGATCTGAGTTTTAGTTTATATTGTTCGTGACTACTGGTTTCAACAAAAGGAAGTTTTGAGTCAATGGGTGAAGACACACAAGGTGTGGTGTTTACGTCCGATGGTAGTCCATGAAATTTCTTGATATGACTTGAATGTATCCAGCCTTTTCTGCCCTCGATCTTCACGGCTGTCCTTGTGGTGAGCAAGACCAATTTCGGTGACTTCCACCTAGGATCCAGCTGAGTCTTTCGATCAAAGTTCCTCACTAAAACGAGATCCCCTGGAATTACGTCATGGGGTTTCACCTCAGTGTTGTCAGGAAAGGCTGCAGCTACCTGTGAACGACAAGATTGTAGTGCAGACATCAAGGAAGCCAAATAATCTGTCAGCATATTACAGTCAATATCAGTTATTTTACGTGGTATAGGCGTCCCCCACATATTTGGTGGTCTGCCAAAGATCACCTCATACGGGGATAGCCCTGTTCGAGAGTGTGCTACCATTCTCATGTAAAAGAGTGCAACTGGTAAGGCTACTACCCAGTCGACACCCTTCTCTCTGCATATCTTGGACAATCTGATTTTCAGAATCTGATTATGTCTTTCTACGAGACCTGCTGCTTCGGGGTGTCGGACACAGTGGAATTTCCACTGATAGCCTAACAAAAGTGAAACGTGTTTCATTAGTTCGGATGAGAACGGCTGGCCGTTATCTGAGTAGACAGCACGTGGTAAACCGTATCGTGGGAAGAATTCTCGAACTAACTGTTTGGCAGTAGTCGGGGCAGTGTAATCTGAAACCGGGTATGCCTCTGTCCAACGGGAAAGAGCACAGACAACTACGAGAACATATTTGAATCCTCGACATCGTTCCATCTGGACATAATCCATCTGGAGGACTTCAAAAGGGTGATCAGGAGACTGAAATCCACCCTGCTCTACGGGAACGCTTTTTCCTGGGTTGAACTGACAACAGATTATACAGGTACGAACCTTTTGTTTAGCTGCTGCTCGTAAATGTTTATTGAACCAAATGTGTTGGATGCTGTCTAGCATAGCTTTTTCTCCTAGATGTGCTGGACTTATGTATAGTGTTAATAATAACTTGGACCATTGAATCAGGAAGGAACCACACAGATTTTTCCTTCGTCATCCATCCTTGGTCCGTTTGAATCCCTCCTAATTCAGTCCATTTCTTTATTTCGTCTGGAGTAGCATGTGTCTGTATGTCAATTACGTCAAGAGCGGGATCTTTAATCGTCATACAATGTGTTGGCGTCGGGACTATTGTCTTTGTCACGTCGGATGTTTGAGTTTGAGCAGTCTGTTTAGCTGTTCTGTCAGCTAGATCATTGCCTTGAGAAATGATATCAGTAACTTTCGTATGAGCTTTACATTTCATAATTGATATTGCAGTGGGTAGATGTATTGCATCTAATAAAGCATGAATGAGGGGTCCGTGCTGAATGTGGGCACCGTGAGAAGTTAAATAACCTCTCTCTCGCCACAGCACGCCGAAGTCATGTACAACTCCGAATGCATAACGTGAATCAGTGTATATGTTGACTTTTTTATTTGCGGCTTGAATACAGGCTTGTGTCAGAGCGACGAGCTCTGCTGCTTGAGCGGACAAGGTATTTATGCAATTTGTTTCAATGATTTCAGTGTCTGTTGTGACTGCGTAAGCGGCCACTAACTCTCCTGTACTTGTTCTCATACATGAACCATCTACATACAACGTCAGGTCTGGGTCTGACAATGGGACATCTGTCAAGTCTTGTCTGGGTTTCGTCGTGATTGTAATAACGTCAATACAGTCATGCGCTAGTGGGTCTGTTCCAATTACGGGTAAAAGTGTGGCAGGATTCAATGTGTTACAACGTCTGATTTCTATATGTGGTTGGAACAATGTTAATTCATACCCTGTAAGTCGCGCTATAGTTAAATGTTGTGTTTGCGTTCGATTCAAAAGAACCTCTACTGCATGCGGTACTCGTACTGTCAATGGATGTCCTAACACTATGGCATCGCTTTGTCTGATTGCTAAAGCTGTCGCTGCCACTGATTTTAGGCACGCAGGCAGAGCCTGAGCTACGGGATCTAATGTACTAGAAAAATAAGCACACGGTTTGTGTGATCCTGCTTGTTCCTGTGTGAGTACTGACAAGGCAGTACCTTCGCGTTCTGTAACAAAAAGTATAAACTGTTTATTGTAACATGGTGTTGCTAAAACCGGTGCTTGACATAAAGCTTTCTTTAAGCTTTCAAAAGCTTGTGTATGTTCCTGAGTCCAAGGGAGAACAGTCGATGTGGCTGCCTCCTGTGTTGTCAACTGAATGAGTTGTTTTGCTAGAAATGCATACTGAGGGATCCACTGCCTACAATATGAAGTGAGGCCTATAAAAGCCCGCACCTCCTTTTGTGTCTTGGGTATTGGCATGTTAGCTATTAACTGAATGCGGTCGGGTGTAAGCTGCCTTCCCTCCTTGGACAGCGAGTGTCCAAGATAAACAACTCGCTGGACACAGAATTGCAGCTTAGAAGGGGACACCTTGTGCCCCTTTTCGGCTAGAAATTGTAAAACTGTCAGTGATGCTTTCTCACATTCAGGTTCGCTTCTGGCGGTGATCAGCAGATCATCGACATATTGAAGCAGGGCAGTGTTTACTGGCATGTGGATACTGTCGAGTTCTCGTTTCAGTGCTTGGCTATAGATGCTGGGGCTTTCTGTAAATCCTTGAGGTGCGCGTGAGAATTTAAAGCTACGTCCATTTAAACTAAATCCGAACAAGTATTGGCTTTCCGGATCTATAGGGACGCTGAAAAAGGCATTTTTGAGATCAATTACAGTAAAGAATGTTGCTTCGGAATCAATAGCTGTCAGTAATGACGAGATATCTGGGACCACAGGGAATTGTGGCACAATGCATTTGTTCAATTCGCGCAGATCAATAACCAATCGATATACTGGCGGGGCCTTCGGATCTGTTCGTTTAAGAATCGGAATTATCGGTGAATTACATACATTGGAGTCTGTTTCCACAACCACTCCTTGGGCAATGAGCTCGTCAATGATTTGTAGTAAAGCCACTACAGCATCTGGTGGTAACTTGTATTGTCGCATTCGTGGTAGTACCACTCCTGCCTTTAGTGTAACTCGATATGGTGTAATATTCATGCAACCAACATCAGTAGGGCCTTGTGCCCATAGATGTGTAGGTAAAGTCTGCAGTCGGGGATCCATGTCTCGAGACACATAGTGACCTTTGAAATCACGTAAAAACAATCTTACTCCTTCCGGAGAACAACATATTATAGCTCCTAGAGCTTTCAGTGTTTTTATACCTAACAAGTTTTCTGGACATGATTTAGTAAGCAATAAATCTGTAGTTCTGGTCAAGGGTCCTATCGTCAGTGGAAGAGGCTGTGATACTTCGTTAACAATAGGTTTTCCTGAAAAACCAAGGGAAATATTCTGTGAGCCTGAGAGGGGTGCCCCTGGAACTTCACTACGCTTTATGGTTGTTCGACTTGCCCCTGTATCGAGTAAAAATTTTCTATCTTGACCTAATAATTCACTATGTACATAAGGTCCTTCTTGGTCTACAGGGACCTCGATAAGGGGTAAGTCAACTTCCCTCTCTAGGCTGTTTCATGCATATCGTTGATAATCAGGATAGTCATACTGTGCGGTCTGGTACAGCTGTCGTGTCGTGGTTTGTGTGGCAGCAACAGGCAGCGTAGGTGCAGTTGGCACAAACTGTATAGACTGTTGTGGAGCTGGCATGGACTGTGCATGCTGCGAGGCTCCTTGTTCATTCTGATCCTGTCTAAGTGGCCGTGGTCTTTCTTTTGTAATACCTGTGGCGATATTACGCTTCAGGACTGGACAATCGTGTATATAATGACCTGGTTGTTTACAATAGTTGCATGTCCCTTTTACAGGTCCTGCTGAATCACCGGAATGTGTCGTACCCTTTTTATGTCCTTCAGCTGGAACTGTCTGGGAGACTAGCATTTTCATTTTCGTGTCTTTCATGCGTCTTTGTTCATGATCTTGTTCCTCTCTAATTCTATTGTGATGATACTGTAACATTTGTAACATTTGTGATGGGGTGTTACCTTGCCAGGTACTCTCGAATTTTAATACTCTATTCTTCACTTGGGGCAAGGAATTTTCAACTAATTTTGTCACAAACAGATGTGGGTATGATTCGCTACTTGCTTTTATGCCAGTATTTATACCAAAACATTTTTCAAATCGTGCATAGAAATCACTAGTGTCTTCATCTTGCTTTTGTTTACAGGCTGAAATTGCACCCCAGTCTTCCTTTTTCGTAGTTAATAAACGTGGCAGTACCTGTACTAGTAAACCTGGTAGTGCTTTAGTTTTGTCCCCAAGCCCCGAACCTGGACCTCGGGCCTTTTCTTCATTTTCTAATGCTGTCCAGTCTATCTTTTGGTCTCCCACCTCCCACTCTTTTTCCTTGAGTTTTTCATAAATGCCAGCAGGCATCAATACCTTTAATATGGTCATAATGTCGGGATAGGTATACTCTCCCATGAGTAACATGTCTTTAATTTCTCGGTGGAAACCCGCTGGGTCTTTGTCATGACTGGGTACCACTTTCTTCATTTCTAACAATTCTATTTTCGATATGGGCGTATATACAAATACACGTTTAAACTCATTGTCCTCGCCCTTTATTGGGTGTACTTCTCGTAAGGGATTCTGTCTGTCCATGTAATACATCGGTCTTTCCTTGATGGGCAGTGAGACATGTTCTGGACATACAAAAAGAATGTACTGCTTTCTTGATTCTAGTATTTCTTTAATTAGCTTAGTACCTGAACCTCTCCATCTATTCGTGAGTAATTCAGTCAATATATCAGGTAAGGGACCAGGATCTGAATGTTGGCTTTTATATAGTATAAGAAGTTGTTGAATCATATAAATCCCAGCTAAACGCTGTTCATCTGGAGTGAGATTCAAAAATGTGTGTGCTACTGTATCATCATCATACTTTCCGGGACTGTCAATCCAATGAACGGCTGACCTGGCTAATTCTTGTTCATCCATAGAATCGAGAAAATGATAACCCCTTCGTTCTCGGAGTAATTTGTCAGTGGCTTGGAACGAATGCTCGGGGGACTTTATATTTATTATAGGTGTTTGGAAATTCCTGTTATTATCTGGGCATATCGGACGTATCGGGTCAGTAAAACATCTAGTACTATTACAAGATCTTCCTCTACCTACATAGGCTATGGTTTCTGACTGTCCTGTGGGCAGTCCTGATCCTTCCTCCTCGCTTTGTTCGAACTGGTCTACCGCTAATCTCTCTTCGTGTAGGCGTTCTATTTCTTTACGGATCTTTCGGCACATGGCTATTATACAGTTTTGCTTATCATGTCTCCCTTCTGATATATTCTGGCTCCATCTGGTAAGAATTTGCATTGCTTCCGGGTCTACCCCCGGTCGGTCTTGATTTCTGATCACACAATTTATGAGGAAACGTAACAGTTCCCCCTGTATTTCCACTTTCTGGTATTCCATAGCTCTGTTAATACATTCAGAATCTCGCCCTGTTTGGACAAAATGATATATATTATCTAGATGCATAGTCATTCCTGGTAACTTCCCTAAATACACCGCGGCTCGTCTGATACGTAATGATGCCATGATCATTTCGTCCTCTTTGCTGGGCACAGGGTCATATCTACAATCTACAAGAAGTTCCTTAAGCGTGCGGGCATTTATGAGTTTGGGGGTACGTGGATGTGCTGACTCTTGAAAAGTAAGTTTATTTATTCTGGGTGGCGTAGAAAAAATATTGGTAGCACCTCCCGTAGCCCCGTCTGGGGTATCGGGCGTGAAAGGATTCGTTGAACGCGATACAGCAACTATAGGTGTGGGCACAGCTATAGAAGTAGCTGTAGGAACAGATGTGGAAACAGATGTGCTTGCCGGAACTTGTGTCAGGATTTGGTGCTGTAGAGATACAGATACAGGATCTTGGCGTTGAACCTCCCCGGCCAACGGTCTATGTGGGGCGGGGTTAGCATACTCGGGAGCTGCGTCATCTAAATATGAGGAAAGAAAAACATCTTCTGCGGTTCTAGGATGCCCCTTGGGATGTACCTTTATTGGAAATAATGGGGGTGGCAAGTCTTTTGGTATCCCCGCAGTAGCCTTAGGTAATCCCTCGGCCAGAAGGGGATACATACCCTTCATAAGGGCATGTCTTTGTCTGTCTACTTGTTCTGATTTCACTCGTGTACCTTCTTCAATTAATAGATTTTCTCGGACTTCATTTGAATTCTCTTTACTCTTCTCTTCCTGTCTACGTGCTTTTTCTGTACGTCTATACGATTCTTTACGCCATAATTCAATGGCGTCTTTCTGTGATTGTCTAGCTTTCTTTTTCCATAATTCTTCCTCTACTTTCACGATGCACTCTGCATCCCAGGTCCCAGCCGCGGGCCACCTCTGACTTTCTGGTAATTCCTTAGTGTAGTCTACCCATAAATCAAGAAATAATATAGCGTCTAAGCCGTGTTTATGATACATGAAGTACCCTGGAGTGTCCCTAGGAGGAATAGGAACAGCTTCTTCGAGTACCCCTTTTCTAGTTGTGATCTGTCTTAATTTCGAAAAGAGCGGCATATTGAGAACTGATCGGATACTTGATCTTGAACAAACTTAATACAATAAACACGATAATGAACAGTCATGCATACCACAATATGCAGAACGTATTAACACATTTAACATTTAACATTTAAATGAGCAAACAATGATGATAACGATCTAAGGAAACTTAATCACTAAACATAATACTCGGCATTAACTGAATTATTCTGAATTTATATACTTGATATACTAGATATACTGCTAAACAGTACAGATACACTGCTAAAACAGTGCAGACCGGATTTGTGTACCCAAACCCGTCTGGACCGGCACAACTTATGTGCACGCCAGAACGCCTCCCCAGTAATGGTACTCACCGGGTAGCTCGGAACGGAAAGCCTCGGAACGGAACTGAACTGAACTGGACCGGACTGGACTCGACTCGACAACTTCGGACACTTCTGAGCTTCGGAAACCTGGTGGGCCTCTGTATACCTCGGATCTTGCTCTCTCAGCTAGGCTCTGGTCGGGATACTTCGCACTTCTCACCGCCTCGTCTGGGTGTTGATCGCAACCTCAGTCGCCCCCGCTTGACCGGAGGGAGATACAGGAAATCCTGCTGGTACGCGTTGTTGTCCGTCCAGCTGTGGCAGGAGACCGGGCCTGCAACGCACCGCCGGCGCGCGAGATGAGAAAGTGTCCCTATTCGGGCGCCATTCATGTGGTAAATAATTTAATTACCGGGACTTAATTTGATACAGAAACATAATAAAAATAGCTCAGTAAATAAGAGGCAGAATCCGTGGTATTAGAGGTTCGGAATGGGCTTTATTCCAATGAATGATTCGAATCGGTTGCTCCAAGTTCCATCACCACGAAGGTTCAGGAAGTGAAGTACATACATTATTGATAATTATTCACTTTTATACAATAGGCATTACAGTGAAGTAAATGCAAGAGGCGTAACAATTGATAGCAAAGATAACATTTCACATGCGTAGCTGAAGGAGGCGTAAGTGGGAGTAACAAGGAAAACGTCATTGGTTGTGATGTCACATATGGGTGGACCTATGAAATAATTTCGCAATGTCAGCGGAAATACTTGGCAGAGATGCGCGCGCAGCAGTATGACGTGTAATTGACGTGCAACTAGGGGGTGAAGGGGACTTGACATTTAGCTCTACATGTGGCGGCAGAAGTCTGGAGGGTCAAGTCAACCTAATCCCAAATCATATCTAACATCCTATGTTTAAAGAACTATGTTATCCAGAAGAGAGGTCTCTTAGAGTAGAATCTTATTCTATACTGACTATACTGACTGTTAGTGCGTGTACAAGCGTCTAAGTGTCTACACTAGATGCGAGGGCAGGAATCTTCCATAGTAACAGGGCTATGAATTACTTGCATGAAGACAGAGAAACCGGGCCTTTGCTCGGTAGCTGGAAGAATGTTTACTGAAACTACTAGACAGGAATGCATTGGGCAGGGGGCGGAGCAGATAATTTCGAAGGTGAAATACAGTTTCTTGGCAGGCAACAGGCTGATGTCAGGCTTCGTGAGCCGCGCAGGGAATGAGACAAAGTTCATGGTCACAGATGCAGGCTCAGACTGGAGCTTCAGAGGCAGAAAGCAAGAAAAGCTTGATGACAGAATCAGGGCCTACTTGCCTGGACTGTAAAATGGCATAAGTAAACCATATAAAGCCGGTGGCCTTTCATACTTAGGAATGGAATATCCGGCCTATTCATGGCGGATCTGTAAGAGGACATGTTGACGGTGGACGCACATGTGTTTGCGTCTTCATAACTGGAACTGGAGGGAGTATACATGTACTTGTGATTCATACATGAAACCGTTGGGGTCCAAGATAGGGGACATAACTGATCAGAAAAATCCATATTTCCACAGACCTCACGGCCACTCTCTCCACGCCCGCTCACTCCAGAGGATCACGTGACCTCACCACCACTCTCCATGCCCGCTCACTCCAGGGGAGCACATGTGACCTCACTGCCACTCTCTCCACGCCCCCTCACTCCAGAGGATCACGTGACCTCACCACCACTCTCCATGCCCGCTCACTCCAGGGGAGCACATGTGACCTCACTGCCACTCTCTCCACGCCCCCTCACTCCAGAGGATCACGTGACCTCACCACCACTCTCCATGCCCGCTCACTCCAGGGGAGCACATGTGACCTCACTGCCACTCTCTCCACGCCCCCTCACTCCAGAGGATCACGTGACCTCACCACCACTCTCCATGCCCGCTCACTCCAGGGGAGCACATGTGACCTCACTGCCACTCTCTCCACGCCCCCTCACTACAGAGGATCACGTGACCTCACCACCACTCTCCATGCCTGCTCACTCCAGGGGAGCACATGTGACCTCACTGCCACTCTCTCCACGCCCCCTCACTCCAGAGGATCACGTGACCTCACCACCACTCTCCATGCCCGCTCGCTCCAGGGGAGCACATGTGACCTCACTGCAACTCTCTCCATGCCCCCTCACTCCAGAGGATCACGTGACCTCACCACCACTCTCCATGCCCGCTCACTCTAGGGGAGCACATGTGACCTCACTGCCACTCTCTCCACGCCCCCTCACTCCAGAGGATCACGTGACCTCACCACCACTCTCCATGCCCGCTCACTCCAGGGGAGCACATGTGACCTCACGGCCACTCTCTCCACGCCCCCTCACTCCAGAGGATCACGTGACCTCACCACCACTCTCCATGCCCGCTCACTCCAGGGGAGCACATGTGACCTCACGGCCACTCTCTCCACGCCCCCTCACTCCAGAGGATCACGTGACCTCACCACCACTCTCCATGCCCGCTCACTCCAGGGGAGCACATGTGACCTCACTGCCACTCTCTCCACGCCCCCTCACTACAGAGGATCACGTGACCTCACCACCACTCTCCATGCCTGCTCACTCCAGGGGAGCACATGTGACCTCACGGCCACTCTCTCCACGCCCGCTCACTCCAGAGGATCATGTGACCTCACCACCACTCTCCATGCCCGCTCACTCCAGGGGAGCACGTGTGACCTCACGGCCACTCTCTCCACGCCCCCTCACTACAGAGGATCACGTGACCTCACCACCACTCTCCATGCCCGCTCACTCCAGGGGAGCACATGTGACCTCACTGCCACTCTCTCCACGACCCCTCACTCCAGAGGATCACGTGACCTCACCACCACTCTCCATGCCTGCTCACTCCAGGGGAGCACATGTGACCTCACGGCCACTCTCTCCACGCCCGCTCACTCCAGAGGATCACGTGACCTCACCACCACTCTCCATGCCCGCTCACTCCAGGGGAGCACATGTGACCTCACTGCCACTCTCTCCACGCCCCCTCACTACAGAGGATCACGTGACCTCACCACCACTCTCCATGCCCGCTCACTCCAGGGGAGCACATGTGACCTCACTTCCACTCTCTCCACGACCCCTCACTCCAGAGGATCACGTGACCTCACCACCACTCTCCATGCCTGCTCACTCCAGGGGAGCACATGTGACCTCACTGCCACTCTCTCCACGCCCCCTCACTCCAGAGGATCACGTGACCTCACCACCACTCTCCATGCCTGCTCACTCCAGGGGAGCACATGTGACCTCACTGCCACTCTCTCCACGCCCCCTCACTACAGAGGATCACGTGACCTCACCACCACTCTCCATGCCCGCTCACTCCAGGGGAGCACATGTGACCTCACTGCCACTCTCTCCATGCCCCCTCACTACAGAGGATCACGTGACCTCACCACCACTCTCCATGCCCGCTCACTCCAGGGGAGCACATGTGACCTCACTGCCACTCTCTCCACACCCCCTCACTCCAGAGGATCACGTGACCTCACCACCACTCTCCATGCCTGCTCACTCCAGGGGAGCACATGTGACCTCACTGCCACTCTCTCCACGCCCCCTCACTCCAGAGGATCACGTGACCTCACCACCACTCTCCATGCCCGCTCACTCCAGGGGAGCACATGTGACCACACTCTCCACGCCCCCTCACTACAGAGGATCACATGACCTCACCACCACTCTCCATGCCTGCTCACTCCAGGGGAGCACATGTGACCTCACTGCCACTCTCTCCACGACCCCTCACTCCAGAGGATCACGTGACCTCAGCACCACTCTCCATGCCTGCTCACTCCAGGGGAGCACATGTGACCTCACTGCCACTCTCTCCATGCCCCCTCACTCCAGAGGATCACGTGACCTCACCACCACTCTCCATGCCTGCTCACTCCAGGGGAGCACATGTGACCTCACTGCCACTCTCTCCACGCCCCCTCACTACAGAGGATCACGTGACCTCACCACCACTCTCCATGCCGCTCACTCCAGGGGAGCACATGTGACCTCACTGCCACTCTCTCCATGCCCCCTCACTACAGAGGATCACGTGACCTCACCACCACTCTCCATGCCCGCTCACTCCAGGGGAGCACATGTGACCTCACTGCCACTCTCTCCACACCCCCTCACTGCAGAGGATCACGTGACCTCAGCACCACTCTCCATGCCTGCTCACTCCAGGGGAGCACATGTGACCTCACTGCCACTCTCTCCACGCCCCCTCACTCCAGAGGATCACGTGACCTCACCACCACTCTCCATGCCTGCTCACTCCAGGGGAGCACATGTGACCTCACTGCCACTCTCTCCACGCCCCCTCACTCCAGAGGATCACGCGACCTCACCACCACTCTCCATGCCCACTCACTCCAGGGAGCACATGTGACCTCACTGCCACTCTCTCCATGCCCGCTCACCCCAAAGGAGCACATGTGACCTCTCGGCCACTCTCTCCACGCCCCCTCACTCCAGAGGATCACGTGACCTCACCACCACTCTCCATGCCTGCTCACTCCAGGGGAGCACATGTGACCTCACTGCCACTCTCTCCACGCCCACTCACTCCAGGGGAGCACATGCGACCTCACTGCCACTCTCTCCATGCCCGCTCACTCCAGGGGAGCACATGTGACCTCACTGCCACTCTCTCCACGCCTGCTCACGCCAAAGGAGCACATGTGACATCAAGGCCACTCTCTCCATGCCCACTCACGCCAAAGGAGCACATGTGACCTCACGGCCACTGTCTCCACGCCCGCTCACCACAGAGGAGAACATGTGAACTCACCACTACACTCTCCACGCCCACTCACCGCAGAGGAGCACATGTGACCTCACGGCCACTCTCTCCATGCCCGCTCACTCCAGAGGAACGCATGTGACCTCACCGCCATTCTCTCCACGCCCGCTCACTCCAGAAGAATGAATGTGACCTCACTGCCACTCTCTCCATGCCCGCTCACTCCAGAGGAGCACATGTGAGCTCACGGCCACTCTCTCCATGCCCGCTCACTCCAGAGGAGCACATGTGACCTCACCGCCACTCTCTCCACGCCCGCTCCCTCCAGAGGAGCACATGTGACCTTACCGCCACTCTCTCCACGTACACTAACTCCAGAGGAGCACATGTGACCTCACTGCCACTCTCTCCACGTCCGCTTACTCCAGAGGAACACATGTGACCTCACCGCCACTCTCTCCACGCCCGCTCACTCCAGAGGAGTACATGTGACCTTACCACCACTCTCTCCACGCACACTCACTCCAGGGGAGTACATGTGACCTCACTGCCACTCTCTCCAAGCCCGCTTACTCCAGAGGAGTTCATGTGACCTCACCGCCACTCTCTTCACGCCCGCTCACTCCAGAGGAACACATGTGACATCACAGCCACTCTCTCCATGCCCCCTCACTACAGAGGATCACGTGAGCTCACCACCACTCTCCATGCCTGCTCACTCCAGGGGAGCACATATGACCTCACAGCCACTCTCTCCACGCCCGCTCACTCCAAAGGAGCACATGTGACCTCAAGGCCACTCTCTCCACGCCCGCTCACTCCAAAGTAGCACATGTGACCTCACAGCCACTCTCTCCATGCCCGCTCACCACAGAGGAGAACATGTGAACTCACAACTACACTCTCCACGCCCGCTCACCACAGACGAGCACATGTGACCTCATGGCTACTCTCTCCATGCCCGCTCACTCCAGAGGAACAAATGTGACCTCACTGCCACTCTCTCAATGCCCGCTCACTCCAGAGGAACACATGTGACCTCACGGCCACTCTCTCCATGCACGCTCACTCCAGAGGACCACATGTGACCTCACCACCACTCTCTCCATGCCCGCTAACTCCAGAGGAGCACATGTGACCTCACTGCCACTCTCTCCACGCCCGCTAACTCCAGAGGAGCACATGTGACCTTAACAGCACTCTCTCCACGCCCGCTAACTCCAGAGGAGTTCATGTGTCCTCACCGCCACTCTCTCCACGCACACTCACTCCAGAAGAGAACATGTGACCTCACCGCCACTCTCTCCACGTCCGCTCACTCCAGAGGAACACATGTGACCTCACCTCCACTCTCTCCATGCCCGCTCACTCCAGAGGAGCACATGTAACCTTACCGCCACTCTCTCCACGCACATTCACTTCAGGGGAGCACATGTGACCTCACTGCCACTCTCTCCACACCCGCTTACTCCTGAGAAGTTCATGTGACCTCACCGCCACTCTCTTCACGCCCGCTCACTCCAGAGGAACACATGTGACATTATAGCGACTCTCTCCACGCCCGCTCACTCCAGAGGAGCACATGTGACCTCACCGTCACTCTCTTCACGCCCGCGCACTCCAGAGCTACTTTGTGGCTTCATCAGCACTCTCTCCACGCCCGCTCACTCCAGAGGAGCACATGTGAGCTCACCAGCACTCTCTCCATGCACGCTCTACCACACTCTCCACGTCCTCTCACTTCAGAGAAGCACATGTGAGCTGACCGCCACTCTCTCCATGCACGCTCACTCCAGAGGGGCACATGTGACCTCACTGCCGGAAAACATCATTTACCACACATGCGATACAACACATACCATTACAACGCGGTCATTACAATGACCGCATTGTTACATCGCATACCATTACTACGCAAGTCATTACAACGACTTGCTGTAGGGGGCAGAAGGTGCTGGAATTTAAATCCAACACCTTCCCTACTGTTGCACAGACTGGAGTTGGAATAGTAAATTATACTACTCCAAAATTCGGTGCCCCCCCCCACAGCAAGTCGTTGTAATGGCTTGCGTTGTAATGGTATGTGATGTAACAATCGAGGAAGAGGTGTGGCGCAGCGGCCAGGGTGCCGGACTACGGGGTTCATGGTTCGATCCCCGCGCCGGCGTCAGGTTAGCCCAGCACCATGTGACTCTGGGCAATAGCTCGCTTAATCTTCCCGAGGGCCCCCAGCGCCGGGACACCACTTTGGAGGTAGCTGTGCGCTTTACAAATACTGGTATTATTTCACAATGCGGTTGTTGTAATGCTTGTGTTGTAATGGCATGCATTGTAAACATGTGCGTTGTAACATGGCCTATTCCTCACTGCCACTCTCTCCACGCCCCCTCACTCCAGAGGACCACAAGTGACCTCAAAAGCATCCTCTCCAAGCCGCTCACTCCAGAGAAGTACATGTGACCTCACCACCACTCTCTCCAAGCTCGCTCTACCACACTCTCCATGCCCTCTCACTTCAGAGAAGCACATGTGAGCTCACCGCCACTCTCTCCACGCCCGCTCACTCCAGAGGAACACATGTGACCTCACCACCCCTCTCTCCATGCCCGCTCTACCACACTCTCCACGCCCTCTCACTTCAGAGAAGCCCATGTGAGCTCACCGCCACTCTCTCTATGCCCGCCCACTCCAGAGGAACACATGTGACCTCACAAGCACTCTCCCCATGCCTGCTCGCTCCAAAGGAGCACATGTGACCTTACCGCCACTCTCTTCATGCCCACTCACTCCAGAGGAACCCATGTGACCTCACAAGCACTCTCTCCATGCCTGCCCACTCCAAAGGAGCACATGTGAAGTCACCACCACACTCTCCACACCCGCTCACTCCAGAGGAGCACATGTGACCTCACCGCCACTCTCTCCATGTCCGCTCTACTACACTCTCCACGCCCTCTCACTTCAGAGAAGCACATGTGAGCTCACCGCCACTCTCTCCACGCCCACTCACTCCAGATGAACACATGTGACCTCACTGCCACTCTCTCTTCCCGTCCACTTACTCCAGAGGAGCACATGTGAACTCATCACCACTCTCTCCATGCCCGCTCACTTCAGAGGAGCACATGTGAGCTCACCAACACACTCTCCACTCCTGCTTACTTCAGAGGAACGCGTGACCTCACAAGCACTCTCTCCATGCATGCTCACTCCAGAGGAGCACAAGTGACCTCAACACCACTCACTTCATGTCTGCTCACTCCAGAGGAGCACATGTGACCTCACCACCACTCTCTCCACATCTGCTCTGCAACACTTTCCATGCCCTCTCACTTCAGAGAAGCACATGTGAGCTTTATCACCACTCTCTCCACGCCTGCTCACTCCAAAGGGACACGTGACCTCACTGCTACTGTCTCCATGCCCACTCACTCCAGAGGAGCACATGACCTCACTGCCACTCTCTCCATGCCCTCTCACTCCAGATGAGCACATGTGACCTCACCACCACTCTCTCCACGCCCTCTCACTCCAGAGGAGCACATGTGAACTCACCACCACACTCTCCACACCCGCTCACCACAGAGGAGAACATGTGAACTCACCACCACACTCTCAACGCCAGCTCACCGCAAAGGAGCACATATGAACTCCACACCACACTCTCCACGCCTGCCCACTCCAGAGGAGCACCCGATACTCACATTGGTCCTCTCTCACATTGTATTCAAGCAGCTCACCCAACACTCACATTGGCACATTTTGCACCCTACTCTAGCACCACTCATGCTGCACTCACTCACACTATTCACCATCACCCAGCACTTACATGAGCACACCTCTTATGCTGCACATATAAAAATTACACAACTCTCAAGAATATACACATATTTCTACAAAAACACCCACGGTGTGAGTTCGTGGCAAGGGGCATAAATGCAGGTCGCTGTAAGTGCAGGGTGAGTGGTGGGCTCATGTAAGTGCAGGGTAAGAGGAGGATGAACACTGTGTGTGCAGGGTAACAGAGTGAGTGCAGTGTGATCGCTATGAGTGTAAGGTGAGCAGTGAAACTGACAAGTGAGTTGATTGTCAAGTGCATGCAGGGTGAGCGGTGTGCTCGTGTGAGTGCAGGGTAGGAGAAGGGTGAATGGCCTGAGTGCATGGTGAACAGTGTGAGTGGAGTGTGATCACTGTGAGTGCAGTTTGAAAGTGAAAGTGAAGGGTGAACGGTGAGAATGAGGAGGGAGTTGTCGGAATGCAGGATGTATTCCAAGACACCTGGAGTAACTCAGCATTGTATTGACAAGTGGAGTAGATTTTCAGATATAAGTTAAACTATTGCTAGTATAGGATCAAACAGGGGTGGAGGAAATAAATGATGTGCTGATCCTGTAACAAACTTTCAGTCTCCTGATTGGGGTTGCCAGCTGATTGGATTTATACCCGCAAAATCACCTAATGCCGGTACCTTTAGCACTTATTTGTGCATACTTCTAACAGCAAATATAAATAGCACTTTTAAATGTGTTCTAGAGCTGCATTAACGATCCATGACTAATAAAGGAAACAAAGACAGGAAAGTAATGTTACAAATGAGTACATACCATTTTATCTGCAGCCCTATTCAGTGTCAAGGTGAGGCCTTTGCAGACTCTTCAAACAACAACAAATGGCCTTTATTTTTCTTTTGGAAAGGTGGCATCCTGTTGGAAGGCGTTCCCAGGGAAGGCTGCGGAATGCGTTCCTGACCACCCGGAGACCCACCTTTCCTAGAGTTAGGCCGAGCAAGAGCGGGGAGGCCGTTCCTGGAAGGGTCTCGTACCTAAGATCGCACACGCTGCGCTTACTCTCTCCTGACAGAGGGACACCACACAGTAGTTCTTCGTAAGACAATATACTTTATCGTTAGTTGTAGGGGATCTTTATGATCCAGAAGGCAGGTACAGAATTAGTGTCACCAACGGCGGTGTTCTCGGGGTAGCGGGACAGTCTTTGAGTCAGTGTCTCTGCGGAGTATCCGGTGCACAGCTCTCAATCCTAGAGCTGAGGGGATGTTGCTTCTCTTGGCAATCTCTGCCGATTCTCTTGGAGGAGGGGGCCGCGAGTCACTCAGCAGGCACAGGTGGTTCAGAGTTCGGGGAGCCGCAACAGCGTCAGCAGGGCTCAGATGGCTCAGAGTTCGGGGAGCCGCGACAACGTCAGCAGGGCTCAGATGGTTCAGCGTTCGGGGAGCCGCGACAGCGTTAGCAGGGCTCAGATGGTTCAGAGTTCAGGGAGCCGCGACAGCGTCAGCAGGGCTCAGATGGTTCAGAGTTCGGGGAGCCGCGACAGCGTCAGCAGGGCTCAGATGGTTCAGAGTTCGGGGAGCCGCAACAGCGTCAGCAGGGCTCAGATGATTCAGAGTTCGGGTAGCGTTTTTTGGTTCGGGGAGCGATCGAGCCGTGACCAGGTCAGCAGGCTCTCGTCAGTCCAGATCTTCTTCTCCTCCCGTCCCTTCCGCACCCCTTGTTATACTTCCCCTCCTCTTTGAAGTCCGGGGACCTTGCCGAGAGGGGTCTTGGTGCCTGGGGGGCGGTGTGTCGGGGCTTCCTGTCGTTCGGCCCTTTGATCTGTTCAGGTGGGTCTGGGAGGGACTCCAGACACCCAGCAGGCGAGGCGGCCACTCACCGGGGGCCTGGTGGTCGATCGAAACCTCCCTTGGGGAAGAGACCAGAGGTGTGACAGGGTCGGCGCCTCTCGGTCTGGCTTGGGGGGGTTTCACTCTCCCTCGGCCGGGCATGCGTGTTGGGGGCCTGGCCGGCCATCAGGATGTTGGGCCATGGTGGCCGGAAGTCTGTGACATGGAGGATCGGTGCAGTTGCAGGGTGGCTTGCTGGTCAGGAGGGCCCACGCCACGAGGCCGGTCTCACACGCGCCCCCCCCCCAGCTGAAAGGCAGGGAGAACTACCCATCCACTTGGGGGTTCTCCTCGCTGAAGCGGAAGAATCGGGACAGACCGTCCGCGTTGGCGTGGTCCGTCCCGGGGCGATGTTCCACAGTGAAGTCCATCCCCTGGAGGGAGATGGACCAGCGTAGCAGTTTGGGGTTTTCCCCTCGCATCTGCATCAACCACCGCAAGGGTCGGTGGTCGGTTTGCACTCGGAAGTGTGTTCCGAACAGGTAGGGCCGTAGCTTTTTGAGGGCCCAAACTACTGCGAAGGTCTCTCTTTCAATTGTGCTCCACCGCTGTTCTCGGGGCAGCAGCCTTCGGCTGATGAAGGCTATGGGCTGATCTTCACCTTTGTCGTTGAACTGTGAGAGGACTGCCCCGATGCCGTGTTCCGAGGCGTCCGTCTGGACCACAAACTCCTGGGCGTAGTCGGGGGCTTTAAGCACCGGTGCGGTACATATAGCGGTTTTTAGGGCGTTGAACGCGTCCTGGCATGGGGGAGTCCATTGTACTTTCTTGGGGTGTTTTTTGGAGGTTAGCTCTGTGAGGGGGCCTGCGATGCTGCCATAGTTCTTAATAAACCTCCGGTAGTAACCGGTGAGGCCCAGGAAGGCCCGGACTTCAGTTTGGGTCGTTGGGGGTTCCCAGGACAAGATGGCGTCGATCTTGGGCTGGAGGGGGGCGACCTGTCCGCTTCCCACCTGGTGCCCCAGATAGGTTACGGAGCCGTGCCCAATTTGACATTTGCTGGCTTTGATGGTGAGCCCGGCCTGGCGCAGAGCCAGCAGGACTTGTCGGAGGTGCTCGGTCCATTGGGAGCTGAATACCGCTATATCGTCGAGGTACGCCGCGCTGAACCCCTCTAGTCCGGACAGGACCCTGTTCACCAGCCGCTGGAAGGTGGCCGGGGCATTCTTCATTCCAAACGGCATCACCCTAAAGCGGTAGTGCCCATCCGGGGTGGAGAAGGCGGAGCGCTCCTTGGCTCCCTCGGTGAGGGCAATCTGCCAGTATCCACAAGTTAGGTCGAAGGTGCTGAGGTAGCGAGCGGCCCGAGGCGGTCGATGAGCTCGTCTGCGCGGGGGATAGGGTGAGCGTCCGCTCGGGTGACCGTATTGAGTCCGCGGTAGTCCACGCAAAACCTCAGCTCGGGGGCGACACCAGGGGCCGCTGCTTTCGGAACCAGGACTACCGGGCTGGCCCAGGGGCTGTCGGAGGGTTCAATCACCCCGAGGGCCAACATCTTTGCTACCTCGGTCTGGATGCATGTTCGGACCCGATCAGGGACCCGGTAGGCCCGGTGTCTTACTTGCGGGCTGTCGCCGGTGTTCACGTCGTGGACACACCAGTCGGTGATCCCAGGGGTTAGGGAGAAGAGATCCGCGAACTGCCTTAGTAGCTGGCGGCAGTCGTCGGACTGCTGGGCTGTGAGGGCGGTTGACAGTCTCACCCCGTCCACGGAACCATCGGTCTCTTTCGCCCCCAGGGGGTCTGGGAGGGGCTCGGTGTCTTCTTCGGCCCCATCGTCGGTGGCCAGGAGTAGGCTCAACTCCGTCCTCACAAAGTGGGGTTTGAGGCGGTTCACGTGGAGGACCCGGAGGGGGTTCCGCGGGGACTGTACATCGACGAGATAGGTGACTTGGCTCTTCCGCTCGACCACCTTGAAGGGTCCAGTCCATTTATCTTGGAGGGCGCAGGGTCTCACCGGGGCCATGACCCAGACTTGTTGGCCCGGTTGAAACTCGACCAGCGTAGCATTCTGGTCATACCAGCGCCTCATCTCTTCCTTGCTTGCCTCGAGGTTCGCCTCTGCGAGTTCTCGGAATTTCCGGGTCTGGTTGCGGAGCGCCAAGATGTACCGGAACACATCCGGAGGGGTCCCCTGGAGAGTCGTCTCCCAACCCTCCTTGACCAGGCTCAGGGGTCCCCGGACGGGGTGCCCGTATAGCAGTTCGAATGGGCTGAACCCCAGGGATTTTTGTGGGACCTCTCGGTAGGCGAACAGGAGGCATGGGAGGAGGACGTCCCATCTCCGGATTGCTAGACTGTACCCCGTGTGCCTGTGTGCCCTTCTCCTCTCTGTACCCCGTGTGCCTGTGTGCCCCTTTTTTCCCCCTGTACCCCATGTGCCTGCGCTGCCTGCCCCGGTCAGCACACTCCTTCCCTGTGCCGTTTTTTTCCCGCCGCTGCCTCCCGTGCGGCCCCGCCCCCCTGCCCCTACTGGTCCTTCCAGTTGACCCCTCCTGCCATCCCTCCTTCTTAAGGTGACCGCTGCGCGGCGGAGTCAGTGACCCTTGACCCTCGGGTAGGTCACTTCCCCCGCCGCTGCAGCTCCGCCTTGCTTCTTCACCTGACGCCGGATTGCTAGACTGTTTTTTTCCCGCCGCTGCCTCCCATGCGGCCCCGCCCCCCTGCCCCTACTGGTCCTTCCAGTTGACCCCTCCTTCCCTCCCTCCCTCTTATGGCGACCGCTGGGCGGCCGCACAGCGGACGTGCGCAGCGGGCGCGCCTAAGGCAAGCCCGTCTGCGCCCGTCCGCCCCTAGACCGCACCCAGCGCCAGGACCCCTGGCCCCCGCCGATGCCAGACTACCCGACGGACCTACGATGCCGCCACCCTCAACGCACTCAATGCCGGCCGGGAACCCTGCCTGCTACCGAGCCACCCCGAAATGCACACACGGACCCTCCACCTGCCAAGCCTGCCGATTCACCTGCCTCCGGACCAGCACCACCCCCGCCAAGTCGAGCACCAGCAGCAACCACCTGAAGTGCATCCTGCTGAACACCCGCTCCGTCCACAGGCACGCCGTGGAACTCTGGGACCTGCTTGACGCGACAGCACCGGACATCGCCTTCCTCACCGAAACCTGGATGAACGCCTCCTCAGCACCCGACATCGCCATAGCCATCCCGGACGGATACAAGATTACCCGGAAGGACCGCATCAACCAGACGGGAGGAGGCATCTCCATCGTACACAAGAACACCACCCGCATCTCGACTAACTCCGACGAAACCTTCACCGCCGCCGAACACCTGAACTTCCAGATTCACACTGACCCCAAGACCACCCTCCGAGGCACCCTCATCTACAGACCCCCGGGACCACGCACACATTTCAGCGAAGACATCGCAGACTTCATCAGCCCGCACGCCCTGCCCTCCGCCGACTACATCCTCCTAGGGGACCTCAACTTCCACCTGGAGAATAACAACGACAGAAACACCACCGCCCTGCTGGAAAACCTCGACAACCTCGAACTCAAGCAACTGGTGAACACTCCCACCCACTACGCCGGTCACACGCTCGACCCCGTCTTCTCATCCAGCAAGCACATCTCCTTCAGCCACGCCACCAGACTCCACTGGACCGACCACAGCTGCGTCCACTTCAGCTTCAGAAAAACTACAACCCACTACCACCCGCAACAGGTTCCCCGCCGGAGCTGGAGCAAGATCACCGCCGAGCAGCTCACAGCCTCCCTCAGCCAGAACACTCCCACCAACACAACGGACCCCAACGAAGCAGCCAGCAACCTCACCAAGTGGCTGACCGCCTGCGCCAACGACCTTGTACCACTAAAGAACCCTCCCAGCAGGCCCGGCAGCAAGAAAACCCCATGGTTCACCGAAGAACTCAAGGAATCCAAGAAGAACTGCCGCACCCTCGAGAAAGCCTGGAGGCTCGACCAGACCACAGACAACAGGACCGCCCTCAAGCACGCCACCCGCAAACACCATCAGCTGATCCGCGCCACCAAGAAATCGGCACTCAAAGATCGACTGGACAACAACGCCCACGACAGCAAGGGAATCTTCAGCATCGTCAAAGAGTTCTCCAACCCAACACAGGAAACAACGACATCACGCCCTCGCAAGACCTGTGCAACTCACTCGCCGCGTTCTTCCACCGCAAGATCACCGACATACACAACAGCTTCAACACACAGACCACGCACCCTATCACCGAACCAACGCACGCCACCACCACCCTCTGCAAGTGGACCCCGATCAGCACCAAAGACACCACCCGCACTATAAACTCCGTCCACTCCGGATCACCAACCGACCCCTGCCCACACCACGTCTTCAACAAAGCCGACGCCATCATCGCACCCCATCTCCAGGACATCATCAACTCCTCCTTCCACACCGCCACCTTCCCGGAGAGCTGGAAGCACGCCGAGCTTACCGCCCTCCTGAAGAAACCAACGGCAGACCCCACCGACCTCAAGAACTACCGTCCCATCTCGCTCCTTCCTTTCCCCGCCAAAGTCATCGAGAAGACCGTCAACAGACAGCTTGCCGCCTTCCTCGAGACGACCGAATCCCTCGACCCCTCGCAGTCCGGGTTTCGGGCCAACCACAGCACCGAGACCGCCCTCATCGCAGCCACCGACGACATCAGAACCCTGATCGACAACGGGGAAACAGCGGCCCTCATCCTCTTGGACCTCTCTGCGGCGTTCGACACCGTCTGCCACCGCACCCTCGTGAAGCGCCTCAGCAACATCAGAATCCGAGAGAAAGCAGTGGAGTGGATCATCTCGTTCCTCGCCGGAAGAACCCAGAGAGTCCGCCTCCTTCCATTCAGATCAGAAGCCACCGAAGTCATCTGCGGCGTACCACAAGGATCTTCACTCAGTCCAACCCTCTTCAACGTCTACATGAGCCCCCTCGCAGCCATCGCACGCCAACACAACCTCAACATCATCTCCTACGCCGACGACACCCAGCTGATCCTCTCCCTCACCAACGACCCCACCACCGCCAGAGCCAACCAACACGAAGGGATGAAAGACGTCGCCGACTGGATGAGGAACAGCCGCCTTAAACTGAACTCCGACAAGACGGAAGTCCTCATCCTGGGATCATCACCCTCCGCCTGGGACGACTCCTGGTGGCCCCCGGCCCTGGGCACCGCTCCCAAACCAACGGACCACGCACGCAACCTGGGCTTCATCCTGGACTCCTTCCTGTCGATGACCAGACAAGTCAACGCCGTCTCATCTTCATGCTTCAATGCCCTGCGCATGCTCCGCAAGATCTTCAGATGGATCCCCACCGAAACCAAGAAGACCGTTACCCAGGCACTCGTCACCAGCCGACTGGACTACGGGAACACCCTCTACGCCGGAACCACAGCCAAACTTCAAAAAAGACTCCAACGCATCCGGAACGCCTCCGCACGACTCATCCTGGACCTCCCCCGACACAGCCACATCACCGGACACCTGAGAGACCTGCACTGGCTCCCCGTCAGCAAGAGAATCACGTTCAGACTCCTCACCCATGCACACAAGGTGCTCCACGACCTGGGCCCCAAGTACCTCAACGACCGCATGACCTTCTACACACCCACCCGCCAGCTACGATCGACAAGCAACGCCCTCGCCACCGTTCCACGTATCCGCAGAGCCACCGCCGGAGGAAGATCCTTCTCCTACCTGGCTGCCAAGACCTGGAACTCCCTCCCCACCCACCTGCGGCGAACCCAGGACCATCTCTCCTTCAGAAAGCAGCTCAAGACCTGGCTGTTCGAGTAGGGACATACCCCTCCCCCAGCGCCTTGAGACCCTCCCGGGTGAGTAGCGCGCTTTATAAATGCCATTGATTGATTGATTGATTGATTGATCACTCTCATGCCCTTTCACTCCAAATGAGCTTTGCGACCTCACCACCACTCGCTCCATGCCCTCTGACTCCAGCGGGAATCTGGTTCCCTCACTGCCACTTTCTCCACACACCAAGGGCGGCTCCACCATGTGGACGGAGGAGCGTCGCCCCACTGCTTTCTCTCAGTGCGAGAAGCAGAAACATAAAATGGGATAAATACCATTTTATGTTTCTGCTTCTCACACTGCGAGAAAGCAGAAGAAGGGTTTGATTGGGGTGGGCGGGTCGGGGAGGAGTGGCTAGCCCACTGTTATGAAATACCAAAGGGGATGATGGACGGAGCGTTTTAGCAAATCAAATGCTCACCCCAGTCAACAGATCTGGGTTTATTCCTTCATCATTCTTTAGCTCACTCCACCACCCCAGTTCAGACATGGCCATATGCAAATCAGTCTGACCCTGTGCCTCATGGGAACAGTCCAGCTCGAACTTCTAAGCCATGTCATCCCTGGACCGGAAACAAGCATCCTGGGACCGGTTTAGGGTTCATAACCCTCATCAGCCAGGCTATCTTGAATCCAGTGGCAAAGTGAGCAAGAGACCCACGTCTGGGCATACCCTGCCAACTTAGTGCGAACAAAGCGATACCAAAGGGGATGATGGACGGAGCGTTTGAGCAAATCAAACATTCACCCCCAGTCAACAGATCTGGGTTTAATCCATCATCATTCTTTAGCTCACTTCACCAACCCAGTTCAGACATGGCCATATGCAAATCAGTCTGACCCTGTGCCGCATGGGAACAGTCCAGCCCGAACTGCCAAGCCATGTCGTCCCTGGACCCGAAACAAGCATCCTGGGACCGGTTTCGGGTTCATAACCCTCATCAGCCAGGCTATCTTGAATCCAGTGGCAAAGTGAGCAAGGGACCCACGTCTGGGCATACTCTGCCAACTTAGGGAGAACAAAGCAATACCAAAGGGGATGATGGATGGAGCGTTTGAGCAAATCAAACACTCACCCCCAGTCAACAGATCTGGGTTTAATCCATCATCATTCTCTAGCTCACTCCACCACCCCAGATCGGACATGGCCATATGCAAATCAGTCTGACCCTGTGCCTCATGGGAACAGTCCAGCCCGAACTGCCAAGCCATGTCTTCCCTGGATTGGAAACAAGCATCCTGGGACCGGTTTCGGGTTCATAACTCTCATCAGCCAGGCTATCTTGAATCCAGTGGCAAAGTGAGCAAGGGACCCACGTGTGGGCATACCCTGCCAATTTAGGGCAAACAAAGCGATACCAAAGGGGATGAGGGACTGAGCATTTGAGCAAATCAAACACTCACCCCCAGTCAACAGATCTGGGTTTAATCCATCATCATTCTTTAGCTCACTCCACCACCCCAGTTCAGACATGGCCATATGCAAATCAGTCTGACCATGTGCCTCATGGGAACAGTCCAGCCCGAACTGCCAAACCATGTCTTCCCTGGACTGGAAACAAGCATCCTGGGACAGGTTTCGGGTTCATAACCCTCATCAGCCAGGCTATCTTGAATCCAGTGGCAAAGTGAGCAAGGGACCGATGTCTGGGCAAACCCTGTCAACTTAGGGCGGACAAAGCGATACCAAAGGGGATGAGGGACGGAGCGTTTGAGCAAATCAAACACTCACCCCCAATCAACAGATCTGGGTTTAATCCATCATCATTCTTTAGCTCACTCCACCACCCAGTTCAGACATGGCCATATGCAACTCAGTCTGACCCTGTGCCTCAAGGGAACAGTCCAGCCTGAACTGCCAAACCATGTCTTTCCTGGACTGGAAACAAGCATCCTGGGACCGGTTTCGGGTTCATAACCCTCATCAGCCAGGCTATCTTGAATCCAGTGGCAAAGTGAGCAAGGGAACCACGTCTGGGCATACACTGTCAACTTAGGATGAACAAAGCGATACCAAAGGGGAGGAGGGATGGAGCGTTTGAGCAAATCAAACACTCACCCCCAGTCAACAGATCTGGGTTAAATCCATCATCATTCTTTAGCTCACTCCACCACCCCAGCTCAGACATGGCCATATGCAAATCAGTCTGACCCTGTGCCTCATGGGAACAGTCCAGCCCGAACTGCCAAACCATGTCTTCCCTGGACTGGAAACAAGCATCCTGGGACCGGTTTCGGGTTCATAACCCTCATCAGCCAGGCTATCTTGAATCCAGTGGCAAAGTGAGCAAGGGACCCACGTCTGGGCATACCCTGCCAACTTATGGCGAACAAAGCGATACCAAAGGGGATGATGGACGGAGCGTTTGAGCAAATCAAACACTCACCCCTAGTCAACAGATCTGGGTTTAATCCATCATAATTCTTTGGCTCACTCCACCACCCCAGTTCAGACATGGCCATATGCAAATCAGTCTGACCCTGTGCCTCATGGGAACAGTCCAGCCCGAACTGCCAAGCCATGTCTTCCCTGGACCGGAAACAAGCATCCTGGGACCGGTTTCGGGTTCATAACCTTCATCAGCCAGGCTATCTTGAATCCAGTGGCAAAGTGAGCAAGGGACCCACGTTTGGGCATACCCTGCCAACTTAGGGAGAACAAAGTGATACCAAAGGGGATGATGGATGGAGCGTTTGAGCAAATCAAACACTCACCCCCAGTCAACAGATCTGGGTTTAATCCATCAACATTCTTTAGCTCACTCCACCACCCCAGTTCAGACATGGCCATATGCAAATCAGTCTGACTCTGTACCTCATGGGAACAGTCCAGCCCGAACTGCCAAGCCATGTCTTCCCTGGACCAGAAACAAACTTCCTGGGACTGGTTGCGGGTTCATAACCCTCATCAGCCAGGCTACCTTAAATCCAGTGGCAAAGTGAGCAAGGGACCCACATCTGGGCATACTCTGCCAACTTAGGGCGAACAAAGCGATACCAAAGGGGATGATGGACGGAGCGTTTGAGCAAATAAAACACTCACCCCCAGTCAACAGATCTGGGTTTAATCCATCATCATTCTTTAGCTCACTCCACCACCCCAGTTCAGACATGGCCATATGCAAATCAGTCTGACCCTGTGCCTCATGGGAACAGTCCAGCCCGAACTGCCAAGTCATGTCTTCCCTGGACCAGAAACAAGCATCCTGGGACCAGTTTCGGGTTCATAACCTTCATCAACCAGGCTATCTTGAATCCAGTGGCAAAGTGAGCAAGGGACCCCCGTGTGGGCACACCCTGCCAACTTAGGGCGAACAAAGCAATACCAAAGGTGATGATGGACGGAGCGTTTGAGCAAATCAAACACTCACCCACAGTCAACAGATCTGGGTTTAATCCATCATCATTCTTTAGCTTACTTCACCACCCCAGTTCAGACATGGCCATATGCAAATCAGTCTGACCCTGTGCCTCATGGGAACAGTCCAGCCCGAACTGCCAAGCCATGTCTTCCCTGGACCGGAAACAAGCATCCTGGGACCGGTTTCGGGTTCATAACCCTCATCAGCCAGGCTATCTTGAATCCAGTGGCAAAGTGAGCAAGGGACCCACGTCTGGGCATACCCTGCCAACTTAGGGCAAACAAGGCGATACCAAAGGGGATGATAGACGGAGCGTTTGAGCAAATCAAACACTCACCCACAGTCAACAGATCTGGGTTTAATCCATCATCATTCTTTAGCTTACTTCACCACCCCAGTTCAGACATGGCCATATGCAAATCAGTCTGACCCTGTGCCTCATGGGAACAGTCCAGCCCGAACTGCCAAGCCATGTCTTCCTGGACCCGAAACAAGCATCCTGGGACCGGTGTCGGGTTCATAACCCTCATCATCCAGGCTATCTTGAATCCAGTGGCAAAGTGAGCAAGGGACCCACGTCTGGGAATACCCTGTCAACTTAGGGCGAACAAAGCGATACCAAAGGGGATGAGGGACGGAGCGTTTGAGCAAATCAAACACTCACCCCCAGTCAACAGATTTGGGTTTAATCCATCATCATTCTTTAGCTCACTCCACCACCCCAGTTCAGACATGGCCATATGCAAATCAGTCTGACCCTGTGCCTCATGGGAACAGTCCAGCCCGAACTGCCAAACCATGTCTTTCCTGGACTGGATACAAGCATCCTGGGACCGGTTTCGGGTTCATAACCCTCATCAGCCAGGCTATCTTGAATCCAGTGGCAAAGTGAGCAAGGGACGCACGTCTGGGCATATCCTGCCAACTTAGGGCGTACAAAGCGATACCAAAGGGGATGATGGACGGAGCGTTTGAGCAAATCAAACACTCACCCTCAGTCAACAGATCTGGGTTTAATCCATCATCATTCTTTAGCTCACTCCACCACCCCAGTTCAGACATGGCCATATGCAAATCAGTCTGACCCTGTGCCCCATGGGAACAGTCCAGCCCGAACTGCCAAGCCATGTCTTCCCTGGACCGGAAACAAGCATCCTGGGACCAGTTTCGGGTTCATAACCCTCATCAGGAAGGCTATCCTGAATCCAGTGGCAAAGTGAGCAATGGACCCACGTCTGGGCATACCCTGCCAACTTAGGGAGAACAAAGCGATACCAAAGGGGATGATGGACAGAGCGTTTGAGCAAATAAAACACTCACCCAGAATGTCAACAGATCTGGGTTTAATCCATCATCATTCTTTAGCTCACTCCACCACCCCAGTTCAGCCATGGCCATATGCAATTCAGTCTGACCCTGTGCCTCATGGGAACAGTCCAGACCGAACTGCCAAGCCATGTCTTCCCTGGACCGGAAACAAGCATCCTGGGACCAGTTTCGGGTTCATAACCTTCATCAGCCAGGCTATCTTGAATTCAGTGGCAAAGTGAGCAAGGGACCCACGTCTGGGCATACCCTGCCAATTTAGGGCGAACAAAGCGATACCAAAGGGGATGATGGACGGAGCGTTTGAGCAAATCAAACACTCACCCCTAGTCAACAGATGTGGGTTTAATCCATCATCATTCTTTAGCTCACTCCACCACACCAGTTCAGACATGGCCATATGCAAATCAGTCTCACCCTGTACCTCATGGGAACAGTCCAGTCCGAACTGCCAAGCCATGTCTTCCCTGGACCAGAAACAAACTTCCTGGGACCGGTTGCGGGTTCATAACCCTCATCAGCCAGGCTATCTTAAATCCAGTGGCAAAGTGAGCAAGGGACCCACGTCTGGGCATACTCTGCCAACTTAGGGCGAACAAAGCGATACCAAAGGGGATGATGGATGGAGCGTTTGAGCAAATCAAACACTCACCCCCAGTCAACAGATCTGGGTTTAATCGATCAACATTCTTTAGCTCACTCCACCACCCCAGTTCAGACATGGCCATATGCAAATCAGTCTGACCCTGTACCTCATGGGAACAGTCCAGCCCGAACTGCCAAGCCATGTCTTCCCTGGACCAGAAACAAACTTCCTGGGACCGGTTGCGGGTTCATAACCCTCATCAGCCAGGCTATCTTAAATCCAGTGGCAAAGTGAGCAAGGGACCCACATCTGGGTATACTCTGCCAACTTAGGGCGAACAAAGCGATACCAAAGGGGATGATGGACGGAGCGTTTGAGCAAATAAAACACTCACCCCCAGTCAACAGATCTGGGTTTAATCCATCATCATTCTTTAGCTCTCTCCACCACCCCAGTTCAGACATGGCCATATGCAAATCAGTCTGACCCTGTGCCTCATGGGAACAGTCCAGCCCGAACTGCCAAGTCATGTCTTCCCTGGACCAGAAACAAGCATCCTGGGACCGGTTTCGGGTTCATAACCTTCATCAACCAGGCTATCTTGAATCCAGTGGCAAAGTGAGCAAGGGACCCACGTCTGGGCATACCCTGCCAACTTAGGGCAAACAAGGCGATACCAAAGGGGATGATAGACGGAGCGTTTGAGCAAATCAAACACTCACCCCCAGTCAACAGATCTGGGTTTAATCCATCATCATTCTTTAGCTTACTTCACCACCCCAGTTCAGACATGGCCATATGCAAATCAGTCTGACCCTGTGCCTCATGGGAACAGTCCAGCCCGAACTGCCAAGCCATGTCTTCCTGGACCCGAAACAAGCATCCTGGGACCGGTTTCGGGTTCATAACCCTCATCAGCCAGGCTATCTTGAATCCAGTGGCAAAGTGAGCAAGGGACCCACGTCTGGGAATACCCTGTCAACTTAGGGCGAACAAAGCGATACCAAAGGGGATGAGGGACGGAGCGTTTGAGCAAATCAAACACTCACCCCAGTCAACAGATCTGGGTTTAATCCATCATCATTCTTTAGCTCACTCCACCCCCCCAGTTCAGACATGGCCATATGCAATTCAGTCTGACCCTGTGCCTCATGGGAACAGTCCAGACCGAACTGCCAAGCCATGTCTTCCCTGGACCGGAAACAAGCATCCTGGGACCGGTTTCGGGTTCATAACCTTCATCAGCCAGGCTATCTTGAATTCAGTGGCAAAGTGAGCAAGGGACCCACGTCTGGGCATACCCTGCCAACTTAGGGCGAACAAAGCGATACCAAAGGGGATGATGGACGGAGCGTTTGAGCAAATCAAACACTCACCCCTAGTCAACAGATGTGGGTTTAATCCATCATCATTCTTTAGCTCACTCCACCACACCAGTTCAGACATGGCCATATGCAAATCAGTCTGACCCTGTACTTCATGGGAACAGTCCAGCCCGAACTGCCAAGCCATGTCTTCCCTGGACCAGAAACAAACTTCCTGCGACCGGTTGCGGGTTCATAACCCTCATCAGCCAGGCTATCTTAAATCCAGTGGCAAAGTGAGCAAGGGACCCACGTCTGGGCATATTCTGCCAACTGAGGGCGAACAAAGCGATACCAAAGGGGATGATGGATGGAGCGTTTGAGCAAATAAAACACTCACCCCCAGTCAACAGATCTGGGTTTAATCCATCATCATTCTTTAGCTCACTCCACCACCCCAGTTCAGACATGGCCATATGCAAATCAGTCTGACCCTGTGCCTCATGGGAACAGTCCAGCCCGAACTGCCAAGTCATGTCTTCCCTGGACCAGAAACAAGCATCCTGGGACCAGTTTCGGGTTCATAACCTTCATCAACCAGGCTATCTTGAATCCAGTGGCAAAGTGAGCAAGGGACCCACGTGTGGGCATACCCTGCCAACTTAGGGCGAACAAAGCGATACGAAAGGTGATGATGGACGGAGAGTTTGAGCAAATCAAACACTCACCCCTAGTCAACAGATCTGGGTTTAATCCATCATCATTCTTTGGCTCACTCCACCACCCCACTTCTGACATGGCCATATGCAAATCAGTCTGACCCTGTGCCTCATGGGAACAGTCCAGCCCGAACTGCCAAGCCATGTCTTCCCTGGACCGGAAACAAGCATCCTGGGACCGGTTTCGGGTTCATAACCCTCATCAGCCAGGCTATCTTGAATCCAGTGGCAAAGTGAGCAAGGGACCCACGTCTGGGCATACCCTGCCAACTTATGGAGAACAAAGCGATACCAAAGGGGATGATGGATGGAGCGTTTGAGCAAATCAAACACTCACCCCCAGTCAACAGATCTGGGTTTAATCCATCATCATTCTCTAGCTCACTCCACCACCCCAGATCGGACATGGCCATGTGCAAATCAGTGTGACCCTGTGCCTCATGGGAACAGTCCAGCCCGAACTGCCAAGCCATGTCTTCCCTGGATTGGAAACAAGCATCCTGGGACCGGTTTCGGGTTCATAACTCTCATCAGCCAGGTTATCTTGAATCCAGTGGCAAAGTGAGCAAGGGACCCACGTGTGGGCATACCCTGCCAACTTAAGGAAAACAAAGCGATACCAAAGGGGATGAGGGACGGAGCGTTTGAGCAAATCAAACACTCACCCCCAGTCAACAGATCTGGGTTTAATCCATCATCATTCTTTAGCTCACTCCACCACCCCAGTTCAGACATGGCCATATGCAAATCAGTCTGACCATGTGTCTCATGGGAACAGTCCAGCCCGAACTGCCAAACCATGTCTTCCCTGGACTGGAAACAAGCATCCTGGGACAGGTTTCGGGTTCATAACCCTCATCAGCCAGGCTATCTTGAATCCAGTGGCAAAGTGAGCAAGGGACCGATGTCTGGGCAAACCCTGTCAACTTAGGGCGGACAAAGCGATACCAAAGGGGATGAGGGACGAAGCGTTTGAGCAAATCAAACACTCAACCCCAGTCAACAGATCTGGGTTTAATCCATCATCATTCTTTAGCTCACTCCACCACCCCAGTTCAGACATGGCCATATGCAACTCAGTCTGACCCTGTGCCTCAAGGGAACAGTCCAGCCCGAACTGCCAAACCATGTCTTTCCTGGACTGGAAACAAGCATCCTGGGACCGGTTTCGGGTTCATAACCCTCATCAGCCAGGCTATCTTGAATCCAGTGGCAAAGTGAGCAAGGGACCCACGTCTGGGCATACACTGTCAACTTAGGATAAACAAAGCGATACCTTAGTGAGAACAAAGTGATACCAAAGGGGATGATGGATGGAGCGTTTGAGCAAATCAAACACTCACCCCCAGTCAACAGATCTAGGTTTAATCCATCATCTTTCTTTACCTCACTCCACCACCCCAGTTCAGACATGGCCATATGCAAATCAGTCTGACCCTGTGCCTCATGGGAACAGTCCAGCACGAACTGCCAAGCCATGTCTTCCCTGGATCGGAAACAAGCATCCTGGGACCGGTTTCAGGTTCATAACCCTCATCAGCCAGGCTATCTTGAATCCAGTGGCAAAGTGAGCAAGGGACCCACGTCTGGGGATACCCTGTCAACTTAGGGCGAACAAAGCGATACCAAAGGGGATGAGGGACGGAGCGTTTGAGCAAATCAAACACTCACCCCCAGTCAACAGATCTGGGTGTAATCCATCATCATTCTTTGCTCACTCCACCACCCCAGTTCAGACATGGCCATATGCAAATCAGTCTGACCCTGTGCCTCATGGGAACAGTCCAGCCCGAACTGCCAAGCCATGTCTTCCCTGGACCGGAAACAAGCATCCTGGGACCAGTTTCGGGTTCATAACCCTCATCAGGAAGGCTATCCTGAATCCAGTGGCAAAGTGAGCAATGGACCCACGTCTGGGCATACCCTGCCAATTTAGGGCGAACAAAGCGATACCAAAGGGGATGATGGACGGAGCGTTTGAGCAAATAAAACACTCACCCAGAATGTCAACAGATCTGGGTTTAATCCATCATCATTCTTTAGCTCACTCCACCATCCCAGTTCAGCCATGGCCATATGCAATTCAGTCTGACCCTGTGCCTCATGGGAACAGTCCAGACCGAACTGCCAAGCCATGTCTTCCCTGGACCGGAAACAAGCATCCTGGGACCGGTTTCGGGTTCATAACCTTCATCAGCCAGGCTATCTTGAATTCAGTGGCAAAGTGAGCAAGGGACCCACGTCTGGGCATACCCTGCCAACTTAGGGCGAACAAAGCGATACCAAAGGGGATGATGGACGGAGCGTTTGAGCAAATCAAACACTCACCCCTAGTCAACAGATGTGGGTTTAATCCATCTTCATTCTTTAGCTCACTCCACCACACCAGTTCAGACATGGCCATATGCAAATCAGTCTGACCCTGTACTTCATGGGAACAGTCCAGCCCGAACTGCCAAGCCATGTCTTCCCTGGACCAGAAACAAACTTCCTGCGACCGGTTGCGGGTTCATAACCCTCATCAGCCAGGCTATCTTAAATCCAGTGGCAAAGTGAGCAAGGGACCCACGTCTGGGCATATTCTGCCAACTGAGGGCGAACAAAGCGATACCAAAGGGGATGATGGATGGAGCGTTTGAGCAAATAAAACACTCACCCCCAGTCAACAGATCTGGGTTTAATCCATCATCATTCTTTAGCTCACTCCACCACCCCAGTTCAGACATGGCCATATGCAAATCAGTCTGACCCTGTGCCTCATGGGAACAGTCCAGCCCGAACTGCCAAGTCATGTCTTCCCTGGACCAGAAACAAGCATCCTGGGACCAGTTTCGGGTTCATAACCTTCATCAACCAGGCTATCTTGAATCCAGTGGCAAAGTGAGCAAGGGACCCACGTGTGGGCATACCCTGCCAACTTAGGGCGAACAAAGCGATGCGAAAGGTGATGATGGACGGAGAGTTTGAGCAAATCAAACACTCACCCCTAGTCAACAGATCTGGGTTTAATCCATCATCATTCTTTGGCTCACTCCACCACCCCACTTCTGACATGGCCATATGCAAATCAGTCTTACCCTGTGCCTCATGGGAACAGTCCAGCCCGAACTGCCAAGCCATGTCTTCCCTGGACCGGAAACAAGCATCCTGGGACCGGTTTCGGGTTCATAACCCTCATCAGCCAGGCTATCTTGAATCCAGTGGCAAAGTGAGCAAGGGACCCACGTCTGGGCATACCCTGCCAACTTAGGGAGAACAAAGCGATACCAAAGGGGATGATGGATGGAGCGTTTGACCAAATCAAACACTCACCCCCAGTCAACAGATCTGGGTTTAATCCATCATCATTCTCTAGCTCACTCCACCACCCCAGATCGGACATGGCCATATGCAAATCAGTGTGACCCTGTGCCTCATGGGAACAGTCCAGCCCGAACTGCCAAGCCATGTCTTCCCTGGATTGGAAACAAGCATCCTGGGACCGGTTTCGGGTTCATAACTCTCATCAGCCAGGTTATCTTGAATCCAGTGGCAAAGTGAGCAAGGGACCCACGTGTGGGCATACCCTGCCAATTTAAGGAAAACAAAGCGATACCAAAGGGGATGAGGGACGGAGCGTTTGAGCAAATCAAACACTCACCCCCAGTCAACAGATCTGGGTTTAATCCATCATCATTCTTTAGCTCACTCCACCACCCCAGTTCAGACATGGCCATATGCAAATCAGTCTGACCATGTGTCTCATGGGAACAGTCCAGCCCGAACTGCCAAACCATGTCTTCCCTGGACTGGAAACAAGCATCCTGGGACAGGTTTCGGGTTCATAACCCTCATCAGCCAGGCTATCTTGAATCCAGTGGCAAAGTGAGCAAGGGACCGATGTCTGGGCAAACCCTGTCAACTTAGGGCGGACAAAGCGATACCAAAGGGGATGAGGGACGGAGCGTTTGAGCAAATCAAACACTCAACCCCAGTCAACAGATCTGGGTTTAATCCATCATCATTCTTTAGCTCACTCCACCACCCCAGTTCAGACATGGCCATATGCAACTCAGTCTGACCCTGTGCCTCAAGGGAACAGTCCAGCCCGAACTGCCAAACCATGTCTTTCCTGGACTGGAAACAAGCATCCTGGGACCGGTTTCGGGTTCATAACCCTCATCAGCCAGGCTATCTTGAATCCAGTGGCAAAGTGAGCAAGGGACCCACGTCTGGGCATACACTGTCAACTTAGGATAAACAAAGCGATACCTTAGTGAGAACAAAGTGATACCAAAGGGGATGATGGATGGAGCGTTTGAGCAAATCAAACACTCACCCCCAGTCAACAGATCTAGGTTTAATTCATCATCTTTCTTTACCTCACTCCACCACCCCAGTTCAGACATGGCCATATGCAAATCAGTCTGACCCTGTGCCTCATGGGAACAGTCCAGCACGAACTGCCAAGCCATGTCTTCCCTGGATCGGAAACAAGCATCCTGGGACCGGTTTCAGGTTCATAACCCTCATCAGCCAGGCTATCTTGAATCCAGTGGCAAAGTGAGCAAGGGACCCACGTCTGGGGATACCCTGTCAACTTAGGGCGAACAAAGCGATACCAAAGGGGATGAGGGACGGAGCGTTTGAGCAAATCAAACACTCACCCCCAGTCAACAGATCTGGGTTTAATCCATCATCATTCTTTGCTCACTCCACCACCCCAGTTCAGACATGGCCATATGCAAATCAGTCTGACCCTGTGCCTCATGGGAACAGTCCAGCCCGAACTGCCAAGCCATGTCTTCCCTGGACCGTAAACAAGCATCCTGGGACCAGTTTCGGGTTCATAACCCTCATCAGGAAGGCTATCCTGAATCCAGTGGCAAAGTGAGCAATGGACCCACGTCTGGGCATACCCTGCCAACTTAGGGCGAACAAAGCGATACCAAAGGGGATGATGGACGGAGCGTTTGAGCAAATAAAACACTCACCCAGAATGTCAACAGATCTGGGTTTAATCCATCATCATTCTTTAGCTCACTCCACCATCCCAGTTCAGCCATGGCCATATGCAATTCAGTCTGACCCTGTGCCTCATGGGAACAGTCCAGACCGAACTGCCAAGCCATGTCTTCCCTGGACCAGAAACAAGCATCCTGGGACCGGTTTCGGGTTCATAACCCTTATCAGCCAGGCTATCTTGAATTCAGTGGCAAAGTGAGCAAGGGACCCACGTCTGGGCATACCCTGCCAACTTAGGGCGAACAAAGTGATGCCAAAGGGGATGATGGACGGAGCGTTTGAGCAAATCAAACACTCACCCCTAGTCAACAGGTGTGGGTTTAATCCATCATCATTCTTTAGCTCACTCCACCACACCAGTTCAGACATGGCCATATGCAAATCAGTCTGACCCTGTGCCTCATGGGAACAGTCCAGCCCGAACTGCCAAGCCATGTCTTCCCTGGATCAGAAACAAGCATCCTGGGACCGGTTTCAGGTTCATAACCCTCATCAGCCAGGCTATCTTGAATCCAGTGACAAAGTGAGCTAGGGAACCACGTCTGGGCATACCCTGCCAACTTAGGGTGAACAAAACGATACCAAAGGGGATGATGGACGGAGCGTTTGAGCAAATCAAACAGTCACCCCCAGTCAACAGATCTGGGTTTGATCCACCATCATTCTCTAGCTCACTCCACCACCCCAGATCAGACATGGCCATATGCAAATCAGTCTGACCCTGTGCCTCATGGGAACAGTCCAGCTCGAACTGCAAAGCCATGTCTTCCCTAGATCGGAAACAAGCATCCTGGGACCGGTTTCTGGTTCATAACCCTCATCAGCCAGGCTATCTTGAATCCAGTGGCAAAGTGAGCAAGGGACCCACGTCTGGGCATACACTGTCAATTTAGGATGAACAAAGCGATACCAAAGGGGAAGAGGGATGGAGCGTTTGAGCAAATCAAACACTCACCCCCAGTCAACAGATCTGGGTTCAATCCATCATCATTCTTTAGCTCACTCCACCACCCCAGTTCATACATGGCCATATGCAACTAAGTCTGACCCTGTGCGTCATGGGAACAGTCCAGCCCGAAGTGCCAAACCATGTTTTCCCTGGACTGGAAACAAGCATCCTGGGACCGGTTTCGGGTTCATAACCCTCATCAGCCAGGCTATCTTGAATCCAGTGGCAAAGTGAGCAAGGGACCCACGTCTGGGCATATCCTGCCAACTTAGGGCGTACAAAGCGATACCAAAGGGGATGATGGACAGAGCGTTTGAGCAAATCAAACACTCACCCTCAGTCAAAAGATCTGGGTTAAATCCATCATCATTTTTTAGCTCACTCCACCACCCCAGTTCAGACATGGCCATGTGCAAATCAGTCTGATCCTGTGCCTCATGGGAACATTCCAGCCCGAACTGCCAAGCCCTTTCTTCCCTGGACTGGAAACAAGCATCCTGGGACCGGTGTCGGGTTCATAACCCTCATCAGCCAGGCTATCTTGAATCCAGTGGCAAAGTGAGCAAGGTACCCACGTGTGGGCATACCCTGCCAACTTAGGGCGAACAAAGCGATACCAAAGGTGATGATGGACGGAGCGTTTGAGCAAATCAAACACTCACGCCTTGTCAACAGATGTGGGTTTAATCCATCATCATTCTTTGGCTCACTCCACCACCCCAGTTCAGACATGGCCATATGCAAATCAATCTGACCCTGTGCCGCATGGGAACAGTCCAGCCCGAGCTGCCAAGCCATGTCTTCCCTGGATCGGAAACAAGCATCCTGGGACCGGTTTCAGGTTCATAACCCTCATCAGCCAGGCTATCTCGAATCCAGTGACAAAGTGAGCTAGGGAACCACGTCTGGGCATACCCTGCCAACTTAGGGCGAACAAAGCGATACCAAAGGGGATGATGGACGGAGCGTTTGAGCATATCAAACACTCAGCCCCAGTCAACAGATCTGGGTTCAATCCATCATCATTCTTTAGCTCACTCCACCACCCCAGTTCAGACATGGCCATATGCAACTAAGTCTGACCCTGTGCGTCATGGGAACAGTCCAGCCCGAAGTGCCAAACCATGTTTTCCCTGGACTGGAAACAAGCATCCTGGGACCGGTTTCGGGTTCATAACCCTCATCAGCCAGGCTATCTTGAATCCAGTGGCAAAGTGAGCAAGGGACCCACGTCTGGGCATATCCTGCCAACTTAGGGCGTACAAAGCGATACCAAAGGGGATGATGGACAGAGCGTTTGAGCAAATCAAACACTCACCCTCAGTCAAAAGATCTGGGTTAAATCCATCATCATTCTTTAGCTCACTCCACCACCCCAGTTCAGACATGGCCATGTGCAAATCAGTCTGATCCTGTGCCTCATGGGAACATTCCAGCCCGAACTGCCAAGCCCTTTCTTCCCTGGACTGGAAACAAGCATCCTGGGACCGGTGTCGGGTTCATAACCCTCATCAGCCAGGCTATCTTGAATCCAGTGGCAAAGTGAGCAAGGTACCCACGTGTGGGCATACCCTGCCAACTTAGGGCGAACAAAGCGATACCAAAGGTGATGATGGACGGAGCGTTTGAGCAAATCAAACACTCACGCCTAGTCAACAGATGTGGGTTTAATCCATCATCATTCTTTGGCTCACTCCACCACCCCAGTTCAGACATGGCCATATGCAAATCAGTCTGACCCTGTGCCGCATGGGAACAGTCCAGCCCGAGCTGCCAAGCCATGTCTTCCCTGGATCGGAAACAAGCATCCTGGGACCGGTTTCAGGTTCATAACCCTCATCAGCCAGGCTATCTCGAATCCAGTGACAAAGTGAGCTAGGGAACCACGTCTGGGCATACCCTGCCAACTTAGGGCGAACAAAGCGATACCAAAGGGGATGATGGACGGAGCGTTTGAGCATATCAAACACTCAGCCCCAGTCAGCAGACCTGGGTTTAATCCATCATCATTCTCTAGCTCACTCCACCACCCCAGATCAGACATGGCCATATGCAAATCAGTCTGACCCTGTGCCTCATGGGAACAGTCCAGCCCGAACTGCCAAGCCATGTCTTCCCTGGATCGGAAACAAGCATCCTGGGACCGGTTTCGGGTTCATAACCCTCATCAGCCAGGCTATCTTGAATCCAGTGGCAAAGTGAGCAAGGGACCGATGTCTGGGCAAACCCTGTCAACTTAGGGCGAACAAAGCGATACCAAAGGGGATGATGGACGGAGCGTTTGAGCAAATCAAGCACTCACCCTCAGTCAACAGATCTGGGTTTGATCCATCATCATTCTTTAGCTCACTCCACCACCCCAGTTCAGACATGGCTATATGCAACCCAGTCTGACTCTGTGCCTCATGGGAACAGTCCAGCCCGAACTGCCAAACCATGTCTTCCCTGGACTGGAAACAAGCATCCTGGGACCGGTTTCGGGTTCATAACCCTCATCAGCCTGGCTATCTTGAATCCCGTGGCAAAGTGAGCAAGGGAACCACGTCTGGGCATATCCTGCCAACTTAGGGCGTACAAAGCGATACCAAAGGGGATGATGGACGGAGCGTTTGAGCAAATCAAGCACTCACCCTCAGTCAACAGATCTGGGTTTAATCCATCATGATTCTTTAGCTCACTCCACCACGCCAGTTCAGACATGGCCATATGCAAATCAGTCTTACCCTGTGCCTCATGGGAACAGTCCAGACCGAACTGCCAAGCCATGTCTTCCCTGGGCCGGAAACAAGCATCCTGGGACCGGTTTCGGGTTCATAACCTTCATCAGCCAGGCTATCTTGAATCCAGTGGCAAAGTGAGCAAGGGACCCACGTTTGGGCATACCCTGCCAACTTAGGGCGAACAAAGCGATACCAAAGGGGATGATGGACGGAGCGTTTGAGCAAATAAAACACTCACCCCCAGTCAACAGATCTGGGTTTAATCAATTATCATTCTTTAGCTCACTCCACCACCCCAGTTCAGACATAGCCATATGCAAATCAGTCTGACCCTGTGCCTCATGGGAACAGTCCAGCCCAAACTGCCAAGCCATGTCTTCCCTGGATCGGAAACAAGCATCCTGGGTCCAGTTTCAGGTTCATAACCCTCATCAGCCAGGCTTTCTTGAATCCAGTGGCAAAGTGAGCAAGGGAACCACATCTGGGCATACCCTGCCAACTTAGGGCGAACAAAGCGATACCAAAGGGGATGATGGACGGAGCATTTGAGCAAATCAAACACTCATCCCCAGTCAACAGACCTGGGTTTAATACATTATCATTCTCTAGCTCACTCCACCACCCCAGATCAGACATGGCCATGTGCAAATCAGTCTGACCCTGTGCCTCATGGGAACAGTCCAGCCCAAACTGCCAAGCCATGTCTTCCCTGGATGGGAAACAAGCATCCTGGGACCGGTTTCGGGTTGATAACCCTCATCAGCCAGGCTATCTTGAATCCAGTGGCAAAGTGAGCAAGGGACCGATGTCTGGGCAAACCCTGTCAACTTAGGGCGAACAAAGCGATACCAAAGGGAATGAGGGACGGAGCGTTTGAGCAAATCAAACACTCACCACCAGTCAACAGATCTGGGTTTAATCCATCATCATTCTTTAGCTCACTCCACCACCCCAGTTCAGACATGGCCATATGCAACTTAGTCTGACCCTGTGCCTCATGGGAACAGTCCAGCCCGAACTGCCAAACCATGTCTTCCCTGGACTGCAAACAAGCATCCTGGGACCGGTTTCGGGTTCATAACCCTCATCAGCCAGCCTATCTTGAATCCAGTGGCAAAGTGAGCAAGGGACCCACGTCTGGGCATATCCTGCCAACTTAGGGCGTAAAAAGCGATACCAAAGGGGATGATGGACGGAGTGTTTGAGCAAATCAAGCACTCACCCTCAGTCAACAGATCTGGGTTTAATCAATTATCATTCTCTATCTCACTCCACCACCCCAGATCAGACATGGCCATATGCAAATCAGTCTGACCCTGTGCCTCATGGGAACAGTCCAGCCCGAACTGCCAAGCCATGTCTTCCCTGGATCGGAAACAAGCATCCTGGGACCGGTTTCGGGTTCGTAACCGTCATCAGCCAGGCTATCTTGAATCCAGTGTCAAAGTGATCAAGAGACCAACGTCTGGGCATACACTGTCAACTTAGGGTGAACAAAGCGATACCAAAGGGGATGAGGGATGGAGCGTTTGAGCAAATCAAACACTCACCCCCAGTCAACAGATCTGGGTTTAATCCATCATCATTCTTTAGCTCACTCCACCACCCCAGTTCAGACATGGCCATATGCAACTCAGTCTGACCCTGTGCGTCATGGGAACAGTCCAACCGAACTGCCAAACCATGTCTTCCCCGGACTGGAAACAAGCATCCTGGGACCGGTTTCGGGTTCATAACCCTCATCAGCCAGGCTATCTTGAATCCAGTGGCAAAGTGAGCAAGGGACCCACGTCTGGGCATATCCTGCCAACTTAGGGCGTACAAAGCGATACCAAAGGGGATGATGGACGGAGCGTTTGAGCAAATAAAACACTCACCCCCAGTCAACAGATCTGGGTGTAATCCATCATCATTCTTTAGCTCACTCCACCACCCCAGTTCAGACATGGCCATATGCAAATCAGTCTGACCCTGTGCCTCATGGGAACAGTCCAGCCCGAACTGCCAAGCCATGTCTTCCCTGGATCGGAAACAAGCATCCTGGGACCGGTTTCAGGTTCATAACCCTCATCAGCCAGGCTATCTTGAATCCAGTGGCAAAGTGAGCTAGGGAGCTACGTCTGGGCATACCCTGCCAACTTAGGGCGAACAAAGCGATACCAAAGGGGATGATGGACGGAGCGTTTGAGCAAATCAAACACTCACCCCCTGTCAACAGATCTGGGTTTAATCCATCATCATTCTCTAGCTCACTCAACCACCTCAGATCAGACATGGCCATATGCAAATCAGTCTGACCCTGTGCCTCATGGGAACAGTCCAGCCCGAACTGCCAAGCCATGTCTTCCCTGGACTGGAAACAAGCATCCTGGGACCGGTTTCGGGTTCATAACCCTCATCAGCCAGGCTATCTTGAATCCAGTGGCAAAGTGAGCAAGGGACCCACGTCTGGGCATATCCTGCCAACTTACGGCGGACAAAGCGATACCAAAGGGGATGAGGAACGGAGCGTTTGAGCAAATCAAGCACTCACCCTCAGTCAACAGATCTGGGTTTCATCCATCATCATTCTTTAGCTCACTCCACCACCCCACTCCAGACATGGCCATATGCAAATCAGTCTGACCCTGTGCCTCATGGGAGCAGTCCAGCCCGAACTGCCAAGCCATGTCTTCCCTGGACCGGAAAGAAGCATCCTGGGACCGGTTTCGGGTTGATAACCCTCATCAGGAAGGCTATCTTGAATCCAGTGGCAAAGTGAGCAAGGGACCCACGTCTGGGCATACCCCGCCAACTTAGGGCGAACAAAGCGATACCAAAGGGGATGATGGACGGAGCGTTTGAGCAAATAAAACACTCACCCCCAGTTAACAGATCTGGGTTTAATCCATCATCATTCTCTATCTCACTCCACCACCCCAGATCAGACATGGCCATATGCAAATCAGTCTGACCCTGTGCCTCATGGGAACAGTCCAGCCCGAACTGCCAAGCCATATCTTCCCTGGATCGTAAACAAGCATCCTGGGACCGTTTTCGGGTTCATAAACCTCATCAGCCAGGCTATCTTGAATCCAGTGGCAAAGTGAGCAAGGGACGCACGTCTGGGTATACCCTGTCAACTTAGGGCGAACAAAGCGATACCAAAGGGGATGAGGGACGGAGTGTTTGAGCAAATCGAACACTCACCCCCAGTCAACAGATCTGGGTTTAATCCATCATCATTCTTTAGCTCACTCCACCACCCCAGTTCAGACATGGCCATATGCAAATCAGACTGACCCTGTGCCTCATGGAAACAGTCCAGCCCCAACTGCCAAGCCATGTCTTCCCTGGACCGGAAGCAAGCATCCTTAGACCGGTTTCGGGTTCATAACCTTCATCAGCCAGGCTATCTTGAATCCAGTGGCAAAGTGAGAAGGGATCCACGTCTGGGCATAGCCTGCCAACTTAGGGCGAACAAAGCGATACCAAAGGGGATGATGGACAGAGCGTTTGAGCAAATCAAACAGTCACCCTCAGTCAACAGATCTGGGTTTAATCCATCATCATTCTTTAGCTCACCCCACCACCCCAGTTCAGACATGGCCATATTCAAATCAGTCTGACCCTGTGCCTCATGGGAACATTCCAGCCCGAACTGCCAAGCCATGTCTTCCCTGAACCGGAAACAAGCATCCTGGGACTGGTTTCGGGTTCATAACCCCCATCAGCCAGGCTATCTTGAATCCAGTGGCAAAGTGAGCAAGGGACCCACGTCTGGGAATACCCTGTCAACTCAGGGCGAACAAAGCGATACCAAAGGGGATGATGGACGGAGCGTTTGAGCAAATAAAACACTCACCCCCAGTCAACAGATCTGGGTTTAATCCATCATCATTCTTTAGCTCACTCCACCACCCCAGTTCAGACATGGCCATATGCAAATCAGTTTGACCCTGTGCTTCATGGGAACAGTCCAGCCCGAACTGCCAAGCCATGTCTTCCCTGGATCGGAAACAAGCATCCTGGGACCTGTTTCAGGTTCATAACTCTCATCAGCCAGGCTATCTTGAATCCAGTGGCAAAGTGAGCAAGGGACCGATGTCTGGGCAAACCCTGTCAACTTAGGGCGAACAAAGCGATACCAATGGGGATGAGGGACGGAGCGTTTGAGCAAATCAAACACTCACCCCAGTCGACAGATCTGGGTTTAATCCATCATCATTCTTTAGCTCACTCCACCACCCCAGTTCAGACATGGCCATATGCAACTCAGTCTGACCCTGTGCCTCATGGGAACAGTCCAGCCCGAACTGCCAAACCATGTCTTCCCTGGACTGGAAACAAGCATCCTGGGACCGGTTTTGGGTTCATAACCCTCATCAGCCAGGCTCTCTTGAATCCAGTGGCAAAGTGAGCAAGGGACCAACGTCTGGGCATATCCTGCCAACTTAGGGCGTACAAAGTGATACCAAAGGGGATGATGGACGGAGCGTTTGAGCAAATCAAGCACTCACCCTCAGTCAACAGATCTGGGTTTAATTCATCATCATTCTTTAGCTCACTCCACCACCCCAGTTCAGACATGGCCATATGCAATTCAGTCTGACCCTGTGCCTCATGGGAACAGTCCAGCCCGAATTGCCAAGCCATGTCTTCCCTGGACCGGAAACAAGCATCCTGGGACCGGTTTCGGGTTCATAACCCTCATCAGGAAGGCTATCTTGAATCCAGTGGCAAAGTGAGCAAGGGACCCACGTCTGGGCATACCCCGCCAACTTAGGGCGAAGAAAGCGATACCAAAGGGGATGATCGACGGAGCATTTGAGCAAATAAAACACTCACCCCCAGTCAACAGATCTGGGTTTAATCCATCATCATTCTTTAGCTCACTCCACCACCCCTGTTCAGACATGGCCATATGCAATTCAGTCTGACCCTGTGCCTCATGGGAGCAGTCCAGCCCGAATTGCCAAGCCATGTCTTCCCTGGACCGGAAACAAGCATCCTGGGACCGGTTTGGGGTTCATAACCTTCATCAGCCAGGCTATCTTGAATCCAGTGGCAAAGTGAGCAAGGGACCCACGTCTGGGCATACCCTTCCAACTTAGGGCGAACAAAGCGATACCAAAGGGAATGATGGACGGAGCGTTTGAGCAAATCAAACACTCACCCCTAGTCAACAGATGTGGGTTTAATCCATCATCATTCTTTAGCTCACTCCACCACACCAGTTCAGACATGGCCATAGGCAAATCAGTCTGACCCTGTGCCTCATGGGAACAGTCCAGCCCGAACTGCCAAGCCATGTCTTCCCTGGATTGGAAACAAGCATCCTGGGACCGGTTTCAGGTTCATAACCCTCATCAGCCAGGCTATCTTGAATCCAATGGCAAAGTGAGCTAGGGAACCACGTCTGGGCATACCCTGCCAACTTGGGGTGAACAAAGCGATACCAAAGGGGATGATGGACGGAGCGTTTGAGCAAATCAAACACTCACCTCCAGTCAACAGATCTGGGTTTAATCCATCATCATTCTCTAGCTCACTCCACCACCCCAGATCAGACATGGCCATATGCAAATCAGTCTGACCCTTTGCCTCATGGGAACAGTCCAGCCCGAACTGCCAAGCCATGTCTTCCCTGGATCGGAAACAAGCATCCTGGGATCGGTTTCGGGTTCATAACCTGCATCAGCCAGGCTATCTTGAATCCAGTGGCAAAGTGAGCAAGGGACCCACGTCTGGGCATACACTGTCAACTTAGGGTGAACAAAGCGATACCAAAGGGGATGAGGGATGGAGCGTTTGAGCAAATCAAACACTCACCCCCAGTCAACAGATCTGGGTTTAATCCATCATCATTCTTTAGCTCACTCCACCACCCCAGTTCAGACATGGCCATATGCAACTCAGTCTGACCCTGTGCGTCATGGGAACAGTCCAGCCCGAACTGCCAAACCATGTCTTCCCTGGATCGGAAACAAGCATCCTGGGAACGGTTTCAGGTTCATAACCCTCATCAGCCAGGCTATCTTGAATCCAGTGGCACAGTGAGCTAGGGAACAACGTCTGGGCATACCCTGCCAACTTAGGGTGAACAAAGCGATACCAAAGGGGATGATGGGCGGAGCGTTTGAGCAAATCAAACACTCACCCCCAGTCAACAGATCTGGGTTTAATCCATCATCATTCTCTATCTCACTCCACCACCCCAGATCAGACATGGCCATATGCAAATCAGTCTGACCCTGTGCCTCATGGGAACAGTCCAGCCCGAACTGCCAAGCCATGTCTTCCCTGGATCGTAAACAAGCATCCTGGGACCGTTTTCGGGTTCATAACCCTCATCAGCCAGGCTATCTTGAATCCAGTGGCAAAGTGAGCAGGGGACCCACGTCTGGGTATACCCTGTCAACTTAGGGCAAACAAAGCGATACCAAAGGGGATGAGGGACGGAGTGTTTGAGCAAATCGAACACTCACCCCCAGTCAACAGATCTGGGTTTAATCCATCATCATTCTTTAGCTCACTCCACCACCCCAGTTCAGACATGGCCATATGCAAATCAGACTGACCCTGTGCCTCATGGAAACAGTCCAGCCCGAACTGCCAAGCCATGTCTTCCCTGGACCAGAAACAAGCATCCTGAGACCGGTTTCGGGTTCATAACCTTCATCAGCCAGGCTATCTTGAATCCAGTGGCAAAGTGAGAAGGGATCCACATCTGGGCATACCCTGCCAACTTAGGGCGAACAAAGCGATACCAAAGGGGATGATGGACGGAGCGTTTGAGCAAATCAAACAGTCACCCTCAGTCAACAGATCTGGGTTTAATCCATCATCATTCTTTAGCTCACTCCACCACCCCAGTTCAGACATGGCCATATGCAAATCAGTCTGACCCTGTGCCTCATGGGAACATTCCAGCCCGAACTGCCAAGCCATGTCTTCCCTGAACCGGAAACAAGCATCCTGGGACTGGTTTCGGGTTCATAACCCCCATCAGCCAGGCTATCTTGAATCCAGTGGCAAAGTGAGCAAGGGACCCACGTCTGGGAATACCCTGTCAACTCAGGGCGAACAAAGCGATACCAAAGGGGATGATGGACGGAGCGTTTGAGCAAATAAAACACTCACCCCCAGTCAACAGATCTGGGTTTAATCCATCATCATTCTTTAGCTCACTCCACCACCCCAGTTCAGACATGGCCATATGCAAATCAGTCTGACCCTGTGCTTCATGGGAACAGTCCAGCCCGAACTGCCAAGCCATGTCTTCCCTGGATCGGAAACAAGCATCCTGGGACCTGTTTCAGGTTCATAACTCTCATCAGCCAGGCTATCTTGAATCCAGTGGCAAAGTGAGCAAGGGACCGATGTCTGGGCAAACCCTGTCAACTTAGGGCGAACAAAGCGATACCAATGGGGATGAGGGACGGAGCGTTTGAGCAAATCAAACACTCACCCCCAGTCGACAGATCTGGGTTTAATCCATCATCATTCTTTAGCTCACTCCACCACCCCAGTTCAGACATGGCCATATGCAACTCAGTCTGACCCTGTGCCTCATGGGAACAGTCCAGCCCGAACTGCCAAACCATGTCTTCCCTGGACTGGAAACAAGCATCCTGGGACCGGTTTTGGGTTCATAACCCTCATCAGCCAGGCTCTCTTGAATCCAGTGGCAAAGTGAGCAAGGGACCAACGTCTGGGCATATCCTGCCAACTTAGGGCGTACAAAGCGATACCAAAGGGGATGATGGACGGAGCGTTTGAGCAAATCAAGCACTCACCCTCAGTCAACAGATCTGGGTTTAATTCATCATCATTCTTTAGCTCACTCCTCCACCCCAGTTCAGACATGGCCATATGCAATTCAGTCTGACCCTGTGCCTCATGGGAACAGTCCAGCCCGAATTGCCAAGCCATGTCTTCCCTGGACCGGAAACAAGCATCCTGGGACCGATTTCGGGTTCATAACCCTCATCAGGAAGGCTATCTTGAATCCAGTGGCAAAGTGAGCAAGGGACCCACGTCTGGGCATACCCCGCCAACTTAGGGCGAAGAAAGCGATACCAAAGGGGATGATCGACGGAGCATTTGAGCAAATAAAACACTCACCCCCAGTCAACAGATCTGGGTTTAATCCATCATCATTCTTTAGCTCACTCCACCACCCCTGTTCAGACATGGCCATATGCAATTCAGTCTGACCCTGTGCCTCATGGGAGCAGTCCAGCCCGAATTGCCAAGCCATGTCTTCCCTGGACCGGAAACAAGCATCCTGGGACCGGTTTGGGGTTCATAACCTTCATCAGCCAGGCTATCTTGAATCCAGTGGCAAAGTGAGCAAGGGACCCACGTCTGGGCATACCCTTCCAACTTAGGGCGAACAAAGCGATACCAAAGGGAATGATGGACGGAGCGTTTGAGCAAATCAAACACTCACCCCTAGTCAACAGATGTGGGTTTAATCCATCATCATTCTTTAGCTCTCTCCACCACACCAGTTCAGACATGGCCATAGGCAAATCAGTCTGACCCTGTGCCTCATGGGAACAGTCCAGCCCGAACTGCCAAGCCATGTCTTCCCTGGATTGGAAACAAGCATCCTGGGACCGGTTTCAGGTTCATAACCCTCATCAGCGAGGCTATCTTGAATCCAATGGCAAAGTGAGCTAGGGAACCACGTCTGGGCATACCCTGCCAACTTGGGATGAACAAAGCGATACCAAAGGGGATGATGGACGGAGCGTTTGAGCAAATCAAGCACTCACCCTCAGTCAACAGATCTGGGTTTAATTCATCATCATTCTTTAGCTCACTCCACCACCCCAGTTCAGACATGGCCATATGCAATTCAGTCTGACCCTGTGCCTCATGGGAACAGTCCAGCCCGAATTGCCAAGCCATGTCTTCCCTGGACCGGAAACAAGCATCCTGGGACCGGTTTCGGGTTCATAACCCTCATCAGGAAGGCTTTCTTGAATCCAGTGGCAAAGTGAGCAAGGGACCCACGTCTGGGCATACCCCGCCAACTTAGGGCGAAGAAAGCGATACCAAAGGGGAAGATCGATGGAGCATTTGAGCAAATAAAACACTCACCCCCAGTCAACAGATCTGGGTTTAATCCATCATCATTCTTTAGCTCACTCCACCACCCCTGTTCAGACATGGCCATATGCAATTCAGTCTGACCCTGTGCCTCATGGGAGCAGTCCAGCCCGAATTGCCAAGCCATGTCTTCCCTGGACCTTAAACAAGCATCCTGGGACCGGTTTGGGGTTCATAACCTTCATCAGCCAGGCTATCTTGAATCCAGTGGCAAAGTGAGCAAGGGACCCACGTCTGGGCATACCCTGCCAACTTGGGGTGAACAAAGCGATACCAAAGGGAATGATGGACGGAGCGTTTGAGCAAATCAAACACTCACCCCTAGTCAACAGATGTGGGTTTAATCCATCATCATTCTTTAGCTCACTCCACCACACCAGTTCAGACATGGCCATAGGCAAATCAGTCTGACCCTGTGCCTCATGGGAACAGTCCAGCCCGAACTGCCAAGCCATGTCTTCCCTGGATTGGAAACAAGCATCCTGGGACCGGTTTCAGGTTCATAACCCTCATCAGCCAGGCTATCTTGAATCCAATGGCAAAGTGAGCAAGGGAACCACGTCTGGGCATACCCTGCCAACTTGGGGTGAACAAAGCGATACCAAAGGGGATGATGGACGGAGCGTTTGAGCAAATCAAACACTCACCTCCAGTCAACAGATCTGGGTTTAATCCATCATCATTCTCTAGCTCACTCCACCACCCCAGATCAGACATGGCCATATGCAAATCAGTCTGACCCTGTGCCTCATGGGAACAGTCCAGCCCGAACTGCCAAGCCATGTCTTCCCTGGATTGGAAACAAGCATCCTGGGACCGGTTTCAGGTTCATAACCCTCATCAGCCAGGCTATCTTGAATCCAATGGCAAAGTGAGCAAGGGAACCACGTCTGGGCATACCCTGCCAACTTAGGGTGAACAAAGCGATACCAAAGGGGATGAGGGATGGAGCGTTTGAGCAAATCAAACACTCACCCCAGTCAACAGATCTGGGTTTAATCCATCATCATTCTTTAGCTCACTCCACCACCCCAGTTCAGACATGGCCATATGCAACTCAGTCTGACCCTGTGCGTCATGGGAACAGTCCAGCCCGAACTGCCAAACCATGTCTTCCCTGGACTGGAAACAAGCATCCTGGGACCGGTTTCGGGTTCATAACCCTCAACAGCCAGGCTATCTTGAATCCAGTGGCAAAGTGAACAAGGGACCCACGTCTGGGCATATCCTGCCAACTTAGGGCGTACAAAGCGATACCAAAGGGGATGATGGACGGAGCGTTTGAGCAAATCAAACACTCACCCTCAGTCAACAGATCTGGGTTTAATCCATCATCATTCTTTAGCTCACTCCACCACCTCAGTTCAGACATGGCCATATGCAAATCAGTCTGACCGTGTGCCTCATGGGAACAGTCCAGCCCGAACTGCCAAGCCATGTCTTCCCTGGACCGGAAACAAGCATCCTGGGACCGGATTCGGGTTCATAATCTTCGTCAGCCAGGCTATCTTGAATCCAGTGGCAAAGTGAGCAAGGGACCCACGTCTGGGCATACCCTGCCAACTTAGGGCGAACAAAGCGATACCAAAGGGGATGAGGGATGGAGCGTTTGAGCAAATCAAACACTCACCCTCAGTCAACAGATCTGGGTTTAATCCATCATCATTCTTTAGCTCACTCCACCACCTCAGTTCAGACATGGCCATATGCAAATAAGTCTGACCCTGTGCCTCATGGGAACATTCCAGCCCGAACTGCCAAGCCATGTCTTTCCTGAACCGGAATCAAGCATCCTGGGACCGGTTTCAGGTTCATAACCCTCATCAGCCAGGCTATCTTGAATCCAGTGGCAAAGTGAGCAAGGGACCCACGTCTGGGCATACCCTGTCAACTTAGGGTGAACAAAGCGATACCAAAGGGGATGAGGGATGGAGCGTTTGAGCAAATTAAACACTCACCCCCAGTCAACAGATCTGGGCTTAATACATCATCATTCTTTAGCTCACTCCACCACCTCAGTTCAGACATGGCCATATGCAAATCAGTCTGACCCTGTGCCTCATGGGAACAGTCCAGCCCGAACTGCCAAGCCATGTCTTCCCTGGACCGGAAACAAGCATCCTGGGACCAGTTTCGGATTCATAATCTTCATAAGCCAGGCTATCTCGAATCCAGTGGCAAAGTGAGCAAGGGACTCACGTCTGGGCATTCCCTGCCAACTTAGGGCAAAAAAGCGATACCAAAGGGGATGATGGACGGAGCGTTTGAGCAAATCAAACACTAACCCTCAGTCAACAGATCTGGGTTTAATCCATCATCATTCTTTAGCTCACTCCACCACCCCAGTTCAGACATGGCCATATGCAACTCAGTCTGACCCTGTGCCTCATGGGAACAGTACAGCCCGAACTGCCAAACCATGTCTTCCCTGGACTGGAACCAAGCATCCTGGGACCGGTTTTGGGTTCATAACCCTCATCAGCCAGGCTATCTTGAATACAGTGGCAAAGTGAGCAAGGGACCCACGTCTGGGCATATCCTGCCAACTTAAGGCGTACAAAGCGATACCAAAGGGGATGATGGACGGAGCGTTTGAGCAAATCAAACACTCACCCTCAGTCAACAGATCTGGGTTTAATCCATCATCATTCTTTAGCTCACTCCACCACCCCAGTTCAGACATGGCCATATGCAACTCAGTCTGACCCTGTGCGTCATGGGAACAGTCCAGCCCGAACTGCCAAACCATGTCTTCCCTGGACTGGAAACAAGCATCCTGGGACTGGTTTCGGGTTCATAACCCTCAACCGGCAGTTTATCTTGAATCCAGTGGCAAAGTGAGCAAGGGACCCACGTCTTGGCATATCCTGCCAATTTAGGGCGTACAAAGCGATACCAAAGGGGATGATGGACGGAGCGTTTGAGCAAATCAAACACTCACCCTCAGTCAACAGATCTGGGTTTAATCCCTCATCATTCTTTAGCTCACTCCACCACCTCAGTTCAGACATGGCCATATGCAAATCAGTCTGACCCTGTGCCTCATGGGAACATTACAGCCTGAACTGCCAAGCCATGTCTTCCCTGAACTGGAAACAAGCATCCTGGGACCGGTTTCGGGTTCATAACCCTCATCAGCCAGGCTATCTTGAATCCAGTGGCAAAGTGAGCAAGGGACCCACGTCTGGGCATACCCTGTCAACTTAGGGTGAACAAAGCGATACCAAAGGGGATAAGGGATGGAGCGTTTGAGCAAATAAAACACTCACCCCCAGTCAACAGATCTGGGTTTAATCCATCATCATTCTTTAGCTCACTCCACCACCCCAGTTCAGACATGGCCATATGCAAATCAGTCTGACCCTGTGCTTCATGGGAACAGTCCAGCCCGAACTGCCAAGCCATGTCTTCCCTGGATCGGAAACAAGCATCCTGGGACCTGTTTCAGGTTCATAACTCTCATCAGCCAGGCTATCTTGAATCCAGTGGCAAAGTGAGCAAGGGACCGATGTCTGGGCAAACCCTGTCAACTTAGGGCGAACAAAGCGATACCAATGGGGATGAGGGACGGAGCGTTTGAGCAAATCAAACACTCACCCCCAGTCGACAGATCTGGGTTTAATCCATCATCATTCTTTAGCTCACTCCACCACCCCAGTTCAGACATGGCCATATGCAACTCAGTCTGACCCTGTGCCTCATGGGAACAGTCCAGCCCGAACTGCCCAACCATGTCTTCCCTGGACTGGAAACAAGCATCCTGGGACCGGTTTTGGGTTCATAACCCTCATCAGCCAGGCTCTCTTGAATCCAGTGGCAAAGTGAGCAAGGGACCAACGTCTGGGCATATCCTGCCAACTTAGGGCGTACAAAGCGATACCAAAGGGGATGATGGACGGAGCGTTTGAGCAAATCAAGCACTCACCCTCAGTCAACAGATCTGGGTTTAATTCATCATCATTCTTTAGCTCACTCCTCCACCCCAGTTCAGACATGGCCATATGCAATTCAGTCTGACCCTGTGCCTCATGGGAACAGTCCAGCCCGAATTGCCAAGCCATGTCTTCCCTGGACCGGAAACAAGCATCCTGGGACCGGTTTCGGGTTCATAACCCTCATCAGGAAGGCTATCTTGAATCCAGTGGCAAAGTGAGCAAGGGACCCACGTCTGGGCATACCCCGCCAACTTAGGGCGAAGAAAGCGATACCAAAGGGGATGATCGACGGAGCATTTGAGCAAATAAAACACTCACCCCCAGTCAACAGATCTGGGTTTAATCCATCATCATTCTTTAGCTCACTCCACCACCCCTGTTCAGACATGGCCATATGCAATTCAGTCTGACCCTGTGCCTCATGGGAGCAGTCCAGCCCGAATTGCCAAGCCATGTCTTCCCTGGACCGGAAACAAGCATCCTGGGACCGGTTTGGGGTTCATAACCTTCATCAGCCAGGCTATCTTGAATCCAGTGGCAAAGTGAGCAAGGGACCCACGTCTGGGCATACCCTTCCAACTTAGGGCGAACAAAGCGATACCAAAGGGAATGATGGACGGAGCGTTTGAGCAAATCAAACACTCACCCCTAGTCAACAGATGTGGGTTTAATCCATCATCATTCTTTAGCTCTCTCCACCACACCAGTTCAGACATGGCCATAGGCAAATCAGTCTGACCCTGTGCCTCATGGGAACAGTCCAGCCCGAACTGCCAAGCCATGTCTTCCCTGGATTGGAAACAAGCATCCTGGGACCGGTTTCAGGTTCATAACCCTCATCAGCCAGGCTATCTTGAATCCAACGGCAAAGTGAGCTAGGGAACCACGTCTGGGCATACCCTGCCAACTTGGGATGAACAAAGCGATACCAAAGGGGATGATGGACGGAGCGTTTGAGCAAATCAAGCACTCACCCTCAGTCAACAGATCTGGGTTTAATTCATCATCATTCTTTAGCTCACTCCACCACCCCAGTTCAGACATGGCCATATGCAATTCAGTCTGACCCTGTGCCTCATGGGAACAGTCCAGCCCGAATTGCCAAGCCATGTCTTCCCTGGACCGGAAACAAGCATCCTGGGACCGGTTTCGGGTTCATAACCCTCATCAGGAAGGCTTTCTTGAATCCAGTGGCAAAGTGAGCAAGGGACCCACGTCTGGGCATACCCCGCCAACTTAGGGCGAAGAAAGCGATACCAAAGGGGAAGATCGATGGAGCATTTGAGCAAATAAAACACTCACCCCCAGTCAACAGATCTGGGTTTAATCCATCATCATTCTTTAGCTCACTCCACCACCCCTGTTCAGACATGGCCATATGCAATTCAGTCTGACCCTGTGCCTCATGGGAGCAGTCCAGCCCGAATTGCCAAGCCATGTCTTCCCTGGACCTTAAACAAGCATCCTGGGACCGGTTTGGGGTTCATAACCTTCATCAGCCAGGCTATCTTGAATCCAGTGGCAAAGTGAGCAAGGGACCCACGTCTGGGCATACCCTGCCAACTTGGGGTGAACAAAGCGATACCAAAGGGAATGATGGACGGAGCGTTTGAGCAAATCAAACACTCACCCCTAGTCAACAGATGTGGGTTTAATCCATCATCATTCTTTAGCTCACTCCACCACACCAGTTCAGACATGGCCATAGGCAAATCAGTCTGACCCTGTGCCTCATGGGAACAGTCCAGCCCGAACTGCCAAGCCATGTCTTCCCTGGATTGGAAACAAGCATCCTGGGACCGGTTTCAGGTTCATAACCCTCATCAGCCAGGCTATCTTGAATCCAATGGCAAAGTGAGCTAGGGAACCACGTCTGGGCATACCCTGCCAACTTGGGGTGAACAAAGCGATACCAAAGGGGATGATGGACGGAGCGTTTGAGCAAATCAAACACTCACCTCCAGTCAACAGATCTGGGTTTAATCCATCATCATTCTCTAGCTCACTCCACCACCCCAGATCAGACATGGCCATATGCAAATCAGTCTGACCCTTTGCCTCATGGGAACAGTCCAGCCCGAACTGCCAAGCCATGTCTTCCCTGGATCGGAAACAAGCATCCTGGGATCGGTTTCGGGTTCATAACATGCATCAGCCAGGCTATCTTGAATCCAGTGGCAAAGTGAGCAAGGGACCCACGTCTGGGCATACACTGTCAACTTAGGGTGAACAAAGCGATACCAAAGGGGATGAGGGATGGAGCGTTTGAGCAAATCAAACACTCACCCCAGTCAACAGATCTGGGTTTAATCCATCATCATTCTTTAGCTCACTCCACCACCCCAGTTCAGACATGGCCATATGCAACTCAGTCTGACCCTGTGCGTCATGGGAACAGTCCAGCCCGAACTGCCAAACCATGTCTTCCCTGGACTGGAAACAAGCATCCTGGGACCGGTTTCGGGTTCATAACCCTCAACAGCCAGGCTATCTTGAATCCAGTGGCAAAGTGAACAAGGGACCCACGTCTGGGCATATCCTGCCAACTTAGGGCGTACAAAGCGATACCAAAGGGGATGATGGACGGAGCGTTTGAGCAAATCAAACACTCACCCTCAGTCAACAGATCTGGGTTTAATCCATCATCATTCTTTAGCTCACTCCACCACCTCAGTTCAGACATGGCCATATGCAAATCAGTCTGACCGTGTGCCTCATGGGAACAGTCCAGCCCGAACTGCCAAGCCATGTCTTCCCTGGACCGGAAACAAGCATCCTGGGACCGGATTCGGGTTCATAATCTTCGTCAGCCAGGCTATCTTGAATCCAGTGGCAAAGTGAGCAAGGGACCCACGTCTGGGCATACCCTGCCAACTTAGGGCGAACAAAGCGATACCAAAGGGGATGAGGGATGGAGCGTTTGAGCAAATCAAACACTCACCCTCAGTCAACAGATCTGGGTTTAATCCATCATCATTCTTTAGCTCACTCCACCACCTCAGTTCAGACATGGCCATATGCAAATAAGTCTGACCCTGTGCCTCATGGGAACATTCCAGCCCGAACTGCCAAGCCATGTCTTTCCTGAACCGGAATCAAGCATCCTGGGACCGGTTTCAGGTTCATAACCCTCATCAGCCAGGCTATCTTGAATCCAGTGGCAAAGTGAGCAAGGGACCCACGTCTGGGCATACCCTGTCAACTTAGGGTGAACAAAGCGATACCAAAGGGGATGAGGGATGGAGCGTTTGAGCAAATTAAACACTCACCCCCAGTCAACAGATCTGGGCTTAATACATCATCATTCTTTAGCTCACTCCACCACCTCAGTTCAGACATGGCCATATGCAAATCAGTCTGACCCTGTGCCTCATGGGAACAGTCCAGCCCGAACTGCCAAGCCATGTCTTCCCTGGACCGGAAACAAGCATCCTGGGACCAGTTTCGGATTCATAATCTTCATAAGCCAGGCTATCTCGAATCCAGTGGCAAAGTGAGCAAGGGACTCACGTCTGGGCATTCCCTGCCAACTTAGGGCAAAAAAGCGATACCAAAGGGGATGATGGACGGAGCGTTTGAGCAAATCAAACACTAACCCTCAGTCAACAGATCTGGGTTTAATCCATCATCATTCTTTAGCTCACTCCACCACCCCAGTTCAGACATGGCCATATGCAACTCAGTCTGACCCTGTGCCTCATGGGAACAGTACAGCCCGAACTGCCAAACCATGTCTTCCCTGGACTGGAACCAAGCATCCTGGGACCGGTTTTGGGTTCATAACCCTCATCAGCCAGGCTATCTTGAATACAGTGGCAAAGTGAGCAAGGGACCCACGTCTGGGCATATCCTGCCAACTTAAGGCGTACAAAGCGATACCAAAGGGGATGATGGACGGAGCGTTTGAGCAAATCAAACACTCACCCTCAGTCAACAGATCTGGGTTTAATCCATCATCATTCTTTAGCTCACTCCACCACCCCAGTTCAGACATGGCCATATGCAACTCAGTCTGACCCTGTGCGTCATGGGAACAGTCCAGCCCGAACTGCCAAACCATGTCTTCCCTGGACTGGAAACAAGCATCCTGGGACTGGTTTCGGGTTCATAACCCTCAACCGGCAGTTTATCTTGAATCCAGTGGCAAAGTGAGCAAGGGACCCACGTCTTGGCATATCCTGCCAATTTAGGGCGTACAAAGCGATACCAAAGGGGATGATGGACGGAGCGTTTGAGCAAATCAAACACTCACCCTCAGTCAACAGATCTGGGTTTAATCCCTCATCATTCTTTAGCTCACTCCACCACCTCGGTTCAGACATGGCCATATGCAAATCAGTCTGACCCTGTGCCTCATGGGAACATTACAGCCTGAACTGCCAAGCCATGTCTTCCCTGAACTGGAAACAAGCATCCTGGGACCGGTTTCGGGTTCATAACCCTCATCAGCCAGGCTATCTTGAATCCAGTGGCAAAGTGAGCAAGGGACCCACGTCTGGGCATACCCTGTCAACTTAGGGTGAACAAAGCGATACCAAAGGGGATAAGGGATGGAGCGTTTGAGCAAATTAAACACTCACCCCCAGTCAACAGATCTGGGCTTAATCCATCATCATTCTTTAGCTCACTCCACCACCTCAGCTCAGACATGGCCATATGCAAATCAGTCTGACCCTGTGCCTCATGGGAACAGTCCAGCCCGAACTGCCAAACCATGTCTTCCCTGGACCGGAAACAAGCATCCTGGGACCGGTTTCGGGTTCATAACCTTCATCAGCCAGGCTATCTTGAATCCAGTGGCAAAGTGAGCAAGGGAAACATGTCTGGGCATACCCTGCCAACTTAGGGCGAACAAAGCGATACCAAAGGGGATGATGGACGGAGCGTTTGAGCAAATCAAACACTAACCCCCAGTCAACAGATCTGGGTTTAATCCATCATCATTCTTTAGCTCACTCCACCACCCCAGTTCAGACATGGCCATATGCAACTCAGTCTGACCCTGTGCCTCATGGCAACAGTCCAGCCCGAACTGCCAAACCATGTCTTCCCTGGACTGGAAACAAGCATCCTGGGACCGGTTTTGGGTTCATAACCCTCATCAGCCAGGCTATCGTGAATCCAGTGGCAAAGTGAGCAAGGGACCCACGTCTGGGCATATCCTGCCAACTTAGGGCGTACAAAGCGATACCAAAGGGGATGATGGACGGAGCGTTTGAGCAAATAAAACACTCACCCTCAGTCAACAGATCTGGGTTTGATCCATCATCATTCTTTAGCTCACTCCACCACCCCAGTTCAGACATGGCCATATGCAAGTCAGTCTGACCCTGTGCGTCATGGGAACAGTCCAGCCCGAACTGCCAAACCATGTCTACCCTGGACTGGAAACAAGCATCCTGGGACCGGTTTCGGGTTCATAACCCTCAACAGGCAGGCTATCTTGAATCCAGTGGCAAAGTGAGCAAGGGACCCACGTCTTGGCATATCCTGCCAACTTAGGGTGTACAAAGCGATACCAAAGGGGATGATGGATGGAGCGTTTGAGCAAATCAAACACTCACCCTCAGTCAACAGATCTGTGTTTAATCCATCATCATTCTTTAGCTCACTCCACCACCCCTGTTCAGACATGGCCATATGCAAATCAGTCTGACCCTGTGCCTCAAGGGAACAGTCCAGCCCGAACTGCCAAGCCATGTCTTCCCTGGACCGGAAACAAGCATCCTGGGACCGGTTTCGGGTTCATAACCCTCATCAGCCAGGCTATCTTGAATCCAGTTTCAAAGTGAGCAAGGGACCCACGTCTGGGCATACCCTGCCAACTTAGGGCGAACAAAGCGATACCAAAGGGGATGATGGACGGAGCGTTTGAGCAAATAAAACACTCACCCCCAGTCAACAGATCTGGGTTTAATCCATCATCATTCTTTAGTTCACTCCACCACCCCAGTTCAGACATGGCCATATGCAAATCAGTCTGACCCTGTGCCTCATGGGAACAGTCCAGCCCGAACTGCCAAGCCATCTCTAACCTGGATCGGAAACAAGCATCTTGGGACCGGTTTCTGGTTCATAACCCTCATCAGCCAGGCTATCTTGAATCCAGTGGCAAAGAGAGCTAGGGAACCACGTCTGGGCATACCCTGCCAACTTAGGGCGAACAAAGCGATACCAAAGGGGATGATGGACGGAGCGTTTGAGCAAATCAAACACTCACCCCCAGTCAACAGATCTGGGTTTAATCCATCATCATTCTCTAGGTCACTCCACCACCCCAGATCAGACATGGCCATATGCAAATCAGTCTGACCCTGTGCCTCATGGGAACAGTCCAGCCCGAACTGCCAAGCCATGTCTTCCCTGGATCGGAAACAAGCATCCTGGGATCGGTTTCGGGTTCATAACCTGCATCAGCCAGGCTATCTTGAATCCAGTGGCAAAGTGAGCAATGGACCCACGTCTGGGCATACCCTGTCAACTTAGGGCGAACAAAGCGATACCAAAGGGGATGAGGGATGGAGCGTTTGAGCAAATTAAACACTCACCCCCAGTCAACAGATCTGGGCTTAATACATCATCATTCTTTAGCTCACTCCACCACCTCAGTTCAGACATGGCCATATGCAATTTAGTCTGACCCTGTGCCTCATGGGAACAGTCCAGCCCGAACTGCCAAGCCATGTCTTCCCTGGACCGGAAACAAGCATCCTGGGACTGGTTTCGGGTTCATAATCTTCATAAGCCAGGCTATCTCGAATCCAGTGGCAAAGTGAGCAAGGGAGTCACGTCTGGGCATTCCCTGCCAACTTAGGGCGAACAAAGCGATACCAAAGGGGATGATGGACGGAGCATTTGAGCAAATCAAACACTAACCCTCAGTCAACAGATCTGGGTTTAATCCATCATCATTCTTTAGCTCACTCCACCACCCCAGTTCAGACATGGCCATATGCAACTCAGTCTGACCCTGTGCCTCATGGGAACAGTACAGCCCGAACTGCCAAACCATGTCTTCCCTGGACTGGAAACAAGCATCCTGGGACCGGTTTTGGGTTCATAACCCTCATCAGCCAGGCTATCTTGAATCCAGTGGCAAAGTGAGCAAGGGACCCACGTCTGGGCATATCCTGCCAACTTAAGGCGTACAAAGCGATACCAAAGGGGATGATGGACGGAGCGTTTGAGCAAATCAAACACTCACCCTCAGTCAACAGATCTGGGTTTAATCCATCATCATTCTTTAGCTCACTCCACCACCCCAGTTCAGACATGGCCATATGCAACTCAGTCTGACCCTGTGCGTCATGGGAAAAGTCCAGCCCGAACTGCCAAACCATGTCTTCCCTGGACTGGAAACAAGCATCCTGGGACTGGTTTCGGGTTCATAACCCTCAACCGGCAGGCTATCTTGAATCCAGTGGCAAAGTGAGCAAGGGACCCACGTCTTAGCATATCCTGCCAACTTTGGGCGTACAAAGCGATACCAAAGGGGATGATGGACGGAGCGTTTGAGCAAATCAAACACTCACCCTCAGTCAACAGATCTGGGTTTAATCCCTCATCATTCTTTAGCTCACTCCACCACCTCAGTTCAGACATGGCCATATGCAAATCAGTCTGACCCTGTGCCTCATGGGAACATTCCAGCCTGAACTGCCAAGCCATGTCTTCCCTGAACTGGAAACAAGCATCCTGGGCCGGTTTCGGGTTCATAACCCTCATCAGCCAGGCTATCTTGATTCCAGTGGCAAAGTGAGCAAGGGACCCACGTCTGGGCATACCCTGTCAACTTAGGGTGAACAAAGCGATACCAAAGGGGATAAGGGATGGAGCGTTTGAGCAAATTAAACACTCACCCCCAGTCAACAGATCTGGGATTAATCCATCATCATTCTTTAGCTCACTCCACCACCTCAGCTCAGACATGGCCATATGCAAATCAGTCTGACTGTTGGAAGGCGGACCCCGAGGAGTCGGTGCGACCACCAAGGGGGGGCCCTCACACTGCACGAAGTAGCCGAGCGCTGCCGAGAAGTCTCCTGAGAGATCCTTCTCCTATCACGTCCTAGCACAGTAACACCACCACACAGGACTCAAGGAGGTTGTCTTGTGACAAGCAATTCTTTATCAGCAATAAAAAGGTTACGAGGTCAATATTTACACGAAGGGATCGAGGGATCCACCAAAAGTCTCAGTGTCTCTTTGGAAGGGTCGGGGTAGCGGGACAGTCTTTGGCAGGAATGCGGTACGAGGGTACCTGGGGCCCAGTTCTTATCCTCAAGCTGGAGGACCTCCGGATCTCGGAGGGGTTGAGCCGCGACGGCGTCAGCAGGGCTCTGGCGTACAGTTCGTGGAGAGCCGCGATCCAATCAGCAGGGCTCTCAAGATGGTTTCTGCTCAGCTCGAGCCGCGACGTCGTCAGCAGGGCTCCGAGGGAGGTTTCAGCGAGGTTGGGCCGCGACGGCATCAGCAGGGCTCCGATGTTCCAGGTGGTTCAGAAAGGGTTCACAGGAAGGAGCCGCGACGCAGTCAGCAGGGCTCGTGATGGTTCCGACAAGAGTTCTTCTCCGTAGGGTCAGCCGCGATTCAATCAGCAGGGCTCTCGACTCCGGGATACAACTGCCGAGCTGTGGTGGGGTCGCCCCAGATATAGGTCTGGAGCCCTTTGATGTCCGGACCTATGCGCCCGAGGGGGCGGAGTGGCCGGGTGGAGGTGGCCAGACGCCCAGCAGGAGAGGCGCCAGGCCCATGGGAGTTGCAGGGCGATCACACCTCGAGAGGGGAGGACAGTTGGGGGTCCCATCGATACTGTCCTCCGCCGGGGGCGATGAATGGTTCCTGCGGCACCCCCTGGCTAGTTCGTGGTGCCTCGATGTCGGGGCTTCGCTGGGGTCGAGGCCGGGTTGAGCGGGGTCGCGCCGGCTGGTGCACGGTGTGACGTGGATGCCAACAAGATGGCGGAGCCACGAGGAGTATGCGTCCACGTGCAGCTCCGGGTGAAGGGCCTTGGTGCAGTTCAGACGGGTGGCCCGTGACGGCCGGGGCGGGGAACGGGCACAATCCAGGGGGTTAAGGACCACGCCACGAGGCCGGGTCCAACAGGCGTCCCCCCCAGCCGAAGGCATGGAGAGTCACCCATCTCCTTGGGGATTCTCCTCGTCAAGGCGGAAGAAGCGGGACAGGCCGTCGGCGTTGGCGTGGTCATTGCCGGGCCGGTGTTCGACGTCAAAGTCCATCCCTTGTAGCGAGATGGACCACCGCAGCAGCTTGGGGTTCTCGCCCCGCATTTGCATTAGCCATTGCAAGGGCCGGTGGTCGGTCTGGACCCGGAAGTGGGTGCCAAAGAGGTAGGGCCGGAGCTTCTTGAGGGCCCACACCACAGCGAAGGCCTCACGCTCAATAGTGCTCCAGCGTTGCTCTCGGGGCAGTAGTCGTCGGCTGATGAAGGCCACTGGTCGGTCGAGCCCCTTTTCGTCGGCTTGGGATAGGACGGCCCCGATCCCATACTCGGAGGCGTCCGTCTGTACCACGAACTCCTTCTGGTAGTCCGGGGCCTGCAGCACCAGAGCAGTACACATGGCTGTCTTTAGGGTGTCGAAGGCTGTTTGGCAGCGGGGTGTCCAGTGTACCTTCTTGGGCTGCTTTTTGGACGTTAACTCTGTGAGGGGGCCAACAATGCTCCCATAGTCCCGGATAAACCGCCGGTAGTATCCGGTGAGGCCCAGGAAGGCCCGGACAGCGGTCTGGGTAGTGGGGGGTTCCCAGGTCTGGATGGCATCTATCTTTGCTTGGAGGGGGGCCACCTGCCCGCTCCCCACTTGATGGCCCAGGTAGGTCACGGATCCGTGGCCGATTTGGCACTTGCTGGCCTTGATTGTGAGCCCGGCCCGCTGAAGGGCGGCCAGGACGGCCTTCAGGTGGAGAAGGTGCTCGGCCCAGTGGTTGCTGTACACGGCAATGTCATCTAAGTAGGCCGCACTGAAGGCCTCAAGCCCGGCCAAAACCTTGTTCACCAGTCTTTGGAAGGTGGCCGGGGCGTTCTTCATTCCGAAGGGCATCACCCGAAAGTGGTAATGCCCATCCGGGGTCGAAAAGGCGGATCTTTCTTGGGCGCCGGGGGTGAGCTGGATCTGCCAGTACCCGACGGTGAGGTCCAGCGTGCTCAAGTAGCGAGCGGCCCCTAGGCGGTCGATGAGTTCGTCGGCCCGGGGTATCGGGTGTGCGTCTGTCTTGGTTACTGCATTCAGGGCTCGGTAGTCCACGCAGAATCGCAACTCCGGGGGGTGACCGGGAGCTGCGGCCTTGGGCACCAGGACGACAGGGCTGGCCCACGGGCTGTCGGAAGGCTCGATGACCCCCAGGGCCAGCATCTTCGCTACTTCGGCCTGGATGCAGGCCCGCACTCGGTCAGGCACCCGGTAGGCTCTGTGTCGTATGGGGGGGCTCTCCCCGGTGTCGACATCGTGGACGCACCAGTGGGTCACCCCCGGGGTGAGAGAGAAGAGGGCTGCGTAGTCCCGCAGTAATTGCTGGCAGTCGTTGCGCTGTTCCGGGGTCAGGGACGAGGCGAGTTGGACCCCTTCGATCGATCCATCGTGAATGTCGGATTGCAAGAGGTCGGGCAAGGGCTCGGAGTCGTCCTCGCCCCCTTCGTCAGTCGCCAGCAGCAGGCTCAGTTCGGTCCGGGCGAAGTGGGGTTTTAGCCTGTTAGCATGTAGGACCCGGAGGGGGTTCCGGGGGGACTCCAGATCGACCAGGTAGGTGACGGGACTTTTCTTCTCCACCACCTTGAAGGGCCCGGTCCACTTGTCCTGGAGGGCGCCGGGTTCGACCGGGGCCATGACCCATACTTTCTGTCCTGGCTCGAATTCTATAGTAGAGGTGTTGCGATCGTACCACCGCTTCATGTCCTCCTGGCTGGCCTCGAGGTTGGCTTCGGCCATGGCTCGGAACCTGCGGGTCTGGTTTCGGAGGGTCAGGAGGTATCGGTAGACGTCAGGAGGGGCTCCTCGGGGCTTCATCTCCCAGCCCTCCTTGACCAGGCTGAGCGGTCCGCGGACCGGGTGTCCATACAATAGTTCAAACGGGCTGAACCCCAGGGACTTCTGCGGGACCTCCCGATAGGCAAACAGGAGGCAGGGCAGCAGGACATCCCATTTCCGCCTGAGGGGTTCTTCCAGGCCCTGGATCATCCCTTTTAATGTTCGGTTGAACCGCTCAACCAGTCCGTTCCCCTGAGGGTGATAGGGGGTCGTGAACTTGTATGTGACCCCGCACTGTTGCCACAGAGACCGCATGTACCTGGAGATAAAGTTCGTGCCGCGGTCGCTCACCACTTCGCTGGGGAATCCCACTCGGGAGAAGATCCCCATCAAGGCCCGGCCTACCACAGGGGCCGTTATAGTTCTTAGCGGGACCGCCTCCGGGTACCTGGTGGCGTGGTCCACGAGGACCAGGATGAAGCGGTGGCCCAGGGCGGTTTGGGGGTCCAGGGGTCCCACAATATCGATTCCGACCCGTTCGAACGGGGTGCTGACGGCTGGAAAGGGCTGGAGGGGGGCCTTGACCCGACCCCCCGTCTTTCCGCTGGCTTGGCAGGTCTGGCAGGACCGGCAGTGGTTGTCCACATCTCTCCGCATCCGGGGCCAGTAGAAGTGGGTCACCAGACGACTGTACGTTTTGTCTTGCCCCAAGTGTCCGGCGAGGGGCACATCATGGGCCAGGTGGAGAAGGAACTCCCGGAAGCGGAGGGGGACCACCAACACGCGGCTGGCTCCGAGTTCTGCTACTTTCTGTTCACTGTACAACAGGCCCTCGGTCCAGTAGATCCAGTGGGTGCCGGTCTGGTCACCGTTGGCTTGCGCGGTCGCCTGTTGTCGGACCCCTTCGAGAGAGGGACAGGACTGTTGTTCTTGCTGGAACTGCTCTCGGGTGGGGCCCCCTTCGTGTCGCCATTGTGTCAGCTCTGGGAGGGCGCTCGGAGAAGCCATCTCTTCGGGGGAGGATTCGCTGGGTCCAGGGTCGGTGTCCGCCTCCTCCTTGCTGCTGGTGGGAGGGGGTGTGAGCCCCTCGGGCTGGGCGGTCCCGGAGGTCGAGGATGAGCGGGGGCCTGGGTGGTCATGGACCGGGTGATGGCGCAGGCCCAATCAGCCAGTCCCAACATTCGGAGGTGCTCTCGTCGCTCTACTTGAGCCCAGGGGGAACTTTCCAAGTCGTTCCCCAGGAGGCAGTCGACCGGGGCGTCGTCGCGCACTGTCACCTTCAGCAGGCCCGTCACCCCTCCCCACTCGAAGGGGACCAGGGCCATCTGGCATAGGCTTTCACTGTTGTCGGCCGTCCGTACGGGGCACAGCACATTCGGTAGAATCTGCCCAGGGGTCACCAGGTGGCAGCGGACAGCGGTGATACTGGCGCCTGTGTCACGAAGGGCTTCGGCCCGTTGTCCATTGACCGTGACCTGCTGCCGGTACTTCTGGGAGTTGGTTGGGATGGGGGTGCAGGGTACCATCTCTCGGCTACCCAGGCAGACCAGGGACATGGCTGCCGGCTCCCACTCAGTGTTCTCTCGGTCGAGGGCCTCCTCTTCCTCTTCTCCTCCCCCCAAGGCGGCGGCTGTCAGCTGCCGGGGCGGGTGCCCGCCGGCCCCGTTTCTTCGGTTCAGAGGGCAGGCCGGATCGCTGGCAAAGTGTCCTGTTTGTTGGCAGCCGTAGCAGGTCACTGGCGGCCGTGGTCCGGGTCGGGCCGGGCCCACCTTTCGGGCTAGGCTCGGGGAGAGATGTGGCTGCGGTGGCCCTCGAGGGGGGCTCCTTGGGGCCCCGGCGGGAGGGTCTCGGTTCCTGTTCGGCCCTCCCCCCCCACCGCGCTGGTGGGGGGGTCCGTTGGGGTTCCTCTGGTACTCCCCCATTGAGTTCCGGGGGACCCGGGAGTTGACCCATCGATCGGCCTCGACGGCAAGTTTTCGCGGGTCGGTCATTTTGCTGTCGAGGAGGTGCTGTCTCAGTTCCACGAAGCAATTGTTGGAAAGGTGTTCCCACACGATGAGGTCGACCAGCTGCCCGTAGGTGGTTACTTTGCTCCCTTTGATCCACCCTTCTAGGGCCCGACTGAAAAAGTCCACATATTCCACCCATGTGGTACCTGGGATTTTCTTGCAGTCTCTGAACCGCTGGCGGTACATTTCCGCTGTTAGCCGGTAGCGGGTGAGCAGGGCCTCCTTCATGTGATCGTAGGAGGTCATCACCTCCTCCGGTAGCTGGAGCAGCGTGTCCCGCCCCTCACTCAGGAACCGCCCCCACAGGCCCGCGCCCCAGTCCTTTCGGGGCACCCGATGAGAGGTCATGGCCACCTCGTAGGCCTTGAACCATTGTTGGATGTCGTCATTCTTGTAATACTCCTTGACGACTTCTTTCGGGATATGTACCTTGGCCTCGGAAGGCGGTAGAGTGTCTCTAGTACCGGGGGTGTCAGTCCCTCCGTTCTTGGCCTTGATCTCGAGCTCCTTGAGACTGCGCTCGTGCTCAAGAGTTAGTTTCTTTTCCTCCAACTCCCGGTGTCGTCTCTTCTCCTCTATCTCTTCTTGAAGGCGCAGCTGCTCTAGGGCCAGTTTCTTTTCTGCCAGCTGGAGTTCACCGTCCAGCCGCAGTCGGGCGAGCTCTAGCTCGTGGCTCCGGACCTTTTCCCGCTCTCGTATTTCTTCTTCGGAGAGGCCGGTTTCTAGGCTCTTTCTTCCTCCGGTTGCCGGAGTCCGTGCGGTTGCTGCGGTCTCAGTTAGGGGCAAGGGCCCTTCTTCCTGGGAGGGGCCTGCCCCGGCCTCCAACCATGCCCTCAGAGCTTTCTGCATCTCCTCTTTGGTACCTAGGCTGGTGGTTGCAATGCCTTTGTCTTTGCAGAACTGTTTCAATTCTTTGTGCGTATATTCTTCCAGCCGTTCGGGCTGGAACTCCATTGTCGCGTTGTTTTCCTGGCTGCTCATGATGCTGTTCGTTTGGATGGGTAGCTAGTGGGTACTGGCTGGTACGTACTGCGTTCGGCTCGGATCCCGTCGCTGGCCACCAAATGTTGGAAGGCGGACCCCGAGGAGTCGGTGCGACCACCAAGGGGGGGCCCTCACACTGCACGAAGTAGCCGAGCGCTGCCGAGAAGTCTCCTGAGAGATCCTTCTCCTATCACGTCCTAGCACAGTAACACCACCACACAGGACTCAAGGAGGTTGTCTTGTGACAAGCAATTCTTTATCAGCAATAAAAAGGTTACGAGGTCAATATTTACACGAAGGGATCGAGGGATCCACCAAAAGTCTCAGTGTCTCTTTGGAAGGGTCGGGGTAGCGGGACAGTCTTTGGCAGGAATGCGGTACGAGGGTACCTGGGGCCCAGTTCTTATCCTCAAGCTGGAGGACCTCCGGATCTCGGAGGGGTTGAGCCGCGACGGCGTCAGCAGGGCTCTGGCGTACAGTTCGTGGAGAGCCGCGATCCAATCAGCAGGGCTCTCAAGATGGTTTCTGCTCAGCTCGAGCCGCGACGTCGTCAGCAGGGCTCCGAGGGAGGTTTCAGCGAGGTTGGGCCGCGACGGCGTCAGCAGGGCTCCGATGTTCCAGGTGGTTCAGAAAGGGTTCACAGGAAGGAGCCGCGACGCAGTCAGCAGGGCTCGTGATGGTTCCGACAAGAGTTCTTCTCAGTAGGGTCAGCCGCGATTCAATCAGCAGGGCTCTCGACTCCGGGATACAACTGCCGAGCTGTGGTGGGGTCGCCCCAGATATAGGTCTGGAGCCCTTTGATGTCCGGACCTATGCGCCCGAGGGGGCGGAGTGGCCGGGTGGAGGTGGCCAGACGCCCAGCAGGAGAGGCGCCAGGCCCATGGGAGTTGCAGGGCGATCACACCTCGAGAGGGGAGGACAGTTGGGGGTCCCATCGATACTGTCCTCCGCCGGGGGCGATGAATGGTTCCTGCGGCACCCCCTGGCTAGTTCGTGGTGCCTCGATGTCGGGGCTTCGCTGGGGTCGAGGCCGGGTTGAGCGGGGTCGCGCCGGCTGGTGCACGGTGTGACGTGGATGCCAACAAGATGGCGGAGCCACGAGGAGTATGCGTCCACGTGCAGCTCCAGGTGAAGGGCCTTGGTGCAGTTCAGACGGGTGGCCCGTGACGGCCGGGGCGGGGAACGGGCACAATCCAGGGGGTTAAGGACCACGCCACGAGGCCGGGTCCAACACTGACCCTGTGCCTCATGGGAACAGTCCAGCCCGAACTGCCAAGCCATGTCTTCCCTGGACCGGAAACAAGCATCCTGGGACCGGTTTCGGGTTCATAACCTTCATCAGCCAGGCTATCTTGAATCCAGTGGCATAGTGAGCAAGGGACACATGTCTGGGCATACCCTGCCAACTTAGGGCGATCAAAGCGATACCAAAGGGGATGATGGACTGAGCGTTTGAGCAAATCAAACACTAACCCTCAGTCAACAGATCTGGGTTTAATCCATCATCATTCTTTAGCTCACTCCACCACCCCAGTTCAGACATGGCCATCTGCAACTCAGTCTGACCCTGTGCGTCATGGGAACAGTCCAGCCCGAACTGCCAAGCCATGTCTTCCCTGGACCGGAAACAAGCATCCTGGGACCGGTTTCGGGTTCATAACCCTCATCAGCCAGGCTATCTTGAATCCAGTTTCAAAGTGAGCAAGGGACCCACGTCTGGGCATACCCTGCCAACTTAGGGCGAACAAAGCGATACCAAAGGGGATGATGGACGGAGCGTTTGAGCAAATAAAACACTCACCCCCAGTCAACAGATCTGGGTTTAATCCATCATCATTCTTTAGCAAACTCCACCACCCCAGTTCAGACATGGCCATATGCAAATCAGTCTGACCCTGTGCCTCATGGGAACAGTCCAGCCCGAACTGCCAAGCCATCTCTAACCTGGATCGGAAACAAGCATCTTGGGACCGGTTTCTGGTTCATAACCCTCATCAGCCAGGCTATCTTGAATCCAGTGGCAAAGTGAGCTAGGGAACCATGTTTGGGCATACCCTGCCAACTTAGGGCGAACAAAGCGATACCAAAGGGGATGATGGACGGAGCGTTTGAGCAAATCAAACACTCACCCCCAGTCAACAGATCTGGGTTTAATCCATCATCATTCTCTAGCTCACTCCACCACCCCTGATCAGACATGGCCATATGCAAATCAGTCTGACCCTGTGCCTCATGGGAACAGTCCAGCCCGAACTGCCAAGCCATGTCTTCCCTGGATCGGAAACAAGCATCCTGGGATCGGTTTCGGGTTCATAACCTGCATCAGCCAGGCTATCTTGAATCCAGTGGCAAAGTGAGCAAGGGACCCACGTCTGGGCATACACTGTCAACTTAGGGTGAACAAAGCGATACCAAAGGGGATGAGGGATGGAGCGTTTGAGCAAATCAAACACTCACCCCCAGTCAACAGATCTGGGTTTAATCCATCATCATTCTTTAGCTCACTCCACCACCCCAGATCAGATATGGCCATATGCAGATCAGTCTGACCCTGTGCCTTATGGGAACAGTCCAGCCCGAACTGCCAAGCCATGTCTTCCCTGGATCGGAAACAAGCATCCTGGGATTGGTTTCGGGTTCATAACCCTCAACAGCCAGGCTATCTTGAATCCAGTGGCAAAGTGAGCAAGAGACCCACGTCTGGGCATATCCTGTCAACTTAGGGCGAACAAAGCGATACCAAAGGGGATGATGGACGGAGCGTTTGAGCAAATCAAACACTCACCCTCAGTCAACAGATCTGGGGTTAATCCATCATCATTCTTTAGCACACTCCACCACCCCAGTTCAGATATGGCCATATGCAAATAAGTCTGACCCTGTGCCTCATGGGAACATTCCAGCCCGAACTGCCAAGCCATGTCTTTCCTGAACCGGAAACAAGCATCCTGGGACCGGTTTCGGGTTCATAACCCTCATCAGCCAGGCTATCTTGAATCCAGTGGCAAAGTGAGCAAGGGACCCACGTCTGGGCATACCCTGTCAACTTAGGGTGAACAAAGCGATACCAAAGGGGATGAGGGATGGAGCGTTTGAGCAAATTAAACACTCACCCCCAGTCAACAGATCTGGGCTTAATACATCATCATTCTTTAGCTCACTCCACCACCTCAGTTCAGACATGGCCATATGCAAATCAGTCTGACCCTGTGCCTCATGGGAACATTCCAGCCTGAACTGCCAAGCCATGTCTTCCCTGAACTGGAAACAAGCATCCTGGGCCGGTTTCGGGTTCATAACCCTCATCAGCCAGGCTATCTTGATTCCAGTGGCAAAGTGAGCAAGGGACCCACGTCTGGGCATACCCTGTCAACTTAGGGTGAACAAAGCGATACCAAAGGGGATAAGGGATGGAGCGTTTGAGCAAATTAAACACTCACCCCCAGTCAACAGATCTGGGATTAATCCATCATCATTCTTTAGCTCACTCCACCACCTCAGCTCAGACATGGCCATATGCAAATCAGTCTGACCCTGTGCCTCATGGGAACAGTCCAGCCCGAACTGCCAAGCCATGTCTTCCCTGGACCGGAAACAAGCATCCTGGGACCGGTTTCGGGTTCATAACCTTCATCAGCCAGGCTATCTTGAATCCAGTGGCATAGTGAGCAAGGGACACATGTCTGGGCATACCCTGCCAACTTAGGGCGATCAAAGCGATACCAAAGGGGATGATGGACTGAGCGTTTGAGCAAATCAAACACTAACCCTCAGTCAACAGATCTGGGTTTAATCCATCATCATTCTTTAGCTCACTCCACCACCCCAGTTCAGACATGGCCATCTGCAACTCAGTCTGACCCTGTGCGTCATGGGAACAGTCCAGCCCGAACTGCCAAGCCATGTCTTCCCTGGACCGGAAACAAGCATCCTGGGACCGGTTTCGGGTTCATAACCCTCATCAGCCAGGCTATCTTGAATCCAGTTTCAAAGTGAGCAAGGGACCCACGTCTGGGCATACCCTGCCAACTTAGGGCGAACAAAGCGATACCAAAGGGGATGATGGACGGAGCGTTTGAGCAAATAAAACACTCACCCCCAGTCAACAGATCTGGGTTTAATCCATCATCATTCTTTAGCAAACTCCACCACCCCAGTTCAGACATGGCCATATGCAAATCAGTCTGACCCTGTGCCTCATGGGAACAGTCCAGCCCGAACTGCCAAGCCATCTCTAACCTGGATCGGAAACAAGCATCTTGGGACCGGTTTCTGGTTCATAACCCTCATCAGCCAGGCTATCTTGAATCCAGTGGCAAAGTGAGCTAGGGAACCATGTTTGGGCATACCCTGCCAACTTAGGGCGAACAAAGCGATACCAAAGGGGATGATGGACGGAGCGTTTGAGCAAATCAAACACTCACCCCCAGTCAACAGATCTGGGTTTAATCCATCATCATTCTCTAGCTCACTCCACCACCCCTGATCAGACATGGCCATATGCAAATCAGTCTGACCCTGTGCCTCATGGGAACAGTCCAGCCCGAACTGCCAAGCCATGTCTTCCCTGGATCGGAAACAAGCATCCTGGGATCGGTTTCGGGTTCATAACCTGCATCAGCCAGGCTATCTTGAATCCAGTGGCAAAGTGAGCAAGGGACCCACGTCTGGGCATACACTGTCAACTTAGGGTGAACAAAGCGATACCAAAGGGGATGAGGGATGGAGCGTTTGAGCAAATCAAACACTCACCCCCAGTCAACAGATCTGGGTTTAATCCATCATCATTCTTTAGCTCACTCCACCACCCCAGATCAGATATGGCCATATGCAGATCAGTCTGACCCTGTGCCTTATGGGAACAGTCCAGCCCGAACTGCCAAGCCATGTCTTCCCTGGATCGGAAACAAGCATCCTGGGATTGGTTTCGGGTTCATAACCCTCAACAGCCAGGCTATCTTGAATCCAGTGGCAAAGTGAGCAAGAGACCCACGTCTGGGCATATCCTGTCAACTTAGGGCGAACAAAGCGATACCAAAGGGGATGATGGACGGAGCGTTTGAGCAAATCAAACACTCACCCTCAGTCAACAGATCTGGGGTTAATCCATCATCATTCTTTAGCACACTCCACCACCCCAGTTCAGATATGGCCATATGCAAATAAGTCTGACCCTGTGCCTCATGGGAACATTCCAGCCCGAACTGCCAAGCCATGTCTTTCCTGAACCGGAAACAAGCATCCTGGGACCGGTTTCGGGTTCATAACCCTCATCAGCCAGGCTATCTTGAATCCAGTGGCAAAGTGAGCAAGGGACCCACGTCTGGGCATACCCTGTCAACTTAGGGTGAACAAAGCGATACCAAAGGGGATGAGGGATGGAGCGTTTGAGCAAATTAAACACTCACCCCCAGTCAACAGATCTGGGCTTAATACATCATCATTCTTTAGCTCACTCCACCACCTCAGTTCAGACATGGCCATATGCAATTCAGTCTGACCCTGTGCCTCATGGGAACAGTCCAGCCCGAACTGCCAAGCCATGTCTTCCCTGGACCTGAAACAAGCATCCTGGGACCGGTTTCGGGTTCATAATCTTCATAAGCCAGGCTATCTCGAATCCATTGGCAAAGTGAGCAAGGGACTGACGTCTGGGCATTCCCTGCCAACTTAGGGCGAACAAAGCGATACCAAAGGGGATGATGGACGGAGCGTTTGAGCAAATCAAACACTAACCCTCAGTCAACAGATCTGGGTTTAATCCCTCATCATTCTTTAGCTCACTCCACCACCTCAGTTCAGACATGGCCATATGCAAATCAGTCTGACCCTGTGCCTCATGGGAACATTCCAGCCTGAACTGCCAAGCCATGTCTTCCCTGAACTAGAAACAAGCATCCTGGGACCGGTTTCGGGTTCATAACCCTCATCAGCCAGGCTATCTTGAATCCAGTGGCAAAGTGAGCAAGGGACCCACGTCTGGGCATACCCTGTCAACTTAGGGTGAACAAAGCGATACCAAAGGGGATAAGGGATGGAGCGTTTGAGCAAATTAAACACTCACCCCCAGTCAACAGATCTGGGCTTAATCCATCATCATTCTTTAGCTCACTCCACCACCTCAGCGCAGACATGGCCATATGCAAATCAGTCTGACCCTGTGCCTCATGGGAACAGTCCAGCCCGAACTGCCAAGCCATGTCTTCCCTGGACCGGAAACAAGCATCCTGGGACCGGTTTCGGGTTCATAACCTTCATCAGCCAGGCTATCTTGAATCCAGTGGCAAAGTGAGCAAGGGACACATGTCTGGGCATACCCTGCCAACTTAGGGCGAACAAAGCGATACCAAAGGGGATGATGGACGGAGCGTTTGAGCAAATCAAACACTAACCCTCAGTCAACAGATCTGGGTTTAATCCATCATCATTCTTTATCTCACTCCACCACCCCAGTTCAGACATGGCCATATGCAACTCAGTCTGACCCTGTGCCTCATGGCAACAGTCCAGCCCGAACTGCCAAACCATGTCTTCCCTGGACTGGAAACAAGCATCCTGGGACCGGTTTTGGGTTCATAACCCTCATCAGCCAGGCTATCGTGAATCCAGTGGCAAAGTGAGCAGGGGACCCACGTCTGGGCATATCCTGCCAACTTAGGGCATACAAAGCGATACCAAAGGGGATGATGGACGGAGCGTTTGAGCAAATAAAACACTCACCCTCAGTCAACAGATCTGGGTTTAATCCATCATCATTCTTTAGCTCACTCCACCACCCCAGTTCAGACATGGCCATATGCAACTCAGTCTGACCCGGTGCGTCATGGGAACAGTCCAGCCCGAACTGCCAAACCATGTCTACCCTGGACTGGAAACAAGCATCCTGGGACCGGTTTCGGGTTCATAACCCTCAACAGGCAGGCTATCTTGAATCCAGTGGCAAAGTGAGCAAGGGACCCACGTCTTGGCATATCCTGCCAACTTAGGGTGTACAAAGCGATACCAAAGGGGATGATGGATGGAGCGTTTGAGCAAATCAAACACTCACCCTCAGTCAACAGATCTGGGTTTAATCCATCATCATTCTTTAGCTCACTCCACCACCCCAGTTCAGACATGGCCATATGCAAATCAGTCTGACCCTGTGCCTCAAGGGAACAGTCCAGCCCAAACTGCCAAGCCATGTCTTCCCTGGACCGGAAACAAGCATCCTGGGATCGGTTTCGGGTTCATAACCCTCATCAGCCAGGCTATCTTGAATCCAGTTTCAAAGTGAGCAAGGGACCCACGTCTGGGCATACCCTGCCAACTTAGGGCGAACAAAGCGATACCAAAGAGGATGATGGACGGAGCGTTTGAGCAAATAAAACACTCACCCCCAGTCAACAGATCTGGGTTTAATCCATCATCATTCTTTAGCTCACTCCACCACCCCAGTTCAGACATGGCCATATGCAAATCAGTCTGACCCTGTGCCTCATGGGAACAGTCCAGCCCGAACTGCCAAGCCATCTCTAACCTGGATCGGAAACAAGCATCTTGGGACCGGTTTCTGGTTCATAACCCTCATCAGCCAGGCTATCTTGAATCCAGTGGCAAAGTGAGCTAGGGAACCACGTCTGGGCATACCCTGCCAACTTAGGGCGAACAAAGCGATACCAAAGGGGATGATGGACGGAGCGTTTGAGCAAATCAAACACTCACCCCCAGTCAACAGATCTGGGTTTAATCCATCATCATTCTACAGCTCACTCCACCACCCCAGATCAGACATGGCCATATGCAAATCATTCTGACCCTGTGCCTCATGGGAACAGTCCAGCCCGAACTGCCAAGCCATGTCTTCCCTGGATCGGAAACAAGCATCCTGGGACCGGTTTCGGGTTCATAAGCCTCATAAGCCAGGCTATCTTGAATCCAGCGGCAAAGTGAGCAAGGGACCCACGTCTGGGCATACCCTGCCAACTTAGGGCGAACAAAGCGATACCAAGTGGGATGATGGACGGAGCGTTTGAGCAAATCAAACACTCACCCCCAGTCAACAGATCTGGGTTTAATCCATCATCATTCTCTAGCTCACTCCACCACCCCAGATCAGATATGGCCATATGCAGATCAGTATGGCCCTGTGCCTTATGGGAACAGTCCAGCCCGAACTGCCAAGCCATGTCTTCCCTGGATCGGAAACAAGCATCCTGGGATTGGTTTCGGGTTCAGAACCCTCATCAGCCAGGCTATCTTGAATCCAGTGGCAAAGTGAGCAAGGGACCGATGTCTGGGCAAACCCTGTCAACTTAGGGCGAACAAAGCGATACCAAAGGGGATGAGGGACGGAGCGTTTGAGCAAATCAAACACTCAATCCCAGTCAACAGATCTGGGTTCAATCCATCATCATTCTTTAGCTCACTCCACCACCCCAGTTCAGACATGGCCATATGCAACTCAGTCTGACCCTGTGCCTCATTAGAACAGTCCAGCCCAAACTGCCAAACCATGTCTTCCGTGGACTGGAAACAAGCATCCTGGGACCGGTTTCAGGTTCATAACCCTCATCAGCCAGGCTATCTTGAATCCAGTGGCAAAGTGAGCAAGGGACCCACGTCTGGGCATACCCTGCCAACTTAGGGCGAACAAAGCGATACTAAAGGGGATGATGGACGGAGCGTTTGAGCAAATCAAACACTCACCCTCAGTCAACAGATCTGGGTTTAATCCATCATCATTCTTTAGCTCACTCCACCACCCCAGTTCAGACATGGCCATATGCAAATCAGTCTGACCCTGTGCCTCAAGAGAACAGTCCAGCCCGAACTGCCAAGCCATGTCTTCCCTGGACCGGAAACAAGCATCCTGGGACCAGTTTCGGGTTCATAACCCTCATCAGCCAGGCTATCTTGAATCCAGTTTCAAAGTGAGTAAGGGACCCACGTTTGGGCATACCCTGCCAACTTAGGGCGAACAAAGCGATACCAAAGGGGATGATGGACGGAGCGTTTGAGCAAATAAAACACTCACCCCCAGTCAACAGATCTGGGTTTAATCCATCATCATTCTTTAGCTCACTCCACCACACCAGTTCAGACATGGCCATATGCAAATCAGTCTGACCCTGTGCCTCATGGGAACAGTCCAGCCCGAACTGCCAAGCCATGTCTTCCCTGGATCGGAAACAAGCATCTTGGGACCGGTTTCTGGTTCATAACCCTCATCAGCCAGGCTATCTTGAATCCAGTGGCAAAGTGAGCTAGGGAACCACATCTGGGCATACCCTGCCAACTTAGGGCGAACAAAGCGATACCAAAGGGGATGATGGATGGAGCGTTTGAGCAAATCAAACACTCACCCCCAGTCAACAGATATGGGTTTAATCCATCATCATTCTACAGCTCACTCCACCACCCCAGATCAGACATGGCCATATGCAAATCAGTCTGACCCTGTGCCTCATGGGAACAGTCCAGCCCGAACTGCCAAGCCATGTCTTCCCTGGATTGGAAAAAAGCATCCTGGGACCGGTTTCGGGTTCATAACCCTCATCAGCCAGGCTATCTTGAATCCAGTGGCAAAGTGAGCAAGGGACCCACGTCTGGGCATACCCTGTCAACTTAGGGCGAACAAAGCGATACCAAAGGGTATGAGGGACGGAGCGTTAGAGCAAATCAAACACTCACCCCCAGTCAACAGATCTGGGTTTAATCCATCATCATCCTTTAGCTCACTCCACCACTCCAGTTCAGACATGGCCATATGCGACTCAGTCAGACCCTGTGCCTCATGGGAACAGTCCAGCCCGAACTGCCAAGCCATGTCTTCCCTGGACCGGAAACAAGCATCCTGGGACCGGTTTCGGGTTCTTAACCTTCATCAGCCAGGCTATCTTGAATCCAGTGGCAAAGTGAGCAAGGGACCCACGTCTGGGCATACCCTGCCAACTAAGGGCAAACAAAGCGATACCAAAGGGGATGATGGACGGAGCGTTTGAGAAAATAAAACACTCACCCCCAGTCAACAGATCTGGGTTTAATCCATCATCCTTCTCTAGCTCGCTCCACCACCCCAGATCAGATATGGCCATATGCAGATCAGTCTAACCCTGTGCCTTATGGTAACAGTCCAGCCCGAACTGCCAAGCCATGTCTTCCCTGGATCGGAAACAAGCATCCTGGGATTGGTTTCGGGTTCATAACCCTCATCAGCCAGGCTATCTTCAATCCAGTGGCAAAGTGAGCAAGGGACCGATGTCTGGGCAAACCCTGTCAATTTAGGGCGAACAAAGCGATACCAAAGGGGATGAGGGACGGAGCGGTTGAGCAAATCAAACACTCAATCCCAGTCAACAGAGCTGGGTTTAATCCATCATCATTCTTTAGCTCACTCCAACACCCCAGTTCAGACATGGCCATATGCAACTCAGTCTGACCCTGTGCCTCATGGGAACAATCCAGCCCAAACTGCCAAACCATGTCTTCCGTGGACTGGAAACAAGCATCCTGGGACCGGTTTCAGGTTCATAACCCTCATCAGCCAGGCTATCTTGAATCCAGTGGCAAAGTGAGCAAGGGACCCACGTCTGGGCATACCCTGCCAACTTAGGGCGAACAAAGCGATACCAAAGGGGATGATGGACGGAGCGTTTGAGCAAATAAAACACTCACCCCCAGTCAACAGATCTGGGTTTAATCCATCATCATTCTTTAGCTCACTTCACCACCCCAGTTCAGACATGGCCATATGCAAATCAGTCTGACCCTGTGCCTCATGGGAACAGTCCAGCCCGAACTGCCAAGCCATCTCTAACCTGGATCGGAAACAAGCATCTTGGGACCGGTTTCTGGTTCATAACCCTCATCAGCCAGGCTATCTTGAATCCAGTGGCAAAGTGAGCAAGGGAACCACGTCTGGGCATGCCCTGCCAACTTAGGGCGAACAAAGCGATACCAAAGGGGATGATGGACAGAGCGTTTGAGCAAATCAAACACTCACCCCCAGTCAACAGATCTGGGTTTAATCCATCATCATTCTACAGCTCACTCCACCACCCCAGATCAGACATGGCCATATGCAAATCAGTCTGACCCTGTGCCTCATGGGAACAGTCCAGCCCGAACTGCCAAGCCATGTCTTCCCTGGATCGGAAACAAGCATCCTGGGACCGGTTTCGGGTTCATAAGCCTCATAAGCCAGGCTATCTTGAATCCAGCGGCAAAGTGAGCAAGGGACCCATGTCTGGGCATACCCTGCCAACTTAGGGCGAACAAAGCGATACCAAGGGGGATGATGGACGGAGCGTTTGAGCAAATCAAACACTCACCCCCAGTCAACAGATCTGGGTTTAATCCATCATCATTCTCTAGCTCACTCCACCACCCCAGATCAGATATGGCCATATGCAGATCAGTCTGACCCTGTGCCTTATGGGAACAGTCCAGCCCGAACTGCCAAGCCATGTCTTCCCTGGATCGGAAACAAGCATCCTGGGATTGGTTTCGGGTTCAGAACCCTCATCAGCCAGGCTATCTTGAATCCAGTGGCAAAGTGAGCAAGGGACCGATGTCTGGGCAAACCCTGTCAACTTAGGGCGAACAAAGCGATACCAAAGGGGATGAGGGACGGAGCGTTTGAGCAAATCAAACACTCAATCCCAGTCAACAGATCTGGGATTAATCCATCATCATTCTTTAGCTCACTCCACCACCCCAGTTCAGACATGGCCATATGCAACTCAGTCTGACCCTGTGCCTCATGGGAACAGTCCAGCCCAAACTGCCAAACCATGTCTTCCGTGGACTGGAAACAAGCATCCTGGGACCGGTTTCAGGTTCATAACCCTCATCAGCCAGGCTATCTTGAATCCAGTGGCAAAGTGAGCAAGGGACCCACGTCTTGGCATACCCTGCCAACTTAGGGCGAACAAAGCGATACCAAAGGGGATGATGGACGGAGCGTTTGAGCAAATCAAACACTCACCCTCAGTCAACAGATCTGGGTTTAATCCATCATCATTCTTTAGCTCACTCCACCACCCCAGTTCAGACATGGCCATATGCAAATCAGTCTGACCCTGTGCCTCAAGGGAACAGTCCAAAAATAGAAACAAGGAAACCCTATTGATCAGAAGGGACCAAGGGTAGGAAGTTATTTTTAAGAAACAAGGTCCCATTCAATTTAAAGATAGGTATAATCTCACAATTTTCCAATCAAAAATTGGATTATATGTTTTATTCAAAAAATGATTCAGATATAGTACAGTTGCTACGAACCAAAATACATGTGGTGAAATAAGTGAGCAGCCCGTGAGTTGTAAAAGGAAATCAGCCGATTTCCTAGCCGCAGGCAAGTGACTTAAAATGTGACTTTTTGTGTTTGTGAAAATAAAGGTTATTGAAAGTCACAATTGAACAACATCTCGTACTCAAATAAGATTTACAATGTATTATTAGGAGATTAGAGATGTGAGTCGACGACGTTTCGATCCCCAAAGTATGGTGGGATCTCTTCAGGACTAACCGATTGATGAAATGCCTGGGAAAGTATGCCTGGGTAGGTAGGGAAGGAAGGGGGGGGAAAAAGAAGGGGGTAGAAGAAAAAAGAGAGGAGGGAAAGGGTTATTAAAAATAGAAAGGAAAGGCTAATATCAAAATGAAGCATTCCAGGGTAAGGATGCACTGGAGAGGGAGAGCAATGTGCATGCTAGGGATATATACGCAGGAAGGGTGAGAAGGATTGGGGTGGAAGGAAAAAAATGTGAGGGAGCAGAAAGGGGAGGAATGATACCAGAATTGGGGTGTGAGTATAAGAGATAACGGAGGGAGGAAGTGAAGGTGGAGTGGGATAGTGCCTTGGGAAGGGTGGAGGGAAGGGGAAAAAGGGAAAGGAACTTACTGTGCGATATACCGATGGAGAGCGAGAGTTACAGCAGGTGAAGGAGCTAAAAGGTTCTCCTGTGCCACAAGGGAATATCTGTTGGCGAAACAATGGGGGGAGAATGAAGGGGATGAAGTGTCAAGGAGCCGCAAGGGGACCGGAGGAAGTGGAGGGTAATAATTACCTGGAATTAGCGGAATAGGACTATAGGAACCGTCAGGATTGAGGATGGTGGAGAGTTAAGCCTAAGTGCACTCATTCCGTGTGGCCGGACAGCGGAAATCCAGTCTAGGTAGTTGAGCAGTGGAATTCCTGGAGGCAGGAGAAATTAATTATGGGGGGTTGGTGTGCCGGTGAGCGGCGTAATGAGTTGTAGCAGGCCAGCGCGGTAACCGTTAATGGGGTGGGAAAGTAATTACCTGGGAATTAAGCCAGGAACTGGATAGGTCCTGGTACGGGAAAAGCGGCAGAAGATTCGCCGCGATTAAGGAATCCTTCGTGCTGGAAATCGGAGAGCCAAGACTTTCAATAACCTTTATTTTCACAAACACAAAAAGTCACATTTTAAGTCACTTGCCTGCGGCTAGGAAATCGGCTGATTTCCTTTTACAACTCACGGGCTGCTCACTTATTTCACCACATGTATTTTGGTTCGTAGCAACTGTACTATATCTGAATCATTTTTTGAATAAAACATATAATCCAATTTTTGATTGGAAAATTGTGAGATTATACCTATCTTTAAATTGAATGGGACCTTGTTTCTTAAAAATAACTTCCTACCCTTGGTCCCTTCTGATCAATAGGGTTTCCTTGTTTCTATTTTTGATATAAGCGCAATCGCTGGATTGCAAGGAATTCGTACCGTATTCCCCCATACTAAACCAGGTTTAGTGGGCATTTCCTTTTTTTCCCCCCCCCCCTTTTTTTCCCCCCCTTTTTCCCCCCCCCTCCCTTTTTTCCCCCCCCCCTTACTCCCCTCTCCATTACTACCCTAGTTGGTATGGCACAACACGCCCCTCTATATTCCGATGAGTATATTAAAAGAATACTAGAGGGACCTTCACTTTTCACCGAGACCACAGATAACACGAGTGCAGCTGAGAGCACTATTTTTGACCAGTTAGAAAAATTGACAAAAAAATTTATAAGGTTACAACTTATGGTTCGAATGTTAACCGAATACCTGAAGTCAGACACAATTCCTGTAGGCCTACAAGTCCGCAACATACCAGGGGTCTTCACAGACATCAAAAAATATTTGACAGGATTTAGTCACATTGGCACAACTTGCTCAAGGCACTGGATGGTGCTGGGCATTGATATAGCCAATGAGGAAGCCAAGAAACTAGAGGTGGAAATTAAAGACATTGAAAAACAGATTAAAGAAAACAGTGGTATCACAGACGCAAAACTACTCCTAGATAAAGTTGAGAAAACCTTGACGGAATTCCACAGAATTGAACAGAACAAAAAAATCACTAAAGTTAAACGAGACGTAAAGAATTATAAAATAGAGAGAACATACCCCTATTTAGTTGAAGATTTCTACACAAATAGAGCATACCTGGGCCCCAGGATACAGCGCCCCTGGGGGAGATTTAACAAGCAACAGAATATAGTCAGCTTCTCAGACACATCAGCTGAATCTTCTGAGAACTCAGACTCAACTGAAGGCCCCAGCACATCTAGAGCTAGAGGAAACACCCATTTTTTAGGACAAGAACAGGGCCGCCAACCAACTCGCGGTACGTCGCGACCACCTCGTTGGTACAGCACTCCAGGGGACAGGCAGACACGCCAGAGATATTACCAGTGGTAAATCTTCAGATATCTCAACCTGCTTCCAATACCGCCAATATTACTAACACTAGACCTCACCACAACACCGTGCCTATTACCACCATGTCTGACCCTGAGGTTATCCCTATTTTCAACCTTTCCAATCACCAACTCTCGGAGAATGAAATCGCAATACTAAGCAAAGGACTTTCATTCGTCCCTACCACCAGACCTGACTTCCTACAACTACAGATTGAACTGTTACGGTTCTTTAGGAAAATACGCCTACAAGCATTCTTCCAAGATACCCCTTATATCCCTCCTCCTGCTTTCACGACATTTCGTCCTCCCTCAACTTTTTCCCCACCCAACAACAGCATTCCAGCTGAGATAATCGCCTTTGAAAAATTGATTCTTAAGGAAATCTCAGGACTTGAACACACACGTAGATTTATCCCATATAACCTTACAATTCAAGAGAAGTCTGCGTTACAAGAACTTAAACATATGGACAAGTTGATTATCAAGCCTGCTGATAAGGGTGGTGGTATTGTTCTCCAAGACATAGATATATACAAGCAAGAGATTTTAAGACAACTATCTATACCTGAACACTATCTAAGACTTCCCTGTGACCCCACCAATGAGATACAAAAACTAATCCTTGATGCAACAGAGGAGGGCGTTCAACAAGGCTTCCTGAGTAAAAAAGAATTTTTGTACCTTAACACAAAGTCTCCACGCACACCGGTTATTTACACCCTACCGAAGATTCACAAAAATGTTACTACCCCACCTGGAAGACCTATCGTCTCCGGTTGCGGCTCTATACTTGAACCCCTAGGGAATTACATTGACTTTTTTATCAGGGAATTTGTACCCGAAACCCAATGTTACATTAAGGACACCATGGCCATGGTCAATCTTGTAGAAGAACTCCCCTTTGACCCTCTTAACAATCTACTTTGTACCCTTGATGTGGAATCTCTATACACGAATATCCCTCAAGAGGATGGCATTCACATAATTGGTATTACCCTTAACTCTAGACCTCAACCCCACACTGTCCCTACTTCTTTCATCATAAAGCTCCTCAAAATTTGTCTGACTAAGAATTTCTTTCTATTTGATGGCAACTACTATCAACAAGTGAAGGGTACCAGTATGGGTGCCGTTTTTGCTCCAAATTTTGCCATACTTTATATGGATTGGCTGGAGACATACCGCATACTATCTCCCATGAACCCTTTCAGAAACTCTATTCTGGAATGGAAGCGGTACATTGACGACATTTTCCTGATTTGGAACAACAGTGAGGAGAACCTCACTGAATTCAAAGACTGGCTCAACTCACACTGCAATGGCCTCAAATTCACTGTTAACAATAGTAGAGACGAAATTGCCTTTCTTGACCTAACTATCAAAGCTCACAATGGCGGTCTTTATACCACGCTTTACCGCAAACCCACAGAAAAGAACACTCTACTATCTTACAACAGCCATCACCCCAGAGCCTTGCGAGACTCCCTTCCCTACTCACAATTTCTTAGGATACGCCGCAATTGTTATCTTAAAAAAGATTATTTTGCGGAGGCCTCCATCCTTTCCAAAAAATTGACCAATAGAGGCTACCCACGCAAACTAGTGAAAAAAGCCCTTAAAAGAGCATGGTATTGCCCAAGGGAGACTCTACTTAGCCCCAAAGAGAAAAGAAGGGACGACAAGATAGTTTGCGTGACCACCTTTTCACCCATCTCAAACACAGTTAGGAAATGCATTCTAAAACACTGGCCAACAATTAACGCCGGCACTTTGAATTTTGAACGCCCTCTTTTTGCTTTCAAAAAAAGCAAAAACATAAAAGACCACCTTGTAAGGGCAGCACTTTCCAACAAGACAAAGGACCAATCCCTTAGAGGCGCATGGGGTTTACCACCACTGCTAGGCCATTTCAAGTGCGGAAATTGCAGTGTGTGCAATTTCACTAAAGACACGAAAAAATTTGTGCATGGTAACATTGATGTCACTCTCTCACACTTCTCAAATTGTAACACTATCAATGTGATATATGCTATTACCTGCCCCTGTGATTTGATTTATGTTGGACAAACGACACAAAAGATCAGGATCCGGATTTGCCAACACAGAAGCCGTATACGCTGCAAAACACCTAATGCGCCTCTTGTGGATCATTACACCAACCTGAACCACACTGAGGACGACATCAGATGGCAAGTCATTAACGTGGTCCAACAACCCCCAAGGAACACTAACATTGCTGCTTTTTTGGACAAAGAGGAACTAAAATGGATAATTCGTACTGACAGTTTGCACACCGGGCTTAATCGTCAGGAGGACTGGTCCAATCTTCTGTAATAAGCTATCCTTGTATGAATATGTTGTCCATACACTGTGACTGTCTTGCCCCCCCCCCCCCCCCCTCTTTTTATCTCTTTTATTCCTTTTACCCTTTCTCAATATATCCAATTCTCTATACCTTCACTCTTCAACCTTACACCTCCCCTCGCCTACAGTGCCTGATTTCCAATTGCCCCCCCCACCCCCAAAAACCCCCCCCCCCCCCCCCCCCGACCAACCCCGCCTGGGACCCCCTGTACCTCCTTCCACCCCTCACTTCTTGTAGCACGATCGGCTAACTTTTGCCTTTCTTACTCTTAATGTACTCCTCCCTATTATTACCCTACCTTGTTCTTTCCCGAATCTACTTCAATTCTGATTTTCATCGCTTCCCTGCTCCGGGCCCCCTCTCCCTCTCTCCACATGTATTCCCCTCCTTGCCTTCCTATCCGTATGTTTTTACTTCTTCTTCTTCATTCTAAACCTCACAACGCCGTCCGTCTCTCCCCGTCCCGTGTCTCTTCTCCCTTCCAATCGCACTCACTACTCGGGACACGCCCCCCTCGTCACACACCCTCTCCTACGTAGGAGAATGCATATGACCTGCCCCTTCCGGTCCGACACTCGCTGCAGACCCGGGAACTTCTACTCGAGCCCAGTCTCGCTACGGAGAACCAGCTGACCATTCAGGTACTGTGATCGCCCCTCTAACGTTCATCGGCCCCCCACTAACCCTCGGCCTTCTCCGCACTACCAGCACTTACCCCCCCTTCCCGCCCACAGATTACCCACCATTGACGTGAACAGTCTTGGCTCTCCGATTTCCAGCACGAAGGATTCCTTAATCGCGGCGAATCTTCTGCCGCTTTTCCCGTACCAGGACCTATCCAGTTCCTGGCTTAATTCCCAGGTAATTACTTTCCCACCCCATTAACGGTTACCGCGCTGGCCTGCTACAACTCATTACGCCGCTCACCGGCACACCAACCCCCCATAATTAATTTCTCCTGCCTCCAGGAATTCCACTGCTCAACTACCTAGACTGGATTTCCGCTGTCCGGCCACACGGAATGAGTGCACTTAGGCTTAACTCTCCACCATCCTCAATCCTGACGGTTCCTATAGTCCTATTCCGCTAATTCCAGGTAATTATTACCCTCCACTTCCTCCGGTCCCCTTGCGGCTCCTTGACACTTCATCCCCTTCATTCTCCCCCCATTGTTTCGCCAACAGATATTCCCTTGTGGCACAGGAGAACCTTTTAGCTCCTTCACCTGCTGTAACTCTCGCTCTCCATCGGTATATCGCACAGTAAGTTCCTTTCCCTTTTTCCCCTTCCCTCCACCCTTCCCAAGGCACTATCCCACTCCACCTTCACTTCCTCCCTCCGTTATCTCTTATACTCACACCCCAATTCTGGTATCATTCCTCCCCTTTCTGCTCCCTCACATTTTTTTCCTTCCACCCCAATCCTTCTCACCCTTCCTGCGTATATATCCCTAGCATGCACATTGCTCTCCCTCTCCAGTGCATCCTTACCCTGGAATGCTTCATTTTGATATTAGCCTTTCCTTTCTATTTTTAATAACCCTTTCCCTCCTCTCTTTTTTCTTCTACCCCCTTCTTTTTCCCCCCCCTTCCTTCCCTACCTACCCAGGCATACTTTCCCAGGCATTTCATCAATCGGTTAGTCCTGAAGAGATCCCACCATACTTTGGGGATCGAAACGTCGTCGACTCACATCTCTAATCTCCTAATAATACATTGTAAATCTTATTTGAGTACGAGATGTTGTTCAATTGTGACTTTCAATAACCTTTATTTTCACAAACACAAAAAGTCACATTTTAAGTCACTTGCCTGCGGCTAGGAAATCGGCTGATTTCCTTTTACAACTCACGGGCTGCTCACTTATTTCACCACATGTATTTTGGTTCGTAGCAACTGTACTATATCTGAATCATTTTTTGAATAAAACATATAATCCAATTTTTGATTGGAAAATTGTGAGATTATACCTATCTTTAAATTGAATGGGACCTTGTTTCTTAAAAATCAAGGGAACAGTCCAGCCCGAACTGCCAAGCCATGTCTTCCCTGGACCGGAAACAAGCATCCTGGGACCGATTTCGGGTTCATAACCCTCATCAGCCAGGCTATCTTGAATCCAGTTTCAAAGTGAGCAAGGGACCCACGTCTGGGCATACCCTGCCAACTTAGGGCGAACAAAACGATACCAAAGGGGATGATGGACGGAGCGTTTGAGCAAATAAAACACTCACCCCCAGTCAACAGATCTGGGTTTAATCCATCATCATTCTTTAGCTCACTCCACCACCCCAGTTCAGACATGGCCATATGCAAATCAGTCTGACCCTGTGCCTCATGGGAACAGTCCATCCCGAACTGCCAAGCCATGTCTTCCCTGGATCGGAAACAAGCATCTTGGGACCGTTTTCTGGTTCATAACCCTCATCAGCCAGGCTATCTTGAATCCAGTGGCAAAGTGAGCTAGGGAACCACGTCTGGGCATACCCTGCCAACTTAGGGCGAACAAAGCGATACCAAAGGGGATGATGGACAGAGCGTTTGAGCAAATCAAACACTCACCCCCTCTCAACAGATCTGGGTTTAATCCATCATCATTCTACATCTCACTCCACCACCCCAGATCAGACATGGCCATATGCAAATCAGTCTGACCCTGTGCCTCATGGGAACAGTCCAGCCCGAACTGCCAAGCCATGTCTTCCCTGGATCGGAAACAAGCATCCTGGGACCGGTTTCGGGTTCATAAGCCTCATAAGCCGGGCTATCTTGAATCCAGCGGCAAAGTGAGCAAGGGACCCACTTCTGGGCATACCCTGCCAACTTAGGGCGAACAAAGCGATACAAAGGGGGATGATGGACGGAGCGTTTGAGCAAATCAAACACTCACCCCCAGTCAACAGATCTGGGTTTAATCCATCATCATTCTCTAGCTCACTCCACCACCCCAGATCAGATATCGCCATATGCAGATCAGTCTGACCCTGTGCCTTATAGGAACAGTCCAGCCCGAACTGCCAAGCCATGTCTTCCCTGGATCGGAAACAAGCATCCTGGGATTGGTTTCGGGTTCAGAACCCTCATCAGCCAGGCTATCTTGAATCCAGTGGTAAAGTGAGCAAAGGACCGATGTCTGGGCAAACCCTGTCAACTTAGGGCGAACAAAGCGATACCAAAGGGGATGAGGGATGGAGCGTTTGAGCAAATCAAACACTCAATCCCAGTCAACAGATCTGGGTTTAATCCATCATCATTCTTTAGCTCACTCCACCATCCAGTTCAGACATGGCCATATGCAACTCAGTCTGACCCTGTGCCTCATGGGAACAGTCCAGCCCAAACTGCCAAACCATGTCTTCCGTGGACTGGAAACAAGAATCCTGGGACCGGTTTCAGGTTCATAACCCTCATCAGCTAGGCTATCTTGAATCCAGTGGCAAAGTGAGCAAGGGACCCACGTCTGGGAATACTCTGCCAACTTAGGGCGAACAAAGCGATACCAAAGGGGATGATGGACGGAGCATTTGAGCAAATCAAACACTCACCCTCAGTCAACAGATCTGGGTTTAATCCATCATCATTCTTTAGCTCACTCCACCACCCCAGTTCAGACATGGCCATATGCAAATCAGTCTGACCCTGTGCCTCAAGGGAACAGTCCAGCCCGAACTGCCAAGCCATGTCTTCCCTGGACCGGAAACAAGCATCCTGGGACCGGTTTCGGGTTCATAACCCTCATCAGCCAGGCTATCTTGAATCCAGCTTCAAAGTGAGCAAGGGACCCACGTCTGGGCATACCCTGCCAACTTAGGGCGAACAAAGCGATACCAAAGGGGATGATGGACGGAGCGTTTGAGCAAATAAGACACTCACCCCCAGTCAACAGATCTGGGTTTAATTCATCATCATTCTTTAGCTCACTCCACCACCCCAGTTCAGACATGGCCATATGCAAATCAGTCTGACCCTGTGCCTCATGGGAACGGTCCAGCCCGAACTGCCAAGCCATGTCTTCCCTGGATCGGAAACAAGCATCTTGGGACCGGTTTCTGGTTCATAACCCTCATCAGCCAGGCTATCTTGAATCCAGTGGCAAAGTGAGCTAGGGAACCACGTCTGGGCATACCCTGCCAACTTAGGGCGAACAAAGCGATACCAAAGGGGGTGATGGACGGAGCGTTTGAGCAAATCAAACACTCACCCCCAGTCAACAGATCTGGGTTTAATCCATCATCATTCTACAGCTCACTCCACCACCCCAGATCAGACATGGCCATATGCAAATCAGTCTGACCCTGTGCCTCATGGGAACAGTCCAGCCCGAACTGCCAAGCCATGTCTTCCCTGGATCGGAAACAAGCATCCTGGGACCGGTTTCGGGTTCATTACCCTCATCAGCCAGGCTATCTTGAATCCAGTGGCAAAGTGAGCAAGGGACCCACGTCTGGGCATACCCTGTCAACTTAGGGCGCACAAAGCGATACCAAAGGGGATGATGGACAGAGCGTTTGAGCAAATCAAACACTCACCCTCAGTCAACAGATCTGGGTTTAATCCATCATCATTCTTTGGCTCACTCCACCACCCCAGTTCAGACATGGCCATATGCAAATCAGTCTGACCCTGTGCCTCATGGGAACATTCCAGCCCGAACTGCCAAGCCATGTCTTCCCTGAACCGGAAACAAGCATCCTGGGACCGGTGTCGGGTTCATAACCCTCATCAGCCACGCTATCTTGAATCCAGTGGCAAAGTGAGCAAGGGACCCACGTCTGGGCATACCCTGCCAACTTAGGGCGAACAAAGCGATCCCAAAGGGGATGATGGACGGAGCGTTTGAGAAAATAAAACACTCAACCCTAGTCAACAGATCTGGGTTTAATCCATCATCATTCTTTAGCTCACTCCACCACTCCAGTTCAGACATGTCCATATGCAATTCAGTCTGACCCTGTGCCTCATGGGAACAGTCCAGCCCGAATTGCCAAGCCATGTCTTCCCTGGACCAGAAACAAGCATCCTGGGACCGGTTTCGGGTTCATAACCTTCATCAGCCAGGCTATCTTAAATCCAGTCGCAAAGTGAGCAAGGGACCCACGTCTGGGCATACCCTGCCAACTTAGGGCGAACAAAGCGATACCAAAGGGGATGATGGACGGAGCGTTTGAGCAAATCAAACACTCACCCCTAGTCAACAGATGTGGGTTTAATCCATCATCATTCTTTAGCTCACTCCACCACACCAGTTCAGACATGGCCATATGCAAATCAGTCTGACCCTGTGCCTCATGGGAACAGTCCAGCCCGAACTGCCAAGCCATGTCTTCCCTGTCTTGGAAACAAGCATCCTGGGACCGGTTTCAGGTTCATAACCCTCATCAGCCAGGCTATCTTGAATCCAGTGGCAAAGTGAGCTAGGGAACCACGTCTGGGCATACCCTGCCAACTTAGGGTGAACAAAGCGATACCAAAGGGGATGATGGACGGAGCGTTTGAGCAAATCAAACACTCACCCCCAGTCAACAGATCTGGGTTTAATCCATCATCATTCTCTAGCTCACTCCACCACCCCAGATCAGACATGGCCATATGCAAATCAGTCTGACCCTGTGCCTCATGGGAACAGTCCAGCCCGAACTGCCAAGCCATGTCTTCCCTAGATCGGAAACAAGCATCCTGGGATCGGTTTCGGGTTCATAACCCACATCAGCCAGGCTATCTTGAATCCAGTGGCAAAGTGAGCAAGGGACCCACGTCTGGGCATACACTGTCAACTTAGAGTGAACAAAGCCATACCAAAGGGGATGAGGGATGGAGCGTTTGAGCAAATCAAACACTCACCCCCAGTCAACAGATCTGGGTTTAATCCATCATCATTATTTAGCTCACTCCACCACCCCAGTTCAGACATGGCCATATGCAACTCAGTCTGACCCTGTGCGTCATGGGAACAGTACAGCCCGAACTGCCAAACCATGTCTTCCCTGGACTGGAAACAAGAATCCTGGGACTGGTTTCGGGTTCATAACCCTCAACAGCCAGGCTATCTTGAATCCAGTGGCAAAGTGAGCAAGGGACCCACGTCTGGGCATATCCTGCCAACTTAGGGCGTACAAACCGATACCAAAGGGGATGATGGACGGAGCGTTTGAGCAAATCAAACCCTCACCCTCAGTCAACAGATCTGGGTTTAATCCATCATCATTCTTTAGCTCACTCCACCACCTCAGTTCAGACATGGCCATATGCAAATCAGTCTGACCCTGTGCCTCATGGGAACAGTCCAGCCCGAACTGGCAAGCCATGTCTTCCCTGGATCGGAAACAAGCATCCTGGGATCAGTTTCGGGTTCATAACCCACATCAGCCAGGCTATCTTGAATCCAGTGGCAAAGTGAGCAAGGGACCCACGTCTGGGCATACACTGTCAACTTAGGGTGAACAAAGCCATACCAAAGGGGATGAGGGATGGAGCGTTTGAGCAAATCAAACACTCACCCCCAGTCAACAGATCTGGGTTTAATCCATCATCATTCTTTAGCTCACTCCACCACCCCAGTTCAGACATGGCTATATGCAACTCAGTCTGACCCTGTGCGTCATGGGAACAGTCCAGCCCGAAATGCAAAACCACGTCTTCCCTGGACTGGAAACAAGAATCCTGGGACTGGTTTCGGGTTCATAACCCTCAACAGCCAGGCTATCTTGAATCCAGTGGCAAAGTGAGCAAGGGACCCACGTCTGGGCATATCCTGCCAACTTAGGGCGTACAAACCGATACCAAAGGGGATGATGGACGGAGCGTTTGAGCAAATCAAACACTCACCCTCAGTCAACAGATCTGGGTTTAATCCATCATCATTCTTTAGCTCACTCCACCACCTCAGTTCAGACATGGCCATATGCAAATCAGTCTGACCCTGTGCCTCATGGGAACAGTCCAGCCCGAACTGGCAAGCCATGTCTTCCCTGGATCGGAAACAAGCATCCTGGGATCGGTTTCGGGTTCATAACCCACATCAGCCAGGCTATCTTGAATCCAGTGGCAAAGTGAGCAAGGGACCCACGTCTGGGCATACACTGTCAACTTAGGGTGAACAAAGCCATACCAAAGGGGATGAGGGATGGAGCGTTTGAGCAAATCAAACACTCACCCCCAGTCAACAGATCTGGGTTTAATCCATCATCATTCTTTAGCTCACTCCACCACCCCAGTTCAGACATGGCTATATGCAAATCAGTCTGACCCTGTGCCTCATGGGAACAGTCCAGCCCAAACTGCCAAGCCATGTCTTCCCTGGACCGGAAACAAGCATCCTGGGACCGGTTTCGGGTTCATAACCCTCATAAACCAGGCTATCTTGAATCCAGTGGCAAAGTGAGCAAGGGACCCACGTCTGGGCATACACTGTCAACTTAGAGTGAACAAAGCCATACCAAAGGGGATGAGGGATGGAGCGTTTGAGCAAATCAAACACTCACCCCCAGTCAACAGATCTGGGTTTAATCCATCATCATTATTTAGCTCACTCCACCACCCCAGTTCAGACATGGCCATATGCAACTCAGTCTGACCCTGTGCGTCATGGGAACAGTACAGCCCGAACTGCCAAACCATGTCTTCCCTGGACTGGAAACAAGAATCCTGGGACTGGTTTCGGGTTCATAACCCTCAACAGCCAGGCTATCTTGAATCCAGTGGCAAAGTGAGCAAGGGACCCACGTCTGGGCATATCCTGCCAACTTAGGGCGTACAAACCGATACCAAAGGGGATGATGGACGGAGCGTTTGAGCAAATCAAACACTCACCCTCAGTCAACAGATCTGGGTTTAATCCATCATCATTCTTTAGCTCACTCCACCACCTCAGTTCAGACATGGCCATATGCAAATCAGTCTGACCCTGTGCCTCATGGGAACAGTCCAGCCCGAACTGGCAAGCCATGTCTTCCCTGGATCGGAAACAAGCATCCTGGGATCGGTTTCGGGTTCATAACCCACATCAGCCAGGCTATCTTGAATCCAGTGGCAAAGTGAGCAAGGGACCCACGTCTGGGCATACACTGTCAACTTAGGGTGAACAAAGCCATACCAAAGGGGATGAGGGATGGAGCGTTTGAGCAAATCAAACACTCACCCCCAGTCAACAGATCTGGGTTTAATCCATCATCATTCTTTAGCTCACTCCACCACCCCAGTTCAGACATGGCTATATGCAACTCAGTCTGACCCTGTGCGTCATGGGAACAGTCCAGCCCGAAATGCAAAACCATGTCTTCCCTGGACTGGAAACAAGCATCCTGGGACTGGTTTCGGGTTCATAACCCTCAACAGCCAGGCTATCTTGAATCCAGTGGCAAAGTGAGAAAGGGACCCACGTCTGGGCATATCCTGCCAACTTAGGGCGTACAAACCGATACCAAAGGGGATGATGGACGGAGCGTTTGAGCAAATCAAACACTCACACTCAGTCAACAGATCTGGGTTTAATCCATCATCATTCTTTAGCTCACTCCACCACCTCAGTTCAGACATGGCCATATGCAAATCAGTCTGACCCTGTGCCTCATGGGAACATTCCAGCCCGAACTGCCAAGCCATGTCTTCCCTGAACCGGAAACAAGCATCCTGGGACCGGTTTCGGGTTCATAACCCTCATTAGCCAGGCTATCTTGAATCCAGTGGCAGAGAGAGCAAGGGACCCACGTCTGGGCATACCCTGTCAACTTAGGGTGAACAAAGCGATACCAAAGTGGATGAGGGATGGAGCGTTTGAGCAAATTAAACACTCACCCCCAGTCAACATATCTGGGCTTAATCCATCATCATTCTTTAGCTCACTCCACCACCCCAGTTCAGACATGGCCATATGCAACTCAGTCTGACCCTGTGTGTCATGGGAACAGTCCAGCCCGAACTGCCAAACCATGTCTTCCCTGGACTGGAAACAAGCATCCTGGGACCGGTTTCGGGTTCATAACCCTCATCAGCCAGGCTATCTTGAATCCAGTGGCAAAGTGAGCAAGGGACCCACGTCTGGGCATATCCTGCCAACTTAGGGCCTACAAAACGATACCAAAGGGGATGATGGACGGAGCGTTTGAGCAAATCAAACACTCACCCTCAGTCAACAGATCTGGCTTTAATCCATCATCATTCTTTAGCTCACTCCACCACCTCAGTTCAGACATGGCCATATGCAAATCAGTCTGACCCTGTGCCTCATGGGAACAGTCCAGCCCAAACTGCCAAGCCATGTCTTCCCTGGACCGGAAACAAGCATCCTGGGACCGGGTTCGGGTTCGTAACCTTCATCAGCCAGGCTATCTTGAATCCAGTGGCAAAGTGAGCAAGGGACCCACGTCTGGGCATACCCTGCCAACTTAGGGCGAACAAAGCGATACCAAGGGGGATGATGGACGGAGCGTTTGAGCAAATCAAACACTAACCTCAGTCAACAGATCTGGGTTTAATCCATCTTCATTCTTTAGCTCACTCCACCACCCCAGTTCAGACATGGCCATATGCGAATCAGTCTGACCCTGTGCCTCATGGAAACAGTCCAGCCCGAACTGCCAAGCCATGGCTACCCTGGACTGGAAACAAGCATCCTGGGACCGGTTTCGGGTTCATAACCCTCATAAGCCAGGCTATCTTGAATCCAGCGGCAAAGTGAGCAAGGGACCCACGTCTGGGCATACCCTGCCAACTTAGGGCGAACAAAGCGATACCAAGGGGGATGATGGACGGAGCGTTTGAGCAAATCAAACACTCACCCCCAGTCAACAGATCTGGGTTTAATCCATCATCATTCTCTAGCTCACTCCACCACCCCAGATCAGATATGGCCATATGCAGATCAGTCTAACCCTGTGCCTTATGGGAACAGTCCAGCCCGAACTGCAAAGCCATGTCTTCCCTGGACCGGAAACAAGCATCCTGGGACCGGTTTTGGGTTCATAACCCTCATCAGCCAGGCTATCTTGAATCCAGTTTCAAAGTGAGCAAGGGACCCACGTCTGGGCATACCCTGCCAACTTAGGGCGAACAAAGCGATACCAAAGGGGATGATGGACGGAGCGTTTGAGCAAATAAAACACTCACCCCCAGTCAACAGATCTGGGTTTAATCAATCATCATTCTTTAGCTCACTCCACCACCCCAGTTCAGACATGGCCATATGCAAATCCGTCTGACCCTGTGCCTCATGGGAAGAGTCCAGCCTGAACTGCCAAGCCATGTCTTCCCTGGATCGGAAACAAGCATCTTGGGACCGGTTTCTGGTTCATAACCCTCATCAGCCAGGCTATCTTGAATCCAGTGGCAAAGTGAGCTAGGGAACCACGTCTGGGCATACCCTGCCAACTTAGGGCGAACAAAGCGATACCAAAGGGGATGATGGACGGAGCGTTTGAGCAAATCAAACACTCACCCCCAGTCAACAGATCTGGGTTTAATCCATCATCATTCTACAGCTCACTCCACCACCCCAGATCAGACATGGCCATATGCAAATCAGTCTGACCCTGTGCCTCATGGGAACAGTCCAGCCCGAATTGCCAAGCCATGTCTTCCCTGGACCGGAAACAAGCATCCTGGGACCGGTTTCGGGTTCATAACCCTCATCAGGAAGGCTATCTTGAATCCAGTGGCAAAGTGAGCAAGGGACCCACGTCTGGGCATACCCCGCCAACTTAGGACGAACAAAGCGATACCAAGGGGGATGATGGACGGAGCGTTTGAGCAAATAAAACACTCACCCCCAGTCAACAGATCTGGGTTTAATCCATCATCATTCTTTAGCTCACTCCACCACCTCAGTTCAGACATGGCCATATGCAAATCAGTCTGACCCTGTGCCTCATGGGAACAGTCCAGCCCAAACTGCCAAGCCATGTCTTCCCTGGACCGGAAACAAGCATCCTGGGACCGGTTTCGGGTTCATAACCCTCATAAGCCAGGCTATCTTGAATCCAGCGGCAAAGTGAGCAAGGGACCCACGTCTGGGCATACCCTGCCAACTTAGGGCGAACAAAGCGATACCAAGGGGGATGATGGACGGAGCGTTTGAGCAAATCAAACACTAACCTCAGTCAACAGATCTGGGTTTAATCCATCTTCATTCTTTAGCTCACTCCACCACCCCAGTTCAGATATGGCCATATGCAACTCAGTCTGACCCTGTGCCTCATGAGAACAGTCCAGCCCGAACTGCCAAACCATGCCTTCCCTGGACTGGAAACAAGCATCCTGGGACCGGTTTTGGGTTCATAACCCTCATCATCCAGGCTATCTTGAATCCAGTGGCAAAGTGAGCAAGGGACCCACGTCTGGGCATATCCTGCCAACTTAGGGCGCACAAAGCGATACCAAAGGGGATGATGGACGGAGCGTTTGAGCAAATCAAACACTCACCCTCAGTCAACAGATCTAGGTTTAATCCATCATCATTCTTTAGCTCACTCCACCACCCCAGTTCAGACATGGCCATATGCGAATCAGTCTGACCCTGTGCCTCATGAAAACAGTCCAGCCCGAACTGCCAAGCCATGTCTTCCCTGGACTGGAAACAAGCATCCTGGGACCGGTTTCGGGTTCATAACCCTCATAAGCCAGGCTATCTTGAATCCAGCGGCAAAGTGAGCAAGGGACCCACGTCTGGGCATACCCTGCCAACTTAGGGCGAACAAAGCGATACCAAGGGGGATGATGGACGGAGCGTTTGAGCAAATCAAACACTCACCCCCAGTCAACAGATCTGGGTTTAATCCATCATCATTCTCTAGCTCACTCCACCACCCCAGATCAGATATGGCCATATGCAGATCAGTCTAACCCTGTGCCTTATGGGAACAGTCCAGCCCGAACTGCCAAGCCATGTCTTCCCTGGACCGGAAACAAGCATCCTGGGACCGGTTTTGGGTTCATAACCCTCATCAGCCAGGCTATCTTGAATCCAGTTTCAAAGTGAGCAAGGGACCCACGTCTGGGCATACCCTGCCAACTTAGGGCGAACAAAGCGATACCAAAGGGGATGATGGACGGAGCGTTTGAGCAAATAAAACACTCACCCCCAGTCAACAGATCTGGGTTTAATCCATCATCATTCTTTAGCTCACTCCACCACCCCAGTTCAGACATGGCCACATGCAAATCAGTCTGACCCTTTGCCTCATGGGAAGAGTCCAGCCTGAACTGCCAAGCCATGTCTTCCCTGGATCGGAAACAAGCATCTTGGGACCGGTTTCTGGTTCATAACCCTCATCAGCCAGGCTATCTTGAATCCAGTGGCAAAGTGAGCTAGGGAACCACGTCTGGGCATACCCTGCCAACTTAGGGCGAACAAAGCGATACCAAAGGGGATGATGGACGGAGCGTTTGAGCAAATCAAACACTCACCCCCAGTCAACAGATCTGGGTTTAATCCATCATCATTCTACAGCTCACTCCACCACCCCAGATCAGACATGGTCATATGCAAATCAGTCTGACCCTGTGCCTCATGGGAACAGTCCAGCCCGAATTGCCAAGCCATGTCTTCCCTGGACCGGAAACAAGCATCCTGGGACTGGTTTCGGGTTCATAACCCTCATCAGGAAGGCTATCTTGAATCCAGTGGCAAAGTGAGCAAGGGACCCACGTCTGGGCATACCCCGCCAACTTAGGACGAACAAAGCGATACCAAGGGGGATGATGGACAGAGCGTTTGAGCAAATAAAACACTCACCCCCAGTCAACAGATCTGGGTTTAATCCATCATCATTCTTTAGCTCACTCCACCACCCCAGTTCAGACATGGCCATATGCAATTCAGTCTGACCCTGTGCCTCATGGGAACAGTCCAGCCCGAAATGCCAAGCCATGTCTTCCCTGGACCAGAAACAAGCATCCTGGGACCGGTTTCGGGTTCATAACCTTCATCAGCCAGGCTATCTTAAATCCAGTTGCAAAGTGAGCAAGGGACCCACGTCTGGGCATACCCTGCCAATTTAGGGCAAACAAAGCGATACCAAAGGGGATGATGGACGGAGCGTTTGAGCAAATAAAACACTCACCCCTAGTCAACAGATGTGGGTTTAATCCATCATCATTCTTTAGCTCACTCCACCACACCAGTTCAGACTTGGCCATATGCAAATCAGTCTGACCCTGTGCCTCATGGGAACAGTCCAGCCCGAAATGCCAAGCCATGTCTTCCCTGTATCGGAAACAAGCATCCTAGGACTGGTTTCAGGTTCATAACCCTCATCAGCCAGGCTATCTTGAATCCAGTGGCAAAGTGAGCTAGGGAACCACGTCTGGGCAAACCCTGGCAACTTAGGGTGAACAAAGCGATACCAAAGGGCATGATGGACGGAGCGTTTGAGCAAATCAAACACTCACCCCCAGTCAACAGATCTGGGTTTAATCCATCATCATTCTCTAGCTCACTCCACCACCCCAGATCAGACATGGCCATATGCAAATCAGTCTGACCCTGTCCTCATGGGAACAGTCCAGCCCGAACTGCCAAGCCATGTCTTCCCTGGATCGGAAACAAGCATCCTGGGATCGGTTTCGGGTTCCTAACCCACATCAGCCAGGCTATCTTGAATCCAGTGGCAAAGTGAGCAAGGGACCCACGTCTGGGCATACACTGTCAACTTAGGGTGAACAAAGCCATACCAAAGGGGATGAGGGATGGAGCGTTTGAGCAAATCAAACACTCACCCCCAGTCAACAGATCTGGGTTTAATCCATCATCATTCTTTAGCTCACTCCACCACCCCAGTTCAGACATGGCCATATGCAACTCATTCTGACCCTGTGCGTCATGGGAACAGTCCAGCCCGAAATGCAAAACCATGTCTTCCCTGGACTGGAAACAAGCATCCTGGGACTGGTTTCGGGTTCATAACCCTCAACAGCCAGGCTATCTTGAATCCAGTGGCAAAGTGAGAAAGGGACCCACGTCTGGGCATATCCTGCCAACTTAGGGCGTACAAACCGATACCAAAGGGGATGATGGACGGAGCGTTTGAGCAAATCAAACACTCACACTCAGTCAACAGATCTGGGTTTAATCCATCATCATTCTTTAGCTCACTCCACCACCTCAGTTCAGACATGGCCATATGCAAATCAGTCTGACCCTGTGCCTCATGGGAACAGTCCAGCCCGAACTGCCAAGCCATGTCTTCCCTGGACCGGAAACAAGCATCCTGGGACCGGTTTCGGGTTCATAACCTTCATCAGCCAGGCTATCTTGAATCCAGTGGCAAAGTGAGCAAGGGACCCACGTCTGGGCATACCCTGCCAACTTAGGGCGAACAAAGCGATACCAAGGTGGATGATGGACGGAGCATTTGAGCAAATCAAACACTAATCCTCAGTCAACAGATCTGGGTTTAATCCATCATCATTCTTTAGCTCACTCTGATGAATACAGGCCCCAGCTAGGCCCGCAAGGCACAAGGGTTCGCTCTCCTGTAACGGAATCTATAAGGAAGTTGGCACGGAAACTGCAAAGTACAAAAACAGCATTTATTAACCCTTAAGGGTGGTCCTACAATCCACACAACACTCTTCAGTATTGCAAGGAGTAGCACCAAGAACATTCGTACACAGTCCCCTTTTATACACAACAGAGGGGCTCATAGTGGGTGGATACAACGTGAGGCCGAAGAACATTACCGTTTATGGTCATTCTCGATACTGAATCAATACATGGGCGGAGCTAACACACTCTTTGAGCCCGCGAAAACACATGGTCAAGCAAAGCTAATTATAACAGATGTGGTCAAGTCTGGGCATGCGCCAGATGGACAAGAGGGAGCTATTTATAAACTGTTGCTAGGCAGATTACAAGAGCAACTAACACAGAGGTCGGACTCTCCTCGTGGTGAACACATGGCAGCATGTCAATACAAAATGGAGTCCGGACTTCGGTCAACATAACGAAGAAAACATGATCTAAAGGGAAAGCATTAATGTTTTCAGTAAATGCTTAATCACATTCTGCCTTAATTTACAACAGACGACCCTTTCAGCATTTACTGAAGACATCCGGCTTCCAAGAATAATCATCATATATGTCAATTATCATCATTCCTTTAACCTCTTTAGCTAGACCCTTTTGGTGAGCAACATCGGCAACAGCTTTCTTATCTGGAATGCAGAATGAAATGCATACAGAACAGCACAATGGTCCACATTGAATACACATACAGAAAAAGAACAGAATTGCTATAATAATACAGAGACCAGTTAAAACCTTCCATCCCCAGGCAGTAACCAATGCCCAAAACCATCCGGAAAAGGACCAAGTGCCGTTTTCTGTGTGGATTTCAGCTGCTATTTTATGCAGCTTGTTAATGGCGTTATAAACGGATGGCGTATGATCAGGGATGAACACACAGCAGCTACTCCCAATAATTTTACAGGCTCCACCTCGATCAGCTAGCATTACATCTAATACCATACGATTCTGCAATGCAACAATCCTAGTTATTTGTAACTCTTCCGTAAGATTCCCAAGAGCAGCAGCAGTCTGATTGGTCACAGCTTCTACCACTCTTGTTAATCTTCGGATCTTCCTACTATTCAAAGCGGCTCCAACAAAGAAAAACAGTCCTAAGTTAAAATCAATATACTGTTGCAAGCTGGTATCGGTCTGATCCACATCATCAATTGATAGAGTACGTTTGTATCTATTTACAGTCACATTATTCAAAAGTTTCAAATCCTTATGATATGACGCGGGTGCTAGGAATACAGGAGGTAATAGGAATGATACATAGCATACCCCAGACCACCCAGCCGGCAAACGGTAATAACCTTTATTTCCACATACAAAGTAGGTATTATGGGACGCTAGGAAGGTACTGTTGTTCAGCCCGTCAATATTCAATACGGTTATGCAATCACTGACACCAACAGGGATAAAACCCACACTCTGGACACACAAGTCCGCTTGAGCTTGTGCTACTTGGATTACGAATTTGTCCTTCCCCACAGTGTCTCTGGTGTTCGTGAAGATATAGGGAATGGATTCATTGTCCGGTCGGTACTCTTCCCATTCCCAAATTGTCCCATTCGCTTGTGGATACCCATTTTTGTCCTGATGGCATTCTTTATTAAGTCTAAAAAGCAATCGTCCCACTGTCGGTTTCCGAGTGGCAAAAAGCAAAGTGTACCATGCTCTACAAGAGCCATTATGAGAGAAAGGAAGTGGTATGAATGGCGTTCCTCCTTTCTTCTGATGGGCTGGCATCATCCCACATATCCAACAGTTCGTAGCATTCGTAGCAACGTGGGTATGATGCAGCATCTGAATGAAAGTGTTATTCAAGTAAGATTGTCGATGCTTCAACTCTTGGTACGGTAATGTTTAAAAGTAGTGCTCCTCGGGCACCGGAGTTGTCAACACAAGTGTTTTCCGAGCAGGAGTTACCTCCTCCACAAACCATGTGGTTATCCCAACAACAGCTACTGTTAGCATGAACCCCAACGCACAAAGGATTTTCTTCTTCTCCATGTCAAAAGAAACAATACCCTGGTATCTTCCTGAAACTAAAAAGTCTGTCAGAACTCTTCCCCTTGGGCAGCGGTTGATTTCTTCACCAGCGGGCCAAGACGGGTGTCACTACACTAATGCAGGGCTGATCCCCCCCCTTGCCTCATCGGCTCTCCGTTTCACTAACCCAAGGGCCGTTCTGACAGTATGTCCCGGCACTGGAAACCTTACTTCCTTGGTCGAAGATGATATCGCCTTCCTCCAGAAGTCGTGAGGTCCGGAAAGAGCTCCTCAGTGTCTCGTGGCTCAGCAGCACGGCCTGTCTCTGCTGCTAGGATTTCTCGTTGATCGGTCAGCACGGCAGACTCCACCAATCCGGGCGGTACCTTTCGGCAGTGCAAGGAATGGATCCAATTCTTTCGGTTCGAGACTCGCACAGCCGTCCTCGTTGCAAGGAGGACTTGTTCAGGTCCTACCCATCTCGGCTCCAAACTGTTCGTTCTGTCGAAGACCTTCACCATAACATGATCTCCAGGCCGGAGACCATGTCCTTCGCCGGTAGACCGATCAGGGAGCACCTCTCGGACCTGTTGATGAATAGAAACCAAGTTATCCGTTAACTGTGCCAGATAATCGCTCATCATTACACAAGGTACATCATACACAGCCTTAGGCCTTGGTGGACCCCAAATGTTCATTGGGCGTCCGAATACTATTTCGTATGGCGTAAGGCCGGTTCGAGAGTGTGGCACTGACCTAATTGACAATAACGCCAGCGGCAGGGCGTCTGGCCAAGTCAAAGACGTTGAAGCTTGGATTTTGGCGATCTTAAGCTTCAGGGTACCATTATATTTCTCGACTAGTCCTGCAGACTGAGGGTGGAACACGGCATGAAACTTCTGAGTGATGCCTAGGCCCTTCAAGACATACTTTATAACATCCGCTACAAAGTGAGGGCCATTATCACTCCACAGAAGTCTACAAACGCCATATCGGGGGAAAAACTCTTTTAGCAGTAGCTTCGCCGTGGTTATTGCAGTATTGTCTTTCGTAGGGTACGCCTCAACCCATTTACTGAAAGCGCAAACCACTACTAGAACATACTTCAAATTGTTACAGCGCTCAAGCTGGATGTAATCCATCTGCAGAACCTCAAAGGGTGCAGTGGGTGTCGCAAATCCTCCTGCTGGAGTTCGAGTGCCTTTCCCTGGGTTATACTTCAGACAGATCATACAGGTCTGCACCACCCTCTTTGCCGTGCTAGCAATCTCTGGATGCTCCCAGACTTGGGTAAGCAATTTCACAATTGCGGAAGCTCCAACATGTGCTAGCCCATGTGCCATCTGAACCATAGGTTGTACGAAAGCCGTGGGTAACTTCCATCTATCCATCTGTTTATTTCTCCAACAACCCTCGTCATCCAGTTCTCCTTCGCTAGCCCATTGTTCCCGCTCTTTGTCAGAAGCGGTCCTTTGCATTTCTCGCACTTCCTCCTTCGCATCACGCCATCTCTCCACCTGTGACTTTACTACATACATGGCAGTAGCGCCGGGCTGCATCGCAGTCTCCCGTGCTACTCGATCTGCTAACGCATTCCCTTCTCCAACTTTATCAACCACTTTCCTATGGGCGCTACACTTAACGATAGCAATTTTCTTTGGGTATGTCAATGCAGTTAAAAGATTATGAACTAACTCTCCATGCATTATCTGTACTCCATGTGACGTTAAAAACCCTCTCTCCTTCCAGAGTAGGCCGAAGTCATGCGCTACTCCGAAGGCATAGCGGCTATCTGTATAAACATTCACACATAATCCTGTACTGAGCTCACATGCTCGTGTTAATGCTACCAGTTCCGCTGCTTGAGCTGATTTCTGTGGTATGCGTGCTGTCTCCACTATCGTGTGTAATGTGGTAATTGCATACGCTGCTGAAGTCGTACCATCTGGTAGCTTCAGGCATGATCCGTCTACCCACAACTCTCCATCTACATCTGAAAAGGGCGTATCCTGGAGATCAATACGACCCTTTGTTTGTTCCTCAGTCACAAGAATACAATCATGCGCTTTCTGCGCCTCAGGCTGGGTCTCGGGGTATGGCAACAATGTGGCCGGGTTTAATGTCACGCACCTTTTCAACGTAATATGAGGAGCCAAAAGCGTCAGCTCATATCCCGTTAAGCGGGCGCTGGTCAAATGCTGCGTCTTTGTTTGATTAAGCAGGGCATCCACAGCATGGGGAACTAACACCAACAATTTATGGGACAACACAATTCCTTCACTTTGGCGTATTGACACAGCTGTCGCCGCTACCGAGCGAAAACACCCTGGTAATGCTCGGGCGACAGGATCAAGCACAGCCGAAAAGTATGCACAAGGGCGTTGCTTATCGCCGTGCATCTGCACTAAGACTGATAATGCACATCCATCTTTCTCATGCACATACAACGAAAAGGGTTTTGTATAATCAGGGGTCCCTAACACTGGTGCTGAACAAAGGGCCTGTCGCAGTTGCTGAAAAGCAGCATCACACTCATCTGACCAAGGGATTGGGATAGGCGTGTCCTTTGTCAAAAGGGCTAACAATGGCTTAGCTATGTGCGAAAACCCCAATATCCACTGTCTACAAAAAGAAACAAGGCCCAAAAATGCACGCACATCCTTCTGCGTGGATGGTCTCGGTGTGTCCAAAATTACTTGGATACGATCTGGTGTGAGTGCACGTCCCTCCTTAGACAAAAGGTGACCTAAATAAGTCACCTTTGGTCTACAGAATTGCAATTTCTTCCTGGATACTTTATGATTGTGGGATGCTAAAAAGGAAAGTAGGGATAACGTGCTCTTTTCACACAACTCCAGGGTGTCAGCCGCCAACAAGATGTCGTCGACATATTGAATGAGGGCGACCCCCTCGAGCAAAACAAAGGAATCCAATTGTCGTTTCAAAGCCTGACTGTAAATACTAGGGCTTTCTGTATAGCCTTGGGGAATTCTACAAAAACGATAAGATCTATTGTTTAATGTGAACCCAAAAAGAAATCGGCTATCAGGGTGAATGGGAATAGAAAAGAAGGCATTTTTCAAATCAATCACTGAGAACATGGTCGCCGTAGGCGGGACCAAGGTAAGCAACGTCGTGATATCGGAAACCACCGGGTACTGAGGTATCACGATCTTGTTTACCTCCCTCAAATCAATTATGAACCGATAGACCTTTGCATCCGTGTCTTTTTTCAAAATTGGGAGAATCGGACTGTTACAGATATTATAGGGAACTTCTTCCACTACCCCTACTGCTATCAAGTCTTGCACAATCTGTATGAGAGCCATCTCGCCCTCCTGGGAAATACGATACTGCGGGAGGCGTGGTAGCACCGCCCCCTCCTGGACACTAATGTGGACCGGAGGAATCACCATTTGTCCCACATCTGTGTCCGAAGTTGCCCATAAAGCTCGGGGGAGGGTAGCCAACAACGCATCCTCTGATATCGTACACATCCGCCCAGACCGGGGGTAGTTGTCATTTAATATCACCCTCACACCCTCAGGGGAGCAGCGGATTGTAGCCCTAAAATACTTTAACATATCAAGGCCCATAATGTTATCCGGTGTATACGGAGCAAGCAGAAACGGACAGGGCGCAGAAAAAGAATCAACCTTAAATGTAAGGGGCTGTGAAAGAGGGCTTCGGGAAAGTGTACCGTCAAACCCTACCGATGTAACCACTGAGCCGGATGGGGGAGCCCCCGGAACCAAGTACCTAGACAATGCACTACGAGTCGCTCCTGTATCTACTAGGAACTGATCAGTAGAACCTAAAACCTCAGCCGATACATAAGGACCCGTCTGATCGACCGGCACCTCAACTGATTCAGACCCCCATCCAACGCATTCCTATGCATGGTGAGAATCGTGATATCCCGATCGATCGATGTCCGATACATGATACTGGTGCTGGCGATCGAAAACATTTGAGCTATCTCGGTGCTGCCCAGCAGTATCGAAACGGGCATTATCATTAGAATTCCCTCTAAAGTTCGAGGAACCCCCTCTACCTCTCGGACCACCCGGAGTATGCCCCTGACGGGAAGCGCGCAACACTGGGCAATCCCTGGCCCAATGGCCCAATTGCTTGCAATACGCACACTGGTTCCTATTCAAATCAGATCGGCCCGGAGGGGGACCATAAGATCCGCCCCTTCCTCTATTATTACCCCGTCGGGGCGGGCCATATACTTGTGCTAACATCACCTTAGTCTTGAGGTCTTTCGATTTCTTCTCTTCCTGGCCCTTCGCCTCGTGCTCCTGACGCTCATAATACTGAGCGATAGTCAGAAGGGCCGTCGGCGTCGCGGAGGACCAGGAACTCTCGCTCGCTTTTAACCGGGCCGCAACTGCTGGTAGCAGATTAGCCACATATTTGTCCGCGAAAAGGTGGCGGCCCGTGTCGTCAGTAAGCGACTGGCCACTAAAATCATGAAACGTCTCCTCAAAGCGCGTAAAGAAGTCCGCAACTGACTCGTCAACTTTCTGCTTACATGCAGCTAACATATTCCAGTCAATCTTTTTAGGGGGAATAATCGTCTTCAACTTAGTCACAATAGCAGCGGGGAGATCTAAAATATTCTGGGGTGGTTTCTGTGCAGGCTTCCGTTCCCTATCCTCATCCTCAAGGTCAGACCACCGGGCCTTAAAGGCAACCGCATCATCTACCTTTCGGACAGAGCGCCACGTATCCGGCGGTAGGATAAGGCCAAAGAACAGGTCTATATCCGCTAAAGTCATAATGCAAGAATTCAAGGCCCCCTCGACTTCTTCATAGAAGGCCGCTGGATTCTTGCGGGGGTCAGGCAACGCATTCTTTAGTGCCATAACATCGGCCCTATGCCATGGAGTGTAAACCCAGTTATATACAAAATATCCCCTTGCATCGGCGGAGTTAATATCCGAGCTAGTCCCTGCTCCCTTAGGAGGAACATACAAAGGCGCCGCCTCTCGCATTGGTTTAGCATGCACTATGTCATCCTTATCTGACTGGGAGGCGGATGGGTGGCCCCCTGCTGCAGACGAATCCGACTGCTTCTCCTCCTCCGTTTGTTGACGTGCTCTCTCTCTAAGGGCCAGCACCTCGTCCCGCAAAGCGAACAGCCGCCGAGCCGCCTCAGGAGCCTTAGGGGGAGAAAAAACACCATTACGTAATGCTCCGGCATCCGAAGACACTTCGTCAGGCTCAAGGACACTAGAATATTTTCGGAAAGCAGCAATTACTTCATCCGCGAAATGAGACAGAAAATACACCCTCTCTCTATCTTGCCACGACCCCCAAGTATGGAACAAGTCCTCCTTAGATATCTTGCCCTTAAGGGCACGGAGGGAAAGTTTCCGAAGCTCAGCCATATGCTCGGCTGATAACATGGACCGTGTGTCTACCTTACCCGGAGCCGGGCCAGAATCTTGCGGCCGCGGAGCAGATGCGCCAACATAAGGGGGCGGAGAGCGATCTAGTAAATAAAAATCATCATCAGGATTATTAAGGACAGGATAAAGTGGCTGACGAACAACATATTGACCCGAAACTTGTAGCCTATGCTCTTTCTCTTGTCTGTCCGTTTGCTCTTTGTCCTCCCGACGCTTCACTTCCTGCGCTCGCACATGGTCATTCTTCCGTTGCTCTTTATCAAACAGCGCTTTCTCACGTTTCTCTCGCTCACGCACTTCCTTCACCCATAATCGCACACACTCAAACATATCCTGACGAGCACGTCGCTTACACATACACTGTTCCACATACTCAATCTTACGTATATCAAACGATCCATACAAAGGCCATCGCAACTCAGGATCCTTCCTCGTGTATTTCCTCCATAGCGTGCTGTACATTATGGAAGAAAGACCATGCTTCACATACATATCCCTATTAGGAGTCCCCTCCGGGGGAGCTGTAGCAGATTCCTCGAGGTTCAACCGGTTACCAAAACAGCAGCACCACTTACGGAGTGCGCTAAAAGCAGGCATGCTAGGAATAATGCAAAATATGCAATATTATACGGAAAAATGGCACTTAATCGTTGCGCCGTTCAAAGTTTACACAGCTCCGGAGAAATCTCTCCACATTACCTGCCTATATGTGTTGCAACGCATATATTTTCACAAAGACAAATTCAAAATATGACTAGTCATCATCAATCAAACTCAAATAGCCAACCCAGGCTTCAAAACTCGGAGCAAGTACCGTACAACGGTTCTTACCAATCAAGAGTCCAGGTTCCAACTGCCAAGCTCCACAATCGCCCAAACGGCTCTCACGGCAGGACCGACAGAAGAGGTCTCAGTCGATGACCGGCGCCACCCAGACGGTCAGCTCGGAAGGGAAGGAAGAAAAACCTCGGGATGCCAGGGCTAAGACGCCGCTGGCAGTGATCACGTCCCCGGCCAAACTCCTCACCTTCGTCGCGACCAGTCCTTCGAGCATCCGAGTCGCCGATGAGCCCCACGTGACGGGCGCCAATTGATGAATACAGGCCCCAGCTAGGCCCGCAAGGCACAAGGGTTCGCTCTCCTGTAACGGAATCTATAAGGAAGTTGGCACAGAAACTGCAAAGTACAAAAACAGCATTTATTAACCCTTAAGGGTGGTCCTACAATCCACACAACACTCTTCAGTATTGCATGGAGTAGCACCAAGAACATTCGTACACAGTCCCCTTTTATACACAACAGAGGGGCTCATAGTGGGTGGATACAACGTGAGGCCGAAGAACATTACCGTTTATGGTCATTCTCGATACTGAATCAATACATGGGCGGAGCTAACACACTCTTTGAGCCCGCGAAAACACATGGTCAAGCAAAGCTAATTATAACAGATGTGGTCAAGTCTGGGCATGCGCCAGATGGACAAGAGGGAGCTATTTATAAACTGTTGCTAGGCAGATTACAAGAGCAACTAACACAGAGGTCGGACTCTCCTCGTGGTGAACACATGGCAGCATGTCAATACAAAATGGAGTCCGGACTTCGGTCAACATAACGAAGAAAACATGATCTAAAGGGAAAGCATTAATGTTTTCAGTAAATGCTTAATCACATTCTGCCTTAATTTACAACAACTCCACCACCCCAGTTCAGATATGGCCATATGCAACTCAGTCTGACCCTGTGCCTCCTGAGAACAGTCCAGCCCAAACTGCCAAACCATGACTTCCCTGGACTGTAAACAAGCATCCTGGGACCGGTTTTGTGTTCATAACCCTCATCATCCAGGCTATCTTGAATCCAGTGGCAAAGTGAGCAAGGGACCCATGTCTGGGCATATCCTGCCAACTTAGGGCGTACAAAGCGATACCAAAAGGGGATGATGGACGGAGCGTTTGAGCAAATCAAACACTCACCCTCAGTCAACAGATCTGGGTTTAATCCATCATCACTCTTTAGCTCACTCCAACACCCCAGTTCAGACATGGCCATATGCAAATCAGTCTGACCCTGTGCCTCATGGAAACAGTCCAGCCCGAACTGCCAAGCCATGTCTTCCCTGGACCGGAAACAAGCATCCTGGGACCGGTTTCAGGTTCATAACCCTCATAAGCCCGGCTATCTTGAATCCAGCGGCAAAGTGAGCAAGGGACCCACGTCTGGGTATACCCTGCCAACTTAGGGCGAACAAAGCGATACCAAAGGGGATGATGGATGGAGCGTTTGAGCAAATCAAACACTCACCCCTAGTCAACAGATCTGGGTTTAATCCATCATCATCCTTTAGCTCACTCTAACACCCCAGTTCTGACATGGCCATATGCAAATCAGTCTGACCCTGTGCCTCATGGGAACAGTCCAGCCCGAAATGCCAAGCCATGTCTTCCCTGGACTGGAAACAAGCATCCTGGGACCGGTTTCGGGTTCATAACCCTCATCAGCCAGGCTATCTTGAATCCAGTGGCAAAGTGAGCAAGGGACCCACGTCTGGGCATATCCTGCCAACTTAGGGCGTAGAAAGCGATACCAAAGGGGATGATGGACGGAGCTTTTGAGCAAATCAAACACTCACCCCTAGTCAACAGATCTGGGTTTAATCCATCATCATCCTTTAGCTCACTCTAACACCCCAGTTCTGACATGGCCATATGCAAATCAGTCTGACCCTGTGCCTCATGGGAACAGTCCAGCCCGAAATGCCAAGCCATGTCTTCCCTGGATCGGAAACAAGCATCCTGGGACCGGTTTCAGGTTCATAACCCTCATCAACCAGGCTATCTTGAATCCAGTGGCAAAGTGAGCAAGGGACCCACGTCTAGGCATACCCTGTCAACTTAGGGCGAACAAAGTGATACCAAAGGGGATGATGGACGGAGTGTTTGAGCAAATCAAACACTCACCCCCAGTCAACAGATCTGGGTTTAATCCATCATCATTCTCTAGCTCACTCCACCACCCCAGATCAGATATGGCCATATGCAAATCAGTCTGACCCTGTGCCTTATGGGAACAGTCCAGCCCAACTGCCAAGCCGTGTCTTCCCTGGATCGGAAACAAGCATCCTGGGACCCGTTTCGGGTTCATAACCCTCATCAGCCAGGCTATCTTGAATCCAGTGGCAAAGTGAGCAAGGGACCGATGTCTAGGCAAACCCTGTCAACTTAGGGTGGACAAAGCGATACCAAAGGGGATGAGGGATGGAGCGTTTGAGCAAATCAAACACTCACCCCCAGTCAACAGATCTGGGTTTAATCCATCATCATTCTTTAGCTCACTCCACCACCCCAGTTCAGACATGGCCATCTGCAACTCAGTCTGACCCTGTGCCTCATGGGAACAGTCCAGCCCGAACTGCCAAGCCATGTCTTTCCTGGATCGGAAACAAGCATCTTGGGACCGGTTTCGGGTTCATAACCCTCATCAGCCAGGCTATCTTGAATCCAGTGGCAAAGTGAGCAAGGGACCCACGTCTGGGCATACCCTGCCAACTTAGGGCGAACAAAGCTGAGGTTCTGGACTTTTAAGAGTCCAGAGGTGTCAGGGAAACAACACCCAAAGACCCCTGAGTTCCTCCTGTCTCGGTGCACAAATAAACAGAGACACAGGCTTCTCGATGGTGGCGTCAAAGACCAAGGTTTATTTACTGCAGGGACACAGAAGTCATAGGAACCACACAGAGGCAGAATCTACGAGACTGTTCAAATTGCATTAAGTGGGTTGTTCTTTAAATACACGCAAAATGTCTTTAGGCTACATACACAAATATTTCTCATGCCCAACCCGGTATCCCAAACAAACAGTAAATAGACATCAAACAATAATTAGTCGTAGGATTTCGGTATTCGATCAGATTCCCCTGACAGTTTTCCATTCTTTGTCCGAACCTCCCCATCATAAAAATCGTAACCTCCCCATTGTAAAAGCCCAGAAGGAGAGGAGCAGAGCCAGGTGCAAAGGATTGAAAAGTAGGATAAGAGGTGTTTATGGATCATAAATGGGCATGGCTACCGTCTTTGGCCTTTCAGTCAGGACAACGGACACGAGAACCAGTATAGCAGGACTGGCCTCAGGCAGGGGAGGCAGCTTGATTCTGCCTAGTCATGTAGCGTCAGCCTTTCTCGGGGCTCGGGCTTACGTGTCCTTAACAAGGTGACTCTGCCGGGATCATCGCCCGTTCATTGACTATGTGAGGGCAAGAAACAAAATGGATGCCGTAACTAAAATGGATGCCATGACTTTACAACAGAATGCCCTATTTCTCAGTGAATTCATGCTAGTTGCGTAGCGAAAACACTGTTATGCATATAATGGATCATTTGCGGTTCATTGGTACCAAAATCGTGTCAGTACTACGATACCGAATTCACGGGTTCGGATCGCTACAGAACCTCAGACCGTCCTTTTGCCCTTACATAGGCAATAACTCACTCTATGTCAGAATCCATTTCTATGTTCATCAAGTCACTGATATGTTGTTGAAGCATTACTCTATCCCGTGGCGTATCTCTAAAAACAGGTGGTCTTCTTACGCATGTTGAAATGCAGAGGTTACATAAGGCAGGACCACACTGAACAATGAGACAGCACGAAAATAAAAATACTAACGCAACACCAGTGACTATCAGAACCTTCCATCCCCACGCAGACAACAGGCTCCAGAACCATCCCATTAATGACCAGTCACCTTCCTCTACATGAATAGAGTCAGAGATCTTATGTAACTTAGAGATGGCCTTGTACACCGTTGGCGCATTATCTGGGATAAAAACACAGCAACTCGATTGGATCATCTTACACACTCCACCTCGATCTGCAAGTAACACATCAAGAACCATACGGTTCTGTAACGTCATGAGGCGATCCGCTTGAAGCTCAGCTGTCAGGTTACTAAGGGCACCCGCAGTTTCGGTGATAGTGGATTCAACTACCCGTGTTAGTTGACGTAAGTTTCTACTGTTGGCCATAGGCCCCCAGAACGGAAGGAAACCTTTGAAGAAGTCTCCTGCTTCTTGGCCAGTAGTATCTTCCTTACTGAAAACACCTCTCACAACTCTAGTTTTGTGATAGTCCGGTGCAGCAGTGTATGTCGGAGGTAGCAGTTGAGCGATATAACATGAGCCTGAGAAGTCAGCAGGCAGCCATGTGTATGCTCTGTCTTGGCAAACAAAATAGGTACCCTTAGCAGCTAAGAATGCAGGGGAAGACTGTGACGGGAAAACATATGTTTCGATACAGTCACTCTTCCCTAGTCGAGCTTTCGGATTCCTCCCATGTCCTTGCAAACAGACCTGACCTTGGTGGGGTACGACCCAGATCGGAGTCGAGCTTTTACGTTTGTTCTCACCCAGAGTAATGCCATATTCTGTAACATTCCAACCCATGTAAACTCGCAATTCATCCTTGGGAATGAACGGAGTGTTATTGACATCTCTAACCATGTCAGTGATTCCTTTTACTAAGGCTCTATTAGCAGAGTTATACCGAGTGGAACGCGGAGGTCGTGGAGGATAGGTCTCTAGGGCATAAGCGAACATGGTCTGAAATGCCCAGAATGATCCATTATAACTAAAGGGCAGAACCAGATAAGGGATGCCCTTGTCCATGGTATGTGGTATCAAGCCACACACCCAGCAGTTTGTTGTGTTAACCACTAGTTGATGTTGGTGCAAGAGCTGAATGAAAGTGTTATTTATAAACTTAGAGCGTCGAGCTTGCTCGTGGGCAGGAAAAGGATGGAAAGAATGAAGAGAAACAACAGTCGGAGAAACAGGAACATGGGGAGATACTGTAGATGTAACAGGTGTAAAGATCAACTGAATACCAAAAATAATTCCGCCTACCAAAGTTATCAAAACAATTAGAAGTGTCAGAGTACATTGCATTAGAAAACATTTGCTATATAATATGTCATATAGCTTTGTCTTGTGCACATTTATGACATTAACCCGTCGCAGTTCAGGAAGCTCCATCTTCTATAACCGTTCGCAACTGATGGTTTGTACCTGTTAAAAACTTGCCTCTGTTTACCCTGGGAGTTCCCAAGATAGACAGAAGAAACCGACCTTGTGTCTGATTCCCTGCAAATTAAAACAAGGCACACGTTACGACCCTACGGTAACCCAGACGGCAAGGTGAGAGAAACAATAAAAACAAAAAGATAAAAATTTAGAGCAAACTTCCTGACTGAATGAAATGCAGTAAGATCAAAACAGTTTTCAAACAGAAAGGTAATTATGCAATGTCATTAGTTCATAACATGAGAACGTAGATTATATCTGTACTTTCCGGGTCTTGTCTGATCTTGAAATAGCTGGTCTACAGGTGCGGAAATGTTCGACTCCACAGGTGGCAAATGTTCGCTTTGTACAATATTCGGTCCAGGATTCAAAGGAGCGGTTCCTGCTGAGGTGTCAAAGTTCTGTGTTTCAGTTCGTGGGTGGTCCGTTATGTACTCTGCATCACTGAAAGGGATGTGCCTAGGAACAGGTTCTGTCTCGGATACACCAAATCCCTGTCTAACCCAATTGTCATAGGGGAGTGGGAGAGGGACACGCTTCGTATGGCTAGCGTGCACCCAATTTTTCCTTCCAGCTAGGCGTACAGCAGTTCTTGTTGTGAGGAGTACCTGGAACGGACCCACGAATCTTGGCTGGAGGTTCCGAGTTCGTTCAAAGTTCCGAACTACAACTTGGTTGCCTGGTTTCAACGTGTGGCCTGGACTCTCTGGCAGTTTAGGCAAGGATTCGAATACCTGTTGATGAATAAGGCTTAATTTAGCAGTCAGATCATAAAGATAATCAATCAACATTGGGTATTCAATCTGTTTGAATTCCTTTGGCCTAGGGACTCCCCAGACATTAGCAGGACGACCGAACACAATCTCATATGGGCTAAGCCCTACTCGAGAGTGTACAGTTGCTCTGGTGGACAGTAGAGCTAAAGGCAGTGCGTCTGGCCAAGAGAGACCAGTGGAAGCTTGAATTTTAGCAAGTTTCAGCTTCAGGGTGCCATTGTACCCTTCAACCAAACCCGCTGACTGTGGGTGATTCGCACTGTGGAATTTTTGGTTAATACCCAGACCCGCACACACACTCTTCATAACTTTCCCTACAAACTCACTTCCATTGTCCGACCAAACAATCCGTGGCATACCATACCTGGGGAAGTATTCTTTGAGGAGGATTTTGGCAGTGGACATAGCAGTGTTATCCTTCAACGGATATGCCTCAATCCATCTTGAAAAGGCACAGACTACCACTAGGACGTATTTAAGATTGTTACACCTATCCATGTGGATATAATCCAACTGAATCACTTCAAAAGGACAAGAAGGGGGAGCAAAATGACCAGTTGGGGTTGGGGTTCCCTTGCCAGGATTATGCATCAGGCATATCATGCAGTTTTTCACCACTCTTTCCGCACACTTAGTAATTCCATCGTTCTTCCATACTGGAGCTAACATTTTACAGATCCCTTTCGAACTGATGTGCGCCGCTCCATGCGCCATCGTGACTACCGCAAGTACATACGCATCAGGTAACATCCAACGTTGCTGTTCAGACAAATCAACCCAACATCCACTTGAATCCATTTTACCCGTTTTCTCCTTCCATTCATTCTTCTCATTTTCAGTTGCTTCATTCTGGATTGCCTTCACACTTTCAATCGTATTCTCACACATCCCTGATTCAGCAATCCATCTTGCAGACGTTGCAACATACATTCGGCTCGTCATGTTCTTGGCCGTCTCTTTGGCGACCTCATCAGCAAACGCATTTCCACGGCCAACATCATCCGTAATCTTCCGATGTGCACTGCATTTCACAATCGCAACTTCATTCGGTAGGGTCAGAGATTCCAATAGATGACTGACTAACTGTCCATGTTGGATCTTAGTCCCATGGGACGTGAGAAAACCTCTTTCTCTCCAGAGACGTCCAAAGCTATGTGATACGCCGAAGGCGTATTGGCTGTCAGTAAACACATTCACTCTCTTTCCCTCAGCTAAAACACACGCTCTTGTTAGTGCAATTAATTCTGCAGCTTGTGCAGAATTCTGACTTACTCTTGCAGTCTCAACAATCGTACTCAAAGTCGTAACTGCATACGCGGCCGTCACATCACCATTCTGTAATTTAAAACATGACCCATCGACATATAAGGTGCCATCTGGATCTAGTAACGGAGTATCTTTCAAATCAATCCTACCTTTTGTCTCTTCCTCAGTTCTGAAACAACAGTCATGGGGCTCTGAATCACTCGACTCCTGAGTAGTCGGCAACAGCGTTGCTGGATTCAATATGTTGCATCGCTTGATCTGAATGTGACTTGCCAAAACCGTCAGCTCATAGCCTGATAGTCTAGCACTGGTGAGGTGCTGAGTTTTCGTTCGATTCATGAGTGTATCCACAGCATGTGGAACCATGACTACTAACATGTTGTTCATGACTAGTCCAGCAGACTGTCGAATAGACACTGCAGCTGCTGCTGTAGCTCTCAAACAACTTGGCAATGCTCTGGCTACCGGATCTAATGTGGATGAGAAATATGTACAAGGCCGCTGTTTGTCACCAAATTGCTGCGTTAAAACACTCAACGCACAACCTTCTCTTTCATGGACATATAGTGTAAACGGCTTACTGTAGTCAGGAGTACCCAACACAGGAGCTGAACACAGCGCATCACGTAAGTCGGAGAAGCTCTGCTGACATTCATCAGACCATGGCAAAGGGCTTGGAACACCGTTTCCAGTCAGGGCTACCAATGGTTTTGCCATGAGAGAAAAATTTGGGATCCATTGCCTGCAGTATGACGTAATACCCAAAAACGCACGCACTTCTCTCTGTGTGCTTGGTACAGTCATCTGCGAAATTGCTTTGATTCTCTCTGGGGTCAACCTTCTTCCCTCCTTTGACAAAAGATGACCTAAGTAGGTCACTTCTTGGCAACAATATTGCAATTTAGAAGGTGACACCTTGTGATGTAAGTCTGACAAATGACGTAATAGAGAAATTGTAGCTGCTTTGCAGGTTTCCTTGTCATCAGCAGCCAGTAAAAGATCGTCTACGTGTTGGATCAGAGCAACACCAGGAGGAAGTACAAGAGCATCTAATTGACTCTTCAATGCTTGACTGTAAATTGAAGGGCTCTCACAATAACCTTGTGGATCGCGCTTGAATCTGAAACTGCGACCTCCTAAGGAGAAACCAAAAATGTCTCTACTTTCCTCGGCTATGGGAATGCTGAAAAATGCATTTTTCAAGTCGATAACTGTAAACCATGAGGCTGAGGCAGGAATCAACGTCAATAATGCAGTAATATCTGGGACCACAGGAAACTGTGGAATCACTATTTTATTAACTTCTCTGAGGTCAATCACAAATCTGTAGATTGGAGGTTTGGAAGGGTCAGTACGTTTCAAAATCGGCAGAACAGGACTATTGCAGACATTTCCTCTAGTTTCCTCAATCACATCTTTCTGTATTAAGTCTTTCACAATCAGTAAGAGTGCTCGTTCCCCTTCATTCGAAATCCGATACTGTGGGATTCGTGGGAATTTAACATTCGCTTTCAGACTTACCACATAAGGGGGAATTTCCAAGAGGCCTACATCGTTAGGACCAGTTGCTTAAAGAGTATCAGGGAGAGAACGCAGCTCCGGTGGGAGCTTATCCATCGACATATACATTGGAGAGATGACTCTTTTGCCTAATGTGAGCTGTACTCCCGAAGGAGAACAGTACAGTGTCGCATGCAGGCGTTTCAACAGATCTAAACCAAGCAGATTCTCATTACAACCGGTTGTTAGAATAAGGGGTGCTTCTAGTTCGCATGGCCCAACAGATATTGGCAAAGGACTAGAAACAGGATTGTGAACAGGGGCGCCTGAGAAACCTACTGAAGTGTTCGTTAAGCCAGACAAAGGTGCGCCAGGGAGTTTCGCATGCATAATTGAACTTTTTGCCGCACCAGTATCCAACAGAAACGCTTCGACCACGCCTGAGGTAACTACTGCGACATAAGGTCCACTCTGATCAACTGGAACTGATACTACTCCCTCTCTTTGCCTGTGGCTGTCCTAGTACTCGCTTCTCTAAATCTCCTCATTATGATCATAATAATCTTCAACATGATACTGTGGAGATCTACCTGTTTGCGCAGATTGTGCATTTTGCTGATCGAAATAATTCGATTGGCGATCGGCCTGTGGTGTCATAGTACCACGTCCTCTACCTCTAGGAGTTTGCATAGATCCAACAGTACCTCTCTGAGCTGGGACACCACTAGTCTGTGCGTGCAGTACCGGACACTCATTCTTATAATGGCCCTCCTTTTTACAATAGGCACACTGATTCCATGCTAACTGTTGTCGGGAAAAACCATAATTAAATCTTTGGGACGTCCCTTGCTGGAATTGTGGCTGTTGCTGAAACTGGGGTCGCTGCTGTGAATCTGACTGATTCGAACGAGGCGGATACGCCTGTTGCAAAAGAACTTTAGTCTTTAAATCTTTTGTTTTCTTTTCTGACTTTTCCTTCTCTTCCTTCTCTCTGTTCTCGTAATACTGAGCAGTTGCAAGTATCTGTGCTGTCGTCGACACTGCCCATGCACTTTCAGAATCCTTTAACTTGTTACTAAGTTCAGGTAGTAAATTAAACACGAACTTGTCGACAAACAATCTCTGGCCTCCTTCAGTACTCATATCTTGCCCACTGTGGTCTACGAAGGTCTCTTCAAATCTAGTGAAAAAGTCAGAGACGCTTTCGTCCTTCTTTTGTTTGCATGCCGATAGTTTATCCCAATTGACTCGTAACGCTGGCATCAGCGTTTTCATCAGATTAATTATTCTGCCAGGCAAGGCAGCAATCAGAGGTTCAGGTTTAGCACCGCCAACTTGTTGCGCATCTGCTGCTACAATAACTGGCCAATCACCTCCTAAGGCGACTGGGTGGTTCTCTTGCCGAATCTTGGCCCATATAGGCTGTGGCACTACATTACCAAATAACATTTCAATGTCCGCCAAATTCATGATGCACGCTTGAACTGTCTGCGTTAACTCTTTGTAATAACCAGCAGGATTTTTACGTGGGTCTGGTAACGCTTGTTTTACTGCTAATACTTCGGCCCGTTTCCAAGGGATGTGTATCCACACTCTCTGGAAATGTGAGTGGGCAGCTACAATATTATTAGCCCCATCAGCTTGAACTGCATCACGCCATATCGGCGGAACTTCTCTCATCGGATATTGACCTCGTTTTTTCCTAGTAGTAATCGGTGAACCATCAGGGTCTCTTGTCGCTCGAAGAGGGGAATCATCCCTATGAGCTAAAATCAGTTCTATCGCTCCCCTTACTTCTGAACCTATCACCATTACTGCGGCAAACTTCTGTTGAATATTTATCAAATCAGAGGGGATGGAATCTAAGTCATCATCTTCCCATTCCTCACGCACAAGAGAACACATCACGTCAAAAACATAACGTTGAGTAGGTTCATTCCATTGCATAAAAGTATCTAACACTCTTTGTGCATCATACTTCATAGCTTTCGACATCCACCTAAGAGCTGTCGAATCTAACATGTCTCGTTCCTGAGGACCAGGAAGCTGGCTACGTCTCTGTATAGAGTCAGAAACGGGGGTCCCAATTAAAGACCTGTAGAGAGGAGTTAAGATATTAGTTACAGAGTCGGTTATTTTCCGACGAACGGAAAGCGGAGTCAGAATGTTCACAGGGTTCGGGGATAGGGCAGCTGGAGCAGATGAAATAGTAAGGGTAGGAGTAGCAGGTAAAGCAGTTTGTGTAACGACAGGCAAAGGCGGAGCAGGCGACCCAGGAAGAGGGGGTGCCGAAGGAACATTAACCACGGGAAGGACAGGAGCTGGAATCAAAGGAAGTGGAGCAACTATTCCAGGCTGACCAGCAGCTGGCTGTACAACAGGTAGTAACTGTGGTACTGTAATACCCTGTGCATACGGTGGAGGTGAATTCAACAGGTAAGACAACAGAGGATCCTTCTCATGATCCTCCATCAGCTTAGTAGGACAAGATGGCAATACAGGGTAACATTTATCAATTGCCAAATTATATTTTCTATTCGCCATCTCCATTGCTTTCTCAGTCTCGTTGACATGCAGCTGCCTAGCAGACTCCATTAAAGATAACCCTTTCTCTTTCTGTTCTTTCTTCGTCTTCCTAATTTCTCTCTGTTTGGCTTCTTTACGCCATACGCGAAAAGAATCAAACATTGCCGGCCGGGCTTTTCTCTTAAACAACTTCTTTTCTAGATTGTCTAGAATTTCGGTTTCGAAGCTACCATGCGGTGGCCAACTAAGGACACCATCTTTTCTGGTATAACGGACCCATACTTCATTATACGTTATAGGACCAACACCATGTTTACAATAGAGCTCATATGTAGGAGTTCCAATCGGAGGAACCGAACACGAATCCTCCAACCGGGAATCCCCGTTGCAACGTAACCAGGACAGGAAACAATTACTACTGGTAGTCATGACAAACAAAGACAAATTCCAACCAAAATGCGCAAAGAACTTAGGCCTACCAAAATGAACTAATACCAAAACAAAGATTATCTAAACAAGAGCAACCAATGATAATCTACGAATAAACCAGAGCAACAAGGAACAGCCAAACTGAGCGTAACCCACTTAATACTTAACTGAAATGTGGAAGACGTCACCAAGGAGAACCCGTCTACGTCTCGCCGTACTAAGGTCTGCACCTCGGGTCCAAGACAGGGCGACAGTCAGGACAGCGGTCCTCTGTAGCCGTCAGGGAACGGGAACCCTCGTGGAAGAGATCGTCGGGCCACTTTTACGACATGCAGGGATCGATGAAGCGGGGTACCTCCCTCCGGAATCTTCACACGAAACTTCTCGAACTTTTCAGGCTTTGGACCGGTACCGGATGACGTCGCCCGACAATGGGGGCCAATTTGAGGTTCTGGACTTTTAAGAGTCCAGAGGTGTCAGGGAAACAACACCCAAAGACCCCTGAGTTCCTCCTGTCTCGGTGCACAAATAAACAGAGACACGGGCTTCTCGATGGTGGCGTCAAAGACCAAGGTTTATTTACTGCAGGGACACAGAAGTCATAGGAACCACACAGAGGCAGAATCTACGAGACTGTTCAAATTGCATTAAGTGGGTTGTTCTTTAAATACACGCAAAATGTCTTTAGGCTACATTACACGAATATTTCTCATGCCCAACCCGGTATCCCAAACAAACAGTAAATAGACATCAAACAATAATTAGTCGTAGGATTTCGGTATTCGATCAGATTCCCCTGACAGTTTTCCATTCTTTGTCCGAACCTCCCCATCATAAAAATCGTAACCTCCCCATTGTAAAAGCCCAGAAGGAGAGGAGCAGAGCCAGGTGCAAAGGATTGAAAAGTAGGATAAGAGGTGTTTATGGATCATAAACGGGCATGGCTACCATCTTTGGCCTTTCAGTCAGGACAACGGACACGAGAACCAGTATAGCAGGACTGGCCTCAGGCAGGGGAGGCAGCTTGATTCTGCCTAGTCATGTAGCGTCAGCCTTTCTCGGGGCTCGGGCTTACGTGTCCTTAACAAGGTGACTCTGCCGGGGTCATCGCCCGTTCATTGACTATGTGAGGGCAAGAAACAAAATGGATGCTGTAACTAAAATGGATGCCATGACTTTACAACAGAATGCCCTATTTCTCAGTGAATTCATGCTAGTTGCGTAGCGAAAACACTGTTATGCATATAATGGATCATTTGCGGTTCATTGGTACCAAAATCGTGTCAGTACTACGATACCGAATTCACGGGTTCGGATCGCTACAGAACCTCAAAGCGATACCAAAGGGGATGATGGACGGAGCGTTTGAGCAAATCAAACACTCACCCCTAGTCAACAGATCTGGGTTTAATCCATCATCATTCTTTAGCTCACTCTAACACCCCAGTTCTGACATGGCCATATGCAAATCAGTCTGACCCTGTGCCTCATGGGAACAGTCCAGCCCGAAATGCCAAGCCATGTCTTCCCTGGATCGGAAACAAGCATCCTGGGACCGGTTTCAGGTTCATAACCCTCATCAGCCAGGCTATCTTGAATCCAGTGGCAAAGTGAGCAAGGGACCCACGTCTGGGCATACCCTGTCAACTTAGGGCGAACAAAGCGATACCAAAGAGGATGAGGGAAGGAGCGTTTAAGCAAATCAAACACTCACCCCCAGTCAACAGATCTGGGTTTAATCCATCATCATTCTTTAGCTCACTCCACCACTCCAGTTCAGACATGTCCATATGCAACTCAGTGTGACCCTGTGCCTCATGGGAACAGTCCAGCCCAAACTGCCAAACCATGTCTTTCCTGGACTGGAAACAAGCATCCTGGGACCGGTTTTGGGTTCATAAGCCTCATCAGCCAGGCTATCTTGAATCCAGTGGCAAAGTGAGCAAGGGACCCACGTCTGGGCATCTCCTGCCAACTTAGGGCGTACAAAGCGATACCAAAGGGGTTGATGGACGGAGCGTTTGAGCAAATCAAACACTCACCCTCAGTCAACAGATCTGGGTTTAATCCATCATCATTCTTTAGCTCACTCCACCACCCCAGATCAGACATGGCCATATGCAAATCAGTCTGACCCTGTGCCTCATGGAAACAGTCCAGCCCGAACTGCCAAGCCATGTCTTCCCTGGACCGGAAACAAGCATCCTGGGACCGGTTTCGGGTTCATAACCCTCATCAGCCAGGCTATCTTGAATCCAGCGGCAAAGTGAGCAAGGGACTCACGTCTGGGCATACCCTGCCAACTTAGGGTGAACAAAGCGATACCAAAGGGGATGATGGATGGAGCGTTTGAGCAAATAAAACACTCACCCCCAGTCAACAGATCAGGGTTTAATCCATCATCATTCTCTAGCTCACTCCACCACCCCAGTTGAGACATGGCCATAGGCAAATCAGTCGGACCCTGTGCCTCACGGGAACAGTCCAGCCCGAACTGCCAAGCCATGTCTTCCCTGGATCGGAAACAAGCATCATGTGACCGATTTCAGGTTCATAACCCTAATCAGCCAGGCTATCTTGAATCCAGTTTCAAAGTGAGCTTGGGAACCACATCTGGGCATACCCTGCCAACTTAGGGCGAACAAAGCAATACCAAAGGGGAATATGGACGGAGCATTTGAGCAAATCAAACACTCACCCCCAGTCAACAGATCTGGGTGTAATCCATCATCATTCTCTAGCTCACTCCACCACCCCAGATCAGATATGGCCATATGGAAATCAGTCTGACCCTGTGCCTTATGGGAACAGTCCAGCCCGAACTGCCAAGCCATGTCTTCCCTGGATCGGAAACAAGCATCCTGGGACCGGTTTCGGGTTCATAACCCTCATCAGCCAGGCTATCTTGAATCCAGTGGCAAAGTGAGCAAGGGACCGATGTCTGGGCAAACCCTGTCAACTTAGGGCGGACAAAGCGGTACCAAAGGGGATGAGGGACCGAGCGTTTGAGCAAATCAAACACTCACCCCCAGTCAACAGATCTGGGTTTAATCCATCATCATTCTTTAGCTCACTCCACCACCCCAGTTCAGACATGGCCATATGCAACTCAGTCTGACCCTGTGCCTCATGGGAACCGTCCAGCCCGAACTGCCAAACCATGTCTTCCCTGGATCGGAAACAAGCATCTTGGGACCGGTTTCGGGTTCATAGCCCTCATCAGCCAGGCTATCTTGAATCCAGTGGCAAAGTGAGGTTGGGAACCACATCTGGGCATACCCTGCCAACTTAGGGCGAACAAAGCGATACCAAAGGGGATGATGGACGGAGCGTTTGAGCAAATCAAACACTCACCCCCAGTCAACAGATCTGGGTGTAATCCATCATCATTCTTTAGCTCACTCCACCACCCCAGTTCAGACATGACCATATGCAACTCAGTCTGACCCTGTGCCTCATGGGAACCCTCCAGCCCGAACTGCCAAACCATGTCTTCCCTGGATCGGAAACAAGCATCTTGGGACCGGTTTCAGGTTCATAACCTTCATCAGCCAGGCTATCTTGAATCCAGTGGCATAGTGAGCAAGGGACCCACGTCTGGGCATACCCTGCCAACTTAGGGCGAACAAATCGATACCAAAGGGGTTTATGGACGGAGCGTTTGAGCAAATCAAACACTCACCCCTAGTCAAGAGATCTGGGTTTAATCCATCATCATTCTTTAGCTCACTCTAACACCCGAGTTCTGACATGGCCATATGCAAATCAGTCAGACCCTGTGCCTCATGGGAACAGTCCAGCCCGAAATGCCAAGCCATGTCTTCCCTAGATCGGAAACAAGCATCCTGGGACCGGTTTCAGGTTCATAACCCTCATCAGCCAGGCTATCTTGAATCCAGTGGCAAAGAAAGCAACAGACCCACGTCTGGGCATACCCTGTCAACTTAGGGCGAACAAAGCGATACCAAAGAGGATGAGGGAAGGAGCGTTTGAGCAAATCAAACACTCACCCCCAGTGAACAGATCTGGGTTTAATCCATCATCATTCTTTAGCTCACTCCACCACTCCAGTTCAGACATGGCCATATGCAACTCAGTCTGACCCTGTGCCTCATGGGAACAGTCCAGCCCGAACTGCCAAACCATGTCTTTCCTGGGCTGGAAAGAAGCATCCTGGGACCGGTTTTGGGTTCATAACCCTCATCAGCCAGGCTATCTTGAATCCAGTGGCAAAATGAGCAAGGGACCCACATCTGGGCATCTCCTGCCAATTTAGGGCGTACAAAGCGATACCAAAGGGGTTGATGGACGGAGCGTTTGAGCAAATCAAACACTCACCCTCAGTCAACAGATCTGGGTTTAATCCATCATCATTCTTTAGCTCACTCCACCACCCCAATTCAGACATGGCCATATGCAAATCAGTCTGACCCTGTGCCTCATGGAAACAGTCCAGCCCGAACTGCCAAACCATGTCTTCCCTGGACTGGAAACAAGCATCCTGGGACCGGTTTCGGGTTCATAACCCTCATCAGCCAGGCTATCTTGAATCCAGTGGCAAAGTGAGCAAGGGACCCACGTCTGGGCATATCCTGCCAACTTAGGGCGTACAAAGCGATACCAAAGGGGATGATGTACGGAGCGTTTGAGCAAATCAAACACTCACCCTCAGTCAACAGATCTGGGTTTAATCCATCATCATTCTTTAGCTCACTCCACCACCCCAGTTCAGACATGGCCACAAGCAAATCAGTCTGACCCTGTGCCTCATGGGAACAGTCCAGCCCGATCTGCCAAGCCATGTCTTCCCTGGATCGGAAACAAGCATCTTGGGACCGGTTTCGGGTTCATAACCCTCATCAGCCAGGCTAACTTGAATCCAGTGGCAAAGTGAGCAAGGGACCGATGTCTAGGCAAACCCTGTCAACTTAGGGCGGACAAAGCGATACCAAAGGGGATGAGGGATGGAGCGTTTGAGCAAATCAAACACTCACCCCCAGTCAACGGATCTGGGTTTAATCCATCATCATTCTTTAGCTCACTCCACCACCCCAGTTCAGACATGGCCATATGCAACTCAGTCTGACCCTGTGCCTCATGGGAACAGTCCAGCCCGAACTGCCAAACCATGTCTTCCCTGGACTGGAAACAAGCATCCTGGGACCGGTTTCGGGTTCATAACCCTCATCAGCCAGGCTATCTTGAATCCAGTGGCAAAGTGAGCAAGGGACCCACGTCTGGGCATATCCTGCCAACTTAGGGCGTACAAAGCGATACCAAAGGGGATGATGTACGGAGCGTTTGAGCAAATCAAACACTCACCCTCAGTCAACAGATCTGGGTTTAATCCATCATCATTCTTTAGCTCACTCCACCACCCCAGTTCAGACATGGCCACAAGCAAATCAGTCTGACCCTGTGCCTCATGGGAACAGTCCAGCCCGATCTGCCAAGCCATGTCTTCCCTGGATCGGAAACAAGCATCTTGGGACCGGTTTCGGGTTCATAACCCTCATCAGCCAGGCTATCTTGAATCCAGTGGCAAAGTGAGCAAGGGACCCACGTCTGGGCATACCCTGCCAACTTAGGGCGAACAAAGTGATACCAAAGGGGATGATGGACGGAGCGTTTAAGCAAATAAAACACTCACCCCCAGTCAACAGATCTGGGTTTAATCCATCATCATTCTTTAGCTCACTCCACCACCCCAGATCAGATATGGCCATATGCAAATCAGTCTGACCCTGTGCCTTATGGGAACAGTCCAGCCCAACTGCCAAGCTATGTCTTCCCTGGATCCGAAACAAGCTTCCTGGGACCTGTTTCGGGTTCATAACCCTCATCAGCCAGGCTATCTTGCATCCAGTGGCAAAGTGAGCAAGGGACCGATGTCTAGGCAAACAGTGTCAACTTAGGGTGGACAAAGCAATACCAAAGGGGATGAGGGATGGAGCGTTTGAGCAAATCAAACACTCACCCCCAGTCAACAGATCTGGGTTTAATCCATCATCATTCTTTAGCTCACTCCACCAACCCAGTTCAGACATGGCCATATGCAACTCAGTCTGACCCTGTGCCTCATGGGAACAGTCCAGCCCGAACTGCCAAACCATGTCTTCCCTGGACTGGAAACAAGCATCCTGGGACCGGTTTCGGGTTCATAACCTTCATCAGCCAGGCTATCTTGAATCCAGTGGCAAAGTGAGCAAGGAACCCACCTCTGGGCATATCCTGCCAACTTAGGGCGTACAAAGCGATACCAAAGGGGATGATGGATGGAGCGTTTGAGCAAATAAAACACTCACCCCCAGTCAACAGATCAGGGTTTAATCCATCATCAGTCTCTAGCTCACTCCACCACCCCAGTTCAGACATGGCCATATGCAAATCAGTCTGACCCTGTGCCTCACAGGAACAGTCCAGCCCGAACTGCCAACCCATGTCTTCCCTGGATCAGAAACGAGCATCCTGTGACTGATTTCAGGTTCATAACCCTCATCAGCCAGGCTATCTTGAATCCAGTGGCAAAGTGAGGTTGGGAACCACATCTGGGCATACCCTGCCAACTTAGGGCGAACAAAGCGATACCAAAGGGGATGATGGACGGAGCGTTTGAGCAAATCAAACACTCCCCCCCAGTCAACAGATCTGGGTGTAATCCATCATCATTCTTTAGCTCACTCCACCACCCCAGTTCAGACATGACCAAATGCAACTCAGTCTGACCCTGTGCCTCATGGGAACCGTCCAGCCCGAACTGCCAAACCATGTCTTCCCTGGATCGGAAACAAGCATCTTGGGACCGGTTTCAGGTTCATAACCTTCATCAGCCAGGCTATCTTGAATCCAGTGGCATAGTGAGCAAGGGACCCACGTCTGGGCATACCCTGCCAACTTAGGGCGAACAAATCGATACCAAAGGGGTTTATGGACGGAGCGTTTGAGCAAATCAAACACTCACCCCTAGTCAAGAGATCTGGGTTTAATCCATCATCATTCTTTAGCTCACTCTAACACCCGAGTTCTGACATGGCCATATGCAAATCAGTCAGACCCTGTGCCTCATGGGAACAGTCCAGCCCGAAATGCCAAGCCATGTCTTCCCTAGATCGGAAACAAGCATCCTGGGACCGGTTTCAGGTTCATAACCCTCATCAGCCAGGCTATCTTGAATCCAGTGGCAAAGAAAGCAACAGACCCACGTCTGGGCATACCCTGTCAACTTAGGGCGAACAAAGCGATACCAAAGAGGATGAGGGAAGGAGCGTTTGAGCAAATCAAACACTCACCCCCAGTGAACAGATCTGGGTTTAATCCATCATCATTCTTTAGCTCACTCCACCACTCCAGTTCAGACATGGCCATATGCAACTCAGTCTGACCCTGTGCCTCATGGGAACAGTCCAGTCCAAACTGCCAAGCCATGTCTTCCCTGGACCGGAAACAAGCATCCTGGGACAGGTTTCGGGTTCATAACCCTCATCAGCCAGAATATCTTGAATCCAGCAGCAAAGTGAGCAAGGGACTCACGTCTGGGCATACCCTGCCAACTTAGGGCGAACAAAGCGATACCAAAGGGGATGATGGATGGAGCGTTTGAGCAAATAAAACACTCACCCCCAGTCAACAGATCAGGGTTTAATCCATCATCATTCTCTAGCTCACTCCACCACCCCAGTTCAGACATGGCCATATGCAAATCAGTCTGACCCTGTGCCTCACGGGAACAGTCCAGCCCGAACTGCCAAGCCATGTCTTCCCTGGATCGGAAACAAGCATCCTGTGACCGATTTCAAGTTCATAACCCTCATCAGCCAGGCTATCTTGAATCCAGTGGCAAAGTGAGCTTGGGAACCACATCTGGGCATACCCTGCCAACTTAGGGCGAACAAAGCGATACCAAAGGGGATGATGGACGGAGCGTTTGAGCAAATCAAACACTCACCCCTAGTCAACAGATCTGGGTTTAATCCATCATCATTCTTTAGCTCACTCTAACACCCCAGTTCTGACATGGCCTTATGCAAATCAGTCTGACCCTGTGCCTCATGGGAACAGTCCAGCCCAAAATGCCAAGCCATGTCTTCCCTGGATCAGAAACAAGCAACCTGGGACCGGTTTCGGGTTCATAACCCTCATCAGCCAGGCTATCTTGAATCCAGTGGCAAAGTGAGCAAGGGACCGATGTCTAGGCAAACCCTGTCAACTTAGGGCGGACAAAGCGATACCAAAGGGGATGAGGGATGGAGCGTTTGAGCAAATCAAACACTCACCCCCAGTCAACAGATCTGGGTTTAATCCATCATCATTCTTTAGCTCACTCCACCACCCCAGTTCAGACATGGCCATATGCAACTCAGTCTGACCCTGTGCCTCATGGGAACAGTCCAGCCCGAACTGCCAAACCATGTCTTCCCTGGACTGGAAACAAGCATCCTGGGACCGGTTTCGGGTTCATAACCCTCATCAGCCAGGCTATCTTGAATCCAGTGGCAAAGTGAGCAAGGGACCCACGTCTGGGCATATCCTGCCAACTTAGGGCGTACAAAGCGATAACAAAGGGGATGATGTACGGAGCGTTTGAGCAAATCAAACACTCACCCTCAGTCAACAGATCTGGGTTTAATCCATCATCATTCTTTAGCTCACTCCACCACCCCAGTTCAGACATGGCCATAAGCAAATCAGTCTGACCCTGTGCCTCATGGGAACAGTCCAGCCCGATCTGCCAAGCCATGTCTTCCCTGGATCGGAAACAAGCATCCTGGGACCGGTTTCGGGTTCATAACCCTCATCAGCCAGGCTATCTTGAATCCAGTGGCAAAGTGAGCAAGGGACCCACGTCTGGGCATACCCTGCCAACTTAGGGCGAACAAAGCGATACCAAAGGGGATGATGGACGGAGCGTTTGAGCAAATAAAACACTCACCCCAAGTAAACAGATCTGGGTTTAATCCATCATCATTCTTTAGCTCACTCCACCACCCCAGATCAGATATGGCCATATGCAAATCAGTCTGACCCTGTGCCTTATGGGAACAGTCCAGCCCAACTACCAAGCTATGTCTTCCCTGGATCCGAAACAAGCTTCCTGGGACCGGTTTCGGGTTCATAACCCTCATCAGCCAGGCTATCTTGAATCCAGTGGCAAAGTGAGAAAGGGACCGATGTCTAGGCAAACAGTGTCAACTTAGGGTGGACAAAGCGATACCAAAGGGGATGAGGGATGGAGCGTTTGAGCAAATCAAACACTCACCCCCAGTCAACAGATCTGGGTTTAATCCATCATCATTCTTTAGCTCACTCCACCAACCCAGTTCAGACATGGCCATATGCAACTCAGTCTGACCCTGTGCCTCATGGGAACAGTCCAGCCCGAACTGCCAAACCATGTCTTCCCTGGACTGGAAACAAGCATCCTGGGACCGGTTTCGGGTTCATTACCCTCATTAGCCAGGCTATCTTGAATCCAGTGGCAAAGTGAGCAAGGAACCCACCTCTGGGCATATCCTGCCAACTTAGGGCGTACAAAGCGATACCAAAGGGGATGATGGATGGAGCGTTTGAGCAAATAAAACACTCACCCCCAGTCAACAGATCAGGGTTTAATCCATCATCAGTCTCTAGCTCACTCCACCACCCCAGTTCAGACATGGCCATATGCAAATCAGTCTGACCCTGTGCCTCACGGGAACAGTCCAGCCCGAACTGCCAACCCATGTCTTCCCTGGATCGGAAACAAGCATCCTGTGACTGATTTCAGGTTCATAACCCTCATGAGCCAGGCTATCTTGAATCCAGTGGCAAAGTGAGCTTGGGAACCACATCTGGGCATACCCTGCCAACTTAGGGCGAACAAAGCGATACCAAAGGGGATGATGGACGGAGCGTTTGAGCAAATCAAACACTCACCCCCAGTCAACAGATCTGGGTGTAATCCATCATCATTCTTTAGCTCACTCCACCACCCCAGTTCAGACATGACCATATGCAACTCAGTCTGACCCTGTGCCTCATGTGAACCGTCCAGCCCGAACTGCCAAACCATGTCTTCCCTGAATCGGAAACAAGCATCTTGGGACCGGTTTCAGGTTCATAACCTTCATCAGCCAGGCTATCTTGAATCCAGTGGCATAGTGAGCAAGGTACCCACGTCTGGGCATACCCTGCCAATTTAGGGCGAACAAATCGATACCAAAGGGGTTTATGGACGGAGCGTTTGAGCAAATCAAACCCTCACCCCTAGTCAAGAGATCTGGGTTTAATCCATCATCATTCTTTAGCTCACTCTAACACCCCAGTTCTGACATGGCCATATGCAAATCAGTCAGACCCTGTGCCTCATGGGAACAGTCCAGCCCGAAATGCCAAGCCATGTCTTCCCTAGATCGGAAACAAGCATCCTGGGACCGGTTTCAGGTTCATAACCCTCATCAGCCAGGCTATCTTGAATCCAGTGGCAAAGAAAGCAACAGACCCACATCTGGGCATACCCTGTCAACTTAGGGCGAACAAAGCGATACCAAAGAGGATGAGGGAAGGAGCGTTTGAGCAAATCAAACACTCACCCCCAGTGAACAGATCTGGGTTTAATCCATCATCATTCTTTAGCTCACTCCACCACTCCAGTTCAGACATGACCATATGCAACTCAGTCTGACCCTGTGCCTCATGTGAACCATCCAGCCCGAACTGCCAAACCATGTCTTCCCTGGATCGGAAACAAGCATCTTGGGACCGGTTTCAGGTTCGTAACCTTCATCAGCCAGGCTATCTTGAATCCAGTGGCATAGTGAGCAAGGGACCCACGTCTGGGCATACCCTGCCAACTTAGGGCGAACAAATCGATACCAAAGGGGTTTATGGACGGAGCGTTTGAGCAAATCAAACACACACCCCTATTCAAGAGATCTGGGTTTAATCCATCATCATTCTTTAGCTCACTCTAACACCCCAGTTCTGACATGGCCATATGCAAATCAGTCAGACCCTGTGCCTCATGGGAACAGTCCAGCCCGAAATGCCAAGCCATGTCTTCCCTAGATCGGAAACAAGCATCCTGGGACCGGTTTCAGGTTCATAACCCTCATCAGCCAGGCTATCTTGAATCCAGTGGCAAAGAAAGCAACAGACCCACGTCTGGGCATACCCTGTCAACTTAGGGCGAACAAAGCGATACCAAAGAGGATGAGGGAAGGAGCGTTTGAGCAAATCAAACACTCACCCCCAGTGAACAGATCTGGGTTTAATCCATCATCATTCTTTAGCTCACTCCACCACTCCAGTTCAGACATGGCCATATGCAACTCAGTCTGACCCTGTGCCTCATGGGAACAGTCCAGCCCGAACTGCCAAACCATGTCTTTCCTGGGCTGGAAAGAAGCATCCTGGGACCGGTTTTGGGTTCATAACCCTCATCAGCCAGGCTATCTTGAATCCAGTGGCAAAATGAGCAAGGGACCCACATCTGGGCATCTCCTGCCAATTTAGGGCGTACAAAGCGATACCAAAGGGGTTGATGGACGGAGCGTTTGAGCAAATCAAACACTCACCCTCAGTCAACAGATCTGGGTTTAATCCATCATCATTCTTTAGCTCACTCCACCACCCCAATTCAGACATGGCCATATGCAAATCAGTCTGACCCTGTGCCTCATGGAAACAGTCCAGCCCGAACTGCCAAGCCATGTCTTCCCTGGATCGGAAACAAGCATCTTGGGACCGGTTTCAGGTTCATAACCTTCATCAGCCAGGCTATCTTGAATCCAGTGGCATAGTGAGCAAGGGACCCACGTCTGGGCATACCCTGCCAACTTAGGGCGAACAAAGCGATACCAAAGAGGATGAGGGAAGGAGCGTTTGAGCAAATCAAACACTCACCCCCAGTGAACAGATCTGGGTTTAATCCATCATCATTCTTTAGCTCACTCCACCACTCCAGTTCAGACATGGCCATATGCAACTCAGTCTGACCCTGTGCCTCATGGGAACAGTCCAGCCCGAACTGCCAAACCATGTCTTTCCTGGGCTGGAAAGAAGCATCCTGGGACCGGTTTTGGGTTCATAACCCTCATCAGCCAGGCTATCTTGAATCCAGTGGCAAAATGAGCAAGGGACCCACATCTGGGCATCTCCTGCCAATTTAGGGCGTACAAAGCGATACCAAAGGGGTTGATGGACGGAGCGTTTGAGCAAATCAAACACTCACCCTCAGTCAACAGATCTGGGTTTAATCCATCATCATTCTTTAGCTCACTCCACCACCCCAATTCAGACATGGCCATATGCAAATCAGTCTGACCCTGTGCCTCATGGAAACAGTCCAGCCCGAACTGCCAAGCCATGTCTTCCCTGGATCGGAAACAAGCATCTTGGGACCGGTTTCAGGTTCATAACCTTCATCAGCCAGGCTATCTTGAATCCAGTGGCATAGTGAGCAACAGACCCACGTCTGGGCATACCCTGTCAACTTAGGGCGAACAAAGCGATACCAAAGAGGATGAGGGAAGGAGCGTTTGAGCAAATCAAACACTCACCCCCAGTGAACAGATCTGGGTTTAATCCATCATCATTCTTTAGCTCACTCCACCACTCCAGTTCAGACATGGCCATATGCAACTCAGTCTGACCCTGTGCCTCATGGGAACAGTCCAGCCCGAACTGCCAAACCATGTCTTTCCTGGGCTGGAAAGAAGCATCCTGGGACTGGTTTTGGGTTCATAACCCTCATCAGCCAGGCTATCTTGAATCCAGTGGCAAAATGAGCAAGGGACCCACATCTGGGCATCTCCTGCCAATTTAGGGCGTACAAAGCGATACCAAAGGGGTTGATGGACGGAGCGTTTGAGCAAATCAAACACTCACCCTCAGTCAACAGATCTGGGTTTAATCCATCATCATTCTTTAGCTCACTCCACCACCCCAATTCAGACATGGCCATATGCAAATCAGTCTGACCCTGTGCCTCATGGAAACAGTCCAGCCCGAACTGCCAAGCCATGTCTTCCCTGGACCGGAAACAAGCATCCTGGGACAGGTTTCGGGTTCATAACCCTCATCAGCCAGAATATCTTGAATCCAGCAGCAAAGTGAGCAAGGGACTCACGTCTGGGCATACCCTGCCAACTTAGGGCGAACAAAGCGATACCAAAGGGGATGATGGATGGAGCGTTTGAGCAAATAAAACACTCACCCCCAGACAACAGATCAGGGTTTAATCCATCATCATTCTCTAGCTCACTCCACCACCCCAGTTCAGACATGGCCACATGCAAATCAGTCTGACCCTGTGCCTCACGGGAACAGTCCAGCCCGAACTGCCAAGCCATGTCTTCCCTGGATCGGAAACAAGCATCCTGTGACCGATTTCAGGTTCATAACCCTCATCAGCCAGGCTATCTTGAATCCAGTGGCAAAGTGAGCTTGGGAACCACATCTGGGCATACCCTGCCAACTTAGGGCGAACAAAGCGATACCAAAGGGGATGATGGACGGAGCGTTTGAGCAAATCAAACACTCACCTCTAGTCAACAGATCTGGGTTTAATCCATCATCATTCTTTAGCTCACTCTAACACCCCAGTTCTGACATGGCCTTATGCAAATCAGTCTGACCCTGTGCCTCATGGGAACAGTCCAGCCCAAAATGCCAAGCCATGTCTTCCCTGGATCAGAAACAAGCAACCTGGGACCGGTTTCGGGTTCATAACCCTCATCAGCCAGGCTATCTTGAATCCAGTGGCAAAGTGAGCAAGGGACCGATGTCTAGGCAAACCCTGTCAACTTAGGGCGGACAAAGCGATACCAAAGGGGATGAGGGATGGAGCATTTGAGCAAATCAAACACTCACCCCCAGTCAACAGATCTGGGTTTAATCCATCATCATTCTTTAGCTCACTCCACCACCCCAGTTCAGACATGGCCATATGCAACTCAGTCTGACCCTGTGCCTCATGGGAACAGTCCAGCCCGAACTGCCAAACCATGTCTTCCCTGGACTGGAAACAAGCATCCTGGGACCGGTTTCGGGTTCATAACCCTCATCAGCCAGGCTATCTTGAATCCAGTGGCAAAGTGAGCAAGGGACCCACGTCTGGGCATATCCTGCCAACTTAGGGCGTACAAAGCGATAACAAAGGGGATGATGTACGGAGCGTTTGAGCAAATCAAACACTCACCCTCAGTCAACAGATCTGGGTTTAATCCATCATCATTCTTTAGCTCACTCCACCTCCCCAGTTCAGACATGGCCATAAGCAAATCAGTCTGACCCTGTGCCTCATGGGAACAGTCCAGCCCGATCTGCCAAGCCATGTCTTCCCTGGATCGGAAACAAGCATCTTGGGACCGGTTTCGGGTTCATAACCCTCATCAGCCAGGCTATCTTGAATCCAGTGGCAAAGTGAGCAAGGGACCCACGTCTGGGCATACCCTGCCAACTTAGGGCGAACAAAGCGATACCAAAGGGGATGATGGACGGAGCGTTTGAGCAAATAAAACACTCACCCCCAGTAAACAGATCTGGGTTTAATCCATCATCATTCTTTAGCTCACTCCACCACCCCAGATCAGATATGGCCATATGCAAATCAGTCTGACCCTGTGCCTTATGGGAACAGTCCAGCCCAACTACCAAGCTATGTCTTCCCTGGATCCGAAACAAGCTTCCTGGGACCGGTTTCGGGTTCATAACCCTCATCAGCCAGGCTATCTTGAATCCAGTGGCAAAGTGAGAAAGGGACTGATGTCTAGGCAAACAGTGTCAACTTAGGGTGGACAAAGCGATACCAAAGGGGATGAGGGATGGAGCGTTTGAGCAAATCAAACACTCACCCCCAGTCAACAGATCTGGGTTTAATCCATCATCATTCTTTAGCTCACTCCACCAACCCAGTTCAGACATGGCCATATGCAACTCAGTCTGACCCTGTGCCTCATGGGAACAGTCCAGCCCGAACTGCCAAACCATGTCTTCCCTGGACTGGAAACAAGCATCCTGGGACCGGTTTCGGGTTCATTACCCTCATTAGCCAGGCTATCTTGAATCCAGTGGCAAAGTGAGCAAGGAACCCACCTCTGGGCATATCCTGCCAACTTAGGGCGTACAAAGCGATACCAAAGGGGATGATGGATGGAGCGTTTGAGCAAATAAAACACTCACCCCCAGTCAACAGATCAGGGTTTAATCCATCATCAGTCTCTAGCTCACTCCACCACCCCAGTTCAGACATGGCCATATGCAAATCAGTCTGACCCTGTGCCTCACGGGAACAGTCCAGCCCGAACTGCCAACCCATGTCTTCCCTGGATCGGAAACAAGCATCCTGTGACTGATTTCAGGTTCATAACCCTCATGAGCCAGGCTATCTTGAATCCAGTGGCAAAGTGAGCTTGGGAACCACATCTGGGCATACCCTGCCAACTTAGGGCGAACAAAGCAATACCAAAGGGGATGATGGACGGAGCGTTTGAGCAAATCAAACACTCACCCCCAGTCAACAGATCTGGGTGTAATCCATCATCATTCTTTAGCTCACTCCACCACCCCAGTTCAGACATGACCATATGCAACTCAGTCTGACCCTGTGCCTCATGTGAACCGTCCAGCCCGAACTGCCAAACCATGTCTTCCCTGAATCGGAAACAAGCATCTTGGGACCGGTTTCAGGTTCATAACCTTCATCAGCCAGGCTATCTTGAATCCAGTGGCATAGTGAGCAAGGTACCCACGTCTGGGCATACCCTGCCAATTTAGGGCGAACAAATCGATACCAAAGGGGTTTATGGACGGAGCGTTTGAGCAAATCAAACCCTCACCCCTAGTCAAGAGATCTGGGTTTAATCCATCATCATTCTTTAGCTCACTCTAACACCCCAGTTCTGACATGGCCATATGCAAATCAGTCAGACCCTGTGCCTCATGGGAACAGTCCAGCCCGAAATGCCAAGCCATGTCTTCCCTAGATCGGAAACAAGCATCCTGGGACCGGTTTCAGGTTCATAACCCTCATCAGCCAGGCTATCTTGAATCCAGTGGCAAAGAAAGCAACAGACCCACATCTGGGCATACCCTGTCAACTTAGGGCGAACAAAGCGATACCAAAGAGGATGAGGGAAGGAGCGTTTGAGCAAATCAAACACTCACCCCCAGTGAACAGATCTGGGTTTAATCCATCATCATTCTTTAGCTCACTCCACCACTCCAGTTCCGACATGACCATATGCAACTCAGTCTGACCCTGTGCCTCATGTGAACCATCCAGCCCGAACTGCCAAACCATGTCTTCCCTGGATCGGAAACAAGCATCTTGGGACCGGTTTCAGGTTCGTAACCTTCATCAGCCAGGCTATCTTGAATCCAGTGGCATAGTGAGCAAGGGACCCACGTCTGGGCATACCCTGCCAACTTAGGGCGAACAAATCGATACCAAAGGGGTTTATGGACGGAGCGTTTGAGCAAATCAAACACACACCCCTATTCAAGAGATCTGGGTTTAATCCATCATCATTCTTTAGCTCACTCTAACACCCCAGTTCTGACATGGCCATATGCAAATCAGTCAGACCCTGTGCCTCATGGGAACAGTCCAGCCCGAAATGCCAAGCCATGTTTTCCCTAGATCGTAAACAAGCATCCTGGGACCGGTTTCAGGTTCATAACCCTCATCAGCCAGGCTATCTTGAATCCAGTGGCAAAGAAAGCAACAGACCCACGTCTGGGCATACCCTGTCAACTTAGGGCGAACAAAGCGATACCAAAGAGGATGAGGGAAGGAGCGTTTGAGCAAATCAAACACTCACCCCCAGTGAACAGATCTGGGTTTAATCCATCATCATTCTTTAGCTCACTCCACCACTCCAGTTCAGACATGGCCATATGCAACTCAGTCTGACCCTGTGCCTCATGGGAACAGTCCAGCCCGAACTGCCAAACCATGTCTTTCCTGGGCTGGAAAGAAGCATCCTGGGACCGGTTTTGGGTTCATAACCCTTATCAGCCAGGCTATCTTGAATCCAGTGGCAAAATGAGCAAGGGACCCACATCTGGGCATCTCCTGCCAATTTAGGGCGTACAAAGCGATACCAAAGGGGTTGATGGACGGAGCGTTTGAGCAAATCAAACACTCACCCTCAGTCAACAGATCTGGGTTTAATCCATCATCATTCTTTAGCTCACTCCACCACCCCAATTCAGACATGGCCATATGCAAATCAGTCTGACCCTGCGCCTCATGGAAACAGTCCAGCCCGAACTGCCAAGCCATGTCTTCCCTGGATCGGAAACAAGCATCTTGGGACCGGTTTCAGGTTCATAACCTTCATCAGCCAGGCTATCTTGAATCCAGTGGCATAGTGAGCAAGGGACCCACGTCTGGGCATGCCCTGCCAACTTAGGGCGAACAAAGCGATACCAAAGAGGATGAGGGAAGGAGCGTTTGAGCAAATCAAACACTCACCCCCAGTGAACAGATCTGGGTTTAATCCATCATCATTCTTTAGCTCACTCCACCACTCCAGTTCAGACATGGCCATATGCAACTCAGTCTGACCCTGTGCCTCATGGGAACAGTCCAGCCCGAACTGCCAAACCATGTCTTTCCTGGGCTGGAAAGAAGCATCCTGGGACCGGTTTTGGGTTCATAACCCTCATCAGCCAGGCTATCTTGAATCCAGTGGCAAAATGAGCAAGGGACCCACATCTGGGCATCTCCTGCCAATTTAGGGCGTACAAAGCGATACCAAAGGGGTTGATGGACGGAGCGTTTGAGCAAATCAAACACTCACCCTCAGTCAACAGATCTGGGTTTAATCCATCATCATTCTTTAGCTCACTCCACCACCCCAATTCAGACATGGCCATATGCAAATCAGTCTGACCCTGTGCCTCATGGAAACAGTCCAGCCCGAACTGCCAAGCCATGTCTTCCCTGGATCGGAAACAAGCATCTTGGGACCGGTTTCAGGTTCATAACCTTCATCAGCCAGGCTATCTTGAATCCAGTGGCATAGTGAGCAACAGACCCACGTCTGGGCATACCCTGTCAACTTAGGGCGCACAAAGCGATACCAAAGAGGATGAGGGAAGGAGCGTTTGAGCAAATCAAACACTCACCCCCAGTGAACAGATCTGGGTTTAATCCATCATCATTCTTTAGCTCACTCCACCACTCCAGTTCAGACATGGCCATATGCAACTCAGTCTGACCCTGTGCCTCATGGGAACAGTCCAGCCCGAACTGCCAAACCATGTCTTTCCTGGGCTGGAAAGAAGCATCCTGGGACCGGTTTTGGGTTCATAACCCTCATCAGCCAGGCTATCTTGAATGCAGTGGCAAAATGAGCAAGGGACCCACATCTGGGCATCTCCTGCCAATTTAGGGCGTACAAAGCGATACCAAAGGGGTTGATGGACGGAGCGTTTGAGCAAATCAAACACTCACCCTCAGTCAACAGATCTGGGTTTAATCCATCATCATTCTTTAGCTCACTCCACCACCCCAATTCAGACATGGCCATATGCAAATCAGTCTGACCCTGTGCCTCATGGAAACAGTCCAGCCCGAACTGCCAAGCCATGTCTTCCCTGGATCGGAAACAAGCATCTTGGGACCGGTTTCAGGTTCATAACCTTCATCAGCCAGGCTATCTTGAATCCAGTGGCATAGTGAGCAACAGACCCACGTCTGGGCATACCCTGTCAACTTAGGGCGAACAAAGCGATACCAAAGAGGATGAGGGAAGGAGCGTTTGAGCAAATCAAACACTCACCCCCAGTGAACAGATCTGGGTTTAATCCATCATCATTCTTTAGCTCACTCCACCACTCCAGTTCAGACATGGCCATATGCAACTCAGTCTGACCCTGTGCCTCATGGGAACAGTCCAGCCCGAACTGCCAAACCATGTCTTTCCTGGGCTGGAAAGAAGCATCCTGGGACCGGTTTTGGGTTCATAACCCTCATCAGCCAGGCTATCTTGAATCCAGTGGCAAAATGAGCAAGGGACCCACATCTGGGCATCTCCTGCCAATTTAGGGCGTACAAAGCGATACCAAAGGGGTTGATGGACGGAGCGTTTGAGCAAATCAAACACTCACCCTCAGTCAACAGATCTGGGTTTAATCCATCATCATTCTTTAGCTCACTCCACCACCCCAATTCAGACATGGCCATATGCAAATCAGTCTGACCCTGTGCCTCATGGAAACAGTCCAGCCCGAACTGCCAAGCCATGTCTTCCATGGATCGGAAACAAGCATCTTGGGACCGGTTTCAGGTTCATAACCTTCATCAGCCAGGCTATCTTGAATCCAGTGGCATAGTGAGCAAGGGACCCACATCTGGGCATACCCTGCCAACTTAGGGTGAACAAATCGATACCAAAGGGGATGATGGATGGAGCGTTTGAGCAAATAAAACACTCACCCCCAGTCAACAGATCAGGGTTTAATCCATCATCATTCTCTAGCTCACTCCACCACCCCAGTTCAGACATGGCCATATGCAAATCAGTCTGACCCTGTGCCTCATGGGAACAGTCCAGCCCGAACTGCCAAGCCATGTCTTCCCTGGATCGGAAACAAGCATCCTGGGACCGGTTTCGGGTTCATAACCCTCATCAGCCAGGCTATCTTGAATCCAGTGGCAAAGTGAGCAAGGGACCGATGTCTGGGCAAACCCTGTCAACTTAGGGTGGACAAAGCGATACCAAAAGGGATGAGGGACGGAGCGTTTGAGCAAATCAAACACTCACCCTCAGTCAACAGATCCTGGATTTAATCCATCATCATTCTTTAGCTCACTCCACCACCCCAGTTCAGACATGGCCATATGCAAATCAGTCTGACCCTGTGCCTCATGGGAACAGTCCAGCCCGAACTGCCAAACCATGTCTTCCCTGGACTGGAAACAAGCATCCTGGGACCGGTTTTGGGTTCATAACCCTAATCAGCCAGGCTATCTTGAATCCAGTGGCAAAGTGAGCAAGGGACCCACGTCTGGGCATCTCCTGCCAACTTAGGGCGTACAAAGCGATACCAAAGGGGATGATGGACGGAGCGTTTGAGCAAATAAAACACTCAACCCCAGTCAACAGATCTGGGTTTAATCCATCATCATTCTTTAGCTCACTCCACCACTCCAGTTCAGACATGGCCATATGCAAATCAGTCTGACCCTGTGCCTCATGGAAACAGTCCAGCCCGAACTGCCAAGCCATGTCTTCCCTGGACCGGAAACAAGCATCCTGGGACCGGTTTCGGGTTCATAACCCTCATCAGCCAGGCTATCTTGAATCCAGTGGCAAAGTGAGCAAGGGACCCACGTCTGGGCATCTCCTGCCAACTTAGGGCGTACAAAGCGATACCAAAGGGGATGATGGACGGAGCGTTTGAGCAAATAAAACACTCAACCCCAGTCAACAGATCTGGGTTTAATCCATCATCATTCTTTAGCTCACTCCACCACTCCAGTTCAGACATGGCCATATGCAAATCAGTCTGACTCTGTGTCTCATGGGAACAGTCCAGCCCGAACTGCCAAGCCATGTCTTCCCGGGATCGAAAACAAGCATCCTGGGACCGGTTTCAGGTTCATAACCCTCATCAGCCAGGCTATCTTGAATCCAGTGGCAAAGTGAGCTTGGGAACCACGTCTGGGCATACCCTGCCAACTTAGGGCGAACAAAGCGATACCAAAGGGGATGATGGACGGAGTGTTTGAGTAAATAAAACACTCACCCCCAGTCAACAGATCTGGGTTTAATCCATCATCATTCTTTAGCTCACTCTACCACCCCAGTTCTGACATGGCCATATGCAAATCAGTCTGACCCTGTGCCTCATGGGAACAGTCCAGCCCGAAATGCCAAGCCATGTCTTCCCTGGATCGGAAACAAGCATCCTGGGACCGGTTTCAGGTTCATAACCCTCATCAGCCAGGCTATCTTGAATCCAGTGGCAAAGTGAGCAAGGGACCCACGTCTGGGCATACCCTCTCAACTTAGGGCGAACAAAGCGATACCAAAGAGGATGAGGGACGGAGCGTTTGAGCAAATCAAACACTCACCCCCAGTCAAAAGATCTGAGTTTAATCCATCATCATTCTTTAGCTCACTCCACCACTCCAGTTCAGACATGGCTATATGCAACTCAGTCTGACCCTGTGCTTCATGGGAACAGTCCAGCCCGAACTGCCAAACCATGTCTTCCCTGGACTGGAAACAAGCATCCTGGGACCGGATTCGGGTTCATAACCCTAATCAGCCAGGCTATCTTGAATCCAGCGGCAAAGTGAGCAAGCGACCCACGTCGGGGCATCTCCTGCCAACTTAGGGCGTACAAAGCGATACCAAAGGGGATGATGGACGGAGCGTTTGATCAAATAAAACACTCAACCCCAGTCAACAGATCTGGGTTTAATCCATCATCATTCTTTAGCTCACTCCACCACTCCAGTTCAGACATGGCCATATGCAAATCAGTCTGACCCTGTGCCTCATGGAAACAGTCCAGCCCGACCTGCCAAGCCATGTCTTCCCTGGACCGGAAACAAGCCTCCTGGGACCGGTTTCGGGTTCATAACCCTCATCAGCCAGGCTATCTTGAATCCAGCGGCAAAGTGAGCGAGGGACCCACGTCTGGGCATACCCTACCAACTTAGGGCGAACAAAGCGATACCAAAGGGGATGATGGATGGAGCGTTTGAGCAAATAAAACACTCACCCCCAGTCAACAGATCAGGGTTTAATCCATCATCATTCTCTAGCTCACTCCACCACCCCAGTTCAGACATGGCCATATGCAAATCAGTCTGACCCTGTGCCTCACGGGAACAGTCCAGCCCGAACTGCCAAGCCATGTCTTCCCTGGATCGGAAACAAGCATCCTGTGACCGATTTCAGGTTCATAACTGTTGGACAGGCCACACAAAGGGCTTGCTCCCTCCCCGCACGACAGGGCCCGAGCTCCGGCCCACCAGGCATAACCCACGAAAAGCACCCGTACCCCGTCTCCCGACGGATCTTCTGCCCTCGGACCTCTACTCATCACGGGGCCCAGCCCCACCGGCTCCCCCGGCCGGTTCAAGCCGCCATCTTGGGCCCTGCACCACGAGGCCGCGTGGCCTCGCCCCGACCCTAACCCCGGGCCTGACCGGCCCCGACATCCCGGCACCACCATCCACCCGGGAGGTGAGCGGACCACTTGGCAGGTCAATGGGAGGACGAAGTGTCAAGAGCTCTTCCCCCGCCAGGTGCCGATCGGCTCCACCTCCCCCAGGCGCTGGCTCCACCCCCTGCTGGGTGGCTGGACACCTTCATCCCGGGCCCTCCGACCTCCAAGTGCGAGGGTCCGGACATCAAAGAGCGCCTGCCCTATAACTGGGGCAACTCCGGAGCAGGAAGGCAGTTGTATCCTGGAGTCGAGAGACACCGAGAGAACTCAGCCTTGACGGACTACTGGCGCTGCCGTAGCCCGCTCTTGTGAACCATCGTCCTGCCTGCTGGCGCTGCCGCGGCCTTCTACAACATCCATCCTCGTCGGGACCTGCTGGCGCTGCCGCGGCCCGTTGTAACGACCATCCTCACCGGGACCTGCTGGCGCTGCCGCGGACCGTGCATCGACCATCTTTCCGGGACCTGCTGGCGCTGCCGCGGCCCGTTGTAACGACCATCCTCACCGGGACCTGCTGGCGCTGCCGCGGACCGTCCATCGACCATCTTTCCGGGACCTGCTGGCGCTGCCGCGGCCCGCACCAACTAAGCTCGAGGATTGTGAGCTAATCATCATCTCATCCAAACTACCTGACTGGTAGACCGACTGTCCCGCTACCCCTTACCCTACTTTGAGAGACTTGAATCGAGGGGACCCCTGAGTCCAGACCTCCTTGTACCATTCAACCGTACCTTAAGAAGTGCTTATAAAGAACACTGAACCTTATCCGTGTGTGATATCTGTCTGTGGGGGGGAAGTTACTTGTCTGTACGATCGCTGGAGACGGCTCTCCCCGGAGACCTCTCCTCCTGACCCCGGCCGACCCTCCCGGTCCGTCTATCCTTTCAAACATTGGTGGCCAGCGGCGCGATCCGAATCAACGCGTAATCGTACAGAGAGTAGCTCACCCCACGACAACAACACGATGTCAGCCAAAGATAGCAACTCCACCGAGAAATTCCAAATGGATAAATTAGAAGAATACAACCACCGCGAACTGAGACAATTCTGCATAGAACTTGGCATTGCTACCACCGGCCTGAGTACCAAAGATGATCTAAAGCACGCCCTAGAGGCGTGGACAGAAACTGGGGTCGCCGGACCCTCCGACCAAAGCAGCATCGCACCAGAGGGGAACGCCACGGCTCCCGAGGAGCGGGGAACGGGCCTCTCGCAGGAGGAAATCCGAGAAAGAGAAAGAACCAGATTGCACGAGTTGGAAATGGCACGACTCAAGATGGATGGGGAACTCAAGTTAGCTGAACAGAAACTCAACCTCGAGCACATGCGGCTCCGAGATGAACGAGAAGAGAAGCAGAGACAGAGAGAGCTGGAGGAGAAAAAAATAACGCTCGAGCACGAGCGCAAACTGGCCGAAATAGAACTTCGGAAACAGAATAAAGAACTGGGGGTGCCTGAGCGACCACACACCCCGGGGCCAATCGAGAAAAAAGTCCACATCCCCAAGGATGTTGTCCGCGAGTATGTCCGAGAAGACGACATACAACAGTGGTTTAAAGCCTACGAGATCGCCATGACCTCCCACCGGATCGACCGGAGTGATTGGGGAGCCGGACTCTGGGGGAGGTTTATCAACGAGGGGCGCGATGCCCTACTGCAGCTCCCAGATCACCAAATGTCGTCCTACGACCACATGAAGGCTGCCCTCCTCACCCGCTACGGCCTCACACCCGAGATGTACCGCCAGAGGTTCAGAGATTGCACCCGGATCCCAGGTACAACTTGGGTAGAATACGTGAACTACTTCAGCCGTGCCTTCGAGGGTTGGATAAAGGGGAGCCAGGTCACCACCTACGAACAACTCTTTAACCTGATGGTATGGGAGCACCTGTCGAACAACTGCTTCGTCGAGCTCAGGCAGCACCTCCTCGACAGTAAGCTGACTGACCCCCGGCAGCTCGCCGCCGAAGCTGACCGATGGGAAAGCACCCGAGTGGGCCGGAGGGGGCCACACGAACAGAACAGAAACAACCCAGGCCAGCACCGTCCTCGGGGAGGAGGAGGGGGCCAGGGGCGAGGGAGAGACGCCTTGCCCGCAACACCCGTGGCCAGCACCCCGGCTCCGGCCGGTCGGGGCAACCCCCCGTGGCGTCCTGGGGTCCGAGCCAACGTCACGTGCCACCGATGCCAGCGAGTCGGCCACTACGCCAATGACCCGAGCTGTCCGCAGAACCAAACACCCAAGCCCCGCCAGGTAGCTGCCGCCGCCCTGGGGGAAGAGCGATCATTGGAGGAACCAGAAGAGTATGAGCCGGCCCAGCAAGAGTGGGAACCGGCCGCCATGGTCCTGGCGTGCTTAGGGGGAAGAGACATGGTCCCGCGGGCTCCCCTACCCGCTAACACCAGGAAATACGGTCAGTGGGTGACCATTAATGGACAGCGAGCCGAGGCCTTGCGTGACACAGGCGCCAGTGTGACGGCCGTCCGCTGTCACCTGGTGAAGCCCGAGCAGATCCTGCCGAACATTCTCTGCCCCGTCCGCTCGGCAGACAACTCTGAAAGTATGTGTCAAATGGCCTGCGTGCCATTCGAATGGGGAGGGGTCTCCGGCCTGTTGAAAGTGACGGTCCGGGACGATGCCCCCGTGGACTGCCTCCTGGGGAATGACCTCGAGAGTTCCCCGTGGGCCACCGTTGAGAGAAGAGAGCACCTGGGGATGCTGGGCCTCCCGGACTGGGCCTGCGTAACCACCCGGTCCATGGCCGCCCGTGCCGTCCCTCGAGCAGAAGAACCAGAATGGCCAGCACCTCCGCCCCCAGTCGCCCCAGTAGAAGACAACGACGAGGCCAGCCTCCCAGACCCGACGGCCGAAGGGGGCGCGCAACCCCAGGACCTTCCTGACCTGGCTCAGTGGCGTCAAGAGGGGGGGCCCACCCAAGCACAGTTCCGCCAGGAACAAAAGACCTGTCCCTCCCTCGAGGGACTCCGCCAACAAGCCAGCGCCCAGAACGCAGGGGACTCCACCGGAACTCACTGGGTCTACTGGGATAACGACCTGCTATACAGCGAGCAAAGAATCGCCGAGCTGGGGGCCGGTCGAGTACTGGTGGTAGCTCTCCGCTTCAGAGACTTTCTGCTCAACCTGGCCCACGATGTCCCCCTGGCTGGACACCTGGGCCAAGATAAAACGTACAGCCGCCTAGTGACCCACTTTTTCTGGCCGAAGATGAGGAACGACGTCCTGAACCACTGCCGATCTTGCCCCACATGAGAAAGCCCCTCTGCAACCCTTCCCTGTGGTCACCACCCCGTTCGAGAGGGTGGGGATAGACATCGTGGGGCCTCTGGACCCCCGCACGGCACAAGGACACAGGTTCATCTTAGTACTGGTGGACCATGCCACCCGCTACCCCGAGGCGGTGCCCCTACGGACCGTGACAGCTCCGGTGGTTGGCCGGGCCCTAATGGGGATCTTCTCCCGGGTAGGCTTCCCCCGAGAAGTCGTCAGCGACCGAGGCACGAACTTTATATCCAAATACATGAAGTCCCTCTGGCAACAATGCGGGGTCACCTACAGATTCACGACCCCCTATCACCCCCAAGGGAACGGACTAGTGGAGCGTTTTAACCGCACCCTCAAGGGGATGATTGGGGGATTGGAAGAGCCCCTCCGTCGCCAGTGGGATGTACTACTCCCGTGCCTCCTCTTCGCCTACCGCGAAGTTCCCCAGAAGTCCCTCGGTTTTAGCCCTTTCGAACTCCTGTACGGGCACCCTGTGCGAGGGCCCCTCAGCCTAGTAAAAGAAGGTTGGGAGATGGCCCCCCTAAAGACCCCTCCAGACGTCTTCAAATACCTCCTGGCCCTACACAATCAGACCCGGCGCTTCAGAGAGATGGCCAAGGTGAACCTCGAGGCCAGCCAGGAGGACATGAAGAAGTGGTATGATCACAATGCCTCCTCCGTTGAGTTCGAGCCTGGGCAACAAGTATGGGTGATGTCCCCCACCGAACCATGTGCCTTGCAAGATAAGTGGACGGGGCCCTTCAAAGTGGTCGAGCGCAAAAGCCCCGTCACTTACCTCATCGACCTGGGGACCTCTCGGAACCCCCTTCGGGTCCTCCACACCAACCGACTCAAACCACACTTTGTGCGCTCAGAACTCAGCCTCCTGATGGCTACGGACAGTGGGGCAGAGGAAGACTCCGAACCCCTCCCGGATCTTCTGAAGACTCAGGAGAATGACGGCTCCGTGGACGGGGTCCGGCTCTCTGACGCCCTCACTTCGGAGCAACGCCAGGGCTGCCGGAACCTCCTGCTGCAGTTCGCTACCCTGTTCTCCCTCACCCCCGGGGTCACCCCTTGGTGTTTGCACGACGTGGACACCGGGGACAGTCCTCCTGTCCGACACCGGGCCTACCGCGTACCAGATCGGGTACGGGCCTGCATACAGGAGGAGGTGGCCAAGATGCTCACAATCGGGGTCATCGAGCCCTCGGACAGTCCCTGGGCCAGTCCGGTTGTATTGGTCCCCAAAGCCGCTGCCCCCGGCACTGCACCTGAACTGAGATTCTGCGTCGACTACCGGGGCTTGAACGCTGTCACCCGGACCGACGCTCATCCGATCCCCCGAGCAGACGAGCTGATCGACCGGCTGGGGGCCGCCCGCTACCTCAGTATCTTCAACCTAACAGCGGGCTACTGGCAGATCGGCCTCACACCCAGGGCTCAGGAACGGTCAGCCTTCTCTACCCCCGATGGCCACTACCAATTCAAGGTCATGCCCTTCGGCATGAAGAATGCCCCCGCCACGTTTCAACGCCTCGTGAACCAGGTCTTGGCGGGGCTCGAAGAATTCAGCGCTGCCTACCTGGACGATATCGCTGTATACAGCCACCACTGGCCCGACCACCTCCGTCACCTCCAAAAGGTCCTACAGGCCCTCCAGCGGGCCGGCCTCACAATTAAGGCCGGCAAATGCCAAATTGGCCAAGGGTCTGTGACCTACCTTGGGCACCAAGTGGGAAGCGGGCTGGTGGCCCCGCTACAACTTAAGATTGCTGCCATCCAGTCCTGGCAGCCCCCCGTCACCCAGACCGAGGTCCGAGCCTTCTTGGGGCTCACCGGCTACTACCGGCGGTTCGGGAAGGACTACGGCAGCATCGTGGGGCCCCTCACGGGTCTCACGTCCAAGAACCAGCCGAAGCGGATTAACTGGACCCCCGATTGTCAAGCGGCCTTCGAGAAGCTGAAGGCCGCTCTATGCACCGCCCCTGTGCTCCAGGCCCCCGATTACAGTCGGGAATTCATGGTACAGACCGACGCCTCCGACCACGGCATCGGAGCCGTCCTTTCTCAGTTAAACCCCGAAGGTCATGACCAGCCGGTGGCCTTCATCAGTCGACGTCTCCTGGCCCGAGAACAGCGCTGGAGCACCATCGAGAGGGAGGCCTTCGCAGTGGTGTGGGCCCTCAAAAAGCTCCGGCCCTATCTCTTCGGTACCCACTTCCGGGTACAAACCGACCATCGACCCCTGCAGTGGCTGATGCAGATGCGGGGGGAGAACCCAAAACTCTTGCGCTGGTCCATTTCCCTGCAGGGAATGGACTTCACTGTGGAGCACCGACCAGGCCAAGACCACGCCAACGCGGATGGCCTGTCCCGCTTTTTCCGCCTCGACGAAGAGAGTCCCCAAGGAGATGGGTGACTCTCCCCGCCTTCAGCTGGGGGGGACGCATGTTGGACAGGCCACACAAAGGGCTTGCTCCCTCCCCGCACGACAGGGCCCGAGCTCCGGCCCACCAGGCATAACCCACGAAAAGCACCCGTACCCCGTCTCCCGACGGATCTTCTGCCCTCGGACCTCTACTCATCACGGGGCCCAGCCCCACCGGCTCCCCCGGCCGGTTCAAGCCGCCATCTTGGGCCCTGCACCACGAGGCCGCGTGGCCTCGCCCCGACCCTAACCCCGGGCCTGACCGGCCCCGACATCCCGGCACCACCATCCACCCGGGAGGTGAGCGGACCACTTGGCAGGTCAATGGGAGGACGAAGTGTCAAGAGCTCTTCCCCCGCCAGGTGCCGATCGCCTCCACCTCCCCCAGGCACTGGCTCCACCCCCTGCTGGGTGGCTGGACACCTTCATCCCGGGCCCTCCGACCTCCAAGTGCGAGGGTCCGGACATCAAAGAGCGCCTGCCCTATAACTGGGGCAACTCCGGAGCAGGAAGGCAGTTGTATCCTGGAGTCGAGAGACACCGAGAGAACTCAGCCTTGACGGACTACTGGCGCTGCCGTAGCCCGCTCTTGTGAACCATCGTCCTGCCTGCTGGCGCTGCCGCGGCCTTCTACAACATCCATCCTCGTCGGGACCTGCTGGCGCTGCCGCGGCCCGTTGTAACGACCATCCTCACCGGGACCTGCTGGCGCTGCCGCGGACCGTGCATCGACCATCTTTCCGGGACCTGCTGGCGCTGCCGCGGCCCGTTGTAACGACCATCCTCACCGGGACCTGCTGGCGCTGCCGCGGACCGTCCATCGACCATCTTTCCGGGACCTGCTGGCGCTGCCGCGGCCCGCACCAACTAAGCTCGAGGATTGTGAGCTAATCATCATCTCATCCAAACTACCTGACTGGTAGACCGACTGTCCCGCTACCCCTTACCCTACTTTGAGAGACTTGAATCGAGGGGACCCCTGAGTCCAGACCTCCTTGTACCATTCAACCGTACCTTAAGAAGTGCTTATAAAGAACACTGAACCTTATCCGTGTGTGATATCTGTCTGTGGGGGGGAAGTTAATTGTCTGTACGATCGCTGGAGACGGCTCTCCCCGGAGACCTCTCCTCCTGACCCCGGCCGACCCTCCCGGTCCGTCTATCCTTTCTAACAATAACCCTCATCAGCCAGGCTATCTTGAATCCAGTGGCAAAGTGAGCCTGGGAACCACATCTGGGCATACCCTGCCAACTTAGGGCGAACAAAGCGATACCAAAGGGGATGATGGACGGAGCGTTTGAGCAAATCAAACACTCACCCCTAGTGAACAGATCTGGGTTTAATCCATCATCATTCTTTAGCTCACTCTAACACCCCAGTTCTGACATGGCCTTATGCAAATCAGTCTGACCCTGTGCCTCATGGGAACAGTCAGCCCAAAATGCCAAGCCATGTCTTCCCTGGATCGGAAACAAGCAACCTGGGACCGGTTTCGGGTTCATAACCCTCATCAGCCAGGCTATCTTGAATCCAGTGGCAAAGTGAGCAAGGGACCGATGTCTAGGCAAACCCTGTCAACTTAGGGCGGACAAAGCGATATCAAAGGGGATGAGGGATGGAGCGTTGGAGCAAATCAAACACTCACCCCCAGTCAACAGATCTGGGTTTAATCCATCATCATTCTTTAGCTCACTCCACCACCCCAGTTCAGACATGGCCATATGCAACTCAGTCTGACCCTGTGCCTCATGGGAACAGTCCAGCCCGAACTGCCAAACCATGTCTTCCCTGGACTGGAAACAAGCATCCTGGGACCGGTTTCGGGTTCATAACCCTCATCAGCCAGGCTATCTTGAATCCAGTGGCAAAGTGAGCAAGGGACCCACGTCTGGGCATATCCTGCCAACTTAGGGCGTACAAAGCGATAACAAAGGGGATGATGTACGGAGCGTTTGAGCAAATCAAACACTCACCCTCAGTCAACAGATCTGGGTTTAATCCATCATCATTCTTTAGCTCACTCCACCACCCCAGTTCAGACATGGCCATAAGCAAATCAGTCTGACCCTGTGCCTCATGGGAACAGTCCAGCCCGATCTGCCAAGCCATGTCTTCCCTGGATCGGAAACAAGCATCTTGGGACCGGTTTCGGGTTCATAACCCTCATCAGCCAGGCTATCTTGAATCCAGTGGCAAAGTGAGCAAGGGACCCACGTCTGGGCATACCCTGCCAACTTAGGGCGAACAAAGCGATACCAAAGGGGATGATGGACGGAGCGTTTGAGCAAATAAAACACTCACCCCCAGTAAACAGATCTGGGTTTAATCCATCATCATTCTTTAGCTCACTCCACCACCCCAGATCAGATATGGCCATATGCAAATCAGTCTGACCCTGTGCCTTATGGGAACAGTCCAGCCCAACTACCAAGCTATGTCTTCCCTGGATCCGAAACAAGCTTCCTGGGACCAGTTTCGGGTTCATAACCCTCATCAGCCAGGCTATCTTGAATCCAGTGGCAAAGTGAGAAAGGGACCGATGTCTAGGCAAACAGTGTCAACTTAGGGTGGACAAAGCGATACCAAAGGGGATGAGGGATGGAGCATTGAGCAAATCAAACACTCACCCCCAGTCAACAGATCTGGGTTTAATCCATCATCATTCTTTAGCTCACTCCACCAACCCAGTTCAGACATGGCCATATGCAACTCAGTCTGACCCTGTGCCTCATGGGAACAGTCCAGCCCGAACTGCCAAACCATGTCTTCCCTGGACTGGAAACAAGCATCCTGGGACCGGTTTCGGGTTCATTACCCTCATTAGCCAGGCTATCTTGAATCCAGTGGCAAAGTGAGCAAGGAACCCACCTCTGGGCATATCCTGCCAACTTAGGGCGTACAAAGCGATACCAAAGGGGATGATGGATGGAGCGTTTGAGCAAATAAAACACTCACCCCCAGTCAACAGATCAGGGTTTAATCCATCATCAGTCTCTAGCTCACTCCACCACCCCAGTTCAGACATGGCCATATGCAAATCAGTCTGACCCTGTGCCTCACGGGAACAGTCCAGCTCGAACTGCCAACCCATGTCTTCCCTGGATCGGAAACAAGCATCCTGTGACTGATTTCAGGTTCATAACCCTCATGAGCCAGGCTATCTTGAATCCAGTGGCAAAGTGAGCTTGGGAACCACATCTGGGCATACCCTGCCAACTTAGGGCGAACAAAGCGATACCAAAGGGGATGATGGACGGAGCGTTTGAGCAAATCAAACACTCACCCCCAGTCAACAGATCTGGGTGTAATCCATCATCATTCTTTAGCTCACTCCACCACCCCAGTTCAGACATGACCATATGCAACTCAGTCTGACCCTGTGCCTCATGTGAACCGTCCAGCCCGAACTGCCAAACCATGTCTTCCCTGAATCGGAAACAAGCATCTTGGGACCGGTTTCAGGTTCATAACCTTCATCAGCCAGGCTATCTTGAATCCAGTGGCATAGTGAGCAAGGTACCCACGTCTGGGCATACCCTGCCAACTTAGGGCGAACAAATCGATACCAAAGGGGTTTATGGACGGAGCGTTTGAGCAAATCAAACCCTCACCCCTAGTCAAGAGATCTGGGTTTAATCCATCATCATTCTTTAGCTCACTCTAACACCCCAGTTCTGACATGGCCATATGCAAATCAGTCAGACCCTGTGCCTCATGGGAACAGTCCAGCCCGAAATGCCAAGCCATGTCTTCCCTAGATCGGAAACAAGCATCCTGGGACCGGTTTCAGGTTCATAACCCTCATCAGCCAGGCTATCTTGAATCCAGTGGCAAAGAAAGCAACAGACCCACGTCTGGGCATACCCTGTCAACTTAGGGCGAACAAAGCGATACCAAAGAGGATGAGGGAAGGAGCGTTTGAGCAAATCAAACACTCACCCCCAGTGAACAGATCTGGGTTTAATCCATCATCATTCTTTAGCTCACTCCACCACTCCAGTTCAGACATGACCATATGCAACTCAGTCTGACCCTGTGCCTCATGTGAACCATCCAGCCCGAACTGCCAAACCATGTCTTCCCTGGATCGGAAACAAGCATCTTGGGACCGGTTTCAGGTTCGTAACCTTCATCAGCCAGGCTATCTTGAATCCAGTGGCATAGTGAGCAAGGGACCCACGTCTGGGCATACCCTGCCAACTTAGGGCGAACAAATCGATACCAAAGGGGTTTATGGACGGAGCGTTTGAGCAAATCAAACACACACCCCTATTCAAGAGATCTGGGTTTAATCCATCATCATTCTTTAGCTCACTCTAACACCCCAGTTCTGACATGGCCATATGCAAATCAGTCAGACCCTGTGCCTCATGGGAACAGTCCAGCCCGAAATGCCAAGCCATGTCTTCCCTAGATCGGAAACAAGCATCCTGGGACCGGTTTCAGGTTCATAACCCTCATCAGCCAGGCTATCTTGAATCCAGTGGCAAAGAAAGCAACAGACCCACGTCTGGGCATACCCTGTCAACTTAGGGCGAACAAAGCGATACCAAAGAGGATGAGGGAAGGAGCGTTTGAGCAAATCAAACACTCACCCCCAGTGAACAGATCTGGGTTTAATCCATCATCATTCTTTAGCTCACTCCACCACTCCAGTTCAGACATGGCCATATGCAACTCAGTCTGACCCTGTGCCTCATGGGAACAGTCCAGCCCGAACTGCCAAACCATTTCTTTCCTGGGCTGGAAAGAAGCATCCTGGGACCGGTTTTGGGTTCATAACCCTCATCAGCCAGGCTATCTTGAATCCAGTGGCAAAATGAGCAAGGGACCCACATCTGGGCATCTCCTGCCAATTTAGGGCGTACAAAGCGATACCAAAGGGGTTGATGGACGGAGCGTTTGAGCAAATCAAACACTCACCCTCAGTCAACAGATCTGGGTTTAATCCATCATCATTCTTTAGCTCACTCCACCACCCCAATTCAGACATGGCCATATGCAAATCAGTCTGACCCTGTGCCTCATGGAAACAGTCCAGCCCGAACTGCCAAGCCATGTCTTCCCTGGATCGGAAACAAGCATCTTGGGACCGGTTTCAGGTTCATAACCTTCATCAGCCAGGCTATCTTGAATCCAGTGGCATAGTGAGCAAGGGACCCACGTCTGGGCATACCCTGCCAACTTAGGGTGAACAAATCGATACCAAAGGGGATGATGGATGGAGCGTTTGAGCAAATAAAACACTCACCCCCAGTCAACAGATCAGGGTTTAATCCATCATCATTCTCTAGCTCACTCCACCACCCCAGTTCAGACATGGCCATATGCAAATCAGTCTGACCCTGTGCCTCATGGGAACAGTCCAGCCCGAACTGCCAAGCCATGTCTTCCCTGGATCGGAAACAAGCATCCTGGGACCGGTTTCGGGTTCATAACCCTCATCAGCCAGGCTATCTTGAATCCAGTGGCAAAGTGAGCAAGGGACCGATGTCTGGGCAAACCCTGTCAACTTAGGGCGGACAAAGCGATACCAAAAGGGATGAGGGACGGAGCGTTTGAGCAAATCAAACACTCACCCTCAGTCAACAGATCCTGGATTTAATCCATCATCATTCTTTAGCTCACTCCACCACCCCAGTTCAGACATGGCCATATGCAAATCAGTCTGACCCTGTGCCTCATGGGAACAGTCCAGCCCGAACTGCCAAACCATGTCTTCCCTGGACTGGAAACAAGCATCCTGGGACCGGTTTTGGGTTCATAACCCTCATCAGCCAGGCTATCTTGAATCCAGTGGCATAGTGAGCAAGGTACCCACGTCTGGGCATACCCTGCCAACTTAGGGCGAACAAATCGATACCAAAGGGGTTTATGGACGGAGCGTTTGAGCAAATCAAACCCTCACCCCTAGTCAAGAGATCTGGGTTTAATCCATCATCATTCTTTAGCTCACTCTAACACCCCAGTTCTGACATGGCCATATGCAAATCAGTCAGACCCTGTGCCTCATGGGAACAGTCCAGCCCGAAATGCCAAGCCATGTCTTCCCTAGATCGGAAACAAGCATCCTGGGACCGGTTTCAGGTTCATAACCCTCATCAGCCAGGCTATCTTGAATCCAGTGGCAAAGAAAGCAACAGACCCACGTCTGGGCATACCCTGTCAACTTAGGGCGAACAAAGCGATACCAAAGAGGATGAGGGAAGGAGCGTTTGAGCAAATCAAACACTCACCCCCAGTGAACAGATCTGGGTTTAATCCATCATCATTCTTTAGCTCACTCCACCACTCCAGTTCAGACATGACCATATGCAACTCAGTCTGACCCTGTGCCTCATGTGAACCATCCAGCCCGAACTGCCAAACCATGTCTTCCCTGGATCGGAAACAAGCATCTTGGGACCGGTTTCAGGTTCGTAACCTTCATCAGCCAGGCTATCTTGAATCCAGTGGCATAGTGAGCAAGTGACCCACGTCTGGGCATACCCTGCCAACTTAGGGCGAACAAATCGATACCAAAGGGGTTTATGGACGGAGCGTTTGAGCAAATCAAACACACACCCCTATTCAAGAGATCTGGGTTTAATCCATCATCATTCTTTAGCTCACTCTAACACCCCAGTTCTGACATGGCCATATGCAAATCAGTCAGACCCTGTGCCTCATGGGAACAGTCCAGCCCGAAATGCCAAGCCATGTCTTCCCTAGATCGGAAACAAGCATCCTGGGACCGGTTTCAGGTTCATAACCCTCATCAGCCAGGCTATCTTGAATCCAGTGGCAAAGAAAGCAACAGACCCACGTCTGGGCATACCCTGTCAACTTAGGGCGAACAAAGCGATACCAAAGAGGATAAGGGAAGGAGCGTTTGAGCAAATCAAACACTCACCCCCAGTGAACAGATCTGGGTTTAATCCATCATCATTCTTTAGCTCACTCCACCACTCCAGTTCAGACATGGCCATATGCAACTCAGTCTGACCCTGTGCCTCATGGGAACAGTCCAGCCCGAACTGCCAAACCATGTCTTTCCTGGGCTGGAAAGAAGCATCCTGGGACCGGTTTTGGGTTCATAACCCTCATCAGCCAGGCTATCTTGAATCCAGTGGCAAAATGAGCAAGGGACCCACATCTGGGCATCTCCTGCCAATTTAGGGCGTACAAAGCGATACCAAAGGGGTTGATGGACGGAGCGTTTGAGCAAATCAAACACTCACCCTCAGTCAACAGATCTGGGTTTAATCCATCATCATTCTTTAGCTCACTCCACCACCCCAATTCAGACATGGCCATATGCAAATCAGTCTGACCCTGTGCCTCATGGAAACAGTCCAGCCCGAACTGCCAAGCCATGTCTTCCCTGGATCGGAAACAAGCATCTTGGGACCGGTTTCAGGTTCATAACCTTCATCAGCCAGGCTATCTTGAATCCAGTGGCATAGTGAGCAAGGGACCCACGTCTGGGCATACCCTGCCAACTTAGGGTGAACAAATCGATACCAAAGGGGATGATGGATGGAGCGTTTGAGCAAATAAAACACTCACCCCCAGTCAACAGATCAGGGTTTAATCCATCATCATTCTCTAGCTCACTCCACCACCCCAGTTCAGACATGGCCATATGCAAATCAGTCTGACCCTGTGCCTCATGGGAACAGTCCAGCCCGAACTGCCAAGCCATGTCTTCCCTGGATCGGAAACAAGCATCCTGGGACCGGTTTCGGGTTCATAACCCTCATCAGCCAGGCTATCTTGAATCCAGTGGCAAAGTGAGCAAGGGACCGATGTCTGGGCAAACCCTGTCAACTTAGGGCGGACAAAGCGATACCAAAAGGGATGAGGGACGGAGCGTTTGAGCAAATCAAACACTCACCCTCAGTCAACAGATCCTGGATTTAATCCATCATCATTCTTTAGCTCACTCCACCACCCCAGTTCAGACATGGCCATATGCAAATCAGTCTGACCCTGTGCCTCATGGGAACAGTCCAGCCCGAACTGCCAAACCATGTCTTCCCTGGACTGGAAACAAGCATCCTGGGACCGGTTTTGGGTTCATAACCCTCATCAGCCAGGCTATCTTGAATCCAGTGGCAAAGTGAGCAAGGGACCCACGTCTGGGCATCTCCTGCCAACTTAGGGCGTACAAAGCGATACCAAAGGGGATGATGGACGGAGCGTTTGAGCAAATAAAACACTCAACCCCAGTCAACAGATCTGGGTTTAATCCATCATCATTCTTTAGCTCACTCTACCACTCCAGTTCAGACATGGCCATATGCAAATCAGTCTGACCCTGTGCCTCATGGAAACAGTCCAGCCCGAACTGCCAAGCCATGTCTTCCCTGGACCGGAAACAAGCATCCTGGGACCGGTTTCGGGTTCATAACCCTCATCAGCCAGGCTATCTTGAATCCAGTGGCAAAGTGAGCAAGGGACCCACGTCTGGGCATCTCCTGCCAACTTAGGGCGTACAAAGCGATACCAAAGGGGATGATGGACGGAGCGTTTGAGCAAATAAAACACTCAACCCCAGTCAACAGATCTGGGTTTAATCCATCATCATTCTTTAGCTCACTCCACCACTCCAGTTCAGACATGGCCATATACAAATCAGTCTGACCCTGTGCCTCATGGGAACAGTCCAGCCCGAACTGCCAAGCCATGTCTTCCCTGGACCGGAAACAAGCATCCTGGGACCGGTTTCGGGTTCATAACCCTCATCAGCCAGGCAATCTTGAATCCAGCGGCAAAGTGAGCAAGGGACTCACGTCTGGGCATACCCTGCCAACTTAGGGCGAACAAAGCGATACCAAAGGGGATGATGGATAGAGCGTTTGAGCAAATAAAACACTCACCCCCAGTCAACAGATCTGGGTTTAATCCATCATCATTCTCTAGCTCACTCCACCACCCCAGTTCAGACATGGCCATATGCAAATCAGTCTGACTCTGTGTCTCATGGGAACAGTCCAGCCCGAACTGCCAAGCCATGTCTTCCCGGGATCGAAAACAAGCATCCTGGGACCGGTTTCAGGTTCATAACCCTCATCAGCCAGGCTATCTTGAATCCAGTGGCAAAGTGAGCTTGGGAACCACGTCTGGGCATACCCTGCCAACTTAGGGCGAACAAAGCGATACCAAAGGGGATGATGGACGGAGTGTTTGAGTAAATAAAACACTCACCCCCAGTCAACAGATCTGGGTTTAATCCATCATCATTCTTTAGCTCACTCTACCACCCCAGTTCTGACATGGCCATATGCAAATCAGTCTGACCCTGTGCCTCATGGGAACAGTCCAGCCCGAAATGCCAAGCCATGTCTTCCCTGGATCGGAAACAAGCATCCTGGGACCGGTTTCAGGTTCATAACCCTCATCAGCCAGGCTATCTTGAATCCAGTGGCAAAGTGAGCAAGGGACCCACGTCTGGGCATACCATCTCAACTTAGGGCGAACAAAGCGATACCAAAGAGGATGAGGGACGGAGCGTTTGAGCAAATCAAACACTCACCCCCAGTCAAAAGATCTGGGTTTAATCCATCATCATTCTTTAGCTCACTCCACCACTCCAGTTCAGACATGGCTATATGCAACTCAGTCTGACCCTGTGCTTCATGGGAACAGTCCAGCCCGAACTGCCAAACCATGTCTTCCCTGGACTGGAAACAAGCATCCTGGGACCGGATTCGGGTTCATAACCCTAATCAGCCAGGCTATCTTGAATCCAGCGGCAAAGTGAGCAAGCGACCCACGTCGGGGCATCTCCTGCCAACTTAGGGCGTACAAAGCGATACCAAAGGGGATGATGGACGGAGCGTTTGATCAAATAAAACACTCAACCCCAGTCAACAGATCTGGGTTTAATCCATCATCATTCTTTAGCTCACTCCACCACTCCAGTTCAGACATGGCCATATGCAAATCAGTCTGACCCTGTGCCTCATGGAAACAGTCCAGCCCGAACTGCCAAGCCATGTCTTCCCTGGACCGGAAACAAGCATCCTGGGACCGGTTTCGGGTTCATAACCCTCATCAGCCAGGCTATCTTGAATCCAGCGGCAAAGTGAGCGAGGGACCCACGTCTGGGCATACCCTACCAACTTAGGGCGAACAAAGCGATACCAAAGGGGATGATGGATGGAGCGTTTGAGCAAATAAAACACTCACCCCCAGTCAACAGATCAGGGTTTAATCCATCATCATTCTCTAGCTCACTCCACCACCCCAGTTCAGACATGGCCATATGCAAATCAGTCTGACCCTGTGCCTCACGGGAACAGTCCAGCCCGAACTGCCAAGCCATGTCTTCCCTGGATCGGAAACAAGCATCCTGTGACCGATTTCAGGTTCATAACCCTCATCAGCCAGGCTATCTTGAATCCAGTGGCAAAGTGAGCTTGGGAACCACATCTGGGCATACCCTGCCAACTTAGGGCGAACAAAGCGATACCAAAGGGGATGATGGACGGAGCGTTTGAGCAAATCAAACACTCACCCCTAGTGAACAGATCTGGGTTTAATCCATCATCATTCTTTAGCTCACTCTAACACCCCAGTTCTGACATGGCCTTATGCAAATCAGTCTGACCCTGTGCCTCATGGGAACAGTCCAGCCCAAAATGCCAAGCCATGTCTTCCCTGGATCGGAAACAAGCAACCTGGGACCGGTTTCGGGTTCATAACCCTCATCAGCCAGGCTATCTTGAATCCAGTGGCAAAGTGAGCAAGGGACCGATGTCTAGGCAAACCCTGTCAACTTAGGGCGGACAAAGCGATATCAAAGGGGATGAGGGATGGAGCGTTTGAGCAAATCAAACACTCACCCCCAGTCAACAGATCTGGGTTTAATCCATCATCATTCTTTAGCTCACTCCACCACCCCAGTTCAGACATGGCCATATGCAACTCAGTCTGACCCTGTGCCTCATGGGAACAGTCCAGCCCGAACTGCCAAACCATGTCTTCCCTGGACTGGAAACAAGCATCCTGGGACCGGTTTCGGGTTCATAACCCTCATCAGCCAGGCTATCTTGAATCCAGTGGCAAAGTGAGCAAGGGACCCACGTCTGGGCATATCCTGCCAACTTAGGGCGTACAAAGCGATAACAAAGGGGATGATGTACGGAGCGTTTGAGCAAATCAAACACTCACCCTCAGTCAACAGATCTGGGTTTAATCCATCATCATTCTTTAGCTCACTCCACCACCCCAGTTCAGACATGGCCATAAGCAAATCAGTCTGACCCTGTGCCTCATGGGAACAGTCCAGCCCGATCTGCCAAGCCATGTCTTCCCTGGATCGGAAACAAGCATCTTGGGACCGGTTTCGGGTTCATAACCCTCATCAGCCAGGCTATCTTGAATCCAGTGGCAAAGTGAGCAAGGAACCCACGTCTGGGCATACCCTGCCAACTTAGGGCGAACAAAGCGATACCAAAGGGGATGATGGACGGAGCGTTTGAGCAAATAAAACACTCACCCCCAGTAAACAGATCTGGGTTTAATCCATCATCATTCTTTAGCTCACTCCACCACCCCAGATCAGATATGGCCATATGCAAATCAGTCTGACCCTGTGCCTTATGGGAACAGTCCAGCCCAACTACCAAGCTATGTCTTCCCTGGATCCGAAACAAGCTTCCTGGGACCGGTTTCGGGTTCATAACCCTCATCAGCCAGGCTATCTTGAATCCAGTGGCAAAGTGAGAAAGGGACCGATGTCTAGGCAAACAGTGTCAACTTAGGGTGGACAAAGCGATACCAAAGGGGATGAGGGATGGAGCGTTTGAGCAAATCAAACACTCACCCCCAGTCAACAGATCTGGGTTTAATCCATCATCATTCTTTAGCTCACTCCACCAACCCAGTTCAGACATGGCCATATGCAACTCAGTCTGACCCTGTGCCTCATGGGAACAGTCCAGCCCGAACTGCCAAACCATGTCTTCCCTGGACTGGAAACAAGCATCCTGGGACCGGTTTCGGGTTCATTACCCTCATTAGCCAGGCTATCTTGAATCCAGTGGCAAAGTGAGCAAGGAACCCACCTCTGGGCATATCCTGCCAACTTAGGGCGTACAAAGCGATACCAAAGGGGATGATGGATGGAGCGTTTGAGCAAATAAAACACTCACCCCCAGTCAACAGATCAGGGTTTAATCCATCATCAGTCTCTAGCTCACTCCACCACCCCAGTTCAGACATGGCCATATGCAAATCAGTCTGACCCTGTGCCTCACGGGAACAGTCCAGCTCGAACTGCCAACCCATGTCTTCCCTGGATCGGAAACAAGCATCCTGTGACTGATTTCAGGTTCATAACCCTCATGAGGCAGGCTATCTTGAATCCAGTGGCAAAGTGAGCTTGGGAACCACATCTGGGCATACCCTGCCAACTTAGGGCGAACAAAGCGATACCAAAGGGGATGATGGACGGAGCGTTTGAGCAAATCAAACACTCACCCCCAGTCAACAGATCTGGGTGTAATCCATCATCATTCTTTAGCTCACTCCACCACCCCAGTTCAGACATGACCATATGCAACTCAGTCTGACCCTGTGCCTCATGTGAACCGTCCAGCCCGAACTGCCAAACCATGTCTTCCCTGAATCGGAAACAAGCATCTTGGGACCGGTTTCAGGTTCATAACCTTCATCAGCCAGGCTATCTTGAATCCAGTGGCATAGTGAGCAAGGTACCCACGTCTGGGCATACCCTGCCAACTTAGGGCGAACAAATCGATACCAAAGGGGTTTATGGACGGAGCGTTTGAGCAAATCAAACCCTCACCCCTAGTCAAGAGATCTGGGTTTAATCCATCATCATTCTTTAGCTCACTCTAACACCCCAGTTCTGACATGGCCATATGCAAATCAGTCAGACCCTGTGCCTCATGGGAACAGTCCAGCCCGAAATGCCAAGCCATGTCTTCCCTAGATCAGAAACAAGCATCCTGGGACCGGTTTCAGGTTCATAACCCTCATCAGCCAGGCTATCTTGAATCCAGTGGCAAAGAAAGCAACAGACCCACGTCTGGGCATACCCTGTCAACTTAGGGCGAACAAAGCGATACCAAAGAGGATGAGGGAAGGAGCGTTTGAGCAAATCAAACACTCACCCCCAGTGAACAGATCTGGGTTTAATCCATCATCATTCTTTATCTCACTCCACCACTCCAGTTCAGACATGACCATATGCAACTCAGTCTGACCCTGTGCCTCATGTGAACCATCCAGCCCGAACTGCCAAACCATGTCTTCCCTGGATCGGAAACAAGCATCTTGGGACCGGTTTCAGGTTCGTAACCTTCATCAGCCAGGCTATCTTGAATCCAGTGGCATAGTGAGCAAGGGACCCACGTCTGGGCATACCCTGCCAACTTAGGGCGAACAAATCGATACCAAAGGGGTTTATGGACGGAGCGTTTGAGCAAATCAAACACACACCCCTATTCAAGAGATCTGGGTTTAATCCATCATCATTCTTTAGCTCACTCTAACACCCCAGTTCTGACATGGCCATATGCAAATCAGTCAGACCCTGTGCCTCATGGGAACAGTCCAGCCCGAAATGCCAAGCCATGTCTTCCCTAGATCGGAAACAAGCATCCTGGGACCGGTTTCAGGTTCATAACCCTCATCAACCAGGCTATCTTGAATCCAGTGGCAAAGAAAGCAACAGACCCACGTCTGGGCATACCCTGTCAACTTAGGGCGAACAAAGCGATACCAAAGAGGATGAGGGAAGGAGCGTTTGAGCAAATCAAACACTCACCCCCAGTGAACAGATCTGGGTTTAATCCATCATCATTCTTTAGCTCACTCCACCACTCCAGTTCAGACATGGCCATATGCAACTCAGTCTGACCCTGTGCCTCATGGGAACAGTCCAGCCCGAACTGCCAAACCATGTCTTTCCTGGGCTGGAAAGAAGCATCCTGGGACCGGTTTTGGGTTCATAACCCTCATCAGCCAGGCTATCTTGAATCCAGTGGCAAAATGAGCAAGGGACCCACATCTGGGCATCTCCTGCCAATTTAGGGCGTACAAAGCGATACCAAAGGGGTTGATGGACGGAGCGTTTGAGCAAATCAAACACTCACCCTCAGTCAACAGATCTGGGTTTAATCCATCATCATTCTTTAGCTCACTCCACCACCCCAATTCAGACATGGCCATATGCAAATCAGTCTGACCCTGTGCCTCATGGAAACAGTCCAGCCCGAACTGCCAAGCCATGTCTTCCCTGGATCGGAAACAAGCATCTTGGGACCGGTTTCAGGTTCATAACCTTCATCAGCCAGGCTATCTTGAATCCAGTGGCATAGTGAGCAAGGGACCCACGTCTGGGCATACCCTGCCAACTTAGGGTGAACAAATCGATACCAAAGGGGATGATGGATGGAGCGTTTGAGCAAATAAAACACTCACCCCCAGTCAACAGATCAGGGTTTAATCCATCATCATTCTCTAGCTCACTCCACCACCCCAGTTCAGACATGGCCATATGCAAATCAGTCTGACCCTGTGCCTCATGGGAACAGTCCAGCCCGAACTGCCAAGCCATGTCTTCCCTGGATCGGAAACAAGCATCCTGGGACCGGTTTCGGGTTCATAACCCTCATCAGCCAGGCTATCTTGAATCCAGTGGCAAAGTGAGCAAGGGACCGATGTCTGGGCAAACCCTGTCAATTTAGGGCGGACAAAGCGATACCAAAAGGGATGAGGGACGGAGCGTTTGAGCAAATCAAACACTCACCCTCAGTCAACAGATCCTGGATTTAATCCATCATCATTCTTTAGCTCACTCCACCACCCCAGTTCAGACATGGCCATATGCAAATCAGTCTGACCCTGTGCCTCATGGGAACAGTCCAGCCTGAACTGCCAAACCATGTCTTCCCTGGACCGGAAACAAGCATCCTGGGACCGGTTTCGGGTTCATAACCCTCATCAGCCAGGCTATCTTGAATCCAGTGGCAAAGTGAGCAAGGGACCCACGTCTGGGCATCTCCTGCCAACTTAGGGCGTACAAAGCGATACCAAAGGGGATGATGGACGGAGCGTTTGAGCAAATAAAACACTCAACCCCAGTCAACAGATCTGGTTTAATCCATCATCATTCTTTAGCTCACTCCACCACTCCAGTTCAGACATGGCCATATACAAATCAGTCTGACCCTGTACCTCATGGGAACAGTCCAGCCCGAACTGCCAAGCCATGTCTTCCCTGGACCGGAAACAAGCATCCTGGGACCGGTTTCGGGTTCATAACCCTCATCAGCCAGGCTATCTTGAATCCAGCGGCAAAGTGAGCAAGGGACCCACGTCTGGGCATACCCTGCCAACTTAGGGCGAACAAAGCGATACCAAAGGGGATGATGGATAGAGCGTTTGAGCAAATAAAACACTCACCCCCAGTCAACAGATCTGGGTTTAATCCATCATCATTCTCTAGCTCACTCCACCACCCCAGTTCAGACATGGCCATATGCAAATCAGTCTGACTCTGTGTCTCATGGGAACAGTCCAGCCCGAACTGCCAAGCCATGTCTTCCCGGGATCGAAAACAAGCATCCTGGGACCGGTTTCAGGTTCATAACCCTCATCAGCCAGGCTATCTTGAATCCAGTGGCAAAGTGAGCTTGGGAACCACGTCTGGGCATACCCTGCCAACTTAGGGCGAACAAAGCGATACCAAAGGGGATGATGGACGGAGTGTTTGAGTAAATCAAACACTCACCCCCAGTCAACAGATCTGGGTTTAATCCATCATCATTCTTTAGCTCACTCTACCACCCCAGTTCTGACATGGCCATATGCAAATCAGTCTGACCCTGTGCCTCATGGGAACAGTCCAGCCCGAAATGCCAAGCCATGTCTTCCCTGGATCGGAAACAAGCATCCTGGGACCGGTTTCAGGTTCATAACCCTAATCAGCCAGGCTATCTTGAATCCAGCGGCAAAGTGAGCAAGCGACCCACGTCTGGGCATCTCCTGCCAACTTAGGGCGTACAAAGCGATACCAAAGGGGATGATGGACGGAGCGTTTGATCAAATAAAACACTCAACCCCAGTCAACAGATCTGGGTTTAATCCATCATCATTCTTTAGCTCACTCCACCACTCCAGTTCAGACATGGCCATATGCAAATCAGTCTGACCCTGTGCATCATGGAAACAGTCCAGCCCGAACTGCCAAGCCATGTCTTCCCTGGACCGGAAACAAGCATCCTGGGACCGGTTTCGGGTTCATAACCCTCATCAGCCAGGCTATCTTGAATCCAGCGGCAAAGTGAGCGAGGGACCCACGTCTGGGCATACCCTACCAACTTAGGGCGAACAAAGCGATACCAAAGGGGATGATGGATGGAGCGTTTGAGCAAATAAAACACTCACCCCCAGTCAACAGATCTGGGTTTAATCCATCATCATTCTCTAGCTCACTCCACCACCCCAGTTCAGACATGGCCATATGCAAATCCGTCTGACCCTGTGCCTTATGGGAACAGTCCAGCCCGAACTGCCAAGCCATGTCTTCCCTGGATCGGAAACAAGCATCCTGGGACCGGTTTCGGGTTCATAGCCCTCATCAGCCAGGCTATCTTGAATCCAGTGGCAAAGTGAGCAAGGGACCGATGTCTGGGCAAACCCTGTCAACTTAGGGTGGACAAAGCGATACCAAAGGGGATGAGGGACGGAGCGTTTGAGCAAATCAAACACTCACCCCCAGTCGACAGATCTGGATTTAACCCATCATCATTCTTTAGCTCACTCCAGCACCCCAGTTCAGACATGGCCATATGCAACTCAGTCTGACCCTGTGCCTCATGGGAACCGTCCAGCCCGAACTGCCAAACCATGTCTTCCCTGAACTGGAAACAAGCATCCTGGGACCGGTTTCGGGTTCATAACCCTCATCAGCCAGGCTATCTTGAATCCAGTGGCAAAGTGAGCAAGGGACCCACGTCTGGGCATATCCTGCCAACTTAGGGCGTACAAAGCGATACCAAAGGGGATGATGGACGGAGCGTTTGAGCAAATCAAACACTCACCCTCAGTCAACAGATCCTGGATTTAATCCATCATCATTCTTTAGCTTACTCCACCACCCCAGTTCAGACATGGCCATATGCAAATCAGTCTGACCCTGTGCCTCATGGGAACAGTCCAGCCCGAACTGCCAAGCCATGTCTTCCCGGGATCGAAAACAAGCATCCTGGGACCGGTTTCAGGTTCATAACCCTCATCAGCCAGGCTATCTTGAATCCAGTGGCAAAGTGAGCTTGGGAACCACGTCTGGGCATACCCTGCCAACTTAGGGCGAACAAAGCAATACCAAAGGGGATGATGGATGGAGTGTTTGAGTAAATCAAACACTCACCCCCAGTCAACAGATCTGGGTTTAATCCATCATCATTCTTTAGCTCACTCTACCACCCCAGTTCTGACATGGCCATATGCAAATCAGTCTGACCCTGTGCCTCATGGGAACAGTCCAGCCCGAAATGCCAAGCCATGTCTTCCCTGGATCGGAAACAAGCATCCTGGGACCTGAGGTTCTGGACTTTTAAGAGTCCAGAGGTGTCAGGGAAACAACACCCGAAGACCCCTGAGTTCCTTCCTGTCTCGGTGCACAAATAAACAGAGACGCGGGTTTCTCGATGGTGGCGTCAGAGACCAAGATTTATTCACTGCAGGGACACATAAGTCATAGGAACCACACAGAGGCAGAATCTACGAGACTGTTCAAATTGCATTAAGTGGGTTGTTCCTTAAATAGACGGAAAATGTCTTTAGGCAACATTACACGAATATTTCTCATGCCCAACCCGGTATCCCAAACAAACAGTAAATAGACATCAAACAATAACTAGTCGTAGGTTTTCGGTATTCGATCAGGTCCCCTTGTCAGTTTTCCATTCTTTGCCCGATCCTCCCCATCATAAAAATCGTAACCTCCCCATTGTAAAAGCCCAGAAGGAGAGGAGCAGAGCCAGGTGCAAAGGATTGAAAAGTAGGATAAGAGGTGTTTATGGATCATAAACGGGCATGGCTACCGTCTTCGGCCTTTCAGTCAGGACAATGGACACGAGAACCAGTATAGCAGGACTGGCCTCAGGCAAGGGAGGCAGCTTGATTCTGCCTAGTCATGCAGCGTCAGCCTTTCTCGGGGCTCGAGCTTACGTATCCTTAACAAGGTGATTCTGCCGGGGTCATCGCCCGTTCATTGACTATGTGAGGGCAAGAAACAAAATGGATGCCGTAACTAAAATGGATGCCATGACTTAACAACAGAATGCCCTATTTCTCAGTGAATTCATGCTAGTTGCGCAGCGAAAACACTGTCATGCATATAATGGATCATTTACGGTTCATTGGTACCAAAATCGTGTCAGTACTACGATACCGAATACACGGGTTCGGATCGCTACACAACCTCAGACCGTCCTTTTGCCCTTACATAGGCAATAACTTACTCTATGTCAGAGTCCATTTCTATGTTCATCAGGTCACTGATATGTTGCTGAAGCATTACTCTATCCCGTGGCGTATCTCTAAAAACAGGTGGTCTTCTTACGCATGTCGAAACACAAAGGCTACATAAGGCAGGACCACACTGAACAATGAGACAGCACGAAAATAAAAATACCAACGCAACACCAGTGACTATCAGAACCTTCCATCCCCACGCAGATAACAGACTCCAGAACCATCCCATTAATGACCAGTCACCTTCCTCTACATGAATAGAGTCAGAGATTTTGTGTAACTTAGAGATGGCCTTATATACCGTTGGCGCATTATCTGGGATAAAAACACAGCAACTCGACTGGATCATCTTACATACCCCACCTCGATCTGCAAGTAACACATCAAGGACCATACGGTTCTGTAACGTCATGAGGCGATCCGCTTGAAGCTCAGCTGTCAGGTTACTAAGGGCACCCGCAGTTTCGGTGATAGTGGATTCAACTACCCGTGTTAGTTGACGTAAGTTTCTACTGTTGGCCATAGGCCCCCAGAATGGAAGGAAACCTTTGAAGAAGTCTCCTGCTTCTTGGCCAGCAGTATCTTCTTTACTGAAAACACCTCTCACAACTCTAGTTTTGTGATAGTCCGGTGCAGCAGTGTATGTCGGAGGTAACAGTTGAGCGATATAACATGAGCCTGAGAAGTCAGCAGGCAGCCATGTGTATGCTCTGTCTTTGCAAACAAAATAGGTGCCCTTAGCAGCTAAAAATGCAGGGGAAGACTGTGACGAGAAAACGTATGTTTCGATACAGTCACTCTTCCCTAGTCGAGCTTTCGGATTCCTCCCATTTCCTTGCAAACAGTGTCATACTTTAATCTCTGGGACCGCGTAGTGGACAGGGCCCCACCCCTGTCTATCCTGGTATTAGCGAACCGCAAATGGTTAATGCGGTATGTACAAGTGCTTTGTATAACGTTCGAGCTATGAATGCACTGCGCACACGTTATTCTGCATCACTACGCGGGTTCCATTTTGGAAGCGGTGGCCATCTTGTGATTGCCCTCACATAGGCTATAATGAAGCAAATACGGGCCTCACAGCACATTTGCCTTTCCATGACTCTTCTGTGACCTGGGCAGCTTGGCTCTGCTGCCCCAGGTCAAACTGGTCTCACGAGCTCCCCTTCCTCCGGCCACCTGTGATTAGCATCAGGGCTTGACACGCCATAAAGTCCTTTTATCCCACACAAGCCTCTGGCTAATCTCTTTCACACCTGACTGTTCCTGCTTTATGACTTGTTTCTATCAACAGAAGCTGCCCGTATTTTATTGGGGCCTATCGATATCTGATGTGGGATCTGAACCTTGCTGTGTAAATAATTGTGGGCTGGCTTAACTGGAATGTGGGATGGTCATCATGACTCTGCTCTTTCGTTTGAAATGTACACTTGTATATTGCCGTATCATAAACCTAGGAATGTATGCCTGAAGCAGGAAAAAGTGTATTTAAGAAGAAGTCCGTTTCTATGATTTTCAGCAGTCTCCTGAGAACATACACGCTGTTGTACTTCTAGGATACCTGTAATTGGTCTGCAGCCAATAAATGAATCTTTGACTTCACCCAGAAGACTCTGTGTTTCTGTAGGTCTGGAACAGGGAGAACCCAGAAGTCATAGGGTGTGTGCCCCTGCACCGCTGGGTTTAAAATACCCAGTACTTCAGTTTGGCGCCCAACTCGGGACGATTTCAGCGGTACCAGTCCAAGCCAGAGGTTCGTGAGGAGCTTCGTGTGGAAATTCCGGAGGAAGGCCGCCACTTCATCGACCCCTGCATGTCGACGTGGTCCAAAAGTCTTTTCTGCGAGGTTCTCCGCGTCCCGACGGCTACGAAGGACTGCTGCCCTGATTAATCGACCTGTTTTGGACCCTTGACGAGTTTTGATAGAGCGAAACAATCGAGAGAGTCTTCTGGTGACGCCATTGATCATCAATATTCAGTTAAGTATAAGTGGAGCGTCTCCCATTTGTTTGGTATCACTCGGGATCGTTTTGATTTGGAAATTTGGAGTTTGCAAACGCCAAAGCCAGAGGACTCGTGTATTCACGAGACTATCGTAATCGATAATCCTTTGACGTTTGGATCTAGACTAGTGAGCGAAGATGCCTGGTTCTAGAATATTTGGTAGATTGTTTTGTTTGGGTTGTGGAAGAGATTTCCAGCTGGAGGAATCATGTCCGGTTCCTCCGGTTGGAACTCCAACTTATGAGCTCTATGTAAAACATGGCGTAGGCCCCATTGCATATAACGAAGTATGGATCCACTACACCAGAAAAGACGGTGTTTTAAAATGGCCCCAAAATGGTAGTTTCGATACTGATATTTTAGATAATTTGGAAATTAAATTGTTTAAAAAGAAAGCCCGGCCGGCGATGTTTAATTCTTTCCGCTTATGGCGGAAGGAAGCCAAACAGAAGGAAATTAAGCTAGCGAAAAAGAATAAGAGAGAGAAAGGTATGACAGTAATGCAAGCAGCTGTACAATTCAAGGACAATGAGGAGGAGCAGATGAATGAGCAATTGCACAGACAGCGTAAGTTAGGGATCGACAAATGTTACCCAGCTTTACCGCACTCTAAGCAGAATTAATTAGAAGACAAGGAGAAAGATCCCCTGATGTCGCATTTGTTGAGTTCGCCACCCCCGTATGCTCAAAATGCCACGGCGCCTCCCCAGCTTGTGAATATGCCACCTCCAGTTAATATACTGCAAGCCTTGCCGCTACCGCCAGCTGCTCCGCAGCCGGCTCCTATCCCTATAGCGCAGCCCTCTCAAGGGCCGCCAGTTGTGTTTCCAACTGCCCCCGCGCTTCCTGCGACTTTGTCTAATTCAGCAGCTGCCTCCCCTGACACTCTTCCTTGCACCACTCCAGTACCTGTTTCTGCATCCTCTTTTCTCCCCTCTGTTTATCCCCCTGTTTTCGCCTCAACTTCTCCTTCAGCGCGACAGCGTTTAGCTAATGTGGTTACTACGTTAATGTTGCCTCTCTTTGAGTCATCCGGTGCGACTCCTGGCTTACAGCGTAAGCAATTGCGCAGTCAATTGCCTAACCCCGATGAGAAAAAGGTAATAGATCGCATGGCGCGTAGATGGATTGTTTTCCCTTCACTATATGATGTGGAATCAGTTGTCAACGTTTTCCATCAATGGGATGCCCCAAAACAGAGGTATGTCTTTGAGAAAATGTGTGAAATTCTCTGTGAGGAATTGGATGATAGTGGTAAAGACCCAAGCCCGCAGGAGTTGTGTCGAGTAAGATTTGATTTTGGAACTGGTACCATTGTGGATCGCGATGTAGATAAAGCAGTTGCGGTTGTATTATCCTTCAGGAATGATGATTGTCAACAGTCATTGTTTGAACCTGATGTCCCTGTGGGAAAAAGGGTAAAAGCACGCCAATATCCGATGCGTGAGGTTCCCCCAGTTTGGAGACCTGCTGAACCAAATGCTAACCCACCTGTCTTAGCACATTTTCAGCGTATTTGGGTACATGTTCCATGGAAAAGATCTGAGGTGTTAGCACTTAAGCAGACATTGCCTGATCCCCGTAAAAACCCTACCGGTTATTATAAGGAGTTGTCACAAACTGCAGAATCCTGTGTAATGAATCTGGCTGACATAGATATGCTGTTTGGGAATGTGGTTCCACAGCCTTTGTGGGGATCCATTCGTAATACGGATCATGCTGCAGAACTAGGGGACACATGGGCTAACATCATCGCTGCTGACGCTAGACAGATTGGTGGCGCGAAACCAGAGCCTTTAATAGCAGAACTCCCTGGTAGAATTATCACGTATATGAAGACAATAATGCCCGCGATGCGCGTAAATTGGGATAAGCTATCTGCATGCAAGCAGAAGAAAGATGAGACAGTGTCAGACTTCTTTACCAGGTTTGAAGAAACGTTTATTGACCACAGTGGGCAAGATATGAGTACTGAGGGTGGCCAACGGTTATTTGTGGATAAATTTGTGCAGAATTTACTTCCTGACCTGTGTAAAAAGTTAAAAGATTCAGAAAGTTCTTGGGCTGTTTCCTCTTCAGCGCAAATACTGGCTACTGCACAGTATTATGAAAACAGAGATAAAGACGAGAAAGATAGAACAGAAAAGAAAACGAAAGAACTAAAAACAAAGGTCCTTTTACAGCAGGCCTATCCGCCACGTGGAGGTCAGAATAATTATAGGCAACCCCAAGGTGTCTATCACCAACCCCAACAATTTCAGAACAATCAGCAAATGAATGGGTATTATCAACCACGTGTACCTGTAGGTCCCAACCAATGTTCATACTGTAAAGAGGAAGGTCATTTTAAATATAGTTGCCCTAAATTGATGCAGCGTAACGGCAATATGTATGGCGCAAGAGGGAGGGGTGGTCAGCAAGCTCCTAGAGGCAGAGGGCGTGGAAATGTTCCCCAGAACGCGCGTCCTCTTTTGCCTCAAAATACCATCAATAGCTTTGATCAGCAAGCCAACGCGACTAGTAATACAGTTCAGTACTACAATAATGATTATTATGCAGAGGACGGCGATGCAGAAAATAATGATTACTAGGACAGCCATAGACAGAGAGAGGGAGTTGTTTCAGTGCCAGTGGATCAGAGCGGACCGTATGTTGAGGTGACCACAGCAAATGTAACGGAGCCCTTTCTGCTAGACACTGGTGCTGCAAAGAGTTCAATCATGCATTCAAAACTCCCTGGCGCACCTTTGTTTGGCGAGATAAATGTTTCAGTAGGTTTTTCTGGCGCCCCAGTTAGGAACCCGATTTCTAGTCCCATGTCACTTTCTATTGGACCTTGCGAGCTGAAAGCACCCCTGATCCTAACAACAGGTTGTGGTGAAAATTTGCTAGGGTTAGATTTGTTAAAAAGATTGCATGCTACACTGTATTGTTCACCGTCGGGAGTACAACTTACATTAGGCAGGAAAGTTATTTCCCCGATGTACTTGTCTAAAAATACAATGCCGCCTGAATTGTCACCCCTTCCGGATGTCCTTTGGGCTACTGGTCCCAATGATGTGGGTCTCTTGGAAATACCACCATATGTGGTCACTTTAAAAGCCAATGTCAGACTGCCACGTATTCCCCAGTACAAGATCTCTAATGAAGGCCAGAAAGCATTGTTAGACATTGTCAGCGACTTGATTAATAAGGGTGTAATTGAAGAGACAAGAGGCAACGTTTGCAATAGTCCGATTTTACCTGTCTTAAAACGAACGGACCCTTCACAGCCACCTGTTTACAGATTTGTGATTGATCTTAGAGAGGTTAATAAGATTGTTGTGCCACAGTTTCCAGTTGTCCCTGATATAACTGCCTTGTTAACGATGATTCCAGCCTCTGCTGCATGGTTTTCAGTGATCTATTTAAAGAATGCTTTCTTTAGCATCCCAATTGCAGAGGAGAGCAGAGACATTTTTGGCTTCAGTCTGGGAGGCCGAAGCTTCCGCTTCAAACGCGCTCCCCAGGGCTACTGTGAAAGTCCATCAATATACAGCCAAGCTTTGAAAGCGCAGCTTGATGCACTTGTTTTACCTAGTGGCGCTATCCTGATTCAGTACGTTGACGATTTACTAATTGCCGCGGATACTGAGAAGATCTGCAAAGAAGCCACATTATCATTGTTGCGTCATTTATCTGCTTTCCATCACAAAGTGTCTCTCTCAAAGCTGCAATATTGTCGACAAGAAGTGACCTACTTAGGTCATCTCTTATCGAAGGAGGGAAGGAAACTGACCCCAGAAAGAATTCAAGCCATTGCACAGTTGAGTGTGCCAAGAACACAGAGAGAAGTACGTGCTTTCTTGGGCATTACCTCATACTGTAGGCACTGGATCCCAAATTTTTCCTTGTTGGCAAAACCTTTGTTAGCATTAACATGCAAAGACACACCGAATCCTATCCCATGGTCTGAAGAGTGCCAGAAAAGTTTTGTGGAATTGCGCAATGCATTATGTTCAGCTCCTGTGTTGGGTACCCCTGACTACAGCAAGCCTTTTACATTGTATGTTCACGAGAAAGATGGTTGTGCATTATCAGTGTTAACACAGCCTTTTGGCGACAGACCGCGCCCATGCGCATATTTTTCATCAACCTTGGACCCTGTAGCGAGGGCATTGCCAAGCTGTCTGAGAGCGACAGCTGCTGCAGCTATGTCTATCCGACAATCTGCTGGTCTGGTAATGGACAACACATTGATCGTTATGGTTCCACATGCTGTAGACACATTATTAAACAGAACCAAGACACAACACTTGACTAGTGCGCGATTATCAGGCTATGAGCTCACACTGTTAGCAAATCACATACACATAAAGAGATGCAACACGCTGAATCCAGCTACGTTATTGTCAAATCCAGCAGACCTAGATGAGATTGAGCAACATGACTGTCTGTTCAGAACAGAAGAAGAGACGAAAGGGAGAGTAGATCTAAAAGATACTCCCCTGACTGAGTGTGATGGTACTTTATGGGTGTATGGTTCGTGTTTCAAGCTCCCTAATGGTGACACGACTGCTGCATATGCTATCACGACTTTACACACGGTTGTGGAAACTGCACGAGTGCCACATAATTCGGCCCAAGCAGCAGAATTAATCGCCCTCACAAGAGCATGCGTGTTGTCTGAAGGAATGAGAGTGAATATATACACCGATAGCCAGTACGCCTTTGGCGTGGCTCAAAGTTTTGGGCGATTGTGGAAAGAACGTGGGTTCCTGACGTCGCATGGAGCTAAAATTCAGAATGGCAAGTTGGTGAATGATCTCCTTGAGTCACTGACAGTGCGCACAGGAAAATCACAGATGATGTTGGACGTGGGAATACGTTTGCTGATGAGATCGCGAAAGAAACAGCACAGAATGTAAAGACTAGAATGTATGTTGCAGGCCCCGCAAGATGGGTTGATGATGTTGGAATGTGTGAAAACACGATAGAGAGTGTGAAGTCCCTTCAAGCTGAAGCTACAGAGAAAGAATTAAGCAAGTGGAGAGAAAGTGTGGGTAAGTTGGATGAGAATGGTTGTTGGATTGATCTGACAGAACATAGGCGATGGTTGTTACCTGATGCATATGTGCTTCCAGTGGTTACTATGGCACATGGAATGGCACACATCAGTACGAAAGGAATCTGTAAGTTGTTGGCTCCAGTATGGCAGAATGCTGGAATTCCCAATTGTGCAGAGAATGTGGTCAAGAATTGTATGGTATGTCTGAAGTATAACCCTGGTAGGGGAACCCCAACTCCAGCTGGTCATTTTGCACCCCCATCATACCCATTTGAAGTTTTGCAGCTGGACTTTATCCACATGGAAAGGTGCAACAACCTGAAATATGTATTGGTGGTTGTCTGCGCTTTTTCAAAATGGGTAGAGGCCTATCCTCTAAAGGATAACACTGCCCTATCCACAGCCAAAGCCCTTGTGAAAGAATTCTTCCCTAGGTTTGGAATGCCAAGAATGGTGTGGTGTGTTAATGGAAGTGAGTTTGTGGGTAAAGTGATGAAGAATGTGTGTGAGGGGCTAGGTATTAAGCAGAAGTTCCACGCTGCAAATCACCCCCAATCAGCTGGATTAGTAGAGCGCTACAACGGCGCTCTAAAACTTAAACTGGCCAAAATCCAGGCGAGCACCGGTCTTAAATGGCCTGATGCTCTGCCTTTAGCACTCCTGTCCACCAGAATGACCGTACACTCACGAGTGGGACTTAGTCCTTACGAAGTGGTTTTTGGCCGCCCGGCCAACGTATGGGGTGTACCAAGGCCTACGAAATTCAGTGAGATCGAGCATCCAGTACTACTCGATTACTTGTATGATTTGACTGTTAAACTACGTGTTTTACATCAACAGGTGCATGATACTCTTCCCCAAACTTCTGAAACTCCTGGACACCCTATCAACCCTGGCACATGGGTGCTGATTAGAAATTTCCAGCGCAAGATCAACGACGAGCCTCGTTGGATCGGCCCCCACCTTGTACTTCTGTCAACGAGATCAGCGGTTCGGGTGAAAGGGAGAAAGAATTGGGTCCATGGCACCCACTGCAAGGTAGTCCCCTTGCCCCTGCCATATGACCAGTGGGTCCAGGAGGGTATCGCCGACTCTGAAACAGACACTGTACCTCGTTTTGTACCATTCAGTGATGCACGCATAAAAGGCACAGTTTCAGACCAAGAGAGTAACGATATTTTGCAAGAAGCTGTGCCACCATCAAGTCGATTGGACACCACAGAGCCTGAACTTTTGTTCCAGGATCAAACAGCACCTGGCCGTCTCCGCTATAATTTGAGACCAAGGCCTATGGACAAATAAAGATTTCCTTACTATTTTTTCTTTTTGACATTATAAGCTCTCCCATCAGAAGGACTTTCTTGATTTTTGTTTTTCGAACCACCATCCGGGTTCAGCCGCAGGGTCGCGGTGCCAAGACTTTGGGGTACAGGCCGAAGACGTTAGGTCAACGGTTCTGGTTGGTCTAGGGCGTTTCCCTGGACTGACAGGCGTACTCCTTAGCAGAAGAAACTCATCCGCCGCGAGCGGCCCGATTAGAGGATGGAGTTTTTTAAGATGGAGAGACCCGTTGAGGAAATGAACTTTAAAGCAAGGATGTGTAAAACTATAAAGAGTAAATGTTTTGTATTTTTGTGCCTATTTATACTATGTAGTATAATAATGTTCATCGTTGGATTTGTATTTTTCTCCTCTCAAAAGCCCATTGCACCCACTGTACAGCGTATACCTCTTTCTACTGCCTCCTCACACTCTTTTCACCCTCTGCCTGAACATGAACAAACCAGACGATCAGAGTTTGTAAATAACTCGTTTATTCAGCTCTTGCACCAACACCAACTAGTAATTAATACAACCAATTGCTGGGTGTGTGGGTTAATGCCACATACCATTAATAAGGGTATTCCCTATTTGGTGCTGCCATTTAGTTACAATGGATCGTCATGGGCATTCCAGACCATGTTTCTCTATGCTCTAGATACGTAATCCCCGCGACAACCGCGTTCCATCAGACCTATCACCAATAATAAGGCTTTGATGAAAGGAGTTGCCGATATGAGCAGAGATATCGATGCATACTCATCCATACCCAAGGAAGAATTAAGACCTTATGTAGGATGGAACGCAACGGGGTATAGTATTAGTCTGGGTGAAAGACAGCGAAAAATTTCATCCCCAATCTGGGTCGTACCCCACATAGGTCGGTTCTGCTTACAAGGTAATGGTCAGAATCCTAGAGCTCAACTGGGGGAAAGTGACTGTACTGAAACGTACACTTTCCCATCACAGTTTTCTCCTGCGTTTTTGGCTGCCAAGGGCACATATTTCATCTGCAAAGATCGAGCATATACATGGTTGCCCCCTGATTTCTCGGGCACATGTTATATTGCGAACTTGCTACCGCTGACATTTACTGCTGCCTCTAACTATCACAAGACCAGAGTTGTGAGAGGCGTGATTAGTAAAGAGGATACTGCCGGTCAGGAAGCGGGAGACTTCTTCTTGGGTTTCCTGCCGTTTTGGGGACCTATGGTAAATAGTAGGAACCTGAGACAACTAACTCGTGTGGTTGAATCCACTGTTAATGTTACGGCTGGTGCCCTTGGTAATTTGACAGCTGAGCTCCAAGCGGATCGCCTTATGACTTTGCAGAACCGCATGGTTCTAGACGTTATTCTTGCAGACCGCGGTGGGGTATGTAAGGTTATCCAATCCAGTTGTTGCATTTTCATACCAGATAACGCTCCAACAGTCTATCAAGCCATCTCCAGACTCCATAAAATATCTGAGTCCATACACGTGGATAAAGGAGCTTGGTCACTGGTGGGGTGGTTCTGGGAACTGATATCTGCCTGGGGTTGGAAAGTTCTGATGGTCATTGGAATGATCTTAGCCATTCTTTTCCTGTTCTGTCTGTGCATACAGTGTGCTCCTGCGATATGTGGCCTCTGTGCTACCTTATGTGTAAGGAAACTTGTATCGAGGGACGAGCTAAGTAATAGGATGATGCTACAGCAACATCTCCATGACTTTGTGGACATTGACCTAGACTCGGATTAAGATGAGTATAGTGATTGCCTATGTAAGGGCAAAAGGAGGGTCTGTCGTACTTTAATCTCTGGGACCGCGTAGGGGACAGGGCCCCACCCCTGTCTATCCTGGTATTAGCGAACCGCAAATGGTTAATGCGGTATGTACAAGTGCTTTGTATAACGTTCGAGCTATGAATGCACTGCGTACACGTTATTCTGCATCACTACGCGGGTTCCATTTTGGAAGCGGTGGCCATCTTGTGATTGCCCTCACATAGGCTATAATGAAGCAAATACGGGCCTCACAGCACATTTGCCTTTCCATGACTCTTCTGTGACCTGGGCAGCTTGGCTCTGCTGCCCCAGGTCAAACTGGTCTCACGAGCTCCCCTTCCTCCGGCCACCTGTGATTAGCATCAGGGCTTGACACGCCATAAAGTCCTTTTATCCCACACAAGCCTCACACCTGACTGTTCCTGCTTTATGACTTGTTTCTATCAACAGGAGCTGCCCGTGTTTTATTGGGGCCTATCGATATCTGATGTGGGATCTGAACCTTGCTGTGTAAATAATTGTGGGCTGGCTTAACTGGAATGTGGGATGGTCATCATGACTCTGCTCTTTCGTTTGAAATGTACACTTGTATATTGCCGTATCATAAACCTAGGAATGTATGCCTGAAGCAGGAAAAAGTGTATTTAAGAAGAAGTCCGTTTCTATGATTTTCAGCAGTCTCCTGAGAACATACACGCTGTTGTACTTCTAGGATACCTGTAATTGGTCTGCAGCCAATAAATGAATCTTTGACTTCACCCAGAAGACTCTGTGTTTCTGTAGATCTGGAACAGGGAGAACCCAGAAGTCATAGGGTGTGTGCCCCTGCACCGCTGGGTTTAAAATACCCAGTACTTCAACAGACCTGACCTTGGTGGGGTACGACCCAGATCGGAGTCGAGCTTTTACGTTTGTTCTCACCCAAAGTAATGCCATATTCCGTAACATTCCAACCCATGTAAACTCGCAATTCATCCTTGGGAATGAACGGAGTGTTATTGACGTCTCTAACCATGTCAGTGATTCCTTTTACCAAGGCTCTATTAGCGGAGTTATACCTAGTGGAACGCGGAGGTCGTGGAGGATAGGTCTCTAGGGCATAAGCGAACATGGTCTGAAATGCCCAGAATGATCCATTATAACTAAAGGGCAGAACCAGATAAGGGATGCCCTTGTCCATGGTATGTGGTATCAAGCCACACACCCAGCAGTTTGTTGTGTTAACCACTAGTTGATGTTGGTGCAAGAGCTGAATGAAAGTGTTATTTATAAACTCAGAGCGTCGAGCTTGCTCGTGGGCAGGAAAAGGATGGAAAGAATGAAGAGAAACAACAGTCGGAGAAACGGGAACATGGGGAGATACTGTAGATGTAACAGGTGTAAAGATCAACTGAATACCAAAAATAATTCCGCCTACCAAAGTTATTAAAACAATCAGAAGTGTCAGAGCACATTGCATTAGAAAACATTTGCTATACAATATGTCATATAGTTTTGTCTTGTGCACTTTTATGACGTTAACCCGTCGCAGTTCAGGAAGCTCCATCTTCTACAACCGTTCGCAACGGATGGTTTGTACCTGTTAAAAAATTGCCTCTGTCTACCCTGGGAGTTCCCAAAGTAAACAGAAGAAACCGACCTTGTGTCTGGTTCCCTGCAAATTAAAACAAGGCACACGTTACGACCCTACGGTAACCCAGACGGCAAGGTGAGAGAACAACAAAAACAAAAAGATAAAAATTTAGAGCAAACTTCCTGACTGAATGGAATGCGATAAGATCAAAACAGTTTTCAAACAGAAAGGTAATTATGCAATGTCATTAGTTCATAGCATGAGAACGTAGATTATATTTGTACTTCCCGGGTCTTGTCTGATCTTGGAATAGCTGGTCTACAGGTGCAGAAATGTTCGACTCCACAGGTGACAAATGTTCACTTTGTACAACACTCTGTCCAAAGTTCAAAGGAGCGGTTCCTGCTGAGGTGTCAGAGTTCTGCGTTTCAGTTCGTGGGTCCGTTATGTACTCTGCATCACTGAAAGGGATGAGCCTAGGAACAGGTTCTGTCTCGGATACACCAAATCCCTGTCTAACCCAGTTGTCAGAGGGGAGTGGGAGAGGGACACGCTTCGTATGGCATGCGTGCACCCAATTCTTCCTTCCAGCTAGGTGTACAGCAGTTCTCGTTGTTAGGAGCACTTGGAACGGGCCCACGAATCTTGGCTGGAGGTTCCGGGTTCGCTCAAAATTCCGCACCACCACTTGGTCACCTGGTTTCAACGTGTGGCCTGGACTCTCTGGCAGTTTAGGCAAGGATTCGAATACCTGTTGATGAATAAGGCTTAGTTTAGCAGTCAGGTCATAAAGATAATCAATCAACATTGGATATTCGATCTGTTTGAATTCCTTTGGCCTAGGGACTCCCCAAACATTAGCAGGACGACCGAACACAATCTCATATGGGCTAAGCCCTACTCGAGAGTGTACAGTCGCTCTGGTGGACAGTAGAGCTAAAGGCAGTGCATCTGGCCAAGATAGACCAGTGGAAGCTTGAATTTTAGCAAGTTTCAGCTTCAGGGTACCATTGTACCCTTCAACCAAACCTGCTGACTGTGGGTGATTCGCACTGTGGAATTTCTGGGTGATACCCAGACCCGTACACACACTCTTCATGACTTTCCCTACAAACTCACTTCCATTGTCCGACCAAACAATCCGTGGCATACCATACCTGGGGAAGTATTCTTTGAGGAGGATTTTGGCAGTGGACATAGCAGTGTTATCCTTTAATGGATATGCCTCAATCCATCTTGAAAAGGCACAGACTACCACTAGGACATATTTAAGATTGTTACACCTGTCCATGTGGATAAAATCCAACTGAATCACTTCAAAGGGACAAGAAGGGGGAGCAAAATGACCAGTTGGGGTTGGGGTTCCCTTGCCAGGATTATGCATCAGGCATATCATGCAGTTTTTCACCACTCTTTCCGCACACTTAGTAATTCCATCATTCTTCCATACTGGAGCTAACATTTTACAGATCCCTTTCGAACTGATGTGCGCCGCTCCATGCGCCATCGTGACTACTGCGAGCACATATGCATCAGGTAACATCCAACGCTGCTGTTCAGACAAATCAACCCAACATCCACTTGAATCCATTTTACCCGTTTTCTCCTTCCATTCATTCTTCTCATTTTCAGTTGCTTCATTCTGGATTGCCTTTACACTTTCAATCGTATTCTCACACATCCCTGATTCAGCAATCCATCTTGCAGACGTTGCAACGTACATTCGGCTCGTCATGTTCTTGGCCGTTTCTTTGGCGACCTCATCAGCGAACGCATTCCCACGGCCAACATCATCCGTAATCTTTCGATGTGCACTGCACTTCACAATCGCAACTTCATTCGGTAGGGTCAGAGATTCCAATAGATCGCTGACTAACTGTCCATGTTGGATCTTAGTCCCATGGGATGTGAGAAAACCTCTTTCTTTCCACAGACGTCCAAAACTATGTGCTACGCCGAAGGCGTATTGGCTATCAGTAAACACATTCACTCTCTTTCCCTCAGCTAAAACACACGCTCTTGTTAATGCAATTGATACTGCAGCTTGGGCAGAATTCTGACTTACTCTTGCGGTCTCAACAATCGTACTCAAAGTCGTAACTGCATACGCGGCCGTCACATCACCATTCTGTAGTTTAAAACATGACCCATCGACGTACAAAGTGCCATCTGGATCTAGTAACGGATTGTCTTTTAAATCAATCCTACCTTTTGTCTCTTCCTCAGTTCTGAAACAACAATCATGGGGCTCTGAATCACTCGACTCCTGAGTAGTCGGCAACAGCGTTGCTGGATTCAATATGTTGCATCGCTTGATCTGAATGTGACTTGCCAAAATCGTCAGCTCATAGCCTGATAGTCTAGCACTGGTGAGGTGCTGAGTTTTTGTTCGATTCATGAGTGTATCCACAGCATGTGGAACCATGACTACTAACATGTTGTTCATGACTAGTCCAGCAGACTGTCGAATAGACACTGCAGCTGCTGCTGTAGCTCTCAAACAACTTGGCAATGCTCTGGCTACCGGGTCTAATGTGGATGAGAAATATGCACAAGGCCGCTGTTTGTTACCAAATTGTTGCGTTAATACACTCAACGCACAACCTTCTCTTTCATGGACATATAAAGTAAACGGCTTACTGTAGTCAGGAGTACCCAACACAGGAGCTGAATACAGCGCATCACGTAAGTCGGAGAAGCTCTGTTGACATTCATCAGACCATGGCAAAGGGCTCGGAACACCTTTTCCAGTCAGGGCCACCAATGGTTTCGCCATGATAGAAAAATTTGGGATCCATTGCCTGCAGTATGACGTAATACCCAAAAACGCACGTACTTCTCTCTGTGTGCTTGGTACAGTCATCTGCGAAATTGCTTTGATTCTCTCTGGGGTCAACCTTCTTCCCTCCTTTGACAAAAGATGACCTAAGTAGGTCACTTCTTGGCAACAATATTGCAGTTTAGAAGGTGAAACCTTGTGATGTAAGTCTGACAAATGACGTAATAAAGAAATTGTAGCTATTTTGCAAGTTTCCTTGTCATCAGCAGCCAGTAAAAGATCATCTACATATTGGATCAGAGCAACACCAGGAGGAAGTACAAGAGCATCTAATTGACTCTTCAATGCTTGGCTGTAAATTGAAGGGCTCTCACAATAACCTTGTGGAGCGCGTTTGAATCTGAAACTGCGACCTCCTAAGGAGAAACCAAAAATGTCTCTACTTTCCTCGGCTATCGGAATGCTGAAGAAGGCATTCTTCAAGTCGATCACTGTAAACCATGAGGCTGAGGCAGGAATCAATGTCAATAATACAGTGATATCTGGTACCACAGGAAACTGCGGAATCACTATTTTGTTAACTTCTCTGAGGTCAATCACAAATCTGTAGATTGGAGGTTTAGACGGTTCAGACGGTTCAGTGCGTTTCCTCTATCACATCTTTCTGTATTAAGTCTTTCACAATCAGCAAGAGTGCACGTTCACCTTCATTCGAAATCCGATACTGTGGGATTCGTGGGAATCTAACATTCGCTTTCAGACTTACCACATAAGGGGGGATTTCCAAGAGGCCTACATCGTTAGGACCAGTCGCCCAAAGAGTATCAGGGAGAGAACGCAGCTCCGGTGGGAGCTTATCCATCGACATATACATTGGAGAGATGACTCTTTTGCCTAATGTGAGCTGTACTCCTGAAGGAGAACAGTACAGTGTCGCATGCAGGCGTTTCAACAGATCTAAACCAAGCAGATTCTCATTACAACCGGTTGTTAGGATAAGGGGTGCTTCTAGTTCGCATGGCCCAACAGAAATTGATAAAGGACTAGAAACAGGATTGTGAACAGGGGCGCCTGAGAAACCTACTGAAGTGTTCGTTAAGCCAGACAAAGGTGCGCCAGGGAGTTTCGCATGCATAATTGAACTTTTTGCCGCACCAGTATCCAACAGAAACGGTTCGACCACGCCTGATGTAACTACTGCGACATAAGGTCCACTCTGATCAACTGGAACTGATACTACTCCCTCTCTTTGCCTGTGGCTGTCCTAGTACTCGCTTCTCTGAATCTCTTCATTATGATCATAGTAATCTTCAACATGATACTGTGGAGATCTACCTAGTTGCGCAGGTTGTACATTTCGCTGATCGAAATAATTTGATGGGCGATCGGCCTGTGGTGTCATTGTACCACGTCCTCTACCTCTAGGAGCTTGCATAAACCCAACATTACCTCTCTGAGCTGGGACACCACTAGTCTGTGCGTGCAGTACCGGACACTCATTCTTATAATGACCCTCCTTTTTACAATAGGCACACTGATTCCATGCTAACTGTTGTCGGGAAAAACCATAATTAAATCTTTGGGACGTCCCTTGATGGAATTGTGGCTGTTGCTGAAACTGGGGTCGCTGCTGTGAATCTGACTGATTTGAGCGAGGCGGGTACGCCTGTTGCAATAGTACTTTAGTCTTCAAATCTTTTGTCTTCTTTTCTGACTTTTCCTTCTCTTCTTTCTCTCTATTCTCGTAATACTGAGCAGTTGCAAGTATCTGTGCTGTCGTCGACACTGCCCATGCACTTTCAGAATCCTTTAACTTGTTACTAAGCTCAGGTAGTAAATTAAACACAAACTTGTCGACAAACAACCTCTGGCCTCCCTCAGTACTCATATCTTGCCCACTGTGGTCTACGAAGGTCTCTTCAAATCTAGTGAAAAAGTCAGAGACGCTTTCGTCCTTCTTTTGCTTGCATGCCGATAGTTTATCCCAATTAACTCGTAACGCTGGCATCAGCGTTTTCATCAGATTAATTATTCTGCCAGGTAAGGCAGCAATCAGAGGTTCAGGTTTAGCACCGCCAACTTGTTGCGCATCTGCTGCTACAATAGCTGGCCAATCACCTCCTAGGGCGACTGGGTGGTTCTCTTGCCGAATCTTGGCCCATATAGGCTGTGGCACTACATTGCCAAATAGCATTTCAATGTCTGCCAAATTCATGACACACGCTTGAACTGTCTGTGTTAACTCTTTATAATAACCAGCAGGGTTTTTACGCGGGTCCGGCAGCGCTTGTTTTACTGCTAATACTTCGGCCCGCTTCCAAGGGATGTGTATCCACACTCTCTGGAATTGTGCCGGAGCAGCTGCAATATCATTAGCCCCATCAGCTTGAACTGCATCACGCCATATCGGTGGAACTTCCCTCATCGGATATTGACCTCGTCTTTTCCTAGTAATCGGTGAACCATCAGGGTCCCTTGGCGCTCGAAGAGGGGAATCATCCCTATAAGCTAAAATCAGTTCTATCGCTTCCCTTACTTCTGAACCTATCACCATTCCTGCGGCAAATTTCTGCTGAACATTTATCAGATCAGAGGGGACGGAATCTAAGTCATCATCTTCCCATTCCTCACGCACAAGAGAACACATCACGTCAAAAACATAACGTTGAGTTGGTTCATTCCATTGCATAAAGGTACCTAACACTCTTCGTGCATCATACTTCGCAGCTTTCGACATCCACCTAAGAGCTGTCGAATTTAACATTTCTCGTTCCTGGGGACCAGGAAGCTGGCTACGTCTCTGTATAGAGTCAGAAACGGGGGTCCCAATTAAAGACCTGTAGAGAGGAGTTAAGATATGAGTTACAGAGTCGGTTATTTTCCGACGAACGGAAAGCGGAGTCAGAATGTTCACAGGGTTTGGGAACAGGGCAGCTGGAGCAGATGAAATAGTAAGGGTGGGAGTAGCAGGTAAAGCAGTTTGCGAAATGACAGGCAAAGGCGGAACAGGCGACCCAGGAAGAGGGGGTGCCGAAGGAACATTAACCACGGGAAGGACAGGAGCTGGAATCAAAGGAAGTGGAGCAACTATTCCAGGCTGACCAGCAGCTGGCTGTACAACAGGTAGTAACTGTGGTGCTGTAATACCCTGTGCATACGGTGGAGGTGAATTCAACAGGTAAGACAACAGAGGATCCTTTTCATGGTCCTCTATCGGCTTAGTAGGACAAGATGGCAATACAGGGTAACATTTATCAATTGCCAAATTATATTTTCTATTCGCCATCTCCATTGCTTTCTCAGTCTCGTTGACATGCAGCTGCCTAGCAGACTCCATTAAAGTCAACCCTTTCTCTTTCTGTTCTTTCTTCGTCTTCCTAATTTCTCTCTGTTTGGCTTCTTTACGCCATACGCGAAAAGAATCAAACATTGCCGGCCGGGCTTTTCTTTTAAACAACTTCATTTCTAGATTGTCTAGAATTTCGCTTTCGAAGCTACCATGCGGTGGCCAACTAAGGACATCATCTTTTCTGGTATAACGGACCCATACTTCATTATACGAAATAGGACCTACACCGTGTTTACAATAGAGCTCATATGTAGGAGTTCCAATCGGAGGAACCGAACACAAATCCTCCAACCGCGAATCCCCGTTGCAACGTAATCAGGACAGGAAACAATTACTACTGTTAGTCATGACAAACAAAGACAAATTCCAACCAAAATGCGCAGGGAACTTAGGCCTACCAAAATGAACCAATACCAAAACAAAGATTATCTAAACAAGAGCAACCAATGATAATCTACGAATTAAACCAGAGCAACAAAGAACAACCAAACTGAGCGTAACCCACTTAATACTTAACTGAAATGTGGAAGACGTCACCAAGGAGAACCCGTCTACGTCTCGCCGTACTAAGGTCTGCACCTCGGGTCCAAGACAGGGCGACAGTCAGGGTAGCGGTCCTCTGTAGCCGTCTGGGAACGGGAACCCTCATGGAAGAGATCGTCGGGCCACTTTTACGACATGCAGGGATCGATGAAGCGGGGTACCTCCCTCCGGAATCTTCACACGAAACTCCTCGAACTTTTCAGGCTTTGGACCGGTATCGGATGACGTCGCCCCACGTTGGGTGCCAATTTGAGGTTCTGGACTTTTAAGAGTCCAGAGGTGTCAGGGAAACAACACCCGAAGACCCCTGAGTTCCTTCCTGTCTCGGTGCACAAATAAACAGAGACGCGGGTTTCTCGATGGTGGCGTCAGAGACCAAGATTTATTCACTGCAGGGACACAGAAGTCATAGGAACCACACAGAGGCAGAATCTACGAGACTGTTCAAATTGCATTAAGTGGGTTGTTCCTTAAATACACGAAAAATGTCTTTAGGCAACATTACACGAATATTTCTCATGCCCAACCCGGTATCCCAAACAAACAGTAAATAGACATCAAACAATAACTAGTCGTAGGTTTTCGGTATTCGATCAGGTCCCCTTGTCAGTTTTCCATTCTTTGCCCGATCCTCCCCATCATAAAAATCGTAACCTCCCCATTGTAAAAGCCCAGAAGGAGAGGAGCAGAGCCAGGTGCAAAGGATTGAAAAGTAGGAGAAGAGGTGTTTATGGATCATAAACGGGCATGGCTACCGTCTTCGGCCTTTCAGTCAGGACAATGGACACGAGAACCGGTATAGCAGGACTGGCCTCAGGCAAGGGAGGCAGCTTGATTCTGCCTAGTCATGCAGCGACAGCCTTTCTCGGGGCTCGAGCTTACGTATCCTTAATAAGGTGATTCTGCCGGGGTCATCGCCCGTTCATTGACTATGTGAGGGCAAGAAACAAAATGGATGCCGTAACTAAAATGGATGCCATGACTTAACAACAGAATGCCCTATTTCTCAGTGAATTCATGCTAGTTGCGCAGCGAAAACACTGTCATGCATATAATGGATCATTTACGGTTCATTGGTACCAAAATCGTGTCAGTACTACGACACCGAATACACGGGTTCGGATCGCTACAGAACCTCAGACCGGTTTCAGGTTCATAACCCTCATCAGCCAGGCTATCTTGAATCCAGTGGCAAAGTGAGCAAGGGACCCACGTCTGGGCATACCCTGTCAACTTAGGGCGAACAAAGCGATACCAAAGAGGATGAGGGACGGAGCGTTTGAGCAAATCAAACACTCACCCCCAGTCAACAGATCTGGGTTTAATCCATCATCATTCTTTAGCTCACTCCACCACTCCAGTTCAGACATGGCTATATGCAACTCAGTCTGACCCTGTGCTTCATGGGAACAGACCAGCCCGAACTGCCAAACCATGTCTTCCCTGGACTGGAAACAAGCATCCTGGGACCGGTTTCGGGTTCATAACCCTCATCAGCCAGGCTATCTTGAATCCAGCGGCAAAGTGAGCAAGGGACCCACGTCTGGGCATCTCCTGCCAACTTAGGGCGTACAAAGCGATACCAAAGGGGATGATGGACGGAGCATTTGAGCAAATAAAACACTCAACCCCAGCCAACAGATCTGGGTTTAATCCATCATCATTCTCTAGCTCACTCCACCACCCCAGATCAGACATGGCCATATGCAAATCAGTCTGACCCTGTGCCTCATGGGAACAGTCCAGCCCGAACTGCCAAGCCATGTCTTCCCTGGATCGGAAACAAGCATCCTGGGACCGGTTTCAGGTTCATCACCCTCATCAGCCAGGCTATCTTGAATCCAGTGGCAAAGTGAGCTTGGGAACCACGTCTGGGCATACCCTGCCAACTTAGGGCGAACAAAACGATACCAAATGGGATGATGGACGGAACGTTTGAGCAAATTAAACACTCACCCCCAGTCAACAGATCTGGGTTTAATCCATCATCATTCTCTAGCTCACTCCACCACCCCAGATCAGATATGGCCATATGCAAATCAGTCTGACCCTGTGCCTTATGGTAACAGTCCAGCCCGAACTGCCAAGCCATGTCTTCCCTGGATCGGAAACAAGCATCCTGGCACCGGTTTCAGGTTCATAACCCTCATCAGCCAGGCTATCTTGAATCCAGAGGCAAAGTGAGCAAGGGACCGATGTCTGGGCAAACCCTGTCAACTTAGGGCGGACAAAGCGATACCAAAGGGGATGGGGGACGGAGCGTTTGAGCAAATCAAACACTCACCCCCAGTCAACAGATCAGGGTTTAATCCATCATCATTCTTTAGCTCACTCCACCACCCCAGTTCAGACATGGCCATATGCAACTCAGTCTCACCCTGTGCCTAAAGGGAACAGTCCAGCCCGAACTGCCAAACCATGTCTTCCCTGGACTGGAAACAAGCATCCTGGGACAGGTTTCGGGTTCATAACCCTCATCAGCCAGGCTATCTTGAATCCAGTGGCAAAGTGAGCAAGGGACCCACGTCTGGGCATATCCTGCCAACTCAGGGCGTACAAAGCTATACCAAAGGGGATGATGGACGGAGCGTTTGAGCAAATCAAACACTCACCCTCAGTCAACAGCTCTGGGTTTAATCCATCATCATTCTTTAGCTCACTCCACCACCCCAGTTCAGACATGGCCATATGCAAATCAGTCTGACCCTGTGCCTCATGGAAACAGTCCAGCCCGAACTGCCAAGCCATGTCTTCCCTGGACCGGAAACAAGCATCCTGGGACCGGTTTCGGGTTCAGAACCCTCATCAGCCAGGCTATCTTGAATCCAGTGGCAAAGTGAGCAAGGGACTCACGTCTGGGCATACCCTGCCAACTTAGGGCGAACAAAGCGATACCAAAGGGGATGATGGATGGAGAGTTTGAGCAAATAAAACACTCACCCCCAATCAATAGATCTGGGTTTAATCCATCATCATTCTCTAGCTCACTCCACCACCCCAGTTCAGACATGGCCATATGCAAATCAGTCTGACCCTGTGCCTCATTGGAACAGTCCAGCCCGAACTGCCAAGCCATGTCTTCCCTGGATCGGAAACAAGCATCCTGGGACCGGTTTCAGGTTCATAACCCTCAGCAGCCAGGCTATCTTGAATCCAGTGGCAAAGTGAGCTAGGGAACCACGTCCGGGCATACCCTGCCAACTTAGGGCGAACAAAGCGATACCAAAGGGGATGATGGATGGAGCGTTTGAGTTAATCAAACACTCACCCCCAGTCAACAGGTCTTGGTTTAATCCATCATCATTCTCTAGCTCACTCCACCACCCCAGATCAGATATGGCCATATGCAAATCAGTCTGACCCTGTACCTTATGGGAACAGTCCGGCCTGAACTGCCAAGCCATGTCTTCCCTGGATCGGAAACAAGCATCCTGGGACCGATTTCTTGTTCATAACCCTCATCAGCCAGGCTGTCTTGAATCCAGTGGCAAAGTGAGCAAGGGACCGATGTCTGGGCAAACCCTGTCAACTTAGGGCGGACAAAGCAATACCAAAGGGGATGAGGGACAGAGCGTTTGAGCAAATCAAACACTCAACCCCACTCAACAGATCTGGGTTTAATCCATCATCATTCTTTAGCTCACTCCACCACCCCAGTTCAGACATGGCCATATGCAACTCAGTCTGACCCTGTGCCTCATGGGAACAGTCCAGCCCGAACTGCCAAACCATGTCTTCCCTGGACTGGAAACAAGCATCCTGGGACTGGTTTCGAGTTCATAACCCTCATCAGCCAGGCTATCTTGAATCCAGTGGCAAAGTGAGCAAGGGACCCACGTCTGGGCATATCCTGCCAACTTAGGGCGTACAAAGCTATACCAAAGGGGATGATGGACGGAGCGTTTGAGCAAATCAAACACTCACCCTCAGTCAACAGATCTGGGTTTAATCCATCATCATTCTTTAGCTCACTCCACCACCCCAGATCAGACATGGCCATATGCAAATCAGTCTGACCCTGTGCCTCATGGGAACAGTCCAGCCCGAACTGCCAAGCCATGTCTTCCCTGAATCGGAAACAAGCATCCTGGGACCGGTTTCGGGTTCATAACCCTCATCAGCCAGGCTATCTTGAATCCAGTGGCAAAGTGAGCAAGGGACCCACGTCTGGGCATACCCTGCCAACATAGAGCGAACAAAGCGATACCAAAGGGGATGATGGACGGAGCGTTTGAGCCAATAAAACACTCACCCCCAGTCAACAGATCTGGGTTTAATCCACCATCATTCTTTAGCTCACTCCACCACCCCAGTTCAGACATGGCCATATGCAAATCAGTCTGACCCTGTGCCTCATGGGAACAGTCCAGCCCGAACTGCCAAGCCATGTCTTCCCTGGATCGGAAACAAGCATCTTGGAACCGCTTTCAGGTTCATAACCCTCATCAGCCAGGCTATCTTGAATCCAGTGGCAAAGTGAGCTAGGGAACCACGTCTGGGCATACCCTGCCAACTTAAGGCGAACAAAGCAATACCAAAGGGGATGAGGGACGGAGCGTTAGAGCAAATCAAACACTCACCTCCAGTCAACAGATCTGGGTTTAATCCATCATCATTCTTTAGCTCACTCCACCACCCCAGTTCAGACATGGCCATATGCAAATCAGTCTGACCCTGTGCCTCATGGAGACAGTCCAGCCCGAACTGCCAAACCATGTTTTCCCTGGACTGGAAACAAGCATCCTGGGCCCGGTTTCAGCTTCATAACCCTCATCAGCCAGGCTATCTTGAATCCAGTGGCAAAGTGAGGAAGGGACCCACGTCTGGGCATATCCTGCCAACTTAGGGTGTACAAAGCGATACCAAAGGGGATGATGGACGGAGCGTTTGAGTTAATCAAACACTCACCCCCAGTCAACAGATCTGGGTTTAATCCATCATCATTCTCTAGCTCACTCCACCACCCCAGATCAGACATGGCCATATGCAAATCAGTCTGACCCTGTGCCTCATGGGAACAGTCCAGCCCGAACTGCCAAGCCATGTCTTCCCTGGATCGGAAACAAGTATCCTGGGACCGGTTTCGGGTTCATAACCCTCATCTGCCAGGCTATCTTGAATCCAGTGGCAAAGTGAGCAAGGGACCCATGTCTGGGCATAAGCTGTCAACTTAGGGAGAACAAAGCGATACCAAAGAGGATGATGGACAGAGCGTTTGAGCAAATCAAACACTCGGTCCCAGTCAACAGATCTGGGTTTTTTCCATCATCATTCTTTAGCTCACTCCACCACTCCAGTTCAGACATGGCCATATGCAACTCAGTCTGACCCTGTGCCTCAAGGGAACAGTCCAGCCCGAACTGCCAAACCATGTCTTCCCTGGACTGGAAACAAGCATCCTGGGACCGGGTTTGGGTTCATAACCCTCATCAGCCATGCTATCTTGAATCCAGTGGCAAAGTGAGCAAGGGACCCACGTCTGGGCATATCCTGCCAACTTAGGGCGTACAAAGCGATACCAAAGGGGATGATGGACGGAGCGTTTGAGTAAATCAAACACTCACCCTCAGTCAACAGATCTGGGTTTAATCCATCATCATTCTTTAGCTCACTCCACCACCCCAGTTCAGACATGGCCATATGCAAATCAGTCTGACCCTGTGCCTCATGGGAACAGTCCAGCCCGAACTGCCAAGCCATGTCTTCCCTGGATCGGAAACAAGCATCTGGGACCGGTTTCGGGTTCATAACCCTCATCAGCCAGGCTATCTTGAATCCAGTGGCAAAGTGAGCAAGGGACCCACGTCTGGGCATACCCTGTCAACTTAGGGAGAACAAAGCGATACCAAAGGGGATGAGGGACGGAGCGTTTGAGCAAATCAAACACTCAGTCCCAGTCAACAGATCTGGGTTTAATCCATCATCATTCTTTAGCTCACTCCACCACTCCAGTTCAGACATGGCCATATGCAACTCAGTCTGACCCTGTGCCTCAAGGGAACAGTCCAGCCCGAACTGCCAAACCATGTCTTCCCTGGACTGGAAACAATCATCCTGGGACTGGGTTTGGGTTCGTAACCCTCATCAGCCAGGCTATCTTGAATCCAGTGGGAAAGAGAGCAAGGGACCCACGTCTGGGCATATCCTGCCAACTTAGGGCGTACAAAGCGATACCAAAGGGGACGATGGACGGAGCGTTTGAGCAAATCAAACACTCACCCTCAGTCAACAGATCTAGGTTTAATCCATCATCATTCTTTAGCTCACTCCACCACCCCAGTTCAGACATGGCCATATGCAAATCAGTCTGACCCTGTGCCTCAAGGGAACAGTCCAGCCGAACTGCCAAGCCATGTCTTCACTGGACCGGAAACAAGCATTCTGGGACCGGTTTCGGGTTCATAACCCTCATCAGCCAGGCTATCTTGAATCCAGTGGCAAAGTGAGCAAGGGACCCACGTCTGGGCATACCCTGCCAACTTAGGGCGAACAAAGCGATACCAAAGGGGATGATGGACGGAGCGTTTGAGCAAATTAAACACTCACCCCCAGTCAACAGATCTGGGTTTAATCCATCATCATTCTTTAGCTCACTCCACCACCCCAGTTCAGACATGGCCATATGCAACTCAGTCTGACCCTGTGCCTCATGGGAACAGTCCAGCCCGAACTGCCAAGCCATGTCTTCACTGGACCGGAAACAAGCATCCTGGGACCGGTTTTGGGTTCATAACCTTCATCAGCCAGGCTATCTTGAATCCAGTGGCATAGTGAGCAAGGCACCCACGTCTGGGCATACACTGCCAACTTAGGGCGAACAAAGCGATACCAAAGGGGATGATGGACGGAGCCTTTGAGCAAATCAAACACTCACCCCTAGTCAACAGATCTGGGTTTAATCCATCATCATTCTTTAGCTCACTCTACCATCCCAGTTCTGACATGGCCATATGCAAATCTGTCTGACCCTGTGCCTCATGGGAACAGTCCAGCCCGAACTGCCAAGCCATGTCTTCCCTGGACCAGAAACAAGCATCCTGGGACCGGTTTCGGGTTCATAACCCTCATCAGCCAGAATATCTTGAATCCAGTGGCAAAGCGAGCAAGGGACCCACGTCTGGGCATTCCCTGCCAACTTAGGGCGAACAAAGTGATACCAAAGGGGATGATGGACGGAGCGTTTGAGGAAATCAAACACTCACCCAGAGTCAACAGATCTGGGTTTATTCCATCATCCAGGGAGGACCTGGCTTGGCATTTCGGGCTGGACTGTTCCCATGAGGCACATGGTCAAGACTGATTTGCATATGGCTGGTTTCAAACTGGAATGGCATGGTGAGCAAAAAAAGATGGATTTAGGCCCAGATCTCTGTACTGGGGTGAAAGTATGACATTGTTCTGCATTCTATCCATCAACTGTTGTTTTTGCATAGCCCACTGTTATGGGCACTGACTGTTTGGTTGGACCAGGGCCAACCAAACCAGTCATGCACACTCTCCTGTTTTCTCCATGTAGGCTGCATGCAGCCTGTATGGAAAAAAAAAGCCTACCCATAGATGCCTGTGCGGTCATGTCCCAGCCAATCACAATGCTGCCATTGCAGTGTTGTGATTGGCTTAGAAGAGGGGAGGAAGGCTGCCTGAGAACTACTTCCTGCCAGGACGACACAACACGGGACCCAACCACCAAAGGTACGTTGGTTGGTTTTTCTAGTTTAAAATGACCCCAGCGCGACCCCCTCCCCACCCGCGAGTCATGCCGGCCGTGACTGCAACACACCCACTGCAGAGGAACAAATGTGACACCATTCTCTCCATGCAGCCTTGATTCGCACAGGTAAATGCTGTGGGGTGGTGAGGCAGGGCGAGGGTGGGGCGGTCTGGGGGGGTAGTGGAATCCAACAGCAATGTGAAAACTATCATATTAAATAAATAAAAGCACTTACCTTGCACTCGCCGCATCACTGAAGTTTGCGATGTGGCGAGTGGAAGATAAGTATTTTTATTTATTTATTTCATTTTCACATTGCCGTCGTATGTCGGATTCCACTACCTCCACCCTGTCCCACCGCGCCCTCACCCTGCCTCACCGCCCCACAGCATTTACCTGTGCTATCCGCCGCTGTATCCTTGTTTACTCCAGAGGAATCTTATGGTCTCGTATTCACTTTCTTCGCTCCCACTCACACCAGAGGAACCTTGTTCTCTGTCTGAAACTCTTACCATGTCCACTGACTCCAAAGAAACCTTTTGGCTTTATCACCACTCTCTCTTCACACCCTATCATTCCAGAGGAACACGTGGCCTCCCTGCCCCTCTCACTCCTGAAGAACAAGTTGCCTCACCACCACTCTCCACTTACACTCACTCCAGAGGAGAACTTGCCTTCACCACCAATCTCTCCATGCCCACTCACTTCAGAGGAGCTTAGTGACCTCAGCGCCACTCTCTTCATACCCACTGATTTCAGAGGAACCTTGTACCCTCAGCACCATTATCTTTCTACGCCCTCTCACTCCAGAAGGACAAGTGGCCTCACTGCCACTCTCTTCAAGCCCACTCCCTACAGAGGAACTTGTGACCTCACTGCCACTCTCACTCCAGAGGAACAAGAGGCCTCACCACCCCGCTCACTCCAGAGGAACAAGAGGCCTCACCGCCCCTCTCTTAACACACACTCGCTCCAGAGGAACACATGACCTCACTGCCACTCTCTCCATGCCCACTCGCTCCAGAGGAACACATGACCTCACTGCCACTCTCTCCATGCCCACTCACTCCAGAGGAACACATGACCTCACCGCCACTCTTTCCATGCCCACTCACTCCAGAGGAACACATGACCTAACTGCCACTCTCTCCATGCACACTCACTCCAGAAGAACATGTCCCCTCAACGCCACTCTCTTCAAGCCCACTCACTACAGAGGAACACATGACCTCACCGCCACTCTCTCCATGCACACTCACTCCAGAGGAACATGTCCCCTCACCGCCACTCTCTTCAAGCCCACTCACTACAGAGGAACACATGACCTCATCGCCACTCTCTCCATGCACACTCACTCAAGAGGAACACATGACCTAACTGCCACTCTCTCCATGCCCACTCACTCCAGAGGAACATGTGACCTCCCGCCACTCTCTTCAAGACCACTTACTCCAAAGGAACATGTGATCTTCCCGCGCTCTCTTCAAGACCACTGACTCCAGAGGAACACATGACCTCACTGCCCCTCTCACTCCAGAGGAACAAGTGGCCTCAACGCCACTTTCTCCATGCCAGCACACTCCAGAGGACCACATGCCCTCACAGCCACTCTCTCCATGCCCACTCACTCCAGAGGAACACGTGATCTCAGTGCTACTCTCTCCACGCCCACTCACTCCAGAGGAACATTTGACCTTACCACCACTCTCTCCACACCCGCTCACTCCAGAGGGACACGTGATCTCACCACCACTCTTTTCAAGCTCACTGACTCCAGAGGAACACATGACCTCACCGCCACTCTCTCCATGCCCACTCACTCCAGAGGAACATGTGACCTCCCCGCCACTCTCTTCAAGACCACTGACTCCAGAGGAACACATGACCTCACTGCCACTCACTCCATGCCCACTCACTCCAGAGGAACATGTGACCTCCCCGCACTCTCTTCAAGACCACTGACTCCAGAGGAACACATGACCTCACTACCCCTCTCACTCCAGAGGAAAAGTGGCCTCAACGCCACTTTCTCCATGCCAGAACACTCCAGAGAACCACATGCCCTCACTGCCACTCTCTCCATGCCCACTCACTCCAGAGGAACACATTACCTCAGTGCCACTCTCTCCATGCCCACTCACTCCAGAGGAACATTTGACCTTACCGCCACTCTCTCCACACCTGCTCACTCCAGAGGGACACATGACCTCACCACCACTATTTTTAAGCTCACTGACTCCAGAGGAACATGTGACATCACCGCCACTCTCTCCATGCACACTCACTCCAGAGGAACATGTCCCCTCTCCCCCACTCTCTTCAAGCCCACTCACTACAGAGCAACACATGACCTCACCGCAACTCTCTCCATGCACACTCACTCCAGAGAAACACTTGACCTAACTGCCACTCTCTCCATGCCCACTCACTCCAGAGGAACATGTGACCTCCCCGCCACTCACTTCAAGATCACTGACTCCAGAGGAACATATGACCTCCCCGCACTCTCTTCAAGACCACTGACTCCAGAGGAACACATTACCTCACTGCCCCTCTCACTCCAGAGGAACAAGTGGCCTCAACGCCACTTTCTCCATGCCAGCACACTCCAGAGGACCACATGCCCTCACTGCCACTCTCTCCATGCCCACTCACTCCAGAGGAACACGTGACCTCAGTGCCACTCTCTCCACACCCACTCACTCCAGAGGAACATTTGACCTTACCGCCACTCTCTCCACACCCGCTCACTCCAGAGGGACAAATGATCTCACCGCCACTCTCTCCATGCCCACTCACTCCAGAGGAACATGTGACCTCCCCACCACTCTCTTCAAGACCACTGACTCCAGAGGAACACATGACCTCACTGCCACTCTCTCCATGCCTACTCACTCCAGAGGAACATTTGACCTTGCAGCCACTCTCTCCACGCCCGCTCACTCCAGAGGGACACATGACCTCACCGCCACTCTTTTCAAGCTCACTGACTCCAGAGGAACACGTGACATCACCGCCGCTCTCTCCACGCCCGCTCACTCCAGAGGGACATGTGACCTCACCGCCACTCTTTTCAAGCTCTCTGACTCCAGAGGAACACGTGACCTCACCGCCACTCTCTCCACGCCCGCTCACTCCAGAGTAACAAATCACCTCACCACCTCTCTCTAATAAAGAGGAACAAAGTATTTAACTGGCCCCCACCCCCCAATATTCCCACATTAAATTTCAAACATACATTTTTACTTTGTGGTATCCTCAATACACCACTTGCACCTGAGGTTTTCATAGCCCAACATTGCGTGACAGGGAGGGAGCAGGAGAGCGTCATCTCTACATAGGTATTCCTCTCTCCTTCGCTCTACACCTTAGTGCCATAGCTCTAGGGTGCGTGCCTGAGTCTAGCATAGGTTTTGTACAGGAAGGGCGCCCTTCCTGTACAACATACTATGCTTAGGCACACTCTAGAACTTTTCCTACTCTGTATGTGTGCTGCACAGCGCATGGAAAGTCAGAAAACAAAAGAGAAATAAAAACATTCCTCCTGTTAGCGCCTCCTTTTAAATGGTGTTAACCTTTGGCGCTAAACCCTGTCTGCTATTGTCTGTAAGTAGGGTTTTGTGTCAAAAAGCATGGGTGGTAGCATAGGGACAGCCGTGTACCACCCACGTAACGCCCCCTTGGCGCTAAGTAATGCAAATCAGTGCATCACACTGCTTTGCGTTAGTTTCAGGGAACTTTCCAGCGCAAAAAAAGTTTTGCACTGGAAAGTAAATTTGGAAAAAAAGTTTTGTGCTGCGCCAACCCAGTGCAAACTGTTAGTAAATATACGCCCTGATCCTACCACCCATGTCCTCTCTCCAGAGATGGTGAGTACTTGTGTTCCTACAGACCTCTATTCAGAACCATCCTTTGAGCACTCTCACCCCTTCGCTGACTCATCCTCCCTACCTTTCCCATGGCCCAAGTCACTCTCTTAGACCAAACCCATCAGGGTCACTCAGTCCCAAAACACCTGTGGCATCTCAACCTAAGTTTATTTCACCTCCCTAGACCTCAACCGAAGACCAGTCCATTGGATGAGCGTGCCAGCACCCCAAAATATGTTACCAAATACCCCAATTCCCTTTCTAGCTGGGGGTGGGTGAATGGGGAGGCAAGGAGGTCTGTCTGTCAGTTCTGATTGGCAGGGAAAGTGGAGGATTGAAAGAGACGTGTTATACACCCCCTGCAGGGTTCTTCATTGGAATGGGTACGCTGGTCACCATTGGGGTAAATTGGCAGAGTTGGATATTGCGTGTCCTGTTTCTGGTCCATTGGCATTGCTGTGTGTGGGTCTCACTACTGAACTAGTTTAGGCAGGGCCATGTGGACACACAGGATAGTGATGACGCGGAGATGTAAGTCAGAATTAGGATGCGCTGGCAGAGGAGAGAGGGTGCTGCAGGACAGCGATGCACTGTCATCCATGTTACCGGGCGTGGTCACCAGTCCCTGTTATGGTGACCCTGAAACTGCGTGTGCCAAGAGCTTGGATGCCAAGGCATATATGTATCTCCAATTCTTCCACAGAATCCAGGTGCCACTTCTGCTTACATGTGAACATGTTACCCAGTCAGAACAACCCATTTAAATAAACCATTGTCTATATCCTGTACTGAGCTACAGTCAGTGATGGGGCAGTAGTCTTGTTGGCTCCCTTGGCGGCCTTTGATACAGTCAGTGAAGGGGCAGTAGTCTTGTTGGCTCTCTTGGCGGCCTTTGATACAGTCAGTGAAGGGGCAGTAGTCTTGTTGGCTCTCTTGGCGGCCTTTGATACAGTCAGTGAAGGGGCAGTAGTCTTGTTGGCTCTCTCTTCAGCGCCTTTGATACAGTCAGTGAAGGTGCACTAGTCTTGTTGGCTCTCTCTGCGGCCTCTGATACGGTCAGTGAAGGGGCAGAAGTCTTATTGGCTCTCTATGCAGCCTTTGATACAGTCAGTGATGGTGCACTAGTCTTGTTGGCTCCCTTGGCGGCCTTTGATACAGTCAGTGAAGGGGCAGTAGTCTTCTTTGCTCTCTTGGCGGCCTTTGATACAGTCAGTGAAGGGGCAGTAGTCTTGTTGGCTCTCTTGGCGGCCTTTGATACAGTCAGTGAAGGGGCAGTAGTCTTGTTGGCTCTCTTGGTGGCCTTTAATACAGTCAGTGAAGGGGCAGTATTCTTGTTTGCTCTCTTGGCGGCCTTTGATACAGTCAGTGAAGGGGCAGTTGTCTTGTTAGCTCTCTCGGCGGCCTTTTATACAGTCAGTGAAGGGGCAGTAGTCTTGTTGGATCTCTCTTCAGCGCCTTTGATACAGTCAGTGAAGGGGCAGTAGTCTTGTTAGCTCTCTCGGCGGCCTTTGATACCGTTAGTGATGGGGCAGTAGTCTTGTTGGATCTCTCTTCAGCGCCTTTAATACAGTCAGTGAAGGGGCAGTAGTCTTGTTAGCTCTCTCGGCGGCCTTTGATACCGTCAGTGATGGGGCAGTAGTCTTGTTGGATCTCTCTCCAGCGCCTTTGATACAGTCAGTGATGGGGCAGTAGTCTTGTTGGATCTCTCTTCAGCGACTTTGATACAGTCAGTGAAGGGGCAGTAGTCTTGTTGGATCTCTCTTCAGCGACTTTGATACCGTCAGTGATGGGGCAGTAGTCTTGTTGGATCTCTCTTCAGCTACTTTGATACCGTCAGTGATGGGGCACTAGTCTTGTTGGATCTCTCTTCAGCGCCTTTGATACAGTCAGTGAAGGGGCAGTAGTCTTGTTGGATCTCTCTGCTGCCTTTGATACAGTCAGTGAAGGGGCAGTAGTCTTGTTAGCTCTCTCGGCTGCCTTTTATACAGTCAGTGAAGGGGCAGTAGTCTTGTTAGCTCTCTCGGCGGCCTTTTATACAGTCAGTGAAGGGACACTGGTCTTGTTGGAGCTCTCTGCGGTCTCTGATACAGTCAGTGAAGGGGCAGTAGTCTTGCTGGCTCTCTTGGCGTCTTGGGTACAGTCAGTGATGGGACACTAGTCTTGTTGGCTCTCTTGTAGTCTTGGGTACAGTCAGTGATGGGACACTAGTCTTGTTGCATCTCTCTGCGGCTTTAATACAGTCTGTGAAGGGGCAGTAGTCTTGTTGGCTCTCTTGGTGGCCTTTGATACAGTCAGTGAAGGGGCAGTAGTCTTGTTGGCTCTCTTGGTGGCCTTTAATACAGTCAGTGAAGGGGCAGTAGTCTTGTTAGCTCTCTCGGCGGCCTTTGATACCGTCAGTGATGGGGCAGTAGTCTTGTTGGATCTCTCTTCAGCGCCTTTAATACAGTCAGTGAAGGGGCAGTAGTCTTGTTAGCTCTCTCGGCGGCCTTTGATACCGTCAGTGATGGGGCAGTAGTCTTGTTGGATCTCTCTCCAGCGCCTTTGATACAGTCAGTGATGGGGCAGTAGTCTTGTTGGATCTCTCTTCAGCGACTTTGATACCGTCAGTGATGGGGCAGTAGTCTTGTTGGATCTCTCTTCAGCGACTTTGATACCGTCAGTGATGGGGCAGTAGTCTTGTTGGATCTCTCTTCAGCTACTTTGATACCGTCAGTGATGGGGCACTAGTCTTGTTGGATCTCTTTCAGCGCCTTTGATACAGTCAGTGAAGGGGCAGTAGTCTTGTTGGATCTCTCTGCTGCCTTTGATACAGTCAGTGAAGGGGCAGTAGTCTTGTTAGCTCTCTCGGCTGCCTTTTATACAGTCAGTGAAGGGGCAGTAGTCTTGTTAGCTCTCTCGGCTGCCTTTTATACAGTCAGTGAAGGGGCAGTAGTCTTGTTAGCTCTCTCGGCTGCCTTTTATACAGTCAGTGAAGGGACACTGGTCTTGTTGGAGCTCTCTGCGGTCTCTGATACAGTCAGTGAAGGGGCAGTAGTCTTGCTGGCTCTCTTGGCGTCTTGGGTACAGTCAGTGATGGGACACTAGTCTTGTTGGCTCTCTTGTAGTCTTGGGTACAGTCAGTGATGGGACACTAGTCTTGTTGCATCTCTCTGCGGCTTTAATACAGTCTGTGAAGGGGCAGTAGACTTGTTGGCTCTCTTGGTGGCCTTTGATACAGTCAGTGAAGGGGCAGTAGTCTTGTTGGCTCTCTTGGTGGCCTTTAATACAGTCAGTGAAGGGGCAGTAGTCTTGTTAGCTCTCTCGGCGGCCTTTGATACCGTCAGTGATGGGGCAGTAGTCTTGTTGGATCTCTCTTCAGCGCCTTTAATACAGTCAGTGAAGGGGCAGTAGTCTTGTTAGCTCTCTCGGCGGCCCTCGATACCGTCAGTGATGGGGCAGTAGTCTTGTTGGATCTCTCTTCAGCGCCTTTAATACAGTCAGTGAAGGGGCAGTAGTCTTGTTAGCTCTCTCGGCGGCCTTTGATACCGTCAGTGATGGGGCAGTAGTCTTGTTGGATCTCTCTTCAGCGCCTTTAATACAGTCAGTGAAGGGGCAGTAGTCTTGTTAGCTCTCTCGGCGGCCTTTGATACCGTCAGTGATGGGGCAGTAGTCTTGTTGGATCTCTCTCCAGCGCCTTTGATACAGTCAGTGATGGGGCAGTAGTCTTGTTGGATCTCTCTTCAGCGACTTTGATACAGTCAGTGAAGGGGCAGTAGTCTTGTTGGATCTCTCTTCAGCGACTTTGATACCGTCAGTGATGGGGCAGTAGTCTTGTTGGATCTCTCTTCAGCTACTTTGATACCGTCAGTGATGGGGCACTAGTCTTGTTGGATCTCTCTTCAGCGCCTTTGATACAGTCAGTGAAGGGGCAGTAGTCTTGTTGGATCTCTCTGCTGCCTTTGATACAGTCAGTGAAGGGGCAGTAGTCTTGTTAGCTCTCTCGGCTGCCTTTTATACAGTCAGTGAAGGGGCAGTAGTCTTGTTAGCTCTCTCGGCGGCCTTTTATACAGTCAGTGAAGGGACACTGGTCTTGTTGGAGCTCTCTGCGGTCTCTGATACAGTCAGTGAAGGGGCAGTAGTCTTGCTGGCTCTCTTGGCGTCTTGGGTACAGTCAGTGATGGGACACTAGTCTTGTTGGCTCTCTTGTAGTCTTGGGTACAGTCAGTGATGGGACACTAGTCTTGTTGCATCTCTCTGCGGCTTTAATACAGTCTGTGAAGGGGCAGTAGTCTTGTTGGCTCTCTTGGTGGCCTTTGATACAGTCAGTGAAGGGGCAGTAGTCTTGTTGGCTCTCTTGGTGGCCTTTAATACAGTCAGTGAAGGGGCAGTAGTCTTGTTAGCTCTCTCGGCGGCCTTTGATACCGTCAGTGATGGGGCAGTAGTCTTGTTGGATCTCTCTTCAGCGCCTTTAATACAGTCAGTGAAGGGGCAGTAGTCTTGTTAGCTCTCTCGGCGGCCTTTGATACCGTCAGTGATGGGGCAGTAGTCTTGTTGGATCTCTCTCCAGCGCCTTTGATACAGTCAGTGATGGGGCAGTAGTCTTGTTGGATCTCTCTTCAGCGACTTTGATACCGTCAGTGATGGGGCAGTAGTCTTGTTGGATCTCTCTTCAGCGACTTTGATACCGTCAGTGATGGGGCAGTAGTCTTGTTGGATCTCTCTTCAGCTACTTTGATACCGTCAGTGATGGGGCACTAGTCTTGTTGGATCTCTCTTCAGCGCCTTTGATACAGTCAGTGAAGGGGCAGTAGTCTTGTTGGATCTCTCTGCTGCCTTTGATACAGTCAGTGAAGGGGCAGTAGTCTTGTTAGCTCTCTCGGCTGCCTTTTATACAGTCAGTGAAGGGGCAGTAGTCTTGTTAGCTCTCTCGGCGGCCTTTTATACAGTCAGTGAAGGGACACTGGTCTTGTTGGAGCTCTCTGCGGTCTCTGATACAGTCAGTGAAGGGGCAGTAGTCTTGCTGGCTCTCTTGGCGTCTTGGGTACAGTCAGTGATGGGACACTAGTCTTGTTGGCTCTCTTGTAGTCTTGGGTACAGTCAGTGATGGGACACTAGTCTTGTTGCATCTCTCTGCGGCTTTAATACAGTCTGTGAAGGGGCAGTAGTCTTGTTGGCTCTCTTGGTGGCCTTTGATACAGTCAGTGAAGGGGCAGTAGTCTTGTTGGCTCTCTTGGTGGCCTTTAATACAGTCAGTGAAGGGGCAGTAGTCTTGTTAGCTCTCTCGGCGGCCTTTGATACCGTCAGTGATGGGGCAGTAGTCTTGTTGGATCTCTCTTCAGCGCCTTTAATACAGTCAGTGAAGGGGCAGTAGTCTTGTTAGCTCTCTCGGCGGCCTTTGATACCGTCAGTGATGGGGCAGTAGTCTTGTTGGATCTCTCTCCAGCGCCTTTGATACAGTCAGTGATGGGGCAGTAGTCTTGTTGGATCTCTCTTCAGCGACTTTGATACCGTCAGTGATGGGGCAGTAGTCTTGTTGGATCTCTCTTCAGCTACTTTGATACCGTCAGTGATGGGGCACTAGTCTTGTTGGATCTCTCTTCAGCGCCTTTGATACAGTCAGTGAAGGGGCAGTAGTCTTGTTGGATCTCTCTGCTGCCTTTGATACAGTCAGTGAAGGGACAGTAGTCGTGTTAGCTCTCTCGGCTGCCTTTTATACAGTCAGTGAAGGGGCAGTAGTCTTGTTAGCTCTCTCGGCGGCCTTTTATACAGTCAGTGAAGGGACACTGGTCTTGTTGGAGCTCTCTGCGGTCTCTGATACAGTCAGTGAAGGGGCAGTAGTCTTGTTGGCTCTCTCTGCGTGTTGGGTACAGTCAGTGATGGGACACTAGTCTTGTTGGCTCTCTTGTAGTCTTGGGTACAGTCAGTGATGGGACACTAGTCTTGTTGTATATCTCTGCGGCTTTAATACAGTCAGTGAAGGGGCAGTAGTCTTGTTGGCTCTCTTGGCGGCCTTTGATACAGTCAGTGAAGGGGCAGTAGTCTTGTTGGCTCTCTCGGCGGTCTTTGATATAGTCAGTGAAGTGGCACTAGTCTTGTTGGATCTCTCTACGTCTTCGAGAGAGTCAGTGATGGGGCACTGGTCTTGTTGTCTCACTCTGCAGTCTCTGATCAGTCAGTGATGGGGCACTAGCCTTGTTGGATCTCTCTGCCTCATTTATGTCAGGGGCCAAATTGTTGCGATTTCTTCTTGATTAAAGACTTTCTTTCTCAAAAACTTTACCCAAAGAGTTCAAATGTGCCCCTTTTCATACCCTAAAGTTCAACTTGTCCCTTTTTCATTAGCCAGGGTTCAACCTGGCCCCTTTTTATTTGCCAGAGTTTAACTTGTCCCTTTTTGATTATCCAAACGCTTCAATCTGCACCCTTATATTACAGCTCCCCAAGATAGTACAACTTCTTAAGCTAGTGGGCAAACGGTCGGCAGCATTTTGATGGTGTCTATGTGCACTGACAGAAGACCTTCTATGCACCATTGATGGTACCAATGCTCCTCTGGGAGGAGACCTTCTCTGCACCCTTGAATATGTCAATGCACCTATGGGAGGAGATCTTCTCTGTACCCTTGGTAGTGTCAATGCACCTCTGGCTGGAAACCCTCTCTGCCCCCTTGATGGTACCAATGCTCCGCTGGGAGGAGACCTTCTCTGCACCCTTGAAGATGTCAATGCACCTATGGGAGGAGACCTTCTCTGCTTCCTTGATGGTGTCAATAAGCCTCTGGCCAGAGACCTTCTTTGCACCCTTGATGGTGTACATGCACCACCCTTGATGGTGTCAATGCGCCTCTGGCAGGAGACCTTCTTTGTACCCTGGATAGCGTCAATGCACCTCTGGGAGGAGACCTTCTCTGCAGCCTTGATGGTGTCAATTAACCTCTAGCAGGACACCTTCTCTGTACCCTTGAAGGTGTCAATCCACCTATGGGAGGAGATCTTCTCTGTACCCTTGATGGGGTCAATGCACTTCTGGCCAGAGACCTTCTCTGCACCCTTGATGGGGTCAATGCACCTGTGGCCAGAGACCATCTCTGCACCCTTGATGGTGTCAATGCACCTCTGGCTGGAGACCTTCTCTGCACCCTTGATGGGGTCAATGCACCTCTGGTCAGAGACCTTCTCTGTACTCTTAATGGTGTCTATGCACCTCTGGCAGGGGACCTTCTCTGCACCCTTGATGGTGTCATGGTACCACTTTTGACAGTGTCAATGCGCCTCTGGCAGGAGACCTTCTTTGCACCCTGGATAGTGTCAAGGCACCTCTGGGAGGAGACCATCTCTGCACCCTTGATGGTGTCAATGCACCTCTGGCTGGAGACCTTCTCTGCATCCTTGATGGGGTCAATGCACCTCTGGTCATAGACCTTCTCTGTACTCTTAAAGGTGTCAAGGCACCTCTGGCAGGGGACCTTCACTGCACCCTTGATGGTGTCATGGCACCACCCTTGACAGTGTCAATGTGCGTCTGGCAGGAGAACTTCTTTGCACCCTGGATAGTGTCAATGCACCTCTGGGAGGAGACCATCTCTGCACCCTTGATGGTGTCAATTAACCTCTAGCAGGAGACCTTCTCTGTACCCTTGATGGTGTCAATACACCTCTAGCCAGAGACCTTCGATGCACCCTTGATGGGTTCAATGCCCCTCTGGCTGGAGACATTCTCTGCACTCTTGAACATGGCAATGCACCTCTGGCAGGGACCTTCTATGCACCCTTGATGGTGTCAATGCACCTCTGGCCAGAGACCTTCTCTGCACCCTTGATGGTGGCAATGCACCTCTGGAAGGAAACCTTCTATACACCCTTGATGGTGTCAATGCACCTCTGAGAGGAGACCTTCTCTGCACCCTTGAATGTGTCAATGCACCTCTGGCCGGACACCTTCTCTGTACCCTTGATGGTGTCAATACACCTCTGGCAGGAGGCCTTCTCTTCACCCTTGATGGTGTCAAGGCACCTCTGGCATGAGACCTTCTATGCACCCTTGATGGTGGAAATGTGCCTGTGACAGGGACCTTCTATGCACCCTTGATGGTGTCAATGCACCTCTGGCCAGAGACCTTCTCTGCACCCTTGATGGTGCCAATGCACCTCTGGAAGGAGACCTTCTATGCACCCTTGATGGTGTCAATGCACCTCTGGGAGGAGACCTTCTCTGCACCCTTGAATGTGTCAATGCACCTCTGGCAGGACACCTTCTCTGTACCCTTGATGGTGTCAATGCACCTCTGGCCAGAGACATTCTCTGCATCCTTGATGGTGTCAATGCACCTCTGGGAGGAGACCTTCTCTGCACCCTTGATGAGGTCAATGCACCTCTGGTCAGAGACCTTCTCTGTACTCTTGATGGTGTCAATGCACCTCTGGCAGGGGACCTTCTCTGCACCCTTGATGGTTTCATGGCACCACCCTTGACAGTGTCAATGCGCGTATGGCAGGAGACCTTCTTTGCACCCTGGATAGTGTCAATGCACCTCTGGGAGGAGATCATCTCTGCACCCTTGATGGTGTCAATTAACCTCTAGCAGGACACCTTCTCTGTACCCTTGATGGTGTCAATACACCTCTGGGCTGAGACCTTCTATGCACCCTTGATGGGTTCAATGCCCCTCTGGCTGGAGACCTTCTCTGCACTCTTGAACATGTCAATGCACCTCAGTCAGGAAACCTTCTATGCACCCTTGATGGGGTCAATGCACCTCTGGCCAGAGACCTTCTCTGCATCCTTGATGGGATCAATGCACCTCTGGCCAGAGACCTTCTCTGCACCCTTGATGGTGTCAATGCACCTCTGGCTGGAGACCTTCTCTGCACCCTTGATGGGGTCAATGCACCTCTGATCAGAGACCTTCTCTGCACTCTTGATGGTGTCAATGCACCTCTGGCAGGGGACCTTCTCGGCACCCCTGATGGTGTCAATGCACCTCTGGCAGGAGACCTTCTATGCACCCTTGATGGTGGCAATGCACCTCTGGCAGGGACCTTATATGCACCCTTGATGGTGTCAATGCACCTCTGGCCAGAGACCTTCTCTGCACCCTTGATGGTGTCAATGCACCTCTGGAAGGAGACCTTCTCTGCACCCTTGAATGTGTCAATGCACCTCTGGCCGGACACCTTCTCTGTACCCTTGATGGTGTCAATGCACCTCTGGGAGGAGACCTTCTCTGCACCCTTGAAGGTGTCAATGTGCCTCTGGCCGTAGACCTTCTCTGCACCCTTGATGGTGTCATGGCACCACCCTTGACAGTGTCAATGCGTCTCTAGCAGGAGACGTTCTTTGCACCCTGGATAGTGTCAATGCACTTCTGGGAGGAGACCTTCTCTGCACCCTTGATGGTGTCAATTCACCTCTAGCAGGACACCTTCTCTGTACCCTTGATGTTGTCAATACACCTCTGGCCAGAGACCTTCTATGCACCCTTGATGGTGTCAATGCCCCTCTGGCTGGAGACCTTCTCTGCACTCTTGAACATGTCAATGCACCTCTGACAGGGGACCTTCTATGCACCCTTGATGGGGTCAATGCACCTCTGGCCAGAGACCTTCTCTGCACCCTTGATGGTGTCAATGCACCTCTGGCTGGAGACCTTCACTGCACCCTTGATGGTGTCAATAGACATCAGGAAGGAGACCTTCTCTGCACCCTTGATGGTGTCAATGCACCTCTGGGAGGAGACCTTCTCTGCACCCTTGAATGAGTCAATGCACCTCTGGCCGGACACCTTCTTTGTACCCTTGATGGTGTCAATGCACCTCTGGCAGGATACCTTTTCTGCACCCTTGATGGTGTCAAATCACCTCTGGCTGGAGAACTTCTCTGCACCCTTCATGGGGTCAATGCACCTCTGGTCAGAGACCTTCTCTGCACCCTTGAATGTGTCAATGCACCTCTGGCAGGAGACCTTCTATGCACCTGTGATGGGGTCAATGCACCTCTGGCCAGAGACCTTCTCTGCACCCTTGATGGTGTCAATGCACCTCTGGCAGGGGACCTTCTCGGCACCCTTGATGGTGTCAATGCACCTCTGGCAGGAGACCTTCTGTTAGACCTGTCAGCCCTAAGGTGGTCTCCCCCTCTATTTTTGATCGTGCCTCATTTTTTCCACCCTCCTTTTTATGTTGGACTTAGGTCTCCGGGCGCCTTTTCATTGCCACTCAGTGTTACGGTGCAGGTGCTCCCTTCTCCCAAGATGGCTGCCACAGGCCCCTGCTACTGCAGAGTGGTCTTCATTAGTAGCACCCTAGCTGCCAGGAGCTGGCTGGAACCCCACAACATTGTTGCGACACCAGCCCGCCTTTTTTGTCCCATAGGTAGAGTGGGGAAGCTCCTGGAATGTGCTGGAACCTTCTAGAAGGGAGGTGTGGTTTTTACTTTTGCCGCCTTGGATAGAGGTCACCTGACCTAGGGCTACTTAAGTGAGGGAGGGAACTTTTTCTAGTCAGTTGGCCAGTGGGAGTAAAGCAGACCTGGGGAAAATCCACGCAGGAGTGTAGGCGGTAGGGCCTAGCCAGGGACTTATGCCTCTGAAAGTGACAGGACTTAGGTACTGCCTTTTAAGTGAGTGAGGGATCCTGTACAGCCCACTGATCTAGCCCAGTGATAGGATGTTGGACAGGCCTCACAGACGGCTCGCGCCCTCCCCGCTCGACAAGGCCAGGACTCCGGGCCACCTGGCATAACCCCGCGACCAGCACCTGTACCCTGTCCCCCGACGGACCCTCTGCCCTCGGACCCCTACTCATCACGGGGTCCAGCCCCACCGGCTTTCCCGGCCGGGTCAAGCCGCCATCTTGGACCCTGTACCACGCGGCCGCCTGGCCTCCCCTCGACCCTAACCCCGGGCCTGGCCGGCCCCGACATCCCGGCACCACTATCCACCCAGGAGGTGAGCGGACCACTTGGCAGGTCAATGGGAGACCGAAGTGTCAAGGGCTCTCCCCCGCCAGGTGCCGATCGCTCCCAGCTCCCCCGGGCACTGGCTCCACCCCCTGCTGGGTGTCTGGACACCTTCATCCCGGACCCTCCGACCTCCAAGTGCGAGGGTCCGGACATCAAAGGGCACCAGCCCTATAACTGAGGCAGCTCCGGAGCAGGAAGGCAGTTGTATCCTGGAGTCGAGAGACACCGAGTGAACTCAACCCTGACGGTCTACTGGCGCTGCCGTAGCCCGCTCTTGTGAACCATCGTCCTGCCTGCTGGCGCTGCCGCGGCCTTCTGCAACCTTCCTCTTCCTGGGACCTGCTGGCGCTGCCGCGGCCCGTTGTACCGACCATCCTCACCGGGACCTGCTGGCGCTGCCGCGGCCCTCTGCAACCTTCATCTTCCTGGGACCTGCTGGCGCTGCCGCGGCCCGTTGTAACGACCATCCTCACCGGGACCTGCTGGCGCTGCCGCGGACCGTTCATCTTCCAGGGACCTGCTGGCGCTGCCGCGGCCCGTTGTATCGACCTTCCGCACCGGGACCTGCTGGCGCTGCCGCGGCCCATACCACCTAACCACCACGCTCGAGGATTGTGAGCTCATCACCATCTCATCCGAATTACCTGATTGGTAAATAGACTGTCCCGCTACCCCCTTCCCTACCTTACGAGACTCTAATCGAGGGGGCCCCTGAGTCCAGACCTCCTTGTACCATTTTACCGTACCTTAAATAAGTGCCTATAAAGATCACTGAACCTTATCCGTGTGTGATATCTGTCTGTGGGGGGGAAGTTACTTGTCTGTACGATCGCTGGAGACGGCTCTCCCCGGAGACCTCTCCTCCTGACCCCGGCCGACCCTCCCGGTCCATCTACCTTTTCTAACATTGGTGGCCAGCGGCGCGATCCGAATCAACGCGTAATCGTACAGAGAGTAGCTCACCCCACGACAAAGCACGATGTCGACCAAAGATAGCAGCTCCACCGAGAAGTTCCAAATGGAGAAACTAGAGGAGTACAACCACCGCGAACTGAGACAATTTTGCATAGAACTTGGCATTGCTACCACTGGCCTGAGTACCAAGGATGACCTAAAGCACGCCCTTGAGTCGTGGACAGAAACGGGGGTCGCAAGACCCTCCGACCAAGGCAGCGTCACACCAGACCAAAACAGCGTTACACCAGAGGGGAACGCCACGACTCCCGAGGAACGGGGAACGGGCCTCTCACCGGAGGAAATACGAGAAAGAGACAGAGTCAGACTGCACGAATTAGAGATGGCACGACTCAAGATGGATGGGGAGCTCAAGTTGGCTGAACAGAAACTCAACCTCGAGCATATGCGGATTCGAGAGGAGCGAGAAGAAAAACAGAGACAGAGAGAGCTGGAAGAGAAAAAGATAACGCTCGAGCACGAGCGCCAATTGGCAGAGATAGAACTGCGCAAACAGCATAAGGACTTGGGGGTGCCTGAAAGACCACACACCCCGGGACCAACTGAGAAAAAAGTTCACATCCCCAAGGATGTGGTCCGCGAGTATGTCCGAGAAGACGACATACAACAATGGTTTAAGGCCTATGAGATCGCAATGACCTCCCACCGGATCGACCGGAGTGATTGGGGAGCCGGACTTTGGGGGAGATTTATCAACGAGGGTCGCGATGCCCTGCTGCAGCTCCCCGATCACCAAATGTCGTCCTACGACCACATGAAGGCTGCCCTCCTCACCCGCTACGGCCTCACGCCCGAGATGTACCGCCAGAGGTTCAGGGATTGCACCCGGATCCCAGGTACCACTTGGGTGGAATACGTGAACTATTTCAGCCGGGCCTTCGAGGGTTGGATCAAGGGAAGTCAGGTCACCACCTACGAACAGCTCTTCAACCTCATGGTATGGGAACACCTGTCAAACAACTGCTTCGTCGAGCTCCGGCAGCACCTACTCGACAGTAAGCTGACTGACGCCCGGCAGCTCGCCGCCGAAGCTGACCGGTGGGAGAGCACCCGAGTGGGCCGGAAAGGGCCACACGACCAGAACAGAAGCAACCAAGGCCAGCACCGTCCTCGAGGAGGAGGAGGCCAGGGGCGGGGGAGAGACGCCTTGCCAGCAACAACCGTGGCCAGCACCCCGCCGCCGGCCGGCCGGGGCAACCCCCCGTTGCGGCCTGGGTACCGAGCCAACGTCACGTGCCACAGATGCCAGCGACTAGGCCACTACGCCAACGATCCGAACTGCCCGCTGAACCAAACGCCCAAACCCCGCCAGGTAGCTGCCGCTGCCCTGGGGGAGGAGCAGTCGTTGGAGGGTCCCGAGGAGTGTGAGCCGGACCAGCAAGGGTGGGAACCGGCCGCCATGGTCCTGGCATGCTTAGGGGGAAGAGACATGGTTCCGCGGGCTCCCCTACCCGCCAACACCAGGAAATACGGTCAGTGGGTGACCATTAATGGACAGAGAGCTGAGGCCTTGCGCGACACCGGCGCCAGCGTGACGGCCGTCCGCTGTCACCTGGTGAAGCCCGAGCAGATCTTGCCGAACATTCTCTGCCCCGTCCGCTCGGCAGATAACTCTGAAAGCATGTGCAAGATGGCCTGCGTCCCGTTTGAATGGGGAGGGGTCTCCGGCCTACTGAAAGTGACGGTCCGGGACGATGCCCCCGTGGACTGCCTCCTGGGGAATGACCTCGAGAGTTCCCCGTGGGCCACCGTCGAGAGAAGAGAGCACTTGGGGATGCTGGGCCTCCCGGACTGGGCCTGCATAACCACCCGATCCATGGCCGGCCGGGCCGCCCCCCGATCAGAAGAAACCGAATGGCCGGCACCTCCGCCCCCGGTTGCCCCCGTAGAGGACAACGGCGAGGCCGACCTACCAGACCCGGCCCCCGAAGAAAACGCGCAACCCCAGGACCTTCCGGATCTGGCTCAGTGGCGGCAAGAAGGGGGGCCCACCCAAGAACAGTTCCGCCAGGAGCAAAAGACCTGTCCCTCCCTCGAGGGACTTCGCCAACAAGCCAGCACCCAAGCCGCCGGGGACACCACCGGAACCCACTGGGTCTACTGGGATAACGACCTGCTCTACAGCGAGCAAAGAATCGCCGAGCTGGGGGCCAGTCGAGTTCTGGTGGTACCGCTCCGCTTCCGAGACTTTCTACTCAACCTAGCCCACGATGTCCCCCTGGCTGGGCACCTGGGCCAAGATAAAACGTACAGTCGACTGGTGACCCACTTTTTCTGGCCAAAAATGAGGAATGACGTCCTGAACCACTGCCGATCGTGCCCCACATGCCAAGCAAGCGGGAAGAGTGGCCGGAAGCTTAAGGCCCCTCTACAACCCTTCCCGGTGGTCACCACCCCGTTCGAGAGGGTGGGGATAGACATTGTGGGGCTGCTGGACCCTCGCACGGCACAAGGACACAGGTTCATCTTGGTACTAGTGGACCATGCCACCCGCTATCCCGAGGCGGTGCCCCTACGGACCGTGACCGCTCCAGTGGTTGGCCGGGCCCTGATGGGGATCTTCTCCCGGGTAGGCTTCCCCCGAGAAGTCGTCAGCGACCGAGGTACGAACTTCATATCGAAGTACATGAAGTCCCTCTGGCAACAATGCGGGGTCACATACAGATTCACGACCCCCTATCACCCCCAAGGAAACGGACTAGTGGAGCGGTTCAACCGCACTCTCAAAGGGATGATTGGGGGATTGGAAGAGCCTCTCCGTCGCCAGTGGGATGTACTGCTCCCGTGCCTCCTCTTCGCCTACCGAGAAGTACCCCAGAAGTCCCTCGGCTTTAGCCCCTTTGAACTCCTATACGGACACCCTGTGCGAGGGCCCCTCAGCCTCGTGAAGGAGGGCTGGGAGTTGGCCCCCCTAACGACCCCTCCAGACGTCTTCAAATACCTCCTGGCCTTACGAAACCAGACCCGGCGCTTCAGGGAGATTGCCAAGGCGAACCTCGAGGCCAGCCAGGAAGACATGAAGAGGTGGTATGACCACAATGCCTCCTCCATGGAATTCGAGCCGGGGCAGCAAGTATGGGTAATGTCCCCCACCGAACCGTGTGCCCTGCAAGATAAGTGGACGGGGCCCTTCAAAGTGGTCGAGCGCAAAAGCCCCGTCACTTATCTCATCGACCTGGGGACCTCCCGGAACCCCCTTCGGGTCCTCCACACCAACCGGCTCAAACCGCACTTTGTGCGCTCCGAACTAAGCCTCTTGATGGCTACGGACAGTGGCACAGAAGAAGACTCCGAGCCCCTCCCGGATCTCCTGAAGACTCAAGAGAAGGACGGGTCCGTAGATGGGGTCCGGCTCTCTGACGCCCTCACTACGGAGCAACGACAGGACTGCCGGGACCTCCTGCTGCAGTACGCTGCCCTGTTCTCCCTCACCCCCGGGGTCACCCCCTGGTGTTTGCACGACGTAGACACCGGGGACAGTCCCCCTGTCCGGCACCGGGCCTACCGCGTACCAGATCGGGTACGGGCCTGCATACAGGAGGAAGTGGCCAAGATGCTCACGATCGGGGTCATCGAGCCCTCGGACAGTCCCTGGGCCAGCCCGGTCGTACTAGTCCCCAAAGCCGCTGCCCCCGGCACCGCACCTGAACTGAGATTCTGCGTCGACTACCGGGGCTTGAATGCTGTCACCCGGACCGACGCCCATCCCATCCCCCGAGCAGACGAGCTGATCGACCGGCTGGGGGCCGCCCGCTACCTTAGTATCTTCGACCTAACGGCGGGCTACTGGCAAATCGGCCTCACACCCAGGGCTCAGGAACGGTCGGCCTTCTCCACCCCCGATGGCCACTATCAATTTAAGGTCATGCCCTTTGGCATGAAGAATGCCCCCGCCACGTTCCAACGCCTTGTGAACCAGGTCTTGACCGGGCTTGAAGAATTCAGCGCTGCCTACCTGGACGATATCGCTGTGTACAGCCGCCACTGGTCCGACCACCTCCGTCACCTCCAAGAGGTCCTGCAAGCCCTCCAGCGGGCCGGCCTCACCATTAAGGCCGGCAAGTGCCAGATTGGCCAAGGGTCTGTGACCTACCTTGGGCACCAAGTGGGGAGCGGGCTTTCCCGGCCGGGTCAAGCCGCCATCTTGGACCCTGTACCACGCGGCCGCCTGGCCTCCCCTCGACCCTAACCCCGGGCCTGGCCGGCCCCGACATCCCGGCACCACTATCCACCCAGGAGGTGAGCGGACCACTTGGCAGGTCAATGGGAGACCGAAGTGTCAAGGGCTCTCCCCCGCCAGGTGCCGATCGCTCCCAGCTCCCCCGGGCACTGGCTCCACCCCCTGCTGGGTGTCTGGACACCTTCATCCCGGACCCTCCGACCTCCAAGTGCGAGGGTCCGGACATCAAAGGGCACCAGCCCTATAACTGAGGCAGCTCCGGAGCAGGAAGGCAGTTGTATCCTGGAGTCGAGAGACACCGAGTGAACTCAACCCTGACGGTCTACTGGCGCTGCCGTAGCCCGCTCTTGTGAACCATCGTCCTGCCTGCTGGCGCTGCCGCGGCCTTCTGCAACCTTCCTCTTCCTGGGACCTGCTGGCGCTGCCGCGGCCCGTTGTACCGACCATCCTCACCGGGACCTGCTGGCGCTGCCGCGGCCCTCTGCAACCTTCATCTTCCTGGGACCTGCTGGCGCTGCCGCGGCCCGTTGTAACGACCATCCTCACCGGGACCTGCTGGCGCTGCCGCGGACCGTTCATCTTCCAGGGACCTGCTGGCGCTGCCGCGGCCCGTTGTATCGACCTTCCGCACCGGGACCTGCTGGCGCTGCCGCGGCCCATACCACCTAACCACCACGCTCGAGGATTGTGAGCTCATCACCATCTCATCCGAATTACCTGATTGGTAAATAGACTGTCCCGCTACCCCCTTCCCTACCTTACGAGACTCTAATCGAGGGGGCCCCTGAGTCCAGACCTCCTTGTACCATTTTACCGTACCTTAAATAAGTGCCTATAAAGATCACTGAACCTTATCCGTGTGTGATATCTGTCTGTGGGGGGGAAGTTACTTGTCTGTACGATCGCTGGAGACGGCTCTCCCCGGAGACCTCTCCTCCTGACCCCGGCCGACCCTCCCGGTCCATCTACCTTTTCTAACATTGGTGGCCAGCGGCGCGATCCGAATCAACGCGTAATCGTACAGAGAGTAGCTCACCCCACGACAAAGCACGATGTCGACCAAAGATAGCAGCTCCACCGAGAAGTTCCAAATGGAGAAACTAGAGGAGTACAACCACCGCGAACTGAGACAATTTTGCATAGAACTTGGCATTGCTACCACTGGCCTGAGTACCAAGGATGACCTAAAGCACGCCCTTGAGTCGTGGACAGAAACGGGGGTCGCAAGACCCTCCGACCAAGGCAGCGTCACACCAGACCAAAACAGCGTTACACCAGAGGGGAACGCCACGACTCCCGAGGAACGGGGAACGGGCCTCTCACCGGAGGAAATACGAGAAAGAGACAGAGTCAGACTGCACGAATTAGAGATGGCACGACTCAAGATGGATGGGGAGCTCAAGTTGGCTGAACAGAAACTCAACCTCGAGCATATGCGGATTCGAGAGGAGCGAGAAGAAAAACAGAGACAGAGAGAGCTGGAAGAGAAAAAGATAACGCTCGAGCACGAGCGCCAATTGGCAGAGATAGAACTGCGCAAACAGCATAAGGACTTGGGGGTGCCTGAAAGACCACACACCCCGGGACCAACTGAGAAAAAAGTTCACATCCCCAAGGATGTGGTCCGCGAGTATGTCCGAGAAGACGACATACAACAATGGTTTAAGGCCTATGAGATCGCAATGACCTCCCACCGGATCGACCGGAGTGATTGGGGAGCCGGACTTTGGGGGAGATTTATCAACGAGGGTCGCGATGCCCTGCTGCAGCTCCCCGATCACCAAATGTCGTCCTACGACCACATGAAGGCTGCCCTCCTCACCCGCTACGGCCTCACGCCCGAGATGTACCGCCAGAGGTTCAGGGATTGCACCCGGATCCCAGGTACCACTTGGGTGGAATACGTGAACTATTTCAGCCGGGCCTTCGAGGGTTGGATCAAGGGAAGTCAGGTCACCACCTACGAACAGCTCTTCAACCTCATGGTATGGGAACACCTGTCAAACAACTGCTTCGTCGAGCTCCGGCAGCACCTACTCGACAGTAAGCTGACTGACGCCCGGCAGCTCGCCGCCGAAGCTGACCGGTGGGAGAGCACCCGAGTGGGCCGGAAAGGGCCACACGACCAGAACAGAAGCAACCAAGGCCAGCACCGTCCTCGAGGAGGAGGAGGCCAGGGGCGGGGGAGAGACGCCTTGCCAGCAACAACCGTGGCCAGCACCCCGCCGCCGGCCGGCCGGGGCAACCCCCCGTTGCGGCCTGGGTACCGAGCCAACGTCACGTGCCACAGATGCCAGCGACTAGGCCACTACGCCAACGATCCGAACTGCCCGCTGAACCAAACGCCCAAACCCCGCCAGGTAGCTGCCGCTGCCCTGGGGGAGGAGCAGTCGTTGGAGGGTCCCGAGGAGTGTGAGCCGGACCAGCAAGGGTGGGAACCGGCCGCCATGGTCCTGGCATGCTTAGGGGGAAGAGACATGGTTCCGCGGGCTCCCCTACCCGCCAACACCAGGAAATACGGTCAGTGGGTGACCATTAATGGACAGAGAGCTGAGGCCTTGCGCGACACCGGCGCCAGCGTGACGGCCGTCCGCTGTCACCTGGTGAAGCCCGAGCAGATCTTGCCGAACATTCTCTGCCCCGTCCGCTCGGCAGATAACTCTGAAAGCATGTGCAAGATGGCCTGCGTCCCGTTTGAATGGGGAGGGGTCTCCGGCCTACTGAAAGTGACGGTCCGGGACGATGCCCCCGTGGACTGCCTCCTGGGGAATGACCTCGAGAGTTCCCCGTGGGCCACCGTCGAGAGAAGAGAGCACTTGGGGATGCTGGGCCTCCCGGACTGGGCCTGCATAACCACCCGATCCATGGCCGGCCGGGCCGCCCCCCGATCAGAAGAAACCGAATGGCCGGCACCTCCGCCCCCGGTTGCCCCCGTAGAGGACAACGGCGAGGCCGACCTACCAGACCCGGCCCCCGAAGAAAACGCGCAACCCCAGGACCTTCCGGATCTGGCTCAGTGGCGGCAAGAAGGGGGGCCCACCCAAGAACAGTTCCGCCAGGAGCAAAAGACCTGTCCCTCCCTCGAGGGACTTCGCCAACAAGCCAGCACCCAAGCCGCCGGGGACACCACCGGAACCCACTGGGTCTACTGGGATAACGACCTGCTCTACAGCGAGCAAAGAATCGCCGAGCTGGGGGCCAGTCGAGTTCTGGTGGTACCGCTCCGCTTCCGAGACTTTCTACTCAACCTAGCCCACGATGTCCCCCTGGCTGGGCACCTGGGCCAAGATAAAACGTACAGTCGACTGGTGACCCACTTTTTCTGGCCAAAAATGAGGAATGACGTCCTGAACCACTGCCGATCGTGCCCCACATGCCAAGCAAGCGGGAAGAGTGGCCGGAAGCTTAAGGCCCCTCTACAACCCTTCCCGGTGGTCACCACCCCGTTCGAGAGGGTGGGGATAGACATTGTGGGGCTGCTGGACCCTCGCACGGCACAAGGACACAGGTTCATCTTGGTACTAGTGGACCATGCCACCCGCTATCCCGAGGCGGTGCCCCTACGGACCGTGACCGCTCCAGTGGTTGGCCGGGCCCTGATGGGGATCTTCTCCCGGGTAGGCTTCCCCCGAGAAGTCGTCAGCGACCGAGGTACGAACTTCATATCGAAGTACATGAAGTCCCTCTGGCAACAATGCGGGGTCACATACAGATTCACGACCCCCTATCACCCCCAAGGAAACGGACTAGTGGAGCGGTTCAACCGCACTCTCAAAGGGATGATTGGGGGATTGGAAGAGCCTCTCCGTCGCCAGTGGGATGTACTGCTCCCGTGCCTCCTCTTCGCCTACCGAGAAGTACCCCAGAAGTCCCTCGGCTTTAGCCCCTTTGAACTCCTATACGGACACCCTGTGCGAGGGCCCCTCAGCCTCGTGAAGGAGGGCTGGGAGTTGGCCCCCCTAACGACCCCTCCAGACGTCTTCAAATACCTCCTGGCCTTACGAAACCAGACCCGGCGCTTCAGGGAGATTGCCAAGGCGAACCTCGAGGCCAGCCAGGAAGACATGAAGAGGTGGTATGACCACAATGCCTCCTCCATGGAATTCGAGCCGGGGCAGCAAGTATGGGTAATGTCCCCCACCGAACCGTGTGCCCTGCAAGATAAGTGGACGGGGCCCTTCAAAGTGGTCGAGCGCAAAAGCCCCGTCACTTATCTCATCGACCTGGGGACCTCCCGGAACCCCCTTCGGGTCCTCCACACCAACCGGCTCAAACCGCACTTTGTGCGCTCCGAACTAAGCCTCTTGATGGCTACGGACAGTGGCACAGAAGAAGACTCCGAGCCCCTCCCGGATCTCCTGAAGACTCAAGAGAAGGACGGGTCCGTAGATGGGGTCCGGCTCTCTGACGCCCTCACTACGGAGCAACGACAGGACTGCCGGGACCTCCTGCTGCAGTACGCTGCCCTGTTCTCCCTCACCCCCGGGGTCACCCCCTGGTGTTTGCACGACGTAGACACCGGGGACAGTCCCCCTGTCCGGCACCGGGCCTACCGCGTACCAGATCGGGTACGGGCCTGCATACAGGAGGAAGTGGCCAAGATGCTCACGATCGGGGTCATCGAGCCCTCGGACAGTCCCTGGGCCAGCCCGGTCGTACTAGTCCCCAAAGCCGCTGCCCCCGGCACCGCACCTGAACTGAGATTCTGCGTCGACTACCGGGGCTTGAACGCTGTCACCCGGACCGACGCCCATCCCATCCCCCGAGCAGACGAGCTGATCGACCGGCTGGGGGCCGCCCGCTACCTTAGTATCTTCGACCTAACGGCGGGCTACTGGCAAATCGGCCTCACACCCAGGGCTCAGGAACGGTCGGCCTTCTCCACCCCCGATGGCCACTATCAATTTAAGGTCATGCCCTTTGGCATGAAGAATGCCCCCGCCACGTTCCAACGCCTTGTGAACCAGGTCTTGACCGGGCTTGAAGAATTCAGCGCTGCCTACCTGGACGATATCGCTGTGTACAGCCGCCACTGGTCCGACCACCTCCGTCACCTCCAAGAGGTCCTGCAAGCCCTCCAGCGGGCCGGCCTCACCATTAAGGCCGGCAAGTGCCAGATTGGCCAAGGGTCTGTGACCTACCTTGGGCACCAAGTGGGGAGCGGGCTGGTGGCCCCCCTACAACTTAAGATTGCTGCCATCCAGGCCTGGCAGCCCCCCGTCACCCAGACCGAGGTCCGAGCCTTCTTGGGGCTCACCGGCTACTACCGGCGGTTCGTGAAGGAATACGGCAGCATCGTGGGGCCCCTCACGGGTCTCACATCCAAGAACCAGCCAAAGCGGGTCAATTGGACTCCGGACTGTCAAGCGGCCTTCGAGGAGCTGAAGGCCGCCCTGTGCACCGCCCCGGTGCTCCAGGCCCCCGATTACAGTCGGGAGTTTGTGGTGCAGACTGACGCCTTCGACCACGGCATCGGAGCCGTCCTCTCTCAGTTGAACCCCGAAGGTCAGGACCAGCCGGTGGCCTTCATCAGTCGACGTCTCCTGGCCCGAGAACAGCGTTGGAGCACCATCGAGAGGGAAGCCTTCGCAGTGGTGTGGGCCCTCAAAAAGCTCCGGCCCTATCTCTTCGGTACCCACTTCCGGGTACAGACCGACCATCGACCCCTGCAATGGCTGATGCAGATGCGGGGGGAGAACCCAAAACTCTTGCGCTGGTCCATTTCCCTGCAGGGAATGGACTTCACTGTGGAGCACCGACCGGGCCGAGACCACGCCAACGCGGATGGCCTGTCCCGCTTTTTCCGCCTCGACGAAGAGAGTCCCCAAGGGGATGGGTGACTCTCCCCGCCTTCAGCTGGGGGGGACGCATGTTGGACAGGCCTCACAGACGGCTCGCGCCCCCCCGCTCGACAAGGCCAGGACTCCGGGCCACCTGGCATAACCCCGCGACCAGCACCTGTACCCTGTCCCCCGACGGACCCTCTGCCCTCGGACCCCTACTCATCACGGGGTCCAGCCCCACCGGCTTTCCCGGCCGGGTCAAGCCGCCATCTTGGACCCTGTACCACGCGGCCGCCTGGCCTCCCCTCGACCCTAACCCCGGGCCTGGCCGGCCCCGACATCCCGGCACCACTATCCACCCAGGAGGTGAGCGGACCACTTGGCAGGTCAATGGGAGACCGAAGTGTCAAGGGCTCTCCCCCGCCAGGTGCCGATCGCTCCCAGCTCCCCCGGGCACTGGCTCCACCCCCTGCTGGGTGTCTGGACACCTTCATCCCGGACCCTCCGACCTCCAAGTGCGAGGGTCCGGACATCAAAGGGCACCAGCCCTATAACTGAGGCAGCTCCGGAGCAGGAAGGCAGTTGTATCCTGGAGTCGAGAGACACCGAGTGAACTCAACCCTGACGGTCTACTGGCGCTGCCGTAGCCCGCTCTTGTGAACCATCGTCCTGCCTGCTGGCGCTGCCGCGGCCTTCTGCAACCTTCCTCTTCCTGGGACCTGCTGGCGCTGCCGCGGCCCGTTGTACCGACCATCCTCACCGGGACCTGCTGGCGCTGCCGCGGCCCTCTGCAACCTTCATCTTCCTGGGACCTGCTGGCGCTGCCGCGGCCCGTTGTAACGACCATCCTCACCGGGACCTGCTGGCGCTGCCGCGGACCGTTCATCTTCCAGGGACCTGCTGGCGCTGCCGCGGCCCGTTGTATCGACCTTCCGCACCGGGACCTGCTGGCGCTGCCGCGGCCCATACCACCTAACCACCACGCTCGAGGATTGTGAGCTCATCACCATCTCATCCGAATTACCTGATTGGTAAATAGACTGTCCCGCTACCCCCTTCCCTACCTTACGAGACTCTAATCGAGGGGGCCCCTGAGTCCAGACCTCCTTGTACCATTTTACCGTACCTTAAATAAGTGCCTATAAAGATCACTGAACCTTATCCGTGTGTGATATCTGTCTGTGGGGGGGAAGTTACTTGTCTGTACGATCGCTGGAGACGGCTCTCCCCGGAGACCTCTCCTCCTGACCCCGGCCGACCCTCCCGGTCCATCTACCTTTTCTAACATAGGAGAACCCAGGGGCCATCTGCTAAGCTTGACTAGGAAGGAACTAGTCACCAACTCAATCCCTAACCCCCAAGGAACAGAAACCCCCAAGGGCGCCAGTGACATCTGCGCCACAAGAACTGAATGCTGAAACTTTCTGACAGAACTGAATGCTGAAACTTTCTGACAGAACTGAATGCTGAAACTTCATGCCGGAACTGAAGGCTGAAACCGATTGCTGAAACTGCATGACAAAACTGAATGCTGAAACTTCAAGTTACGCCTGAATGCTGGACTGCTGGGGATCAATGTTAGAAAAGGTAGACGGACCGGGAGGGTCGGCCGGGGTCAGGAGGAGAGGTCTCCGGGGAGAGCCGTCTCCAGCGATCGTACAGACAAGTAACTTCCCCCCCCCACAGACAGATATCACACACGGATAAGGTTCAGCGTTCTTTATAAGCACTTATTTAAGGTACGGTTGAATGGTACAAGGAGGTCTGGACTCAGGGGTCCCCTCGATTAGAGTCTCGCAAGGTAGGGAAGGGGGTAGCGGGGCAGTCTATTTACCAATCAGGTAGTTCTGATGAGATGATGATGAGCTCACAATCCTCGAGCTTGATGGTACGGGCCGCGGCAGCGCCAGCAGGCCCCGGTGTGGATGGTCGATACAACGGGCCGCGGCAGCGCCAGCAGGTCCCCGGAAGATATACGGTCCGCGGCAGCGCCAGCAGGTCCCGGTGAGGATGGTCGTTACAACGGGCCGCGGCAGCGCCAGCAGGTCCCAGGAAGATGACTGTTGCAGAAGGCCGCGGCAGCGCCAGCAGGTCCCGGTGAGGATGGTCGTTACAACGGGCCGCGGCAGCGCCAGCAGGTCCCAGGAAGGTGACTGTTGCATAAGGCCGCGGCAGCGCCAGCAGGTCCCAGTGAGGATGGTCGTTACAACGGGCCGCGGCAGCGCCAGCAGGTCCCAGGAAGATGACTGTTGCAGAAGGCCGCGGCAGCGCCAGCAGGCAGGACGATGGTTCACAAGAGCGGGCTACGGCAGCGCCAGTAGACCGTCAAGGTTGAGTTCACTCGGTGTCTCTCGACTCCAGGATACAACTGCCTTCCTGCTCCGGAGCTGCCTCAGTTATAGGGCTGGTGCCCTTTGATGTCCGGACCCTCGCACTTGGAGGTCGGAGGGTCCGGGATGAAGGTGTCCAGACACCCAGCAGGGGGTGGAGCCAGTGCCTGGGGGAGCTGGGGGCGATCGGCACCTGGCGGGGGAGAGCCCTTGACAGTTCGTTCTCCCATTGACTTGCCAAGTGGTCCGCTCACCTCCTGGGTGGATGGTGGTGCCGGGATGTCGGGGCCGGCCAGGCCCGGGGTTAGGGTCGAGGGGAGGCCATGCGGCCGCGTGGTGCAGGGCCCCAGATGGCGGCTTTACCCGGCCGGGGAAGCCGGTGGGGCTGGACCCCGTGATGAGTAGGGGTCCGAGGGCAGAGGGTCCGTCGGGAGACGGAGTACAGGTGCTTGTCGTGGGGATATGCCAGGTGGGCCGGAGTTCGGGCCCTGTCGAGCGGGGAGGGAGCAAGCCGTCTGTGAGGCCTGTCCAACATGCGTCCCCCCCAGCTGAAGGCGGGGAGAGTCACCCATCTCCTTGGGGACTCTCTTCGTCGAGGCGGAAAAAGCGGGACAGGCCATCCGCGTTGGCGTGGTCTTGGCCTGGTCGGTGCTCCACGGTGAAGTCCATTCCCTGCAGGGAAATGGACCAGCGCAAGAGTTTTGGGTTTTCCCCCCGCATCTGCATCAGCCATTGCAGGGGTCGATGGTCGGTTTGTACCCGGAAGTGGGTACCGAAGAGATAGGGTCGGAGCTTTTTGAGGGCCCACACTACTGCAAATGCATCCCTCTCGATGGTGCTCCAACGCTGTTCTCGGGCCAGGAGACGTCGACTGATGAAGGCCACCGGCTGGTCATGACCTTCGGGGTTCAACTGAGAGAGGACGGCTCCGATGCCGTGGTCGGAGGCGTCGGTCTGCACCACAAATTCCCGACTGTAATCGGGGGCCTGGAGCACCGGGGCGGTGCACAGGGCGGCCTTCAGCTCCTCGAAGGCCGCTTGACAATCAGGAGTCCAGTTGACCCGCTTCGGTTGGTTCTTGGATGTGAGACCCGTGAGGGGCCCCACGATGCTGCCGTAGTCCTTCACGAACCGCCGGTAGTAGCCGGTGAGCCCCAGGAAGGCTCGGACTTCGGTCTGGGTGACGGGAGGCTGCCAGGACTGGATGGCAGCAATCTTAAGTTGTAGTGGGGCCACCAGCCCGCTCCCCACTTGGTGCCCAAGGTAGGTCACAGACCCTTGGCCAATCTGGCACTTGCCGGCCTTAATGGTGAGGCCGGCCCGCTGGAGGGCGTGTAGGACCTCCTGGAGGTGACGGAGGTGGTCGGACCAGTGGCGGCTGTATACAGCGATATCGTCCAGGTAGGCAGCGCTGAATTCTTCAAGTCCCGCCAAGACCTGGTTCACAAGGCGTTGGAACGTGGCGGGGGCATTCTTCATGCCAAAGGGCATGACCTTAAATTGATAGTGGCCATCGGGGGTAGAGAAGGCTGACCGTTCCTGAGCCCTGGGTGTGAGGCCGATCTGCCAGTAGCCCGCCGTTAGGTCGAAGATACTAAGGTAGCGGGCGGCACCCAGCCGGTCGATCAGCTCGTCTGCTCGGGGGATGGGATGAGCGTCGGTCCGGGTGACAGCGTTCAAGCCCCGGTAGTCGACGCAGAATCTCAGTTCAGGGGCGGAGCCGGGGGCAGCGGCCTTGGGAACTAATACGACCGGACTGGCCCAGGGACTGTCCGAGGGCTCGATGACCCCGATCGTGAGCATCTTGGCCACTTCCTCCTGTATGCAGGCCCGTACCCGATCTGGTACGCGGTAGGCCCGGTGCCGGACAGGGGGACTGTCCCCGGTGTCTACGTCGTGCAGACACCAGGGGGTGACCCCGGGGGTGAGGGAGAACAGGGCAGCGAACCGCAGCAGGAGGTCCCGGCAGTCCTGGCGTTGCTCCGAAGTGAGGGCGTCAGAGAGCCGGACCCCGTCCACGGAGCCGTCCTTCTCCTGAGTCTTCAGGAGATCCGGGAGGGGCTCGGAGTCTTCTTCCGTGCCACTGTCTGTAGCCATCAAGAGGCTTAGTTCGGATCGCACAAAGTGTGGTTTGAGCCGGTTGGTGTGGAGGAACCGAAGGGGGTTCCGGGAGGACCCCATGTCGATGAGGTAAGTGACGGGGCTTTTGCGCTCGACCACTTTGAAGGGCCCCGTCCACTTATCCTGCAGGGCACATGGTTCGGTGGGGGACATCACCCATACTTGCTGCCCAGGCTCGAATTCAACGGAGGAGGCATTGTGATCATACCACCTCTTCATGTCCTCCTGGCTGGCCTCGAGGTTCGCCTTGGCCATCTCCCTGAAGCGCCGGGTCTGGTTTCGTAAGGCCAGGATGTATTTGAAGACGTCTGGAGGGGTCGTGAGGGGGGCCATCTCCCAACCTTCCTTGACTAGGCTGAGGGGCCCCCGCACAGGGTGCCCGTAGAGGAGTTCAAAGGGGCTAAAACCGAGGGACTTCTGGGGAACTTCCCGGTAGGCGAAGAGGAGGCACGGGAGCAGTACATCCCACTGGCGACGGAGAGGCTCTTCCAATCCCCCAATCATCCCTTTGAGAGTGCGGTTAAAACGCTCCACTAGTCCGTTCCCTTGGGGGTGATAGGGGGTCGTGAATCTGTAGGTGACCCCGCATTGTTGCCAGAGGGACTTCATGTATTTGGATATGAAATTCGTACCTCGGTCGCTGACGACTTCTCGGGGGAAGCCTACCCGGGAGAAGATCCCCATCAGGGCCCGGCCAACCACCGGAGCGGTCACTGTCCGTAGGGGCACCGCCTCGGGGTAGCGGGTGGCATGGTCCACTAGTACCAATATGAACCTGTGTCCTTGCGCCGTGCGGGGGTCCAGAGGTCCCACAATGTCTATCCCCACCCTCTCGAACGGGGTGGTGACCACAGGGAAGGGTTGCAGAGGGGCTTTCAGCTTCCGACCACTCTTCCCGCTGGCTTGGCATGTGGGGCAAGATCGGCAGTGGTTCAGGACGTCATTCCTCATTTTCGGCCAGAAAAAGTGGGTCACCAGGCGACTGTACGTTTTGTCCTGGCCCAGGTGTCCAGCCAGGGGGACATCGTGGGCCAGGTTGAGCAGAAAGTCTCGGAAGCGGAGCGGTACCACCAGAACTCGACCGGCCCCCAGCTCGGCGATTCTTTGCTCGCTGTAGAGCAGGTCGTTATCCCAGTAGACCCAGTGGGTTCCGGTGGTGTCCCCGGCGTTTTGGGTGCTGGCTTGTTGGCGGAGTCCCTCGAGGGAGGGACAGGTCTTTTGTTCCTGGCGGAACTGTTCTTGGGTGGGCCCCCCTTCTTGCCGCCACTGAGCCAGATCCGGAAGGTCCTGGTGTTGCGCGTCTTCTTCGGTAGTCGGGTCCGGGAGGTCGGACTCGCCGTTGTCCTCTACGGGGGCAACCGGGGGCGGAGGTGCTGGCCATTCGGTTTCTTCTGATCGGGGGGCGGCACGGGCGGCCATGGATCGGGTGGTTACGCAGGCCCAGTCCGGGAGGCCCAGCATCCCCAAGTGCTCTCTTCTCTCGACGGTGGCCCACGGGGAACTCTCGAGGTCATTCCCCAGGAGGCAGTCCACGGGGGCATCGTCCCGGACCGTCACCTTCAGTAGGCCGGAGACCCCTCCCCATTCAAACGGGACGCAGGCCATCTTACACATGCTCTCAGAGTTATCCGCCGAGCGGACGGGGCAGAGAATGTTCGGCAGGATCTGCTCTGGCTTTACCAGGTGACAGCGGACGGCCGTCACGCTGGCGCCGGTGTCACGCAAGGCCTTGGCTCTCTGTCCATTAATGGTCACCCACTGACCGTATTTTCTGGTGTTGGCGGGTAGGGGAGCCCGCGGAACCATGTCTCTTCCCCCTAAGCATGCCAGGACCATGGCGGCCGGTTCCCACCCTTGCTGGGCCGGCTCATACTCTTCGGGTCCCTCCGATGATTGCTCTTCCCCGAGGGCAGCGGCAGCTACCTGGCGGGGCTTGGGTGTTTGGTTCTGCGGGCAGCTCGGGTCATTGGCGTAGTGGCCGACTCGCTGGCATCGGTGGCACGTGACGTTGGCCCGGAACCCAGGACGCAACGGGGGGTTGCTCCGGCCGGCCGGAGGCGGGGTGCTGGCCACGGGGGTTGCCGGCAAGGCGTCTCTCCCTCGCCCCTGGCCTCCTCCTCCACCCCGAGGACGGTGCTGGCTTTGGTTGCTTCGATTCTGCTCGTGTGGCCCTCTCCGGCCCACTCGGGTGCTTTCCCATCGGTCAGCTTCGGCGGCGAGCTGCCGGGGGTCAGTCAGCTTACTGTCGAGTAGGTGCTGCCTGAGCTCGACGAAACAGCTGTTTGACAGGTGCTCCCATACCATAAGGTTGAAGAGTTGTTCGTAGGTGGTGACCTGACTTCCCTTGATCCAACCCTCGAAGGCCCGGCTGAAATAGTTCACGTATTCTACCCAAGTTGTACCTGGAATCCGGGTGCAGTCTCGGAACCTCTGGCGGTACATCTCGGGCGTGAGGCCGTAGCGGGCGAGGAGGGCAGCCTTCATGTGGTCGTAGGACGACATTTGGTGATCGGGGAGCTGTAGTAGGGCATCGCGACCCTCGTTGATAAATCTCCCCCAAAGTCCGGCTCCCCAATCACTCCGGTCGATCCGGTGGGAGGTCATTGCGATCTCATAGGCTTTAAACCACTGTTGTATGTCGTCTTCTCGGACATACTCGCGGACCACATCCTTGGGGATGTGAACTTTTTTCTCAATTGGCCCCGGGGTGTGTGGTCGCTCAGGCACCCCCAGTTCCTTATTCTGTTTGCGCAGTTCTATTTCCGCCAGTCGGCGCTCGTGCTCGAGCGTTATTTTTTTCTCTTCCAGCTCTCTCTGTCTCTGCTTTTCTTCTCGTTCCTCTCGAAGCCGCATATGCTCGAGGTTGAGTTTCTGTTCAGCTAACTTGAGTTCCCCATCCATCTTGAGTCGTGCCATCTCTAATTCGTGTAATCTGACTCTGTCTCTTTCTCGTATCTCCTCCTGCGAGAGGCCCGTTCCCCGCTCCTCGGGAGCCGTGGCGTTCCCCTCTGGTGTGATGCTGTTTTGGTCTGGTGTGACGCTGCTTTGGTCGGAGGGTCCTGCGACCCCAGTTTCTGTCCATGACTCAAGAGCGCGCTTTAGATCATCCTTGGTACTCAGGCCGGTGGTAGCAATGCCAAGTTCTATGCAAAATTGTCTCAGTTCGCGGTGGTTGTATTCTTCTAATTTCTCCATTTGGAACTTCTCGGTGGAGCTGCTATCTTTGGTCGACATCGTGTTTTGTCGTGGGGTGAGCTACTCTCTGTACGATTATGCGTTGATTCGGATCGCGCCGCTGGCCACCAATGTTAGAAAAGGTAGACGGACCGGGAGGGTCGGCCGGGGTCAGGAGGAGAGGTCTCCGGGGAGAGCCGTCTCCAGCGATCGTACAGACAAGTAACTTCCCCCCCCCACAGACAGATATCACACACGGATAAGGTTCAGCGTTCTTTATAAGCACTTATTTAAGGTACGGTTGAATGGTACAAGGAGGTCTGGACTCAGGGGTCCCCTCGATTAGAGTCTCGCAAGGTAGGGAAGGGGGTAGCGGGGCAGTCTATTTACCAATCAGGTAGTTCTGATGAGATGATGATGAGCTCACAATCCTCGAGCTTGATGGTACGGGCCGCGGCAGCGCCAGCAGGCCCCGGTGTGGATGGTCGATACAACGGGCCGCGGCAGCGCCAGCAGGTCCCCGGAAGATATACGGTCCGCGGCAGCGCCAGCAGGTCCCGGTGAGGATGGTCGTTACAACGGGCCGCGGCAGCGCCAGCAGGTCCCAGGAAGATGACTGTTGCAGAAGGCCGCGGCAGCGCCAGCAGGTCCCGGTGAGGATGGTCGTTACAACGGGCCGCGGCAGCGCCAGCAGGTCCCAGGAAGGTGACTGTTGCAGAAGGCCGCGGCAGCGCCAGCAGGTCCCGGTGAGGATGGTCGTTACAACGGGCCGCGGCAGCGCCAGCAGGTCCCAGGAAGATGACTGTTGCAGAAGGCCGCGGCAGCGCCAGCAGGCAGGACGATGGTTCACAAGAGCGGGCTACGGCAGCGCCAGTAGACCGTCAAGGTTGAGTTCACTCGGTGTCTCTCGACTCCAGGATACAACTGCCTTCCTGCTCCGGAGCTGCCTCAGTTATAGGGCTGGTGCCCTTTGATGTCCGGACCCTCGCACTTGGAGGTCGGAGGGTCCGGGATGAAGGTGTCCAGACACCCAGCAGGGGGTGGAGCCAGTGCCTGGGGGAGCTGGGGGCGATCGGCACCTGGCGGGGGAGAGCCCTTGACAGTTCGTTCTCCCATTGACTTGCCAAGTGGTCCGCTCACCTCCTGGGTGGATGGTGGTGCCGGGATGTCGGGGCCGGCCAGGCCCGGGGTTAGGGTCGAGGGGAGGCCATGCGGCCGCGTGGTGCAGGGCCCCAGATGGCGGCTTTACCCGGCCGGGGAAGCCGGTGGGGCTGGACCCCGTGATGAGTAGGGGTCCGAGGGCAGAGGGTCCATCGGGAGACGGAGTACAGGTGCTTGTCGTGGGGATATGCCAGGTGGGCCGGAGTTCGGGCCCTGTCGAGCGGGGAGGGAGCAAGCCGTCTGTGAGGCCTGTCCAACAATCAACCAGGTACTAACGCTGAGACCCCTGCGCTCCTCGACCGGGCCTGGGATCCCCTGAGTCAGTCCCCTGTCGAGCGCTGAGCTTGCAGCCCTCCCGCTTAATTTGTCAACCCCCCCTGGCGTGGGGACCAGAAGCGTGCTCAACGCCGCGGCCCAGAGGCCTGAAGAGTGCGCCCTCATCGAGTCTGGGCCCGCGGAGAAGCCCGGGGCCCCGTCGCTGCCGTCACAGCTACTGTCGGAGGCGTGAGAGGCTGTGACCTGTTCCCCGGCTGCTGAGCGCCTTGATTGCGGGGCCCGGAGACGTGACGGACGCCGCTGCAGTGACGATTCCCCCCAGGACGCCGAGATCGAGGTAAACCCCCGGGGGCTGAGAGGTAGAGTGGCCGTGCGGAGGCCTGGGACTCACCCCCCTGCTCCCCCGGAGGCTGGTGGAAGACCCGGTGCGCCCCCTGTCGATCGGGAGCGGCACCGCACTCCGAGACTCTGGTTCCCCTCCGTGGGATTCCCCCCTGGCATCGGAGACCCTGACTCCCCTCCGTGGGATTGCCCCCCTTGCTGCTAGACTGCCGCGTACAAGGGGACCAAGTGCCTACGGCCTGAGCATTACGAGTAGCGCTGTATTCTTAAGTTCTGCTCACCAATGCTTGATGCCTGATCATTACGAGTAGCGCTGTATTCTTAAGTTCTGCTCACCAATGCTTGATGCCTGATTATTACGAGTAGCGCTGTATTCTCAAGTTCTGCTCACCAATGCTGGATGTCTGATCATTACGAGTAGCGCTGTATTCTTAAGATTTGCTCACCAATGCTTGATGCCTGATTATTACGAGTAGCGCTGTATTCTTAAGTTCTGCTCACCAATGCTTGATGCCTGATTATTACGAGTAGCGCTGTATTCTTAAGCTCTGCTCACCAATGTTTAATGTTTGATTATTACGAGTAGCACTGTGTACTTAAGTTCGGCTCTGAAGTGCTTAGTGCCTGGGTATTCCGAGTAGCGCTGGGTCCTCAAAGTCTGCGCTTAAGCGCTAGTAGTCTTCCATGTGTGGCGCTACATTTTCCAGCCCTATTTCAAAGTGCTGATAATCACTAGATACCGCGCACGGTACCCACGGCAGGTTGAAACACTAGTGGTGGGAGGGGCGCAGCGCGCTGGTTAACCGCTGTGTTTACCGCTCCCCCAGGTTCGCCAGGTATTGCCAATAGAACTATGATGAATTGCTGATGAATCTGACGCTAATGTATTCAGGTACTGCCTATTGCATCATAATGAATTGCTGGTGAATCTGACGCTAACGTATTCAGGTACTGCCTATGGCACCATGATGAAATTCTGGTGAATCTAAGGTCAATCTATTCAAGTAATGCCATTGCCATCTCATGAACTGCATTTGCATTGAACTGCTTAGATAAACTTGTTCGATTTTCACTGAACCTACGGTGTGGCGTCCATTATTGTGTGCATTTCCTGCTTCAGGGGATGAGTGTGTTGTATGGTCGCTTTACACTTAAGCCTTCGGGTGCCCAACCGCTCGAGTCACGTTACCCCCTTAGGGCCCGGTGACCCCAGGTCTTACACCTTCTATGCACCCTTGATAGTGTCAATGTACCTCTGGCAAGAGACCTTCTCTGCGCACTTGATGGTGTCAATGCACCTCTGGCTGGAGACCTTCTCTGCACCCTTCATGGGGTCAATGCACGTCTGGTCAGAGACCTTCTCTGCAACCTTGATGGGGTCACTGCACCTCTGGTAGGAGACCTTCTCTGCAACCTTGATGGGGTCAATGCACCTATGGGAGGAGACCTTCTCTGCTTCCTTGATGGTGTCAATACGCCTCTGGCCGGAGACCTTCTTTGCACCCTTGATGGTGTAAATGCACCACCCTTGATGGTGTCAATGCACCTCTGGCAGGAGACCTTCTCTGCACCCTTGATGGTGTCATGGCACCACCCTTGACAGTGTCAATGCACCTCTGGCAGGAGACCTTCTTTGCACCCTGGATAGTGACACTGCACCTCTTGGAGGAGACCTTCTCTGCACCCTTGATGGTGTCAATTCCCCTCTAGCAGGACACCTTCTCTGTACCCTTGATGGTGTCAATACCCCTCTGGCAGGAGACCTTCTCTGCACTCGTGAACATGTCAATGCACCTCTGGCAGGAGACCTTCTATGCACCCTTGATGGGGTCAATGCACCTCTGGTCAGAGACCTTCTCTGCAACCTTGATGGTGTCAATGCACCTCTGGCTGGAGACCTTCTCTGCACCCTTGATGAGGTCAATACACCTCTAGTCAGAGACCTTCTCTGTACTCTTGATGGTGTCAATGCACCTCTGGCAGGGGACCTTCTCGGCACCCTTGATGGTGTTAATGCACCTCTGGCAGGAGACCTTCTATGCACCCTTGATGGTGTCAATGCACCTCTGGCAAGAGACCTTCTCTTCACACTTGATGGTGTCAATGCACCTCTGGCTGGAGACCTTCTCTGCACCCTTCATGGGGTCAATGCACCTCTGGTCAGAGACCTTCTCTGCAACCTTGATGGGGTTAGTGTACCTATGGGAGGAGACATTCTCTGCTCCCTTGATGGTGTCAATGCACCTCTGGCAGGAGACCTTCTCTGCACCCTTGATGGTGTCATGGCACCACCCTTGACAGTGTCAATGCGCCTTTGGCAGGAGATCTTCTTTGCACCCTGGATAATGACAATGCACCTGTGGGAGGAGACCTTCTCTGCACCCTTGATGGTGTCTATTCACCTCTAGCAGGACCCCTTCACTGTACCCTTGATGGTGTCAATACACCTCTGGCCAGAGACATTCTATGCACCCTTGATGTCGTCAATGCCGCTCTGGCTGGAGACCTTCTCTGCACTCTTGAACATGTCAATGCACCTCTGGCAGGGACCTTCTATGCAACCTTGATGTTGTCAATGCACCTCTGGCCAGAGACCTTCTCTGCACCCTTGATGGTGGCAATGCACCTCTGGAAGGAAACCTTCTATACACCCTTGATGTTGTCAATGCACCTCTGAGAGGAGACGTTCTCTGCACCCTTGAATGTGTCAATGCACCTCTGGCCAGACACCTTCTCTCTACCCTTGATGGTGTCAATGCCCCTCTGGCAGGAGACCTTCTCTTCACCCTTGATGGTGTCAAGGCACCTCTGGCATGAGACCTTCTATGCACCCTTGATGGTGGCAATGTGCCTCTGGCAGGGACCTTCTATGCACCCTTGATGGTCTCAATGCACCTCTGGGAGTAAACCTTCTCTGCACCCTTGAATGTGTCAATGCACCTCTGGTCGGACACCTTCTCTGTACCCTTGATGGTGTCAATGCACCTCTGGCCAGAGACATTCTCTGCACCCTTGATGGTGTCAATGCACCTGTTGGACAGGCCACACGAAGGGCTTGCTCCCTCCCCGCACGACAGGGCCCGAGCTCCGGCCCACCGGGTATAACCCACGAAAAGCACCCGTACCCCGTCTCCCGACGGATCTTCTGCCCTCGGACCTCTACTCATCACGGGGCCCAGCCCCACCGGCTTCCCCGGCCGGTTCAAGCCGCCATCTTGGGCCCTGCACCACGAGGCCGCGTGGCCTCGCCCCGACCCTAACCCCGGGCCTGACCGGCCCCGACATCCCGGCACCACCATCCACCCAGGAGGTGAGCGGACCACTTGGCAGGTCAATGGGAGGACGAAGTGTCAAGAGCTCTTCCCCTGCCAGGTGCCGATCGCCCCCAGCCCCCCCAGGCGCTGGCTCCACCCCCTGCTGGGTGTCTGGACACCTTCATCCCGGGTCCTCCGACCTCCAAGTGCGAGGGTCCGGACATCAAAGAGCGCCTGCCCTATAACTGGGGCAACTCCGGAGCAGGAAGGCAGTTGTATCCTGGAGTCGAGAGACACCGAGAGAACTCAGCCTTGACGGACTACTGGCGCTGCCGTAGCCCGCTCTTGTGAACCATCGTCCTGCCTGCTGCCGCGGCCTTCTACAACATCCATCCTCGTCGGGACCTGCTGGCGCTGCCGCGGCCCGTTGTAACAACCATCCTCGTCGGGACCTGCTGGCGCTGCCGCGGCCCGTTGTAACGACTATCCTCACCGGGACCTGCTGGCGCTGCCGCGGACCGTACATCGACCATCGTTCCGGGACCTGCTGGCGCTGCCGCGGCCCGCACCAACTAAGCTCGAAGATTGTGAGCTAATCATCATCTCATCCAAACTACCTGACTGGTAGACAGACTGTCCCGCTACCCCTTACCCTGCTTTGAGAGACTTGAATCGAGGGGACCCCTGAGTCCAGACCTCCTTGTACCATTCAACCGTACCTTAAGAAGGGCTTATAAAGAACACTGAACCTTATCCTTGTGTGGTATCTGTCTGTGGGGGGGGAAGTTACTTATCTGTACGATCGCTGGAGACGGCTCTCCCCGGAGACCTCTCCTCCTGACCCCGGCCGACCCTCCCGGTCCGTCTATCCTTTCTAACATTGGTGGCCAGCGGCGCGATCCGAATCAACGCGTAATCGTACAGAGAGTAGCTCACCCCACGACAACACGATGTCAGCCAAAGATAGCAACTCCACCGAGAAATTCCAAATGGATAAATTAGAAGAATACAACCACCGCGAACTGAGACAATTCTGCATAGAACTTGGCATTGCTACCACCGGCCTGAGTACCAAAGAGGATCTAAAGCACGCCCTAGAGTCGTGGGCAGAAACTGGGGTCGCCGGACCCTCCGACCAAAGCAGCATCACACCAGAGGGGAACGCCACGGCTCCCGAGGAGCGGGGAACGGGCCTCTCGCAGGAGGAGATCCGAGAAAGAGAAAGAACCAGATTGCACGAGTTGGAAATGGCACGACTCAAGATGGATGGGGAACTCAAGTTAGCTGAACAGAAACTCAACCTCGAGCACATGCGGCTCCGAGATGAACGAGAAGAGAAGCAGAGACAGAGAGAGCTGGAGGAGAAAAAAATAACGCTCGAGCACGAGCGCAAACTGGCGGAAATAGAACTTCGGAAACAGAATAAAGAACTGGGGGTGCCTGAGCGACCACACACCCCGGGGCCAATCGAGAAAAAAGTCCACATCCCCAAGGATGTTGTCCGCGAGTATGTCCGAGAAGACGACATACAACAGTGGTTTAAAGCCTACGAGATCGCCATGACCTCCCACCGGATCGACCGGAGTGATTGGGGAGCCGAACTCTGGGGGAGGTTTATCAACGAGGGGCGCGATGCCCTACTGCAGCTCCCAGATCACCAAATGTCGTCCTACGACCACATGAAGGCTGCCCTCCTCACCCGCTACGGCCTCACACCCGAGATGTACCGCCAGAGGTTCAGAGATTGCACCCGGATCCCAGGTACAACTTGGGTAGAATACGTGAACTATTTCAGCCGTGCCTTCGAGGGTTGGATAAAGGGGAGCCAGGTCACCACCTACGAACAACTCTTTAACCTGATGGTATGGGAGCACCTGTCAAACAACTGCTTCGTCGAGCTCAGGCAGCACCTCCTCGACAGTAAGCTGACTGACCCCCGGCAGCTCGCCGCCGAAGCTGACCGATGGGAAAGCACCCGAGTGGGCCGGAGGGGGCCACACGAACAGAACAGAAACAACCAAGGCCAGCACCGTCCTCGGGGAGGAGGAGGGGGCCAGGGGCGAGGGAGAGACGCCTTGCCCGCAACACCCGTGGCCAGCACCCCGGCTCCGGCCGGTCGGGGCAACCCCCCGTGGCGTCCTGGGGTCCGAACCAACGTCACGTGCCACCGATGCCAGCGAGTCGGCCACTACGCCAATGACCCGAGCTGCCCGCAGAACCAAACACCCAAGCCCCGCCAGGTAGCTGCCGCCGCCCTGGGGGAAGAGCGATCATTGGAGGAACCAGAGGAGTATGAGCCGGCCCAGCAAGAGTGGGAACCGGCCGCCATGGTCCTGGCGTGCTTAGGGGGAAGAGACATGGTCCCGCGGGCTCCCCTACCCGCTAACACCAGGAAATATGGTCAGTGGGTGACCATTAATGGACAGCGAGCCGAGGCCTTGCGTGACACAGGCGCCAGTGTGACGGCCGTCCGCTGTCACCTGGTGAAGCCCGAGCAGATCCTGCCGAACATTCTCTGCCCCGTCCGCTCGGCAGACAACTCTGAAAGTCTGTGTCAAATGGCCTGCGTTCCATTCGAATGGGGAGGGGTCTCCGGCCTGTTGAAGGTGACGGTCCGGGACGATGCCCCCGTGGACTGCCTCCTGGGAAATGACCTCGAGAGTTCCCCGTGGGCCACCGTTGAGAGAAGAGAGCACCTGGGGATGCTGGGCCTCCCGGACTGGGCCTGCATAACCACCCGGTCCATGGCCGCCCGTGCCATCCCTCGATCAGAAGAACCAGAATGGCCAGCACCTCCGCCCCCAGTCGCCCCAGTAGGAGACACCGACGAGGCCAGCCTCCCAGACCCGACGGCCGAAGGGGACGCGCAACCCCAGGACCTTCCTGACCTGGCTCAGTGGCGCCAAGAAGGGGGGCCCACCCAAGCACAGTTCCGCCAGGAACAAAAGACCTGTCCCTCCCTCGAGGGACTCCGCCAACAAGCCAGCGCCCAGAACGCAGGGGACTCCACCGGAACTCACTGGGTCTACTGGGATAACGACCTGCTATACAGCGAGCAAAGAATCGCCGAGCTGGGGGCCGGTCGAGTACTGGTGGTACCTCTCCGCTTCAGAGACTTTCTGCTCAACCTGGCCCACGATGTCCCCCTGGCTGGACACCTGGGCCAAGATAAAACGTACAACCGCCTAGTGACCCACTTTTTCTGGCCGAAGATGAGGAATGACGTCCTGAACCACTGCCGATCTTGCCCCACATGCCAAGCCAGCGGGAAGAGTGGTCGGAAGCTGAAAGCCCCTCTGCAACCCTTCCCTGTGGTCACCACCCCGTTCGAGAGGGTGGGGATAGACATCGTGGGGCCTCTGGACCCCCGCACGGCACAAGGACACAGGTTCATCTTAGTACTGGTGGACCATGCCACCCGCTATCCCGAGGCGGTGCCCCTACGGACCGTGACAGCTCCGGTGGTTGGCCGGGCCCTAATGGGGATCTTCTCCCGGGTAGGCTTCCCCCGAGAAGTCGTCAGCGACCGAGGCACGAACTTTATATCCAAATACATGAAGTCCCTCTGGCAACAATGCGGGGTCACCTACAGATTCACGACCCCCTATCACCCCCAAGGGAACGGACTAGTGGAGCGTTTTAACCGCACCCTCAAGGGGATGATTGGGGGATTGGAAGAGCCCCTCCGTCGCCAGTGGGATGTACTACTCCCGTGCCTCCTCTTCGCCTACCGCGAAGTTCCCCAGAAGTCCCTCGGTTTTAGCCCTTTCGAACTCCTGTACGGGCACCCTGTGCGAGGGCCCCTCAGCCTAGTAAAGGAAGGTTGGGAGATGGCCCCCCTAAAGACCCCTCCAGACGTCTTCAAATACCTCCTGGCCCTACGCAATCAGACCCGGCGCTTCAGAGAGATGGCCAAGGCGAACCTCGAGGCCAGCCAGGAGGACATGAAGAGGTGGTATGATCACAATGCCTCCTCCGTTGAGTTCGAGCCTGGACAACAAGTATGGGTGATGTCCCCCACCGAACCATGTGCCTTGCAAGATAAGTGGACGAGGCCCTTCAAAGTGGTCGAGCGCAAAAGCCCCGTCACTTACCTCATCGACCTGGGGACCTCCCGGAACCCCCTTCGGGTCCTCCACACCAACCGACTCAAACCACACTTTGTGCGCTCAGAACTCAGCCTCCTGATGGCTACGGACAGTGGGGCAGAGGAAGACTCCGAACCCCTCCCGGATCTTCTGAAGACTCAGGAGAATGACGGCTCCGTGGACGGGGTCCGGCTCTCTGACACCCTCACTTCGGAGCAACGCCAGGGCTGCCGGAACCTCCTGCTGCAGTTCGCTACCCTGTTCTCCCTCACCCCCGGGGTCACCCCTTGGTGTTTGCACGACGTGGACACCGGGGACAGTCCCCCTGTCCGACACCGGGCCTACCGCGTACCAGATCGGGTACGGGCCTGCATACAGGAGGAGGTGGCCAAGATGCTCACAATCGGGGTCATCGAGCCCTCGGACAGTCCCTGGGCCAGTCCGGTTGTATTGGTCCCCAAAGCCGCTGCCCCCGGCACCGCACCTGAACTGAGATTCTGCGTCGACTACCGGGGCTTGAACGCTGTCACCCGGACCGACGCTCATCCGATCCCCCGAGCAGACGAGCTGATCGACCGGCTGGGGGCCGCCCGCTACCTCAGTATCTTCGACCTAACAGCGGGCTACTGGCAGATCGGCCTCACACCCAGGGCTCAGGAACGGTCAGCCTTCTCTACCCCCGATGGCCACTACCAATTCAAGGTCATGCCCTTCGGCATGAAGAATGCCCCCGCCACGTTTCAACGCCTCGTGAACCAGGTCTTGGCGGGGCTCGAAGAGTTCAGCGCTGCCTACCTGGACGATATCGCTGTGTACAGCCACCACTGGCCCGACCACCTCCGTCACCTCCAAGAGGTCCTACAGGCCCTCCAGCGGGCCGGCCTCACAATTAAGGCAGGCAAGTGCCAAATTGGCCAAGGGTCTGTGACCTACCTTGGGCACCAAGTGGGAAGCGGCCTGGTGGCCCCGCTACAACTTAAGATTGCTGCCATCCAGTCCTGGCAGCCCCCCGTCACCCAGACCGAGGTCCGAGCCTTCTTGGGGATCACCGGCTACTACCGGCGGTTCGTGAAAGACTACGGCAGCATCGTGGGGCCCCTCACGGGTCTCACGTCCAAGAACCAGCCGAAGCGGATTAACTGGACCCCCGATTGTCAAGCGGCCTTCGAGAAGCTGAAGGCCGCTCTATGCACCGCCCCTGTGCTCCAGGCCCCCGATTACAGTCGGGAATTCATGGTACAAACCGACGCCTCCGACCACGGCATCGGAGCCGTCCTTTCTCAGTTAAACCCCGAAGGTCATGACCAGCCGGTGGCCTTCATCAGTCGACGTCTCCTGGCCCGAGAACAGCGCTGGAGCACCATCGAGAGGGAGGCCTTCGCAGTGGTGTGGGCCCTCAAAAAGCTCCGGCCCTATCTCTTCGGTACCCACTTCCGGGTACAAACCGACCATCGACCCCTGCAGTGGCTGATGCAGATGCGGGGGGAGAACCCAAAACTCTTGCGCTGGTCCATTTCCCTGCAGGGAATGGACTTCACGGTGGAGCACCGACCAGGCCAAGACCACGCCAACGCGGATGGCCTGTCCCGCTTTTTCCGCCTCGACGAAGAGAGTCCCCAAGGAGATGGGTGACTCTCCCCGTCTTCAGCTGGGGGGGACGCATGTTGGACAGGCCACACGAAGGGCTTGCTCCCTCCCCACACGACAGGGCCCGAGCTCCGGCCCACCGGGTATAACCCACGAAAAGCACCCGTACCCCGTCTCCCGACGGATCTTCTGCCCTCGGACCTCTACTCATCACGGGGCCCAGCCCCACCGGCTTCCCCGGCCGGTTCAAGCCGCCATCTTGGGCCCTGCACCACGAGGCCGCGTGGCCTCGCCCCGACCCTAACCCCGGGCCTGACCGGCCCCGACATCCCGGCACCACCATCCACCCAGGAGGTGAGCGGACCACTTGGCAGGTCAATGGGAGGACGAAGTGTCAAGAGCTCTTCCCCTGCCAGGTGCCGATCGCCCCCAGCCCCCCCAGGCGCTGGCTCCACCCCCTGCTGGGTGTCTGGACACCTTCATCCCGGGTCCTCCGACCTCCAAGTGCGAGGGTCCGGACATCAAAGAGCGCCTGCCCTATAACTGGGGCAACTCCGGAGCAGGAAGGCAGTTGTATCCTGGAGTCGAGAGACACCGAGAGAACTCAGCCTTGACGGACTACTGGCGCTGCCGTAGCCCGCTCTTGTGAACCATCGTCCTGCCTGCTGGCGCTGCCGCGGCCTTCTACAACATCCATCCTCGTCGGGACCTGCTGGCGCTGCCGCGGCCCGTTGTAACGACCATCCCCGTCGGGACCTGCTGGCGCTGCCGCGGCCCGTTGTAACGACTATCCTCACCGGGACCTGCTGGCGCTGCCGCGGACCGTACATCGACCATCGTTCCGGGACCTGCTGGCGCTGCCGCGGCCCGCACCAACTAAGCTCGAAGATTGTGAGCTAATCATCATCTCATCCAAACTACCTGACTGGTAGACAGACTGTCCCGCTACCCCTTACCCTGCTTTGAGAGACTTGAATCGAGGGGACCCCTGAGTCCAGACCTCCTTGTACCATTCAACCGTACCTTAAGAAGGGCTTATAAAGAACACTGAACCTTATCCTTGTGTGGTATCTGTCTGTGGGGGGGGAAGTTACTTATCTGTACGATCGCTGGAGACGGCTCTCCCCGGAGACCTCTCCTCCTGACCCCGGCCGACCCTCCCGGTCCGTCTATCCTTTCTAACAGCACCTCTGGGAGAAGACCTTCTCTGCACCCTTGATGAGGTCAATGCACCTCTGGTCAGAGACCTTCTCTGTACTCTTGATGGTGTCAATGCACCTCTGGCAGGGGACCTTCTCTGCACCCTTGATGGTGTCATTGCACCACTCTTGACAGTGTCAATGCGCCTCTGGCAGGAGACATTCTTTGCAGCCTGGATAGTGTCAATGCACCTCTGGGAGGAGACCATCTCTGCACTCTTGATGGTGTCAATCCTCCTCTGGCTGGAGACCTTCTCTGCATCCTTGATGGGGTCAATGCACCTCTGGTCAGAGACCTTCTCTGTACTCTTGATGGTGTCAATGCACCTCTGGCAGGGGACCTTCTATGCACCCTTGATGGTGTCATGGCACCACCCTTGACAGTGTCAATGCGCGTCTGGCAAGAGACCATCTTTGCACCCTGGATAGTGTCAATGCACCTCTGGGAGGAGACTATCTCTGCACCCTTGATGGTGTCAATTAACCTCTAGCAGGACACCTTCTCTGTACCCTTGATGGTGTCAATACACCTCTGGCCAGAGACCTTCTATGCACCCTTGATGGGTTCAATGCCCCTCTGGCTGGAGACCTTCTCTGCACTCTTGAACATGTCAATCCACCTCAGTCAGGAGACCATCTATGCACCCTTGATGGGGTCAATGCACCTCTGGCCAGAGACCTTCTCTGCACCCTTGATGGGATCAATGCACCTCTGGCCAGAGACCTTCTCTGCACCCTTGATGGTGTCAATGCACCTCTGGCTGGAGACCTTCTCTAGACCCTTGATGGGGTCAATGCACCTCTGGTCAGAGACCTTCTCTGTACTCTTGATGGTGTCAATGCACCTCTGGCAGGGGACCTTCTCGGCACCCTTGATGGTGTCAATGCACCTCTGGCAGGAGACCTTCTATGCACCCTTGATGGTGGCAATGCGCCTCTGGCAGGGACTTTATATGCACCCTTGATGGTGTCAATGCAGCTCTGGCCAAAGACCTTCTCTGCACCCTTGATGGTGTCAATGCACCTCTGGAAGGAGACCTTCTCTGCACCCTTGAATGTGTCAATGCACCTCTGGCCGGACACCTTCTCTGTACCCTTGATGGTGTCAATGCACCTCTGGGTGGAGACCTTCTCTGCACCCTTGAAGGTGTCATTGCGCCTCTGGCCGGAGACCGTCTCTGCACCCTTGATGGTGTCATGGCACCACCCTTGACAGTGTCAATGCGTCTCTAGCAGGAGACCTTCTTTGCACCCTGGATAGTGTCAATGCACTTCTGGGAGGAGACCTTCTCTGCACCCTTGATGGTGTCAATTCACCTCTAGCAGGACAGGACACCTTCTCTGTACCCTTGATGTTGCCAATACACCTCTGGCCAGAGACCTTCTATGCACCCTTGATGGTGTCAATGCCCCTCTGGCTGGAGACCTTCTCTGCACTCTTGAACATGTCAATGCACCTCTGGCAGGAGACCTTCTATGCACCCTTGATGGGGTCAATGCACCTCTGGCCAGAGACCTTCTCTGCACCCTTGATGGTGTCAATGCACCTCTGGCTGGAGACCTTCTCTGCACCCTTGATGAGGTCAATGCACCTCTGGTCAGAGACCTTCTCTGTACTCTTGATGGTGTCAATGCACCTCTGGCAGGGGACCTTCTCGGCACCCTTGATGGTGTCAATGCACCTTTGGCAGGAGACCTTCTATGCACCCGTGATGCTGGCAATGCACCTCTGGCAGGGAACTACTATGCACCCTTGATGGTGTCAATGCACCTCTGGCCAGAGACCTTCTCTGTACCCTTGATGGTGTCAATAGACATCAGGAAGGAGACCTTCTCTGCACCCTTGATGGTGTCAATGCACCTCTGGGAGGAGACCTTCTCTGCACCCTTGAATGAGTCAATGCACCTCTGGCAGGACACCTTCTTTGTACCCTTGATGGTGTCAATGCACCTCTGGCAGGATACCTTTTCTGCACCCTTGATGGTGTCAATGCACCTCTGGCCAGAGACCTTCTCTGCACCCTTGATGGTGTCAAATCACCTCTGGCTGGAGACCTTCTCTGCACCCTTCATGGGGTCAATGCACCTCTGGTCAGAGACCTTCTCTGCACCCTTGAATGTGTCAATGCACCTCTAGCAGGACACCTTCTCTGTACCCTTGATGTTGTCAATACACCTCTGGCCAGAGACCTTCTCTGCACCCTTGATGGTGTCAATGCACCTCTGGCAGGGGACCTTCTAGGCACCCTTGATGGTGTCAATGTACCTCTGGCAAGAGACCTTCTCTGCACACTTGATGGTGTCAATGCACCTCTGGCTGGAGACCTTCTCTGCACCCTTCATGGGGTCAATGCAGCTCTGGTCAGAGACCTTCTCTGCAACCTTGATGGGGTCAATGCACCTCTGGTAGGAGACCTTCTCTGCAACCTTGATGGGGTCAATGCACCTATGGGAGGAGACCTTCTCTGCTTCCTTGATGGTGTCAATACGCCTCTGGCCGGAGACCTTCTTTGCACCCTTGATGGTGTAAATGCACCACCCTTGATGGTGTCAATGCACCTCTGGCAGGAGACCTTCTCTGCACCCTTGATGGTGTCATGGCACCACCCTTGACAGTGTCAATGCCCCTTTGGCTGGATACCTTCTCTGCACTCTTGAACATGTCAATGTCCCTCTGGCTGGAGACCTTCTCTGCACTCTTGAACATGTCAATGCACCTCAGTCAGGAGACCTTCTATGCACCCTTGATGGGGTTAATGCACCTCTGGCCAGAGACCTTCTCTGCACCCTTGATGGGATCAATGCACCTCTGGCCAGAGACCTTCTCTGCACCCTTAATGGTGTCAATGCACCTCTGGCTGGAGACCTTCTCTAGACCCTTGATGGGTGTTGGACCCGGCCTCGTGGCGTGGTCCTTAACCCCCTGGATTGTGGCCGTTCCCCGCCCCGGCCGTCACAGGCCACCCGTCTGAACTGCACCAAGGCCCTTCACCCGGAGCTGCACGTGGTCGCATACTCCTCGTGGCTCCGCCATCTTGTTGGCATCCACGTCACACCGTGCACCAGCCGGCGCGACCCCGCTCAACCCGGCCTCGACCCCAGCGAAGCCCCGACATCGAGGCACCACGAACTAGCCAGGGGGTGCCGCAGGAACCATTCATCGCCCCCGGCGGAGGACAATATCGATGGGACCCCCAACTGTCCTCCCCTCTCGAGGTGTGATCGCCCTGCAACTCCCATGGGCCTGGCGCCTCTCCTGCTGGGCGTCTGGCCACCTCCACCCGGCCACTCCGCCCCCTCGGGCGCATAGGTCCGGACATCAAAGGGCTCCAGGCCTATATCTGGAGCGACCCCACCACAGCTCGGCAGTTGTATCCCGGAGTCGAGAGCCCTGCTGATTGAATCGCGGCTGGCCCTACGGAGAAGAACTCTTGTCGGAACCATCACGAGCCCTGCTGACTGCGTCGCGGCTCCTTCTTGTGCACCCTTCCTGAACCACCTGGAACATCGGAGCCCTGCTGACGCTGTCGCGGCCCAACCTCGCTGAAACCTTCCTCGGAGCCCTGCTGACGACGTCGCGGCTCGAGCTGAGCAGAAACCATCTTGAGAGCCCTGCTGATTGAATCGCGGCTCTCCACGAACTGTACGCCAGAGCCCTGCTGACGCCGTCGCGGCTCGACCCATCCAAGATCCGGAGGGCCCCCAGCTTGAGGATAAGAACTGGGCCCCAGGTACCCTCGTACCGCACTCCTGCCAAAGACTGCCCCGCTACCCCTACCCTTCCAAAGAGACACTGAGACTTTTTGTGGATCCCTCGATCCCTTCGTGTAAATATTGACCTCGTAACCTTTTGATTGCTGATAAAGAATTGCTTGTCACCAGACAACCTCCTTGAGTCCTGTGTGGTGGTGTTACTGTGCTAGTACGTGATAGGAGAAGGATCTCATAGGAGACTTCTCGGCAGCGCTCGGCTACTTCGTGCAGTGAGAGGGCCCCCCTTGGTGGTCGCACCGACTCCTCGGGGTCCGCCTTCCAACAATGGGGTCAATGCACCTCTGTTCAGAGACCTTCTCTGTACTCTTGATGGTGTCAATGCACCTCTGGCAGGGGACCTTCTCTGCACCCTTGATGGTGTCAATGCACCTCTGGCAGGAGACCTTCTATGCACCCTTGATGGTGGCAATGCGCCTCTGGCAGGGACCTTATATGCACCCTTGATGGTGTCAATGCAGCTCTGGCCAAAGACCTTCTCGGCACCCTTGATGGTGTCAATGCACCTCTGGAAGGAGACCTTCTCTGCACCCTTGAATGTGTCAATGCACCTCTGGCCGGACACCTTCTCTGTACCCTTGATGGTGTCAATGCACCTCTGGGTGGAGACCTTCTCTGCACCCTTGAAGGTGTCATTGCGCCTCTGGCCGGAGACCGTCTCTGCACCCTTGATGGTGTCATGGCACCACCCTTGACAGTGTCAATGCGTCTCTAGCAGGAGACCTTCTTTGCACCCTGGATAGTGTCAATGCACTTCTGGGAGGAGACCTTCTCTGCACCCTTGATGGTGTCAATTCACCTCTAGCAGGACAGGACACCTTCTCTGTACCCTTGATGTTGTCAATACACCTCTGGCCAGAGACCTTCTATGCACCCTTGATGGTGTCAATGCCCCTCTGGCTGGAGACCTTCTCTGCACTCTTGAACATGTCAATGCACCTCTGGCAGGAGACCTTCTATGCACCCTTGATGGGGTCAATGCACCTCTGGCCAGAGACCTTCTCTGCACCCTTGATGGTGTCAATACACCTCTGGCTGGAGAACTTCTCTGCACCCTTGATGAGGTCAATGCACCTCTGGTCAGAGACCTTCTCTGTACTCTTGATGGTGTCAATGCACCTCTGGCAGGGGACCTTCTCGGCACCCTTGATGGTGTCAATGCACCTTTGGCAGGAGACCTTCTATGCACCCGTGATGCTGGCAATGCACCTCTGGCAGGGAACTACTATGCACCCTTGATGGTGTCAATGCACCTCTGGCCAGAGACCTTCTCTGTACCCTTGATGGTGTCAATAGACATCAGGAAGGAGACCTTCTCTGCACCCTTGATGGTGTCAATGCACCTCTGGGAGGAGACCTTCTCTGCACCCTTGAATGAGTCAATGCACCTCTGGCAGGACACCTTCTTTGTACCCTTGATGGTGTCAATGCACCTCTGGCAGGATACCTTTTCTGCACCCTTGATGGTGTCAATGCACCTCTGGCCAGAGACCTTCTCTGCACCCTTGATGGTGTCAAATCACCTCTGGCTGGAGACCTTCTCTGCACCCTTCAGGGGGTCAATGCACCTCTGGTCAGAGACCTTCTCTGCACCCTTGAATGTGTCAATGCACCTCTGGCAGGAGACCTTCTATGCACCCATGATTGGGTCAATGCACCTCTGGCCAGAGACCTTCTCTGCACCCTTGATGGTGTCAATGCACCTCTGGCAGGGGACCTTCTAGGCACCCTTGATGGTGTCAATGTACCTCTGGCAAGAGACCTTCTCTGCACACTTGATGGTGTCAATGCACCTCTGGCTGGAGACCTTCTCTGCACCCTTCATGGGGTCAATGCAGCTCTGGTCAGAGACCTTCTCTGCAACCTTGATGGGGTCAATGCACCTCTGGTAGGAGACCTTCTCTGCAACCTTGATGGGGTCAATGCACCTATGGGAGGAGACCTTCTCTGCTTCCTTGATGGTGTCAATACGCCTCTGGCTGGAGACCTTCTTTGCACCCTTGATGGTGTAAATGCACCACCCTTGATGGTGTCAATGCACCTCTGGCAGGAGACCTTCTCTGCACCCTTGATGGTGTCATGGCACCACCCTTGACAGTGTCAATGCCCCTTTGGCTGGAGACCTTCTCTGCACTCTTGAACATGTCAATGTCCCTCTGGCTAGAGACCTTCTCTGTACTCTTGAACATGTCAATGCACCTCAGTCAGGAGACCTTCTGTGCACCCTTGATGGGGTTAATGCACCTCTGGCCAGAGACCTTCTCTGCACCCTTGATGGGATCAATGCACCTCTGGCCAGAGACCTTCTCTGCACCCTTAATGGTGTCAATGCACCTCTGGCTGGAGACCTTCTCTAGACCCTTGATGGGGTCAATGCACCTCTGTTCAGAGACCTTCTCTGTACTCTTGATGGTGTCAATGCACCTCTGGCAGGGGACCTTCTCTGCACCCTTGATGGTGTCAATGCACCTCTGGCAGGAGACCTTCTATGCACCCTTGATGGTGGCAATGCGCCTCTGGCAGGGACCTTATATGCACCCTTGATGGTGTCAATGCACCTCTGGCCAGTGACCTTCTCTGCACCCTTGGCGTCAATGCACCTCTGGAAGGAGACCTTCTCTGCACCCTTGATGGTGTCAATGCACCTCTGGGAGGAGACCTTCTCTGCACCCTTGAATGAGTCAATGCACCTCTGGCCAGACACCTTCTTTGCACCCTTGATGGTGTCAATGCACCTCTGGTCAGAGACCTTCTCTGCATCCTTGATGGTGTCACTGCACCTCTGGCCAGAGACCTTCTCTGCACCCTTGATGGTGTCAAATCACCTCTGGTTGGAGACCTTCTCTGTACCCTTCATGGGGTCAATGCACCTCTGGTCAGAGACCTTCTCTGCACCCTTGAATGTGTCAATGCACCTCTGGCAGGAGACCTTCTATGCACCCGTGATTGGGGCAATGCACATCTGGCCAGAGACCTTCTCTGCACCCTTGATGGTGTCAATGCACCTCTGGCAGGGAACCTTCTCGGCACCCTTGATGGTGTCAATGCACCTCTGGCAGGAGACCTTCTATGCACCCTTGATGGTGTCAATGTACCTCTGGCAAGAGACCTTCTCTGCACACTTGATGGTGCCAATGCACCTCTGGCTGGAGACCTTCTCTGCACCCTTCATGGGGTCAATGCAGCTCTGGTCAGAGACCTTCTCTGCAACCTTGATGGGGTCAATGCACCTCTGGTAGGAGACCTTCTCTGCAACCTTGATGGGGTCAATGTACCTATGGGAGGAGACCTTCTCTGCTTCCTTGATGGTGTCAATACGCCTCTGACCGGAGACCTTCTTTGCACCCTTGATGGTGTAAATGCACCACACTTGATGGTGTCAATGCACCTCTGGCAGGAGACCTTCTCTGCACCCTTGATGGTGTCATGGCACCACCCTTGACAGTGTCAATGCGCCTCTGGCAGGAGACCTTCTTTGCACCCTGGATAGTGACAATGCACCTCTTGGAGGAGACTTTCTCTGCACCCTTGATGGTGTCAATTCCCCTCTAGCAGGACACCTTTTCTGTACCCTTGATGGTGTCAATGCCCCTCTGGCAGGAGACCTTCTTTGCACTCTTGAACATGTCAATGCACCTCTGGCAGGAGACCTTCTATGCACCCTTGATGAGGTCAATGCACCTCTGGTCAGAGACCTTCTCTGTACTCTTGATGGTGTCAATGCACCTCTGGCAGGGGACCTTCTCGGCACCCTTGATGGTGTCAATGCACCTCTGGCAGGAGACCTTCTATGCACCCTTGATGGTGTCAATGCACCTCTGGCAAGAGACCTTCTCTTCACACTTGATGGTGTCAATGCACCTCTGGCTGGAGACCTTCTCTGCACCCTTCATGGGGTCAATGCACCTCTGGTCAGAGACCTTCTCTGCAACCTTGATGGGGTCAGGGCACCTATGGGAGGAGACCTTCTCTGCTCCCTTGATCTTGTCAATGCACCTCTTGCAGGAGACCTTCTATGCACCCGTGATGGGGTCAATGCACCTCTGGCCAGAGACCTTCTCTGCACCCCTGATGGGGTCAATGCACCTGTGGTCAGAGACCTTCTCTGTACTCTTGATGGTGTCAATGCACCTCTGGCAAGGGATCTTCTCAGCCACCTTGATGGTGTCAAAGCACCTCTGGCAGGAGACCTTCTATGCACCCTTGATGTCGTCAATGCCCCTCTGGCTGGGGACCTTCCCTGCACTCTTGAACATGTCAATGCACCTCTTGCAGGAGACCTTCTATGCACCCGTGATGGGGTCAATGCACCTCTGGCCAGAGACCTTCTCTGCACCCCTGATGGGGTGAATGCACCTGTGGTCAGAGACCTTCTCTGTACTCTTGATGGTGTCAATGCACCTCTGGCAGGGGATCTTCTCAGCCACCTTGATGGTGTCAAAGCACCTCTGGCAGGAGACCTTCTATGCACCCTTGATGGTGGCAATGTACCTCTGGCAGGGACCTTCTATGCACCCTTGATGGTGTCAATGCACCTCTGGAAGAACACCTTCTATACATCCTTGATGGTGTCAATGCACCTCTGGGAGGAGACCTTCTCTGCACCCTTGAATGTGTCAATGCACCTCTGGCCGGACACCTTCTCTGTACCCTTGATGGTGTCAATACACCTCTGGCAGGAGACCTTCTCCTCACCCTTGATGGTGTCAAGGCACCTCTGGCCAGAGACCTTCTCTGCACCCCTGATGGGGTCAATGCACCTGTGGTCAGAGACCTTCTCTGTACTCTTGATGGTGTCAATGCACCTCTGGCAGGGGATCTTCTTGGCCACCTTGATGGTGTCAAAGCACCTCTGGCAGGAGACCTTCTATGCACCCTTGATGGTGTCAATGCACCTCTGGAAGGACACCTTCTATACACCCTTGATGGTGTCAATGCACCTCTGGGAGGAGACTTCTCTGCACCCTTGAATGTGTCAATGCACCTCTGGCCGGACACCTTCTCTGTACCCTTGATGGTGTCAATGCACCTCTGGCAGGAGACCTTCTCTTCACCCTTGATGGTGTCAAGGCACCTCTGGCATGAGACCTTCTATGCACCCTTGATGGTGGCAATGTGCCTCTGGCAGGGACTTTCTATGCACCCTTGATGGTGTCAATGCACCTCTGGCCAGAGACCTTCTCTGCTCCCTTGATGGTGTCAATGCATGCACTTCTGGAAGGAGACCTTCTATGCACCCTTGATGGTGTCAATGCACCTCTGGGAAGAGACCTTCTCTGCACCCTTGAATGTGTCAATGCACCTCTGGCCGGACACCTTCTCTGTACCCTTGATGGTGTCAATGCACCTCTGGCCAGAGACCTTCTGTTGGACAGGCCTCACAGACGGCTTGCTCCCTCCCCGCTCGACAGGGCCCGGACTCCGGCCCACCTGGCATAACCCCGCGACAAGCACCTGTACTCCGTCTCCCGACGGACCCTTTGCCCTCGACCCTAACCCCGGGCCTGGCCGGCCCCGACATCCCGGCACCACCATCCACCCAGGAGGTGAGCGGACCACTTGGCAGGTCAATGGGAGAACGAAGTGTCAAGGGCTCTCCCCCGCCAGGTGCCGATCGCCCCCAGCTCCCCCAGGCACTGGCTCCACCCCCTGCTGGGTGTCTGGACACCTTCATCCCGGACCCTCCGACCTCCAAGTGCGAGGGTCCGGACATCAAAGGGCACCAGCCCTATAACTGGGGCAGCTCCGGAGCAGGAAGGCAGTTGTATCCTGGAGTCGAGAGACACCGAGTGAACTCAACCTTGACGGTCTACTGGCGCTGCCGTAGCCCGCTCTTGTGAACCATCGTCCTGCCTGCTGGCGCTGCCGCGGCCTTCTGCAACTGTCATCTTCCTAGGACCTGCTGGCGCTGCCGCGGCCCGTTGTAACGACCATCCTCACCGGGACCTGCTGGCGCTGCCGCGGACCGTATATCTTCCGGGGACCTGCTGGCGCTGCCGCGGCCCGTTGTATCGACCATCCACACCGGGACCTGCTGGCGCTGCCGCGGCCCGTACCACCAAGCTCGAGGATTGTGAGCTCATCATCATCTCATCCGAACTACCTGATTGGTAAATAGACTGTCCCGCTACCCCCTTCCCTACCTTGCGAGACTATAATCGAGGGGACCCCTGAGTCCAGACCTCCTTGTACCATTCAACCGTACCTTAAATAAGTGCTTATAAAGAACACTGAACCTTATCCGTGTGTGATATCTGTCTGTGGGGGGGAAGTTACTTGTCTGTACGATCACTGGAGACGGCTCTCCCCGGAGACCTCTCCTCCTGACCCCGGCCGACCCTCCCGGTCCGTCTACCTTTTCTAACATTGGTGGCCAGCGGCGCGATCCGAATCAACGCGTAATCGTACAGAGAGTAGCTCACCCCACGACAAAGCACGATGTCGACCAAAGATAGCAGCTCCACCGAGAAGTTCCAAATGGAGAAATTAGAAGAATACAACCACCGCGAACTGAGACAATTTTGCATAGAACTTGGCATTGCTACCACCGGCCTGAGTACCAAGGATGATCTAAAGCGCGCTCTTGAGTCATGGACAGAAACTGGGGTCGCAGGACCCTCCGACCAAAGCAGCGTCGCACCAGACCAAAACAGCATCACACCAGAGGGGAACGCCACGGCTCCCGAGGAGCGGGGAACGGGCCTCTCGCAGGAGGAGATACGAGAAAGAGACAGAGTCAGATTACACGAATTAGAGATGGCACGACTCAAGATGGATGGGGAACTCAAGTTAGCTGAACAGAAACTCAACCTCGAGCATATGCGGCTTCGAGAGGAACGAGAGGAAAAGCAGAGACAGAGAGAGCTGGAAGAGAAAAAAATAACGCTCGAGCACAAGCGCCAACTGGCGGAAATAGAACTGCGCAAACAGAATAAGGAACTGGGGGTGCCTGAGCGACCACACACCCCGGGGCCAATTGAGAAGAAAGTTCACATCCCCAAGGATGTGGTCCGCGAGTATGTCCGAGAAGACGACATACAACAGTGGTTTAAAGCCTATGAGATCGCAATGACCTCCCACCGGATCGACCGGAGTGATTGGGGAGCCGGACTTTGGGGGAGATTTATCAACGAGGGTCGCGATGCCCTGCTGCAGCTCCCCGATCACCAAATGTCGTCCTACGACCACATGAAGGCTGCCCTCCTCACCCGCTACGGCCTCACGCCCGAGATGTACCGCCAGAGGTTCAGAGATTGCACCCGGATCCCAGGTACAACTTGGGTAGAGTACGTGAACTATTTCAGCCGGGCCTTCGAGGGTTGGATCAAGGGAAGTCAGGTCACCACCTACGAACAACTCTTCAACCTTATGGTATGGGAGCACCTGTCAAACAACTGTTTCGTCGAGCTCAGGCAGCACCTACTCGACAGTAAGCTGACTGACCCCCGGCAGCTCGCCGCCGAAGCTGACCGATGGGAAAGCACCCGAGTGGGCCGGAGGGGGCCACACGAACAGAACAGAAACAACCAAGGCCAGCACCGTCCTCGGGGAGGAGGAGGGGGCCAGGGGCGAGGGAGAGACGCCTTGCCCGCAACACCCGTGGCCAGCACCCCGGCTCCGGCCGGCCGGGGCAACCCCCCGTTGCGGCCTGGGTACCGAGCCAACGTCACGTGCCACCGGTGCCAGCGACTAGGCCACTACGCCAATGATCCGAACTGCCCGCTAAACCAAACACCCAAGCCCCGCCAGGTAGCTGCCGCTGCCCTAGGGGAAGAGCAATCATCGGAGGGACCCGAAGAGTATGAGCCGGCCCAGCAAGGGTGGGAACCGGCCGCCATGGTCCTGGCATGCTTAGGGGGAAGAGACATCGTTCCGCGGGCCCCCCTACCCGCCAACACCAGAAAATACGGTCAGTGGGTGACCATTAATGGACAGAGAGCCGAGGCCTTGCGTGACACCGGCGCCAGCGTGACGGCCGTCCGCTGTCACCTGGTGAAGCCCGAGCAGATCCTACCGAACATTCTCTGCCCCGTCCGCTCGGCAGACAACTCTGAGAGCATGTGTAAGATGGCCTGCGTCCCGTTTGAATGGGGAGGGGTCTCCGGCCTACTGAAGGTGACGGTCCGGGACGATGCCCCCGTGGACTGCCTCCTGGGGAATGACCTCGAGAGTTCCCCGTGGGCCACCGTCGAGAGAAGAGAGCACTTGGGGATGCTGGGCCTCCCGGACTGGGCCTGCATAACCACCCGATCCATGGCCGCCCGTGCCGCCCCCCGATCAGAAGAAACCGAATGGCCAGCACCTCCGCCCCCGGTGGCCCCTGTAGCGGACAACGGCGAGTCCGACCTACCGGACCCGACTACCGAAGAAGACGCGCCACACCAGGACCTTCCGGACCTGGCTCAGTGGCGGCAAGAAGGGGGGCCCACCCAAGAACAGTTCCGCCAGGAACAAAAGACCTGTCCCTCCCTCGAGGGACTCCGCCAACAAGCCAGCACCCAAACCGCCGGGGACACCACCGGAACCCACTGGGTCTACTGGGATAACGACCTGCTCTACAGCGAGCAAAGAATCGCCGAGCTGGGGGCCGGTCGAGTTCTGGTGGTACCGCTCCGCTTCCGAGACCTTCTGCTCAACCTGGCCCACGATGTCCCCCTGGCTGGACACCTGGGCCAGGACAAAACGTACAGTCGCCTGGTGACCCACTTTTTTTGGCCGAAAATGAGGAATGACGTCCTGAACCACTGCCGATCTTGCCCCACATGCCAAGCCAGCGGGAAGAGTGGCCGGAAGCTGAAGGCCCCTCTACAACCCTTCCCTGTGGTCACCACCCCGTTCGAGAGAGTGGGGATAGACATTGTGGGACCTCTGGACCCCCGCACAGCACAAGGACACAGGTTCATCTTGGTACTAGTGGACCATGCCACCCGCTACCCCGAGGCGGTGCCCCTACGGACAGTGACCGCTCCGGTGGTTGGCCGGGCCCTGATGGGGATCTTCTCCCGGGTAGGCTTCCCCCGAGAAGTCGTCAGCGACCGGGGTACGAATTTCATATCCAAATACATGAAGTCCCTCTGGCAACAATGCGGGGTCACCTACAGATTCACGACCCCCTATCACCCCCAAGGGAACGGACTAGTGGAGCGTTTTAACCGCACTCTCAAAGGGATGATTGGGGGATTGGAAGAGCCTCTCCGTCGCCAGTGGGATGTACTGCTCCCGTGCCTCCTCTTCGCCTACCGGGAAGTTCCCCAGAAGTCCCTCGGTTTTAGCCCCTTCGAACTCCTATACGGGCACCCTGTGCGGGGGCCCCTCAGCCTAGTCAAGGAAGGTTGGGAGATGGCCCCCCTAACGACCCCTCCAGACGTCTTCAAATACATCCTGGCCTTACGAAACCAGACCCGGCGCTTCAGGGAGATGGCCAAGGCGAACCTCGAGGCCAGCCAGGAGGACATGAAGAGGTGGTATGATCACAATGCCTCCTCCGTTGAATTCGAGCCTGGGCAGCAAGTATGGGTGATGTCCCCCACCGAACCATGTGCCCTGCAAGATAAGTGGACGGGGCCCTTCAAAGTGGTCGAGCGCAAAAGCCCCGTCACTTACCTCATCGACATGGGGTCCTCCCGGAACCCCCTTCGGGTCCTCCACACCAACCGGCTCAAACCACACTTTGTGCGCTCCGAACTGAGCCTCTTGATGGCTACAGACAGTGGCACAGAAGAAGACTCCGAGCCCCTCCCGGATCTCCTGAAGACTCAGGAGAAGGACGGCTCCGTGGACGGGGTCCGGCTCTCTGACGCCCTCACTTCGGAGCAACGCCAGGACTGCCGGGACCTCCTGCTGCAGTTCGCTGCCCTGTTCTCCCTCACCCCCGGGGTCACCCCCTGGTGTTTGCACGACGTAGACACCGGGGACAGTCCCCCTGTCCGGCACCGGGCCTACCGCGTACCAGATCGGGTACGGGCCTGCATACAGGAGGAAGTGGCCAAGATGCTCACGATCGGGGTCATCGAACCCTCGGACAGTCCCTGGGCCAGTCCGGTTGTACTGGTTCCCAAAGCCGCTGCCCCCGGCACCGCACCTGAACTGAGATTCTGCGTCGACTACCGGGGCTTGAACGCTGTCACCCGGACCGACGCTCATCCCATCCCCCGGGCAGACGAGCTGATCGACCGGCTGGGGGCCGCCCGCTACCTTAGTATCTTCGACCTAACGGCGGGCTACTGGCAGATCGGCCTCACACCCAGGGCTCAGGAACGGTCAGCCTTCTCTACCCCCGATGGCCACTATCAATTTAAGGTCATGCCCTTTGGCATGAAGAATGCCCCCGCCACGTTCCAACGCCTTGTGAACCAGGTCTTGGCGGGGCTTGAAGAATTCAGCGCTGCCTACCTGGACGATATCGCTGTATACAGCCGCCACTGGTCCGACCACCGCCGTCACCTCCAAGAGGTCCTACAAGCCCTCCAGCGGGCCGGCCTCACCATTAAGGCCGGCAAGTGCCAGATTGGCCAAGGGTCTGTGACCTACCTTGGGCACCAAGTGGGGAGTGGGCTGGTGGCCCCACTACAACTTAAGATTGCTGCCATCCAGTCCTGGCAGCCCCCCGTCACCCAGACCGAGGTCCGAGCCTTCTTGGGGCTCACCGGCTACTACCGGCGGTTCGTGAAGGAGTACGGCAGCATCGTGGGGCCCCTCACGGGTCTCACATCCAAGAATCAACCGAAGCGGGTCAGCTGGAATCCTGATTGTCAAGCGGCCTTCGAGGAGCTGAAGGCCGCCCTGTGCACCGCCCCGGTGCTCCAGGCCCCCGATTACAGTCGGGAATTTGTGGTGCAGACCGACGCCTCCGCCCACGGCATCGGAGCCGTCCTCTCTCAGTTGAACCCCGAAGGTCATGACCAGCCGGTGGCCTTCATCAGTCGACGTCTCCTGGCCCGAGAACAGCGTTGGAGCACCATCGAGAGGGAGGCATTTGCAGTAGTGTGGGCCCTCAAAAAGCTCCGACCCTATCTCTTCGGTGCCCACTTCCGGGTACAAACCGACCATCGACCCCTGCAATGGCTGATGCAGATGCGGGGGGAGAACCCAAAACTCTTGCGCTGGTCCATTTCCCTGCAGGGAATGGACTTCACCGTGGAGCACCGACCCGGCCAAGACCACGCCAACGCGGATGGCCTGTCCCGCTTTTTCCGCCTCGACGAAGAGAGTCCCCAAGGAGATGGGTGACTCTCCCCGCCTTCAGCTGGGGGGGACGCATGTTGGACAGGCCTCACAGACGGCTTGCTCCCTCCCCGCTCGACAGGGCCCGGACTCCGGCCCACCTGGCATAACCCCGCGACAAGCACCTGTACTCCGTCTCCCGACGGACCCTTTGCCCTCGACCCTAACCCCGGGCCTGGCCGGCCCCGACATCCCGGCACCACCATCCACCCAGGAGGTGAGCGGACCACTTGGCAGGTCAATGGGAGAACGAAGTGTCAAGGGCTCTCCCCCGCCAGGTGCCGATCGCCCCCAGCTCCCCCAGGCACTGGCTCCACCCCCTGCTGGGTGTCTGGACACCTTCATCCCGGACCCTCCGACCTCCAAGTGCGAGGGTCCGGACATCAAAGGGCACCAGCCCTATAACTGGGGCAGCTCCGGAGCAGGAAGGCAGTTGTATCCTGGAGTCGAGAGACACCGAGTGAACTCAACCTTGACGGTCTACTGGCGCTGCCATAGCCCGCTCTTGTGAACCATCGTCCTGCCTGCTGGCGCTGCCGCGGCCTTCTGCAACAGTCATCTTCCTGGGACCTGCTGGCGCTGCCGCGGCCCGTTGTAACGACCATCCTCACCGGGACCTGCTGGCGCTGCCGCGGACCGTATATCTTCCGGGGACCTGCTGGCGCTGCCGCGGCCCGTTGTATCGACCATCCACACCGGGACCTGCTGGCGCTGCCGCGGCCCGTACCACCAAGCTCGAGGATTGTGAGCTCATCATCATCTCATCCGAACTACCTGATTGGTAAATAGACTGTCCCGCTACCCCCTTCCCTACCTTGCGAGACTATAATCGAGGGGACCCCTGAGTCCAGACCTCCTTGTACCATTCAACCGTACCTTAAATAAGTGCTTATAAAGAACACTGAACCTTATCCGTGTGTGATATCTGTCTGTGGGGGGGAAGTTACTTGTCTGTACGATCACTGGAGACGGCTCTCCCCGGAGACCTCTCCTCCTGACCCCGGCCGACCCTCCCGGTCCGTCTACCTTTTCTAACACCTTCTCTGCACCCTTGATGGTGTCAATGCACCTCTGGGAGGAGACCTTCTATACACCCTTGATGGTGTCAATGCACCTCTGGGAGGAGACCTTCTCTGCACCCTTGATGGTGTCAATGCACCTCTGGCCGGACACCTTCTCTGTACCCTTGATGGTGTCAATGCACCTCTGGCCAGAGACCTTCTCTGCACCCTTGATGGTGTCAATGCACCTCTGGGAGGAGACCTTCTATACACCCTTGATGGTGTCAATGCACCTCTGGGAGGAGACCTTCTCTGCACCCTTGAATGTGTCAATGCACCTCTGGCCGGACACCTTCTCTGTACCCTTGTTGGTGTCAATGCACCTCTGGCAAGAGACCTTCTCTTCACCCTTGATGGTGTCAAGGCACCTCTGGCATGAGACCTTCTATGCACCCTTGATGGTGGCAATGTGCCTCTGGCAGGGACCTTCTATGCACTCTTGATGGTGTCAATGCACCTCTGGCCAGAGACCTTCTCCGCACCCTTGATGGTGTCAATGCACCTCTGGGAGGAGACCTTCTCTGCACCCTTGATGGTGTCAATGCACCTCTGGCCAGAGACCTTCTCTGCACCCTTGATGGTGTCAATGCACCTCTGACTGGAGACCTTCTCTGCACCCTTCATGGGGTCAATGCACCTGTTGGACAGGCCACATGAAGGGCTTGCTCCCTCCCCGCATGACAAGGCCCAAGCCCCGGACTCCCAGGTGTTACCCACAAGAGCAACCCGCACCCCGTCTCCCGACGGAACTCCTGCCCCCGGACATCCATGTATCATGGGGCCGAACCACTACCGGCTCCCCCGGCCGGATCAGCCGCCATCTTGGACACTGCGCCACAAGGCCGCGTGGCCTCAGCTCGACCCTAACCCTGGGCCTGGCCCGGCCCCGACATCCCGGCACCACCATCCACCCAGGAGGTGAACGGACCACTTGGCAGGTCAATGGGAGAAAGAAGTGTCGATGGCTCTCCCCCGCCAGGTGCCGATCGCCCCCCAGCTCCCCCGGGCGCTGGCTCCACCCCCTGCTGGGTGTCTGGACTCCCTCATCCCGGACCCCCCGACCTCCAAGTGCGAGGGTCCGGACATCAAAGGGCGCCAGACCTATAACTAGGGCAGCTCCAGAGCAGGAAGGCAGTTGTATCCTGGAGTCGAGAGACACCGAGAAGAACTCAGCCTTGACGGACTACTGGCGCTGCCGTAGCCCTGCCTTGTGAATTATCGTCCTGCCTGCTGGCGCTGCCGCAGCCTTCTGCATCATCCATCCTCGTCGGGACCTACTGGCGCTGCCGCGGACCGTTGTAACGACCACCTTCATCGGGACCTGCTGGCGCTGCCGCGGACCGTGTGACGACCACCTTCATCGGGACCTGCTGGCGCTGCCGCGGACCGTGTAACGACCACCTTCACCGGGACCTGCTGGCGCTGCCGTGGCCCGTCCAAGCTAGAACACCGAGCTCGAGGATTGTGAGCTATCCACCATACCATCTCAGCTACCAGATTGGTAACCAGACTGTCCCGCTACCCCCTTTCCCAAACCAAGAGACTAGAATCGAGGGGACCCCTGAGTCCAGACCTCCTTGTACCATTTCATCGTACCTTAAGAAATCGCCTATAAAGAACGTTAAATCCTATCCTTGTGTGGTGTGTATCTGTGGGGGGGAAGTTACTCATCTGTACGATCACTGGAGACGGCTCTCCCCGGAGACCTCTCCCCTTGTCCTCGGCCGACCCTCCCGGTCCGTCTAACATTGGTGGCCAGCAGCGGGATCCGAATCAACGCGTAATCGTACAGAGAGTAGCTCACCCCACGACAAAACCACGATGTCAACCAAAGAGAGCGGATCCACCGAGAAATTCCAGATGGATAAATTGGAAGAGTATAGCCATCGTGAACTGAAACAATTCTGCATGGAACTAGGCATTGCTACCACCGGCCTGAGTACCAAAGACGATTTTAAGCACGCCATTGAGTCGTGGGCAGAAACCGGGGTCGCCGGATCCCCAGACCAAAACGGTGCAGCATCGGGGAGGAACGCCACGGCTCCCGAGGAGCGAGGAAAGGGCCTCTCGCAGGAGGAGATCCAAGAAAGAGAAAAAAACAGATTACATGAGTTAGAAATGGCACGACTCAAAATGGACGGTGAACTAAAATTAGCCGAGCAAAAACTGAACCTAGAACATCTGCGGCTCCGAGAAGAACGGGAAGAAAAACAGAGGCAGAGAGAGCTCGAAGAAAAAAGACTAACATTCGAACACGAGCGCAAACTGTCAGAAATAGAACTACGGAAGCAGAACAAAGAACCGGAGGTGCCCGAGCGACTGCGCACCCCGGGAGCGACAGAAAAGAAAGTCCACATCCCCTAGGATGTTGTCCGAGAGTATGTCCGAGAGGACGACATACAACAGTGGTTCAAGGCCTACGAGATCGCCATGACCTCCCACCGGATCGATCGAAGTGACTGGGGAGCCGGCCTATGGGGGAGGTTCGTCAACGAAGGCCGCGATGCCCTACTGCAGCTCCCAGACCATCAGATGTCATCCTATGACCACATGAAGGCTGCCCTCCTCACCCGATATGGGCTCACACCCAAAATGTACCGCCAGAGGTTTCGGGACTGCACCCGGATCCCGGGTACAACGTGGGTGGAATATGTCAACTATTTCAGCCGAGCCTTCGAGGGTTGGATCAAGGGAAGCCACGTAACGACCTACGAGCAACTTTTTAATCTCATGGTGTGGGAGCACCTGTCTAACAACTGCTTCGTCGAGCTCAGGCAGCACCTCCTCGACAGTAAATTGACTGACCCACGGCAACTCGCCGCCGAAGCTGACCGGTGGGAAAGCACCCGAGTGGGCCGGAGAGGGCCACACGAGCAGAACCGGAACAACCAAGGTCAGCACCGTCCCCGAGGAGGAGGAGGAGGCCAGGGGCGAGGGAGAGACACCGTCCCGGCCGCTCCCGCTGCCAGCACCCCGCCCCCGGCCAGCCGGGGGAACCCCCCGATGCGCCCGGGGTTCCGAGCCAACGTCACGTGTCACCGATGCCAGCGAGTCGGCCACTACGCCAATGACCCGAACTGTCCACAGAACCAAACTCCACAACCCCGCCAGGTAGCTGCCGCCGCCCTGGGGGGAGAACAAATCTCCGAAGAACAAGAAGAATACGAGCAGGCACAACAAGAGTGGGAACCGGCCGCCATGGTTCTAGCGTGCCTAGGGGGAAAAGACATGGTCCCGCGGGCCCCCCTACCCGCCAACACCAGAAAATATAGCCAGTGGGTAAACATTAATGGGCGCCGGGCCGAAGCCCTACGTGACACAGGGGCCAGTGTGACGGCCGTCCGCTGTCACCTGGTAAAACCAGAGCAGATCCTGCCGAACATTCTCTGCCCCGTCCGCTCAGCCGACAATTCCGAGAGTCTATGTCGGATGGCCTGCGTCCCCTTCGAATGGGGAGGGGTCTCCGGCATGTTGAAGGTGACGGTCCGGGATGATGCCCCCGTGGACTGTCTCCTGGGGAATGATCTTGAGAGTTCCCCGTGGGCCGCCGTCGAAAGAAGAGAGCACCTGGGGATGCTGGGCCTCCCGGACTGGGCGTGCGTAACCACCCGGTCCATGGCCGCCCGTGCCATCCCCCGACCAGAAGAACCAGAATGGCCTGCACCTCCTCCCCCGATCACTCCAGTGGAGGACACCGACTATACCGACCCCCCAGAGCAAACCCCCGAAGGGGTCGCACAGCCCCAGGACCTTCCCGGCCTGGCTCAGTGGCGTCAAGAAGGGGGGCCCACCCAGGAACAGTTCCGCCAGGAGCAGAAGACCTGTCCCTCCCTCGAGGAACTCCACCAGCAAGCCATCGCCCAGAGCGCAGGGGACTCCACCGGAGCCCATTGGGTCTATTGGGATAACGACCTGTTATACAGTGAACAGAGAATCGCGGAGTTAGGGGCCAGTCGAGTGCTGGTGGTGCCCCTCCGTTTCAGAGACTTCCTGCTAAATTTGGCCCACGATGTCCCTCTGGCTGGACACCTGGGCCAGGACAAAACCTACAGTCGCCTGGTGACCCACTTTTTCTGGCCGAGGATGCGAAACGACGTCCTCAACCACTGCCGGTCCTGCCCCACGTGCCAGGCCAGCGGGAAGAGCGGCGGCAAGCTCAAAGCACCTCTGCAACCCTTCCCAGTTGTCACCACCCCATTCGAGAGGGTGGGAATAGACATTGTGGGGCCCCTGGACCCCCGCACAGCACAAGGACATCGGTTCATCCTGGTACTGGTGGACCACGCCACCCGCTACCCCGAGGCTGTGCCCCTGCGAACTGTAACAGCCCCGGTGGTCGGCGGGCCTTAATGGGGATCTTCTCCCGGGTGGGCTTCCCCCGAGAAGTCGTCAGCGACCGAGGCACAAACTTTATCTCGAAATATATGAAGTCCCTCTGGCAACAGTGCGGGGTCACCTACCGATTCACGACACCCTATCATCCTCAAGGAAACGGACTAGTTGAGCGATTTGTTGGACAGGCCACACGAAGGGCTTGTTCCCTCCCCGCACGACAGGGCCCGAGCTCCGGCCCACCAGGCATAACCCACGAAAAGCACCCGTACCCCGTCTCCCGACGGATCTTCTGCCCTCGGACCTCTACTCATCACGGGGCCCAGCCCCACCGGCTTCCCCGGCCGGTTCAAGCCGCCATCTTGGGCCCTGCACCACGAGGCCGCGTGGCCTCGCCCCGACCCTAACCCCGGGCCTGACCGGCCCCGACATCCCGGCACCACCATCCACCCAGGAGGTGAGCGGACCACTTGGCAGGTCAATGGGAGGACGAAGTGTCAAGAGCTCTTCCCCCGCCAGGTGCCGATTGCCCCCAGCTCCCCCGGGCGCTGGCTCCACCCCCTGCTGGGTGTCTGGACACCTCCATCCCGGGCCCTCCGACCTCCAAGTGCGAGGGTCCGGACATCAAAGAGCGCCTGCCCTATAACTGGGGCAACTCCGGAGCAGGAAGGCAGTTGTATCCTGGAGTCGAGAGACACCGAGAGAACTCAGCCTTGACGGACTACTGGCGCTGCCGTAGCCCGCTCTTGTGAACCATCGTCCTGCCTGCTGGCGCTGCCGCGGCCTTCTACAACATCCATCCTCGTCGGGACCTGCTGGCGCTGCCGTGGCCCGTTGTAACGACCATCCTCGTCGGGACCTGCTGGCGCCGCCGCGGCCCGTTGTAACGACCATCCTCACCGGGACCTGCTGGCGCTGCCGCGGACCGTACATCGACCATCGTTCCGGGACCTGCTGGCGCTGCCGCGGCCCGCACCAACTAAGCTCGAGGATTGTGAGCTAATCATCAACTCATCCAAACTACCTGACTGGTAGACAGACTGTCCCGCTACCCCTTACCCTGCTTTGAGAGACTTGAATCGAGGGGACCCCTGAGTCCAGACCTCCTTGTACCATTCAACCGTACCTTAAGAAGTGCTTATAAAGAACACTGAACCTTATCCGTGTGGGGTATCTGTCTGTGGGGGGGAAGTTACTTATCTGTACGATCGCTGGAGACGGCTCTCCCCGGAGACCTCTCCTCCTGACCCCGGCCGACCCTCCCGGTCCGTCTATCCTTTCTAACATTGGTGGCAGCGGTGGGATCCGAATCAACGCGTAATCGTACAGAGAGTAGCTCACCCCACGACAACAACACGATGTCAGCCAAAGATAGCAACTCCACCGAGAAATTCCAAATGGAGAAATTAGAAGAATACAACCACCGCGAACTGAGACAATTCTGCATAGAACTTGGCATTGCTACCACCGGCCTGAGTACCAAAGAGGATCTAAAGCACGCCCTAGAGTCGTGGGCAGAAACTGGGGTCGCCGGACCCTCCGACCAAAGCAGCATCACACCAGAGGGAAACGCCACGGCTCCCGAGGAGCGGGGAACGGGCCTCTCGCAGGAGGAGATCCGAGAAAGAGAAAGAACCAGATTGCACGAGTTGGAAATGGCACGACTCAAGATGGATGGGGAACTCAAGTTAGCTGAACAGAAACTCAACCTCGAGCACATGCGGCTCCGAGATGAACGAGAAGAGAAGCAGAGACAGAGAGAGCTGGAGGAGAAAAAAATAACGCTCGAGCACGAGCGCAAATTGGCGGAAATAGAACTTCGGAAACAGAATAAAGAACTGGGGGTGCCTGAGCGACCACACACCCCGGGGCCAATCGAGAAAAAAGTCCACATCCCCAAGGATGTTGTCCGCGAGTATGTCCGAGAAGACGACATACAACAGTGGTTTAAAGCCTACGAGATCGCCATGACCTCCCACCGGATCGACCGGAGTGATTGGGGAGCCGGACTCTGGGGGAGGTTTATCAACGAGGGGCGCGATGCCCTACTGCAGCTCCCAGATCACCAAATGTCGTCCTACGACCACATGAAGGCTGCCCTCCTCACCCGCTACGGCCTCACACCCGAGATGTACCGCCAGAGGTTCAGAGATTGCACCCGGATCCCAGGTACAACTTGGGTAGAATACGTGAACTATTTCAGCCGTGCCTTCGAGGGTTGGATAAAGGGGAGCCAGGTCACCACCTACGAACAACTCTTTAACCTGATGGTATGGGAGCACCTGTCGAACAACTGCTTCGTCGAGCTCAGGCAGCACCTCCTCGACAGTAAGCTGACTGACCCCCGGCAGCTCGCCGCCGAAGCTGACCGATGGGAAAGCACCCGAGTGGGCCGGAGGGGGCCACACGAACAGAACAGAAACAACCAAGGCCAGCACCGTCCTCGGGGAGGAGGAGGGGGCCAGGGGCGAGGGAGAGACGCCTTGCCCGCAACACCCGTGGCCAGCACCCCGGCTCCGGCCGGTCGGGGCAACCCCCCGTGGCGTCCTGGGGTCCGAGCCAACGTCACGTGCCACCGATGCCAGCGAGTCGGCCACTACGCCAATGACCCGAGCTGCCCGCAGAACCAAACACCCAAGCCCCGCCAGGTAGCTGCCGCCGCCCTGGGGGAAGAGCGATCATTGGAGGAACCAGAGGAGTATGAGCCGGCCCAGCAAGAGTGGGAACCGGCCGCCATGGTCCTGGCGTGCTTAGGGGGAAGAGACATGGTCCCGCGGGCTCCCCTACCCGCTAACACCAGGAAATACGGTCAGTGGGTGACCATTAATGGACAGCGAGCCGAGGCCTTGCGTGACACAGGCGCCAGTGTGACGGCCGTCCGCTGTCACCTGGTGAAGCCCGAGCAGATCCTGCCGAACATTCTCTGCCCCGTCCGCTCGGCAGACAACTCTGAAAGTATGTGTCAAATGGCCTGCGTTCCATTCGAATGGGGAGGGGTCTCCGGCCTGTTGAAGGTGACGGTCCGGGACGATGCCCCCGTGGACTGCCTCCTGGGAAATGACCTCGAGAGTTCCCCGTGGGCCACCGTTGAGAGAAGAGAGCACCTGGGGATGCTGGGCCTCCCGGACTGGGCCTGCATAACCACCCGGTCCATGGCCGCCCGTGCCGTCCCTCGATCAGAAGAACCAGAATGGCCAGCACCTCCGCCCCCAGTCGCCCCAGTAGAAGACACCGACGAGGCCAGCCTCCCAGACCCGACGGCCGAAGGGGACGCGCAACCCCAGGACCTTCCTGACCTGGCTCAGTGGCGTCAAGAGGGGGGGCCCACCCAAGCACAGTTCCGCCAGGAACAAAAGACCTGTCCCTCCCTCGAGGGACTCCGCCAACAAGCCAGCGCCCAGAACGCAGGGGACTCCACCGGAACTCACTGGGTCTACTGGGATAACGACCTGCTGTACAGCGAGCAAAGAATCGCCGAGCTGGGGGCCGGTCGAGTACTGGTGGTACCTCTCCGCTTCAGAGACTTTCTGCTCAACCTGGCCCACGATGTCCCCCTGGCTGGACACCTGGGCCAAGATAAAACGTACAGCCGCCTAGTGACCCACTTTTTCTGGCCGAAGATGAGGAATGACGTCCTGAACCACTGCCGATCTTGCCCCACATGCCAAGCCAGCGGGAAGAGTGGTCGGAAGCTGAAAGCCCCTCTGCAACCCTTCCCTGTGGTCACCACCCCGTTCGAGAGGGTGGGGATAGACATCGTGGGGCCTCTGGACCCCCGCACGGCACAAGGACACAGGTTCATCTTAGTACTGGTGGACCATGCCACCCGCTACCCCGAGGCGGTGCCCCTACGGACCGTGACAGCTCCGGTGGTTGGCCGGGCCCTAATGGGGATCTTCTCCCGGGTAGGCTTCCCCCGAGAAGTCGTCAGCGACCGAGGCACGAACTTTATATCCAAATACATGAAGTCCCTCTGGCAACAATGCGGGGTCACCTACAGATTCACGACCCCCTATCACCCCCAAGGGAACGGACTAGTGGAGCGTTTTAACCGCACCCTCAAGGGGATGATTGGGGGATTGGAAGAGCCCCTCCGTCGCCAGTGGGATGTACTACTCCCGTGCCTCCTCTTCGCCTACCGCGAAGTTCCCCATAAGTCCCTCGGTTTTAGCCCTTTCGAACTCCTGTACGGGCACCCTGTGCGAGGGCCCCTCAGCCTAGTAAAAGAAGGTTGGGAGATGGCCCCCCTAAAGACCCCTCCAGACGTCTTCAAATACCTCCTGGCCCTACGCAATCAGACCCGGCGCTTCAGAGAGATGGCCAAGGCGAACCTCGAGGCCAGCCAGGAGGACATGAAGAGGTGGTATAATCACAATGCCTCCTCCGTTGAGTTCGAGCCTGGACAACAAGTATGGGTGATGTCCCCCACCGAACCATGTGCCTTGCAAGATAAGTGGACGGGGCCCTTCAAAGTGGTCGAGCGCAAAAGCCCCGTCACTTACCTCATCGACCTGGGGACCTCCCGGAACCCCCTTCGGGTCCTCCACACCAACCGACTCAAACCACACTTTGTGCGCTCAGAACTCAGCCTCCTGATGGCTACGGACAGTGGGGCAGAGGAAGACTCCGAACCCCTCCCGGATCTTCTGAAGACTCAGGAGAATGACGGCTCCGTGGACGGGGTCCGACTCTCTGACACCCTCACTTCGGAGCAACGCCAGGGCTGCCAGAACCTCCTGCTGCAGTTCGCTACCCTGTTCTCCCTCACCCCCGGGGTCACCCCTTGGTGTTTGCACGACGTGGACACCGGGGACAGTCCCCCTGTCCGACACCGGGCCTACCGCGTACCAGATCGGGTACGGGCCTGCATACAGGAGGAGGTGGCCAAGATGCTCACAATCGGGGTCATCGAGCCCTCGGACAGTCCCTGGGCCAGTCCGGTTGTATTGGTCCCCAAAGCCGCTGCCCCCGGCACCGCACCTGAACTGAGATTCTGCGTCGACTACCGGGGCTTGAACGCTGTCACCCGGACCGACGCTCATCCGATCCCCCGAGCAGACGAGCTGATCGACCGGCTGGGGGCCGCCCGCTACCTCAGTATCTTCGACCTAACAGCGGGCTACTGGCAGATCGGCCTCACACCCAGGGCTCAGGAACGGTCAGCCTTCTCTACCCCCGATGGCCACTACCAATTCAAGGTCATGCCCTTCGGCATGAAGAATGCCCCCGCCACGTTTCAACGCCTCGTGAACCAGGTCTTGGCGGGGCTCGAAGGGTTCAGCGCTGCCTACCTGGACGATATCGCTGTGTACAGCCACCACTGGCCCGACCACCTCCGTCACCTCCAAGAGGTCCTACAGGCCCTCCAGCGGGCCGGCCTCACAATTAAGGCCGGCAAGTGCCAAATTGGCCAAGGGTCTGTGACCTACCTTGGGCACCAAGTGGGAAGCGGGCTGGTGGCCCCGCTACAACTTAAGATTGCTGCCATCCAGTCCTGGCAGCCCCCCGTCACCCAGACCGAGGTCCGCGCCTTCTTGGGGATCACCGGCTACTACCGGCGGTTCGTGAAAGACTACGGCAGCATCGTGGGGCCCCTCACGGGTCTCACGTCCAAGAACCAGCCAAAGCGGATTAACTGGACCCCCGATTGTCAAGCGGCCTTCGAGAAGCTGAAGGCCGCTCTATGCACCGCCCCTGTGCTCCAGGCCCCCGATTACAGTCGGGAATTCATGGTACAGACCGACGCCTCCGACCACGGCATCGGAGCCGTCCTTTCTCAGTTAAACCCCGAAGGTCATGACCAGCCGGTGGCCTTCATCAGTCGACGTCTCCTGGCCCGAGAACAGCGCTGGAGCACCATCGAGAGGGAGGCCTTCGCAGTGGTGTGGGCCCCTTTAAAAAGCTCCGGCCCTATCTCTTCGGTACCCACTTCCGGGTACAAACCGACCATCGACCCCTGCAGTGGCTGATGCAGATGCGGGGGGAGAACCCAAAACTCTTGCGCTGGTCCATTTCCCTGCAGGGAATGGACTTCACTGTGGAGCACCGACCAGGCCAAGACCACGCCAACGCGGATGGCCTGTCCCGCTTTTTCCGCCTCGACGAGGAGAGTCCCCAAGGAGATGGGTGACTCTCCCCGTCGTCAGCTGGGGGGGACGCATGTTGGACAGGCCACACGAAGGGCTTGTTCCCTCCCCGCACGACAGGGCCCAAGCTCCGGCCCACCAGGCATAACCCACGAAAAGCACCCGTACCCCGTCTCCCGACGGATCTTCTGCCCTCGGACCTCTACTCATCACGGGGCCCAGCCCCACCGGCTTCCCCGGCCGGTTCAAGCCGCCATCTTGGGCCCTGCACCACGAGGCCGCGTGGCCTCGCCCCGACCCTAACCCCGGGCCTGACCGGCCCCGACATCCCGGCACCACCATCCACCCAGGAGGTGAGCGGACCACTTGGCAGGTCAATGGGAGGACGAAGTGTCAAGAGCTCTTCCCCCGCCAGGTGCCGATTGCCCCCAGCTCCCCCGGGCGCTGGCTCCACCCCCTGCTGGGTGTCTGGACACCTCCATCCCGGGCCCTCCGACCTCCAAGTGCGAGGGTCCGGACATCAAAGAGCGCCTGCCCTATAACTGGGGCAACTCCGGAGCAGGAAGGCAGTTGTATCCTGGAGTCGAGAGACACCGAGAGAACTCAGCCTTGACGGACTACTGGCGCTGCCGTAGCCCGCTCTTGTGAACCATCGTCCTGCCTGCTGGCGCTGCCGCGGCCTTCTACAACATCCATCCTCGTCGGGACCTGCTGGCGCTGCCGCGGCCCGTTGTAACGACCATCCTCGTCGGGACCTGCTGGCGCCGCCGCGGCCCGTTGTAACGACCATCCTCACCGGGACCTGCTGGCGCTGCCGCGGACCGTACATCGACCATCGTTCCGGGACCTGCTGGCGCTGCCGCGGCCCGCACCAACTAAGCTCGAGGATTGTGAGCTAATCATCAACTCATCCAAACTACCTGACTGGTAGACAGACTGTCCCGCTACCCCTTACCCTGCTTTGAGAGACTTGAATCGAGGGGACCCCTGAGTCCAGACCTCCTTGTACCATTCAACCGTACCTTAAGAAGTGCTTATAAAGAACACTGAACCTTATCCGTGTGGGGTATCTGTCTGTGGGGGGGAAGTTACTTATCTGTACGATCGCTGGAGACGGCTCTCCCCGGAGACCTCTCCTCCTGACCCCGGCCGACCCTCCCGGTCCGTCTATCCTTTCTAACACGATTCAACCGCACGCTCAAGGGAATGATTGGGGGATTGGAAGAGCCCCTCCGTCGCCAGTGGGATGTACTACTTCCGTGCCTCCTCTTCGCCTATCGAGAAGTTCCCCAGAAGTCCCTCGGTTTTAGCCCTTTTGAACTCTTGTACGGGCACCCTGTGCGAGGGCCCCTCAGCCTAGTCAAAGAAGGTTGGGCGATGGCCCCCCTAAAGACCCCTCCAGACGTCTTCAAGTACCTCCTGGCACTACGCAATCAGACCCGGCGATTCAGGGAAATGGCAAAAGCGAATCTTGAGGCCAGTCAGGAGGACATGAAAAAATGGTACAATCAAAATGCCTCCTCCGTCGAATTCGAACCTGGTCAACAAGTGTGGGTGATGTCCCCCACCGAACCATGTGCCTTGCAGGACAAGTGGACGGGGCCCTTCAAAGTGGTCGAACGCAAGAGCCCCGTCACCTATCTCATCGATATGGAGTCTCCCCGGAACCCCCTCCGGGTCCTCCACACCAACAGACTCAAACCCCACTTTGTGCGCTCGGAACTCAGCCTCCTGATGGCTACAGACAGTGGGGCGGAAGAAGACTCCGAGCCTCTCCCTGATCTCCTGAAGACTCAGGAGAAAGACGGTTCCGTGGACGGGGTCCGGCTCTCCGATGCCCTCACCCAAGAGCAACGCCAAGGCTGCCGGGACCTCCTGCTGCAGTTTGCTACTCTGTTTTCCCTCACCCCAGGGGTCACCCCCTGGTGCTTGCACGACGTGGACACTGGGGACAGTCCCCCTATCAGACACCGGGCATACCGCGTACCAGATCGGGTGCGGGCCTGCATCCAAGAGGAAGTGTCCAAGATGCTCACGCTCGGGGTCATCGAGCCCTCGGACAGCCCCTGGGCCAACCCGGTCGTGCTGGTCCCCAAAGCCGCTGCCCCCGGCACCACTCCTGAACTCGGATTCTGCGTCGACTATCGGGGCTTGAATGCTGTCACCAGGACCGACGCTCATCCCATCCCCCGAGCGGATGAATTGATCGACCGCATGGGGGCTGCCCGCTACCTCAGCATCTTCGACCTGACAGCGGGCTACTGGCAGATCGGTCTCACACCCCGAGCCCAAGAACGGTCCGCCTTTTCTACCCCCGATGGCCACTATCACTTCAAGGTCATGCCCTTCGGCATGAAGAATGCCCCAGCTACTTTTCAGCGACTAGTGAACCAGGTCTTGGCGGGGCTCGAAGAATTCAGCGCCGCCTACCTGGACGATATCGCTGTGTACAGCCACCACTGGTCCGACCACCTCCACCACCTCCGAGAGGTCCTGCAAGCCCTCCAGCGGGCCGGCCTCACAATCAAGGCCGGCAAGTGCCAAATTGGTCAGGGGTCCGTGACCTACCTCGGACACCAGGTGGGAAGCGGTCTGGTGGCCCCTCTGCAACTCAAAATCGCTGCCATCCAGTCCTGGCAACCCCCAGTCACGCAGACCGAGGTCCGAGCCTTCTTGGGACTCACCGGCTACTACCGGCGGTTCGTGAGGGACTATGGCAGCATTGTGGGGCCCCTCACGGGTCTCACGTCCAAAAACCACCCGAAGAAGATTAACTGGACCCCCGACTGTCAAGCGGCCTTCGAGAAGCTGAAAGCCGCCCTGTGCACCGCCCCTGTGCTCCAGGCCCCCGATTACAGTCGGGAATTCATTGTGCAAACGGACGCCTCCGACCACGGCATCGGGGCGGTTCTCTCCCAGCTGAACCCCGAGGGTCTTGACCAGCCGGTGGCCTTCATCAGCAGACGCCTGCTGGCCCGAGAACAGCGCTGGAGCACAATCGAGAGGGAGGCCTTCGCAGTGGTGTGGGCCCTCAAAAAGCTCCGGCCCTATCTCTTCGGTACCCACTTCCGGGTGCAAACCGATCATCGACCCCTGCAGTGGCTAATGCAGATGCGGGGGGAAAACCCAAAACTATTGCGCTGGTCCATCTCCCTGCAGGGGATGGACTTCACTGTGGAACATCGACCGGGCCAAGACCACGCCAACGCAGATGGCCTGTCACGCTTTTTCCGCCTCGACGAGGAGAGTCCCCAAGAGGATGGGTGACTCTCCCCGCCTTCAGCTGGGGGGGACGCATGTTGGACAGGCCACATGAAGGGCTTGCTCCCTCCCCGCATGACAAGGCCCAAGCCCCGGACTCCCAGGTGTTACCCACAAGAGCAACCCGCACCCCGTCTCCCGACGGAACTCCTGCCCCCGGACATCCATGTATCATGGGGCCGAACCACTACCGGCTCCCCCGGCCGGATCAGCCGCCATCTTGGACACTGCGCCACGAGGCCGCGTGGCCTCAGCTCGACCCTAACCCTGGGCCTGGCCCGGCCCCGACATCCCGGCACCACCATCCACCCAGGAGGTGAACGGACCACTTGGCAGGTCAATGGGAGAAAGAAGTGTCGATGGCTCTCCCCCGCCAGGTGCCGATCGCCCCCCAGCTCCCCCGGGCGCTGGCTCCACCCCCTGCTGGGTGTCTGGACTCCCTCATCCCGGACCCCCCGACCTCCAAGTGCGAGGGTCCGGACATCAAAGGGCGCCAGACCTATAACTAGGGCAGCTCCAGAGCAGGAAGGTAGTTGTATCCTGGAGTCGAGAGACACCGAGAAGAACTCAGCCTTGACGGACTACTGGCGCTGCCGTAGCCCTGCCTTGTGAATTATCGTCCTGCCTGCTGGCGCTGCCGCGGCCTTCTGCATCATCCATCCTCATCGGGACCTGCTGGCGCTGCCGCGGACCGTTGTAACGACCACCTTCATCGGGACCTGCTGGCGCTGCCGCGGACCGTGTGACGACCACCTTCATCGGGACCTGCTGGCGCTGCCGCGGACCGTGTAACGACCACCTTCACCGGGACCTGCTGGCGCTGCCGCGGCCCGTCCAAGCTAGAACACCGAGCTCGAGGATTGTGAGCTATCCACCATACCATCTCAGCTACCAGATTGGTAACCAGACTGTCCCGCTACCCCCTTTCCCAAACCAAGAGACTAGAATCGAGGGGACCCCTGAGTCCAGACCTCCTTGTACCATTTCATCGTACCTTAAGAAATCGCCTATAAAGAACGTTAAATCCTATCCTTGTGTGGTGTGTATCTGTGGGGGGGAAGTTACTCATCTGTACGATCACTGGAGACGGCACTCCCCGGAGACCTCTCCCCTTGTCCTCGGCCGACCCTCCCGGTCCGTCTAACAGCACCTCTGGTCAGAGACTTTCTCTGTACACTTGAATGTGTCAATGCACCTCTGGCAGGAGACCTTGTCTGCACCCTTGACTGTCTCAATGCACCTCTGGCAGGAGACCTTCTCTGCTCCAATGATGGTGGCAATGCACCTCTGCCAGGAGACCTTCTCTGCACTGTTGATGGTGTCAATGCACCTCTGGCAGGAGACCTTCTCTGCAACCTTGATGGAGTCAACGCACCTCTGGGATGAGACTTTGTATGCACCCTTGATGGTGGCAATGCACCTCTGGCAGGGACCTTCTATGCACCCTTGATGGTGTCAATGCACCTCTGGCCAGAGACCTTCTCTGCACCCTTGATGGTGTCAATGCACTTCTGGAAGGAACCCTTCTACACACCCTTCATGGTGTCAATGCACCTCTGGGAGGAGACCTTCTCTGCACCCTTGAATGTGTCAATGCACCTCTGGCCAGACACCTTACCTGTACCCTTGATGGTGTCAATGCACCTCTGGCTGGAGACCTTCTCTGCACCCTTGATGGTGTCAAGGCACCTCTGGTGTTAGACGGACCGGGAGGGTCGGCCGAGGACAAGGGGAGAGGTCTCCGGGGAGAGCCGTCTCCAGCGATCGTACAGATAAATAACTTCCCCCCCCCACAGACAGACACCACACAAGGAGAAGATTTAGCGTTCTTTATAGGCAATTTCTTATGGTACGATGAAATGGTACAAGGAGGTCTGGACTCAGGAGTCCCCTCGATTCAAGTCTCTCAAGATGGGGAAAGGGGGTAGCGGGACAGTCTGGTTACCAGTCTGGTAGTTGGGATGGTATGGTGGATAGCTCACAATCCTCGAGCTCGGTGTTCTAGCTGGGACGGGCCGCGGCAGCGCCAGCAGGTCCCGGTGAAGATGGTTTGATACACGGTCCGCGGCAGCGCCAGCAGGTCCCGGAAAGATGGTCGATACACGGTCCGCGGCAGCGCCAACAGGTCCCGGTGAAGATGGTCGTTACAACGGGCCGCGGCAGCGCCAGCAGGTCCCGACGAGGATGGATGTTGCAGAAGGCCGCGGCAGCGCCAGCAGGCAGGACGATAGTTCACAAGATAGGGCTACGGCAGCGCCAGTAGTCCGTCAAGGCTGAGTTCTCTCGGTGTCTCTCGACTCCAGGATACAACTGCCGTCCTGCTCCGGAGCTGCCCTAGTTATAGGTCTGGCGCCCTTTGATGTCCGGACCCTCGCACTTGGAGGTCGGAGGGTCCGGGATGAAGGTGTCCAGACACCCAGCAGGGGGTGGAGCCAGCGCCTGGGGGAACTGGAGGCGATCGGCACCTGGCGGGGGAGAGCCCTTGACGCTTCGTTCTCCCATTGACCTGCCAAGTGGTCCGCTCACCTCCTGGGTGGTTGGTGGTGCCGGAATGTCGGGGCCGGCCAGGCCCAGGGTTAGGGTCGGGTGGAGGCCACGCGGCCTCGTGGCGCACGGCCCAAGATGGCGGCTTGATCCGGCCGGGGGAGCCGGTGGTGGCTCGGTCCCGTGATACATGGAGGTCCGGGGGCAGGAGTTCCGTCGGGAGACGGGGTGCGGGTGATTCTTTGTGGGTCACGCCTGGCGGGCCGGGGCTTGGGCCCTGTCATGCGGGGAGGGAGCAAGCCCTTCGTGTGGCCTGTCCAACATGCGTCCCCCCCAGCTGAAGGCGGGGAGAGTCACCCATCTTCCTGGGGACTCTCCTCGTCGAGGCGGAAAAAGCGTGACAGGCCATCTGCGTTGGCGTGGTCTTGGCCCGGTCGATGTTCCACGGTGAAGTCCATTCCCTGCAGGGAGATGGACCAGCGCAATAGTTTTGGGTTCTCCCCCGGCATCTGCATCAGCCACTGCAGGGGTCGATGGTCGGTTTGTACCCGGAAGTGGGTACCGAAGAGATAGGGCCGGAGCTTTTTGAGGGCCCACACCACTGCGAAGGCCTCCCTCTCGATTGTGCTCCAGCGCTGTTCTCGGGCCAGGAGACGTCTGCTGATGAAGGCCACCGGCTGGTCATGACCCTCGGGGTTCAGTTGGGAAAGAACCGCTCCGATGCCGTGGTCGGAGGCATCTGTCTGTACAATGAATTCCCGACTGTAATCGGGGGCCTGGAGCACAGGGGCGGTGCACAGGGCGGCCTTCAGCCTTTCGAAGGCCGCTTGACAGTCGGGGGTCCAGTTAATCCGCTTCGGCTGGTTTTTGGACGTGAGACCCATGAGGGGCCCCACAATGCTGCCGTAGTCCCTCACGAACCGCCGGTAGTAGCCGGTGAGCCCCAAGAAGGCTCGGACCTCGGTCTGGGTGACGGGGGGCTGCCAGGACTGGATGGCAGCAATTTTAAGTTGCAGCGGGGCCACCAGCCCGCTTCCCACCTGGTGCCCGAGGTAGGTCACGGACCCTTGACCAATTTGGCATTTGCCGGCCTTAATCGTGAGGCCGGCCCGCTGGAGGGCCTGCAGGACCTTTTGGAGGTGGAGGAGGTGGTCGGACCAGTGGCGGCTGTACACAGCGATATCGTCCAGGTAGGCGGCGCTGAACTCTTCGAGCCCTGCCAAGACCTGGTTCACTAGACGTTGAAAAGTAGCGGGGGCATTCTTCATGCCGAAGGGCATGACCTTGAAGTGGTAGTGGCCATCGGGGGTAGAGAAGGCGGACCGTTCCTGAGCCCGGGGTGTGAGACCGATCTGCCAGTAGCCCGCTGTTAGGTCGAAGATGCTGAGGTAGCGGGCGGCCCCCAGCCGGTCGATCAATTCATCCGCTCGGGGGATAGGATGAGCGTCGGTCCGGGTGACAGCGTTCAAGCCCCGGTAGTCGACGCAGAATCTCAGTTCAGGTGTGGTGCCGGGGGCAGCGGCTTTGGGGACCAGTACAACCGGGCTGGCCCAGGGGCTGTCCGAGGGCTCGATGACCCCGATCGTGAGCATTTTGGCCACTTCCTCTTGGATGCAGGTCCGTACCCGATCTGGCACGCGGTAGGCCCGGTGTCGGATAGGGGGACTGTCCCCGGTGTCTACGTCGTGCAAGCACCAAGGGGTGATCCCGGGGGTGAGGGAGAACAGTGTAGCGAACCGCAGCAGGAGGTCCCGGCAGCCCTGGCGTTGCTCCGGGGTGAGGGCATCGGAGAGCCGGACCCCGTCCACGGAACCGTCGTTCTCCTGAGTCTTCAGGAGATCCGGGAGGGGTTCGGAGTCCTCCTCCGCCCCACTGTCCGTAGCCATCAGGAGGCTGAGTTCTGAGCGCACAAAGTGTGGTTTGAGTCTGTTGGTGTGGAGGACCCGAAGGGGGTTCCGGGGGGTCCCCATGTCGATGAGGTAAGTGACGGGGCTTTTGCGCTCGACCACTTTGAAGGGCCCCGTCCACTTATCTTGCAAGGCACATGGTTCGGTGGGGGACATCACCCACACTTGTTGACCAGGTTCGAACTCGACGGAGGAGGCATTGTGATCGTACCATTTTTTCATGTCCTCCTGACTGGCCTCGAGGTTCGCCTTGGCCATCTCCCTGAAGCGCCGGGTCTGATTGCGTAGGGCCAGGAGGTACTTGAAGACGTCTGGAGGGGTCTTTAGGGGGGCCATTTCCCAACCTTCTTTGACTAGGCTGAGGGGCCCTCGCACAGGGTGCCCGTACAGGAGTTCGAAAGGGCTAAAGCCGAGGGACTTCTGGGGAACTTCTCGATAGGCGAAGAGGAGGCACGGGAGTAGTACATCCCACTGGCGACGGAGGGGCTCTTCCAATCCCCCAATCATCCCCTTGAGGGTGCGGTTGAATCGCTCCACTAGTCCGTTCCCTTGGGGGTGATAGGGGGTCGTGAATCGGTAGGTGACCCCGCACTGTTGCCAGAGGGACTTCATATATTTTGAGATAAAGTTCGTGCCTCGGTCGCTGACGACTTCTCGGGGGAAGCCCACCCGGGAGAAGATCCCCATTAGGGCCCTGCCAACCACCGGAGCTGTTACAGTTCGTAGGGGCACCGCCTCGGGGTAGCGGGTGGCGTGGTCCACCAGTACCAGGATGAACCTATGTCCTTGTGCCGTGCGGGGGTCCAGGGGCCCCACAATGTCTATTCCTACCCTCTCGAACGGAGTGGTGACCACTGGGAAGGGTTGCAGAGGGGCTTTCAGCTTACGGCCGCTTTTCCCACTGGCCTGGCACGTGGGGCAGGACCGGCAGTGGTTAAGGACGTCGTTCCGCATCTTCGGCCAGAAAAAGTGAGTCACTAGGCGACTGTAGGTTTTGTCCTGGCCCAGGTGTCCAGCCAGGGGGACATCGTGGGCCAGAGTTAGTAGGAAGTCTCTGAAGCGGAGAGGTACCACCAGCACTCGACTGGCCCCTAGCTCTGCGATTCTTTGTTCGCTGTATAGCAGGTCGTTATCCCAATAGACCCAATGAGTTCCGGTGGAGTCCCCTGCGCTCTGGGCGCTGGCTTGCTGGCGGAGTCCCTCGAGGGAGGGGCAGGTCTTTTGCTCCTGGCGGAACTGTTCTTGGGTGGGCCCCCCTTCTTGACGCCACTGAGCCAGGCCGGGAAGGTCCTGGGGTTGCGCGACCCCTTCGGCCGTTGGTTCTGGGGGGTTGGCCTCGTCGTTGTCCTCTACTGGGGCGACCGGGGGCGGAGGTGCTGGCCATTCTGGTTCTTCTGATCGGGGGACGGCACGGGCGGCCATGGACCGGGTGGTTACGCAGGCCCAATCCGGGAGGCCCAGCATCCCCAGGTGCTCTCTTCTTTCGACGGTGGCCCACTGGGAACTCTCAAGGTCATTCCCCAGGAGGCAGTCCACGGGGGCATCATCCCGGACCGTCACCTTCAACAGGCCGGAGACCCCTCCCCATTCGAAGGGGACGCAGGCCATTTGACACAGACTTTCGGAATTGTCGGCTGAGCGGACGGGGCAGAGAATGTTCGGCAGGATCTGCTCTGGCTTCACCAGGTGACAGCGGACGGCCGTCACACTGGCGCCTGTGTCACGTAAGGCCTCGGCCCGACGTCCATTAATGGTCACCCACTGGCCATATTTCTGGGTGTTGGCGGGTAGGGGAGCCCGCGGGACCATGTCTTTTCCCCCTAGGCACGCTAGAACCATGGCGGCCGGTTCCCACTCTTGCTGGGCCGGCTCATATTCTTCCTGTTCCTCTGATAGTCGTTCTTCCCCCAGGGCGGCGGCAGCTACCTGGCGGGGCTTTGGTGTTTGGTTCTGCGGGCAGCTCGGGTCATTGGCGTAGTGGCCGACTCGCTGGCATCGGTGGCACGTGACGTTGGCTCGGAACCCTGGGCGCATCGGGGGGTTGCCCCGGCCGGCCGGGGGTGGGGTGCTGGCCACGGGTGTTGCCGGGATGGTGTCTCTCCCTCGCCCCTGGCCTCCTCCTCCTCCCCGGGGACGGTGCTGGCCTTGGTTGTTTCGGTTTTGCTCGTGTGGTCCTCTCCGGCCCACTCGGGTGCTTTCCCATCGGTCAGCTTCGGCGGCGAGTTGCCGGGGGTCAGTTAATTTACTGTCGAGGAGGTGCTGCCTGAGCTCGACGAAACAGTTGTTCGACAGATGCTCCCATACCATAAGGTTAAAGAGTTGCTCGTAGGTCGTTACATGGCTCCCCTTGATCCAACCCTCGAAGGCTCGGCTGAAATAGCTGACGTACTCCACCCAAGTTGTACCCGGGATCCGGGTGCAGTCTCTGAACCTCTGGCGGTACATCTCGGGCGTGAGGCCGTAGCGGGTGAGGAGGGCAGCCTTCATGTGGTCGTAGGACGTCATCTGGTGATCTGGGAGCTGCAATAGGGCATCGCGGCCTTCGTTGACGAACCTCCCCCATAGTCCGGCTCCCCAATCACTCCGGTCGATCCGGTGGGAGGTCATGGCGATCTCGTAGGCTTTGAACCACTGTTGTATGTCGTCCTCTCGGACATATTCTCGGACAACATCCTTGGGGATGTGGACTTTTTTCTCGGTTGCTCCCGGGGTGTGCGGTCGCTCAGGCACCCCCGGTTCTTTATTCTGTTTCCGAAGTTCTATTTCCGCCAGTTTGCGCTCGTGTTCAAGTGTTATTCTTTTTTCCTCGAGCTCTCTCTGTCTCTGTTTTTCTTCTCGTTCTTCTCGGAGCCGCAGATGTTCTAGATTTAGTTTCTGCTCGGCTAACTTTAGTTCACCGTCCATCTTGAGTCGTGCCATTTCCAACTCGTGTAATCTGGTTCTTTCTCTTTCTTGGATCTCCTCCTGCGAGAGGCCCGTTCCCCGCTCCTCGGGAGCCGTGGCGTTCCCCTCTGGTGCGACACTGTTTTGGTCGGGGGATCCGGCGACCCCAGTTTCTGCCCACGACTCAAGGGCGCGCTTAAAATCGTCTTTGGTACTCAGGCCGGTGGTAGCAATGCCTAGTTCCATGCAGAATTGTTTAAGTTCGCGGTGGCTATATTCTTCCAACTTATCCATTTGGAACTTTTCAGTGGGACCGCTATCTTTGGCTGACATCGTGGTTTTGTCGTGGGGTGAGCTACTCTCTGTACGATTACGCGTTGATTCGGATCGCGCCGCTGGCCACCAATGTTAGACGGACCAGGAGGGTCGGCCGAGGACAAGGGGAGAGGTCTCCGGGGAGAGCCGTCTCCAGCGATCGTACAGATAAATAACTTCCCCCCCCCACAGACAGACACCACACAAGGAGAAGATTTAGCGTTCTTTCTAGGCAATTTCTTATGGTACGATGAAATGGTACAAGGAGGTCTGGACTCAGGAGTCCCCTCGATTCAAGTCTCTCAAGATGGGGAAAGGGGGTAGCGGGACAGTCTGGTTACCAGTCTGGTAGTTGGGATGGTATGGTGGATAGCTCACAATCCTCGAGCTCGGTGTTCTAGCTGGGACGGGCCGCGGCAGCGCCAGCAGGTCCCGGTGAAGATGGTTTGATACACGGTCCGCGGCAGCGCCAGCAGGTCCCGGAAAGATGGTCGATACACGGTCCGCGGCAGCGCCAACAGGTCCCGGTGAAGATGGTCGTTACAACGGGCCGCGGCAGCGCCAGCAGGTCCCGACGAGGATGGATGTTGCAGAAGGCCGCGGCAGCGCCAGCAGGCAGGACGATAGTTCACAAGATAGGGCTACGGCAGCGCCAGTAGTCCGTCAAGGCTGAGTTCTCTCGGTGTCTCTCGACTCCAGGATACAACTGCCGTCCTGCTCCGGAGCTGCCCTAGTTATAGGTCTGGCGCCCTTTGATGTCCGGACCCTCGCACTTGGAGGTCGGAGGGTCCGGGATGAAGGTGTCCAGACACCCAGCAGGGGGTGGAGCCAGCGCCTGGGGGAACTGGAGGCGATCGGCACCTGGCGGGGGAGAGCCCTTGACGCTTCGTTCTCCCATTGACCTGCCAAGTGGTCCGCTCACCTCCTGGGTGGTTGGTGGTGCCGGAATGTCAGGGCCGGCCAGGCCCAGGGTTAGGGTCGGGTGGAGGCCACGCGGCCTCGTGGCGCAGGGCCCAAGATGGCGGCTTGATCCGACCGGGGGAGCCGGTGGTGGCTCGGTCCCGTGATACATGGAGGTCCGGGGGCAGGAGTTCCGTCGGGAGACGGGGTGCGGGTGATTCTTTGTGGGTCACGCCTGGCGGGCCGGGGCTTGGGCCCTGTCATGCGGGGAGGGAGCAAGCCCTTCGTGTGGCCTGTCCAACATCTGGCATGAGACCTTCTGTGCACCCTTGATGGTGGCAATGTGCCTCTGGCAGGGACCTTCTATGCACCATTGATGGTGTCAATGCATCTCTGGTCAGAGACCTTCTCTGCGCCCTTGATGGTGTCAATGCACCTCTAGGGGGAGACCTTCTCTGCACCCTTGAATGTGTCAATGCACCTCTGGCCAGACACCTTCTCTGTACCCTTGATGATATCAATGCACCTCTGGCCAGAGACCTTCTCTGCACCTTTGATGGTGTCAATGAACCTCTGGGAGGAGACCTTCTCTGCACCCTTGATGGTGTCAATGCACCTCTAGCCAGAGACCTTCCCTGAACCCTTGATGGTGTCAATGCACCTCTGGCTGGAGACCTTCTCTGCACCCTTCATGGGGTCAATGCACCTCTGGTCAGAGACTTTCTCTGCACACTTGAATGTGTCAATGCACCTCTGGCAGGAGACCTTCTCTGCTCCCATGATGGTGTCAATGCACCTCTGGCAGGAGACCTTCTCTGCAACCTTGATGGGGTCAATGCACCTCTGGGATGAGACCTTCTCTGCAACCTTTGATGGTGTCAATGAACCTTTGGCAAGAGACCTTCTCTGCTCCGTTGATGGTGTCAATGCACCTATGGGATGGGACCTTCTCTGCAGCCTTGATAGTGTCAATGCACCTCTGGCTGCAGACCTTCTATGCACCCCTGATAGTGTCAATGCACCTCTGGGAGGAGACCTTCTCTGCACTTTTGATTGTGTCAATGCACCTCTGGGAGGAGACCTTCTCTGCACTGTTGATGGCATCAATGCACCGCTGGCAGGAGACCTTATATGCACCCATGATGGTGTCAAAGCGCCTTTGGCTGGAAACCTTCTCTGCACCCCTGATGGGGTCAATGCACCTCTGGTCAGAGATCTTCTCTGTACTCTTGATGGTGTCAATGCACCTCTGGCAGGGGACCTTCTCGGAACCCTTGATGGTGTCAAAGCACCACTGGCAGGAGAGCTTATATGCACCCTTGAATGAGTCAATGCACCTCTGGCCGGACACCTTCTTTGTACCCTTGATGGTGTCAATGCACCTCTGGCAAGAGACCTTTTCTCCACCCTTGATGGTGTCAACGCACCTCTGGCCAGAGACCTTCTCTGAACCCTTGATGGTGTCAAATCACCTCTGGCTGGAGACCTTCTCTGCACCCTTCATGGGGTCAATGCACCTCTGGTCAGAGACCTTCTCTGCACCCTTGATGGTGTCAATGCACCTCTGGCTGGAGACCTTCTATGCACCTGTGATAGGGTCAATGCACCTCTGGCCAGAGACCTTCTCTGCACCCTTGGTGTCAATGCACCTCTGGCATGGGACCTTCTCTGCGCCCTTGATGGTGTCACTGCACCTCTGGCAGGAGACCTTCTATGCACCCTTGATGGTGTCAATGTACCTCTGGCAAGAGACCTTCTCTGCAAATTTGATGGTGTCAATGCACCTCTGGCTGGAGACCTTCTCTGCACCCTTCATGGGGTCAATGCACCTCTGGTAGGAGACCTTCTCTGCAACCTTGATGGGGTCAATGCACATATGGGAAGAGACCTTCTCTGCTTCATTGATGGTGTCAGTACGCCTCTGGCCGGAGACCTTCTTTGCACACTTGATGGTGTAAATGCACCACCCTTGATGGTGTCAATGCACCTCTGGCAGGAGACATTCTCTGCACCCTTGATGGTGTCATGGCACCACCCTTGACAGTGTTGAAGCGCCTCTAGCAGGAGACCTTCTTTGCACCCTGGATAGTGACAATGCACCTCTTGGAGGAGACCTTCTCTGCACCCTTGATGGTGTCAATTCCCCTCTAGCAGGACACCTTCTCTGTACACTTGATGGTGTCAATGCCCCTCTGGCAGGAGACCTTCTCTGCACTCTTGAACATGTCAATGTACCTCTAGCAGGAGACCTTCTATGCACCCTTGATGGGGTCAATGCACCTCTGGCAAGAGACCTTCTCTTCACACTTGATGGTGTCAATGCACCTCTGGCTGGAGACCTTCTCTGCACCCTTCATGGGGTCAATGCACCTCTGGTCAGAAACTTTCTCTGCAACCTTTGATGGGTTCAATGCACCTATGGGAGGAGACCTTCTCTGCTCCCTTGATGGTGTCAATGCATCACTGGCAGGAGACCTTCTCTGCACCCTTGATGGTGTCATGGCACCACCCTTGACAGTGTCAATGCGCTTCTGGCAGGAGATCTTCTTTGCACCCTGGATAGTGACAACGCACCTCTGGGAGGAGACCTCCTCTGCACCCTTGAAGGTGTCTATGCACCTCTAGCAGGACACCTTCACTGTACCCTTGATGGTGTCAATACACCTCTGGCCAGAGACCTTCTATGCACCGTTGATGTCGTCAATGCCCCTCTGGCTGGAGACCTTCTCTGCACTCTTGAACATGTCAATGCACATCTGGCAGGAGACCTTCTATGCACCCGTAATGGGGTCAATGCACCTCTGGCCAGAGACCTTCTCTGCACCCTTGATGGTGTCAATGCACCTCTGGCTGGAGACCTTCTCTGCACCCCTGACGGGGTCAATGCACCTCTGGTCAGAGACCTTCTCTGTACTCTTGATGGTGTCAATGCACCCTCTGGCAGGGGACCTTCTCGGCACCCTTGATGGTGTCAAAGCACCTCTGGCATGAGACCTTCTATGCACCCTTGATGGTGGCAATGCACCTCTGGCAGGGACCTTCTATGCACCCTTGATGGTGTCAATGCACCTCTGGCCAGAGACCTTCTCTGCACCCTTGATGGTGGCAATGCACCTCTGGAAGGAAACCTTCTATACACCCTTGATGGTGTCAATGTACCTCTGAGAGGATACTTTCTCTGCACCCTTGAATGTGTCAAGGCACCTCTGGCCGGACACCTTCTCTGTACCCTTGATGGTGTCAATGCACCTCTGGCAGAAGACCTTCTCTTCACCCTTGATGGTGTCAAGGCACCTCTGGCATGAGACCTTCTATGCACCCTTGATGGTGGCAATGTACCTCTGGCAGGGACCTTCTATGCACCCTTGATGGTGTCAATGCACCTCTGGCCAGAGACCTTCTCTGCACCCTTGATGGTGTCAATGCACCTCTGGAAGGAGACCTTCTATGCACCCTTGATGGTGTCAATGCACCTCTGGGAGGAGACCTTCTCTGCACCCTTGAATGTGTCAATGCACCTCTGGCCGGACACCTTCTCTGTACCCTTGATGGTGTCAATGCACCTCTGGCCAGAGACATTCTCTGCACCCTTGATGGTGTCAATGCACCTCTGGGAGGAGACCTTCTCTGCACCCTTGATGGTGTCAATGCACCTCTGGCCAGAGACCTTCTGTGCACCCTTGATGGTGTCAATGCACCTCTGGCTGGAGACCTTCTCTGCACCCTTCATGGGGTCAATGCACCTCTGGTCAGAGACTTTCTCTGCACACTTGAATGTGTCAATGCACCTCTGGCAGGAGACCTTGTCTGCACCCTTGACTGTGTCAATGCACCTCTGGCAGGAGACCTTCTCTGCTCCCATGATGGTGTCAATGCACCTCTGGCAGGAGACCTTCTCTGCACTGTTGATGGTGTCAATGCACCTCTGGCAGGAGACCTTATCTGCAACCTTGATGAAGTCAATGCACCTCTGGGATGAGAACTTCTCTGCAACCTTTGATGGTGTCAAAGCACCTCTGGCGGGAGACCTTCTATGCACCCTTGATGGTGTCAATGCACCTCTGGCCAGAGACCTTCTCTGCACCCTTGATGGTGTCAATGCACTTCTGGAAGGAAGCCTTCTATACACCCTTGATGGTGGCAATGCACCTCTGGGAGGAGACCTTCTCAGCACCCTCGAATGTGTCAATGCACCTCTGGCAGGAGACCTTCTCTGCAACCTTGATAGGGTCAATGCACCTCTGGTATGAGACCTTCTCTGCAACCTTTGATGGTGTCAATGCACCTCTGGCAAGAGACCTTCTCTGCTCCGTTGATGGTGTCAATGCACCTATGGGATGAGACCTTCTCTGCAGCCTTGATAGTGTCAATGCACCTCTGGCTGCAGACCTTCTATGCACCCCTGGTAGTGTCAATGCACCTCTGGAAGGAGACCTTCTCTGCACTTTTGATGGTGTCAATGCACCTCTGGGAGGAGACCTTCTCTGCACTGTTGATGGCATCAATGCACCACTGGTAGGAGACCTTATATGCACCCATGATGGTGTCAAAGCGCCTTTGGCAGGAAACTTTCTCTGCCCTCTTGACGGTATCAATGCTCCTCTGGCAGGAAACCTTTTCTGCACCCTTGAATGCGTCAATGCTCCGCTGGCAGGAGACCTTCTCTGCACACTTGAATGTGTCAATGCACCTCTGGCAGAAGACCTTCTATGCACCCTTGATGGTGTCAATGCACCTCTGGCAGGAGACCTTCACTGCACCCTTGATGGTGTCAATGCACCTCTGGCCAGAGACCTTCTTTGCACCCTTGAATGTGGCAATGCACCTCTGGGAGGAGACCTTCTCTGCACCCTTGATGGTGTCAATGAGCCTTTGGCAGAAGACCTTCTATGCACCCTTGATGGTGTCAATGCTCCTCTGGCTGGAGACTCTGTACTCTTGATGGTTTCAATGCACCTCTGGCCAGAGACCTTCTCTGTACCCTTGAATGTGTCAATGCGCTTCTGGCTGGAGACCTTCTCTGTACTCTTGATGGTGTCTATGCGCCTCTGGCTGGAGACCTTCTATGCACCCATGATGGTGTCAATGCACCTCTGGATGACCTTCTCTCCAGCCTTGGAAGTCAGCACCTGAGTCTGGGTGTAAAGGGTTGGACGGTTTGTGCCCCATCCCTATAGGAATACCTGAGCCGCCTCTCCCTGCAGGTCGAGTATGAGGCTTGCTGTCTTGTGTAGACGGTAGCCCACCCTAGCCCCCTCCCAAGTCTGTGAGAAGTTGAAGCTGTTCTCAATCATTTCTTCTGGAGAGCCCAATGGCTAAAACTAAAAAAAAAGGCTGTATCCAAGCATTTCCCAACTGCAGTGCCACGGATTTGCCTCTCTCTTTTTCAGCTCTAGCCTAGAGACCGCTTCAACTGTCTCACTGGCATCATGTTTTCCAAAAAGTCATAATACAGATATATACTTACAGGAGAACTGTTCAGCCCTCCTCATTCGTTGGTCTGTTTGATGTGATTTGCATTAAGATTCCAACCAGCAAAATATACAGCATGCCGTAGTGTTGCCCACTTCATCCATTGGCTGCTCTTACCCTACAAGTGACAGCAGTTTGCCATGTCACATGCGCACAGCTGCCTTAAATTGAAAGCATGTTATTGCTGGTGTGCCCGAGCAGCTGGGCACTCCTTTATTTTTATATTTTTTTAATTTTTTTTTGCATGTCCTATGTTTGGATAAATAAATGCACACTTGCAAAGGTTTTTGCCAATGGTTGTTTTCTTTGGAAAGGAGCAGAAGTAGAACTATATTTTGACTAAATTTCGATTTTTGTTATTTCCATGTGCCTTATTTTTGAGTTTTCTGTGTTTTGAGGTGAATGAGGAGTGGTATCTTTGGAAAGTCTGGATGCTGCATCCTCGCTCTTTCCTTAATTTTCATGTGTTTTAATTTTTACTGCTTTTATGGTCTTCTTTCTTCTGCTTGTAAAGTGCTTTGGTGCTCGCGTAGCCCAGGTCCACCCTACAGTAATTGTTTAAGTAAACCTTAGTGTAACAGACAATGACCTGCGCGCGCACACACACAGCAGCGTAATCCAAGTCTGGTAAGAAAGGAGGTAGCCCATCATATAAATATTAAAATTTATTAAATACATAGTCGTCCCAGGATCTTACTTCCAAGGTCGTTAAATAGGAATACAATATAGGTGTGTGCTGGGCCGCCGGTCCTGAGGGGACCCCACAGGGGCCGGCCACCGTCTCTGCACAACGCGTAAACAATACACAAGTATTTACTGCCGCACAATCCTGGCACGAACCAGAATCTCACCCCAAAGGGGTGCACGGGTGTACAGTGGAGATGTCTTCAGCGGTTGGGACTGGAGATAAAGAAAGGTGCGGGTAAGAAGGACGAGGAGGAAATCCAAAAGACAGCACGGAAAAGAGGCAGGACTCAGCTAAAGTGGAGAGTGCATTGAAAGCCACAGGAAGAGGCCCTCAGGCTGCAGGAGATACTTCCCACTCCAAGATGGCAGCCATATTTACCCAACTACCACCCACCCATCCACGCCGTCTGTGATACATAAAACATGGCCCTAGCCACACCCTCCCACCCTATCCAGGCTGCCATGATGCAAAAGGCATCACAGCCACCCACCCATCCGTAGGGGCAGTTATGGTCTATAAAAGCTAACTCTCGCCTCGCCCTCAGTCCACTGTGTTCTTTTGATTCTAGATTAAGAGTCACTCAAAGACTTCTCTGCCTGCTGCTGTTTCACTTGTGTCGCTCTTCCAGCTAACAGGAAGGCGGGAAGGCAGCTTCACCTGCTCGCTTGCTGTGTGGAGCTGTGTGGAACCAGTGCGACCACACTGGAGTGCTGATGCTATAAGCGCGCCAAACCTGCAGAGCAGGAGGGCACCACTGTCGCGTCCCGCAGATGTCTCTGCCAACCTAAGTGGAGGACGCCCATTCACCCCACTCTTGGGACCCTCAGTGAGAGTTCTTGAAGGTGGCTTATGAAGTAGCCAGGTCAGACCTGGGTTTGAGGGGTGAGCCCAGATGGAAGAGAAGTCTAGCTCATTGATGAAGCTACAAGAGGAACAGCTCTGGACAGTGTGTAGGCATTGTCCAAGAGCACATCCCCGGGCGCTTAGTGCACAGTACAACTTGGGCCCATACTACGTACCAGACAATACTTTATGGCTCTTCAGCTCAAAACCCCAACCTGGCATTTGCTTATGAAAGTTTGAAAGAAGAATATCAGAAAGGGTGTTTTCAGAGTAACCCCGACTCGCTGCGAGAGTATCCCTGCAATACGCGAAGGGGCCCTCCACCGCACCATTGGAATATTAAGAACCAGGTGTAAAGTTCTTTCGAAAATGGACTACAAGTTACAACCTCAAGATGGCTGCCATTATTCTGAGGAGCCCATTGTCAACAAGGACATGTGGAGATGAGTTGGCTGGTTTGTGGGTACGAGGGTAATAGCCCCACACCCCACCAGCCCTCTCCTGCTATTACGCAATATCCTAACTGCTGGCAGATACTGCCGTTAATGCCCACCTCTGTTACACTCTGTTCTTTTGTCCCTCCCCCCAACAATAAAATAGACATTTTCACAAAACAGGTTCCCCCATTTATGCCCACTCCCTCCCACATCTCAAGAAGGTGCCCCTCCTTCCCAGAGTTCTGTGAAGACGCTTCCTTGCATCTCCCATGTTTTAAAAACCTGTAGAACCAGGCTCTGTAACCATTTCTTCCCAAAGTCCTGCTGGGAAATTGTTAACTGTCCGTCTCTAGGCGTGAAAAGTGTGGTTTCCATCCTCCTGGAAGCCACACCTGTGTTCTTGCCCCAGACGGGAGGTGGTGGAGGCTGCTAGCTGCCTCCTTTACTGTCCCAGCTGTAAAGTCCTAGGAGATATCCAGAGGCTACTGAGGTAGGTCAGAGGGGATGGCATCGCTCAGCTGACGGCAGATTTCACCCTTCATCCAGGGGTGCATCAGGATCTGGTCTAGGGTGGGCCGCTCCGAAGGTCGTGTCGAAAGACAGCGGCGAATCAGGTTCTGACAATCTGTAGATAGTAAAACCAAGAGCAAGGTGAGTAAAGCCGTTAGTAACTAAAATTGTACCACTTCTGCAACGTCATCTCCCCAAATTCACATGATTGGTGGAATACATCCATACTGCTGAATGAGCATCTCCCCCCCACCCACCCCCATGGAATCCTTACACCAATCATGTGACTACAGGACTGGATAACCATGGTTACAGGTCAGAAACCGTATCACGTTTTTTTAAGTACCCCTGCTGACCAATTCCTGGAGCTCAAACCCTATTCTGGCCTTGGACTTATCACAGTCACAGAATGTAATATTTGTGTTGTCCAGAGCTCTACTGAAGTCTGCATTATAAAGGTTATAGAGAAGAGGGTGCCAAGGCGCACCCTTGCTTTAGGCCTTTTGTAGTAGGTATGAATGAATGAATGAAGAAAGATTTACGCAGTGCTCTAAACCCGAGGGTATCAAGGCGCTGTATCTTAGCTGAGGTGGATTGGCGCTCACCCAGTTTGACTTGAACCCGGGTGCTGGGGCAGAGTAATTGATTGGCTCGCAGTAGTACACAATGTAATATTATGTTGGCACAACTGTCCTCCATAAATGCAAGACCCTGTTCACAAGGGGAGAACTTTCTGAAAAGGTCCACGTCCTCCACCCACCTTCTTCCTACGCAAGACCTACTCCGAGAGTAGCGAGCTCACCTTTGGAGACCTTGGTCCTGAACTCGAGCTGGGCCTGGAGGATCTCCTCGTCGCGCTCGAAGGGGATGTCACCGCACACCATGTCGTACAGAAGGATCCCCAGAGACCAGACTGTGGCCGGCCGGGCGTGGTAGCGGTGAAAGGCGATCCACTCGGGTGGGCTGTAGACTCTCGTACCTGGTGAACATAAGGACTACCATTAAAGGAGCAGTCGCGGATCTAAGCTTCCAACAACCTGCACTCTGGCTGTGGGCAGGTCTACTAGTCACTCAAGGGGTGTAGGAGGAGGGGTGCCTTTAACCATACATACAACACTCATGTGAGTGTCTTCGTCTGTGGGGCACATAAGTCACACTTGAGGTCATGCACCGTTTGGAGACAGCAGTACAGCAGGAGATCCCGTAAAGTGCCGAGACCTGTCCTCTTGCCATTTCTCCAACGGGCAGGTGCATTTGAAAGGCCCCCAGAGTAAAGTCACTCATACACCAGGCACACCTGGCCTGTAATGAGCTGCCTTGCCCTTCTGGCCTGTGAGCGGCACCGACCCATCTGGAAATCTGTCAAGCTGCTGGGTCGACAAGCAAGAAGATGGGCTAAAGGGAGCTAGGCTTCCTAGTGAGCAAAACAGTCAATCAAGGATTTGTAGAGCGCTGCATATCACCCCTGAGGGCTTCAAGGCACTGGACCTTGGAGCAGTTTGTGCTCCTAAGGCACTGAGCCCGTCTCTGGCCCCTACCCAGGGAGTGGCATCCCTCACCTAGACAAGACCAGGAGGATTCTTACCATCAAAGTCTGTGTAGAAGGAGTCCTTCATGGTGGCCCCGGAGCCAAAGTCGATGAGCTTGAGGTCGCCGGTCCGCAGGTCCACCAGGATGTTCTCGTCCTTGATGTCGCGGTGCACCACGCCGCGGCTCTGGCAGTGCCGGACGGCCTCCACCACCTGCACGAAGAAGCCCCGGGCCAGCTCCTCCTTCAGCGGCCCACGCTCCGTGATGAAGTCGAAGAGGTCCTTCATCTGCTCGGGTTTCTCCAGCACCAGATAGAAGCCATCCTTGACCTCATACCAGTCCAGGAGGCGGATCACCCCTCGGTGGCCGCCACCAGTGCACACCTTCTTCATCAGGACCACCTCCAGGGGGACTTGGGCAATGCCCTGTGGGACAGGAGGAGGAGGCAGGTGAAACAAGAGAAACCAAAGATATTCTACAGGTGGTCACAACAGAGGAGACTGTGCCGACGACCACAGGAGTAGAGTAGAAAAACAAGTTTTTAAAGACAACCATCCATAAAACATTCTAAAACAATAAAAGACTGAGGTCACACAAACAAAACCACGCGGACTGCTCACATCCTGTTATTGGAACCTAGGGGCGCAAACAACCTCCGCCAGGAAGTGACGCGAGCCAGGGAAACTCTTCGTAAGCCTTTTGGAAGTCAGGGGTTTTTTACTCTGGAAACAGCAGAGTTCCCCTGTGACACGCATCTGATTCGGAATGTGTTTGTCGGAGGCGTGTGTTTCCGGGGGAGGCCTCGGAAAGTGAGAAGTGCAACTGTGCTTCTCTGAAAGTCTTCCTACACGCAAGAGTTGAGGCCGAGTCACCGGCCGTCCCTGGCGTGGGCCCAAGCGGCTCACAACAACAAGACAGCTGCAGAGGAAGAGAGGGCGACAAACTGTGTGATCCTGGGCAGCTCGTAGTTTCCCTACTCTACCTGCCAAGGTGAGAGGTGCCTAGAAGCAGGGCGTTCTCAGGTAGTACCACCCGGACTCTCTTTGGCTCCAGATGAGGTTGGCGAAGTCACACACGGCTATCACTGCACACAGATGGGGATGCAGGCTGCCGGGCCCCACCCACGTTTCTGTGGTGGCCCGGGGCAGGCCCACTGACCTCGTAAACAAGCCACGGGGGCGTCGGGAATCCCAGGGCTGGGCATGTGACTCAGTGTGCGGTGCATGGAGAGGGAAACCACAGCAAGCTGCCCGCTTTGTTGCTGCAATTAATTCCTTGTTGACCCAAACACACACGGGCAAATATTTAGTGACAACTGGTTGCCCTGGGCCGTTGAGGGCACGAACTGGTCACCGGGGACAACGCAGCCTGCCAGAGACAACATCTCGGTGTGATCTGCAGCGATTGGGCAACTAAAAGAGGACGGCGTTTGATGTAGCGTAAAGTGAGCTTCAGGGAGCTACCGGTGCTTTAGAGAGGAACAGTATTGCGGCTGAGGCATATAGAAGACGAGGGGGGGTAGATGTGCGGGGGCCACGCGGTCCTGGGGGTACTCTGAGGCCAGAGGCTGGTGCTGCCTGAACCCTGTGCTTGCAAGGTCAGAGTTGGAGGGGTCTTTGTCAGGGGACTGAGGCAGAAACCATGGCTGCCCTGGGTTGTGGGGTTTAAGTGTAGATGACTAGAATGTGCTTGGAACCACACACATTCTGACCACATCACACGCTGACCCCCCTGGAGGCGAAGAGTGGTCTCTCTTTAGACACCCCAGAGGGCAACACGCACAGCACTGCTTAAAGGGCACTCACCAGTGTGGCCCACTCCGTGACGCGGATCCTGGTGACGTGCTTCACGGCCACCTGCAGGAAGAGAAGAGGCGGGGTCAGTCAACTCACGGGAGGAACAAAGAAAACAAAGACAAAACATTCCCCATCAGGGACGGGCCATGGAACCAACACGGATCACCCCCACCCCAAGGCCGACATGACATCTCGGGCACCCCCACCTAAGGCAGGCGTGGGATCTCGGGCACCCCCACCCCAAGGGAGGCGTGGGATCTCAGGCATGCGTGGGATCTTGGGGTTGAGGCAGCAAAGAGTAGAGCTGGAGACAGCAGAGAGGGGGGTGATGCCCCCTGTAAAATGGATTGCAGTAAACTGGAAGGAGGGGCAACCCCCCACACACACAGACACACAGCGCCATTCCTCACCTGGAGGCCATCGGCAATCCGGTGCCCGGCGTACACGGTGCCAAAGCCGCCTTTGCCCAGCAGCACCCCCAGCTGGTACACCTTCTCGAAGGGCTCCTTGTCCTTGCCTGCAGAAAGAGAGAAGCAGGACTCCGTTAGGGGGTTCAGTCCTTTATGTGTCACAGGAGTGTGCAGAAGGCAGTGCCACTGAAGAGGCCGGCAGGGCTGGGGAGAGCCATCCTCTGACTGTGCCTCAACTTTACCAGCCTTTCGGGAGCACCGTCTACTGGGTCATGAGGCAGACTGACACAAATGTGTGCTGTAAATGTACCATTCACATGGACTAACAGTACAACTTCACATGCGGCATGCAGAAGGAGACAGAGAACCACCTTTCAACATTTCATAAATGTGTCACCCAGAATGGCAACGGCAGGCTGTCTGCTAGTTTCTGTGCCCCCCTGAGGACAGTATTGTTGGACACCACCCATTCATTGCTTGCAGTGCACAGAAATTATAGGTGCTGCACGAGACAAACAAACACAGGGCAATGGATTCATAGACTGAGCACTTCCTGCACAATCGGACGGAGGCCTCCGCCTTTCATCATCCTGAAAGCGACAAGGGCACCTTTAAGTTTGTCAATAATAAACACTGCCATCTCCTAGGTGTCTAGAGTCGGTTTGCTTGGCGGGAAGCGCTATACCAACAGTCACTCCTACCCCGTGTACAGTAGTACACCAGACCCGCCCTGCACCAGAGCTGTGTGATCTTGTAGTATTCAGGTACAAGGTGAAACTGGCCCCAGGGGGGTAAACAGGTATTTCTGGCGGGTCGGGCCGTGTTCTTCAATGGCCCGGCCCTGAACCGGTTGCACAACTCGGGTGTGCGCTTCCCGGCACCACTGGCTAGTTCCTCTTTGACAGGGTCCGGGGGGGGTTTGGGGGGGGGGGGGGGTCACGGCGAGGATCACTGCCTTGCTGGCCCCACCTGGTTACTCCTGGAGCTCAACAGGTATGTACACGCACACACACGCACAGTGATACCGGGCGTGGTGGGAAGGTGCGTGCGTGGGCTGAAAGCTGCATGACTCAGGTGCAGTAAAGGCGCTGCCCCAACCAGCGCACACACAGACCACCGACTACAAACCGTGCCAGGCCGGGTAGAGGCGCTATACAAACAAAGCACCAGAGAGGTAAACGTTTACCCTTCGACTTATCGAGTGACGCACAGTGCCAACACCCCTGGAGCACGGACCTGCCACATGCACACTGGGCGATGCCCATGTGTAGCTAGCTGCCAAGGCAGAAGTCATGCGTGCAGGTGCCCAGAGGCAGGGAGCGGCGCTATAGTACACCTCGCACAGTCACACGCTGGTGTTTGGGCACTACGGCACTGTTTCATTTATAGCAGCTTCACCGAGTGACCCGCAGGGGCGCTGTTTGACACATCTGCCCACGCAGGCTGAAGCATGGCTGTCAGATGACCAGCACACAGGCACCCCTTCTCGAGAGTGCCAAAGGTACTAGCGTGTGCACTGTGTGCCAGACTGACACACAAGGGTCCCACCTCACCCTACCAGGCAAACCAAGTGCAGAGATGCCCCTGGTCTACCAAAGGTGGGCAGTGCTGCAACACTTCCAAAGCCAACAGCTGCTAGTACTAGAAGTCAGCCTGCGTGCCAACAGCCAGATGTCCACTCAGGCACCAAGAATCAACCCGCACCATCACACTGGCACTACTTTACATATCAAAATTCAACCAGCGCGGACTGGCATCTCTTTAAACATAAAAATGAACCAGCAGCATAACACGAAGTTTCTGTCACATAACAAAATCCAACCAACACCACAGCACCCCCTTCAAATATAAAAAAAATCAACCGGCAACACTACACTGGCACTACCTCCAAATATCAACCAGCAACACAACACTGGCACCACCTCCAAATATCAAAACTCAAACAGCAACACAACACTGGCACCACCTCCAAATATCAAAACTCAAACAGCAACACAACACTGGCACCACCTCCAAATATCAACCAGCAACACAACACTGGCACCACCTCCAAATATCAAAACTCAAACAGCAACACTACACTGGCACCACCTCCAAATATCAACCAGCAACACAACACTGGCACCACCTCCAAATATCAAAACTCAAACAGCAACACAACACTGGCACCACCTCCAAATATCAACCAGCAACACAACACTGGCACCACCTCCAAATATCAAAACTCAAACAGCAACACAACACTGGCACCACCTCCAAATATCAACCAGCAACACAACACTGGCACCACCTCCAAATATCAAAACTCAAACAGCAACACAACACTGGCACCACCTCCAAATATCAACCAGCAACACAACACTGGCACCACCTCCAAATATCAAAACTCAAACAGCAACACTACACTGGCACCACCTCCAAATATCAACCAGCAACACAACACTGGCACCACCTCCAAATATCAAAACTCAAACAGCAACACAACACTGGCACCACCTCCAAATATCAAAACTCAAACAGCAACACAACACTGGCACCACCTCCAAATATCAAAACTCAAACAGCAACACAACACTGGCACCACCTCCAAATATCAACCAGCAACACAACACTGGCACCACCTCCAAATATCAAAACTCAAACAGCAACACTACACTGGCACCACCTCCAAATATCAACCAGCAACACAACACTGGCACCACCTCCAAATATCAAAACTCAAACAGCAACACAACACTGGCACCACCTCCAAATATCAACCAGCAACACAACACTGGCACCACCTCCAAATATCAAAACTCAAACAGCAACACTACACTGGCACCACCTCCAAATATCAACCAGCAACACAACACTGGCACCACCTCCAAATATCAAAACTCAAACAGCAATACAACACTGGCACCACCTCCAAATATCAACCAGCAACACAACACTGGCACCGCCTTCAAATATCAAAACTCAAACAGCAACACAACACTGGCACCACCTCCAAATATCAACCAGCAACACAACACTGGCACCACCTCCAAATATCAAAACTCAAACAGCAACACAACACCACCTTCAAATATCAGCACAATACGGACAGCCACTCCTTCAAATATAAAAGATCAACTAACACCCAAACACTCCACCTCTCAGTCAGATATATAAAAAAAGAATTTAAACACAACAACCTTAGACACCAAAAACACAAACTAAGGACCTGTGCACGGTCACACACTTTGTAGCAGTCTAACCTCACATCGCCCTTTAGCTCAAACTCTACTAATGTCGCTCCTGTGCACTCTTACCAATGTGTGATGTAGGACCCAAAAGACCTATATGAACTATTCAGTTGTAGAACATGACATCCATCGTTGGTGAGAAAAAGCAAAGGTGCGAAACGCACCTCAGCAGAAGGAAGCTAGTGCCCTTCGGAGTGCACCCCATGCACTAATGCACCACACACGTGCACCAATGCTCCGAGTACACACCTGTGCAATAATGCTCAGAGTACACACCTGTGCAATAATGCTCTAAGCACACACCTGTGCACTAACGCTCCAGGCATACACCCGTGCACTGATGGTCCAGCCACACCCTATGCACTAATGCTCCAGGAACACATCTGTGCACTAATGCCGCAAGCACACGCCCATTTACTAATGCTCCCGACACAAACCCATGCACTAATCCCCCAAGTACACACCCATGCTTCGCTCAAACTCAACAGACATCAAAGTATGAATGCATGTGAAATAAATGTGAAAAACACAAAATAAATATAAATACTAATAAGATGGCAAAAATTGAATACGGATAAATACATACGAAAACATAAATAAACACCATTAAACCGGGAGCCCTAATTTTAATCCACCCCTAAACAGTACTCTGGTCTCGTCCGAGCAGCCTGATCAGCCACTCTCCAACAGGACTAACATATAAACAACACAAAACACAACTTAATACTAGAGTACCCTGGCTCTGTGAAAGATGCCCAAACCAATTCACAACTCGTGCCCGGAATATAGGGCATGGGGTGAACCCTGACCCCCAAACTACCATATATTTATTATTATATGATATTCGTAAACATTGTCCGTTTTATTAAATGTCACATTAATAGAGAATCATAAGAACATATTTTACAATGAAAATACAAAGCTTTAATTGAAACGCATGGGAGCGAGAGACCAAGGCGGCCGATTTAATGTTTTAAATAATGCTTACCAGGAGGGGAGTACAGCGCCTCGATGGTCTTGGTCAGCATCTCCGCGCGTAGAAGGGTCACGTGATATCCGCCCTAGGGTCGATAACGATAACGGCCGCCGTGTCCGCGCGCGCACGAGTCCACACACACACAAGGGCGCGAGGCTTGGAGGACGGTGCGGCGCGAGATGCAGTGCGAGCGAGCAACTGAAGCGGCGCGAGCTCACGCCGCCGCCTAGGTTACCCGGACAGGGCGGTGGCGACCCGCCCCCCGCGGGGCCCCTCAGCCAATCAGCGCCCGGTTCGGTGGAATTTCCACTCTACCGCCGAGACGACAACACAACACGGGAACCATAACAAACCCTCCCTGCATCGTGAGCGTACGGCGGGCCCGGCAGCCAATGGCTGCGCTCCTATGCAAATGACTTCTCTAGAAACCTACGATGCCCTTCTGCGGAAGGTTATTTGCATCCTTCCTTCCTATTTGCACCACTATCAAGGGGTGGGGAGCACGGGGTTAGAGATGGGAGGCCGCTACATGACAGTAGGCAAGGGAATATGAAGTGAAAACTCGACATGGAGCTGCTGGTGCAAAAAAAGGGGAAACACCCTTCTGAGGAACTGCAGGGCATGCAAAGTTCAGGGGTACTGAGGGGGGGGGGGAGGGGCACTGTAGGAGAAGGGGATTCACAATATAGAAATATTTGCCTGATTGAAAGAAGAGCAAATAGCCCTCTGAGGAGCAGACACAACATACCCGGAAAATAACAGAGAAGACCATAAAAGTGAGCAGCTCATGTGGAGGGTGTGGGCGCACAAAATATACATGTGAATCGGGTTATAAGGGTTTCTCAGCAATATGAAAAGAAAAATCCCAGGTAGGAATGTACAAAACCTGAGAGAAAACACCCCATGTTAGAGTGTGGCAGGGGATCAAACAAGTGATGGAAACCCCTTCTGTGGGGGTTGTGGGCTCAACGTGTAAAAGCGAAAACACCCCCACGTGCAAAGGAGCCACGTAAGATAGGGTGAAACACCAGAGACCGAGACCATGTAAGCATAAAATATTGTCTTGTGTATTTCGAGAAATATGAGGCTAAAACGTTTTTTTGTAATACACTAAGAAAGCGTAAGACAAACGACCTTTTCTGTTGACCCCAAACATACGAACTGATTCCAGCAGCAAATAAAGTACCATCTGTTGTGCGATTCCAGGATTTGAACAACAGGTTGTCGAGAAGAATTCATGTTATTTCCAAAATTGGGTCTGTTTCATTAAACTCCATGTGTTGGTCGAGGCTGTCCAGGGCCTCTTAAAGTCTACATGTGTGTTTAAGCTGGCCAGGAGACCCAGTTAAAGGCACTCATGTATATGGTGCCAATGCAGCTGACCAAGAGTGAGATACCAACGACGTCTGTGGGGCAATTGAGGCTGGAAAGAAGACAGCATTATAAACCCATATATAAGACAAAACTTTGCCTTTATTCACCTACAAACAAAATCGGGTTATCTCTTTCCCCTCAAAAAGGGGCAATCTTCCAGATGTTATAATGAGACAATTGTGGGGACGAGTGTCACTGCTGAGGGAGGGGAGTTAAACATTGACATTTATGTTCAGGGCAAAGCTGGAAAAGGGAGCCTATTGTAGGTGAGTTGGAAGGCCTCTTGAATGCCTACACGTGGCCCACCCAAGCACTCAAAAGTTCCTTCAAGGATTGCCCATCTGCCTTGTCAAAAGCCAGCATGCTGGGACATCTGTATAGGCATCTTTGTGTTGGCCCCAAACTAAAAAGCACAGGAAAAAGCACCCTCACAACCAAAATAATCTTGGATCGGATTTGCCTTATAGATCTGCACTTTAAGAATGACAAGTCCGTTCTTCGACATGGTTGTCGCGGAGGTTAACAAATCGTGTTTGTAAATAAGCAAACAGCCTCTCTTCGAGTCTGCGGCGACTGGGCGTGGGCTGAACTCCCTTGTATCGGTTCATGCTGTGGCTGGTGCTAGCACGGTTAGGCACATTCAGTTTTCCACAGGTATGCTGAGGAATGCAGTCGGGGCAGAAATTGAGACATTCCTTTCAACTCTTGTACCGGAATCGCATTTCCACCTTTTTTTTGGTGTGTGAATGGGCTGCGTGGGAACACGAACCGCGGGTTTGAAGGAAGGAGGGAGGGAAAAGGTCACATGCTTAACATAGTTGAGTAAAGGCACAGTCGCACTGCTTTCAACTTTGTTCTAATTATTGAACACTGGGAATTTTTGAGTGTGTGTCCACCTGCAAGGGTGGAGTGGGACATAGAGAAAAGCAAGTTTAAAACTCAGAAAGGACAAAAGCAGTGCTTTAAATGGCCAGGTACTGTCCGGTACTGAGTGCTGGCACTTTCTATTTTGAGAGGGAGAGTATCGGCACCTCTCAAGAGAAATATAATACTTATAATTGGAGACTACCGGCACTTCTCAGAAACAAGCAGCTGCACTTCAATGTTTCCATTTCAAGCACTGGATAGAAGTACTGGGACAGAAACAGTCACATGTCAGTGTGACAATTTGTGTGCCTCAGTATCTAGTTCTCAGTGTCCTACTACTAGCGTACCAATGTCTGTGACCATGTCCACGCGACTGTGTGTATCCTCGACCCAGTGTCACTGTCCCAGTCTCACTGTCCCAGTCTATATGGCAATATTCCAGTGTATGTGGGTGGGTGAGTGTTCATGTTCCAGTGTCTGTGCCCTTCTCCATCTCCAGGGTCTATGTCCACAACCCGACGTCTTTGTCCCTGTACCCATGTCCCCACATGCATGGTCTCTGGTCCATGCCCCACCCACTACCTGTGACTGCTTCCCAGCGTCAGTGTCTATGTGCAAATGTTCATGTCCTACTCTCTGTGTGTGAATGTTCATTTTCTAGTGTCTGTGTCCCCTGATTCATGTTCAAGTGGCTGTGCCTCAGTGTCTGTGTTCCTGTGTCCCAGTGGCTATGTCCCACTGTTCAAGGTCTGTCTGTCTTCTGGTGTTAATGTTCTAGTGTCTGTATCCAAGTGTTCATCTTCCACTGTCTGTGTCTGAGTGTTCATGTTCCAGTGTCTGTTTTCGAGTATTTGTGCTCCGATGTCTGTGTCCCCCAGTGTTCATGTTCCAGTGTCTGTGTCCCAGTGTTCATGCTCCAGTGTCTGTGTCCCAGTGTTCATGCTCCAGTGTCTGTGTCCAAGTGTTCATGTTCCAGTGTCTGTGTTCAAGTGTTCATGCGCCATTGTCTATGTACAAGTGTTCATGTTCCAGTGTCTGTGTCCCAGTGTTCATGCTCCAGTGTCTGTGTCCCAGTGTTCATGCTCCAGTCTCTGTGTCCCAATGTTCATGTTCCAGTGTCTGTGTCCCAGTGTTCATGCTCCAGTGTCTGTGTCCCAATGTTCATGTTCCAGTGTCTGTGTCCCAGTGTTCATGCTCCAGTGTCTGTGTCCAAGTGTTCATGCTCCAGTGTCTGTGTCCCAATGTTCATGTTCCAGTGTCTGTGCCCCCGTGTTCATGCTCCAGTGTCTGTGTCCAAGTGTTCATGCTCCAGTGTCTGTGTCCCAGTGTTCATGCTCCAGTGTCTGTGTTCAAGTGTTCATGCACCATTGTCTATGTACAAGTGTTCATGCTCCAGTGTCTGTGTCCCAATGTTCATGCTCCAGTGTCTGTGTCCCAGTGTTCATGCTGCAGTGTCTGTGTCCCAGTGTTCATGCTCCAGTGTCTGTGTTCAAGTGTTCATGCGCCATTGTCTATGTACACGTGTTCATGCTCCAGTGTCTGTGTCCCATTGTTCATGATCCAGTGTCTGTGTCCCAGTGTTCATACTCCAGTGTCTGTGTTCAAGTGTGCATGCGCCATTGTCTATGTACAAGTGTTCATGCTTGTGAGAAGTTGGCCTGGTATATGCTGTTCACTAGTTCTAGTGACCACCTTGTACCATGCCAAGCAACCCTTATGGTGTGGTTGTAAGTCAACCTTTTCGGACTAGCTGCCCTAGTGGTAGCGTAGGCTAAGCAGTCTTTGAGGCTAAACTCGTGAAGCGTGTTAAGCAGGCTGTTTTACCAATAGTAACCCCCTTTTATACCAATGAAAGGACACCACACAGATATATATTCAAAATATATATGTATTTATTTCTCAAAGTAACCCCTAGTCTCTTTATGAGCACAGGAGCACAAATCGTCAAACAAGATTATCACAGAATACACAGAAGTTGCACTTTATATGGATAGGCCCTGGTGGCCACTCGAACCATATACTAAAATAGTGGTATAAGTACCACGAACAGAAAAGGAAAAAGGCCTAGGGCCTCTAGAATCGCTGGGCCTACAAGGAGCTAACGTCAGTTAGTGACCAGGAGGTCCACGGGTGGCGTGTGCAGAGCAAATAGTCACACGCGTGCTCCCATAGGTTTCAATGGGTGCGTAAAAAGTACAAAGTTACTGCAAAAGGAATCTTCCGGATGACCTAGGAACTTAAGATTTGGAACACAGGCACTAGAGATGTAATACTACACTTGGGCACAGGTGTGCCAGCTTTACCTCACCCACAGGAAGCGGGTGCATAGGCCTCGAAGTGCGTCGGGTTTCTTCTATCTGTTCCGTGGGGCCTGTAGACAAAGATGCTGCAGGCGGTCGGTCCGGGAGAGATGCAGTGGATCCAAGAGTGGATCGGAGATGTTGAAGACCTGTAAGCAGAGGGGACAGTGTTCACAGTCACTAGCCAGTGACCAGCGTGGCACCAGGTGGGTACCAGGCGATGTCGGGTGCAAACAGGTGATGAGGGGTAGCTTGTCTCCGCAGCCACGTGGTCCCTGAAGGTCGACGACGTCCAGGAGTCGGCTCACGAGCTGTCCCACGCAGGCTCTCGCTGTCGGCGGTGTCGGCGACTTGATCGACGCAAACAAGCCTTGGCAAAAGCAATTGTAGAAGGATTCGGAAATCAGCTGTTGGTTCTGACCAGCAAGGTCAGAGGGATTGCTCCTTTGGAGGGGAGCAAGGGCCAGTCTGGAGCAACCAGACCAGCGGTGTTTGTCGTAGATTTCGTCGCCAAGATGGCCACTAGCCAGCGGGCCAGCAACCGGTTAGGCGCGTCGAGTGGCAAAATGCAGAAGGGCCCCACGCAGATCGTGGAGATGCTGGAGGGCTCACCTTTGGTGCAGATGCTGCTCGAGGGTTGGGCTTCTCAGGACCCAAAGCACAACTTGGAGGGAGCCTCGGTTGTTGCACTTGTCAGCTTGTCGTAGTCGTTCCAAGGTGGCTGGCTCCACGTGTCTCGGTGCCTCCACGGGTCTCCTCTTTTCAGGGACTGTGGATCGGGCGGTGAGAGGTCTGGAGGTCCAGGTCTTGTCAGTCTCTGGGCTCGGGCTCCGGCGGGAGGCGGCGGCAAAGCAGACGTTGATGCGCTGGATGGTGCTTGCGTTAGCAAGGTGGTCACTCCCTGACCACAGGGGAGATTTTCTTCAGTCTTCTGTGCAGCAGAATGTCGAAGTTCCCGTCTTCTTCTTAGTTTCAAGTTGATTCCAGGATGTCTGAAGTCTTAGGACACAGCTCCTACCTTTAAGCGGATTCTAGGGGCCGGACTACCTGCTAGGTCCCTCCCTAAGGGTGGGACCAGGAAGGGGGGTGGTTACACCCCCAATCCTTTGTCCAGCTCGCCCCAGGCCCGGGACTGGTGTGCCCCAGGACCGGTTTGAACTGGCATATGCACCGAGGCTCCTTGTGAGCCACAGGCATGTCTGGTTTCTTTCAAGCCCTACCTGACCAATACACAAAATCCTGTCTGGGGTGGTGCATGCACCTCCCCTGGCAGGAAACCCTTTGTCCACACCTCCCAAGCTGGAAGGACTCCCAGCAGCAGGAGGGCAGACTTGTGTCTGTGGTGGCAGCATCCATTTTGTGGAGCTGAGGCTATGTCTGATTTTACCCGGGTTTCAGGTACTGTACATGTCGTGTCCCTCTAGAAGGGTGGAATGCTAACCCCGTCGCCAGAATTGGCGAGGGGTTAGTATTCCAATTCGTATGACACCTTACTCGACATGTTTTGATAAAGCCAAACCAAAGATAGCATTTAACCGCGAGGTTCATAATGCACTTAAGAGTATATGGTATGACGATATCTGGAAACAGTAGAAGGAAGTTGTTCCGACCACTGCAGACAGGCTCAGCTCATGCCAGAGCACCATCTCACATGGAACCAAGCACTCTGCCTTCAGGATTGTTAAGGCCTGCCATAGGAGTGACTTATAGGTTACCAGGTGTCCCATTTAAGGTTAGGTATAGGTATACTACACCTAAGTAAGAGGTGATTACACCAACTTACCCCAGCTGAGTGATCAGCCAGTTGTGTCAGATTGTTAGGCCAAGCCTGGGGTGGCATAATACATGCTGCAGCCCCTGGCAGGCCTTGGGTACACCAATGCCCTGGGTACCTAGTGTACACTGGTACAGGGGCTGACAGGGTGATCCACTTCCAATTGGTTATGCACCTAGGGTGCATAGTTGTAATTTAGTAGAGAGAACAGCAGGCTGGGGGTCTGATTGGCAGGCCCACAGCCTCAATATGTCAAAAACCAGTGAAGCAAAAAGCAAAAATTTGGGGTGACCATAGGATAGCAGACCCTACTCTCCTACACAACCCCCCCCCAAACGCTGGGACATTAAACTAGCCTTGACCAGTCTCGTCTTCATGTCCTAAGTGGAAGTACCTGGAGAGACCATCTGCATTCCCATGGTCAGTACCTGGCCGGTGCTCCACTGTAAAGTCCATCCCCTGTAGGGAAATGGACCACCTAAGCAGTTTGGGGTTTTCACCCTTCATCTGATTTAGCCACAAGAGGGGCTTATGGTCGGTCTGAATCTTGAAGTGAGTGCCAAACAAGTATGGCCTCAGCTTCTTCAGGGCCCACACCACAGCAAAGGCCTCCCTCTCAATAGCTGACCAATTCTTCTCTCTGGGGGTCAACCTTCTGCTAATAAAAGCAATGGGTTGGTCTTGACCATCTACATTAAGTTGTGACAGCACAGCTCCCACACCCAACTCAGAAGCATCTGTTTGGACAATAAACTCTTTGGAGTAGTCAGGACTTTTCAGGATAGGTGCAGAGCACATGGCCTCCTTCAGGTCATCAAATGCCTTTTGACAGCTTACTGTCCACTGAACCTTTTTGGGCATCTTCTTGGATGTCAGATCATTAAGAGGAGTCACAATGGACCCATAGTTCTTAACAAACTTCCTGTAATACCCAGTCAAGCCCAAGAAAGCTCGAACTTGAGTCTGGGTGGTTGGAGGGGACCAATCCTTGATGGACTGTATCTTACTCTCCAGTGGTTGAACTTGGCCCCCACCTACAAGGTGGCCCAAATACACAACCTTACTCTGCCCTATCTGGCACTTAGTAGCCTTGATAGTGAGGCCTGCCCTTTGCAGAGCCTCAAGAGCCTTCTTCAGGTGGATCAGGTGATCCTCCCAGGTGGAACTAAAGACAGCAATGTCATCAAGATATGCTGCGCAAAAGTCATCCAACCCAGTAAGGACTTGGTTCACCAGCCTTTGGAAGGTGGCAGGTGCATTCTTCAGACCAAAGGGCATCACCACAAACTGATAATGCCCACCTGGGGTTGAGAATGCTGTTTTGGCCTTAGACTCCTCAGCTAATCTGATTTGCCAATAGCCAGCTGTCAAGTCAAATGTGCTCAAAAACTTTGCAGAAGCTAGTTTGTCTATGAGCTCATCTGCCCTTGGAATAGGGTGTGCATCTGTCCTGGTGACAGCATTGAGTCCTCTGTAGTCCACACAGAACCTCATCTCTCTCTTGCCATCTTTGGTGTGAGGTTTGGGGACCAGAACCACTGGGCTAGCCCAGGGGCTCTCTGAGGGTTCAATGACACCTAATTCCAGCATTTTATGTACCTCAGCCTTTATACAGTCCCTGACGTGGTCAGGTTGTCTGTAAAGTTTGTTCTTTACAGGCAGACTGTCACCAGTGTCCACAACATGGGTACACCAGTCAGTTTGACTAGGTATCAAGGAAAACATATGTGAAAATGATTGTAGAACCTGTCTACATTCAGTCTGCTGATGGGCAGTGAGGTTGCCTCCAAGGGTCACTCCTTCAACTGAGCCATCTTCAGGGTTCTGAGACAACAGGTCTGGGAGAGGGTCACTCTCTTCCTCCTGTCCCTCATCTGTAGCCATGAGCAAACCCATGTCTGCCCTGTCAACATATGCTTTAAGCCTGTTAACATGGAGTACCCTGTGGGGACTCCTGGGAGTTCCTAGGTCCACCAAGTAGGTGACCTCTCCCTTCTTTTCCAGGATTGTATGGGGTCCAGACCATTTGTCTTGGAGTGCTGCTGGGGCCACTGGCTCCAACACCCATACCTTCTGTCCTGGCTGATACTCAACCGAGACAGCCTTTTGGTCATGCCAAGCTTTCTGTAAGGCCTGGCTTGCCTCAAGGTTTTTAGATGCCTTCTCCATATACTCAGCCATCCTGGAGCGGAGACCAAGTACATAGTCCACTATGTCTAGCTTAGGCTTTTTGAGAGGTAACTCCCATCCTTCCTTCACCAAACACAGTGGGCCTCTCACAGGGTGCCCAAACAACAATTCAAAGGGGCTGTAGCCAACTCCTTTTTGTGGGACCTCTCTGTAAGCAAACAGAAGGCAGGGTAGAAGGATATCCCATCTTCGCCTGAGCTTTTCAGGTAATCCTTTGATCATACCCTTTAGGGTCTTGTTGAATCTCTCAACAAGCCCATTGCATTGTGGGTGATAAGGGGTGGTGAACTTGTAGTTGACACCACATTCCTTCCACATAGCTGTCAAGTATCCTGACATAAAGTTGGTACCTCTGTCAGATACTACCTCCTTAGGAAACCCCACTCTGGAGAATACTCCCAGCAGGGCCCTGGCCACAACAGGTGCTGTAGTGGTCCTAAGGGGAATTGCCTCTGGATACCTGGTGGCATGATCCACTACCACCAGTATAAATCTGTGCCCAGATGCAGTGGGAGGATCCATGGGACCCACTATGTCTATTCCCACTCTTTCAAAGGGAACCCCCACCACAGGTAGTGGTATCAGGGGGGCCTTTGTTGTGCCACCTGATTTGCCACTGGCTTGGCAGGTAACACAGGAGCGACAAAACTCCTTTGTATCTTCATTCATATGAGGCCAGTGAAAGTGAGGGACAAGTCTGTCCCAGGTCTTGTTCTGGCCTAGGTGTCCTGCTAAAGGAATATCATGGGCCAAGGTAAGGAGGAAGCCCCTAAATTGCAGAGGTATAACCAACCTCCTGGTTGCACCAGGCTTGGGGTCTCTAGCCTCTGAATAAAGGAGCCCTTCATCCCAATACACTTTATGGGTACCTTGAGCATTCCCAGCAGCCTCAGCAGCAGCCAGCTGTCTGAGGGGTTCAAGAGAGGGACAGGATAACTGAGCCTGCCTCAAGTCAGCCCTTGAAGGTCCCCCTGTCCCCAGAAACTCAACCTGGTCAGGTTCAAGCTCTTCAGGGACAGTTCCTTCAGGGTCCTCTAGATCAGCTTCCTGGGAAGGCTGATCATCACTCTGAGGCAGGGGGGAAGGCACAGCCTTGACCCTCCTGTTCTTCTTCTTGGTAGGTGCTTGGTCCATTGTTCCAGGATCCAAGACCTGTGGTTCAGTGAGGCACTTTTTGGCCTGTGACCTGGTCACAGCAAGGACATGTGATGATATACCTAACATCTCTGCATGAGTCCTGTACTCCACTTCTGACCATAGAGAACTCTCTAGGTCATTGCCCAACAAACATTCTACTGGGAGGTCTGCACTAACCACAACCCTTTTGAGGCCAGTTACCCCTCCCCATGAGAAGTTAACAACTGCCACACTATGTGAAGTAGTGGCATTGCTGGCATTGGTCACCAGGTAGTTCTCACCTGGTATGTACTGTCCAGGATCCACAAAGCCTGGTGTCACCATAGTGACACTGGCACATGTGTCCCTGTAGGCTTGAGCCACTTTGTCATTAATTAAAGGAGTCTGTCTGTACTTGCCCAGGTTACTGGGGCTCACAGTCAGGGACAAATCAATGTCCCCATCACAGATCAAGACTGCCTGTGTAAGGGTTCTGTCTAAGTCAGAATCTCCTTCAGTTCCCATAGTGATTCCCACTACACCCTTTGTCTGGGGACCAACACTGCTAACAGTAGTACTGGGAGCAGGTGCCTTAGGGGCAACAGTGTTGGGGGCTCCACCCTTTTTGCAATCACTAGTCCAGTGAGTTGTATTTTTACAATGATTGCACCAGGGTTTCTTTTGACCTTCTTTCTTCTTTTTGGACTGTTGGGACCCACCCTCCTTAGTAGTAGTTTGGGGCCCTGTTGAAGACTTCTGGTCTTTAGGTTTCTGATCTCCACCCTTTTGGTCTGTTTTCTTCTGATCACCCCCTTGGCCCTGGTTCTGGTTCTTTTGCTTAACCCTGGTTCTGACCCATTTGTCTGCCTTCTTTCCCAATTCTTGGGGAGAGGTCAGATCAGAGTCAACCAAGTGTTGATGCAGTTGCTGGTTTTGACAGTTATTTAAAATCTGTTCTCTCATCATCAAATTATACAATCCTGTAAAATCAGATACCTTACTTCCCAGCAACCAACCCTCCAAAGCCTTAGTGGCACATTCAATGTATTCAGACCAGTCCTGAGTCTGTGTCTTTTGGGTGTCTCTGAACATTAACCTGTACTGCTCAGTGGTTAAGCCTAACCCATCAACTAGAACACTCTTCAGGACTCTGTAGTTTCTGACATCCTCTTCTCTAACAGTGAGGAGTCTGTCTCTGCCTCTTCCTTCAAAGGAGAGCCAGAGGATTGCTGCCCACTGGTCTTCAGGAACCTGCTGTACTTTGCAGGCTCTCTCAAGAGCAGTTATCCACTTGTGGATGTCATCCCCACTTTTGTAGGGGGGCACAACCTTAGACAGGTTTCTATTATCGAAAACCCTATCTTTGTCCTTAGGGACAATGCTGCCACCAGTGGGTATAGACCCACTCTCTCTAGGTTGCCTAGCCTTGTTCAGTTTTTCTTCCATCAGGGCTACTTCTAGCTCCTGCTTCCTGATCCTCAGCTGGGCTTCCTGCATTCTGGCCTCATGTTCCCTCCTCTGAGGGGTGGTCATCCTTTTCCTGGAGTGACCTTGAGAGCCCCTAGAGCCATGAGAAGCATTGGAGTCACCTGAGCGATTCCTTTGCCTCCCAAGCCCTGTGTTAAGTCCACTGGGGAGATCCAATGGGGGGAACCCATTGTCAGTCCCCAATAGCCTTAGTTTAGCTGGGCCAAGTATAATACTTGGCACTGGGCTAGTTCTCCCTTCATCATCACTACTTTCTGTATCCTCACCACTTTCCTCCCCTGTAGTATGGTTCTCATCTAAGGGATGGCTATTGGAACTGGGTACCTCTGTAGTATCTTCAGAAGGGGGGCCTCCTGTTCCTGACCCTAAGGGGGCTAACTGGGAAGCTTTCTTGAGTGCTCTCTGATTCTCATCATTCTGTAAGAGCTCTCTGAGCTCAGCAGAGTTTGGGTTCTTGGGCTGTTTAAGGCCTCTAAGAGTTGCCAAATGCCTGAGCTCATTCTGATTAAGGGTAGCAAAGCTGGATGGTGCCCTCTGGGGGTCACTCTCAACAGAGATGGGTACAGTGGACCCCTCTGCCCCGGCCATTGCTCTTAAGTGTGGGTGGATGTGTTGCAATCTACCTACACTTGGGTTTACCTACTAAACCTATCTAGTAGTTGTAGTCAGGGTGTGCTACTCCCTTTGCTCTACAACAACTAAGTTCAGTAGAACTTATGTATATCTAATCTTGTTTTATATGTACCTACAGGTACCTATGTGATCTTTCAATTGGTAACCAAGAGATTACAATGGTAAAACACAGCAAGCTCAAATCCAACCGCTGCTCACCAATGTGAGAAGTTGGCCTGGTATATGCTGTTCACTAGTTCTAGTGACCACCTTGTACCATGCCAAGCAACCCTTATGGTGTGGTTGTAAGTCAACCTTTTCGGACTAGCTGCCCTAGTGGTAGCGTAGGCTAAGCAGTCTTTGAGGCTAAACTCGTGAAGCGTGTTAAGCAGGCTGTTTTACCAATAGTAACCCCCTTTTATACCAATGAAAGGACACCACACAGATATATATTCAAAATATATATGTATTTATTTCTCAAAGTAACCCCTAGTCTCTTTATGAGCACAGGAGCACAAATCGTCAAACAAGATTATCACAGAATACACAGAAGTTGCACTTTATATGGATAGGCCCTGGTGGCCACTCGAACCATATACTAAAATAGTGGTATAAGTACCACGAACAGAAAAGGAAAAAGGCCTAGGGCCTCTAGAATCGCTGGGCCTACAAGGAGCTAACGTCAGTTAGTGACCAGGAGGTCCACGGGTGGCGTGTGCAGAGCAAATAGTCACACGCGTGCTCCCATAGGTTTCAATGGGTGCGTAAAAAGTACAAAGTTACTGCAAAAGGAATCTTCCGGATGACCTAGGAACTTAAGATTTGGAACACAGGCACTAGAGATGTAATACTACACTTGGGCACAGGTGTGCCAGCTTTACCTCACCCACAGGAAGCGGGTGCATAGGCCTCGAAGTGCGTCGGGTTTCTTCTATCTGTTCCGTGGGGCCTGTAGACAAAGATGCTGCAGGCGGTCGGTCCGGGAGAGATGCAGTGGATCCAAGAGTGGATCGGAGATGTTGAAGACCTGTAAGCAGAGGGGACAGTGTTCACAGTCACTAGCCAGTGACCAGCGTGGCACCAGGTGGGTACCAGGCGATGTCGGGTGCAAACAGGTGATGAGGGGTAGCTTGTCTCCGCAGCCACGTGGTCCCTGAAGGTCGACGACGTCCAGGAGTCGGCTCACGAGCTGTCCCACGCAGGCTCTCGCTGTCGGCGGTGTCGGCGACTTGATCGACGCAAACAAGCCTTGGCAAAAGCAATTGTAGAAGGATTCGGAAATCAGCTGTTGGTTCTGACCAGCAAGGTCAGAGGGATTGCTCCTTTGGAGGGGAGCAAGGGCCAGTCTGGAGCAACCAGACCAGCGGTGTTTGTCGTAGATTTCGTCGCCAAGATGGCCACTAGCCAGCGGGCCAGCAACCGGTTAGGCGCGTCGAGTGGCAAAATGCAGAAGGGCCCCACGCAGATCGTGGAGATGCTGGAGGGCTCACCTTTGGTGCAGATGCTGCTCGAGGGTTGGGCTTCTCAGGACCCAAAGCACAACTTGGAGGGAGCCTCGGTTGTTGCACTTGTCAGCTTGTCGTAGTCGTTCCAAGGTGGCTGGCTCCACGTGTCTCGGTGCCTCCACGGGTCTCCTCTTTTCAGGGACTGTGGATCGGGCGGTGAGAGGTCTGGAGGTCCAGGTCTTGTCAGTCTCTGGGCTCGGGCTCCGGCGGGAGGCGGCGGCAAAGCAGACGTTGATGCGCTGGATGGTGCTTGCGTTAGCAAGGTGGTCACTCCCTGACCACAGGGGAGATTTTCTTCAGTCTTCTGTGCAGCAGAATGTCAAAGTTCCCGTCTTCTTCTTAGTTTCAAGTTGATTCCAGGATGTCTGAAGTCTTAGGACACAGCTCCTACCTTTAAGCGGATTCTAGGGGCCGGACTACCTGCTAGGTCCCTCCCTAAGGGTGGGACCAGGAAGGGGGGTGGTTACACCCCCAATCCTTTGTCCAGCTCGCCCCAGGCCCGGGACTGGTGTGCCCCAGGACCGGTTTGAACTGGCATATGCACCGAGGCTCCTTGTGAGCCACAGGCATGTCTGGTTTCTTTCAAGCCCTACCTGACCAATACACAAAATCCTGTCTGGGGTGGTGCATGCACCTCCCCTGGCAGGAAACCCTTTGTCCACACCTCCCAAGCTGGAAGGACTCCCAGCAGCAGGAGGGCAGACTTGTGTCTGTGGTGGCAGCATCCATTTTGTGGAGCTGAGGCTATGTCTGATTTTACCCGGGTTTCAGGTACTGTACATGTCGTGTCCCTCTAGAAGGGTGGAATGCTAACCCCGTCGCCAGAATTGGCGAGGGGTTAGTATTCCAATTCGTATGACACCTTACTCGACATGTTTTGATAAAGCCAAACCAAAGATAGCATTTAACCGCGAGGTTCATAATGCACTTAAGAGTATATGGTATGACGATATCTGGAAACAGTAGAAGGAAGTTGTTCCGACCACTGCAGACAGGCTCAGCTCATGCCAGAGCACCATCTCACATGGAACCAAGCACTCTGCCTTCAGGATTGTTAAGGCCTGCCATAGGAGTGACTTATAGGTTACCAGGTGTCCCATTTAAGGTTAGGTATAGGTATACTACACCTAAGTAAGAGGTGATTACACCAACTTACCCCAGCTGAGTGATCAGCCAGTTGTGTCAGATTGTTAGGCCAAGCCTGGGGTGGCATAATACATGCTGCAGCCCCTGGCAGGCCTTGGGTACACCAATGCCCTGGGTACCTAGTGTACACTGGTACAGGGGCTGACAGGGTGATCCACTTCCAATTGGTTATGCACCTAGGGTGCATAGTTGTAATTTAGTAGAGAGAACAGCAGGCTGGGGGTCTGATTGGCAGGCCCACAGCCTCAATATGTCAAAAACCAGTGAAGCAAAAAGCAAAAATTTGGGGTGACCATAGGATAGCAGACCCTACTCTCCTACAATGCTCCAGTGTCTGTGTCCCAGTGTTCATGCTCCAGTGTCTGTGCCCCAGTGTTCATGCTCCAGTGTCTGTGCCCCAGTGTTCATGCTTCAGTGTCTGTGCCCCAGTGTTCATGTTCCAGTGTCTGTGTCCAATTGCTCGTGTTCCAGTGTCTGTGTCCCCCACTGTTCGTGCTCCAGTGTCTGTGTCCCAGTGTTCATGTTCCAGTGTCTGTGTTCCAGAGTTTATGCTCCAGTGTCTGTGTACAAGTGTTGATGCTTCAGTGTCTGTGTCCCACTGTTCATGTTCCAGTGTCTGTGTCCCAGTGTTCATTCTCCAGTGTCTGTGTCCCCCAGTGTTCATGCTCCAGTGTCTGTGTCCAAGTGTTCATGCTCCAGTGTCTGTGTCCATGTTCCAGTGTCTGAGTCCCAGTGTTCATGCTCAAGTGTCTGTGTCCCAGTGTTCATGCTCCTGTGTCTGTGGACAAGTGTTCATGCTCCAGTGTCTGTGTCCCAGTGTTCATGCTCCAGTGTCTGTGTCCAAGTGTTCATGCTCCAGTGTCTGTGTCCATGTTCCAGTGTCTGTGTCCCAGTGTTCATGCTCCAGTGTCTGTGTCCCAATGTTCATGTTCCAGTGTCTGTGTCCCAGTGTTCATGCTCCAGTGTCTGTGTCCAAGTGTTCATGCTCCAGTGTCTGTGTCCCAGTGTTCATGCTCCAGTGTCTGTGTTCAAGTGTTCATGCGCCATTGTCTATGTACAAGTGTTCATGTTCCAGTGTCTGTGTCCCAGTGTTCATGCTCCAGTGTCTGTGTCCCAGTGTTCATGCTCCAGTGTCTGTGTCCCAGTGTTCATGCTCCAGTGTCTGTGTCCAAGTGTTCATGCTCCAGTGCCTGTGTCCCAGTGTTCATGCTCCACTGTCTGTGTTCAAGTGTTCATGCTCCAGTGTCTGTGTCCCATTGTTCATGATCCAGTGTCTGTGTCCCAGTGTTCATGTTCCAGTGTCTGTGTCCGAGTATTCATGCTCCAGTGTCTCTGTCCCCCAGTGTTCATGTTCCAGTGTCTGTGTCCAAGTGTTCATGTTCCAGTGTCTGTGTCCGAGTATTCATGCTCCAGTGTCTGTGTCCCCCAGTGTTCATGTTCCAGTGTCTGTGTCCCAGTGTTCATGTTCCAGTGTCCATGTCCCAGTGTTCATACTCCAGTGTCTGTGTCCCAGTGTTCATGCTCCAGTGTCTGTGTTCAAGTGTTCATGCGCCATTGTCTATGTACAAGTGTTCATGGTCCAGTGTCTGTGTCTCAGTGTTCATGCTCCAGTGTCTGTGCCCCAGTGTTCATGCTCCAGTGTCTGTGTACAAGTATTCCTGTTCCAATGTCTGTGTCCCCGAGTTCATGCTTCAGTGTCTGTGCCCCAGTGTTCATGTCCCAGTGTCTATGTCCAATTGCTCGTGTTCCAGTGTCTGTGTCCCCCAGTGTTCATGCTCCAGTGTCTGTGTCCCAGTGTTCATGTTCCAGTGTCTGTGTTCCAGAGTTCATGCTCCAGTGTCTGTGTACAAGTGTTGATGCTTCAGTGTCTGTGTCCCACTGTTCATGTTCCAGTGTCTGTGTCCCACTGTTCATGTTCCAGTGTCTGTGTCCCAGTGTTCATTCTCCAGTGTCTGTGTCCCAGTGTTCATGCTCCTGTGTCTGTGGACAAGTGTTCATGCTCCAGTGTCTGTGTCCTAGTGTTCATGCTCCAGTGTCTGGGTCCCAGTGTTCATGCTCCAGTGTCTGAGTCCCAGTGTTCATGCTCCAGTGTCTGTGTCCCAGTGTTCATGCTCCAGTGTCTGTGGACAAGTGTTCATGCTCCAGTGTCTGGGTCCCAGTGTTCATGCTCCAGTGTCTGTGTCCCAGTGTTCATGCTCCAGTGTCTGTGTACAAGTGTTCCTGTTCCAGTGTCTGTGTCCCAGAGTTCATGCTCCAGTGTCTGTGTACAAGTGTTCCTGTTCCAGTGTCTGTGTCCCAGAGTTCATGCTCCAGTGTCTGTGTACACGTGTTCATACTTCAGTGTCTGTGCCCCAGTGTTCATGTTCCAGTGTCTGTGTCCAATTGCTCGTATTCCAGTGTCTGTATCCCCCAGTGTTCATGCTCCAGTGTCTGTGTCCCAGTGTTCATGTTCCAGTGTCTGTGTTCCAGAGTTCATGCTCCAGTGTCTGTGTCCCAGTGTTCATGCTCCTGTGTCTGTGGACAAGTGTTCATGCTCCAGTGTTTGTGTCCTAGTGTTCATGCTCCAGTGTCTCTGGACAAGTGTTCATGCTCCAGTGTCTGTGTCCCAGTGTTCATGCTCCAGTGTCTGTGGACAAGTGTTCATGCTCCAGTATCTGTGTCTTAGTGTTCATGCTCCAGTGTCTGTAGACAAGTCTTCATGCTCCAGTGTCTGTGTCCCAGTGTTCATGCTCCAGTGTCTGAGTAATCATGCTCCAGTGTCTGAGTCCCAGTGTTCATGCTCCAGTGTCTTTGTCCCAGTGTTAATGCTCCAGTGTCTGTGGACAAGTGTTCATGCTCCAGTGTCTGTGTCCCAGTGTTCATGCTCCAGTGTCTGTGTTCAAGTGTTCATGCGCCATTGTCTATGTACAAGTGTTCATGCTCCAGTGTCTGTGTCCCAATGTTCATGTTCCAGTGTCTGTGTCCCAGTGTTCATGCTCCAGTGTCTGTGCCAAGTGTTCATGTTCCAGTGTCTGTGTCCCAGTGTTCATGCTCCAGTGTCTGTGTACAAGTGCTCATGTTCCAGTGTGTGTGTCCCAGAGTTCATGGTCCAGTGTCTGTGTCCAGGTGTTCATTGTCCAGTGTCACAGTGCGCCAGTATTCATGTTCCAGTGTTTGTGTCCGATTGTTCGTTTTCCAGTGTCTGTGTACCAGTGTTCATGTTCCAGTGTCTGTGTCCCAGTGTTCATGTTCCAGTGTCTGTGTCCGAGTGTTTATGCTCCAGTGTCTGTGTTCCAGTGTCCATGCTCCAGTGTCTGTGTACCAGTGTTCATGCTCCAGTGTCTCTGCCAAGTGTTAATGCTCCAGTGTCTGTGTCCCAGTGTTCATGCTCCAGTGTCTGTGTTCCAGAGTTCATGCTCCAGTGTCTGTGTACAAGTGTTGATGCTTCAGTGTCTGTGTCCCACTGTTCATGTTCCAGTGTCTGTGTCCCACTGTTCATGTTCCAGTGTCTGTGTCCCAGTGTTCATTCTCCAGTGTCTGTGTCCCAGTGTTCATGCTCCTGTGTCTGTGGACAAGTGTTCATGCTCCAGTGTCTGTGTGTTGTAAATTGAAACAACGATGTGATTAAGCATTTACTAAAGACATTAATTCCCTTACTTAGATCATGTTTTCTCTGTTATGTTGACCGAAGTTCGGACTCCATTTTGTATTGTCATGTTTCCACGTGTTCCCCACGAGAAGAGTCCAACCTCTGTGTTGGTTGCTCTTGTAATCTGCCTAGTAACAGTCTATAAATAGCTCCTTTGTCCATCTGGCGCATGCCCAGAACTGACCACATCTGTTATCAGTTAGCCTTGCTTGACCATGTTTTCGCGGGCTCAAGGAGTGTGTTAGCTCCGCCCGCATATTGATTCAGTATCGAAAATGACCATAAATGGTAATGTTCTTCGGCCTCATGTTGTATCCACCCACTTATGAGCCCCTCTATTGTGTATAAAAGGGGACCATGTACGTAAGTTCTTGGTGCTACTCTATGCAATACTGAAGAGTGTTGTGTGGATTGTAGGACCACCCTTAAGGGTTAATAAATGCTGTCTTTGTACTTTGCAGTTTACGTGCCAACTTCCTTATAGATTCCATTACAGGAGAGCGAACCCTTGTGTCCTGCGGGCCTAGCTGGGGCCTGTATTCGTCAATTGGCGCCCGTCACGTGGGGCTCATCGGCGACTCGGATGCTCAAAAGACTGGTCGCGACGAAGGTGAGGAATTTGGCCAGGGACGTGATCACTGCCAGCGGCGTCTTTGCCCTGGCATCCCGAGGTTTTTTCTTCCTTCCCTTCCGAGCTGACCGTCTGGGTGGCGCCGGTCCTCGACTGAGACCTCTTCTGTCGGTCCTGCCGTGAAAGCCGTTTGGGCGATTTTGGAGCTTGGCAGTTGGAATCTGGACTCTTGATTGGTAAGAACCGTTGTACGGTACTTGCTCCGAGTTTTTGAAGCCTGGTCTGGCTATTTGAGTTTGATTTGTGATGACTAGTCATATTTTGTATTTGTCTTTGTGAAAATATATGCGTTGCAACACATATAGGCAGGTAATGTGGAGAGATTTCTCCGGAGCTGTGTAACCTTGAACGGCGCAACGATTAAGTGCCATTTTCTTTATAATATTGCATATTTTGCATTATTTCTGAGCATGCCTGCTTTTAGCGCACTCCGTAAGTGGTGTTGCTGCTTTGGAAACCGGTTGAACCTCGAGGAATCTGCTCCGGCTCCCCCAGAGGGGACTCCTAATAGGGATATGTATGTGAAGCATGGTCTTTCTTCCATAATGTACAGCACAGTATGGAGGAAATATACTAAAAAAGATCCTGAGTTGCGATGGCCTTTGTATGGATCGTTTGATATACGTAAGATTGAGTATGTGGAACAGTGTATGTGTAAACGGCGTGCTCGGCAGGATATGTTTGAGTGTGTGCGGTTGTGGGTGAAGGAAGTGCGTGAGCGAGAGAAGCGTGAGAAAGCGCTGTTTGATAAAGAACAACGGAAGAATGATCATGTGCGAGCACAGGAAGCGAGGCGTCGGGAGGAAAGAGAACAGACGGAGAAGCAAGAGAAAGAACATAGGTTACAAGTCTCGGGTCAATATGCTGTTCGTCAGCCACTCTATCCTGTCCTTAATAATCATGACGATGATTTTTATTTATTAGATCGTTCTCCGCCTCCTTATGTCGGCGCGTCTGCCCCGAGGCCACAAGATTCTGGATCGGGTTCGAGTAAGGTAGACACGCGGTCCATGTTATCGGCCGAGCGAATGGGTGAGCTTTGACAGTTTTCCTATCGTGCATGTAAGGGCAAGTTATCCCTTGATGAACTGTTGGCTTCTTGGGAGTCGTGGCAGGATAGGGAAAGGTTGTATTTCTTGGGACACTTTTCTGATGAAGTGATTACTGCCTTTCGGAAATATTCCAGTGTCTTTGAACCTGCTGATGTGGTATCAGATTCTAAAGCATTGCGTAATGGTGTTTTCTCTCCCTCTAAGGCGCCTGAGGCGGTTCGACGACTGTTTGCGTTGCGGGATGAGGCAGCAGACCTTAAAGAGAAAGCGCGCCAACATCTTGAGGAGGAAAAGCGGTCGGATTCGCGTACTGGAGGCGGCCATTCATCCACCTCTCAATCAGATAAGAGCGATCCAGTGCATGCTAAGCCAATGCGCGAGGCGGCGCCTTTGTATGTTCCTCCTAAAGGAGCGGGGACTAGCTCGGATATTACCTCCGCCGATGCTAAGGGATATTTTGTGTATAATTGGGTTTATACTCCCTGGCACAGGGCTGACGTCATGGCATTAAAGAATGCGTTGCCTGATCCCCGCAAGAATCCAGCGGCCTTCTACGAAGAAGTCGAGGGGGCCTTGAATTCTTGCGTTATGACCTTAGCAGATATAGACCTGTTCTTTGGCCTTATTCTACCACCGGATATGTGGCGATCTGTCCGAAAGGTAGATGATATAGTTGCCTTTAAGGCTCGGTGGTCTGACCTTGAGGATGAGGATAGGGAACGGAAGCCCGCGCAGAAACCACCCCAGAGTATCTTAGACCTCCCTACTGCTATTCTGACTAAGTTGAAGACAATTATCCCCCCTAAAAAGATTGATTGGAATATGTTAGCTTCATGTAAACAGAAAGTCGACGAGTCGGTTGCGGACTTCTTTACGCGTTTTGAGGAGACGTTTCATGATTTTAGTGGCCAGTCGCTTACTGATGATACGGGTCGCCACCTCTTTGCGGATAAATATGTGGCTAATCTGCTGCCGGCAGTTGCGGCCCGTCTAAAAGCGAGCGAAAGTTCTTGGTCTTCCGCAACACCGACGGCCCTCCTGACTATCGCCCATTATTATGAGCGTCAGGAGCAAGAAGCAAAGGGCCAGGAGGAAAAGAAATCGAAAGATTTAAAAACAAAGGTGATGTTGGCACAAGTCTATGGCCCGCCCCGACGGGGTAGTAATAGAGGTAGGGGAGGATCTTATGGTCCTCCCTCGGGCCGATCTGATTTGAATAGGAACCAATGTGCGTATTGTAAGCAATCGGGTCATTGGGTTAGGGACTGCCCGGTGTTGCATGCATCGCGTCAGGGGCATACCCAGGGTGGCCCGCGAGGTAGAGGGGGTTTCTCGAACTTTAGAGGGAATTCTAACGAACAGGCTCGTTTTGACTCTGCTGGGCAGCACCGAGATAGATCAAATGTTTTTGATCGCCAGCATCAGTATCAAGTGTCGGGGATTGACCGATCGGGGTACCATGACTCTCAGCATGCATAGGAATGCGTTGGATGGGGGTTAGAATCAGTTGAGGTGCCGGTCGATCAGAAGGGTCCTTATGTATCGGCTGAGGTTTTGGGCTCTACTGATCAGTTCCTAGTGGATACAGGAGCGACACGTAGTGCGCTGTCTAAGCAATTGGTTCCGGGGGCTCCCCCATCCGGCTTAATGGTCACATCGGTAGGGTTTGACGGTACACTCTCCCGAAGCCCTCTTTCGCAGCCCCTCATGTTTAAGGTTGATTCTTTTTCTGCACCCTGTCCGTTTCTGCTTGCCCCGTACACACCGGACAACATTATGGGCCTTGATATGTTAAAGCATTTTAGGGCTACGATCCGCTGCTCCCCTGCTGGTGTGCGGGTAATATTAAATGACAATTACCCCCGGTCTGAACGGATGTGTGCGATGTCAGAGGATGCGCTGTTAGCTACCCTCCCTCGTGCTTTGTGGGCAACGTCGGATACTGATGTGGGACAAATGGTGATTCCACCGGTCCACATTAGTGTCCAGGAGGGGGCGGTGTTACCACGCCTCCCACAGTACCGTATTTCCCAGGAGGGCGAGGAGGCTCTCATGCAGATAGTGCAGGATTTGATGGCGGTAGGGGTAGTGGAGGAAGTCCCCTACAACATTTGTAACAGTCCGATCCTTCCCATACTGAAAAAGGATACGGATGCCAGAGTTTATCGGTTTATAATTGATTTGAGAGAAGTAAACAAGATCGTGATACCTCAGTACCCAGTGGTTTCCGATATCACGACGTTGCTTACTTTGGTACCACCTACGGCGACTATGTTCTCAGTGATCGATTTGAAGAACGCCTTCTTTTCCATTCCCATTCACCCTGATAGCCGATATCTTTTTGGGTTTACATTAAATAATAGATCTTATCGTTTTTGTAGGATCCCCCAGGGCTACACAGAAAGCCCTAGCATTTACAGTCAGGCTTTGAAAAGACAATTGGATTCCTTTGTTCTGCTCGAGGGGGTCGCCCTCATTCAATATGTCGATGACATCTTGCTGGCGGCTGACACCCTGGAGTTGTGTGAAAAAAGTATGTTATCCTTACTTTCCTTCTTGGCATCCCACAATCATAAGGTATCTAGGAAGAAATTGCAATTCTGTAGACCAAAGGTGACTTATTTGGGTCACCTTTTGTCTAAGGAGGGACGTGCACTCACACCGGATCGTATCCAAGTAATTTTGGACACACCGAGACCGTCCACACAGAAGGATGTGCGTGCATTTTTGGGCCTTGTTTCTTTTTGTAGGCAGTGGATATTGGGGTTTTCACACATAGCTAAGCCATTGTTAGCCCTCTTGACAAAGGACACGCCTATCCCAATCCCTTGGTCAGATGAGTGTGATACTGCTTCTCAGCAACTACGACAGGCCCTTTGTTCAGCACCAGTGTTAGGGACCCCTGATTATGCAAAACCCTTTTCGTTGTATGTGCATGAGAAAGATGGATGTGCATTGTCAGTTTTAGTGCAGATGCACGGCGATAAGCAGCGCCCTTGTGCATATTTTTCGGCTGTACTTGATCCTGTCGCCCGAGCATTACCAGGGTGTTTTCGCTCGGTTGCGGCGACAGCTGTGTCAATACGCCAAAGTGAGGGAATTGTGTTATCTCATAAGTTGTTGGTATTAGTCCCCCATGCTGTCGATGCCCTGCTTAATCAAACAAAGACGCAGCATTTGACCAGTGCCCGTTTAACGGGATATGAATTGACGCTTTTGGCTCCTCATATTACGTTGAAAAGGTGCGTAACGTTAAACCCGGCAACATTGTTGCCATACCCCGAAACCCAGCCTGAGGCGCGGAGAGTACATGATTGTATTCTCGTGACTGAGGAACAAACAAAGGGTCGTATTGATCTCCAGGATACGCCCTTTCCAGATGTAGATGGAGAACTGTGGGTGGACGGGTCATGTCGGAAGCTACCAGATGGTACGACTTCAGCAGCGTATGCAATTACCACGTTGCAAACGATAGTGGAGACTGCACGCATACCACAGAAATCAGCTCAAGCAGCGGAACTGATAGCATTAACACGAGCATGTGAGCTCAGTACAGGATTATGTGTGAATGTTTATACAGATAGCCGCTATGCCTTCGGAGTAGCGCATGACTTCGGCCTACTCTGGAAGGAGAGAGGGTTTTTAACGTCGCATGGAGTACAAATAATGCATGGGGAGTTAGTTCAAAATCTTTTAACTGCATTGACATATCCGAAGAAAATTGCCATTGTTAAATGTGGCGCCCATAAGAAAGTAGTTGATAAAATTGGAGAAGGGAATGCGCTAGCAGACCGAGTGGCGCGGGAGACTGCGATGCAGCCCGGTACTACTGCCATGTATGTAGTGAAGTCACAAGTAGAAAGATGGCATGATGCGAAGGAAGAAGTGCGAGAAATACAGAGGACCGCCTCTGACAAAGAACGGGAGCAATGGTCCAGTGAGGGAGAATTGGATGATGAGGGTTGCTGGAGAAATAAGCAGATGGATCGATGGAAATTACCCACAGCTTTTGTACAACCTATGGTTCAGATGGCACATGGGCTAGCACATGTGGGAGCTTCCGCAATTGTAAAATTGCTTACCCAAGTCTGGGAGCATCCAGAGATTGCTAGCACGGCAAAGAGGGTGGTGCAGACTTGTATGATCTGCTTGAGGTATAACCCAGGAAAGGGTACTCGAACTCCAGCAGGAGGATTCGTGACACCTACTGCACCCTTTGAGGTTTTGCAGATGGATTACATCCAGCTCGAGCGTTGTAACAATTTGAAGTATGTCCTAGTAGTGGTGTGTGCCTTTAGTAAATGGGTTGAGGCCTACCCTACGAAAGACAATACTGCAATGACTACTGCGAAGTTGCTGCTGAAAGAGTTCTTCCCTCGATATGGCGTCTGTAGACTTCTGTGGAGTGATAATGGGCCTCACTTTGTAGCGGATGTTATAAAGTATGTCTTGAAGGGCCTGGGCATCACCCAGAAGTTTCACACGGTATTCCACCCTCAGTCTGCGGGACTAGTCGAGAGGTATAATGGTACACTGAAGCTCAAGATCGCTAAAATTCAAGCTTCGACGTCTTTGACTTGGCCAGATGCTCTACCGCTGGCGCTATTGTCAATCAGATCGGTACCACACTCTCGAACTGGCCTTACACCGTATGAGATTGTCTTTGGACGACCAATGAATATTTGGGGTCCACCAAAACCTAAAGCTGTGTATGATGTACCGTGTGTAATGATGAACGATTATCTGGCACAGTTAACGGATAACTTGGTTTCTATTCATCAACAGGTCCGAGAGGCGCTCCCTGATCGGTCCACCGGTGAAGGACATGGTCTCCGACCTGGTGACCACGTGATGGTGAAAATATTTGACAGAACAAACAGCTTGGAACCGAGATGGGTGGGTCCTGAGCAGGTCCTCCTCGCAACGAGGACGGCTGTGCGAGTCTCCAACAGAAAGAATTGGATCCATTCCCTGCACTGTAGGAAGGTGCCGCCCGGATTGGTGGAACCTACCGTGCTGACCGATCAACGAGAAATCTTGGCTGCAGAGACAGGCCGTGCTGCGGAGCCAAACGCCACTGAGGAGCTCTTTCCGGACCACGCGATTCCTGGAGGAAGGCGATATCATCTTCGACCAAGGAAGTGAGTTCTCCAGTACCGGGACATACTGTCAGAACGGCCCTTGGGTTAGTGAAACGGAGAGCCGATGAGGCAAGGGGGGGGGATCAGCCCTGCATTAGTGTAGCGACACCCGTCTTGGCCCGCTGGTGAAGAAATCGACCGCTGCCCAAGGGGAAGAGTTCTGACAGACTTTTAGTTTCAGGAAGATATTGGGTTTTTACTTTGACATGGAGAAAAAGAAAATCCTTTGTGCATTAGGGTTCATGTTGACAGTAGCCATTGTTGGGATAACCACATGGTTCGTGGAGGATGTAACTCCCGCTCGGAAAATTCTTGTGTTGACAACTCCGGTGCCTGAGGAGCACTACTTTTATACATTACCGTATCAAGAGTTGAAGCATCGACAGTCTTACTTGAACAACACTTTCATCCAGATGCTGCATCATACCCACGTTGCTACGAACGCAACGAACTGTTGGATATGTGGGATGATGCCAGCTCATCAGAAGAAAGGAGGAACGCCATTTATACCACTTCCTTTCTCTCATAATGGCTCTTGTAGAGCATGGTATACTTTGCTTTTTGCCACTCGGAAACCGACAGTGGGACGATTGCTCTTCAGACTCAATAAAGAATGCCACCAAGATAAAAATGGGTATCCACAAGCGAATTGGACAATTTGGGAGTGGGAAGAGTACCGACCAGACAATGAATCCATTCCCTACATCTTCACGAACACAAGAGACACTGTGGGAAAGGACAAATTTGTGATTCAAGTAGCACAAGCTCAAGCGGATCTGTGTGTCCAGAGTGTGGGTTTTATTCCTGTTGGTGTTAGTGATTGTATTACTATTCTGAACATTGATGGGTTGAACAATAGTACCTTTTTAGCCTCCCATAATACGTACTTTGTGTGTGGAAATAAAGGTTATTACCGTCTGCCGGCTGGGTGGTCTGGGGTATGCTATGTATCATTCCTATTACCTCCTGTATTCCTAGCACCCGCATCTTATCATAAGGATCTGAAATTATTGAATAATGTGACTGTAAATAGGTATAAACGTACTTTATCAATTGATGATGTAGATCAGACTGATACCAGTCTGCAACAGTATATTGATTTTAACTTAGGACTGTTTTTCTTTGTTGGAGCTGCTCTGAACAGTAGGAAGATCCGAAGATTAACAAGAGTGGTAGAGGCTGTGACAAATCAGACTGCTGCTGCTCTTGGGAATCTTACGGAGGAATTGCAAATTACTAGAATTGTTGCATTGCAGAATCGTATGGTATTAGACGTTATGCTAGCTGACAGAGGAGGAGCATGTAAAATTATTGGAAGTAGCTGTTGTGTGTTTATCCCTGATCATACGCCATCAGTTTATAATGCCATCAATAAACTGCATAAAATTGCAGCTGAGATCCATACAGAAAACGGCACTTGGTCCTTTTCTGGATGGTTTTGGGCGTTAATTACTGCCTGGGGATGGAAGGTTTTAACTGGTCTCTGTATTATTGTAGCAGTTCTGTTCTCGTGCTGTATCTGTGTTCAGTGTGGTCCCTTGCTCTGTTCTGTATGTGTATCATTTTGTATCCCCGATAAGAAAGCTATTGCCAATGTGGCTCATCAGAAACGTTTAGCTAAAGAAGTCGAAGGAATGATGACAATTGACATATATGATGATTATCCTAACAAACCGGATGTCTTCAGTAAATGCTGAAAGGGTCGTCTGTTGTAAATTGAAACAACGATGTGATTAAGCATTTACTAAAGACATTAATTCCCTTACTTAGATCATGTTTTCTCTGTTATGTTGACCGAAGTTCGGACTCCATTTTGTATTGTCATGTTTCCACGTGTTCCCCACGAGAAGAGTCCAACCTCTGTGTTGGTTGCTCTTGTAATCTGCCTAGTAACAGTCTATAAATAGCTCCTTTGTCCATCTGGCGCATGCCCAGAACTGACCACATCTGTTATCAGTTAGCCTTGCTTGACCATGTTTTCGCGGGCTCAAGGAGTGTGTTAGCTCCGCCCGCATATTGATTCAGTATCGAAAATGACCATAAATGGTAATGTTCTTCGGCCTCATGTTGTATCCACCCACTTATGAGCCCCTCTATTGTGTATAAAAGGGGACCATGTACGTAAGTTCTTGGTGCTACTCTATGCAATACTGAAGAGTGTTGTGTGGATTGTAGGACCACCCTTAAGGGTTAATAAATGCTGTCTTTGTACTTTGCAGTTTCCGTGCCAACTTCCTTATAGATTCCATTACAGGAGAGCGAACCCTTGTGTCCTGCGGGCCTAGCTGGGGCCTGTATTCGTCAGTGTCCTAGTGTTCATGCTCCAGTGTCTGGGTCCCAGTGTTCATGCTCCAGTGTCTGAGTCCCAGTGTTCATGCTCCAGTGTCTGTGTCCCAGTGTTCATGCTCCAGTGTCTGTGTACAAGTGTTCCTGTTCCAGTGTCTGTGTCCCAGAGTTCATGCTCCAGTGTCTGTGTACACGTGTTCATACTTCAGTGTCTGTGCCCCAGTGTTCATGTTCCAGTGTCTGTGTCCAATTGCTCGTATTCCAGTGTCTGTATCCCCCAGTGTTCATGCTCCAGTGTCTGTGTCCCAGTGTTCATGTTCCAGTGTCTGTGTTCCAGAGTTCATGCTCTAGTGTCTGTGTAAAAGTGTTGATGCTTCAGTGTCTGTGTCCCACTGTTCATGTTCCAGTGTCTGTGTCCCAGTGTTCATGCTCCAGTGTCTGTGTCCCAGTGTTCATGCTCCTGTGTCTGTGGACAAGTGTTCATGCTCCAGTGTCTGTGTCCTAGTGTTCATGCTCCAGTGTCTCTGGACAAGTGTTCATGCTCCAGTGTCTGTGTCCCAGTGTTCATGCTCCAGTGTCTGTGGACAAGTGTTCATGCTCCAGTATCTGTGTCCCAGTGTTCATGCTCTAGTGTCTGTGGACAAGTGTTCATGCTCCAGTGTCTGTGTCCCAGTGTTCATGCTCCAGTGTCTGAGTAATCATGCTCCAGTGTCTGTGTCCCAGTGTTCATGCTCCAGTGTCTTTGTCCCAGTGTTAATGCTCCAGTGTCTGTGGACAAGTGTTCATGCTCCAGTGTCTGTGTCCCAGTGTTCATGCTCCAGTGTCTGTGTTCAAGTGTTCATGCGCCAGTGTCTGTGTCCCAATGTTCATGTTCCAGTGTCTGTGTCCCAGTGTTCATGCTCCAGTGTCTGTGCCAAGTGTTCATGTTCCAGTGTCTGTGTACTGTTGTTCATGCTCCAGTGTCTGTGTCCCAGTGTTCATGCTCCAGTGTCTGTGTACAAGTGCTCATGTTCCAGTGTGTGTGTCCCAGAGTTCATGGTCCAGTGTCTGTGTCCAGGTGTTCATTGTCCAGTGTCACAGTGCGCCAGTATTCATGTCCCAGTGTCTGTGTACCAGTGTTCATGCGCCAGTGTCTGTGTCCAGGTATTCATGTTCCAGTGTTTGTGTCCGATTGTTCGTTTTCCAGTGTCTGTGTACCAGTGTTCATGTTCCAGTGTCTGTGTCCCAGTGTTCATGTTCCAGTGTCTGTGTCCGAGTGTTTATGCTCCAGTGTCTGTGTTCCAGTGTCCATGCTCCAGTGTCTGTGTACCAGTGTTCATGCTCCAGTGTCTCTGCCAAGTGTTTATGCTCCAGTGTCTGTGTCCCAGTGTTCATGCTCCAGTGTCTGTGTACCAGTGTTCATGCTCCAGTGTCTCTGCCAAGTGTTCATGCTCCAGTCTCTGTGTTCCAGTGTCCATGCTCCAGTGTCTGTGTACCAGTGTTCATGCTCCAGTGTCTCTGCCAAGTGTTCATGTTCCAGTGTCCATGTCCCAATGTTCATGTTCCAGTGTCTGTGTCCCAGTGTTCATGCTCCAGTGTCTGTGTTCAAGTGTTCATGTTTCAGTGTTTGTGTCCGATTGTTCGTGTTCCAGTGTCTGTGTCCAAGTGTTCATGTTCCTGTGTCTGTGTCCGAGTATTCATGCTCCAGTGTCTGTGTCCCCCAGTGTTCATGTTCCAGTGTCTGTGTCCCAGTGTTCATGTTCCAGTGTCCATGTCCCAGTGTTCATGCTCCAGTGTCTGTGTACAAGTGTTCATGCTCCAGTGTCTGTGTCCAAGTGTTCATGTTCCAGTGTCTTTGTCGCAGTGTTCATGCTCCAGTGTCTGTGTCCCAGTGTTCATGCTCCAGTGTCTGTGTCCCAATGTTCATGTTCCAGTGTCTGTGTCCCAGTGTTCATGCTCCAGTGTCTGTGTCCCAGTGTTCATGCTCCAGTGTCTGAGTAATCATGCTCCAGTGTCTGTGTCCCAGTGTTCATGCTCCAGTGTCTTTGTCCCAGTGTTAATGCTCCAGTGTCTGTGGACAAGTGTTCATGCTCCAGTGTCTGTGTCCCAGTGTTCATGCTCCAGTGTCTGTGTTCAAGTGTTCATGCGCCATTGTCTATGTACAAGTGTTCATGCTCCAGTGTCTGTGTCCCAATGTTCATGTTCCAGTGTCTGTGTCCCAGTGTTCATGCTCCAGTGTCTGTGCCAAGTGTTCATGTTCCAGTGTCTGTGTACTGTTGTTCATGCTCCAGTGTCTGTGTCCCAGTGTTCATGCTCCAGTGTCTGTGTACAAGTGCTCATGTTCCAGTGTGTGTGTCCCAGAGTTCATGGTCCAGTGTCTGTGTCCAGGTGTTCATTGTCCAGTGTCACAGTGCGCCAGTATTCATGTCCCAGTGTCTGTGTACCAGTGTTCATGCGCCAGTGTCTGTGTCCAGGTATTCATGTTCCAGTGTTTGTGTCCGATTGTTCGTTTTCCAGTGTCTGTGTACCAGTGTTCATGTTCCAGTGTCTGTGTCCCAGTGTTCATGTTCCAGTGTCTGTGTCCGAGTGTTAATGCTCCAGTGTCTGTGTTCCAGTGTCCATGCTCCAGTGTCTGTGTACCAGTGTTCATGCTCCAGTGTCTCTGCCAAGTGTTTATGCTCCAGTGTCTGTGTCCCAGTGTTCATGCTCCAGTGTCTGTGTACCAGTGTTCATGCTCCAGTGTCTCTGCCAAGTGTTCATGCTCCAGTCTCTGTGTTCCAGTGTCCATGCTCCAGTGTCTGTGTACCAGTGTTCATGCTCCAGTGTCTCTGCCAAGTGTTCATGTTCCAGTGTCCATGTCCCAATGTTCATGTTCCAGTGTCTGTGTCCCAGTGTTCATGCTCCAGTGTCTGTGTTCAAGTGTTCATGTTTCAGTGTTTGTGTCCCAGTGTTCATGCTCCAGTGTCTGTGTCCCAATGTTCAGGCTCCAGTGTCTGTGTCCCAGTGTTCATGCTCCAGTGTCTGTGTCCAAGTGTTCATGTTCCAGTGTCTGTGTCTCAGTGTTCATGCTCCAGTGTCTGTGTACTGTTGTTCATGCTCCAGTGTCTGTGTCCCAGTGTTCATGCTCCAGTGTCTGTGTACAAGTGCTCATGTTCCAGTGTGTGTGTCCCAGAGTTCATGGTCCAGTGTCTGTGTCCAGGTGTTCATGGTCCAGTGTCACAGTGCGCCAGTATTCATGTCCCAGTGTCTGTGTACCAGTGTTCATGTGCCAGTGTCTGTGTCCAGGTATTCATGTTCCAGTGTTTGTGTCCGATTGTTCGTTTTCCAGTGTCTGTGTACCAGTGTTCATGTTCCAGTGTCTGTGTCCCAGTGTTCATGTTCCAGTGTCTGTGTCCGAGTGTTTATGCTCCAGTGTCTGTGTTCCAGTGTCCATGCTCCAGTGTCTGTGTACCAGTGTTCATGCTCCAGTGTCTCTGCCAAGTGTTCATGCTCCAGTGTCTGTGTCCCAGTGTTCATGCTCCAGTGTCTGTGTACCAGTGTTCATGCTCCAGTGTCTCTGCCAAGTGTTCATACTCCAGTGTCTGTGTCCAAGTGTTCATGTTTCAGTGTTTGTGTCCGATTGTTCGTGTTCCAGTGTCTGTGTCCAAGTGTTCATGTTCCAGTGTCTGTGTCCGAGTATTCATGCTCCAGTGTCTGTGTTCCCCAGTGTTCATGGCCCAGTGTCTGTGTCCCAGTGTTCATGTTCCAGTGTCCATGTCCCAGTGTTCATGCTCCACTGTCTGTGTCCAAGTGTTCATGCTCCAGTGTCTGTGTCCAAGTGTTCATGTTCCAGTGTCTTTGTTGCAGTGTTCATGCTCCAGTGTCTGTGTTCCAGTGTTCATGCTCCAGTGTCTGTGTCCCAATGTTCATGTTCCAGTGTTAATGTTTCAGTGTCTGTGTCCCAGTGTTCATGCTCCAGTGTCTGTGTACAAGTGTTCATGTTCCAGTGTCCGTGTCCCAGTGCTCAAGTTCCAGTGTCTGTCTCCCAGTGTTCATGCTCCAGTGTCTGTGTACATGTGTTCATGTTCCAGTGTCTGTGTCCCCCCAGTGTTGATGCTCCAGTGTCTGTGTACAAGTGTTCATGTTCCAGTGTCTGTGCCCCAGTGTTCATGCTCCAGTGTCTGTGTACATGTGTTCATGTTCCAGTGAATGTGTCCCAGTGTTCATGCTCCAGTGTCTTTGTCCCAGTGTTCATGCTCCAGTGTCTGTGGACAAGTGTTCATGCTCCAGTGTCTGTGTCCCAGTGTTCATGCTCCAGTGTCTGTGTTCAAATGTTCATGCGCCATTGTCTATGTACAAGTGCTCATGCTCCAGTGTCTGTGTCCCAATGTTCATGTTACAGTGTCTGTGTCCCAGTGTTCATGCTCCAGTGTCTGTGTCCCAATGTTCATGTTCCAGTGTCTGTGTCCCAGGGTTCATGCTCCAGTGTCTGTGTCCAAGTGTTCATGTTCCAGTGTCTGTGTCCCAGTGTTCATGCTCCAGTGTCTGTGTACTGTTGTTCATGCTCCAGTGTCTGTGTCCCAGTGTTCATGCTCCAGTGTCTGTGTACAAGTGCTCATGTTCCAGTGTGTGTGTCCCAGAGTTCATGGTCCAGTGTCTGTGTCCAGGTGTTCATGGTCCAGTGTCACAGTGCGCCAGTATTCATGTCCCAGTGTCTGTGTACCAGTGTTCATGCGCCAGTGTCTGTGTCCAGGTATTCATGTTCCAGTGTTTGTGTCCGATTGTTCGTTTTCCAGTGTCTGTGTACCAGTGTTCATGTTCCAGTGTCTGTGTCCCAGTGTTCATGTTCCAGTGTCTGTATCCGAGTGTTTATGCTCCAGTGTCTGTGTTCCAGTGTCCATGCTCCAGTGTCTGTGTACCAGTGTTCATGCTCCAGTGTCTCTGCCAAGTGTTCATGCTCCAGTGTCTGTGTCCCAGTGTTAATGCTCCAGTGTCTGTGTACAAGTGTTCATGTTCCAGTGTCCGTGTCCCAGTGCTCAAGTTCCAGTGTCTGTCTCCCAGTGTTCATGCTCCAGTGTCTGTGTACATGTGTTCATGTTCCAGTGTCTGTGTCCCCCCAGTGTTGATGCTCCAGTGTCTGTGTACAAGTGTTCATGTTCCAGTGTCTGTGCCCCAGTGTTCATGCTCCAGTGTCTGTGTACATGTGTTCATGTTCCAGTGAATGTGTCCCAGTGTTCATGCTCCAGTGTCTTTGTCCCAGTGTTCATGCTCCAGTGTCTGTGGACAAGTGTTCATGCTCCAGTGTCTGTGTCCCAGTGTTCATGCTCCAGTGTCTGTGTTCAAATGTTCATGCGCCATTGTCTATGTACAAGTGCTCATGCTCCAGTGTCTGTGTCCCAATGTTCATGTTCCAGTGTATGTGTCCCAGTGTTCATGCTCCAGTGTCTGTGTCCCAATGTTCATGTTCCAGTGTCTGTGTCCCAGTGTTCATGCTCCAGTGTCTGTGTCCAAGTGTTCATGTTCCAGTGTCTGTGTCCCAGTGTTCATGCTCCAGTGTCTGTGTACTGTTGTTCATGCTCCAGTGTCTGTGTCCCAGTGTTCATGCTCCAGTGTCTGTGTACAAGTGCTCATGTTCCAGTGTGTGTGTCCCAGAGTTCATGGTCCAGTGACTCTGTCCAGGTGTTCATGGTCCAGTGTCACAGTGCGCCAGTATTCATGTCCCAGTGTCTGTGTACCAGTGTTCATGCGCCAGTGTCTGTGTCCAGGTATTCATGTTCCAGTGTTTGTGTCCGATTGTTCGTTTTCCAGTGTCTGTGTACCAGTGTTCATGTTCCAGTGTCTGTGTCCCATTGTTCATGTTCCAGTGTCTGCATCCGAGTGTTTATGCTCCAGTGTCTGTGTTCCAGTGTCCATGCTCCAGTGTCTCTGTACCAGTGTTCATGCTCCAGTGTCTCTGCCAAGTGTTCATACTCCAGTGTCTGTGTCCAAGTGTTCATGTTTCAGTGTTTGTGTCTGATTGTTCGTGTTTCAGTGTCTGTGTCCAAGTGTTTATGTTCCAGTGTCTGTGTCCGAGTATTCGTGCTCCAGTGTCTGTGTCCCAGTGTTCATGTTCCAGTGTCTGTGTCCCAGTGTTCATGCTCCAGGGTCTGTGTCCAAGTGTTCATGTTTCAGTGTTTGTGTCCGATTGTTCGTGTTCCAGTGTCTGTGTCCAAGTGTTCATGTTCCTGTGTCTGTGTCCGAGTATTCATGCTCCAGTGTCTGTGTCCCCCAGTGTTCATGTTCCAGTGTCTGTGTCCCAGTGTTCATGTTCCAGTGTCCATGTCCCAGTGTTCATGCTCCAGTGTCTGTGTCCAAGTGTTCATGCTCCAGTGTCTGTGTCCAAGTGTTCATGTTCCAGTGTCTTTGTCGCAGTGTTCATGCTCCAGTGTCTGTGTCCCAGTGTTCATGCTCCAGTGTTTGTGTCCCAATGTTCATGTTCCAGTGTCTGTGTCCCAGTGTTCATGCTCCAGTGTCTGTGTCCAAGTGTTCATGCTCCAGTGTCTGTGTACATGTGTTCATGTTTCAGTGTCTGTGTCCCAGTGTTCATGCTCCAGTGTCTGTGTACAAGTGTTCATGTTCCAGTGTCCGTGTCCCAGTGTTCATGCTCCAGTGTCTGTGTACATGTGTTCATGTTCCAGTGTCTGTGTCCCAGTGTTCATGCTCCAGTGTCTCTGTACATGTGTTCATGTTCCAGTGTCTGTGTCCCAGTGTTCATGCTCCAGTGTCGGTGTACAAGTGTTCATGTTCCAGTGTCGTGTCCAAGTGTTCATGTTCCAGTGTCTGTGTACCAGTGTTCACACTCCAGTTTCTGTGTACAAGAATTCATGCTCCAGTGTGTGTGTCCCAGAGTTCATGGTCAAGTGTCTGTGTCCAGGTGTTCATGGTCCAGTGTCACAGTGCCCCAGTATTCACGTCCCAGTGTCTGTGTACCAGTGTTCATGCTCCAGTGTCTCTGCCAAGTGTTCATGCTCCAGTGCCTGTGTCCGAGTGTTCATGTTCCAGTGTCTGTGTACCAGTGTTCATGCTCCAGTGTCTCAGCCAAGTGTTGATGGTCCGGTGTCCGTGTCCGAGTGTTCATGTTCCAGTGTCTGTTTCCGATTGTTCGTGTTCCAGTGTCTGTGTACCCCAGTGTTGATGGTCCAGTGTCTGTGTGTTCATGTTCCAGTGTCCGTGACCGATTGATGTGTTCCAGCGTCTGTGTCCACCAGTGTTGATGGTCCAGTGTCTGTGTCCCAGTGTTCGTGCTCCAGTGTCTGTGCCCGAGTGTTCATGCTCCAGTGTCTGTGTCCCAGTGTTCATGCTCCAGTGTCTGTGTCCCAGGATTCATGCTCCAGTGTCTGTGCCCGAGTGCTCATGCTCCAGTGTGTGTATCAGAGTGTTTATGTTCCAGTGTCTGTGTCCCAGTGTTCATACTCCAGTGTCTGTGTTCAAGTGTTCATGCGCCATTGTCTATGTACAAGTGTTCATGCTCCAGTGTCTGTGTCCCATTGTTCATGATCCAGTGTCTGTGTCCCTGTGTTCATGCTCCAGTGTCTGTGTTCAAGTGTTCATGCGCCATTGTCTATGTACAAGTGTTCATGCTCCAGTGTCTGTGTCCCAGTGTTCATGCTCCAGTGTCTGTGCCCCAGTGTTCATGCTCCAATGTCTGTGTACAAGTATTCCTGGTGCAGTGTCTGTGTCCCAGAGTTCATGCTCCAGTGTCTGTGTACAAGTGTTCATGCTTCAGTGTCTGTGCCCCAGTGTTCCTGTCCCAGTGTCTGTGTCCAATTGCTCGTGTTCCAGTGTCTGTGTCCCCCAGTGTTCATGCTCCAGTGTCTGTGTCCCAGTGTTCATGTTCCAGTGTCTGTGTACAAGTGTTGATGCTTCAGTGTCTGTGTCCCACTGTTCATGTTCCAGCGTCTGTGTCCCACTGTTCATGTTCCAGTGTCTGTGTCCCAGTGTTCATGCTCCACTGTCTGTGTCCCAGTGTTCATGCTCCTGTGTCTGTGGACAAGTGTTCATGCTCCAGTGTCTGTGTCCTGGTGTTCATACTCCAGTGTCTCTGGACAAGTGTTCATGCTCCAGTGTCTGTGTCCCACTGTTCATGTTCCAGTGTCTGAGTCCCAGTGTTCATGCTCCAGTGTCTGTGTCCCAGTGTTCATGCTCCAGTGTCTGTGGACAAATGTTCATGCTCCAGTGTCTGTGTCCTAGTGTTCATGCTCAGTGTCTGTGGACAAGTGCTCATGCTCCAGTGTCTGTGTCCCAGTGTTCATGCTCCAGTGTCTGTGTCTGAGCATTCATGCTCAAGTGTCTGTGTCCCAGTGTTCATGCTCCAGTGTCTGTGGACAAGTGTTCATGCTCCAGTGTCTGTGTTCAAGTGTTCATGCGCCATTGTCTATGTACAAGTGTTCATGCTCCAGTGTCTGTGTCCCAATGTTCATGTTCCAGTGTCTGTGTCCCAGTGTTCATGCTCCAGTGTCTGTGTCCCAATGTTCATGTTCCAGTGTCTGTGTCCCAGTGTTCATGCTCCAGTGTCTGTGTCCAAGTGTTCATGTTCAAGTGGCTGTGTCCCAGTGTTCATGCTCCAGTGTCTGTGTACTGTTGTTCATGCTCCAGTGTCTGTGTCCCAGTGTTCATGCTCCAGTGTCTGTGTACAAGTGCTCATGTTCCAGTGTGTGTGTCCCAGAGTTCATGGTCCAGTGTCTGTGTCCAGGTGTTCATGGTCAAGTGTCACAGTGCGCCAGTATTCATGTCCCAGTGTCTGTGTGCCAGTGTTCATGCTCCAGTGTCTGTGTCCAGGTATTCATGTTCCAGTGTTTGTGTCCGATTGTTCATTTCCGGTGTCTGTGTACCAGTGTTTATGCTCCAGTGTCTGTGTCTAAGTGTTCATGCCCCAGTGTCTGTATACATGTGTTCATGTTTCAGTGTCTGTGTCCCAGTGTTCATGCTCCAGTGTCTGTGTACAAGTGTTCATGTTCCAGTGTCCGTGTCCCAGTGCTCAAGTTCCAGTGTCTGTCTCCCAGTGTTCATGCTCCAATGTCTATGTACATGTGTTCATGTTCCAGTGTCTGTGTCCCCCCAGTGTTGATGCTCCAGTGTCTGTGTACAAGTGTTCATGTTCCAGTGTCTGTGCCCCAGTGTTCATGCTGCAGTGTCTGTGTACATGTGTTCATGTTCCAGTGTCTGTGTCCCAGTGTTCATGCTCCAGTGTCGGTGTACAAGTGTTCATGTTCCAGTGTCGTGTCCAAGTGTTCATGTTCCAGTGTCTGTGTACCAGTGTTCACGCTCCAGTTTCTGTGTACAAGTATTCATGCTCCAGTGTGTGTGTCTCAGAGTTCATGGTCAAGTGTCTGTGTCCAGGTGTTCATGGTCCAGTGTCACAGTGCCCCAGTATTCATGTCCCAGTGCCTGTGTCCCAGTGTTCATGCTCCAGTGTCTGTGTACCAGTGTTCATGCTCCAGTGTCTCTGCCAAGTGTTGATGGTCCGGTGTCCGTGTCCGAGTGTTCATGTTCCAGTGTCTGTGTACCCCAGTGTTGATGGTCCAGTGTCTGTGTGTTCATGTTCCAGTGTCCGTGACCGATTGATGTGTTCCAGCGTCTGTGTCCACCAGTGTTGATGGTCCAGTGTCTGTGTCCCAGTGTTCATGCTCCAGTGTCTGTGCCCGAGTGTTCATGCTCCAGTGTCTGTGTCCCAGTGTTCATGCTCCAGTGTCTGTGTCCCAGTATTCATGCTCCAGTGCCTGTGTCCGAGTGCTCATGCATCAGAGTGTTCATGCTCCAGTGTCTGTGCCCGAGTGTTCATGCTCCAGTGTCTCTGTCTGAGTGTTCATCTTCCATTGTCTGTGTCCGAATGCTCATTTTCCAGTGTCTGTGTCCCAGTGTCTATGTTCCTGTGCCTGTGTCCCAGTGTTCATGTTCCAGAGAAACAAACTGTCTAGGCCCTCCCATTCCCAGTACTAGGGTAGACAAGTGGGAAAATCGCCTCTCTGACCTGCCCATGGGTGAAGAGTCCAGCAAGAGTGGTTGAACTCCTGATCCAACCATCCTTAAATACCCACCACTCAAGCTCCACACCCCATGCCATGCTGATCTATTCCACGTCCCAAGCTTAGTTGTCAGTGCCACTTGCTTGAAGAAACCCAGGAGCGCATATCCTTTGGATACATTCCCCCTGGGTACCAGTTGCAGTGTCCCTGTCTGCTTCACACCGATTTGTTCTAGGGCTAGTGTCCAATGTCCATGCCCACATGCCCTTATATCAGTGCATTTTTTAAGTCTAGCTGGAAACAGGGCAGTCGCATGCAAGACATTTTGTTCACCTACAGGGGGCTTAGATCCTGCCCATTACTAACGTAGGATTTAGTTTCATCATCACTCTCATTTACTTGCTTCTCTTGACAGCTACTCTTCCCCTTTTTGTTTTTGGTCCTCCCCTGGAGCAGGGACCAAGTCCTGCTTCCATGCCTAGTGTCCTTCCACCACTCGTGCTTTTGAAGATACTTTTTTTCTTGTTGTAGAAGCACTCCATAAGAGTGCATGTGATTCCACTGTTTGTCATGTTGCTTACCATCTCCCGCCCTTCTCCCACTGTCCGTCATGTTGCTTTCCTCTCCCGGCTTCCTTCTGCTGTCCATTGTGCTTCTTGCCTCATCCACCTGCCCTCCATCCGCTCTCTGCGTTGGCTCTGCCCCCACGCACCAACACAACAAAAAAAGTGCTATGATGCAGCTGCCTCATAGTGCTTTTGGATGCAAGTTTAAAAGCAAGCTCTAACAGCCCTCGTGGACATATTGATCTGCTGTTGGTGCTGACAGGAAATGGGCCCTGGCATGGAGGAGAGAGGGCCTCAGCCTCGAACACCCTCTTTTCTCTAAGTTAATAAAACATACATTGGCTGAACTCTTGCCACATCATAGCCTTTTTTTGAAACTTTCAGTCATGCTGCACAGCAGCCGCACTGCTGTACAACATGGATCAAAACTGACAAAGCTAATAGCTCTTGCGTAGGCAAGACCTTTTGCTTTACCAATGCTTGTTCATTACGTGTTTTCCACAATTTGTTTACATGTACCTGCATTAGTGTGTGTAATTTTGTTTGTGTCAGTGTGCCTGTCCAGGATCCTTGTCTAAGTCCTAGTGTCCATGCCTTTGTGTCCTCTTTGCCCCCTTCTCTACGCTCCCACACCATGGTGTCTGTTTTCCGTGTGCTAGTGCCAATGTATGCTGCTGTCCTTCCGTCTGGTCTGATGCCCCAGGGTCCCTATCTGAGTCACAGCATCCATGTTTACATGTCAAAGTGTCTTCGTCCACACTCCTGTCTTGGTGTTGTTTCTCCTTGCCCCAAGGTCCATGTCTGCATATTTACGTCCATACCTTTGTCTGTGTGTCGTTGTGTCTAACTGCCCAAGAGTCCATGCCCGTATGTTTGTGTCTGATTCTCAGTCATGCTTCAGTGTCCGTGTCTGCAAGTACAAGTGTCTATATCCATACCTGTGTCTCCATGTTTTTATGCCCCTATACACCAGCCTCCATGACTGCAGGGCAAAGCGTCTATGTCCATACCTCTGTCCGGGTGCGTAGGAAAGTAAGATCTGCTTCCATGGTTACCCCCACTTTTTGCTTGATGTGATTCTGTTTTCGACTAGTCTGACTGGGATCCTGCTAATCAGGACCCCAGTCTATCTGCTTTCTCCCTAAACTGTTGTGTTCAGTACCTAGGTACATCCCAGATTGGATACAGGGGTACCCTTGTCAGTCACTAGTATGTGGTACCCATGTACCAGGGTATAGGTACCCCAAAGGTCCCCCATGGGCTAAAGCATGTATTATGCCACCCCTGAGGGACCATTCAAAATGGACCTACAGGCCTGCCATTGCAGCCTGTGTAAGTTGGTGCTTGCACTACTTATGAAAGATATAGGTTTACTATATCAAAGGGTCACTGCACTTAAAACCTTGACAATCCTCAGGACAGGGTGCTGGGTTCTAAGTTAGAGGGTGACCCTGCATGAACAGGGCATCCCTGCAGCCTACGGAGTCCATTCTTACGGGTTGTCAGTGAAGCAGCCAGATACTGTATAGAGGGGCACCGCGTAATTACGTGATGACCATCTCGAAACTGGCTGCAACTAATCGTATCATGTTTTGTATCAAATATGTTGGAATCATGCCCGCAGGTATGATTCCAAGCACTGGAAGAGCCCTCAGTTAGGCTTTCAGTGTTCCCGGTACCAGCCTTCTTGACCCGGACAGCACAAAATGGTTGCTGACTACCAGAGACACATTTTTGCCCTCCTGCTGCTGAGCCAAGCTCAAGCAGAGGAAGGTGGAACAATTGGCATCCTGTCACAGGGAGGTGTGACTACCTCCCAGACAGGATTTCGTGTATTGAGGCTGGGTGGGTGCACTTGCCAGCGGCTAAAAGTCTGTATTAGGGGCACATTTGATGTTCCTGTGCATAGTCCAGTTCAAACCAGTCCTGGGAGCCGTTGGCTCCCACTCTGGCGCGAAACTGGACAAAGGACATGGGAGTAACCTACCCCCGTCCAGACCCTCCCCTGGGAGGGTTCCCTAAATCTTCCCAACCCTTTCCCTAGGGTACTTAAGGGCTTACCTGGGTGTAGGTCCCTAGATTCGTTGTGGACAAGATTTGGAACTGATACCACTGCACTTCTACCGTCTGGGCACTCTGGTCTTTGCTGGACTTCGTTTCGGCCTGACTTCTTCTCCCTTTCAGTCTGCTGCTTCGTCTGTTCCTGTGCATCATACAGGAACCTTCCAAGGCCTGTGAAGCATCAAGGACTACAGAAGTAATCTCCCATCGAGTGAAGGATTCACTCCCCTGCATTCGTAGGCACCGCAACACTGCTGACCGGATTGCTGATCCTGTGCTCCTACGGACTCTGAAGGGTTCAATAACACAGGTGGTGAGTTTCTAAGTTCCTCGAGGCCAAAGTTGTCCTCTCACCAAGTTTGAGGCTAGAATCCCTTGTGGGGGCTGCAATACCTGAACCCCTGTGCACCGCATACTTTTGCAAGTGGAAATGCTTGTTGGCAACTCTGAAGCAAGTGCATTGGGCTCCAAGTAGCCCCAATCTCTGGCAACTTCTTCTGCAAAGACCTGCAACCACCACGCACTGTGTGCTCGGTGGCCTGTTGTTTTGTACAGCTGCCCGAGGTCCTCCTGGGACTCCGGTGTCTTTGACCTGTGGGTCCTGTGGAGGGTCAACTACATCTTCATTGGGATCCCCTGGTTGCTCTGGGCTTGCCCTGACTCCCCTGGTTGTGGTGAGTCTCCTGGACCTTGCTGGTCCTCTTCCTGCAACTTCTTGATCTCCTGCGTGGGTTGCTTTTGCCAAGGCTTGTTGGTGCTCCCGCCAGACACTAACCCCTGATCATTCGACATCCTTCGTGGGACAGCTCATATCCAGCTCCTGGTTGTCCTCAGCGTCGCCTGGTCCCCACAGCTGTAGAGTCAAGACCACCAACATCTATCCTGAAGCATCTGACATCGGGGGGCATTAATCTACAGAGACCCTGGTCCCTCCCATGTGACCCAGGCTCTGTCCCCTCTGCTTTCAGGTGCTCTTCATCAAGAAGACACATTTGGATTCCCATTGACACTTTCCCCTCTTTCAGCAGCGGCACTTTCCTGAAGTCCTCCATTGGCTTCCCTGGTGTAGGTAACATGGGTACTGGGGTATCCACGAGTAGGGTGGCTCTCCAACCTGTGTCATTGTCTCCGCATGCCCCAGTGTCCATCTCTGCATGTTCATGTATCTTGTAAAAAAAGAAGATAAGAAGAAGGACCGAAGAGCTGTGCAGAGCTAACAAGAGGACAACGCCCACTGACTTGGCAGCAGCCCTACTGGCCTGTCTACACCTCAAACCTGCTCCTGTAAAATCCCGGTGTGTCCTGCAGCCAGCAACCTTGAAAAGCCTGGAGGACTTGCCTGCCTTCGACCACAAAGACTGTGTCTCCCGTGAACACCGGATTTGTTCATCTCCAACCTCTGCCTCTGGTCGGACACCGCATATCCGCACCACTCTGCACCCACCGTCCACAGCCGGAGCTTGAATGGGCAAACACCACAAGGAGGTTTCACCGGCGATCCTGACCCGAGATCAGGTGACCCTTGACCTGCCTCGAGCCTCCAGGCGACGCCTGCAGCCTAAATCCAGAAGGTCCCCAAACCGTGACCAGGAGCTGGTAAGAAAATCCGACCCTAAAAGGCACCCCTGCACCCGACTCCCTACGGCCTTGTGTGGCCCAACCGATGATTACTAACCAACCCCCAGCATTCCAACTTACCCCTCAAAGTGATGGACGCACCCAGAAGACCTTCGTCCCCGAGCCTGCAGTGCCTTTGCAAACCAGAGGTTCCCCATTGCAAACAACAGGGCTCCCGACGTCGAAAGAGCACCCTGCACCCAGCCGCCCTGGTGCCGCTGAGGGTGCACCTTTGATGCTACTTTGTTTCCACATTTGCCCTGAGCTAAAGTCCAGGAGCCTTACTCCCACAACAAAGTGGCTTGCTCATCGACAGCCACCAACCAGAGGCCCCCCTATACCCCGTTGGATAACATTGGGCCTCGGCACGCTGCACTCGGTCGCTCTAGTGCAGCGGAGGTTGTAACAATTCTTGCCTCTGCGGCACGCCTGAGTCTACCCCCAGAACCTCAACTCCCACTACCAAATTCTTACCCTAAAACCGATAACACTATTTTCCTCCATAGGATAACATTGACTATTTTTCTTGGAAAAGTTTTTAAGTGTGGGGTTTGAAAACCTAAAGAAATTCTTTACAATTGTACTAACTAACAAAAATGATTTTACTTACCTGTTTACAGGAAATGTCCCTGTCTAGTATCCAGGTATACTACACTATATAAGAAAAATAATCTCAAAAGTAACATACCTGTAATTTTACTCAAAATCCTATACAACGTATATGTACTGTATTTACAAAGCATTTCTCAGTAACAACACTGTAAGTCAAAACAAAGTGCATATACAATTACAATTCAAACTGTTTACAAACCACATTACTCCTGTAAAGTATTTATTCCTGTGTCTGTGCCAGGCTTCCTTGGTTCTAGAAATATAAAATAACCAAAAGAATATTTTTATACAAAAATAATTTGTCTGAAGTTCAGTCTTTGAGTGTGTGACTTAATTCTATGGGAGGATGGAGGCGAGGATTATGCATATCTTCCACCACTTTATTATGCACAGCAGGTTTAAAGAAACATTAAAATAAACACAATAAACATTAAAGACTACATATCCCATGAACCAGAGGGGTAGTTTCTGTGGTAACAACAGTCCACTTCCATGACAGTCCACCACATATATTGCCATGACGTCCCTTCCGCTTCCTCTTTCTTCACTGCTCGTCAGTTAAGTGGCCACTCTTTTTATTCCTTCGCTTATCTGACGGGTTTATACTTTGCATAGCGGTGATTGTGTTTCTGTATTGGTGCTTTAATTGGTAGCGATAGCGCAGCAGGCTCCGGCCCGAGCGCTTTGTTTTCCCGTAGACGCGGTTCCTGACAGTGAGCGCTTCGTGCGCTGCGGGGTTTCCGTGGCGCGTCATTGCCGGTGGGGGCAGCTCTCACAAGCGCTTTTACGGCGGTGAGGCGCGATCGAGTGCGCGGGTGCTGAGCTTGTGGCCGGGCCGCTGCTCGTCCAACTCTCTCCTCAGACACCGCTTGCGGTGCTTTTCCCCATAGCGCGCTCGCAGCGCCACTTGCTGGGCGTTTTCCTCTCTCATTCTGAGAGACTCAGACGGCCGGGATTTTTTACTGGCTGCCTTGAGCACTGGAGAGGGGGCTGCCTGCTTTATCTTTCAGGCGTTGTTTTGTGCTCTCACCCTCATAATTATGTCTTCTTCTGAAGACCATTTCTATTTCTCCATTCAGGAGGCGGAAGAGGAATGGCCTCCTCAATGCCTCCCTCCTGCGGTAGACCATGCCCTCTCACATGCCATCTCGAGGGCGCTGGCCCCCCTGCAGAACAGAGTAGATCAGTTGGCTAGGTGTATCCCAGGGATGTTTGGGGGCCCTAATTCGACAAACGCAGGTCCCAGTAGGGTGCAAGGGGAGGGGAGGAAGGCCATTAAGCGTCACGTGGGGCACTTGGAAGGGTTTGACAGATTGAGGGACACCTTCCTTAAAAGTGCGTGAATGCTTAAACACGCACCCTGCCGGGAGGAAGAGGAACCTGGAGAAAACTGCGACTCTGTCGCCCCAAATTTGGACCCTGATGGCGGTCCTTCCCTTGAAGGGGAGGGTGTGTCGGACGGAGATGTCTCCTCCAACGAGGATACGGATTCGGGTCGTCCTTGGCGCCCGGGTTCCCGTTCCTCTGAGTCCCAAGATGGGGACGGGGGGCATTCGGACATGTTTGAGCCCACGCACATTCATCATCCCAGGTCGTCCGAATGGTTCCCTGATGCCAAGGTGGCGGACTACGTGACGGCTAAAATTCGCCAGCCTCTGGAGAGGGAGGTTCGGACGCGTATGAGGGGCAAATGTCCTCGGCCTTCGCTTAAAGGGAAGGTAGCGCTTACTCCGGAGATTGATGATAAGCTTTGTACCTTTTTCTCCAAGTATATGCGTGATCCCAAGAAGGGTATAGATAGGTCCTGGAGAAATTGTCAGGATAAACTCCTTGACGTGGTAGGTCCCTTGACCCAGATTATCCAATTGGCAGAGCGGTCGAAGGAATCTGGAGACCCTTTGCCGACTGACATAGTCGCAGGGTGGGCGCAGCGGGTGATTTGCCTTCTGGGCAATGCGAACTGTGCCCTGGCAGCGGAGAGGAGATCTCTCCTGATAAAGGTGGACCTGAAGCTCGGTGACTTGGCGACTTCTGAGGCGGGCCCCGTGGCTCAGGGAAAGCTGTTCGTGGACCCGTTTGTTAAGGAGCTAAACACGTTTGTCACCACTTTTTCCACCCTGGACAAGGCTCAGGCCTCAATAAAGAAGATCTTTCTGGGACGTGTTTTTGCCGGGGCCGGACGAGGCAGGGGTCGCTCCTCCGGCTGTTGCCAGCCACAAGGACCCTCAGGTCGAGGTCAGCAGCGTCGGAACAACGGCTGGACTGACGGTCGCCAGGGGGTGATTTGCCTTCTGGGCAATGCGAACTGTGCCCTGGCAGCGGAGAGGAGAAGATCTCTCCTGATAAAGGTGGACCCGAAGCTCGGTGACATGGCGACTTCTGAGGCGTGCCCCGTGACTCAGGGAAAGCTGTTACCCTTTGCCGACTGACATAGTCGCGGGTTGGGCGCAGCGGGTGATTTGCCTTCTGGGCAATGCGAACTGTGCCCTGGCAGCGGAGAGGAGAAGATCTCTCCTGATAAAGGTGGACCCGAAGCTCGGTGACATGGCGACTTCTGAGGCGGGCACCGTGGCTCAGGGAAAGCTGTTCGGGGACCCGTTTGTTAAGGAGCTAAACAAGTTTGTCACCACTTTTTCCACCCTGGACAAGGCTCAGGCCTCTATAAAGAAGATCTTTCCGGGACGTGTTTTTGCCGGGGCCGGACAAGGCAGGGGTCGCTCCTCCGGCTGTTCCCAGCCACAAGGACCCTCAGGTCGAGGTCAGCAGCACCGGAACAACAGCTGGACTGACGGTCGCCAGGGAACCTTCTACCCCGGAGAGGTTCCGGAAGAGGGAAAGGTCAGAACAACAGGGGTGGTGCGAACGCCCCCGGAGGCCCCTCTGGTAAGGATTACCCCTTCTTCCCCTCAAGATCTAGGGCCGAGGCTCCTTCTCTTCACTCACAATTGGGGAAAGCTCACATCAGACCCGTGGGTTTTGCAGACGGTAAGGGGTTATCATATAGAGTTTTATGGCTCCCCAGTTCAGACGGTACGCCCCAGATCCTTGCATTTCTCGGCAGAGGAGGCAGATTTGATAGAGACCGAGATCTCGGAACTTCTAAAGAAAGGGGCTGTTTGCAGGTCGGTACTTCATCCGAAAGGTTTTCTCAGCAACCTTTTCCTGGTAAAGAAAAAGGACAAGGGGTTCAGACCGGTTATCAATTTACGAGAGTTCAACGAGTGGCTGGTTTACCGCCACTTCAAGATGGAGGGGATACATCTACTGCGGGATCTCCTCCTTCAGGGCGATTGGATGGTCCGCATCGATTTGAAGGATGTGTATCTGACTGTTCCCATTTTTCCCCCTCACAGGCGTTTTCTCCGGTTTGCCTGGAAAGGTCAGGTCTTCGAGTTTCGAGCGTTGCCCTTCAGTCTTTCTTCCGCTCCGTGGTGCTTCACGAAGCTGTTGCGCACCGTGGTGGAGACTTTCCGCCGCAGAGGGGTACGAATGATTATCTACCTGGACGACATCCTGATTTTGGATCAGTCTCTGGTACATCTTTCCCAGAACGTGACCATGACTATTGCTTTACTGCAAGATCTCGGCTTTGTCATCAACGCTCAGAAATCGGAACTGCGGCCAGCTCAGCAGATGGTCTTCTTGGGGTTTCTCATAGACTCTGTCTCGGCTTCCTTGAGCCTCCCAGAATCCAAGATGAACAAGATACGGAAGGAACTGTCTCAGGTGCTACGGAGGGACCAGATTTTGCCACGCAAACTGGCCAGGATTGTGGGTCTGCTTTCCTCTTCGATTCAGGCCATATTTCCGGGCCCGTTGCATTACAGGGCTCTTCAGAGGTTGAAGGCTCAGCATCTAAGACGAGGTCTGACCTACTCGGAGCTAATCTCCCTACCGGAAGAAGCCCAGATCGGACTTCGGTGGTGGGTAGACCACATGTCGGCCTGGAATGGTCGGGCGATCTTTGGGTCAGCCCCGGACTTGGTGATCGAATCGGATGCCAGCCGACTCGGCTGGGGAGCCAGGTGTGGCAACATATCGATGGGGGGCAGATGGTCGGAGGAGGAACTCAGGTTACACATCAATTGTCTGGAACTGCTGGCGGGATCCTTTGCAGTGAAGTCCATGACCAAGGACAGGATCTCTTGTTGCATCCTTCTGAGGATGGACAACATCTCAGCGGTGCAGTACATCAATCGACTGGGCGGGCCTCGTTCTCGAGCCTTGTCCAATCTGGCGAGGGACTTTTGGCACTATTGCCTTCAGAAGCAGATTTCAGTGACGGCGGAGTACCTTCCCGGCTTGCAGATCTCGGAGGCGGATTGGCAATCCAGGATTTTCTTGGATTCCAGCGACTGGCAACTCGATCGGGCAGTCTTCCTGGCTTTGATGGCCAGATGGGGTCCTTGTACCCTGGATCTATTTGCCTCTCGACTGAATCACCAGCTTCCGCACTTCGTCAGCTGGAGACCAGATCCAGAAGCCATAGCGGTGGATGCCTTTCTGCAGGACTGGTCGAGGGAGTTCCCTTACGCCTTTCCCCCTTTCATGATGATACCCAGGTTAGCAGCCCAGGTTCATCGTCAGGGGGTGTCCATGGTGTTGATTATACCGGTTTGGAGGGCACAGGCATGGTTTCCGACGCTAATGGAATTGTCGTGGGACTGTCCGATTCTTCTGCCCTCGTTCCCTTCAATCCTTCAGGATCCTCAGGAATCTTCACCCTCTGGTGCTTCAGGGCCATTTAACTCTCATGGCGTGGAAGATTTCAGGGGACGTTGGAAAGACGACCAACTTTCTTCGGACGCTGAGTACCTCATCCAGCAAGCCTGGGCATCAGGAACGATCAGGCGTTATCGCTCGGCTTGGCGACGGTGGCACGGTTGGTGTCTGGAGAGGCACTTGGATTCCGTGGGGGCATCAGTTACTCATATCTTGAATTTTTTGGCAGAGTTGTCCCGAAGCGGCTTGGCATACCGGTTAATTCCTTTCGTTCTGCCATTTCTGCTGGACATCATGAGATCGAGGGCAGACCGGCGGGGGAACACCCTTGAGTTTGTAAATTGATGCGGGGCATCCGTTTGTCTAAGCCGCCGGAACCTAGATATTCAGGCCTTTGGGATGTCAACCAGGTGTTGAATTTCCTGTTGGGTTGGCAGGATAATCAATTTTTGTCCCGCAAAGAACTGTCCGCTAAGTTGGCTATTCTCCTATGCCTCGTCTCATGTAAAAGGGTGTCGGATGTCATGGCTCTAGACATCACTGCTAGGGTTTTTACTCCGGATGGAGTTACCTTTACCATTTCTCGGAGAACGAAAACCAATACCAGGTCAGTATCTTATCCTTCCTTTCCGGATCATCCTAAGTTGTGTGTGGTGAGATGCTTTAAGGCATATGAGGAAGTGACCTCGAAGCTTAGGCCCCCTGGTGAGCGGCAATTGCTTATCGCTTTGCAGAAACCGTTCAAGGCGGTTTCTTCTCCCTCCATAGCCAGGTGGGTACGCTGGATTATGTCTGAGGCAGGAGTGGATGTGAGTAGGATTGGTGCTCACTCCACAAGAGGGGCCATGGCGTCAAAGGCCATTCAAGTAGGTGGTAGATTGGAGGATATTATGAATGCGGCCGATTGGTCATCTGAGTCTACCTTTAAGAGGTTCTACTTTAAACCTATCTCTGAGGCAGCGTCCCTGGTCGTAAGTAAGCTTTGAACTTGCATAATCCTCGCCTCCGTCCTGCCATAGAATGAAAAATTTCCTAGCTTACGAGAAGGAAAGTTTCAATTCTATTAAGGACTAGGAGGCGAGGATTATCCCTCCCTGTGATTATTTCATTATCTCCCCACCCTGGAGTTTTTCGTTGGGAGTCAGTAAGTTCTTTTTTATTATTGTTGATCAGGAATTGACATGTATTACTGTTGCCTTGGCCTTATGTCCTTGAATGCATTGCTTTTCTATGCTGTTCTCTGTTTTGACTTTGTTTCTTATGAGACTGTGACGATCATTCCCCTTTCCGGAACCGGACAACAAGATTATTTCTTTGTTTCAGGGAATAATCAAAAATTCGAATGAGGTGGTGATTCCAGCTTAACATCCTCCAGTGAAGAAGAGGAAGCGGAAGGGACGTCATGGCAATATATGTGGTGGACTGTCATGGAAGTGGACTGTTGTTACCATAGAGACTACCCCTCTGGTTCATGGGATATGTAGTCTTTAATGTTTATTGTGTTTATTTTAATGTTTCTTTAGACCTGCTGTGTATAATAAAGTGGAGGAAGATATGCATAATCCTCGCCTCCCAGTCCTTAATAGAATTGAAACTTTCCTTCTCGTAAGCTAGGAAATGTTTCATTTGCTGACTGAGTGTGTACTGTAGGAAGGTGGAATCTGACTGCATGGTTACCCCCACTTTTTTCCTGGTGTTTTGCTGGTTTTCAACTTAGTCTGACTGGGATCCTGCTAATCACGACCCCAGTCTATCTGCTTTCTCCCTAAATTGGTTGTTCGTGTCCTTTAGGTACACTCCAGATTGGATTCTGGGGTACCCTTATCAGTCCCTAGTATATGGTATACTATGTACCCAGGGCATAGTACCCCAGAGGTCTCTCAGGGGCTACAGCATGTATTATGCCACCCCTGAGAGACCATTCAAAATGACACCACAGGTCTGCTACAGCAGCCTGTGTAAGGTGGTGCATGCACCCCTTACTTACATATAGGTTCACTATATCTACTCCATATCACTGCACATATAAATATATCAGTCACCCCTATAGCAGGCCTTATCAATCCTGAAGGCAGGGTGCTGGGTTTTATGTGAGAGGGTGCTCCTGCATGAGCAGAGCACCTCTGCAGCCTTAGGAACCTCTATTCCGGGGTTGTTTGTGATGCAGCCAACCATATATACTTAAGTGCATTATATCCTTGCGGTAAATGCTAACTTTAAAACGGCTACATGGAAACATGTCGTGTTTTGTGTCAAACACCTTGGAATCATACCTCCACACCAGTAACTGGTGTGGGAGATATGATTCCACCCTCCTAGAGGGAGAAATATGACAACACCGGTACACCCGGTACCAGCTTTCTTGACCCTGGCATCACAAAATGGATGCTGCCAGCCACAGACATGAGTCTGCCGTCCTACTGCTGGACGAAACTCCGGCAGGGGAAGGCTGGACAATAGGTTTCCTGTCACAGGGAGGTGTCACCACCTCCCAGACAGGCTTTAGTGTATTGGGGCTGGGTGGGTGCACTCTGAGAGTGCTTTGATGTCTGCACTGGGGGCACATTTGGTGTCCCTGTGCATAGTCCAGCTCAAACCGATTGCAGGAGCCATTTGCTCTTGCACTGGCGCAAAACTGGACAAAGGACATGGGTGTAGCCAACCCTCTGTCCTGACCCTCCCATAGGTGGGTCCCCAGAGTTTGTCCCACCCCTTCCTTGGGTATAAAGTAGGAACCCTTGACTACAGGACTTTAGATTTTACCCAAACTAAACTCTGCTACAGAAACCAAGTACTTCGACTATCTGCACTATGCTGGGTGACTGAAGAATCTTCCTTGGATTAAAGAAGTTACTCCCCTGCAAGGCACACACCTGAAACGCATTTGACAGGTTTGGATTTCCCGAGCTCCTGAGGACTCTGAAGATTTCTGCAACACAGGAGGTGGGTTGCTAAGTGTCCCCAAGGTCGACTTGTGCTCTCAGCAATCCTGAGACCCGCAGCCCTCGTGGGGACCATGTAACCCGTACCCCTGTGCACCGTGTTCATTTGCAGCAGCATATGCTTTTTGGTGATTCCTGAGGCTGTGCTTTGGGCTACTTGTAGTCCTGACCCCGAGCAGTAATTTCACAGAAAATTTCCAGCCTGCACTCCACGAGTGTTCCGTGGACTGGTATGTTGTGATTCAGCTCGAGGTCCCTTCGCGATCCCTGGTCCGTTGGCCTGTGGGACCCTGTGAAGGCAACTTTAACTTCCAGTGGGATTTCCTGGTTGCTCCAGACATGCCCTGACTCTCCATCACTTGGAGAGTCCCCAGGACCTTGCTAGTCCTCACTGAAGCATCTTCCCTCTGACAACGTTGGTTGCAGTTGCCAAGGCTTGTTGGTGTTCAATCCGGACATTGACCCCCCAGCACTCGACATCCTTTGTGGGACAGCTCACCTCCGGACTTTGGTCATCATCAACATCTCCTGGTCCCCGTGGCTGCAGAGTCAAGCTTTTCCTATTCTCACCTGAAACACCCGACATCGGTGGGCATTCGTCTCTGCATGTTCATGTGTCTGTGTCCATACCTGTGTCTCTGTGTTATTGTGTCCGCATGCCCCAGCGTCCATCTCTGCATGTTCATGATTCTAAGTCCATACCTGTGTCTCTGCTTGGTTGTGTACCTGTGTCTCTGTGTCCATCTCTGTATGTTCATGTATCTATATCCATCCCTGTGTTTTTGTGACATTGTGTCGCGATGCCACAGTGTCCATCTCTGCATGTTTATGTGTCTGTGCCCATAACTGTGTCTCTGTGTCGTTGTGTCCCTATGCCCCAGCATCCATGTCTGCATGTCTATGTGTCTGTGTCCATACCTGTGTCTCCATGTGTCTATGTCCATACATGTGTCTCTGTGCCAGTGTGTCCCTAAACCCCAGTGTCTATGTCTGCATGTCCATGTGTCTATGTCCATCCCTCTGTCTCCGTATCATTGTGTTCCCATGCCCCAGTGTCCCAACTCTGCAAGTTTATGTGTCTGTGTCCATACCTGTGTCTCCATGTCATTGTGCCCCCATGCCTCAGCATCCATGGCTGCATGTATCTATGTCCATACTTGTGTCTCCAAGTCGTTGTGTTCCCATGCCCCAGCGTCCATGTCTGCATGTCCATGAGTCTGTGTCCATACCTGTGTCTCCGTGTTGTTGTGTCCCCATGCCCCAGCCTCCATGTCTGCTTGTTGAAGTGCCTATGTCCATACCTATGTGTCAGTGTCATGGTGTCCCCACGCTCCAGCATCCATCTGTACATGTCGAAGCGTCTATGTCCATAGCTGTGTTTCCGTGTTGCCGTGTCCCCATGTCCATACCTGTGTCTCAGTGTCGGTGTTTCCCAATGCCCCAGCGTCCATCTCTGCATGTTCATGTATCTATGTCCATCCCTGTGTCTCCGCGTCATTGTGATCCATTCCCTAGCACTCATCTTTGCATGTTCGTGTGTTTGTGTCCCTACCTGTCTCCATGTTGTTGTGTCCCCATGACGCAGCATCCATGTTCCCATCTCCATGTGTCCATTTCCATACATGTGTCTCTGTGCCAGAGTGTCCCTAAACCCCAGTGTCCATGTATGAATGTCTATACCCGTGTCTCCATGCTGTTGTGTCTCCATGCCCCAGCATCCATGTCTGCCTGTTCATGTCCATACATCTGATTCAGTGCCAGTGTGTCCCTAAACCCTAGTGTCCATCTCTGTATGTCCCTGTGTCTGTCCATGTGTCTCCGTATCATTGTGTCCCCATGCCCCAGCTTCCATCTCTGCTTGCTTATGTATCTATGTCCGTTCCTCTATCTCCCCGTCATTGTGACCTCATGCCCCAGCGTTCACCTATGCATGGTCATGTGTCTGTGTCCATACCTGTTTCTCCGTGTGATTGTGTCCCCATGTCCATACGTGTCTCCCTCTCATTGTGTCCCCATGCCCCAGCGTCCATCTCTGCATGTCCATGAGTCTGTGTCCATACCTGTGTCTCTGTGTCATTGTGTCCCCATGCCCCAGCGTCCATGTCTACATGTCAAAGCGCTTATGTCCATACCTGTGTCTCTGTGTCATTGTGTCCCCATGCCCCAGCATCCATGGCTGCATGTCCATGAGTCTGTGTCCATACTTGTGTCTCCGTGTCATTGTGTCCCCATGCCCCAGCCGTGTTCATGTCTGCATGTCAAAGCACTTATGTCCAAACCTGTGTCTCTGTGTCATTGTGTCCCCATGCCCCAGCGTCCATGTCTGCATGTCAAAGCATCTATGTCCATACTTGTGTCTCTGTGTTTTTGTGTCCCCATACCCCAGCGTCCATCTCTACATGTCCATGAGTCTGTGTCCATACCCGTGTCTCCGTTTCGTTGTGTCCCCATGTACATACCGGTGTCTCTGTGTCTGACTGACCCCTCCGTGCATGCTACTGCTGAGATATAGAGAATCCATAACTTACCCCGGCATCTCCCAGCCTGTCCCTTCCGTATATGCTACATACAAATACAGAGAATCCGGGCTCAGCCAGCCTGACCCCTCCATGCATGCTACTGAGGAGATACAAGGAATCAATGGCTAGCCCCAGCCTCTCCCAACCTGTATCTTCCATTTATGCTATATACAGATACAGGGAGTCCAGCAGTGGCGTAATAATAATAACCCCTGCAGCCCCTGCGGTGCAGGGGACCCTCCGAGCTCCAGGTGCCCCTCCAGGACTGGCGGAAGGGTTCACACGTGGCATGGGCTACCTGTCAACTACTATTTGTCCAGGGACAGGATGCTGGAAGCATGCACGTTAAGTCAGGGTCGCCAGGGGTAGCACGCACAAGTAAGGGTAGCCTGGGGCAGCACGCACAAGAAAGGGTTGCCAGGGGTAGCACGCACAAGTAAGGGTAGCCTGGGGTAGTATGCACAAGTAAGGGTAGCCTGGGGTAGCATGCACAAGTAAGGGTCGGCAGGGGTAGCACGCACAAGTAAGGGTCGCCAGGGGTAGCACGCACAAGTAAGGGTAGCCTGGGGTAGCACGCACAAGTAAGGGTAGCCAGAGGTAGCACGCACAAGTAAGGGTCGCCAGGGGTAGCACGCACAAGTAAGGGTAGCCTGGGGTAGCATGCACAAGTAAGGGTCGGCAGGGGTAGCACGCACAAGTAAGGGTCGCCAGGGGTAGCACGCACAAGTAAGGGTAGCCTGGGGTAGCACGCACAAGTAAGGGTAGCCAGGGGTAGCACGCACAAGTAAGGGTCGCCAGGGGTAGCACGCACAATAAGGGTAGCCTGGGGTAGCATGCACAAGTAAGGGTCGGCAGGGGTAGCACGCACAAGTAAGGGTCGCCAGGGGTAGCACGCACAAGTAAGGGTAGCCTGGGGTAGCACGCACAAGTAAGGGTAGCCAGGGGTAGCACGCACAAGTAAGGGTCGCCAGGGGTAGCACGCACAATAAGGGTAGCCTGGGGTAGCATGCACAAGTAAGGGTAGCCTGGGGTAGCATGCACAAGTAAGGGTCGGCAGGGGTAGCACGCACAAGTAAGGGTCGCCAGGGGTAGCACGCACAAGTAAGGGTAGCCTGGGGTAGCACGCACAAGTAAGGGTAGCCAGGGGTAGCACGAACAAGTAAGAGGCGGCAGGGGTAGCACGCACAATAAGGGTCGCCAGGGGCAGCACGCACAAGTAAGGGTAGCCTGGGGTAGCATGCACAAGTAAGGGTCGGCAGGGGTAGCACGCACAATAAGGGTCGCCAGGGGCAGCACGCACAAGTAAGGGTAGCCTGGGGTAGCACGCCCGCACACTTCGGACCATTTCACCCTGTCCTTCCTACCTTTGACCTTGGGGATCAACAACACAAAGTAAGCAGCAGCATAGCCAGTATGCCTTGGGCCCTGGTGCCAAGAAGTAAGTGGCTCCCCTAGCAGCTGTTTAAATTATTAAATACCACAATAATAAGAGTTCAGTGAGTCACTCAGGTCTCTGGGCCCCGGTGCCACAGCACCTGTGCACCAATGAAAGCTACGACCCTGAAATTGATGGGATGAATGTTTCTGAATTTACTTTTGAAACTACCACTTTAACAAAAATACTGCTCAAAGCAATGATATAATCCTTTGTACTAACGTGAAACTGTTCTGCGTATTAATAACATACTCTTTATGAAGTTTGAAGATGCTGTAACATATTTTTACACTTTTGCTGCAAGATGTGTTCAAAAATGAGTGTCCCTAAAGTTAAGCGGTGCAGGATACTGTAGTCACCTACTTCCTTTAACTTTAATTTGGCTTTAGATACATGCCTGGCTGTTTATTTAACATCTTTTTGATGTTAGTTGCGAGTGCAGTGCCCCAGCCCAGAGCTGCTGACGAGGGGGCCCCATGGAAAGTCAGGAGGGCCGCATGCGCCCCCCGGGCCGTACTTCGAATCACTTGCCCCAGCGCGTGCTTTGAAAACAGCGCGAGAGCCTCCCCGGAGCACTCAAAAAGCGCGCGCATCCGTTTCTTTTCCTCGAAATTGGCTTTCGTTGAAAACCTCTCTCCCCCCCCCCCGCTCTGTGGACACTCCCCGCCTGCACAGAGTTTACTGGCAGCCCCCCTGCTCGCGGCATCACTTCTGGTAACACCCCCGGCCCCCGCAGCAGTTCGGGAACCCTCGTGGTCGGCGGAAGCTGTGAGAGGGGAGGCCAGCCCTGGTCGGAGCACTGCCTCCTTCCTCCACGCTGTAACCACCCCTGGACCCCTCCCGCCCCTCCACATCCCTTCCTAGAAGAGGCCCCCAGTGCAACTGTCACCAGATAAAGCGCTTCCACCTCGCCATTCTCAAATCTTCTGCGGTTTTCCAGCGAAGTCACGATTGCATGTCCCTTGTAGTGCCGAAACTTTTCTTTTTTTTTAAATTAAAATCAGCAAACATGTGTCAACTTCTATTTTTTTGTATATAGCACTGAAGCGTAAATGCTAAAACCCGACACAATTCGAGCTTAGAAAGGGCTAGAGTAAAAAGAAAAAATCAATTGTGCAGAATAAGAAAATTACAGAACTATAAAACCATTGCGTAAAAATCCAGGTAACATTAGTGAAAGAAAAATTGGCTAGAAAATATGGTATACCACAACGTACAGGAATCCTGTGACGTGGGGAATTAAAACTGTAATGGAAGATAGTGGCTGCATGGCGGGGGTGTCTCCAGTTATTAAGACGTCATGGGTTGTTGGTGGCGTGTAAGGGACTCGCCAGTCGTGGCACATGACTCGTGCTGATCCCAAGGTGGAGATCTGCTACCTGTGAGGAGACGGTGATAGAAACCACTTCGCCATCCTCGTCCCGGTCTATCGGACCAAACCAAAGCGACAAGGCCAACCAATAAGAGAAGAACAATGAACGCCACGTGGCACATCTCTGTACAGAACTTCTAACTCCCTCCAAGTCACCTGTGATGCCAGCGCACTCTCATATGCTTACAACAAGGCCGTGAAAAAACATCTACCACTCAACTGCGAATTTAACCCGAGCTTCCAGACCCAAACCTTCTGCACCGTGGTAAATCCAAGAGTGCTCAAAAACAGATGCAACACACGTACACAGGAAAATGGCCGTTTATGACACTACCCTACTCAAAGCACTCCATTTGACACACAGGGCCTGATTCACAGAACTAACTTAAGACAAAATCCTAAACTTACTTCCATTTTGGTATTCACAGAAGGCACTTACTCATTTTGGTATTCACAGAAGGCACTTACTCATTTCGGTATTCACAGAAGGCACTTACTCATTTTGGTATTCACAGAAGGCACTTACTCATTTCGGTATTCACAGAAGTTAGGAGTCCTAACTTTAGGACTCCTAAATGCCTTCTGTGAATACCGAAAGTCTTAAAATTAGGATTTTTGTCAATTTAGTAGTAGTAAAGTTAGGACTACTAACTTTAGGACTCCTAAATGCCTTCTGTGAATACCGAAAGTCTTAAAATTGGGATTTTTCTCAGTTTAGGAGTAGTAAAGTTAGGACTCCTAACTTTAGGACTCCTAAATGCCTTCTGTGAATACCGAAAGTCTTAAAATTGGGATTTTTCTCAGTTTATGAGTAGTAAAGTTAGGACTCCTAATTTTAGGACTCCTAAACTGAGAAAATCCTAATTTTAAGACTTTCGGTATTCACAGAAGGCATTTAGGAGTCCTTTGTAAATGGACCAATATAGCAAGCCCATCCCGTAATGTACAGGTTGTAAGGTTTGAGGGTTAGGGACTCGGACTGATCTTATATAATGTTTATAATCTGGGAGATGGCAGGGAGGAAAATTATACCCTGGGGGTATTAGACTCTAAATTGAGCAAGGAATACCCACATATAAATGGGGCAATGCACCCATTTAATATAATCATGGGGGATTTAAATACCCACTTATGTCCATTCCTGCTCCCAACTAATTCAGATTGGTCAACGTACCAAAAAAGGCCCTCATTTTGCCCATACATCAGAAGGAAGGGACCTGAGTAAGATTCTGTTTAGCCATGATATGGAACATACAATAGATATGATGGCCATGGAGAGTGATGGCACCCTCCCCCCGACCTTTAAGGGGAGAGGGTGTTCGTCAATTATGGATTACATTTTAGTTTCTAGGCCCCTTAAGCATAGGATCGTAGCAGCTGGGATCGAGTGGAGTCTATTTAGTGATCATAATCCCCTAACAATGGAACTCCAGTACCAGGTCTCACCTAGGACACGTTCAGTGGGGGGTATTGTTGAGAGGGTGACAGATCATGGAAGGCGACTCAAGTGGGCAAAAATAGAGCGTGCCACATTCTATAGAGCCCTGATGGAGCAAGGGAAGCAGCCCATCGAAGAATGTCTAGATCTTGAAACTGATGGGCCACAAATTCTAAATGCATTTGGGCGGATAACTAGCCTGGTCGAAGGGCTTTTGACTACACGCACCTCAAAAAAAACCTTTTACCAACCAAGATGGTTTGATAGGGATTGTTCACGGGCTCTTAGGGAGTTAAAAAGTTGCATTAAACAGAAGCCCCGGGACATAACTAGAGTAATTCAGTGCAGAGCAAAATACAAGGCAGAGGTTAAAAGGAGAAAATTAGCACTACAGGGGGAAGCGTGGGCAGACTTAAGGGAGGCAGCGGAAAGAAGGGACATTACTAAATTTTGGAGCATAATTAATAAACCTTGTTTTCATGATAGTAGCACCCCGATGGTTGGCGCAAACATCTTACCGGAGCAGTGGGTCTCCCATTTCAAGAGCCTGTATAATCACGGAAAGGAGAACGCTGCTCCGGAGGGGGGTGCTGCCTCTCAGGAGCAGTTGGTTGAGTTCACCTTAGCAGAAATAACTGAGGGCATTGAGGGATTAACTAAAAACAAAGCACCCGGCCCAGACGGGTCTCCACCTGACTTGTTTATTAGTAATGTGGAGTTATGGGCCCCGATTATGACTAGGGTGGTGAATGCAGCCATCACGTTTGGTTTGCCCCGTTCTTGGTCAACTGCCATTATTGTCACTATTTTCAAGAAGGGTAACAGGGACAACCCCCAGTGCTATCGGCCCATTTCGCTGATCGATGTCTCTGTTAAAATTTTGGGAAGGGCAATTCTTAACAGATTAACTGAATGGACCGAGGAAAAAAACATCATATCGGACATTCAATATGGTTTCAGATCAGGGAGGTCAACTAGTGATCAATGTTTGAACCTTTATATGTTAGTCGCCAAGTACACTAAAACAAGTAATGAAGCCATTCATCTAGGGTTCATGGACTTGGCGGCTGCTTTTGACCACGTAAATAGGGACAAGCTGTGGTTAATGATGAGTCAGCTTGGTATTGACCAGGGCCTGATCACCATACTTATGGAATTACACAGGGACACCACAGCCAGGGTACGTTATAACATCGAGGGGGCCTTACTGATCCCTTCGTGTGTACTAGTGGGGTGAGACAGGGCTGCATTCTTGCGCCCTTCTTATTCTCACTATATATTAACAATCTAGAGCAGACCCTGATTAACCTAAACGTTGATTGCCCAAAAGTTGGTACACGCCATATCCCAGTTCTGCTCTACGCAGATGATGCGGTTCTGTTAGCCCGCACTCCGAAAAGCTTACAGATTTTAATCAATGGTTTTGTCAAGTTTATGGGAACTTTAGATCTCTCTGTCAATCTTGGCAAATCATTTGTAATGACGGTAGGCAATAAATCTTGGTCAAAGTTTACACACAGAATTGGGAGTCACACATTGGAAAAGGTGCAGACCTTTTGCTATCTGGGCCTACTGTTTGATGAGACGTTAAAATTCACCCCCTTGGTAGAGGAACGATGTGGGAAATTAATATCATCAAACGGTGCAATAACTAGTTACGGGCGGAGGCTAGGGCGATGGTCTCCAGAACAAGCAATTAATCTGTACAGTTCCATTTGTTGTCCCAAAGCCATGTATGGTGCTGAAGTCTGGGGATTTGTAGACATAGAACAACTGCAGCGGGAGGAAAATAAAATTGTACGGTCAGTACTAAAAATCCCCCAGAGTATTCTAGCTGTTATTGCCCATAGAGAGCTGGGGAGGCCGTATATTGAAGATATGGTCAAGTACAGACCTATTGTATCATGGCTTAATATCTGGACAAACCCAGAAGCCGCGATAAGCAGGCAAATATTGAGAGACTGTTTAGGAAGAGAAAGATGCATGAACATACCTTGGCTTAAGTATGTTAAGACCAATTTGGAGAACCTGGGCTATAAAGATTTTTTTGTCAATCCATCAGTAATTAGAGCTCAGGATAAACCCAAGTTAAAAAGATTGTTCCTGGCCCAAAGAAATACAAGTAGAATGATAGAAGAAGGGACCAAGGGAACAGTGAATGCTCATAGTTCCGTTAAGACTACTAAGGGAATGGAACCTTATCTCTACCTCATGCATAATGCACAGGATAGATTTTTAATATCTCCTTTTAGGCTCAATCTTTTATCACATCTATTAGCTGACCCATTAGGTTTTACTGTATCGATTCAGCAGAAGGGTGCCTGCGGCTGCGACAATATGTCTCCGCAGGACACCCTTCATTTTGTATTTTTTTGTTCTTTTTATTCAATGCCGAGGCGGAGGTTTTTAATTGATATCATTAAAAGGGCCAAATTGACTCAAACTAAACCTGCACTACTTTTCTTACAAAGGGCGGCTGATCCACTGACTCTGTGTTGTATATTGAATTTTATTAAAGTCGCACTGAGATTAAGAGCAACTAGAGGACAGGCGTAAACTGTGATTGTTATGAATTTATGTACCTCTCTTGTGAATATGTATTCTCCCTTTTTATCAGAGTTCTTATGGTGTAGATTTAATTGTTTTTTTAAAGAAAGCATTGTGTATATATACCCTTTTATGGTGTTTTTAACATCCGAATAAAGAACTACTGAACTGAACTGAACTGACTGCTAAACTGAGAAAAATCCTAATTTTAAGACTTTCGGTATTCACAGAAGGCATTTAGGAGTCCTAACTTTAGGACTCCTAACTTCTGTGAATACTGAAATGAGTAAGTGCCTTCTGTGAATACCAAAATGAGTAAGTGCCTTCTGTGAATACCAAAATGGTAGTAAGTTTTGGATTTTGTCTTAAGTTAGTTCTGTGAATCAAGCCCACAGATCTTACCTCGCCAACAGAAATTCCACCGCCTACAAGACTGCCATTAGCAAAGAAACTAAAGATGAGAAGCGCTTTTCAAAGGCGTCAAGCACTACGTTGACCACAGCCCCAAAGTATGAAATACGACAATCAGTGGACAAATGCAACAGCATCAATCAGTTCTGCGTCCAAGTAGAGCAATGAACACAGAGCGTACATCAACAACACACAATAGAAACCACTCCTTCAATTCTCACCAGTCTGCCTCGAAATGGGCAGCGTTAAACCTCCTCACATATGCTGAACTCTTCAACATTCTCGACTCAGTGAAGGCCACTTACTAAAAAGATGACGTTCTACCATCGTCCCTTGAGAAGTCCATTCAAGGATATGCCCTCACACCCCTCCTTAACTTTGTTAACTCTTCATTTAGCCAAGGAATCATTGAAGACGCCATCAAAATAGGACAGAAGTCCGATTGGCCGCACTCTGCTCGTCCTACCAGCGTGTTACCCCAAGGCATTGTGGTCCATGAAGTAGCGTCGGCGAATACGCCTGTGCCAAAGTTTTAAGTGAAAGTAAGTGTCGCGTTAGCCATCCTTGGACACGTGTTTCGAGGTAGTTGCCTCTCGTCAGCAGGGAGTAGGTATGTGTGTGGGGTTGCCGCATAGACTGCCAAAAAAGTATTCTCAGGTAAAGTACCACTCATGGCGCGCAGGTGCTGATCCATGGGCTCGTCAGCCCCACCGGCTCAAGGGAGCCTGAATACAAACAAAAGTCCGATTGGCCGCACTCTGCTCGTCCTACCAGCGTGTTACCCCACGGCATTGTGGTCCATGAAGTAGCGTCGGCGAATACGCCTGTGCCAAAGTTTTAAGTGAAAGTAAGTGTCGCGTTAGCCATCCCTGGACACGTGTTTCGAGGTAGTTGCCTCTCGTCAGCAGGGAGTAGGTATGTGTGTGGGGTTGCCGCATAGACTGCCAAAAAAGTATTCTCAGGTAAAGTACCACTCATGGCGCGCAGGTGCTGATCCATCAAAATAGGACAGGTTCTCCTCATACTGAAGAACCAACCCTGCATCCAGACGACCGCACCCACTTCCACCCGATCCCCTATCTGGAATTTATTGCAAACAACATCACAAAGGCAGCATTCACCCAACTACAGGACGAGGCCTTCTTCAGGATTATCAGTGCGGCTTAAGACCACACTGCAGGACAGAGATAGATAGCGACACTTCAAGAAGTCACTGAACCCCCCCTCGTGAACAAAAACCCATCTCCTGATCCGGCTCAACCTCTCTGCAGCCTTCAACACGGTCATCCAACACAGTCCAACAACACCCTGGAAGCACACACGAGTTTCTTGGACACAACCCTGTGATCTCTTATTTCACTGACTGCCACCTGTTCATCCTGATGGAAACCTCAACACCCAGAACCTCAACATCCACAGAATGCCATACGGATCTAACCTGCTCACACCATCTTCAACATCTACATGGGCCGCTCTGGCGCCCTACTCTCCAACAGTATCAAGATCCCTCATTACCCCACCAACACTCATCTCTGCCTTAAAATCTCCTCAGCTCCCGACATCCAGTGACTCAAGAGCTGCTTTGAGCTAGTCTAGAGTGGCCGTCAAACACCTAAAGTTCAACCTGACCAAAACCAAACTAGTCCTGTTACCTAAGAGGATGAAATACTCACAGACTTATTAAGCTTCTTTCCGCTCGATTCCTGCAGCAATATGGCCAAGCGTCCCAAGAAGGTCGGGATAGTGGGTAAATACGGTACCCGTTGCGGCGCCTCACTCATAAAAATGGTGAAGAAAATTGAAATCAGTGAACATGCTAAATACACGTGTTCCTTCTGTGGCAAGACCAAGATGAAGAGAAAAGCTGTGGGAATCAGGCATTCTGGTTCCTGTTTGAAGATCGTTGCCGGGGTGCCTGGACCTACAACACCACATCTGCAGTGACAGTGAGATCTGCCCTCAGAATACTTGTAGGGCCAGTGGAAAGTTGGCCCACCATCTGCTTGTGTTCATTTCTCACTGTGCTGAATACATCTTTGTAGGATTATTAAGCATGTCTATCAGATATTGAGCCCAGAGAGCCCCACCCTCAGCTCGAAGTTCTGTGGCATCCATGCCACAGACCTCTCCTTCAAAGATCGCATCACCAAGGAAACCAAGACTGCATGGTACCAGCTCTCCCTCCTGAAAAAAATGAAACCTCTCCTTCCAGAATCCAACTTTAGATCTACAACACAAGCCCTGGTCGTCTTCCACCTTGACAGTGCCACCACCTTGCTCCAGGCTGGCACCCCTAAAAAGTGTCCTCCATGCTATGCATGTCTTGTCAAGAGTTTTCAAGATGTTTGACGGCGTCACCCAAACACTGATGGAACTGTAGGGGCCCTAATAGTGGCTCCTGACACGAATAATCTTCAAGATCGGCCACATCATCTAAAGGCAGTAAGGAACAGCACCTACATACGTGGTCAGCGAATGATGCATCTCAGGCAGACAACACCAGACCGGGAGCCAGGGCATCAACAGACCGGAGGTGAAGTTCATTCATAGGAAAATGCCAGACAGCTGTTTAATTCTATAGGCAGAGCACGACAGCTGTTTATTTCTAGAGACTGAAAGCGATTGCTGTTCACTTCTAGATGTAGAGTACGACAGCTGTTTACTTCTAGAAGTTGAGTACAACAGCTGTTTACTTCTAGCTGTAGAGTACAACAGTTGTTTACTTCTAGAAGTTGAGTACAACAGCTGTTTACTTCTAGCTGTAGAGTACAACAGTTGTTTACTTCTAGAAGTTGAGTACGACAGCTGTTTACTTCTAGCTGTAGAGTACGACAGTTGTTTACTTCTAGAGGCAGAGTGACAGCTGATCACTTCAAGAGGCAGAGAGTGACAGCTGTTTACTTCTAGAGGCAGTTACAGATGTTTGTTACTTGAGGTAGAGAGTGACAGCTGTTTACTTCTAGAGGCAAAGTGTCAGATGTTTTCTACTTGAGGTAGAGAGCGACAGCTGTTTACTTGCAGAGGCAGAGAGTGACAGCTGTCTCCTACTTGAGGTAGAAAGCAACAGCTGTTTACTTCTAGAGGCGGAGAGCAACAGCTGTTTACTGAGAGGCCGCGACAGCTGTTTACTTCTTGAGGCAGAGAGCAGCAGGTGGTTGCTTCTAGGGGCAGAGAGTGACAGCTGTTTATGTCTAGAGGCAGAGAGCGACAAATGGTTACTTCTAGAGAAAGAGAGTGACAGCTGTTTACTTCTAGAGGCAGAGCGCAACAGGCGGTTTCTTCTAGAGGCAGAGAGTGACAGCTGTTTATTTCTAGAGACAGAGTGACAGATGTTTCCTACTTGAGGTAGAGCGACAGCTGTTTACTTCTAGATGCAGAGTTACAGATGTTTTCTTCTTGAGGTAGAGAGCGACAGCTGTTTACTTCTAGAGGCAGAGTTATAGAGGTTTGCTACTTGAGGTATAGAGCGACAGCTGTTTACTTCTAGGGGCAGAGTTACAGAGGTTTGCTACTTGAGGTTGAGAGCGACAGCTGTTTACTTCCATAGACAGAGTGACAGATGTTTCCTACTTGAGGTAGAGAGCAACAGCTGTTTACTTCTAGATGCAGAGTGACAGCTGTTTATGTCTAGAGGCAGAGAGCGACAAATGGTTACTTCTAGAGAAAGAGAGTGACAGCTGTTTACTTCTAGAGGCAGAGCGCGACAGGCGGTTTCTTCTAGAGGCAGAGCGTGACAGCTGTTTACTTCTAGAGACAGAGTGACAGTTGTTTGCTACTTGAGGTAGAGAGCAACAGCTGTTTACTTCTAGAGGCAAAGTGACAGTTTTCCACTTGAGGTAGAGAGTTACAGCTGTTTACTTCTATAGACAGAGTGACAGATGTTTGCTACTTGAGGTAGAGAGCGACAGCTGTTTACTTCTATAGACAGAGTGACGGATGTTTGCTTCTTGAGGTAGAGAGCGACAGCTGTTTACTTCTAGAGGCAGAGTTACAGATGTTTACTACATGAGGTAGAAAGCGACTGCTGTTTACTTCTAGAGGAAGTTACAGATGTTTGCTACTTGAGATATAGAGCCACAGCTGTTTCCTTCTAGAGGCAGAGTTACAGAGGTTTGCTACTTGAGGTAGAGAGTGACAGCTGTTTACTTCTAGAGGCATAGTGACGGGTGTTTGCTACTTGAGGTATAGAGCCACAGCTGTTTACTTCTAGAGGCAGAGTTACAGAGGTTTGCTACTTGAGGTAGAGAGTGATAGCTGTTTACTTCTAAGGCATAGTGACGGATGTTTGCTACTTGAGGTATAGAGCGACAGCTGTTTACTTCCAGAGGCATAGTGACGGATGTTTGCTACTTGAGGTATAGAGCCACAGCTGTTTACTTCTAGAGGCAGAGTTACAGAGGTTTGCTACTTGAGGTAGAGAGCGACAGCTGTTTACTTCTATAGACAGAGTGACAGATGTTTCCTACTTGAGGTAGAGAGCGACAGCTGTTTACTTCTAGAGGCAGAGTTACAGAGGTTTGCTACTTGAGGTAGAGAGCGACAGCTGTTTACTTCTATAGACAGAGTGACAGAGGTTTGCTTCTTGAGGTAGAGAGCGACAGCTGTTTACTTCTAGAGGCAGAGTTACAGAGGTTTGCTACTTGAGGTAGAGAGTGACAGCTGTTTACTTCTAGAGGAAGTTACAGATGTTTGCTACTTGAGGTAGAGAGTGACAGCTGTTTACTTCTAGAGGCATAGTGACGGATGTTTGCTACTTGAGGTATAGAGGGACAGCTGTTTACTTCTAGAGGCAAAGTTACAGATGTTTGCAACTTGAGGTATAGAGCGACAGCTGTTTACTTCTAGAGGCAGAGTGACGGATGTTTGCTACTTGAGGTAGAAAGCGACCGCTGTTTACTTCTAGAGGCAGAGTTACAGATGTTTGCTACTTGAGGTAGAGAGTGACAGCTGTTTACTTTTAGAGGCATAGTGACGGATGTTTGCTACTTGAGGTATAGAGCGACAGCTGTTTACTTCTAGAGGCAGAGTGACGGATGTTTGCTACTTGAGGTAGAAAGCGACCGCTGTTTACTTCTAGAGGCAGAGTTACAGATGTTTGCTACTTGAGGTAGAGAGTGACAGCTGTTTACTTCTAGAGGCATAGTGACGGATGTTTGCTACTTGAGGTAGAGAGCGACAGCTGTTTACTTCTATAGACAGAGTGACAGATGTTTCCTACTTGAGGTAGAGAGCGACAGCTGTTTACTTCTAGAGGCAGAGTTACAGAGGTTTGCTACTTGAGGTAGAGAGCGACAGCTGTTTACTTCTATAGACAGAGTGACAGAGGTTTGCTTCTTGAGGTAGAGAGCGACAGCTGTTTACTTCTAGAGGCAGAGTTACAGAGGTTTGCTACTTGAGGTAGAGAGTGACAGCTGTTTACTTCTAGAGGAAGTTACAGATGTTTGCTACTTGAGGTAGAGAGTGACAGCTGTTTACTTCTAGAGGCATAGTGACGGATGTTTGCTACTTGAGGTATAGAGGGACAGCTGTTTACTTCTAGAGGCAAAGTTACAGATGTTTGCAACTTGAGGTATAGAGCGACAGCTGTTTACTTCTAGAGGCAGAGTGACGGATGTTTGCTACTTGAGGTAGAAAGCGACCGCTGTTTACTTCTAGAGGCAGAGTTACAGATGTTTGCTACTTGAGGTAGAGAGTGACAGCTGTTTACTTCTAGAGGCATAGTGACGGATGTTTGCTACTTGAGGTATAGAGCGACAGCTGTTTACTTCTAGAGGCAGAGTGACGGATGTTTGCTACTTGAGGTAGAAAGCGACCGCTGTTTACTTCTAGAGGCAGAGTTACAGATGTTTGCTACTTGAGGTAGAGAGTGACAGCTGTTTACTTCTAGAGGCAGAGTTACAGAGGTTTGCTACTTGAGGTAGAGAGCGACAGCTGTTTACTTCTATAGACAGAGTGACAGATGTTTCCTACTTGAGGTAGAGAGCGACAGCTGTTTACTTCTAGAGGCAGAGTTACAGAGGTTTGCTACTTGAGGTAGACAGCGACAGCTGTTTACTTCTATAGACAGAGTGACAGAGGTTTGCTTCTTGAGGTAGAGAGCGACAGCTGTTTACTTCTAGAGGCAGAGTTACAGAGGTTTGCTACTTGAGGTAGAGAGTGACAGCTGTTTACTTCTAGAGGAAGTTACAGATGTTTGCTACTTGAGGTAGAGAGTGACAGCTGTTTACTTCTAGAGGCATAGTGACGGATGTTTGCTACTTGAGGTATAGAGGGACAGCTGTTTACTTCTAGAGGCAAAGTTACAGATGTTTGCAACTTGAGGTATAGAGCTACAGCTGTTTACTTCTAGAGGCAGAGTGACGGATGTTTGCTACTTGAGGTAGAAAGCGACCGCTGTTTACTTCTAGAGGCAGAGTTACAGATGTTTGCTACTTGAGGTAGAGAGTGACAGCTGTTTACTTCTAAGGCATAGTGACGGATGTTTGCTACTTGAGGTATAGAGCGATAGCTGTTTACTTCTAGAGGCATAGTGACGGATGTTTGCTACTTGAGGTAGAAAGCGACCGCTGTTTACTTCTAGAGGCAGAGTTACAGAGGTTTGCTACTTAAGGTAGAGAGCGACAGCTGTTTACTTCTAAGGCATAGTGACGGATGTTTGCTACTTGAGGTAGAGAGCGACAGCTGTTTACTTCTAAGGCATAGTGACGGATGTTTGCTTCTTGAGGTAGAGAGCGACAGCTGTTTACTTCTAGAGGCATAGTGACGGATGTTTGCTACTTGAGGTAGAAAGCGACCGCTGTTTACTTCTAGAGGAAGTTACAGATGTTTGCTACTTGAGGTAGAGAGCGACAGCTGTTTACTTGTAGAGGCATAGTGACGGATGTTTGCTACTTGAGGTATAGAGCGACAGCTGTTTACTTCTAGAGGAAGTTACAGATGTTTGCTACTTGAGGTAGAGAGCGACAGCTGTTTACTTCTAGAGGAAGTTACAGATGTTTGCTACTTGAGGCAGAGAGTGACAGCTGTTTACTTGTAGAGGCAGAGAGCGAGAGCTGTCTCCTACTCAAGGTAGAAAGTGACAGCTGTTGAGTTCGAGAGGCAGAGAGTGACAGCTGTTTACTTCGAGAGGCAGAGAGTGACAACTGTTTACTTCTAGAGGAAGTTACAGATGTTTGCTACTTGAGACAGAGAGTGACAGCTGTTTACTTGTAGAGGCAGAGAGCGAGAGCTGTCTCCTACTCAAGGTAGAAAGTGACAGCTGTTGAGTTCGAGAGGCAGAGAGTGACAGCTGTTGAGTTCGAGAGGCAGAGAGTGACAGCTGTTTACTTCGAGAGACAGAGAGTGACGTCTGTTTACTTCGAGAGGCAGACAGTGACAGGTTTGTACTTAAAGAGCTAGAGAGAGGCAGCTGTGTCCTGCTAGGGATAGTGGGCGGGTAGTGTTTACTGCTGCTGAGACAGTGGGAGATGTTTGCTGTGGAATGGACGCTGTTTACTGCTAAAGGAAGCGAGTGGAACAGATTGCTGCTTGGTAAGAGCGAGAGACCTGTTTACTACTAGCAGCAGACTTGGAGCAGTTTACTGCTCACTGCAGCTTTCCTCTGTTAGATGGAGTGTGTGGGGGAGTTTTCTGAGAGGCAGAGAAGCAAGGTGGGTTTACCTGAAGGGGGAGGCTGAAAGATTTTCACTTTTTGGGGACTGCCATCAGAGAGGTGGGTGGAAGCCCTCTCTGGCCAGAAGCAGTCAGTCCCTGTGACAAAGAATGAGGCTCGCATGCCATTCCATGGCTGGGCTCCTGGCCCTGACGCTGCCCGCCTGCTGAGTGAGATCACTCGAATCTCAGAGTGAAACTGCGGCCTCATGAGTCACAGGAGGGGGGGCGGTAATCCTTACGGTAATAACAAAGCCATGAGGTCATGGTATGTCCAGCCGAGGATGCCAAACCCTCATCCCACAGGCTGCAGGCAGAATAACAGGACCAGATGACTGACTGCAGGGCTGGGCCTGCAAGAAGTGAAGCGGTCTGTGCCCGGGTGCCCATCACTGCAGAAGGGTGACTCAGCAGAATCCCAGGGCTGTTTGTGAAGCTCTCCTGGGCCCATGACATGTGCAAACCCTCAGCCCACAGGCTGCAGGCAGAATAACAGGACCAGATGACTGCAGGGCTGGACCCTGCAAGAAGTGAAGCGGTCTGTGCCCGGGTGCCCATCACTGCAGAAGGGTGACTCAGCAGAATCCCAGGGCTGTTTGTGAAGCTCTCCTGGGCACATGACATGTGCAAACCCTCAGCCCAAAGGCTGCAGGCAGAATAATAGGACCAGATGACTGCAGGGCTGGAGCCTGCAAGAAGTGAAGCGGTCTGTGCCCGGGTGCCCATCACTGCAGAAGGGTGACTCAGCAGAATCCCAGGGCTGTTTGTGAAGCTCTCCTGGGCCCATGACATGTGCAAACCCTCAGCCCACAGGCTGCAGGCAGAATAACAGGACCTGATGACTGCAGGGCTGGACCCTGCAAGAAGTGAAGCGGTCTGTGCCCGAGTGCCCATCACTGCAGAAGGGTGACACAGCAGAGCCACAGAACTGTTTGTGAAGCCATCCTGGTCCCATGCCTTGCCCAGCTTACGATGCCAAACCCCCAGACTGTCGACAGAATAACACGACCAGATGACTTCAGGGCTGCGCCCTGCAAGAAGCGGTCTGCGACAGGGTGCCTGCCATCTTGGACCCATGGCATGTCCAAACACTCAGCCCACAGGCTGCAGGCAGAATAATACGACCAGAGGACTACAGGGCTGCGCTCTGCAAGAAGCAGTCTGTCACCAGGTGTCCATCACTGCAGAAGGGTGACTCAGCAGAAACCCAGGACTGTTTGTGAAGCCCTCCTGGACCCATGACATGTCCAGTCAGCCCACATGCTGCTGGCACAATAACATGACCAGATGACTACAGGGCTGCGCCCTGCAAGAAGCGGTCTGTCACCGGGTGCCCATCTCTGCAGAAGGGTGACTCAGCAGAAACCCAGGACTGTTTGTGCAGTCCTCCTGGTCCCATGCCATGTCCAGCTGAGGATGCCAAACCCTCAACCCAAAGGCTTCTGGCAGAATAACACGACCAGATGACTAAGGTCCTGGGCTCTGCTAGAAACAGTCTGTGACCTGGTGACCACCACTGTGAAAGGGTAGCTCAGCAGAATCCCAAGAGTGATAGTGAAGCCCTCCTGGTCCCATGCCTTGTCCAGCTGACAAATGCAAAAACAACAGTTGAGGGACAGAATGCAGAATAATGTCATACATTCACCCCAGTACAGAGATCTGGGTCTAAATCCACCGTTTTTTTGCTCACCATGCCATTCCAGTTTGAACCCAGCCATATGCAAATCAGTTTTGACCCTGTGCTTCACGGGAACAGTCCAGCCCGAACTGCCAAGCCAGGTCCTCCCTGGACTGGAAACAAGCATCCTAGGACCGGTTTCGGGGTTTCACCCCTCTTCTGCCAGGAAAGCTTGATTTCAGTGGCATGGAGAGCACGGGACCCACGTCTGGGCATACCCGTCCCACTCGGGGTGACAAATGCAAAAACAACAGTTGATGGACAGAATGCAGAACAATGTCATACATTCACCCCAGTACAGAGATCTGGGCCTAAATCCATCGTTTTTTTGCTCACCATGCCATTCCAGTTTGAACCCAGCCATATGCAAATCAGTCTTGACCCTGTGCCTCATGGGAACAGTTCAGCCCGAACTTCCAAGCCAGGTCCTCCCTGGACTGGAAACAAGCATCCTAGGACCGGTTTTGGGGTTTCACCCCTCTTCAGCCAGGGTAGCTTGATTCCAGTGGCATGGAGAGCAAAGGACCCACGTCTGGGCATACCCGTCCCACTCGGGTGACAATTGCAAAAACAACAGTTGATGGACAGAATACAGAACAATGTCATACATTCACCCCAGTACAGAGATCTGGGCCTAAATCCATCGTTTTTTTGCTCACCATGCCGTTCCAGTTTGAACCCAGCCATATGCAAATCAGTCTTGGCCCTGTGCCTCATGGGAACAGTCCAGCCCAACTGCCAAGCCAGGTCCTCCCTGGACTGGAAACAAGTATCCTAGGACCGGTCTTGGGGTTTCACCCCTCTTCAACCAGGATAGCTTGATTCCAGTGGCATGGAGAGCACGGGACCCACTTCTGGGCATACCCGTCCAACTCGGGTGACAAATGCAAAAACAACAGTTGATGGACAGAATACAGAACAATGTCATACATTCACCCCAGTACAGAGATCTGGGCCTAAAGCTTTTGCTCACCATGCCATTCCAGTTTGAACCCAGACATATGCAAATCAGTCTTGACCCTGTGCCCATGGGAACAGTCCAGCCCGAACTGCCAAGCCAGGTCCTCCCTGGACTGGAAACAAGCATCCTAGGACCGGTTTCGAGGTTTCTCCCCTCTTCAGCCAGGATAGCTTGATTCCAGTGCCATGGAGAGCACGGGACCCACGTCTGCCAAACCCTCAGCCTACATGCTGCAGACAGAATAACAGGACCAGATGACTACAGGCCTGGGCCCTGCAAGAAGTGGAGCGGTCTGTGACAGGGTGCCCATCGCTGCGAAGGGTGACTCAGCAGAACCTCAGGACTTTTTGTGAAGCTCTCCTGGGCCCATGGTATACCCAGCAGAGGATGCCAAACACTCAGTCCACTTGCCTCAGGCAGAATAAGAGGACTAGATGACTTCAGGGCTGGGTTCTGCAAGAAGTGGTGTGTGACAGGATGCCCATTACTATGGAAGAGTGACTCAGCAGAGCCTTTCGAGTGATTTTAACACACACAAAAACAGATAGAAAAGCTTTATTTTTCTCTGTGTATGTATTTTTGAAAACGCAAAAAAGTATTTTATTAGTCGCGCTCCATGCTGTCAGTCGTGACTGCAAGGGTCACATCTGTGTAGACTAAAAGCACTGGGAGTTAAAACTGAGATGTGGTCTCTTTAAAACAATGCAGATGTGCGCGCATGTGTATTACAATGCTAATGTCCAGGTGTGAGAGCACATTCATTGCCTAAATAGATGAGTACATTTACCAACTGCTATCTATTTTTCACAGAGCTCACAAGAAATATAGATAAATGCGCAAAATGCAGGCATAATTGTGAAAAACCAAACTGGTAGTGCTAGTTACGTTATCTTAGGAAGTGCTATATAAGTGTTGAAAGTCCCTGGCACAAAAGCCACATGACAGTGTGCCCCTCATTTTTGCTGTTTGTGCAGACCCATTACGCCTCCTGGTGCAAGGGACCTGCAGCGTCATGCGACTCACGGTGCAAGAGAGCTGGGTCACACTTCTTTCGTTGCAAGAGAACTGTGTCATGCATTTCTTGACTAAGATACCTGTGCCATGCAACTCTTGGTACAAGAGACCTGTGTCACGCATCTCCTCGTACAAGACACCTGTGCCCTACATCTCTTGGGGCAAGAGACCTGTGTCACGGATCTCTTGTTGCAAAAGACCAGTGTCGCGCATCTCTTGGTGCAAGAGACCTGTGTCACACATCTCTTGGTGCAAGAGACCTGTGTCAAGCATCTCTTGGTACAAGAGACCTTTGTCACGCATCTCCTAGTACAAGACACCTGTATCTCACATCTCCTGGTGCAAGAGACCTGTGTCATGCATCTCTTGTTGCAAAAGACCAGTGTCGTGCATCTCTTGGTGCAAGAGACCTGTTTCATGCATCTCTTGGTGCAAGAGACCTGTGTCACACATCTCCTAGTACAAGACGACTGTGCCATGCATCTCTTGGTGCAAGAGACCTGTGTTACGCATCTCTTGTTGCAAAAGACCAGTGTCACACATCTCTTGGTGCAAGAGACCCGTGTCACGCATATCCTGGTGCAAGGGACCTGTGTCCTGCATCTCCTGGTGCAAGAGACCTGTGTCACGCATCTCTCGGTGCAAAAGACCAGTGTCGTGCATCTCTTGGTGCAAGAGACCTGTGACATGCATCTCTTGGTGCAAGAGACCTGTGTCACGCATCTCCTAGTACAAGACACCAGTGTCATGCATCTCTTGGCACAAGAGACTCGTGTCACGCATATCCTGGTGCAAGGGACCTGTGTCCTGCATCTACTGATGCAAGAGACCTGTGTCACGCATCTCTCGGTGCAAAGACCTGTGTCACGCATCTCCTAGTACAAGACACCTGTGTCTCACATCTCCTGGTGCAAGAGACCTGTGTCACGCATCTCTTGTTGCAAAAGACCAGTGTCGTGCATCTCTTAGTGCAAGAGACCTGTGTCACGCATATCTTGGTGCAAGAGACCTGTGTCACACATCTCCTAGTACAAGATGACTGTGCCATGCATCTCTTGGTGCAAGAGACGTGTGTCACGCATCTCTTGTTGCAAAAGACCAGTGTTGCGCATCTCTTGGTGCAAGAGACCTGTGTCACGCATCTCCTAGTACAAGACACCTGTGTCTCACACATCTCCTGGTGCAAGCGACCTGTGTCACGCATCTCTTGTTGCAAAAGACCAGTGTCGTGCAGCTCTTGGTGCAAGAGACCTGTGTCACGCATCTCTTGTTGCAAAAGACCAGTGTCGTGCAGCTCTTGGTGCAAGAGACCTGTGTCACGCATATCTTGGTGCAAGAGACCTGTGTCACACATCTCCTGGTACAAGACGACTGTGCCATGCATCTCTTGGTGCAAGAGACTTGTGTCACGCATCTCTTGTTGCAAAAGACCAGTGTCGTGCAGCTCTTGGTGCAAGAGACCTGTGTCACGCATCTCTTGTTGCAAAAGACCAGTGTCGTGCAGCTCTTGGTGCAAGAGACCTGTGTCACGCATATCTTGGTGCAAGAGACCTGTGTCACACATCTCCTAGTACAAGACGACTGTGCCATGCATCTCTTGGTGCAAGAGACTTGTGTCACGCATCTCTTGTTGCAAAAGACCAGTGTTGCGCATCTCTTGGTGCAAGAGACCTGTGTCACGCATCTCCTAGTACAAGACACCTGTGCCATGCATCACTTGGTGCAAGAGACCTGTGTCACGCATCTCTTGTTGCAAAAGACCAGTGTCACGCATCTTTTGGTGCAAGAGACCCGTGTCATGCATATCCTGGTGCAAGGGACCTGTGTCACGCATCTCTCGGTGCAAGAGACCTGTGTCATGCATCTCCTAGTACAAGACACCTGTGCCATGCATCTCTTGGTGCAAGAGACCTGTGTCACGCATCTCTTGGTGCAAGAGACCTCCTGTGTCACGCATCTCTGGGTGCAAGAGACCTGTGTCACACATCTTTTAGTGCAAGAGCCCTGTGTCACGCATCTCAGTGCAAGAGACTTTTGTCACATGCATCTCTTGGTGCAAAAGACCCGTGTCACTCATCTCCTGGTGCAAGAGACCTGTGTCACGCATCTCTTGGTGCAAGAAACCTGAGTCACGTGCCTCTGTGTGCAAGAGACATGTGTCACATATCTCTTGGTGCAAGAGGCCTGTGTCACATGCCTCTTGGTGCAAGAGACCTGTGTCACGCATCTCTTGGTGCAATAGACCTGTGCAACACATCTCTTGGTGCAAGAGAGCTGTGTCACGCACCTCTTGGTGCAAGAGACCTGTGTCATGCATCTCTTGGTGTAAGAGACCTGTGTCATGCATCTCTGGGTGACAGAGACCTGTGTCACACATTTATTGGTGCAAGAGACCTGTGTCACGCATCTCTTGGTGCAAGAGAGCTGTGTCACGCGCATCTTGGTGCAAGAGACCTATGTCACACATCTCTTGGTGCAAGATACCTGTGTCACGCATTTCTTGGTGATAGAGATCTGTGTGATGCATCTCTTGTTGCAAAAGGCCAGTGTCGCCAATTTCTTGGTGCAAGGGAGCTGTGCCACACGCCTCTTGGTGCAAGAGACCTATGTCACACATCTCTTGGTGCAAGAGACCTGTGTCACGCATCTCTTGGTGAAAGAGACCTGTGTCATGGATCTCATGGTGCAAGAGACCTGTGTCACACATCTCATGGTGCAAGAGACCTGTGTCATGCATCTCTTGGTGAAAGAGACCTGTATCATGGATCTCATGGTGCAAGAGACCTGTGTCACGCATCTCTTGGTGCAAGAGACCTGTGTCACTCATCTCTTCTTGCAAAACATCAGTGTCGCGCATCTCTTGGTGTAAGAGAGCTGTCTCACGCACCTCTTGGTGCAAGAAACCTGTGTCACATCATACATCTCTTGGTGCAAGAGACCTGTGTCATGCATCTCTTGGTGCAAGAGACCTGTGTCACGTGCCTCTTGGCGCAAGAGACCTGTGTCACATATCTCTGGATGGAAGATACCTGTGTCACACATCTTTTAGTGCAACAGACCTGTGTCAAGCATCTCAGTGCAAGAGACTTGTGTCACACGCATCTTGGTGCAAGAATCCCGTGTCACTCATCTCCTGGTGCAAGAGACCTGTGTCACGCGCCTCTTGCCTCAATGCTCTATTTGTTTATGGTGCTGCTTGTGCTACTATCGTTTAGGGTCGAGGGTTCACCCAAAGTGACCCTCCTTTAGCCTGGGCAGGTACTGTTCCCGTGCCCAGGCTCTGCCACCGCTAATGTGTGTTGCAGCCAGTGCTAATAGTGGGATAGGCTATAAATGCTCTCCTTGTGCTAAGAAGCACCGCTACACACATTGGAATTGATTCCAGCAAAAAACGATTTTTCTTCACTCGTTCGGATACATCTACAAGTTCCTTTACATTAATGGGGAAAGGGTTTCCCAATATCACGAACGAGTGAACTTCGCCAGATTAACTCTATTACTACAGGTCGCTGAGGTTGCGGACACAATACCCCCCCCCCCCCACCCCATGAACTAATAGTGGGGTTACTGCCCCCTTCCCTGGACCTCACCGAGGGATTGCCTACTGGCTTTCCAGGTACTCTATGTGCGAGGTCATAGCGCGGCCCCATCTTTTCTTCTGAGCCGGTGATGGTCGTGACTGCTGGGATGTAAGTGAGGCGACGTCCTCACGTTTGAGTATCCCCTTGCATGTGTGGAACCCCTAGAACGCTTTCCAGGGGTAGGGGTAGCCGGGGATAGATGTCTGGCTGAGCTGCCCCTTGGCTCCCCCTCTCTCTACGCTCTCTGGCTCTCAGTACCAGCCCCCCAGTACCAGAGAGGTGTGGCCTAAGAGAGCGAGCACCACTTGGTGACAAAGGCGTTGAACTGGTGGCTTGGGCAAGTGACGTACACCTCAGAGAAAAGGCTGGACTGACTCCTCACTGCCCTAACATGAGCTTTGGCGAAAGGCTCTTCTCACTGCCCTAACATGAGCTTTCATCAGAGACTCTCATCACTGCCCTAACACGAGCTTTGGCTAGAGGCTCTCCTCACTGCCCTAACATGAGCTTTGACCAGAGGTTCTCGTCACTGCCCTAACACGAGCTTTGACCAGAGGCTCTCCTCACTGCCCTAACACGAGCTTTGGTCAGAGGCTCTCCTCACTGCCCTGAGACAAACTTTAGCCAGAGGGTTTTCTCACTGCCCTAACACGAGCTTTGTCCAGAAGCTGTTCTCACTGCCCTGAGACAAGCTTTGGCCAGCGTCTCTTCTCACTGCCCTAACACGAGCTTTGTTCAGAGGTTCTCATCACTGTCCTAACAAAAGCTTTGTCCAGAGGCTCTCCTCAGTGCCCTAACACGAGTTTTGGCTAGCGGCTCTTCTCACTGCCCAGAGACAAGCTTTTGCTAGAGGCTTTCCAAACTGTCCTACCACTAGTTTGCCTAGAGGCACTCCTCGCTGCCCTAACACAAGCTTTGGCCAAGATCTCCTCACTGCCCTACCACAAGCTTTGGCTAGAGGCTCTCCTCACTGCCCTGAGACAAGCTTTGGTCAGAGGCTCTCCTCACTGCCCTAAAACAAGCTTTGACCAGAGGCTCTCCTCACTGCCCTAAAACAAGCTTCCATCAGAGGCTCTCATAACTGCCCTAACACGAGCTTGTCCAGAGGCTCTCATCACTGTCCTAACACAAGCTTTGACCAGAGGCTCTCCTCACTGTCCTAACACGAGCTGTGGCTAAAGGCTCTACTCGAATTTTAGTGTTAGTTATCCCCAATTTTTCATTCCATTTTTTTTGACATAGCAAAATATCGTCAGGAAGTGAAGCCAAAATTAAGTTATAATATGTGCCGATCTTTTTTTTGATGAAAAGACTGTCTATGAGAGGAATCCTAGTCAGCCGTGATCGAACTTGAGGACGAAGAGTATTGAAAAAGCTATGTATTTGCACATATTTAAAATAATCATTACGGGTTAAGTTGTATTTGCTCTCTAACAATGAGAAGGGGATTAACTGACCGTCCTCCCAAAGATCACCTATACAATTAATACCTAAGTTACGCCATCGGGTCATTACTGTATCCTGAAAAGTTGCTGGAAAGATATTAGATGATTTGAATGGGGTATACACCAAGATTTTGTCAATACCCATCTGCCTTTTAATTAGCCGCCAAGTACCGAAAGCAGCACTCAAAACCTTAAACTTTGTTTTTTTAAAATAACTAGGTTCTATAATTCTCAAAAAACTTCCATGACAATCTGTACCCATTGCAAATTCATAGATAGATGGTGTATAGCTAGCTAGAATACGTAATCTAGGCCCAATTATCAAAGGTGAAATAAACTGTAACACTGCAGCCAGATAATAAAAAAGAAAATGTGGGATTCCCCAGCCTCCTCTTAATTTGGGAAGAATCATTTTTTTGTATGACCTACGGTGACCTCTATACCCCCAAAGAAATCTTGCCGACATCCTTTCCAGCTGTTGAAAAAACGTCAAGGGGAACACTAATGGGATTGTTCTGAACATATATAAGAATTTGGGTAAAATCATCATTTTTAGAACGCTACATCTGCCAAATAAAGATAAATGGAAATGATCAATACGTTCTAAAGATGACTGCACTTTTTTAAGCATAGGTGTAAAATTAAGTTCTGGAATAGCGGCAACTGGGGATGTAATTTTTATACCCAAATAGGTAGCTGCTGAGACTATATTTAGCTGTTCTGGGGGATTCGAACCTACAAACAAAATTTGTGTTTTTTGTATATTTAATCTATAGCCAGAGAAATTACCAAATTGCGATGCAAGGTCTTGTATTATTGGTATTGCCCCCTTAATATCTGTTGTCAATACAACTATGTCATCTGCATAGGCGAGAGCTCTGTATATTGTAGCAGACACTTGAACTGGTTTTATGTCCTCTGTATTATTAAGTCTGTTTAAAAAGATATCAATATATAGGGCACAGACAAGAGGTGAAACGGGGCAACCCTGCCGAGTCCCGCGATTTATACTAAAGGGCAGAGATTTCTTCCCACTAATACTAATACAAGAGAAAGGGGCAACATAGAGTGCTTTTAGGGCTGTAACCATTTTAGGGCCAAAGCCTTTTCGGATGAGAAGATCCCAGAGATATGGCCACGCCACCCTGTCGAATGCCTTTTCGGCATCCAACAGGGTGATACCCAAATCTATGCTTGAGCCGTGGGCCCAGTCCATCAAAGCAATCACTCGTCTGACATGATCAGTGGTGTCTCTGTTAGGAATAAACCCATGCTGGAAGTGCGAGACTATTGTAGAGATAACCCCAGAAAGACGTGTTGCTAATATTTTAGAATAAATTTTACTATCGGCATTTAAAAGAGATATAGGTCTATAAGAAGATGGTTGTAAGGGTGGTTTCTCCTTTTTAAGGAAGGCCATGATGATTGATTCACTCCAAGAAGGGGGTGTAAACCCTTTCTGTGCTTCCGAACATGTTGAGATTAATGCCTGCTTTAACACATGTCTAAAAATTTTATAGAATTCGAGAGGAATTCTGTCTGGTCCCATGGCCTTACCTGCAGGTAGAGAAAGAATGGCTGCTTCTATCTCCTCCCAAGTTATATCTTTGTCTAATAAAGCTATCTGCATTGGTGACAACCTGGAAAAATCATTATTGGCAAGAAAGTTTGAAAATGAATCCGGTAAATACGCGATCACCTCCTCCGTATACAAATTTTTATAAAACAGACGAAACACCTCCAATATTTTGTCTGGCTGCTCGTGCACCTGGCCAGATTCATCCTGTATTTTATTTATAGTATTTAAACTTGCTTTTTGCCGTATTTTCTTTGCCAAAATATGTCCAGACCGCTCGCCCAGCTCATATACCTGTGTATTGAAAGCAGCAAGTTGTTCTGCGAGTTTTGAAGCAAAATTTTCATATAACCGAGACTTAGATATAGCTAAAGTGGCTTTAATCTTCTCGGTATCTAGGGAATTCTTAATGGCATCAACTAGTGCTACCTCACAGTCCTGTATTGCATTATAATAAGTAGTTAACTTACGCTGATATTATCTTTGCTTGTTAATTGAATAAGATAGAGTTTCTCCTCTCACCCCAGATTTAAAGGCATCCCACTGAGAAAAATCCTAACTTTAGGTCTTTCGGTATTCACAGAAGGCATTTAGGAGTCCTAAAGTTAGGACTCCTAACTTCTGTGAATACCGAAATGAGTAAGTGCCTTCTGTGAATACCAAAATGAGTAAGTGCCTTCTGTGAATACCAAAATGGTAAATGCACAAATCACGAAGACTCCAGAAACAATTCCAAATATAGATCAGTATCCTCTACCACACGAAATCAAAGGAGAACAGAAACAATTAAATCCATTGGCGCCAATTTTCTCTGTAAAGCATACAAAAGATTATCAGCTTATGACCAACTCAGAAAAATAAATGCAATCCTTCGCCGGCACTCATACGGAAAAGGGGAACAAAATGACTCCTGTACCATAGAAATAACAGACTTATTCCCCAGTGATAAAGACTCTTTAAACCGTGGGAGAATAGTAAATTTACTGCACAAGATCCGTTTACTTCATTCACTCACAACTTCAGAAATCAAATTAGCAGCCTTTAAAAATAAACTACAACTGATTGTGGCAACTGTTGAGCTTTGTTCAAATGTAATCCCATCTATTACCCTAAAAGAGAGGGATATCCTTTACAAAAATGGATTTGACGTAGTTGAAGTTAAAGAAAAAGTAATACAGCACAATAATCCAAAGGAGAAGTGTGAGAGCAAGTACCCTATTATAATCAACCATATCTGGGTCCCGAAACTCAAATAAACGTATCTGAACTAACTCTAACAATTTTGATCGAAAATTGAGAGAGACGAATTTGGAATTATAATCTTAAAAAAAAAAGAGTCAGAATCAAACAAAAATTCCTGGTCTTGGATTCCCGGCAATTTGAATAGTAAAAAACAGGGTAAAGTAAATAAACTCCCTTTTTAGCAGAAGCTTGAAAATTGTTTCTTAGAATATCTCTCGGAAAACCCCAGAAACGTTAGCCCTTATCCAGGAAAACTCCCCAGCAATAGTAATTTTGCAAGAAACATGGGCCTTAGATACCTTTTCTCAAAAAGATTACTTTGTGTATGATATCCCAGCAGAGGCCGTAAGAAGGGATCACGCAAAAGGAGGCCTTGCAATTCTCTTAAAGGAAGAAATTCATTGGGCTCTGGAAGTAATTGATACTTTTCTCTTGAATGTCCAATGTATTAAAAATCAAGCACCGGAAAGAAAGCTTGGATATCGTTCAAGATATGTTAATCTTTATTGTATACATTCTTTCAAAAACCCCCTTTGATTTTTTATTAGAAAATTCATTTGAGTAAATAGAATTAACTATAGAATCTAAAAGGTACCCTCTGGTAATAATAGCTTGGGATTTTAATGGGAACATTTCAAATGCCCTATTGGTCGACGGGGAGATCCATGCACAAAAGGCAGCTCTCTCTATTCCAATCCCCTTTGTCCAACAAAGATAAAAGCTGACAAACAAGGGAAATTACTTCTTTCTTATGTGCCCGCAATGAACTGAGTCATCTTAAATGAAAGAGTAGAAGGTGATATTCCGGCCGCATATACGCGAATAGGTGCCTGCAGTTCTTCCATTCTAGACTGGGCAATCTGTAGTATGGACCTTTTCGGGAAAGTGCAATCTCTGAATATATAATGTACACCAAAAAAGTGACCATGCAATTTTGTCTTTGAGAATAGAAGTTTTAATGCAATCTACAGTCACATGGTCTTTATGCTCTATGAATGGCCCGGCTGAAGTAGGAAAAAAAAACAGGCAAATAAATTGGAATTCTAAAGCAATCCATAAAATGAACACCACAATTTTCTCTTCACATTTAGATCTTTTTAATGAAGGAGCAGATCTCATAAAAAGTTATGAAGATACAGTTTCCTCCATTGTGGCTACCCTCCAGGAATTCACAAATGGGCAAGACAAGGGGAAGAGATATCTTAAAGGAAAAAATACAGATAACCAATCATCAAAACTAAATAGACTGATTAGATTGCAATTTCAAAACTTTTCTGGGACCAGACAGAAAGAAATTATAAAGTTGAAAAAAAATTGTCAACGATAAAAAAGAGAAAAAATGTCAAGAGCAAAAAGACAAAAATTGGATTGATAGCGAAATGGCAGTAAAATGTAAAAATAGTAAGGCATTCTGGAGCATAGTTACCAAACAAATGGGCACACGGAAATCTTTACAAGCATCACCAGTATCATCATCTGACTGGGAAAAATATATTCACAACTTGCACAAACCTAATCTACAGAACTTGGAAAAATCGGGTCAGCTGAACCACAGGAAGGGCCAAATCAATTTTGACATCCTAGCCCCAACAACTAAACAAATAGGCCATTATATAAAGGCATTGAGATCCTCTGTAGCAATGGGACCGGACAATATCCCGATTAAAGTTCTTCAATCTAATCCCGAAGAGTGGAGCAAATTTTTAACCCCCCTATATCCCCATTGCTTTGCAACCAGAAAAATTCCAAAATCATGGTGGGGAGAATAGTTGTTCCTCTCTTAAAAAAAGGTTCCAGGACAAGCCCTAACAACTACCGACAAATTGCTTTACTAGATGCCACTGGAAAGATCTTTACAGCCTGCACCCTGGACCACCTGAAGGATTGGGCCTTCTCTAGTGGAGTGATCCCTATGACACAGGCAGGTTTTCGTCCAAAACATTCAGTAATAGACAATATTGCAGTTGACAAATACTTAGTGTAAAAAATACAGGTTGTCTACTGTGATTTTATCGATTTTACTACTGCTTTTGATAGTGTGGACAGGCCAACACTCTGGAAGAAGCAGGAGAGGCTAGCGATACCCCATGACCGACTCACAATAATTGTTGTACTTGGCCCTTTTTGTAGGGTCATCCCTGAACTTTTTGCCTTCCTCCTATATTTTTTCTGACCTGTTGTTGGCTGTTTTATGACTCTGGGCACTTTACCAGTGCTGATCAGTGCTAAAGTGCATATGCACTCCCTATGGTAAATTAATGTATGATTTGTGATTCCATGATTGGTTGATTTGGTTTACCTGTCAGACCCTAGTACAGTGCACCAGGAGTGCCCAGGGCTTGTAATCCAAATGCTGCTGGTGGGCTTGCAGCACTGGTTGTGCCACCCACAGAAGCAGCCTGTAAACATGTGTCTAAGGTCTGCCATTGCAGGGCAGTCTGGTACTGTCATGCTGACTGGGCAAGTGCACCCGCTTGCCAGTCCCTAAAACCTTCCCTTTTCTTCATATCAGACACCCCTATGGTAGGCCCAAGGGCAGGGTGCATTGTAAGGATAAGGTAGGACATGCCCTGGTGTGAGTGGCATGTCATAATAGTGAATTACAGCCATTTTCGTTTTTCACTATTGCAAGGCTACCTGTTCTCCATAGGCCAGAATGGGCAGTTTGGTTATTACATCTTAAAATCTTAACTGACTCAGAGAACATGGTAGAAATTCGAATTTAGAATGCCTGAACTCAGAATGGTAAAATACACCTTTTAGTGAAGTTGGTTTTAACATTCTGTGTTTGAAAATGCCACTTTTAGAAAGTAGGCATTTTATTGTCTAACCATTCAAACCTGCCTCTGCTAGGCTGTGTATTCCCTGTCTGGAGTTTTGAGTGACAGGGCTGGGGAATTCCAGGAGACAGGGTGAGGTGTCCCAGTGGTGAATAGAGAGATCTGCATCTAGATTGGTGGGAGGAGTTTCACCTGGGACCTGAATAGGGCTGAGCCTTCCCTCCACAATGCTGGCTCCACCTCCTCTGGTGCGTCTGATGTCTCTGCCCTGCACTCTGAAAGGAAAGAAGGAGTCAGGTAAACAAGGTGCTCCAGGACTGACCAGAACTGGTTTGAAAAAGGCAAAGGCTCCTCTGCCCTCAGAGGACAAAGGATTTTGGGGTATAAACATTGGGACCCTGATCCCAAGAAATTAGATCACTTTGGGAAAACAATGAGAACCTCTGTTGAAGGAGGAACCAGAAGAAGCTGAGGAGGAAACTATCCCTGAACCTGGGGGATTGGCCTGCAGTGGTTGCCTTACTACCAAAGAGAGGAGAAAGGAACTTTGTGTGTACTTTTGCTCAACTTGTGAAGGATCTCCAAGGGCTTGGAATAGAGCTTGCCTCCTTCTGAAGTCTCAGGAACAACAGACTTCACCCCCCAGCTCCCCAGAGTTCTTTGGAAGTGCCTGCTGTTGCTGTTGGGCCTTCTGAGGGACTGCGTGTCGCAAGGAGCTGGAAGCGCGACTCAAGAAGGAGGAGCGTGCCGGCGCCGGAGCTGTTGTCGTCGCATCTCGTAAAGTGTGTCGCCGCTGCAGCATTGCATCGAGCGGAAGCGTCTCGCATCATCCAGGAAGTGTCTTGCAACGCCGAAGAAGCGTGTCGCCATCGCAGCCATCGTAGCTGACGCATTGCACCACATCAAGAGAAGAGTCTCGCATCGAGGAAGAAGCGTGTCGCCATCGCAGCCATCGTAGTTGTCACATTGCACCGCATCAAGAAAAGCGCCTTGCATCCATGGAGAAGCGTTCCGCCGTCGGAGCTGCTGTCCTTGCATCGCGTAAAGGGGTGTCGCCGCTGCAACATCGCATCGAGCGGAAGCGTCTCGCAAACGTCGGAGAAGAGTGCCGCTGCCAAGGCCGCTGTCGTCGCATCGCGTAAAGGGTGTCGCCGCTGCAGCTGAAGCATCGAGTCGAGACCTTTCGCAACATCGGAGAAGCGTACCGCATCTGGAAGATCTTCACGTCTTTATTTCTTTGCACCAAAATCTTCATCGCATCAACATCGTTGCAACACCTTCGTTGCCCTGCGTGTCGCATCTAAAAGGTACATTGACTTAAAGTGTCGCATCTAAGAACTTAAGAAAACTAAGCAAAATTCTACCATCTAAAGTAACAGTATTGTGTGTTTTTGTCGTTTATGGTCTTGTGGTAAATCTATATAAAGAATACTTATTTTTTATATAAAATCTGTGTGGTGTCCATTTGTAGTGTTGTCACTTGATTACTGTATGTGTTCACAAATGCTTTACACACTGCCTCTGAGATAAGCCTGTCTGCTCGTGCCAAGCTACCAAGGGGGTGAGCAGGGGTTATTTTAGGAGTGTACCCCCTTACCCTGACTAGAGACGAGGGTCCCTATTTGTCACAAGTACCTACCTGTGCCAACTAGAGACCCCCAAGTCTAACAATAATCATATATTTGCATACAGCAACATGGTGTAGAATCCAAATGGGGGAGAAAAGGGCTTAACTCGATCGATACGATGAATGAATTAAAACAAGGCTGTCTTCTAGCCCCCATGTTATTCTCTCTCTATATAAGTGATCTTATGGAGCGTTTTCTTCAAATCAATATTTTCCCACCGAAATTAGCACTTAGTAATATTCATATTTTAGTGTACGCTGATGACGTTGTAACACTAGACCTTACACCAATAGGCCTGCAAAGAAACTCAAATGTACTAAACTGTTCTGCAAAAGAAAATGTCTTGGTCCCAAATATATCAAAAACGAAAGTTTTACCCTTTAGAAGTAAAAAAACAATGTTATCCTTTTAAATGGACATTGGGGGGTAAACTCATAGAGATCGTTAAAGAGTATACTTACCTGGGGCACATTTTTTCCCAAACTCTACAAAACTCCTCCCATTTTCAAAGCACAGGGCGTAAGGCAGATGCCAGTGTTGGTGCATTGCAGAGGCCATACTCCATCGCTGGGAATAGACACTCCCAACTCTTGCTGGAGGTTTATTGCATGCAAATTCCTCCTATTCTATCCTATGCCCTCGAATACATATTGATTAAGACTTGGCAACCAGTGAAAGTGAGAGAAGGGAATCGTCGAAGTAAATTGTAGCCATCCCGGTCCAAGCATTACGCCTCGAGTTATCTTTAGTTACTTCTTTTGCTAGAGCCATTTCCAACTTAATAAGATGGCCATATAGTCTTTTACATGCCGACCCGGGATCTCTAAGGAATATTTTAAAATTGGAGGCTTTTAGAGATGAGCCGTCGCAGTACACTTTTAATAAGAATCTTAGCTTTGCTCTTAGTTTGTCTCATTGCACAGTAGCACTTTTAAAATCATGGACACCAGCACATTTGAAGCTTTTTAAAAATAATTTGACATTCAGAATAAGCTTTGATTTGGATGTAGAACACTGTTCCCAAATAAAACATTATGTACAATATGTAAAAAGCATAGAATATGAATCTCCTGAGCGATACATACACTTTTTACTAGAACACAGGGTCTGTATTCTTTTATTGCGGTTAGGAATCCTTCCATTAAAAGTATATACATCCAAATGGAATAATCTAGAAAACGCAACAGGAATCTGTGATGTGTGCAATGGAGGAGTGCAAGATCTATCTCATGTATTGTTAGTCTGTCCAAATTTGACCTTGGTAGAGGCCCGGCGTCGGTATATAAAGGCCGTTTGTTTTAGATATAATGTCTATTCTGCACAAGGTGGAATCATGTTAAGCAAATCGCTACCCTATGAGTTTGTTTGTTACAATTTGTACAACATTTTAAAGAGTTTTTTAAAGTTGTTTTAAAGTGTATTATAATTGTTTTAAACGTATGTGTTTTGTATTTGTTGACCTCAGTAGAGATCTAAATCAAATTAAATTTTAAAAAAGCATTTAAAAAAATATCTTGATTATTTCTCCCCAACGTTTAGGAGAAACGATGCTTTGACTTGAGTTTTAGGGAGAAGAGCTGTCACCAGGGCTGAGCATGAGTGGACCCCTCTCGCTTCTCCAGTGTTCACCTTTCACTGGCTGAAGCTCTGCGCACAGGTGCAGAGAAAGGGACAGACCGAAGGCGGAGTCCACAGGTGTCTCCTGTCAGGAGTTAGGACCAAGTTCCTAGGCATGTGGAGAGCATGGGTGCTGCTAGGCCTAGCTGAGAAGGCGGAATACTGCCTTGGGTGCTTTGAAGGTGCCCGGCACCGTAATCCAGTGTGCCCGGCCGCTGTATGGTGCACAGCCAAGACCGGAGACAATGTGTCCCATAGGGGAGCCTGGCAGGATGTGCACTTTCGAGCAGCCCGCTTCAGGCAGGAACCAAGCTGGCACGTCGCCTCGTTAGTTGCAACCAATGAGGTGGCCCATCCTCCCACTGAGTCCTGCACTCCCCAGGGAGAGGCTGACACGTTGTATGACCTGAAAGAGTCACCCTAGGAGGTGACACATCCTTGCTGTGTTTCCAGGCACTCCACTGGCACAACTTCACTGTGTGACCCTGGGCCGCCACCATGAGGCCTGGAATGAGGTCATTGTGTGACCCCCGCGAGAAGCATGGCGTCGCCCCTTACTCCTGTCCCTAGATGTGATAGTGCAAGCAGCACAGAAGAGCTCGGGTTCACTGCAGGCCCCAGACCACCTTGGAGCTGAGAGCAACACTGGCCCCTCTAACCATGAACCCTCAAACCGCTGCCCAGCCTGCCCTCCAGCACTGGGGTCCAGTGACCACCTCCAAGATGAGAGCAGCTCTGCCCCCTCTAACAACAACCCTCCCCGAGCATGAACCCTCTCAGCGCTGCCCAGCCTGCCCTCCAGCACTGAGGGCCGGTGACCACCTCCAAGGTGAGAGCAGCTTTGCCCCCCTCTAACCAGGACGCTACAGAGCAAGAACCCTCACACCACTGCCCAGCCTACCCTCCAGCACTGGGGTCCGGTCACCACCTCCAAGGTGAGAGCAACTCTGCCCCACTCTAGCCATGAACCCTCACACCATTGCCCAGCCTGCCCTCCAGCACTGGGGTCTGGTGACCACCTCCAAGGTGAGAGCAACTCTACACCCTCTAACATCCCTCTCGCATGCATGAACACTCTCACCACTGCCCCCAGCCTGCCCTCCAGCTCTGAGGGCCAGTGACCACCTCTGAGATGAGAGCAGCTTTCAACCCTCTAACCAGGACCCTCCCCGCACATGAACTCTCACACCACTGCTCAGCCTGCCCTCCTGCACTGAGGGCCAGCGACAACTTCCAAGGTGAGAGCAGCTCTGCCCCACTCTAGCCATGAACCCTCACACCATTGCCCAGCCTGCCCTCCAGCACTGGGGTCCGGTGAACACCTCCAAGGTGAGAGCAACTTTCCACCCTCTAACAACCCTCTCCGTGCATGAACACTCTCACCACTGCCATCAGCCTGCCCTCCAGCACTGAGGGCCGGTGACCACCTCCGAGGTGAGAGCAGCTCCCCCCCTCTAGCCACTGGACCCTACCCGCGCAAGAACCCTCACACCACTGCCCAGCCTGCACTCCAGCACTGGGGTCCAGTGACCACCTCCAAGGTAAGAGCAACTTACCACCCTCTAACAATAACCCTCCCCATGCATGAACCCTCACACCGCTGCCCCCAGCCTGCCCTCCAGCACTGAGGGCCGGTGACCACCTCCGAGATTAGAGCAGCTCTCCACCCTTTAGCCAGGACCCTCCCCGCGCATGAACTCTCACACAACTGCCCTCCAGCACTGGGGTCTGGTGACCACCTCCAAGGTGAGAGCAACTTTCCACCCTCCAACAACCCTCCCCGTTCATGAACCTTCTCACCACTGCCCCTGCCTGCCCTCCACCACTGAATTTGTCTGTGCATCTGCTTGCGGGAACTTAACCCATGAATCGAATACCTCTGTTCTGTATGACTCGTGTGCCTCAATCACAAATGTTACTGTCCCGCCGCTAGCCGTGACTCCATAGTCTGCTATTTTTAAAGTAAGAGCCATTCTAACATTTTCTGAAATGTTGATTTCCCCTTCCTGTGCTTCCTCCTTTGCTGCAGCACGTTGTACTGGTGCATTGGCGTCTTCGTCAGTCATTATTTTGAAGAAGGAAAAAGTTTCAAGGAAACTGAGACAAGGTTTTACGAACAATAGGAACTATTTGTCTTCAAGCTTGATAAACCTACAGCCAATACATAGGATATGCCTACTCAGCTGTGGCGGATAGTTCCTTTCCCACTCCAGACGTTTCTGGGGAAATATGATTAGGGGTCTCTGAGAATAGCACATCTGAACTACTTAGTTTTGACCGTTAAATAAGTACCAAACCAACATTGGGCGCCATGTCGTGTAATTCCTATAAACCTATATAGGATTTGCGTGTTTAGACAACATAGACTGTGGGATTGGTGTCCAGACTGATTCCAGACACCCCCACCGGATATGTTCGCCTGTATACCAGCTAGCTCACAGTGCCACTAGAAACCCCTCTTACCAAGTAGAGAATAGTTCTTGGCAACTATCGAACATGACAACTCCGTCCCATCAGGGATCGTGGAAACAGTGCGATACGTTTCGCTCAGTCACTCGTGCTCACTTTGTTTCAGAGAGATACACAGAATAAACGGAGGGGACGTTTTCAATAAGTATTTATTGAACCAGCGTCATTCTAGTGTAAAATAGGTGTGCTGAAACAACCATCAGTCAGAAACAGATATAAATGATTATAAGCACCAACAGAGTAAAAGGATGGTAGATTTCTACAATAGTGCTAAAACAATGAACACAGGCAGGTATAAAAATACATGACAATAAAATGCATACTCCTACGATGCAACCCTAACTAGATGTACCTAAGTGTACCTATTATGTATGTAGGTGTAGAGCCAAGAATCCCTCTTGGATAAAGTCAACCCCATTACCTGAAGTGAGAGACTGTGGGACCCCGTCTTGGTCTCGAGATGGACACTCCGTGAGGGATGCCAGACCACTGCGAGCTGGAGTGTCTGCGTGCAGGAACCTCAGTGTCTTGCGTCAGTGTGTCAGCATGGAAGTCCTTTTTTCTCCTCTGTCGCCTCAGCAAAGATATGGTGTTTATATACCCAAAGTGGTCCCCTCAGGGGATCTACCTTGCTGTGTCAAGTCGGACTTAGGATGACGGAAGGAATGACCCTTATACGTAGTTATTATGCAGGAGATGGTAGTCCTGCTGAGTTTCCAAGAATCCTCATGCCTAATGGATAAGGCTAGTTTTCAGGGAAAGCCCCACGTCCTGTTAGCAGTAACGTAACTAGGTAAAAGATCAGTCCCAAAAACCGTTATGTGGTGCAATGGCAGGTGAGAGGTTAGGTTGCTACCTGAGCCTATATTGGGGTACCTATATGGAACATAACAGGATGTGAGAGCAGCTCCCCACCCTCTAGCCAGGGTCCGCCCCGCGCATGAACTCTCACACCACTGCCCAGCCTGCCCTCCAGCACTGAGGGCCGGTGACCACCACAGAGGTGACAGCAACTCTCCACCCTCTAACCAAGACCCTCCCCACGCATGAGCCATAACACCAGTGCCCCCAGCCTGCCCTCCAGCACTGAGGGCCAGTGACCACCTCCGAGCCACTCACATAATATACATTAAAAGTAGTATCACTCAGTGGTAGTGCACCAAGTGTACTAATTTAACCTTTGCAGTAGGTTAGTATATATGTTTAACACCCATAAACTCTTAAAAGCACTTACACTCACTTGATAGGGTCATCAGAGATGTCATTTGAGATGTCACGAGTGATGTCACTGACCATGTCATGAATGATGTGATATGTGAGGTCATAAGTAGTGCTTTGCACGGGCGTGAGTTATAATTAGCTCAGGTAACTGTAACTGCTGAATTTCACTGGTTTTGTATGAGTGAAATCTGAGCCTAACTATAACGTCCCTGTAACCTTTGTTATTTTAAGTGAATTTCTATGGGTTTTTTTAACTAGTAGTCACGTTTGCAGTGGAGTGGAGAAAGGGGACGGGGCCTCCGACCAGCTCTCAGGAATCCTGCAGTGTGGGACTTACTGGAGGTAACAGGAGGGCTTCTCTGCATCCAAGAACCATCAGCATCCGAGAGGACTTAATTCCCCAACTAGTAGTGCGCCAGGAGGTGCATTGCAGAGTGGTGGTAAAAGGGGGCAGGGCCTCTGAGCGACTGGCCTGGCTGGCTATTTTTTTTTCCCTGAGCCGATTTGGACCCCAGGATCCCATAACCCGGGGTCGGGCCTTTTTATAAATGTTTTTTTTAAGGGGAGAGGGGCCACGTGTCCCCCCTCCCCGGGCCGATTTGGGCCATAGGGACCGCATGCCCCAGATATCATCCTTCATGTAATAGGGGGGGGTTCACGTGGTCCCCCTCATTGTTCTGATTTCAGCCCCGGGGACCCCATCCCCAGGGCCCAGCCATGTCTGCTGGGTGCCCCCAGGGAACCCGATCTCCACTGGGACTGCAAGGGGAGCCTAAATGCCCCTGCGGTCCCTGCTGACTCCCCACCTGCTGCGGGCACCAGCATTGCTTTGACAGACAGGGGGCTGCTGAAAGGCAGCACCCTGTTTGCCAAAGCAATGTTTTCATCTGTTTCTCTGCATGCTTATTTGCGTGCAGAGAAACAAATGAAGACTCCACTTTCTGCAAGCCTGAACTGTTTGATGGCTTCGGCTTGCAGAAAACGGAGTTATGTTTGCTTTTGCTTGGTGGGAGCTCCTACCAAGGAAAAGCAAACACCTATGTCCCGGGGGTGGCCACCCCAAGGCATAGCAGGAAGGGTGATGGTCCCCAGGGCCATTAATGGCTCCAGGAGGGGGGATGCATGGCCCTCCTCCTTTCTTGTTCTATGTCCTGCCCCAGGGAGGTGGCGGTTCCTGGGGCCGTGAATGGCCTGGGAGAGAGGCCGCCTGGCCCCCCTCCCCTTTTTCAAAAATGAACTTGTCCCCGGGGAGGTTGTGGTCCGGGGCACGGTGGTCCCCAAGGCTCCTCTGATTTATTGTTGGTTTATGGCCCCAGGGAGGTGGGGCCCAGCAGGGTCCGAGAGGCCCCCCATTTATCATGAAACAAACCCCGGGGAGGTGGTGGTCCCTGGGCATTAATAATCCCCAGGAGGGGGGGCCATGTGCCCCCTCTCCTTTATTTGGAAAATGCCCAAGGGACCTGGCCCACCAGGGGTTTGATAAATATAGAAGTGAGGGAGCCCACGCTTCGGTTTGTAAAAAATTTCGGAGGGATCCGCGGATCGAGCACAACTCACACAATTTTTTTTTAATGCTCGTTTGGCCATGCGGGGTCCCTGTGGGACCCTGCCAAGAGGCCTAGGGGTTCAGGGTATTTCTACCCTGCCCCCTTTTCATTTTTTTAATGTTTTTTCTGGGACTCGGCTCAAGTTGAGTCCCAAGAGCGCTGCCAACACTTCCTGGTTTGAAGTGTTGGTAGCCAATTAGATCTCAGCATGAGATCAGGAGATGTCGCGAATCCTCCACGTCCCTGTATATACAATTGGAAATTTCTTTAAATAACTCCGCAACTACTGAACGGATTTACACCAAATCACAAAAAGGCCCTTCCCTGAACCAACATCTACTTTTCTGCCAAATTTGGTGTAATTAAGATGGGGAAAACACATTTTGGGAACCCCCCTTTTTCTCGGCCCCTGCTTGACAGATCACCCCGAAACTATAATTACCTATTGACAACGGCCAGTTGAGGGTGTGTGTGTGTGCGTGTTCTTTCCCGTTTCTCTTTGGCCTTGGCAGTCAGTTGTCTTTTCTACCTATGTATCGCAATGGAGACAAGTAATTGTGTCACGATGGTGTGCACTTGAGAGTGTGGTGTATTTAACTGTGTGAATCTGAGTGCTTCTAATGTGTATGTTGGTGTGGTGCCTGACAGTTCTGTTAGCTTGGTAGTGATTTGCCACATGCATGGCTTTGGTTCTGTGTGGTATGCATGGTGTGTAAGGGTTTTGTGTAGACGTGCTGCCTGAGGGTGTTGTGTTAGAAATGCCCTTGTGCTTGGGCGGGTGAACTGGTAGTGGTAAGTCACAGTGAGATCCCAATAATCGCCAGTGTAGTAGGAGGCCATGTTGTGATAGGAGTGTTTGATGACAGTGAAGCCTACAAGTGTGGCATGGTATGAGGCCTAAGTCCAGACCTCCCTGTAGCAGTTTTATTCTCTGAGTTTTGCCTTATGTTAATTCTCCTGTTGCAATGTTTTGCAATTGCTCATAGTCTATTATCCAGATGTCTCTCAAAAACTGCCTCAAATATTCCACCAGGCAGAATTAGACTCTGCCTTGTCAAGAGCCACCAAAAGACTCCTCCTTTCATCCACTTTCTGGGTGGTAGCAGGTTGCATTCGTCAGTGATGGTACAGCGTTTTCTGGAGAGAGAGAGGGAGAGAGAGAGAGAGGGGAGGGACAGGGGAGACTCACCTTCAGTATCAAACCATTGGCATGTTTATTTGCAACTTGTGTCGTCATTACGTGATGTAAGTCATCACCAGGCAATGCAAGCTCTGAAATGGGATTTACAAAGCCTCGCAAGTGACAATTTGCACCAGGTTGCGTGACTTGCTAAAGAAATGTAACACAACGCAGTTGCTTGTGCTGTGTTTGTTGTTGTAGGCATTCCATGGGTGGGGCATTAGTGTTCCTGTGCAACAACCCAGGGAATTTGACACATCTAGATTTACTAAAGACAGTAAACCTAAATGTTGCACCTACCACAGAGAGGCATAACGTGGAGAAATGTCTTTCTTTCTCCTTGTTCCATGTGTGCCGCATTCTGTATCACACATAGAAAGAGGAATACACTTCTAGGGATTTGTTTTGTGCAGGAAGGAGTGTGCAGGAAGGAGTTTCTACCTACACAAAAGCGATCCTGCCCATATGCAGAACCCTTGCAGCATGGAGCACGGACGCCTGCTTCGGCCTAGGCAGCACACGGTGCGCCATCGCCAGGAGAGAGCAGAACCGCATCATCTTATCTTAGTAGATACAGCGCATTTCTGCTCTCTCCATTTCATGCAGCGCAGGTCATTCCTTTGCTGAGTTGCGTTGCCAGCAGTGTTAGTAAATCTTCCCCGGTGTATACCCACATTTAGTCTAGTATTTCTCATGCACCTCACTGTGTGTATGTTAAATGCACTTTATTGCATGCCATGAAACCCTTCTGGTGACGATGGATGAATGGGGGGCATTGTCCCTCTACTCTGGGGTCACTACTCCACTCCGTGGCGTGTGTCTGCGTTGTGGTTAGGTTGCTCTGCCTAATCCTGGGAAGAGGAATGGTGTATGTGAGTGTTCTTACATCTCCACAAAGGCTCCCTTTGCCTCCAGACCCAGCCCCGGCCCCTTCCCTGACATCATCATCTGCATCTTTCTGGCTCAGAGCTGGAATAATCAACCAGTGGTCCAGGCGTAGAATGTTCAGGGAAAAACCTGCAAATACAGCTCAGACCCAGAAATGTGAAATGAAGCCGGGACTTGGTTGGAGTTGGGCCACTGACCAGATCCTCCCGCAAATGAATGTATAACCCCTTTCCCTCAATCAAGGATTTATAAAGCACCGCAAATCACCCATGAGGGTCTGTTGGAGGGAGGCCCGCCGGGTAGTCGGGGAGACTATTCCGGCACCTTCCTACCGCAAAGTTATAGCCGAGCGCCGCTGAGAAGCCTCCTCGGGGAGGTCTTTCTCCTATGATCGTACTAGGCCCAGTAACACCAAAAAACAGGACTCAATAGTAGTTGCGAGATTAGATTCTTTATCGGCAGTAATACGTGCAATATTTACAGAGGGATCGAGGGATCCTGTCAGAGTCTCAGTGTTCGTTCAAGAGGATAGGGTAGCGGGACAGTCTTAGTGCCAGCCAGGCACGGGAGGGCTCTGCGCCAGACCTTGGATGCTGGTCTCAGAGCGGCTCGGACGTGGAGAGCCGCGACGTCGTCTGCAGGGCTAGGATGGTAGTTCCGCTTAGGTCGAGCCGCGACGAGGTCAGCTGGGCTCTGGTGGTAAGGTTCAACAAGGTCGGGCCGCGACAGCGTCAGCAGGGCCCCAAAGGTTCGTGAAGGTCTTTAAGCACGGTGGAGCCGCGACGTCGTCAGCAGGGCTCAAGGGGTGGTTCAGGGTGAGTCTTCTTCGTAGGGTCAGCCGCGATCCGATCAGCAGGGCTCTCGACTCCAGGATACAACTACTGCCCTGTTGTCGGGTCGCCCCAGATATAGGACGAGAGCCCTTTGATGTCTGGACCCGTGCGCCCGGAGGGGGCGGAGAGGACGGGTAGGGGGCGGCCAGACGCCCAGCAGGAGAGGCGCCAGGCCCCAGAGAGCTGTGGGGTGATCACACACAGGTGTGGAGAGACGGTAGGGGGTCCCATCGATACTGCCATCCGCCGAGAGTGGGAAGGGCTCACGTGGTATCCCCCGAGCCAGGGGTTGGCGTCTCGATGTCGGGCCTCGCTGGGACCGAGGCCGGGTAGAGCAGGGTCATACAGGTGGTCACGTGGAGTGACGTGCAATCCAAGATGGAGGAGCCCCGATGTGCATGGGACCTCGTGCGGCTTAGCGCGGGGAAACAGGACCACGCCACGAGGCTGGCTCCCACACGCGTCCCCCCCAGCTGAAGGCAGGGAGAGTCACCCATCTTCTTGGGGGTTCTCCTCGCCGAGGCGGAAGGATCGGGACAGGCCGTCAGCATTGGCGTGGTCGTTGCCGGGCCGGTGTTCAACAGTGAAGTCCATCCCTTGTAGCGAGATGGACCAGCGTAACAGCTTTGTGTTCTCGCCCCGCATTTGCATGAGCCACCGCAAGGGCCGGTGGTCAGTCTGGACCCTGAAGTGGGTACCGAAAAGGTAGGGCCGGAGCTTCTTGAGAGCCCATACCACAGCGAAGGCCTCCCACTCGATGGTGCTCCACCTCTGTTCTCGCGGCAGCAGTCGGCGGCTGATAAAGGCCACCAGTCGGTCGAGGCCCTTGGCGTCCAGCTGGGAGAGGACTGCCCCGACCCCGTACTCCGAGGCATCGGTCTGGACTACAAATTCCTTGCTGTAGTCGGGGGCCTGTAGCACAGGGGCAGCGCACATGGCTGCTTTGAGAGTATCAAACGCGGTCTGGCAGCGGGGCGTCCAGTGCACCGCCTTGGGTTGTTTCTTTGAAGTGAGTTCCGTAAGGGGGCCCACCATGCTGCCGTAATCCTTTATGAAGCGTCGGTAGTAGCCTGTGAGGCCCAGGAATGCCCGGACAGCGGTTTGGGTGGCGGGGGGCTCCCACGCCTGGATGGCGTCCACTTTTAACCGGAGGGGGGCCACCTGGCCACTCCCCACCTGATGGCCCAGATAGGTCACAGATCCTCGACCGATCTGGCACTTGCTGGCCTTAATTGTGAGGCCGGCTCTTTGGAGAGCGGCCAGGACTTCCCCAAGGTGTCCTAGGTGCGCGGCCCAGTGGTCGCTGAAGACAGCAATGTCATCGAGGTAGGCCGCGCTGAAGGCTTCGAGACCGGCCAGGACCTTATTTACCAGCCTCTGAAAGGTCGCTGGGGCGTTCTTCATGCCGAAGGGCATCACCCGGAAGTGGTAGTGGCCGTCGGGGGTAGAGAAAGCTGATCGTTCTTGTGCGCCGGGAGTGAGCTTGATCTGCCAGTACCCAGCAGTGAGATCAAAGGTGCTTAGGTAGCGGGCGGCCCCTAAGCAATCAATCAGCTCATCGGCTCGTGGCAAAGGGTGGGCATCGGTCTTGGTAACTGCGTTCAGGCCCCGGTAGTCGACACAGAATCTGAGTTCGGGGGCGGTGCCGGGGGCGGCGGCCTTCGGCACCAAGACTACCGGGCTGGCCCACGGGCTGTCGGAAGGCTCGATGACTCCGAGGGCGAGCATCTTGGCGACCTCGGTCTTTATGCAGGCCCGGACTCGGTCAGGCACTCTATAAGCGCGGTGTCGTACAGGGGGGCTATCCCCCGTGTCCACGTCGTGGACGCACCAGGGGGTTACCCCGGGCATGAGAGAAAAGAGGGCAGCGAAGGGTTGCAGTAGCTTCTGGCAATCATGGCGCTGTTCTGGTGTCAGGGTGGCGGAGAGGTGGACGCCCTCCAAGAAGCCGTCTTGGCTCGAGGACCCCAGGAGGTCTGGTAGGGGCTCGGAGTCACTTTCACCCCCATCGTCGGTAGCCAGTAGTAAGCTTAGTTCAGTTCGGGCAAAATGGGGCTTGAGCCGGTTGGCGTGCAGGACCCTGAGGGGGTTCCTCGGAGACTCCATATTGACCAGGTACGTGACGGGGCTCTTCCTTTCAACTATCTTGAAGGGCCCGGTCCACTTGTCCTGCAGGGCGCAGGGGTCCACGGGTGACATGACCCAGACTTGCTGGCCCGGCTCAAACTCGACGGCTGAGGCATTCTCGTCATACCAGCGTTTCATATCTTCTTGGCTGGCTTCAAGGTTGGCTTCTGCCAGGGCACGGAACTTTCGAGTCTGGTTCCGCAAGGTCAGGAGGTACCGGTAGACGTCGGGCGGGGCACTCTGGACGTTCGCCTCCCAACCCTCCTTGACCAGGCTGAGGGGCCCTCGGACGGGGTGCCCATACAACAGTTCGAAGGGGCTGAAGCCCAGGGACTTCTGGGGTACCTCCCGGTAGGCGAACAGGAGGCAGGGCAACAGGACATCCCATCTCCTCCTGAGGGGCTCTTCCAGGCCCTTGATCATCCCCTTCAGGGTTCGGTTGAACCGCTCGACCAGTCCGTTCCCCTGGGGGTGGTAAGGGGTGGTGAATTTATAGGTGACCCCACATTGTTGCCAGAGGGATCTCATGTACTTCGAGATAAAGTTCGTCCCCCTGTCGCTCACCACTTCTCGGGGGAACCCCACCCTGGAGAAGATGCCCATCAGGGCCCGGCCCACCACTGGAGCGGTCACAGTTCGGAGGGGAACAGCTTCTGGTACCGGGTGGTGTGGTCGACCAGTACCAGGATGAAGCGGTGGCCCAGGGCGGTCCGGGGGTCGAGGGGCCCCACGATGTCTATCCCCACTCGTTCGAACGGGGTGTGGACGGCTGGAAATGGTTGCAGGGGGGCTTTCACGCGTCCCCCAGTCTTCCCGCTAGCTTGGCAGGTCGGGCAGGACCGGCAGTGCTGGTCCACGTCTCGTCTCATTCGGGGCCAATAGAAATGGGTCATGAGGCGGCTGTACGTCTTGTCCCGCCTGAGATGTCCGGCGAGGGGCACGTCATGTGCCAGGTTCAAGAGGAATTCTCGAAATCGGAGGGGGACCACCAGCACCCGGCCCCTAGTTCGGCGACTTTCTGCTCGCTATACAATAAGTCATTGTCCCAATAGACCCAGTGGGTTCCCGAGGGGTCCCCCGCAGCCTGGGCGGCCGCCTGCTGTCGGGCCCCCTCGAGGGACGGGCAGCCCTTCTGTTCTTGCTGGAATTGTTCACGGGTGGGGCCCCCGTCGTGGCGCCACTGGGCCAGCTCGGGGATCTCGCTGAGGGGAGCGGCCTCGTTGGAAGAAAGTTCGGAGGGCCCGGCCTCCTCTTCAGGTTCCTCCGGGCTGGAGGAGGTGGATGGTTCGGGGCCCGCCGGTTTGTCGGGGGCCGGGGCCGCAGCTGGCTGGACGGTCATGGACCGAGTGGTGGCGCAGGCCCACTCGGGTAGTCCTAGCATCCCCAGATGCTCTCGGCGCTCCCCCTGGGCCCAGGGGGAGCTCTCTAGGTCGTTCCCCAGGAGGCAGTCCACCGGGGCGTCGTCGCGGACAGTCACTTTTAGGGTGCCGGACACTCCTCCCCACTCGAAGGGGATTCGGGCCATCGGCACATGCTCTCGGTGTTGTCGGCGGTCCGGACAGGGCAGAGGACATGTGGTAGGATCTGTTCGGGGGTCACCAGATGGCAGCGGACAGCGGTCACACTGGCCCCAGTGTCCCGGAGGGCCTCGGCCCGTCGCCCATTGATGGTGACCCACTGTTGGTACTTCTGGGTGTTGCTTGGGATGGTGGCGCGGGGCACCATTTCTCGGGAGCCTAGGCATACAAGCGACATGGCGGCTGGTTCCCACTCGGGGGACCCGTTGTCGTGGTTCTCCTCCTCGTCCTCTCCCTCCCCTAGGGCTGCGGCGGCAATTTGTCGGGGAGGTGGCCCCGTGGTCCCGTTCCGTCGGTTCACGGGGCAAGCCGGGTCACTTGCATAATGGCCGGTCTGTTGGCATCCGAAGCAGGTTACTGTCGGTCGTGGTCCAGACCGGGCAATAGGGGTCCCTCTTCGGCCCTGGGTCGGGGAAGCGGGGTTGGTTGTTTGCCCTCGTTGCGGACTTCTGGGCGGTCCAGCTGGGAATTCTCGACTGCGGTGGGACCCCCCTCCTCCGCCGCGCTGGCGGGGAGGTCCCGTGGTGCTCTGTTGGTAGTCCCCCACGGGGTTCCGGGGGACCCGGGTGTTGACCCATCGGTCCGCTTCGGCGGCGAGCTTCCGGGGCTCGGTCAGTTTACTGTCCAGGAGGTGTTGCCTTAGTTCCACAAAGCAGTTGTTGGCGAGGTGCTCCCAGACAATGAGGTCGAATAGTTCGTTATATGAGGTGACCTTGCTCCCTTTGATCCATCCCTCCAACGCTCGGCTGAAGAAGTCCACGTATTCGACCCATGTGGTACCGGGGGTCTTCTTGCAGTCCCGGAAGCGTTGCCGGTACATCTCGGCCGACAGTCCGTAGCGTGTGAGTAGGGCTTCCTTCATGTGGTCGTACGAGGTCATCACTGTGTCGGGGAGTTGCAGCAGGGTATCCCGTCCCTCGCTGAGGAACCTCCCCCATAGGCCGGCGCCCCAATCCTTCCGCGGTACCCGATGGGAGGTCATGGCGACTTCGTACGCTCGGAACCATTGCTGGATGTCGTCATTTTTATAGTACTCCTTGACGACATCCTTGGGGATGTGAACCTTTGGCTCGGTCGGGGGCAGAGCGTCCCGGGCTCCGGGGTTGCTGGTCTCCCCAGCTTTAGCTTTTAGTTCAAGTTCTTTAAGGCTCCTCTCGTGCTCGAGGGTTAGCTGTCTCTCCTCTAGCCTCGATGCCTTTTCTTCTCCTCGATTTCTTCTTGTAGTCGTAGTTGCTCCAGGGCTATCTTTTTCTCCACCAGTAGGAGCTCACCGTCCAGCCGGAGTCGGGCAAGATCCATTTTGTGTGTCCGGGCCCTTTCCCGTTCTCGTATCTCTTCGGGGGAAAGGCTGGTGTCTGGGATGGTTCGCTCCCCGTTTGTCGGGGCCGTGGTCGGCAGGTTTCCGTCCCGGGCCGAGGTCCCTTCGGCTCGGGGTGGAGGGGTCTCGGGTTTTGCCCAGGCTTTCAGGGCTTTCTGCATTTCCTCCTTGGTGCCCAATCCTGTGGTTGGGATCCCTTTGTCTTTGCAGAATTGTTTGAGTTCCTTGTGGGTGTATTCCTCCAGTTTCTCCAACTGGAAGGTTGCGGTCATGGTTGCTTCTTGGCCATCCATGGTTCCCTTTTTCTCTTCTCGTCTGGTCAGGTAGTGGTTGCGTTACTTGCTTGTACGATTGCGTTTGCTCGGATCCCGCCGCTGGCCACCAAATGTTGGAGGGAGGCTCGCCGGGTAGTCGGGGAGACTATTCCGGCACCTTCCTACCGCAAAGTTATAGCCGAGCGCCGCTGAGAAGCCTCCTCGGGGAGGTCTTTCTCCTATGATCGTACTAGGCCCAGTAACACCACCACACAGGACTCAATAGTAGTTGCGAGATTAGATTCTTTATCGGCAGTAATACGTGCAATATTTACAGAGGGATCGAGGGATCCTGTCAGAGTCTCAGTGTTCGTTCAAGAGGATAGGGTAGCGGGACAGTCTTAGTGCCAGCCAGGCACGGGAGGGCTCTGCGCCAGACCTTGGATGCTGGTCTCAGAGCGGCTCGGACGTGGAGAGCCGCGACGTCGTCTGCAGGGCTCGGATGGTAGTTCCGCTTAGGTCGAGCCGCGACGAGGTCAGCTGGGCTCTGGTGGTAAGGTTCAACAAGGTCGGGCTGCGACAGCGTCAGCAGGGCCCCAAAGGTTCGTGAAGGTCTTTAAGCACGGTGGAGCCGCGACGTCGTCAGCAGGGCTCAAGGGGTGGTTCAGGGTGAGTCTTCTTCGTAGGGTCAGCCGCGATCCGATCAGCAGGGCTCTCGACTCCAGGATACAACTACTGCCCTGTTGTCGGGTCGCCCCAGATATAGGACGAGAGCCCTTTGATGTCCGGACCCGTGCGCCCGGAGGGGGTGGAGAGGACGGGTAGGGGGCGGCCAGACGCCCAGCAGGAGAGGCGCCAGGCCCCAGAGAGCTGTGGGGTGATCACACCCAGGTGTGGAGAGACGGTAGGGGGTCCCATCGATACTGCCCTCCGCCGAGAGTGGGAAGGGCTCACGTGGTATCCCCCGAGCCAGGGGTTGGCGTCTCGATGTCGGGCCTCGCTGGGACCGAGGCCGGGTAGAGCAGGGTCATACAGGTGGTCACGTGGAGTGACGTGCAATCCAAGATGGAGGAGCCCCGATGTGCATGGGACCTCGTGCGGCTTAGCGCGGGGAAACAGGACCACGCCACGAGGCCGGCTCCCACAGGGTCTCAAGGCGCTGAAGCTGCTAACTGCTTCGTGGTGATCTGTTCATTCAGTCGCAATGGGGGAAAAAGAAGGCGAAAGCAGTGAAAATGAGGGGAAAGTAAGGACAAGGCACCGAAAAAACAGGGGGAAAAGCAAGGAGAAAGCAGTGAAAACAAGGGAAAAGCAAGAAGAAGGTTCTTAAAAAACAGGGGGGAAATGCAAAACTAAAGGAGTGAAAACAAGGCAAAAGCAAGGAGAAGGCACTCAAAAAATCTGGGGAAGAAGGGAGGAGAAAGCAGTGAAAGCGAGTGAAAAGCAAAGAGAAGGCACTCAAAAAACGGCGCAAAAAGCACGAAGACAAGAGCAAAAGCGATGCAGCAGCACAGGTAGAAGTGGGCCTGGGTTTCCCTGAGTAACAGAAATCACATAACATCATACTTGGCCTGCAGCATTTGTGAGGGTGCACCCTAGGATTTGGAACTGCACGTGCCACCCTTCTGGGTTCAGGCTGAGATGATGTTCTGCGGGGTGGGCACCTGGCTTATGAAGAGCTGTCTTGAGCAGCAGCCTCCCCCAGCATGAGGAGCCAGAGTACATGCAGGAGTGCTTGCAAACTCTCCAGGGGCTGCGGGTGCTGCTGGAGTGAAGGGCAAGTGGGGCAGGGCAAGTGACCCGTTAGTGAGGGGATGACCTGCCCTGGAGGAATGGCCTGGCCCAGCAGAGTTTCTCCCCTGCACTAGTGTAAGAAACCACAGCTTTCCTCTGCCTCCACTAGGGCGCTCTCTAATCAGTGTCAGAGCCCCCACATGCTTTGTCATCTTAACCTATCCATTATCAGAGAGACATTTGGGGCTTCCTAACAACCCCAAGCGTTATAGGTCCAATGCCTATAACCGAAGAGTATCCAGCAAATGCCCTAGAGTGCAGGAGGCAGCTGGCAACAGCCCATTTCTCCTGTTTGCGCCGCCTAAAACAGAACCAACTACTAACCATGAAAATGAGAAGAGGATGTGGCGTAATCGCCAGAGCTGCTGACTTCGGAGCTGGGGAACCAGGTTTGAGACTCAGTGTCGGCTCAACATCCTGTGATTCTGGGGAAATCACTTAATCTCCCATTAACTGGTGCTCATGATAAGCGCTGGTGTTGATGATTAAGTGCCGGCGCTGAGCACCGGAAACCACCAGCTCAAATTAAGCACTGTATACATCCAACCACCTGCTCATCCTCCCTCAGTTGCTGTTGCTATAGTTACTTCCTCTATCTCTCCCTTGCCACCATCACTTTTCCCTGCTCACCCTTCCTCTGTTACTGCTGTTGCTTAGTTTCTGCCCACCCTCCCTCTGTTTCCTCTGTTGCATTTTCCCCCACCCAACCTCCATCCGTTGTCGCTGTTGCTTAGTGTCTGCCCACCCTCCCTCTGTTTCCTTTGTTGCATTTTCCCCCACCCACCCTCCATCCGGTGTCGCTGTTGCTTAGTGTCTGCCCACCCTCCCTCTGTTTCCTTTGTTGCATTTCCCCCCACCCACCCTCCATCCGTTGTCGCTGTTGCTTAGTGTCTGCCCACCCTCCCTCTGTTTCCTCTGTTGCATTTTCCCCCACCCATCCTCCATCCGTTGTTGCTGTTGCTTAGTGTCTGCCCACCCTCCCTCTGTTTCCTTTGTTGCATTTTCCCCACCCACCCTCCATCCGTTGTCGCTGTTGCTTAGTGTCTGCCCACCCTCCCTCTGTTTCCTCTGTTGCATTTTCCCCCACCCACCCTCCATCCGTTGTCGCCGTTGCTTAGTGTCTGCCCACCCTCCCTCTGTTTTCTCTGTTGCATTTTCCCCCACCCATCCTCCATCCGTTGTCGCTGTTGCTTAGTGTCTGCCCACCCTCCCTCTGTTTCCTTTGTTGCATTTTCCCCCACCCACCCTCCATCCGGTGCCGCTGTTGCTTAGTGTCTGCCCACCCTCCCTCTGTTTCCTCCCTGCCCACCCTCCCTCCATTGCCTCTATTCCTTAGTGTCCACCCACCAGCAACAGCCTGTCCCCTGCCAAAGTGGCGGGGCAGGCCTGAGGAGGGAGCTGAGGGGCGTGTTGGGAACAAAATAAAAATGAAAACAATAAAAATAAACGTACCTGATCGCCGCTGCCGTCCGCTCTATCGCGCTCTTCCTGCTTCTGGGAGAGGCTCCCAGACTTCCCTGCAGCCAATCCAGACGCTGCATTAAAGCAGCGTCAGGATTAGCCTGAGCGCTGGTACTTTGCGCTCCCAGGCAGACGGGGAGCCGGTGCCTGCTCTCTATAGCACCAGCAACGCAGCTGGAGAAAGCTTCACTCCGCAAGAAGTGTTTGGCCAGCCTGAAACGGCCGGCCAAACCGTCATGCGCAGTGAAGAGACAAGGGAGTGCACTACCACTCCCCCACCACAGCGTCATCCCCTGGACGCGCCCCCAAGACTCGTCAGAGGGGGATTAAAATATAATGAGAATAAAACGGGTTTAAAATCCGTTTTATGATCATTTTATTTGCGGGTTGTAGCGGGGGGGGCGGCGCTCCTCCGCCCTAATGGAAGGGCCGCCGCTGCTGCCCCACCCTCCACTGCCTCCACTGCCTCTTTTGCTGTTGTTGCTTTTTCCCTGACCACCCTCCTCAGTTACCGCTGTTGCTTACTGTCCGCCCACCCTCTCCTCCTTCCATTGTCATTGCTGCTGAGTGCCCACCCTCTCCTCCTTCCATTGTCATTGCTGCTGAGTGCCCACCCTCTCCTCCTTCCATTGTCATTGCTGCTGAGTGCCCACCCTCTCCTCCTTCCATTGTCATTGCTGCTGAGTGCCCACCCTCTCCTCCTTCCATTGTCATTGCTGCTGAGTGCCCACCCTCTCCTCCTTCCATTGTCATTGCTGCTGAGTGCCCACCCTCTCCTCCTTCCATTGTCATTGCTGCTGAGTGCCCACCCTCTCCTCCTTCCATTGTCATTGCTGCTGAGTGCCCACCCTCTCCTCCTTCCATTGTCATTGCTGCTGAGTGCCCACCCTCTCCTCCTTCCATTGTCATTGCTGCTGAGTGCCCACCCTCTCCTCCTTCCATTGTCATTGCTGCTGAGAGCCCACCCTCTCCTCCTCCCATTGTCATTGCTGCTGAGTGCCCACCCTCTCCTCCTTCCATTGTCATTGCTGCTGAGTGCCCACCCTCTCCTCCTTCCATTGTCATTGCTGCTGAGTGCCCACCCTCTCCTCCTTCCATTGTCATTGCTGCTGAGTGCCCACCCTCTCCTCATTCCATTGTCATTGCTGCTGAGTGCCCACCCTCTCCTCCTTCCATTGTCATTGTTGCTGAGTGCCCACCCTCTCCTCATTCCATTGTCATGGCTGCTGAGTGCCCACCCTCTCCTCCTTCCATTTGCTGCTGAGTGCCCACCCTCTCCTCCTTCCATTGTCATTGCTGCTGAGTGCCCACCCTCTCCTCCTTCCATTGTCATTGCTGCTGAGTGCCCACCCTCTCCTCCTCCCATTGTCATTGCTGCTGAGTGCCCACCCTCTCCTCCTTCCATTGTCATTGCTGCTGAGTGCCCACCCTCTCCTCCTTCCATTGTCATTGCTGCTGAGTGCCCACCCTCTCCTCATTCCATTGTCATTGTTGCTGAGTGCCCACCCACTTTCCCGACATTGCTGCTTACTGCCCGTTCACTTTCTCTCTGTTGCAGTTTAGTGCCCACTCACCCTCCCTCCGTTGTGGTTTAGTGCCCACCCGTCCATCCTCCTCCATTGCTTTTCCCCTCTCACCCTCCGTTGCTCTTATTGCTTCCCCCTCCATTGCTGGTTTCCCACCTGCTTTCATTGTTTTAAAAAGCTTTGGCAAAATTGGCTTTTGTCAGTTGATTTCAAAGACAAGACCTATTATCTTCGCCAATGTTTGTTTTATGAGGTACTTGTGCTAAAACCCCAACAACCCAAGAGAGCAAGTCTTGACTTCTCGACCACAGGCACAGAAGGTGAGGAAAAGAAAGTAAGGTGGTAAGAGGTAACCTTCGATGCTCATAGTTTCCAGGGCACAATGCCCTGGCACCGGTGATGAAAAAGGACGTTACCTGTTCTATCCATCTGCCCAGAGCCTGGAGAAAGTGCCAGAGTCACAGGCATCAGTAGTGCAAGCTTCTGTCACACACAGAACAGCTGGAGCACGTGCAGCTGTTGTTCAAACTTCACTGGCAGGCACAGAATTTGTAGCATGAACAGCAGGCATCAAAGCTTCCCTTGAAAGACACAAACAGACCAAGTTAATGGGTCTGGCACTGGCTGCCAACTTTTTGGCTTTGTTAATGCTTGTTTTGTTTTGTCATGGTTTTTGCAAAACTTTATTTTCGGGAGAAGCTGCCGGATATTCGTCAGTCAAAAAAAAAGTTGGCTAAAAGCAAACATTTTTTGGTCTCAAAAAGCACAGAATGCCATAATAGTCCCTGGGACTGAAGGGGAGAGTGTTTGCGGATGTGCTTCTTGTGAAACTGCAGAATTTCATCCCTGCCCTACAATGTGTGCTTTAATGGATGGAAAGAGAATGTGAATGACAAAAGAAGAGGCCGGTGGCTGGAGAGGGCTGGATAAAAGCCTACATTAGTATATCAGACATATAATGTTAATAAAATCAAACGTTCTTGGCTAACCTCAGACTACAAAAGGACAAATTAACACGACTGCTGCAGTGCAAGCTTCACAAAGACAAACACTAGGGAGCATGCGTGCACACACACACACACTGGAGAGCAGCAGTGAATGTTTGACTCACACTCAGCACAGATACAGCAGGAGCAGTGCCAGCTTCCCTCCCACAATGCACAGACACAGCAGGAGCAGGGCAACCTTCCTTCACACATGGTACAGACAAAGCAGGGCAAGCTTCCCTCACACACGGCAAAAACACTCCAGGAGCAGGGCAAGCTTCCCTCACACATGACATAGACACAGCAGGAGCAAGGCAAGCTTCCCTCACACACGCATAGCCACAGCAGGAGCAGGGCAAGCTTCCCTCGCACACGGCATAGCCACAGCAGGAGCAGGGCAAGCTTCCCTCACACACGACATAGACACAGCAGGAGAAAGGCAAGCTTTCCTCACACATGGCACAGACGCAGTAGGAGCAGGGCAAACCTCCCTCATACACGGCACAGAAATAGCAGAGGCAGGGCAAGCTTCCCTCACACACAGCACAGATACAGCAGAAACAGGGCAAGCTTCCCTCACACACAGCATAGGTTCAAGAAAAGGAGCAGCAATTGAAGCCTCCTTCAGACCCATACAACAGGCACAGCATAGATGGCCTTTGTGCAAGCTTCCGGCACAGACTGGACAGATACAAGCAGCAGTGCTGTTTTTGTCACACAGAAAACAGGTAAAGCGCAGTCATAGTGTTGCCAGCAGCACTGCACGCTTCCCGCACTCTACACACCCAGTTCCTGCCCCAGCTCGTGATTGGGCACCTCTGGGGAGTAGAGGACGCCAACTGCGTCTCCACTCCCCAACCTTTGCATGCTTGTGATCTCAACACCTCGGTGCCAGTGGGTGCTATCTGTGAACATGGCTTCTCACCATCACAGCTGCCACCAGCAGCGCCCGGGGTGTCAGACTAGACTCATGAACAAGCCAAATATGGGACTATTCCCCTATACTAATTCACCACTAATCCTTTTTGGGTTCCGTAGAAGAATGCTACTCGCAAAAAAGCGCTTTGACGCCTCGTCAGGGGTAGTAAGCGCTATATAAATGCAAATACAATTACATAATATGGACAAGACAGTAGTGTGTGTGTGTGTGTGTGTGTGTGTGTGTGTGTGTGTGTGTGTGTGTGTGTATGTGTGTGTGTGTGTTTGTGCGTGTGTGCGTGAGTGTGTTTGTGCGTACATGCGTGTGTGTGTGGAGTCTCCACTCACCGGATCCAACGTAAGTGGCCGTGGTAGCGGTGCTAAACCGCTGCGCAGCTTCGGCTCCTGGTTTCAGGCTGGGGGTTGTGCGACTGAATATCGACGCCAACAATATCGAGATAGAAGAATATCTAAGAGAGAATGTACAGGGCTCAAATATCCAAAGGTAAGTACATATAGGGAAGAATAGATTCACTGTCTCTAACTCCACATCCACGTACCTTGATGATATGTGTACCATGTAGATACGTATACATTTGGACTGAGGTATAGAAAATCTATTACTGTCAATATGGTTTTTTTCTTGATATTGTGTCGTCGATATTCAGTCCCACCGATATTGTGGGTTCGAAATTCAGAATACACACCCAAACTGTGTAATCCTGGGCAAACCACGTTTATTTGTGCCTCAGTCAGTTTCTTGGGGGTGCTTCACAACAAGCTAAAGCGCAAAGAAACCCCCTTTGTGTGTTTGCGCGCTTTACAAGAGCAAAATCTAACTTGACCAGGTTGAAAACCTGCATTGAGTACGAATACAAAACGGGGCGTGTCCCGTCCAGACACGAGTTTGTGTGCACTGTGCAGGGCTGCCCCAGCTCTTCCTTTCATCCACAGAGAGGCAATGAGGTGGGTTTGAACGGAGTGCCAAGGCCTGCACCACAGTAGTGAACCGTCGTGCCTCAGATCCAGCTCACTCTCCCGGAGGTATGACGAAGCAGGCTACACGAGGGCTGTCACTCTGACGATAGCAGCAGGGGGCGCGCGACCTGCTCGGACACTGGACACTGGCTCAGGCGGGCCTGAACAGTGCAAAGCCAGATGTGTGCTTGGCTGTGTCCAATTCTCCCTCTTACAAACATCCCACTTACATGCATACATCCGATCTGGCCTGCCCGCTGGGAAGCTGCAAGTGTTTCAAGGGGCAGCTCGCCTCTGGGCTGCTGGAAGAAGAAAGCTCTTTGTCGGCAGTGGCGTCATACTCCAGTCCACGCCTTTCATCATTTTGCAAACTCCTATTTTCAAACAATTTCAATTTGTTTTATGTCCATTGATGCAAGAGATGCAAAATCAGACTACACCTCCCACAATGCAACTGGGCAGTCGGTGTAAGCCCAATGGAAGGACACTGAGCGTGTCCCCGGTGGCACGAAGTCACCTAGTAACCCTGACCTGAACCCAACCAAGAGAAAGACGCCCAAGTGGTCACATGTGGCAGACGGCGCTCAGCCCTGGACCCGGCTTCACACTGACGCAAGAGGGCAAGGGTCACCCGCCGGGCACGAAATCGCTTTCCTAACCCGGTTTTTCCGCTGACACAGACAGCTGACCCTCTCCGAGTGAGAAGGCCGCCCCAGCCTGCCAAGGTAGGCCTGGGGCCACAGACCTTGGAAGCCCCGGGCCTCTGGCCCCTCTGGGCCGCTGCCAGCTCATTGTCTGCTCCAGAAGCAGGAAGGATGCCAACACACAGCGCCGTGGGGAGTCCTGGCATGGCTCGTGGACGTCTGGGCACGTGTCTGTCTCAGGCCCTTGCACACTCCACTAGGTGCAAGGCCGGGCTGCTCCTGAGGGCGGGCAGACAGCCACTGACGGGAGAGAGCCGGCACTTGGAGGGTGCAATAGGCCAGCTGCTGGGCCAGCATCATCAGGGGGGCGCAAACTGCCCTTTCAAGCTACACAGACGTGCCCCGTGCCAAGGGGGTCCAAATGTCACGCATGCAGTGCTTCAAATAGGTTCAACTGTGGAATACACAGTCAGATAACATGATATAACACCACCCCACGACCCTCCTTGTTCCATGCTTAGCCCCACACATCCTTCTCGCTTCTGTTAGCTATAGGGCTTTGAAGAGGCATACCTGCCAGCTCACACGGTGCCACCGTGTGACACACGATATCGACTCCCATCACCGGCGAGGAGCCGATATCACACGGTGGTACGGAGGACGAGTGGTTTTCCAGCTTGTTGGAGAGGCTTTGAACTGCCGACCTCCATTAAGGGTGTGAAAACACCCCAGGACATCAGCACCAGCCTCAGCAAACTTTATCTTTTTTGGGGAAGAGGGGGCTTGGGATGGAGCAGGATGGGGTTCAAAAGGGCATCCTGTGCCCATGTGATAATCGCTCAGAACGATCGACAATACACGTTATTCTTTTTTGTAGATTTTATAGTAATTTAAGGAAAGTCTGGATTGTCCCAATATTAAAGGCGCTGGGGTTGAGACAATGCCGCCCAGCTTTACTTGTGCTACAGCTTTTGGACGATGCACATAGGGTCTGGAGGGTAGGCATGTTTTTAAAAAAGTGCTTAGCCACAGGAAATCTATGACTTAGTAATCATGGAGACTAGTACGATTGCGTGTATGATCAAATCTTTTAAATGTAAATATACACTGTATATGAAATTTTACTGTACTTAACGAATGAATTGTTTCTTTTATGTACTTTTATGATTGTCTCAAAAAGCAATCGAATAAAGTCTTTTGAACTGAACTGAGCCTCCAAGGTACTTCTGGGCATGAGGCCCCACCCCCTTCAAGGCCCCGCCCCTCTTCACACGTTGAAATTGTTCCTCAAGTTGGCAGGTATGTAGAGGTGTAACAGTGTGATAGCACCACGCAAGGACCTAACACAACATCACCTTCCCTCCTTCAGTGCCTCCCGTGCCCCCTTTCTTGTTCCTTCTCCCAGTCTGGTGTTTCTTCCGCCTCCCTTGTGTCGCCTGTGGCACTTTAGAGAGATTTAGATGCGCAGGTAAGGTGGCACAACATTTCCTCCTTCCCTGTACACTCTGCCCTCCTTCTTTTTGTTTTTCCTCTATCTCCTCATGTGCACTCCTTCCCTCTTCTCACCTCTTAGCTCTGTGAAGTGACCTCGGGACTCCGAAGCACTATCTATTCTTTAAACATTTCCATCTGTATTTATCCATATTTATATTTTTTGCCCATACTAATGGTATTTATCCACATTTACTTGGTGTTTTGAGAATAAATGGAATTGTAAAATGGTTTATTTCCACTTTTATTTAACATCCACTCATACTTTGACGTCTGTCGCGTTTTAGAAAATCATGCAGCCAAATTTGAACAAAATACTCCACCCACATGTAACTATTAGCATTAAATGCAAATATATATTAACATATGCCTGTATGTAAGGAAATCTCATTCAAGTTGTAACTCCCATGCTGTCTATCTGCTCAGCTGTTGGCCTGGAATTCAGTGGCGGCTCCTACGCTAAGGCGGAGGAACGTTGCCCCACTGCTCTCAGAGCAGGAAAAAGGAAAAATAAAATGATAATAACGTTGCTATCATCATTTTATTTTTTGTAGCGATGGGGCTGGGTTAGGGCGTGGCGGGCTGGTGTCACAGCCTGGGAGGAGGAGTGGTTTGTGTACAATAAGTGCGCACGACGGTTTGGCCGGCTGTCTTGGCCCGGCCAAACAGTCACGAGCACTTAGCATGTTCTCCACCAGGCTGTATTACACAGTCTGGGTGGAGAACATGCACACGCTCCCAGTCCCCATCTGAGCGCCAAACCACAGCGCTCAGACCAATTACAATGCTGCATTGCAGCGTTGTGATTGGTTTAGGGGAGCCTGTGTGCTTCCTGCTTCCAGGATGCGCCAGGAAGAGAAGCAACGACGAAGGGGAGACAGTGGCCGTGAGGAGGTGAGGTTGTTTGTTTTTTATTTTGTCAAACCCCCGGCCCGCTACCCCCGTTCCCTGCCAGCCGCCACTGCTGGAATTCATGAAGGAAAGCGTGGAGATTCACTCACAAGAAACACATTTGTCTATATGTTTCCACTTTTAAAAATAAAACCAGACAGGAAACACATTGCTCTCTGTCTGTATTTATCTGTAAAAACAGAATCCTGGGAGCCTTAAACATAGCATAGCTCCCAGCAGATCCTCATAGCGAGGGCCACGGATCCTCACGCCCCCCAACATTCTTCTCAGACCCCTTTAGCTCTTGTTTAATGGTCCCCAGCCACCATTACGTACCACTTGTCGGGATATAGTTCCCAGATCCTCCTACTGTCCTTACAAACTTGCCGGTTGTCTCCTGCTCGTCACCCTTCCTTCTTACATTTGTGACATTTGCTTCCCTCACATCCTGCCTGGCTCTGTACTCACTTAGGGCTAGATCTGGTTTTAGCAGATCGTACTCCGTCCATCTCAGTGGTGGCGAGATTGCATCCGCCACCCTGACAGAATGCAGTCCACTAAATTGAGAGATCACAGCTGGACCAGCGGTGATCTCTGTACCTTGACAAGTATCTCTGTCCTGGCAGTGCCTGTCAAGGTACAAAAAGTGTGATGGACAGCCCCTGGCAGTTGTGACGGTCATCCACCAAACTTTTACAAACTGTTTGATTTTCAAAAAGTGCTGCGTACAGTGGGAGTGAGTTTGTTAAGGAACAACAAAAATGAATTACCTCCCCACCCCAGGAAGTGTTTCCCTGAGTGTTGGTGTCTTTATTTCTTCTTTATTATCCTCTGTGAGGGAAATAAAAAAAAAGGATCTCACACCATCCACCCTAAATAGGACGGGCAGTATGATAAGGAGAAGGGGCCGTCAAAGTGAAGCTTTCTGTCAACAGAGCCAACCTGGCCTCCACCGATGGACATCTGATGGTCCTCACAATTCTAAACAGTGGGTAGACTCTCAGTTTGGAGCCCACAGTACTCCGTTGCGTTTGTTTTGGAGTGTCCTGTCTGCTAAACTCTAACCAGCCCCTTCATTTGCACAAGATGCATCACATCACGTCTTGGACAAACGAGATGACCACCTTCTCATCCTTCTAAGCGGCTTTGCTTAGAGATGACCAATCAGGAGCACCGCCAGAGCTTCACCGGTCTGGTCCATTCGATGGTTCTCAGGACAAATGAGACGACCGCCTTCTCATCCTTCTCATCCTGCTAAGTGGCTTTTCTTAGAGATGACCGATCAGGAGCACCGCCAGGGCTTCACCGGTCTGGCCCTTTCGATGGTTCTCGGGACAAATGAGACGACCACCTTCTCATCCTTCTAAACGGCTTTGCTTAGAGATGACCGATCAGGAGCACCGCCAGGGCATCACCGGTCTGGTCCTTTCGATGGTTCTCAGGACAAATGAGACGACCGCCTTCTCATCCTTCTCATCCTTCTAAGCGGCTTTGCTTAGAGATGAGCGATCAGGAGCACCGCCAGGGCTTCACCGGTCTGGCCCTTTCGATGGTTCTCGGGACAAATGAGACGACCACCTTCTCATCCTTCTAAACGGCTTTGCTTAGAGATGACCGATCAGGAGCACCGCCAGGGCATCACCGGTCTGGTCCTTTCGATGGTTCTCAGGACAAATGAGACGACCGCCTTCTCATCCTTCTCATCCTTCTATGCGGCTTTGCTTAGAGATGACCAATCAGGAGCACCGCCGGAGCTTCACCGGTCTGGTCCTTTCGATGGTTCTCAGGACAAATGAGACGACCGCCTTCTCATCCTTCTCATCCTGCTAAGTGGCTTTTCTTAGAGATGATCGATCAGGAGCACTGCCAGGGCTTCACCGGTCTGGCCCTTTCGATGGTTCTCGGGACAAATGAGACGACCACCTTCTCATCCTTCTAAACGGCTTTGCTTAGAGATGACCGATCAGGAGCACCGCCAGGGCATCACCGGTCTGGTCCTTTCGATGGTTCTCAGGACAAATGAGATGACCGCCTTCTCATCCTTCTCATCCTTCTAAGCGGCTTTGCTTAGAGATGACCGATCAGGAGCACTGCCAGGGCATCACCGGTCTGGTCATTCCGATGGTTCTCAGGACAAATGAGACGACCGCCTTCTCATCCTTCTAAGCGGCTTTTCTTAGAGATGACGGATCAGGAGCACCACCAGGGCTTTACCGGTCTCGTCCTTTCGATGGTTCTCAGGACAAATGAGACGACCGCCTTCTCATCCTCCTAAGCGGCTTTTCTTAGAGATGACCGATCAGGGCACTGCCAGGGCTTCACCAGTCTGGTCCTTTCCATGGTTCTCAGGACAAATGAGACGACCGCCTTCTCATCCTTCTAAGCGTCTTTTCTTAGAGATGACCGATTAGGAGTACCGCCAGGGCTTCACCGGTCTGGTCCTTTCGATGGTTCTCAGGACAAATGAGACGACCGCCTTCTCATCCTTCTAAGCGACTTTGCTTAGAGATGACTGATCAGGAGCACTGCCAGGGCTTCACCGGTCTGGCCCTGAGATGGTTCTCAGGACAAACAAGACGACCACATTCTCATCCTTCTAAGTGGTTTTTCTTAGAGATGACCGATCAGGAGCACCGCCAGGGCTTCACCGGTCTGGTCCTTTCGATGGTTCTCAGGACAAATGAGATGAACGCCTTCTCATCCTTCTCAGTGGCTTTTCTTAGAGATGACCGATAAGGAGCACCACCAGGGCTTCACCGGTCTGGTCCTGAGATGGTTCTCAGGACAAACAAGACGACCGGACCGCCTTCTCATCCTTCTCATCCTTCTAGGTGGCTTTTCTTAGAGATGACCGATCAGGAGCACCGCCAGGGCTCCACCGGTGTGGTCCTGAGATGGTTCTCAGGACAAACAAGACAACCGCCTTCTCATCCTTCTCATCCTTCTCATCTTTCTAAGAGGCTTTTCTTAGAGATGACCGATCAGGAGCACCGCCAGGGCTCCACCGGTCTGGTCCTGAGATGGTTCTCAGGACAACCAAGACGACCGCCTTCTCATCCTTCTAAGTGGCTTTTCTTAGAGATGACCGATTAGGAGCACCACCAGGGCTTCACCAATCTGGTCCTGAGATGGTTCTCAGGACAAATGAGACGACGGCCTTCTCATACTTCTCATCCTTCTAAGTGGCTTTTCTTAGAGATGACCGATTAGGAGCACCGCCAGGCTTCACCAGTCTGGTCCTTTCGATAGTTCTGAGGACAAATGAGACGACCCCCTTCTCATCCTTCTAAGCAGCTTTGCTTAGCGATGACTGATCAGGAGCACCACCAGGGCTTCACCAGTCTGGTCCTTTCGATGGTTCTGAGGACAAATGAGACGACCCCCTTCTCATCCTTCTAAGCAGCTTTGCTTAGAGATGACTGATCAGGAGCACCACCCAGGCTTCACCGGTCTGGTCCTTTCGATGGGTCTCAGGACAAATGAGACGACCGCCTTCTCATCCTTCTCATCCTTCTCATCCTTCTCATCCTTCTCATCCTTCTAAGTGGCGTTTCTTAGAGATGACCAATTAGGAGCACCGCCAGGGCTCCACCGGTCTGGTCCTGAGATGGTTCTCAAGACTAAAATGCCTTGTGGTGTAATGGAGGGTTTGGCCTGAGCACATTCGATTCTCAGCCCGGAACTCGTGACCACACGACTAATCCTTAAGAACGTGAGAGTGTCCTTCCCCCAATACTTCGATGAAACACAAAACATCGACAATTGAGGATGTCGCACATTTTTTCACCTGCTTGGAAGCGCTTCTGATCTGGATGTTGGAAAACTTCCTGCTTCTCACCCTCAATAAACAGAGTTCTTCCTCTTCACAGCTCCCGAGTAGTGTAAACATGCCGTCTCACTTCTGAATCTGTTGGATCTCCGGGGATTCCGCCTCTTTCTGATGTTAGAATCCATGGTGGCTCTTTTTGAGCTCATCCTACAACTCGCACTATACATCAGTAGGGTGGCAAAATATGCCAAGTTCTTCCTGTGCTCCCTCAAAAAAGTCAAAGATGTTATCTCTACAGACCAACTGCAAACTCATGCTTTGTCATTTCCAGATAGGATGTTGGAAACACCACCCTAGCAGACATCTTGCTAGCCGCTCTTGCATCTCTCAAGGCAGACGTACCACCACTGTTGGAAAATGTAATCACAACACCCCATACTCTGGGTTGCCTCCAGCCAGGACCACAGTCAAATGATGCTGTTATACTTATAAAGCCACCCACCTTGGCAGCCATTTTGACCTGTCCACCTGTCCAGCTTGGTACCCATCAACAGTGCCACATCCTGATCCATCATTTTTCGCCCACATTGCCACCTCAGTTTGTACCCAGTCTTATGCAAATCAGCCTTGACCCTGCTCCAATCAGAGCAGTCCAGCCCGAACTGCCAGAATCAAGCTATCCCTGGCTCAAGAACACTAACTCGGGTGAAACCGGTCCTAGGATGCTTGTGTTCCAGTCCAGGGAGGACCTGGCCTGTCAGGTTGGCTTGGTCTGTTCCCATAAGAAGCAGGGTAAAGACTGATTTGTATATGGCTGGGTCCAAACTGAGGAGGCATGGTGGCTGAAACATTATAGATTGGGATGCGGCCCCAAGTGCTTGCCAGTGCCTAGGATTCATTTAGGCATTCCATCCTTCACTTTGGTTTTGCATTTAATGCCCTAAGTGTGCTGGGTATGGCCGACCTGGGTCCCGGGCTCACTGTGCCACTGAACTCAAGCTATACCTAACAGGTGCGAAACCGCTCCTAAGTTGCTTGTGTTCCGGTCCAGGGAAGACCTCGCCTCGCAGTTTAGGCTGGACTGTTCCCATGAGGAGCAGGGTAAAGACTGATTTGCATATGGCTGGGTTCAAACTGAGGTGGTATGGTGAGCGAAAAACAATGGATTCAGTTGCAGACCGAGCAATTGTCAGTGACTGAGATTTATTCAAGTATCCATCCAACATCTTGTATTGGCATTATATAGTTTATGATCATTAATAGGGGTGTCTGCATAACTTTTTCTCTCAATATTTCATGAAATTCAAATACATTTTTGCAGAATTACTCCTTCAAAGTTAAATTTGTGCAGCTGTTTTGCATGACATTTCTTTACGCTCCACATTTTTCTAATGCCCCCTGCTTCTCTTCCCCTCAAGCGCTTTGAAATAGCCTGTAGGCAGCATCAGTTATATACAAGCGCTTAATGGCATAAAATGACCCAACATAAACTCTTGTGGCTCTAAACACAAGGGTAAGTTTTGGGGGTGCCTAGATCCTATGTAACCCCTAGATGGGAGGACTGATACCCCTGACTGACAGGTGGCTTCCGTTCTCTGACCTCCTTGCACTACTCTCAGAGCAGTCAGGTGACCAGAGTGACATGACCGTTCTTAACGCGTAACAGGGCGCAAACCATGACTGTCCATCTGCACTCATTGCTGACCCCACTGGAGTTCTGGCAACCGCCTAGAAGTCCCAACATGGTGAGGGAGAGAAGCAAAGCAGTAACATTTTAGAAAGAGAGCAAATCCCTGATATACGAAGGGTGCTAGAGAACAATTCCAACTGGTCCCAATGTTTATGTCACTGAAGGGTGATGATGACACATACACAAGCAAGTTAATTGGTCAGTTATTATCAGCATCTAAGATGACACAATAGCTTGAGTGGAAATCGCTGGAGAAATCATCCGCAGACTTGTGGTCGGGAAGAGTGCAGAATATTCTGACCACTGCGAAAACTTCAATCAAGAAGGGAATGCACAAGTGTATATGTACATAAAACCCTTTCCCGGGCTCTGTCCAGGATATCAATGCCCAAACCACAATTTTCAGAGCAATGGCTAAATTCAATTTGAGAATGTAAGGGGTGCTTGGCCTCGGGAGGCGGGCGGTCCTCCTCTTTGAGGAAGGATGGGGACTAGGAAGGGGGTCAGGAGTATCATTTGTAGGGTGGATCTCTTAGACCCCAAGATCATCAATGCTGGAGTCTCAGGATATCCACATAAGATCAATTTACATATGAATAATTTAAAAGAAAATCATTTCCATTGCATAATCAATGCAAATCTTACAAGTCAGGCATGGATTCGCATCTGAAGCCCCCAAATTGAGGATGGATTTTCCTGCATAACATATGTGCCTCTTGCTTATGTTATTACATGCTGAGGTTTTGTCACATCTTGCTCAAACATTTTGCCAAGATTTGTCAGACGTTTCTTTCTTCCCATGTATTTTCCATCTTGTTATTTATGGAGCCTGTTCACTTCCTGCCCCAGATCCGGTTTCTCTTTTGGTTAAGGAAGTTACCCTGAGTGAGCGCCAATGTTTTCGAGCCTTGTTTCATGTTCACTGTGCGGGACGGCTACTGCCTGGTTTGCACATAATAAAAATGTTGACTTTTATCCAAGGAAAATGCTAGTTAATAAGTCATAAAGTCCACCAGTTTCCCTCTTTGTACATTTGTCCAAGATTATGTAGCAAACCCCTCTTTATCTGCAAAGCAGGTTATAATCTTTGATGCAGTAAAGCGGGGGTTAAAAATAATCAGGCGGTGGAGAAGCGACCAGAGTTGTTCTATTCTTATTCAACCCCATTCATTTTTGTCATGATGTCACAAATGGGAAAATAAGAAAATGTTGCTTGCTAACTAGGGGGCGGGCGGGGTCAGTGGGAGCAGCCACACAATCTTGTTGGGCACAGGTTGAGTGTAATTTTGCTCTAACTCAGTCCAAGTTTTTCTCCCTTGAACTTCCAGCCAGGTCCAGATATGCTGTTTGCTGTGCAACCAGAATATATCTGTGCAAGACTGGAATGGCGCCTTGAGACCCTCACGGGTGAGTTGGCACGCTTTACAAATTTCTGATTGATTGATGGCAAGTCCCCATTCAAAGCTGAGCCTCACTAAACCTCTTCCAAAGTTGCTTGGACCTTTTATATTTCAACATAAGATATGGACTAGTGGTGGGAGGAATATTAATTGGAAAGGTAGAACCAAGTACTTTAAGCAGGGAAAGAAATACCTTTGTAGGCCATGAATCCTGCCAGTGCCAGGTACCTCTAGTGGGACCTCATTTTTGTAAGTTACACGGTAAGATCTCCTGGGACACGGGGTTATCCCGCATGGTTCGAGCTTCAGCTCTGTGGACTCCCAGATTTTGGATTTTACGTTTTCCATCCAAACCCGAATGCGTCACTTAATGATCCTCTGACCAGAGCACGGCCATGATGCGGAAGGCTCTCATGTTGGCATAATTATTACTGAGTATAGTATTCCCTGTACATTCTTCTAGTTCTTCCAAGAACTTTGGGGAGGTAATGGTTGAACCCCCTAGGAGGGATAGTGCACTGACCACAAAGAGTGCTGGTTTATGCATGCAGTGCTTCTAATAGGTTTATCTGTGGTATACACAGTCAGATAACATGATAAAACACCACCCCACGACCCTCCTTGTTCATGCTTAGCCCCACACCTCCTTCTCGCTTCTGTTAGCTATAGGGCTTTGGAGAGGCATACCTGCCAACTCACACGGTGCCACTGTCGACTTCCATCAACCGGTCACCCGGCGAGGAGCCGATATCACACGGTGGCACGGAGGACGAGTGGTTTTCCAGCGGTTTTCCAGCTTGTTCGAGAGGCTTTGAACTGCCGACCTCCGTTAAGGGTGTGAAAACACCCCAGGACATCAGCACCAGCCTCAGCAAACTTTATCTTTTTTGGGGAAGAGGGGGCTTGGGAGCAGGATGGGGTTCAAAAGGGCCTCCTGTGCCCATGTGATAATTGTTCAGAACAATTAATAATACACGTTATTCTTTATTGTAGATTTTATAGTAATTTAAGGAAAGTCTGGATTGTCCCAATATTAAAGGCGCTGGGGTTGAGACAATGCCGCCCAGCTTTACTTGTGTTACAGCTTTTGGACGATGCACATAGGGTCTGGAGGGTAGGCATGTTTTTAAAAAAAGTGCTTAGCCACAGGAAATCTATGACTTAGTAATCATGGAGACTAGTACGATTGCGTGTATGATCAAATTTTTTAAATGTAAATATACACTGTATATGAAATTTTACTGTACTTAACGAATGAATTGTTTCTTTTATGTACTTTTAAGATTGTCTCAAAAAGCAATCGAATAAAGTCTTTTGAACTGAACTGAGCCTCCAAGGTACTTCTGGGCATGAGGCCCCACCCCCTTCAAGGCCCCGCCCCTCTTCACACGTTGAAATTGTTCCTCAAGTTGGCAGGTATGTAGAGGTGTAACAGTGTGATAGCACCACGCAAGGACCTAACACAACATCACCTTCCCTCCTTCAGTGCCTCCCGTGCCCCCTTTCTTGTTCCTTCTCCCAGTCTGGTGTTTCTTCCGCCTCCCTTGTGTCGCCTGTGGCACTTTAGAGAGATTTAGATGCGCAGGTAAGGTGGCACAACATTTCCTCCTTCCCTGTACACTCTGCCCTCCTTCTTTTTGTTTTTCCTCTATCTCCTCATGTGCACTCCTTCCCTCTTCTCACCTCTTAGCTCTGTGAAGTGACCTCGGGACTCCGAAGCACTATCTATTCTTTAAACATTTCCATCTGTATTTATCCATATTTATATTTTTTGCCCATACTAATGGTATTTATCCACATTTACTTGGTGTTTTGAGAATAAATGGAATTGTAAAATGGTTTATTTCCACTTTTATTTAACATCCACTCATACTTTGACGTCTGTCGCGTTTTAGAAAATCATGCAGCCAAATTTGAACAAAATACTCCACCCACATGTAACTATTAGCATTAAATGCAAATATATATTAACATATGCCTGTATGTAAGGAAATCTCATTCAAGTTGTAACTCCCATGCTGTCTATCTGCTCAGCTGTTGGCCTGGAATTCAGTGGCGGCTCCTACGCTAAGGCGGAGGAACGTTGCCCCACTGCTCTCAGAGCAGGAAAAAGGAAAAATAAAATGATAATAACGTTGCTATTATCATTTTATTTTTTGTAGCGATGGGGCTGGGTTAGGGCGTGGCGGGCTGGTGTCACAGCCTGGGAGGAGGAGTGGTTTGTGTACAATAAGTGCGCACGACGGTTTGGCCGGCTGTCTTGGCCCGGCCAAACAGTCACGAGCACTTAGCATGTTCTCCACCAGGCTGTATTACACAGTCTGGGTGGAGAACATGCACACGCTCCCAGTCCCCATCTGAGCGCCAAACCACAGCGCTCAGACCAATTACAATGCTGCATTGCAGCGTTGTGATTGGTTTAGGGGAGCCTGTGTGCTTCCTGCTTCCAGGATGCGCCAGGAAGAGAAGCAACGACGAAGGGGAGACAGTGGCCGTGAGGAGGTGAGGTTGTTTGTTTTTTATTTTGTCAAACCCCCGGCCCGCTACCCCCGTTCCCTGCCAGCCGCCACTGCTGGAATTCATGAAGGAAAGCGTGGAGATTCACTCACAAGAAACACATTTGTCTATATGTTTCCACTTTTAAAAATAAAACCAGACAGGAAACACATTGCTCTCTGTCTGTATTTATCTGTAAAAACAGAATCCTGGGAGCCTTAAACATAGCATAGCTCCCAGCAGATCCTCATAGCGAGGGCCACGGATCCTCACGCCCCCCAACATTCTTCTCAGACCCCTTTAGCTCTTGTTTAATGGTCCCCAGCCACCATTACGTACCACTTGTCGGGATATAGTTCCCAGATCCTCCTACTGTCCTTACAAACTTGCCGGTTGTCTCCTGCTCGTCACCCTTCCTTCTTACATTTGTGACATTTGCTTCCCTCACATCCTGCCTGGCTCTGTACTCACTTAGGGCTAGATCTGGTTTTAGCAGATCGTACTCCGTCCATCTCAGTGGTGGCGAGATTGCATCCGCCACCCTGACAGAATGCAGTCCACTAAATTGAGAGATCACAGCTGGACCAGCGGTGATCTCTGTACCTTGACAAGTATCTCTGTCCTGGCAGTGCCTGTCAAGGTACAAAAAGTGTGATGGACAGCCCCTGGCAGTTGTGACGGTCATCCACCAAACTTTTACAAACTGTTTGATTTTCAAAAAGTGCTGCGTACAGTGGGAGTGAGTTTGTTAAGGAACAACAAAAATGAATTACCTCCCCACCCCAGGAAGTGTTTCCCTGAGTGTTGGTGTCTTTATTTCTTCTTTATTATCCTCTGTGAGGGAAATAAAAAAAAAGGATCTCACACCATCCACCCTAAATAGGACGGGCAGTATGATAAGGAGAAGGGGCCGTCAAAGTGAAGCTTTCTGTCAACAGAGCCAACCTGGCCTCCACCGATGGACATCTGATGGTCCTCACAATTCTAAACAGTGGGTAGACTCTCAGTTTGGAGCCCACAGTACTCCGTTGCGTTTGTTTTGGAGTGTCCTGTCTGCTAAACTCTAACCAGCCCCTTCATTTGCACAAGATGCATCACATCACGTCTTGGACAAACGAGATGACCACCTTCTCATCCTTCTAAGCGGCTTTGCTTAGAGATGACCAATCAGGAGCACCGCCAGAGCTTCACCGGTCTGGTCCATTCGATGGTTCTCAGGACAAATGAGACGACCGCCTTCTCATCCTTCTCATCCTGCTAAGTGGCTTTTCTTAGAGATGACCGATCAGGAGCACCGCCAGGGCTTCACCGGTCTAGCCCTTTCGATGGTTCTCGGGACAAATGAGACGACCACCTTCTCATCCTTCTAAACGGCTTTGCTTAGAGATGACCGATCAGGAGCACCGCCAGGGCATCACCGGTCTGGTCCTTTCGATGGTTCTCAGGACAAATGAGACGACCGCCTTCTCATCCTTCTCATCCTTCTAAGCGGCTTTGCTTAGAGATGAGCGATCAGGAGCACCGCCAGGGCTTCACCGGTCTGGCCCTTTCGATGGTTCTCGGGACAAATGAGACGACCACCTTCTCATCCTTCTAAACGGCTTTGCTTAGAGATGACCGATCAGGAGCACCGCCAGGGCATCACCGGTCTGGTCCTTTCGATGGTTCTCAGGACAAATGAGACGACCGCCTTCTCATCCTTCTCATCCTTCTATGCGGCTTTGCTTAGAGATGACCAATCAGGAGCACCGCCGGAGCTTCACCGGTCTGGTCCTTTCGATGGTTCTCAGGACAAATGAGACGACCGCCTTCTCATCCTTCTCATCCTGCTAAGTGGCTTTTCTTAGAGATGATCGATCAGGAGCACTGCCAGGGCTTCACCGGTCTGGCCCTTTCGATGGTTCTCGGGACAAATGAGACGACCACCTTCTCATCCTTCTAAACGGCTTTGCTTAGAGATGACCGATCAGGAGCACCGCCAGGGCATCACCGGTCTGGTCCTTTCGATGGTTCTCAGGACAAATGAGATGACCGCCTTCTCATCCTTCTCATCCTTCTAAGCGGCTTTGCTTAGAGATGACCGATCAGGAGCACTGCCAGGGCATCACCGGTCTGGTCATTCCGATGGTTCTCAGGACAAATGAGACGACCGCCTTCTCATCCTTCTAAGCGGCTTTTCTTAGAGATGACGGATCAGGAGCACCACCAGGGCTTTACCGGTCTCGTCCTTTCGATGGTTCTCAGGACAAATGAGACGACCGCCTTCTCATCCTCCTAAGCGGCTTTTCTTAGAGATGACCGATCAGGGCACTGCCAGGGCTTCACCAGTCTGGTCCTTTCCATGGTTCTCAGGACAAATGAGACGACCGCCTTCTCATCCTTCTAAGCGTCTTTTCTTAGAGATGACCGATTAGGAGTACCGCCAGGGCTTCACCGGTCTGGTCCTTTCGATGGTTCTCAGGACAAATGAGACGACCGCCTTCTCATCCTTCTAAGCGACTTTGCTTAGAGATGACTGATCAGGAGCACTGCCAGGGCTTCACCGGTCTGGCCCTGAGATGGTTCTCAGGACAAACAAGACGACCACATTCTCATCCTTCTAAGTGGTTTTTCTTAGAGATGACCGATCAGGAGCACCGCCAGGGCTTCACCGGTCTGGTCCTTTCGATGGTTCTCAGGACAAATGAGATGAACGCCTTCTCATCCTTCTCAGTGGCTTTTCTTAGAGATGACCGATAAGGAGCACCACCAGGGCTTCACCGGTCTGGTCCTGAGATGGTTCTCAGGACAAACAAGACGACCGGACCGCCTTCTCATCCTTCTCATCCTTCTAGGTGGCTTTTCTTAGAGATGACCGATCAGGAGCACCGCCAGGGCTCCACCGGTGTGGTCCTGAGATGGTTCTCAGGACAAACAAGACAACCGCCTTCTCATCCTTCTCATCCTTCTCATCTTTCTAAGAGGCTTTTCTTAGAGATGACCGATCAGGAGCACCGCCAGGGCTCCACCGGTCTGGTCCTGAGATGGTTCTCAGGACAACCAAGACGACCGCCTTCTCATCCTTCTAAGTGGCTTTTCTTAGAGATGACCGATTAGGAGCACCACCAGGGCTTCACCAATCTGGTCCTGAGATGGTTCTCAGGACAAATGAGACGACGGCCTTCTCATACTTCTCATCCTTCTAAGTGGCTTTTCTTAGAGATGACCGATTAGGAGCACCGCCAGGCTTCACCAGTCTGGTCCTTTCGATAGTTCTGAGGACAAATGAGACGACCCCCTTCTCATCCTTCTAAGCAGCTTTGCTTAGCGATGACTGATCAGGAGCACCACCAGGGCTTCACCAGTCTGGTCCTTTCGATGGTTCTGAGGACAAATGAGACGACCCCCTTCTCATCCTTCTAAGCAGCTTTGCTTAGAGATGACTGATCAGGAGCACCACCCAGGCTTCACCGGTCTGGTCCTTTCGATGGGTCTCAGGACAAATGAGACGACCGCCTTCTCATCCTTCTCATCCTTCTCATCCTTCTCATCCTTCTCATCCTTCTAAGTGGCGTTTCTTAGAGATGACCAATTAGGAGCACCGCCAGGGCTCCACCGGTCTGGTCCTGAGATGGTTCTCAAGACTAAAATGCCTTGTGGTGTAATGGAGGGTTTGGCCTGAGCACATTCGATTCTCAGCCCGGAACTCGTGACCACACGACTAATCCTTAAGAACGTGAGAGTGTCCTTCCCCCAATACTTCGATGAAACACAAAACATCGACAATTGAGGATGTCGCACATTTTTTCACCTGCTTGGAAGCGCTTCTGATCTGGATGTTGGAAAACTTCCTGCTTCTCACCCTCAATAAACAGAGTTCTTCCTCTTCACAGCTCCCGAGTAGTGTAAACATGCCGTCTCACTTCTGAATCTGTTGGATCTCCGGGGATTCCGCCTCTTTCTGATGTTAGAATCCATGGTGGCTCTTTTTGAGCTCATCCTACAACTCGCACCATACATCAGTAGGGTGGCAAAATATGCCAAGTTCTTCCTGTGCTCCCTCAAAAAAGTCAAAGATGTTATCTCTACAGACCAACTGCAAACTCATGCTTTGTCATTTCCAGATAGGATGTTGGAAACACCACCCTAGCAGACATCTTGCTAGCCGCTCTTGCATCTCTCAAGGCAGACGTACCACCACTGTTGGGAAATGTAATCACAACACCCCATACTCTGGGTTGCCTCCAGCCAGGACCACAGTCAAATGATGCTGTTATACTTATAAAGCCACCCACCTTGGCAGCCATTTTGACCTGTCCACCTGTCCAGCTTGGTACCCATCAACAGTGCCACATCCTGATCCATCATTTTTCGCCCACATTGCCACCTCAGTTTGTACCCAGTCTTATGCAAATCAGCCTTGACCCTGCTCCAATCAGAGCAGTCCAGCCCGAACTGCCAGAATCAAGCTATCCCTGGCTCAAGAACACTAACTCGGGTGAAACCGGTCCTAGGATGCTTGTGTTCCAGTCCAGGGAGGACCTGGCCTGTCAGGTTGGCTTGGTCTGTTCCCATAAGAAGCAGGGTAAAGACTGATTTGTATATGGCTGGGTCCAAACTGAGGAGGCATGGTGGCTGAAACATTATAGATTGGGATGCGGCCCCAAGTGCTTGCCAGTGCCTAGGATTCATTTAGGCATTCCATCCTTCACTTTGGTTTTGCATTTAATGCCCTAAGTGTGCTGGGTATGGCCGACCTGGGTCCCGGGCTCACTGTGCCACTGAACTCAAGCTATACCTAACAGGTGCGAAACCGCTCCTAAGTTGCTTGTGTTCCGGTCCAGGGAAGACCTCGCCTCGCAGTTTAGGCTGGACTGTTCCCATGAGGAGCAGGGTAAAGACTGATTTGCATATGGCTGGGTTCAAACTGAGGTGGTATGGTGAGCGAAAAACAATGGATTCAGTTGCAGACCGAGCAATTGTCAGTGACTGAGATTTATTCAAGTATCCATCCAACATCTTGTATTGGCATTATATAGTTTATGATCATTAATAGGGGTGTCTGCATAACTTTTTCTCTCAATATTTCATGAAATTCAAATACATTTTTGCAGAATTACTCCTTCAAAGTTAAATTTGTGCAGCTGTTTTGCATGACATTTCTTTACGCTCCACATTTTTCTAATGCCCCCTGCTTCTCTTCCCCTCAAGCGCTTTGAAATAGCCTGTAGGCAGCATCAGTTATATACAAGCGCTTAATGGCATAAAATGACCCAACATAAACTCTTGTGGCTCTAAACACAAGGGTAAGTTTTGGGGGTGCCTAGATCCTATGTAACCCCTAGATGGGAGGACTGATACCCCTGACTGACAGGTGGCTTCCGTTCTCTGACCTCCTTGCACTACTCTCAGAGCAGTCAGGTGACCAGAGTGACATGACCGTTCTTAACGCGTAACAGGGCGCAAACCATGACTGTCCATCTGCACTCATTGCTGACCCCACTGGAGTTCTGGCAACCGCCTAGAAGTCCCAACATGGTGAGGGAGAGAAGCAAAGCAGTAACATTTTAGAAAGAGAGCAAATCCCTGATATACGAAGGGTGCTAGAGAACAATTCCAACTGGTCCCAATGTTTATGTCACTGAAGGGTGATGATGACACATACACAAGCAAGTTAATTGGTCAGTTATTATCAGCATCTAAGATGACACAATAGCTTGAGTGGAAATCGCTGGAGAAATCATCCGCAGACTTGTGGTCGGGAAGAGTGCAGAATATTCTGACCACTGCGAAAACTTCAATCAAGAAGGGAATGCACAAGTGTATATGTACATAAAACCCTTTCCCGGGCTCTGTCCAGGATATCAATGCCCAAACCACAATTTTCAGAGCAATGGCTAAATTCAATTTGAGAATGTAAGGGGTGCTTGGCCTCGGGAGGCGGGCGGTCCTCCTCTTTGAGGAAGGATGGGGACTAGGAAGGGGGTCAGGAGTATCATTTGTAGGGTGGATCTCTTAGACCCCAAGATCATCAATGCTGGAGTCTCAGGATATCCACATAAGATCAATTTACATATGAATAATTTAAAAGAAAATCATTTCCATTGCATAATCAATGCAAATCTTACAAGTCAGGCATGGATTCGCATCTGAAGCCCCCAAATTGAGGATGGATTTTCCTGCATAACATATGTGCCTCTTGCTTATGTTATTACATGCTGAGGTTTTGTCACATCTTGCTCAAACATTTTGCCAAGATTTGTCAGACGTTTCTTTCTTCCCATGTATTTTCCATCTTGTTATTTATGGAGCCTGTTCACTTCCTGCCCCAGATCCGGTTTCTCTTTTGGTTAAGGAAGTTACCCTGAGTGAGCGCCAATGTTTTCGAGCCTTGTTTCATGTTCACTGTGCGGGACGGCTACTGCCTGGTTTGCACATAATAAAAATGTTGACTTTTATCCAAGGAAAATGCTAGTTAATAAGTCATAAAGTCCACCAGTTTCCCTCTTTGTACATTTGTCCAAGATTATGTAGCAAACCCCTCTTTATCTGCAAAGCAGGTTATAATCTTTGATGCAGTAAAGCGGGGGTTAAAAATAATCAGGCGGTGGAGAAGCGACCAGAGTTGTTCTATTCTTATTCAACCCCATTCATTTTTGTCATGATGTCACAAATGGGAAAATAAGAAAATGTTGCTTGCTAACTAGGGGGCGGGCGGGGTCAGTGGGAGCAGCCACACAATCTTGTTGGGCACAGGTTGAGTGTAATTTTGCTCTAACTCAGTCCAAGTTTTTCTCCCTTGAACTTCCAGCCAGGTCCAGATATGCTGTTTGCTGTGCAACCAGAATATATCTGTGCAAGACTGGAATGGCGCCTTGAGACCCTCACGGGTGAGTTGGCACGCTTTACAAATTTCTGATTGATTGATGGCAAGTCCCCATTCAAAGCTGAGCCTCACTAAACCTCTTCCAAAGTTGCTTGGACCTTTTATATTTCAACATAAGATATGGACTAGTGGTGGGAGGAATATTAATTGGAAAGGTAGAACCAAGTACTTTAAGCAGGGAAAGAAATACCTTTGTAGGCCATGAATCCTGCCAGTGCCAGGTACCTCTAGTGGGACCTCATTTTTGTAAGTTACACGGTAAGATCTCCTGGGACACGGGGTTATCCCGCATGGTTCGAGCTTCAGCTCTGTGGACTCCCAGATTTTGGATTTTACGTTTTCCATCCAAACCCGAATGCGTCACTTAATGATCCTCTGACCAGAGCACGGCCATGATGCGGAAGGCTCTCATGTTGGCATAATTATTACTGAGTATAGTATTCCCTGTACATTCTTCTAGTTCTTCCAAGAACTTTGGGGAGGTAATGGTTGAACCCCCTAGGAGGGATAGTGCACTGACCACAAAGAGTGCTGGTTTATGCATGCAGTGCTTCTAATAGGTTTATCTGTGGTATACACAGTCAGATAACATGATAAAACACCACCCCACGACCCTCCTTGTTCATGCTTAGCCCCACACCTCCTTCTCGCTTCTGTTAGCTATAGGGCTTTGGAGAGGCATACCTGCCAACTCACACGGTGCCACTGTCGACTTCCATCAACCGGTCACCCGGCGAGGAGCCGATATCACACGGTGGCACGGAGGACGAGTGGTTTTCCAGCGGTTTTCCAGCTTGTTCGAGAGGCTTTGAACTGCCGACCTCCGTTAAGGGTGTGAAAACACCCCAGGACATCAGCACCAGCCTCAGCAAACTTTATCTTTTTTGGGGAAGAGGGGGCTTGGGAGCAGGATGGGGTTCAAAAGGGCCTCCTGTGCCCATGTGATAATTGTTCAGAACAATTAATAATACACGTTATTCTTTATTGTAGATTTTATAGTAATTTAAGGAAAGTCTGGATTGTCCCAATATTAAAGGCGCTGGGGTTGAGACAATGCCGCCCAGCTTTACTTGTGTTACAGCTTTTGGACGATGCACATAGGGTCTGGAGGGTAGGCATGTTTTTAAAAAAAGTGCTTAGCCACAGGAAATCTATGACTTAGTAATCATGGAGACTAGTACGATTGCGTGTATGATCAAATTTTTTAAATGTAAATATACACTGTATATGAAATTTTACTGTACTTAACGAATGAATTGTTTCTTTTATGTACTTTTAAGATTGTCTCAAAAAGCAATCGAATAAAGTCTTTTGAACTGAACTGAGCCTCCTAGGTACTTCTGGGCACGAGGCCCCACCCCCTTCAAGGCCCCGCCCCTCTTCACACGTTGAAATTGTTCCTCAAGTTGGCAGATATGTAGAGGTGTAACAGTGTGATAGCACCACGCAAGGACCTAACACAACATCACCTTCCCTCCTTCAGTGCCTCCCGTGCCCCCTTTCTTGTTCCTTCTCCCAGTCTGGTGTTTCTTCCGCCTCCCTTGTGTCACCTGTGGCACTTTAGAGAGATTTAGATGCGCAGCTAAGGTGGCACAACATTTCCTCCTTCCCTGTACACTCTGCCCTCCTTCTTTTTGTTTTTCCTCTATCTCCTCATGTGCACTCCTTCCCTCTTCTCACCTCTTAGCTCTGTGAAGTGACCTCGGGACTCCGAAGCACTATCTCGTAACTAGGGATTCCGGTTTTATGGTCTTTAAACAGTTCCATCTGTATTTATCCATGTTTATATTTTTTGCCCATACTAATGGTATTTATCCATATTTACTTGGTGTTTTGAGAATAAATGGAATTGTAAAATGGTGTATTTCCACGTTTATTTAACGGAAACATCCACTCATACTTTGACGCCTGTAGCATTTTAGAAAATCATGCAGCCAAATTTGAACAAACTACTCCACTCACATGTAACTATTAGCATTAAATGCTAACATATATTAACATATGCCTGTATGTAAGGAAATCTCATTCAAGTTGTAACTCCCATGCTGTCTATCTGCTCAGCTGTTGGCCTGGAATTCAGTGGCGGCTCCTGCGCTAAGGCGGAGGAACGTTGCTCCACTGCTCTCAGAGCAGGAAAAAGGAAAAATAAAATGATAATAACGTTGCTATCATCATTTTATTTTTTGTAGCGATGGGGCTGGGTTAGGGCGTGGCGGGCTGGTGTCACAGCCTGGGAGGAGGAGTGGTTTGTGTACAATAAGTGCGCACGACGGTTTGGCCCGGCCAAACAGTCACGAGCACTTAGCATGTTCTCCACCAGGCTGTATTACACAGTCTGGGTGGAGAACATGCACACGCTCCCAGTCCCCATCTGAGCGCCAAACCACAGCGCTCAGACCAATTACAATGCTGCATTGCAGCGTTGTGATTGGTTTAGGGGAGCCTGTGTGCTTCCTGCTTCCAGGATGCGCCAGGAAGAGAAGCAACGACGAAGGGGAGACAGTGGCCGTGAGGAGGGGAGGTTGTTTGTTTTTTATTTTGTCAAACCCCCGGCCCGCTACCCCCGCTCCCTGACAGCCGCCACTGCTGGAATTCATGAAGGAAAGCGTGGAGATTCACTCACAAGAAACACATTTGTCTATATGTTTCCACTTTTAAAAATAAAACCAGACGGGAATCACATTGCTCTCTGTCTGTATTTATCTGTAAAAACAGAATCCTGGGAGCCTTAAACATAGCATAGCTCCCAGCAGATCCTCATAGCAAGGGCCACGGATCCTCACGCCCCCCAACATTCTTCTCAGACCCCTTTAGCTCTTGTTTAATGGTCCCCAGCCACCATTATGTACCACTTGTCGGGATATAGTTCCCAGATCCTCCTACTGTCCTTACAAACTTGCCGGTTGTCTCCTGCTCGTCACCCTTCCTTCTTACATTTGTGACATTTGCTTCCCTCACATCCTGCCTGGCTCTGTACTCACTTAGGGCTAGATCTGGTTTTAGCAGATCGTACTCCGTCCATCTCAGTGGTTGCGAGATTGCATCCGCCACCCTGACAGAATGCAGTCCACTAAATTGAGAGATCACAGCTGGACCAGCGGTGATCTCTGTACCTTGACAAGTATCTCTGTCCTGGCAGTGCCTGTCAAGGTACAAAAAGTGTGATGGACAGCCCCTGGCAGTTGTGACGGTCATCCACCAAACTTTTACAAACTGTTTGATTTTCAAAAAGTGCTGCGTACAGTGGGAGTGAGTTTGTTAAGGAACAACAAAAATGAATTACCTCCCCACCCCAGGAAGTGTTTCCCTGAGTGTTGGTGTCTTTATTTCTTCTTTATTATCCTCTGTGAGGGAAATAAAAAAAAAGGATCTCACACCATCCACCCTAAATAGGACGGGCAGTATGATAAGGAGAAGGGGCCGTCAAAGTGAAGCTTTCTGTCAACAGAGCCAACCTGGCCTCCACCGATGGACATCTGATGGTCCTCACAATTCTAAACAGTGGGTAGACTCTCAGTTTGGAGCCCACAGTACTCCGTTGCGTTTGTTTTGGAGTGTCCTGTCTGCTAAACTCTAACCAGCCCCTTCATTTGCACAAGATGCATCACATCACGTCTTGGACAAACGAGATGACCGCCTTCTCATCCTTCTAAGCGGCTTTGCTTAGAGATGACCAATCAGGAGCACCGCCAGAGCTTCACCGGTCTGGTCCATTCGATGGTTCTCAGGACAAATGAGACGACCGCCTTCTCATCCTTCTCATCCTGCTAAGTGGCTTTTCTTAGAGATGACCGATCAGGAGCACCGCCAGGGCTTCACCGGTCTGGCCCTTTCGATGGTTCTCGGGACAAATGAGACGACCACCTTCTCATCCTTCTAAACGGCTTTGCTTAGAGATGACCGATCAGGAGCACCGCCAGGGCTTCACCGGTCTGGCCCTTTCGATGGTTCTCGGGACAAATGAGACGACCGCCTTCTCATCCTTCTCATCCTTCTCATCCTTCTCATCCTTCTCATCCTTCTAAGTGGCTTTTCTTAGAGATGACCAATTAGGAGCACCGCCAGGCTTCACCGGTCTGGTCCTGAGATGGTTCTCAAGACTAAAATGCCTTGTGGTGTAATGGAGGGTTTGGCCTGAGCACATTCGATTCTCAGCCCGGAACTCGTGACCACACGACTAATCCTTAAGAACGTGAGAGTGTCTTTCCCCCAATACTTCGATGAAACACAAAACATCGACAATTGAGGATGTCGCACATTTTTTCACCTGCTTGGAAGCGCTTCTGATCTGGATGTTGGAAAACTTCCTGCTTCTCACCCTCAATAAACAGAGTTCTTCCTCTTCACAGCTCCCGAGTAGTGTCAACGTGCCGTCTCACTTCTGAATCTGTTGGATCTCCCGGATTCCGCCTCTTTCTGATGTTAGAATCCATTGGGGGCTCTTTTTGAGCTCATCCTACGTCTCGCATCATACATCAGTAGGGAGGCAAAATATGCCAAGTTCTTCCTGTGCTCACTCAAAAAAGTCAAAGATCTTATCTCTACCGACCACCTGCAAACTCATGCTTTGTCATTTCCAGATAGGATGTTGGAAACACCACCCTAGCAGACATCTTGCTATCCGCTGTTGCATCTCTCAAGGCAGACGTACCACCACTGTTGGAAAATGTAATCACAACACCCCATACTCTGGGCTGCCTCCAGCCAGGACCACAGTCAAATGATGCTGTTATGCTTATAAAGCCACCCACCTTGGCAGCCATTTTTACCTATCCACCTGTCCAGCTTGGTACCCATCAACAGTACCGCATCCCAATCCATCACTTTTCACCCACATTTCCACCTCAGTTTGGACCCAGTCTTATGCAAATCAGCCTTGACCCTGCTCCAATTGGAGCAGTCCAGCCCGAACTGCCAGAATCAAGCTATCCCTGGCTGAAGAACACTAACTCGGGTGAAACCGGTCCTAGGATGCTTGTGTTCCAGTCCAGGGAGGACCTGGCCTGTCAGGTCGGCTTGGTCTGTTCCCATAAGAAGCAGGGTAAAGACTGATTTGTATATGGCTGGATCCAAACTGAGGAGGCATGGTGGCTGAAACATTATAGATTGGGATGCGGCCCCAAGTGCTTGCCAGTGCCTAGGATTCATTTAGGCATTCCATCCTTCACTTTGGTTTTGCATTTAATGCCCTAAGTGTGCTGGGTATGGCCGACCTGGATCCCGGGCTCACTGTGCCACTGAACTCAAGCTATACCTAACAGGTGCGAAACCGCTCCTAAGTTGCTTGTGTTCCGGTCCAGGGAAGACCTCGCCTCGCAGTTTAGGCTGGACTGTTCCCATGAGGAGCAGGGTAAAGACTGATTTGCATATGGCTGGTTTCAAACTGAGGTGGTATGGTGAGCGAAAAACATTGGATTCGGTTGCAGCCCGAGCAATTGTCAGTGACTGAGATTTATTCAAGTATCCATCCATCACCTTGTATTGGCATTATATAATTTATGATCATTAATAGGGGTGTCTGGATAACTTTTTCTCTCAATATTTCATGAAATTCAAATACATTTTTGCAGACTTACTCCTTCAAAGTTAAATTTGTGCAGCTGTTTTGCATGACATTTCTTTACGCTCCACATTTTTCTAATGCCCCCTGCTTCTCTTCCCCTCAAGCGCTTTGAAGTAGCCTGTAGGCAGCATCAGTTATATACAAGCGCTTAATGGCATAAAATGACCCAACATAAACTCTTGTGGCTCTAAACACAAGGGGAAGTTTTGGGGGTGTCTAGATCCTATGTAACCCCTAGATGGGAGCAGTGATACCCCTGACTGACAGGTGGCTTCCGTTCTCTGACCTCCTTGCACTACTCTCAGAGCAGTCAGCTGACCAAAGTGATATGACCGTTCTTAACGCGTAACAGGGCGCAAACCATGACTTTCCATCTGCACTCATTGCTGACCCCACTGGAGTTCTGGCAACCGCCTAGAAGTCCCAACATGGTGAGGGAGAGAAGCAAAGCAGTAACATTTTAGAAAGAGAGCAAATCCCTGATATACGAGGGGTGCTAGAGAACAATTCCAACTGGTCCCAATGTTTATGTCACTGAAGGGTGATGATGACACATACACACGCAAGTTAATTGGTCAGTTATTATCAGCATCTAGGATGACACAAGAGCTTGAGTGGAAATCGCTGGAGAAGTCATCCGCAGACTTGTGGTCGGGAAGAGTGCAGAATATTCTGACCACTGTGAAAACTTCAATCAAAAAGGGAATGCACAAGTGTATATGTACATAAAACCACTTCTTGGGCTTTGTCCAGGATATCAATGCCCAAACCACAATTTTCAGAGCAATGGCTAATTTCTTTTCAACTTGAGAATGTAAGGGGTACTTGGCCTCGGGAGGCAGGCGGTCCTCCTCATTGAGGAAGGATGGGGACTAGGAAGGGGGTCAGGAGTATCATTTGTAGGGTGGATCTCTTAGACCCCAAAATCATCAATGCTGAAGTCTCAGGATATCCACATAAAATCAAATTACATATGAATAATTTAAAAGAAAATCATTTCCATTGCATAATCAATGCAAATCTTACAAGTCAGGCATGGATCCGCATCTGAAGCCCCCCAAATTGAGGATGGATTTTCCTGCATAACGTATGTGCCTCTTGCTTATGTTATTACATGCTGAGGTTTTGTCACATCTTGCTCAAACATTTTGCCAAGATTTGTCAGATGTTTCTTTCTTCCCATGTATTTTCCATCTTGTTATTTATGGAGCCTGTTCACTTCCTGCCCCAGATCCGGTTTCTCTTTTGGTTAAGGAAGTTACCCTGAGTGAGCGCCAATGTTCTCGAGCCTTGTTTCATGTTCACTGTGCGGGACGGCCACTGCCTGATTTGCACATAATAAAAATGTTGACTTTTATCCAAGGAAAATGCTAGTTAATAAGTCTTAAAGTCCACCAGTTTCCTTCTTTGTACATTTGTCCAAGATTATGTAGCAAACCCCTCTTTATCTGCAAAGCAGGTTATAATCCTTTGATGCAGTAAAGTGGGGGTTAAAAATAATCAGGCGGTGGAGAAGCGACCAGAGTTGTTCTATTCTTATTCAACCCCATTCATTTTTGTCATGATGTCACAAATGGGAAAAAAAGAAAATATTGCTTGCTAACTAGGGGGCGGGCGGGGTCAGTGGGAGCAGCCACACCATCTTGTTGGGCACAGGTTGAGTGTAATTTTGCTCTAACTCAGTCCAAGTTTTTCTCCCTTGAACTTCCAGCCTGGTCCAGATATGCTGTTTGCTGTGCAACCAGAACATATCTGTGCAAGACTGGAATGGCACCTTGAGACCCTCACGGGTGAGTTGGCACGCTTTACAAATTTCTGATTGATTGAATGGCAAGTCCCCATTCAAAGCTGAGCCTCACAAAACCTCTTCCAAAGTTGTTTGGACCTTTCAAATTTCAACATAAGATATGGACTAGTGGTGGGAGGAATATTAATTGGAAAGGCAGGACCAAGTTCCTTAAGCAGGGAAAGAAATACCTTTATAGGCCATGGTTCCTGCCAGTGCCAGGTACCTCTAGTGTGACCTCATTTTTGTAAGTTAGACTGCAAGATCTCCTGGGACACGGGGTTATCCCGCATGGTTCGAGCTTCAGCTCTGTTGACTCCCAGATTTTGGATTTGACGTTTTCCACCTAAACTCGAATGCGTCACTTAATGATCCTCTGACCATAGCACGGCCATGATGCGTAAGGCTCTCATGTTGGCATAATTATTACTGAGTATAGTATTCCTTGTACATTCTTCTAGTTCTTCCAACAACTTTGGGGAGGTAATGGTTGAACCCCCTAGGAGGGATAGCGCACTGACCACAAAGAGTGCTGGTTTATGTTGGATTCGGCACATGATTTGGGAAAAAGGGGGTGGTGATGGACAGAGTTTCTGAATGATGCAGAATACTCTTACCAAGTCAAGAGATCATGGTTTTAATCCATCACCGTTTTTTAGCTCACTGCACCATCCCTGCTCAGAACCTGGCTACATGCAAATTAGTCTGTACCTGTCCCAGTGCATGATGGGAACAGGGCAAACCAAACTACCAAGCCAATTCTTATACTGGGAAGGAAACAAGCTTCCGGGGACCGGTTTCTGGCATCACAGCCTTCGTCAGCCCGGCTTGCCTGAATCCTGATGGTGCAATGAGCAAGGGACTCACGTCTGAGCATACCCTCCCACACTGAGTGTGGATAAAATCGATTTGCGAAAAAGGGGGTGGTGATGGACAGAGTTTCTGAATGATGCAGAATACTCTTACCAAGTCAAGAGATCATGGTTTTAATCCATCACCGTTTTTTAGCTCACTGCACCATCCCAGCTCAGAACCTGGCTACATGCAAATTAGTCTGTACCTGTCCCAGTGCATGATGGGAACAGGGCAAACCAAACTACCAAGCCAATTCTTATACTGGGAAGGAAACAAGCTTCCGGGGACCGGTTTCTGGCATCACAGCCTTCGTCAGCCCGGCTTGCCTGAATCCTGATGGTGCAATGAGCAAGGGACTCACGTCTGAGCATACCCTCCCACACTGAGTGTGGATAAAATCGATTTGGGAAAAAGGGGGTGGTGATGGACAGAGTTTCTGAATGATGCAGAATACTCTTACCAAGTCAAGAGATCATGGTTTTAATCCATCACCGTTTTTTAGCTCACTGCACCATCCCAGCTCAGAACCTGGCTACATGCAAATTAGTCTGTACCTGTCCCAGTGCATGATGGGAACAGGGCAAACCAAACTACCAAGCCAATTCTTATACTGGGAAGGAAACAAGCTTCCGGGGACCGGTTTCTGGCATCACAGCCTTCGTCAGCCCGGCTTGCCTGAATCCTGATGGTGCAATGAGCAAGGGACTCACGTCTGAGCATACCCTCCCACACTGAGTGTGGATAAAATCGATTTGGGAAAAAGGGGGTGGTGATGGACAGAGTTTCTGAATGATGCAGAATACTCTTACCAAGTCAAGAGATCATGGTTTTAATCCATCACCGTTTTTTAGCTCACTGCACCATCCCAGCTCAGAACCTGGCTACATGCAAATTAGTCTGTACCTGTCCCAGTGCATGATGGGAACAGGGCAAACCAAACTACCAAGCCAATTCTTATACTGGGAAGGAAACAAGCTTCCGGGGACCGGTTTCTGGCATCACAGCCTTCGTCAGCCCGGCTTGCCTGAATCCTGATGGTGCAATGAGCAAGGGACTCACGTCTGAGCATACCCTCCCACACTGAGTGTGGATAAAATCGATTTGGGAAAAAGGGGGTGGTGATGGACAGAGTTTCTGAATGATGCAGAATACTCTTACCAAGTCAAGAGATCATGGTTTTAATCCATCACCGTTTTTTAGCTCACTGCACCATCCCAGCTCAGAACCTGGCTACATGCAAATTAGTCTGTACCTGTCCCAGTGCATGATGGGAACAGGGCAAACCAAACTACCAAGCCAATTCTTATACTGGGAAGGAAACAAGCTTCCGGGGACCGGTTTCTGGCATCACAGCCTTCGTCAGCCCGGCTTGCCTGAATCCTGATGGTGCAATGAGCAAGGGACTCACGTCTGAGCATACCCTCCCACACTGAGTGTGGATAAAATCGATTTGGGAAAAAGGGGGTGGTGATGGACAGAGTTTCTGAATGATGCAGAATACTCTTACCAAGTCAAGAGATCATGGTTTTAATCCATCACCGTTTTTTAGCTCACTGCACCATCCCAGCTCAGAACCTGGCTACATGCAAATTAGTCTGTACCTGTCCCAGTGCATGATGGGAACAGGGCAAACCAAACTACCAAGCCAATTCTTATACTGGGAAGGAAACAAGCTTCCGGGGACCGGTTTCTGGCATCACAGCCTTCGTCAGCCCGGCTTGCCTGAATCCTGATGGTGCAATGAGCAAGGGACTCACGTCTGAGCATACCCTCCCACACTGAGTGTGGATAAAATCGATTTGGGAAAAAGGGGGTGGTGATGGACAGAGTTTCTGAATGATGCAGAATACTCTTACCAAGTCAAGAGATCATGGTTTTAATCCATCACCGTTTTCAGGCAAGCCGGGCTGACGAAGGCTGTGATGCCAGAAACCGGTCCCCGGAAGCTTGTTTCCTTCCCAGTATAAGAATTGGCTTGGTAGTTTGGTTTGCCCTGTTCCCATCATGCACTGGGACAGGTACAGACTAATTTGCATGTAGCCAGGTTCTGAGCTGGGATGGTGCAGTGAGCTAAAAAACGGTGATGGATTAAAACCATGATCTCTTGACTTGGTAAGAGTATTCTGCATCATTCAGAAACTCTGTCCATCACCACCCCCTTTTTCCCAAATCGATTTTATCCACACTCAGTGTGGGAGGGTATGCTCAGACGTGAGCCCCTTGCTCATTGCACCATCAGGATTCAGGCAAGCCGGGCTGACGAAGGCTGTGATGCCAGAAACCGGTCCCCGGAAGCTTGTTTCCTTCCCAGTATAAGAATTGGCTTGGTAGTTTGGTTTGCCCTGTTCCCATCATGCACTGGGACAGGTACAGACTAATTTGCATGTAGCCAAGTTCTGAGCTGGGATGGTGCAGTGAGCTAAAAAACGGTGATGGATTAAAACCATGATCTCTTGACTTGGTAAGAGTATTCTGCATCATTCAGAAACTCTGTCCATCACCACCCCCTTTTTCCCAAATCGATTTTATCCACACTCAGTGTGGGAGGGTATGCTCAGACGTGAGTCCCTTGCTCATTGCACCATCAGGATTCAGGCAAGCCGGGCTGACGAAGGCTGTGATGCCAGAAACCGGTCCCCGGAAGCTTGTTTCCTTCCCAGTATAAGAATTGGCTTGGTAGTTTGGTTTGCCCTGTTCCCATCATGCACTGGGACAGGTACAGACTAATTTGCATGTAGCCAGGTTCTGAGCTGGGATGGTGCAGTGAGCTAAAAAACGGTGATGGATTAAAACCATGATCTCTTGACTTGGTAAGAGTATTCTGCATCATTCAGAAACTCTGTCCATCACCACCCCCTTTTTCCCAAATGGATTCGGCACATGGCCACACTTAATCTCTATTCTTATACTCCTCGATCTATCAGCGGTCTTCGACACAGTTGATCATCAAAGGCTCATTTGCAGCCTGGGTGCTGTATAGATGTCCATAACTAGGTTCTGAGTTGGTTCTCCTCATTTCTCGCCATCCCTCCTCTTGTGATGAAGAGGGTAAAGAAACCTCACAATGTTCTGCGGCATCACGTGGTGGTCCCCAGGGCTGGATTCTAGCCCCTGCTCAGGTCAAACTCTACCAAGAGCATCTGAGTTTACTGTTTAATGGTTCAGGGGTCTCTATAAACTAAATGTACCTAAGACCATCTACTCTCAAGGACGTCCTCACCCTTTGTATCAGCTTTGAGAAAGTCTAAACTCAGAGATCAAAGTACTTCCTAAAACTCAACCCTCCTCATCAAGTCTAAACACAGAAACAAATGTTGTTACTGGATTAATTGGGGTTAAAGCTCCTATGGATCACCAGTCCCCATCGTATAATCCTTGAGTTTTACCCTAGACTCATCTCTAACCCTCTCCATTTACCTCAAGCTGGTGGTTGAGCCTGCCTCCACTCTCATCTCTTCGGGACACGTAGGATCAGCAGTTCAAGCTCTTACCCTCCCAAGGCTAGAGCATGGCAATGCCATCCAATTGGCATTCCCCAATTCTCGCTTGCCCCGATCAAGGACTTTTTAATTTCTGCAGCCACACGGCTAACATCTTTCATCACAATAATCCCAAACTCTGCGATGTACTCTGGTTACCAGCAATGGCCAGAATCTACTTGCAGTGATTTGCCTCACATGCAAAGTGAGGACCCTGAGTAAGCCACCAGGTGTAGCAAAGTCTGTGTTCTCCGTCACCAGTCTAGAAGGCCTTACACACTGAGCTTCACGAAAGCTAGAAGCACTGAGAATCAAAACCTCCTTTGCTGAAAAACAGCCTTTCACCGGTACCTCAGCTGCTGCTAGGACATCCCTATGGTTAGAACTCAACCCCACTCTACTCAGTCAAGGAAACTCTTAAACCTCCGCCTCTTCCGGAACTTGTTGCACTAATCTTCTCATCTCAAATACCTCATATAGTTTGTTGAAATCCTGACTACACCAGGTGTTTTTTCCCTCTTCATCCATTGATTTATTCAAATGATTTCTGTGTGAAACACACTGTGTGAGTCATTGTGTGTTGTATTCAAATAAGTTCTATGTTCCTTGTGCTAATACTGTCGGTGAAGCAGCAGGGGCATAAAGAGCTATGGAATAATGTCAGCTTTCTGTCTTCTTCTCTGGGCCATGGCCCCATGGTGAAGCCACATATTCACAAGAGACTGGAGAGCCCTACTATTGACAAGAGCAGGGTAAACACTTTCATCAACGTTAGTTTATGCTGTGGAGCTTGAAAACGGATGGATGTCTAGAGTGTGAGTATATTTGAATGAAGCTCGATTGCTAAGGGTTGGCATGTTCCAGGCCGCAAGTGCGTTGAAACTACACGTCAACAAAGGTGTAGGTGCAGTAGCGTAGCAAGGATGTCATGGGCCATGGGGCAAGAAAGGAAAATGGCCCCTTTGACGGCTGCTTAGGTAGTAAATGTATCAATTCTCAGGGTTCAATAGGCCCCAGTGCCACTGCACCTGCTGCACCAATGGTAGCTATGTCTCTGAGCAGGTGTCAGAGAGCACCAAGTTTTGGGTCTTCATCTTGCTTCCCACTGGGGGCAGAATGGGGCCCATCATTCCAGCCATCAACTACTGAGTAGCAAGAAAAGAGTTACAGACCATGGTGATCGGGACGCAAACAATGTTAAAATAATTTTTAAACTGATGCACAAAGGTAACCAGGGGTCAGAGTCTTCCTGCTTGTGAGAGACGTAGGGCTTCATTTAGAGGTGGACAGTAACAGGACAGCCGTCAAACACTGGTGGCGGTCCACTCCCGGCTCTCGCATCCCTACCTCGTGTAGAGGTCAGGGGATGCCGACTTGCCCACTAAATGAGCCACCAGCAGTTGCGCTGTCAGGAAAAAGTCCTGCAGCGGCTTGAATACTAATGCACATCGCAGTGTCAAGGCCTTCCACTGTAGGCCGGCCCTTCAGATAACCCGCCCCAGGGCACAAGTCCTAAAAAAAGAAGTGGGGGGACGCTCCAAGTTAGGTTGTGTCACCGGAAGTGACATCACGGCAGGAAGTGACGTCACGAAATGTAGTCCCCTCTAATTAACAAAGGTTACAAGACGATGGGGGCAGGTTCAAAGGGCAAAGCAGAATGTTTGCGTTGGAATTCGTCACCGTATAGACACTCAAAGGAGCGGGGAAATTAAATCTGCGCTTGTTCAGTGCGTATTTATTGCCCACAGTAAATTTTCCGGTCTCCATCTGAAATGCATGAATACATACTGACCTTTTCTAATATACGGCCACGAGCGCCCGTCTGTCACACTGAACAGCTCCATCAACGTGAACTTAAAGAGCTCTGCTCGCCCTCTCTCGACAATAGGAGGTGAGGTTTAGTGACTGCTGAGCACGCGCGCAGGTGCAGACTCGGGAACCGGCTCCATCTTTTGGGCAGGGGGGACGGCGTCCACCCGGTGAAAACCTGGTAAAATAAGTAGGGGGACGCCGTCCAGCCGCGTGGTACCCCGACTCGAGCCCTGACACGCCCACTAGCTGTTTATCTGTCACGAGCCGCCATCCAACCCGCACCAGTCCTGGACACGAAAAATTGTGAGATGTCCGTCTGTGCTGGTAGAGAATTCCCAGGGGAGCAGGAACATGTTGGTGGGAGCAGCTTTGACAAACAAGCATTGGCAAAGCCAATAGGTCTTGCCTATGCGAGCCATTGGCAATGTTTAATAGCCATGCTGTACAGCAGCGCTGGTGCTTTGCAGTGTGATTAAAAACAATTTTTAAAAGCGCTATGATGCAGCCAGGGCTAATATGCTTTTTTTTACTTTGGAGTCTAACAGGAAGGAGGACGCAAGTCCGGAAGATCCACCTCCCAGCGTCTTGTACCCGCCATGACCTACCTAAGTTCTGAAGTTGGTTTCTGGAAGAAACAGTTTTACTTTCGTTAAAAGAAAGAGCTGGTACCAGGCAATCTTTACTTTTTTGGCGGTGTGTTCCTTCAGGGTGAGGTTGGTGTCCAGGCTGCATCCAAGTGTCTTGGCATTCAATGAAAGCGGGGGGTAGAAGGCATCAAGGTTCATGTCATTGAGTCAGGTTTGTTGGCAAATGGCAGGAACTCTGTCTGGTTGAGTTGAGCTTCAGGTAGGCGCAGGACATCTGTGTCTCAGTAAAGGTGCAGGCAGTGTTTGAGGCATTGAATGTCCCGAGGAGACGGCTCTTTCGTCAGAGTTGTGTATCGTCGGCGTACTGGTGAATCTTAATTCTGTCCTCTGTGAGTATAGCTCCGAGGGGTTCCGCGTAGAGGCTGAAGAGGACACTCCACAGGCGATCGGGATCTTCTAAGCGATCATGTGAACAAAATGGTGTTGAATGGACACTGCTCAGGGTAGGGACCACACCGGGGCCAGCAACGCACTCCAGAAATGTCCATTAGCGATACTATCCGTTAGAAAAAAGTGCAAGGCAAGCATAATTTTGAAACATACTCTACTATTAGGGGGAAATTGTGCTCACTATCAAGGGGCTTTACTGTCTAGATAAAAAGGAATCTCTGTCTTATGGAAAATACTCAGGTGTTTTAAGAAAGAAAACTGTACACATTTAGCAGATCCTACTCAAAATGATACTTACCAGAAATTAAGTATTTTGTTTTTCATGGAAGCACACAATACCATTTTATTAACATTTTCCTTTCCACCTCCCAGAGTTAGTTTGTATTAAAGATATGCAGTTCTGCGTTACGTAGAAAACTTACCTACATGTAAGCACTTTTTGCAAAAAAAGGTGTTTTCTTTTACTGCCTGCATCCAAGTTAACGTTTTGGGAGTATATTCCCTTTTGGTTTCACTTTGTGTTCACACCACGGTGCCCCTTGAAGCTGCTGCTTTGAGGAAAACGTCCGTGATGCAAACAGGAATTTGCATAAATAGTTAAACAAAGAATTTTCATGAGAAAGAAGAAACCCTACTTTCCACCCTGTTTGAATTCCATTTCAATGTGTAATGCCTTTGTTCTGTGGTGCAAAAACAGTCCTTTCTTCAGTCCATTAACTGGTGATGTTATCACCAATTGGTCAAAACATTGGCACCTCCATACAGTGCTAAATACAGCAATAAACAGATGGAACACGCCTAGTATCTGGCGCAGTGTTCCCACAGTGTGCTGTCTTCTTTAATACATTTATGTTTATCCAATTGAGTTAAAAATACATTATTGGTTGAAATCCACAGTAGATTGTGGAATATGTGACAAGTGTGGAAAATCCATATTTGTTGAAAACCTAGCAGCAGCCAGAATCTGGAACTCTCTCCCCCCTGAACTAAGACTGACTCCCTCCACTACTTCCTTCAAGAAAAAAGTCAAACTCCTGTTTTGTTTCAATTTTTTTAATTTGGTTTTCACATAAATTCAAACTCCTGTTAATGAACAAATTCTTGTGTAGATCATCAGAATTCTGCCTTGTGAGCTATTGTTCTAAGATCCCGTATGTACTTTTACGATGCTTAAAGATTTGTATGTCATTGCCTCATTTACTTGTAAAGTGCTCTGATACCCGCTAGGGTCATGTTCGCGCTATATAAAACTTTTCATATAAATAAAAAATAAATTAGCCAAATACCGCAATGTCTTTGGCGCTGACGATGACCCAGAACCCTCAGCAGTAAACGATGTTACCCCGTTGCCTAGCACAGCTAGCATCACCTAGCCTGGCAATCCTGGCATACCTGGGATGCCACAGGCCTCACGGCATGGACATGCCAAGGGGATGAGAAGCCTGCTGGTATGAGCGGCTTGGACTTATTCTGATGGCACTACAGCGTGACCGTTAGTCACAAGTGACGGTCCAGTTTCGGCGCAAGCGGTGACTCAGGCTGTAGAGAGGATGCAGGTCACAGGGAACAAACTGGAGGTGCACCCTCCCGACAGGGTGTCGGCTCTGTCCCGTCTCCACCCAACCTCGGCAACCTCTGAGTCTCTCTTCCATGGCCTTCAGGGTGCCACACTGCTGCTGCCCCTGGGGCCAGGCCTTTGCCACCGTAAGCAATCCGCGAATCTTGGCTCTTTGATGGGTGAGGGGGACCTTGGCACCTGAACTGCAGGGGGCAAGACTTCATGCCCCGTAGGGTGGTCCTGCCAGGTTTGGTAGCATACCAGTGCATCAGAAGGGCAGGTAGGTTGGGCCCGAGTCAGCGACGGCTCGACATTCAGTCGCCCAGCTCTACTGGCCATGGCCAGTCGGAAACGTTATATACTTGGGCTATGTGAGGAGCAGCTTGACTCTCTGGGGGCAGCGATTAAAGGGGCATCTTACAGGGGCACCCCAATACGACAGGCTGTAGGTAGCCAGGAGACTGGGGAGCCCTGGATATTATAAGGATGGGAAGATAAACACGGAGGGAGAGATGGGAAAGCAGAACCCTTTAAAACAATTGCATTTTCCACAAATTAAACATATTTACATTAGTCAGTCTGGTGGGGAGGGTGGCATGCAGTGGGGAGGCTAGCCCGGCTAAGGTAAAGCTAGCCACTGTAGCAGTCTGCTTCTAAGAGGTGGGGGCTTTCTTGACGCACTTCAGTCGCTTATGGAGGCTGAGCAGAGAGCGAGACATGCCAGCCGTGTGTAAATCACGGCAAAGCCGCTCAAAACAAGCAGAGGAGACAGGAATATGAACAGAATTAACAAGGCACGCACGCAGACACGTCTCGGCCGCGGTAGGCAGCCCGCAGAGGAGGCACTGCGCATGCGTCGACCTCGGCAAGGGTAAAATGGATACACTCAAAGCCAGGAAGTGCTGAACTAGGGTCAGAGGGGAAAGGGAAGGCAGCGCTAAGATACAGGGTAAGATGGACGCGAGGAAGAGTAGAGAATGTGAGAGTAAACAAAGGCGGGATTTAAAGGGAAGACCAGAACTGTGCATGGGGAAGTCTTGAAATGAGAATATGGGGTGGGGGGCTTGAAAAGAACCAACGCCCATTGAGCATACATACAAATAGACCCCATTAAGGAGGGTAACTCCCGATTTAGGTTGTCTCCCTCCTGAAATGGCCTTTACTCCAATTGAAGTCAATGGGAAAAATATATTTCCCAGTGTTTTTGTTCAAAATCGCCCACTTTCCAGTTCTAAAATGTTGGAATGTGAACTTGAGTGGCCCGGTGTTGTATCCTAGCAGTGGCTTACACAAGGCATCGGGTACATTTCGTCTGGGCGGGTCACTTTTTAGGGCGTCACCAGATGGACACCGACAGACTCGGATTAAACAATGTTCCCTATAAGAGCATTGGCATTTTAAATTAGGGCTATTTTTGTGCCGCTCTTGAGCAACAAGGGACATTTTCCTGGAGCTGATGAGCGAATTCCCTGGTTAGGAGCCTCGGTGATCGCTCTGTAACATCTCATACCAGACATACCTTTGTGTAACAGGCTCCGCGTCATTGTCAGATGTAAATAAAGAGCTACCTGGCAGTTCGGGTGAACCACGTGAACCATGGGGCCAGCATGCCATTCTACTAGGTTAGGCGCCTTACACACGTAAACAAGGGCTTGACGGCGAGCATCAGCCCAGATGCTAGTTCAGAATCCAGGTCACTATAGAACTCAGCGGAGAGTTCTGAGCTATGGAGCTACCGGCCTGTTGGAATCTACTTACATGGTCCTCCACAGATGGTTTATGTTCACCCCATCTATGAAGTTTCACCTGGTATGGGGTCAAAGGTCAGGTAGTGATGCTGTGGTCTGCAGATGTTGCCCTGTTGTTGGTTTGCTTAGTACCTTATACTGAATTACAATCAGTTTCTGCCCTTGAGTCGTTCATTGTACAAGAAAAGTGTTTCTTACACAGCCCCTGGCACCCAGCCCCTAGAAGGGTGCCGGATTGTCTCTGACCATGAACATGTTTCCTCTTTAGAGTCACTCTATGTGTATTTAGTTTTCGGATTATCTAGAACATCTGGATTGGCTGAAGCCCTCCTGGAACTATGCAGGACACCCCTGGCGTAGATCGTTGATTCCTGGTGCAATGGAAATTTGCACGACTGCAGCACCCTGCATTTGCTTGTTTCTTTTCACGAGTGCCACAAAGTGGTTTGACCAGATGCAGGACAGCCTTTAAACAGGGGAGGGAGTGGGGGGCCAAAAGACTGGTAGAGTACTCTCAGGCCATGCATGAGGGAACCCACCCGATAACGACCTTTCAACTTCTACGGCTGGAAAGGAATTGAATGTTCTCCATAGCTGCTCATTTCATGGACCAAAACACACCTGCTGCTAACTGGAACCAGTTGCTACCATTTGTAACTGGCCCTCTGGAATTTCACTCAGGAACTCCTTCTCTTCCAATGGACACCACTCCTTAGAAAGCACTGACCATATCCCCTCCACCAGCTGACCCCTGCAGTGACCCTTTCTTACCCAGCACCCTAAGCATGGACTGACCCCCCCAACCCCACAGAAACCTCTTCCATAATAAACCTGCAGTGAGCCTCCACCACCCTAACCCTGCATGGACCGCTCCACCACTCTAACCCTGCAGTGAACGTTCCACCACCCTAACCCTGCATGGACCGCTTCACCACCCTAACCCTGCATTTCCCCCTTTCTAAACACCACCTCACCTTGCAGGAACCCCTTCCACACTAACCCTGCTGGGAACGCTCCACCACTCTAACCCCGTAGTGACCGCTCCACCACTCTAACCCTGCAGTGACTGCTCCACCACCCAATCCCGTCAGGGAACGCTCCACCACTCTAACCCTGCAATGATTGCTACACTACCCAAACCCTGCAGGGAACGTTCCACCACCCTAACCCTGCAGTGACCGTTCCAAAACCCTAACCCTGTAGGGAACGCTCCACCACCCTAACCCTGCAGGGAACACTCCACCACTTGAACCCTGCAGGGAAAGCTCCACCACTCAAACCCTGCAGGGACCACTCCACCACTCTAACCCTGCAGTGACCTCTCAACCACTCTAACCCATCAGTGACCACTCCACCACCCTAACCCTGCAGGACCGCTCCACCACTCAAACCCGGCAGTGACCTCACCCAGCACTCTAAAATGCATTTGCCCATCCATCCACCAACACCACCATGCTGTGACCAGGCTATGCCTCTGCGCACACATCACCCTGCCTCCCAGGCTGCCGTGCATGACAAAGGTGGAGTACAGGAAAACCTCTGCCAGATGTAAACACCACCCAGAAACTGAAACTGACGATGACTCAGGGTCACTTTTTAAAGTCCGCGTGCAGCACCTGTGAGCACACGAAAGACACGGCCACCGCCCATGCTGCACCTGTATTGTGCAAGAGGAACGCTTGCGCTGTTGCTTTTCAATGTAGGGTGTGTACTATTTGTGAGGGAAGCTTACGCTGTTGCTGTCAGTGTTGGGCACGTCTGCTTGTTAGGGAAGCTTGCTCTGCTTCCGCCCATACTGTGCTCACTCTGCGAGTGGGATGGAAGCTTGCACTTCTGCTGCCTGTGCCACACCTGGTCTGTGAGTGGGATGAAAGCTTGCACACCGGCTACCTATGCTGCACCTGTTCTGTGAGTGAGAAGGAAGCTTGCACTCCTGCTGCCTGTGTCGCACCTGTTCTGTGCGTGTGATGAAAGCTTTCACTCCTGCTGCCTGTGCTGCACTTGTTCTGTGAGTGTGATGGAAGCTTTCACTCCTGCTGCCTGTGCCGCACATGTTCTGTGAGTGTGTTGGAAGCTTGCACTCCTGCTATCTGAGCTGCACCTCCCCTGTGAGTGTGATGGAAGCTTGCACTCCTGCTGCCCGTGCTGCGCCTGCTCTGTGAGTGTGATGGAAGCTTGAACTCCTGCTGACTGTGCTGCGTCTGCGCTGTGAGTGTGATGGAAGCTTGCACTGCTGCTGCCTGTGCTGCTCTTGCTTTGTGAGTGTGATGGAACATTGCACTTCTGCTGCCTGTGCTGCACCTGCCCTGTGAGTGTGATGGAAGCTTGCACTCCTGCTGCCTGTGCCACACCTGTTCTGTGAGTCTGATGGAAGCTTGCAATCCTGCTGCCTGTGCCACACCTGTTCTGTGATGGAAGCTTTCACTCCTGCTGCCTGTGCCTCAGCTGTTCGGTGAGTGTGAAGGAAGCTTGCACTCCTGCTGCCTGTGCTGCACCTGTTCTGTGAGTGTGATGGAAGCTTTCACCCATGCTGCCTGTGCCACACCTGTTCTGTGAGTTCGATGGAAGCTTGCACTCCTGCTGCCTGTGCTGCGTCTGCTCTGTGAGTGTGATGGAAGCTTGCACTCCTGCTACCTGTGCTGCACCTGCTCTGTGAGTGTGATGGAAGCTTGCACTCCTGCTGCCTGTGCTGCACCTGTTCTGTGAGTGTGAAGGAAGCTTGCACTCCTGCTGCCTGAGCTTCACCTCCTCTGTGAGTGTGATGGAAGCTTGCACTCCTGCTGCCTGTGGTGAACCTGTTCTGTGAGTGACATGGAAGCTTGTACTCCTGCTGCATGAGCTGCACTTCCCCTGTGAGTGTGATGGAAGCTTGCACTCCTGCTGCCTGTGCCTCAGCTGTTCTGTGAGTGTGAAGGAAGCTTGCACTCCTGCTGCCTGTGGCACAACTGTTCTGTGAGTGTGATGGAAGCTTACACTCCTGCTGCCTGAGCTTCACCTCCTCTGTGAGTGTGACGGAAGCTTGCACTCCTGCTGCCTGTGGTGAACCTGTTCAGTGAGTGTGATGAAAGCTTTCACTTCTGCTGCCTGTGCTGTACCTGTTCTGTGAGTGAGATGGAAGCTTGCACTCCTGCTGCCTGAGCTGCACATCCCCTGTGAGTGTAATGGAAACTTGTGCTCCTGCTGCCTGTGCTGCACCTGTTCTGTGAGCGTGATGGAAGCTTTCACTCCTGGTGCCTGTGCCACACATGTTCTGTGAGTGTGATGGAAGCTTGCACTCCTGCTGTCTGAGCTGCACCTCCCCTGTGAGTGTGATGGAAGCTTGCTGTCCTGCTGCACCTGCTCTGTGAGTGTGATGGAAGCTTGCACTCCTGCTGCCTGTGCTGCGTCTGCGCTGTGAGTGTGATGGAAGCTTGCACTGCTGCTGCCTGTGCTGCTATTGCTTTGTGAGTGTGATAGAAGCTTGCACTTCTGCTGCCTGTGCTGCACCTGCCCTGTGAGTGTGACGATAGCTTGCACTCCTGCTGCCTGTGCTGAACCTCTTCTGTGAGTGTGATGGAAGCTTGCACTCCTGCTGCCTGTGCCACACCTGTTCTGTGAGTCTGATGGAAGCTTGAACTCCTGCTGCCTGTGCTGCACCTGTTCTGTGAGTGTGAAGGAAGCTTGCACTGCTGCTGCCTGTGCTACACCTGTTCTGTGAGTGACATAGAAGCTTGTACTCCTGCTGCCTGAGCTGCACTTCCCCTGTGAGTGTGATGGAAGCTTGCACTCCTGATGCCTGTGCTGCACCAGTTCTGTGAGTGTGATGGAAGCTTTCACCCCTGCTGCCTGTGCCTCAGCTGTTCTGTGAGTGTGAAGGAAGCTTGCCCTCCTGCTGCCTGTGCTGCACCTGTTCTGTGAGTGTAATGGAAGCTTGCACCCCTGCTGCCTGTGCTGCATCTGCTCTATGAGTGTGATGGAAGCTTGCACTTCTGCTGCCTGTGCCACACCTGTTCTGTGAGTGTGATGGAAGCTTACACTCCTGCTGCCTGAGCTTCACCTCCTCTGTGAGTGTGATGGAAGCTTGCACTCCTGCTGCCTATGGTGAACCTGTTCAGTGAGTGTGATGAAAGCTTTCACTCCTGCTGCCTGTGCTGTACCTGTTCTGTGAGTGAGATGGAAGCTTGCACTCCTGCTGCCTGTGCTGCGTCTGCGCTGTGAGTGTGATGGAAGCTTGCACTGCTGCTGCCTGTGCTACTCTTGCTTTGTGAGTGTGATAGAAGCTTGCACGTCTGCTGCCTGTGCTGCACCTGCACTGTGAGTGTGACGAAAGCTTGCACTCCTGCTGCCTGTGCCGCACCTGTTCTGTGAGTGTGATGGAAGCTTGCACTCCTGCTGTCTGTGCCGCACCTGTTCTGTGAGTCTGATGGAAGCTTGAACTCCTGCTCCCTGTGCTGCACCTGTTCTGTGAGTGTGAAGGAAGCTTGCACTCCTGCTGCCTGTGCTGCACCGGTTCTGTGAGTGACATGGCATCTTGTACTCCTGCTGCCTGAGCTGCACTTCCCCTGTGAGTGTGATGGAAGCTTGCACTCCTGGTGCCTGTGCTGCACCTGTTCTGTGAGTGTGATGGAAGCTTTCACCCCTGCTGCCTGTGCCTCAGCTGTTCTGTGAGTGTGAAGGAAGCTTGCCCTCCTGCTGCCTGTGCTGCACCTCTTCTGTGAGTGTAATGGAAGCATGCACTTCTGCTGCCTGTGCTGCATCTGCTCTATGAGTGTGATGGAAGCTTGCACTCCTGCTGCCTGTGCCACACCTGTTCTGTAAGTGTGATGGAAGCTTACACTCCTGCTGCCTGAGCTTCACCTCCTCTGTGAGTGTGATGGAAGCTTGCACTCCTGCCGCCTATGTGGAACCTGTTCAGTGAGTGTGATGAAAGCTTTCACTCCTGCTGCCTGTGCTGTACCTGTTCTGTGAGTGAGATGGAAGCTTGCACTCCTGCTGCCTGAGCTGCACCTCCCCTGTGAGTGTAATGGAAACGTGCGCTCCTGCTGCCTGAGCTGCACCTCCCCTGTGAGTGTGATGGAAGCTTGCAGTCCTGCTGCCCGTGCTGCACCTGCTCTGTGAGTGTGATGGAAGCTTGCGCTCCTGCTGACTGTGCTGCGTCTGCTCTGTGAGTGTGATAAAAGCTTTCACTCCTGCTGCCTGTGCTGCGTCTGCGCTGTAAGTGTGAAGGAAGCTTGCACTGCTACTGCCTGTGCTGCTCTTGCTTTGTGAGTGTGATGGAAGCTTGCACTTCTGCTGCCTGTGCTGCACCTACCCTGTGAGTGTGATGAAAGCTTGCGCTCCTGCTGCCTGTGCCGCACCTGTTCTGTGAGTGTGATGGAAGCTTGCACTCCTGCTGCCTGTGCTGCATCTGCTCTATTAGTGTGTTGGAATTTTGCACTCCTGCTGCCTGTGCCACACCTGTTCTGTGAGTGTGATGGAAGCTTTCACTCCTGCTGCCTGTGCTGCACCTGTTCTGTGAGTGTGATGGAAGCTTACACTCCTGCTGCCTGAGCGTCACCTCCTCTGTGAGTGTGATGGAAGCTTGCACTCCTGCCGCCTATGGTGAACCTGTTCAGTGAGTGTGATGAAAGCTTTCACTCCTGCTGCCTGTGCTGTACCTGTTCTGTGAGTGAGATGGAAGCTTGCACTCCTGCTGCCTGAGCTGCACCTCCCCTGTGAGTGTAATGGAAACGTGCGCTCCTGCTGCCTGAGCTGCACCTCCCCTGTGAGTGTGATGGAAGCTTGCAGTCCTGCTGCCCGTGCTGCACCTGCTCTGTGAGTGTGATGGAAGCTTGCGCTCCTGCTGACTGTTCTGCGTCTGCTCTGTGAGTGTGATAAAAGTTTTCACTCCTGCTGCCTGTGCTGCGTCTGTGCTGTAAGTGTGAAGGAAGCTTGCACTGCTACTGTCTGTGCTGCTCTTGCTTTGTGAGTGTGATGGAAGCTTGCACTCCTGCTGCCTGTGCTGCATCTGCTCTATTAGTGTGTTGGAATTTTGCACTCCTGCTGCCTGTGCCACACCTGTTCTGTGAGTGTGATGGAAGCTTTCACTCCTGCTGCCTGTACCGCACCTGTTCTGTGAGTCTGATGGAAGCTTGAACTCCTGCTGCCTGTGCCACACCTGTTCTGTGAGTCTGATGGAACCTTGAACTCCTGCTGCCTGTGCTGCACCTGTTTTGTGAGTGTAATGGAAGCTTTCACCCCTGCTGCCTGTGCCACACCTGTTCTGTGAGTGTGATGGAAGCTTGCACTCCTGCTGCCTGTGCTGCGTCTGCTCTGTGAGTGCGATGGAAGCTTGCACTCCTGCTGCCTGTGCTGCACCTGTTCTGTGAGTGTAATGGAAGCTCGCACTCCTGCTGCCTGTGCTGCATCTGCTCTATTAGTGTGTTGGAATTTTGCACTCCTGCTGCCTGTGCCACACCTGTTCTGTGAGTGTGATGGAAGCTTTCACTCCTGCTGCCTGTGCCACACCTGTTCTGTGAGTGTGATGGAAGCTTGCAATCCTGCTGCCTGTGCCACACCTGTTCTGTGAGTGTGATGGAAGCTTTCACTCCTGCTGCCTGAGCTTCACCTCCTCTGTGAGTGTGATGGAAGCTTTCACTCCTGCTGCCTGTGCTGCACCTGTTCTGTGAATGTAATGGAAGGTTGCACTCCTGCTGCCTGTGCTGCATCTGCTCTATGAGTGTGATGGAAGCTTGCAATCCTGCTGCCTGTGCCGCACCTGTTCTGTGAGTGTGATGGAAGCTTACAATCCTGCTGCCTGAGCTTCACCTCCTCTGTGAGTGTGATGGAAGATTGCACTCCTGCTGCCTGTGGTGAACCTGTTCAGTGAGTGTGATGAAAGCTTTCACTCCTGCTGCCTGTGCTGTACCTGTTCTGTGAGTGAGATGGAAGCTTGCACTCCTGCTGCCTGTACCGCACCTGTTCTGTGAGTCTGATGGAAGCTTGAACTCCTGCTGCCTGTGCCACACCTGTTCTGTGAGTCTGATGGAACCTTGAACACCTGCTGCCTGTGCTGCACCTGTTTTGTGAGTGTAATGGAAGCTTTCACCCCTGCTGCCTGTGCCACACCTGTTCTGTGAGTGTGATGGAAGCTTGCACTCCTGCTGCCTGTGCTGCGTCTGCTCTGTGAGTGCGATGGAAGCTTGCACTCCTGCTGCCTGTGCTGCACCTGTTCTGTGAGTGTAATGGAAGCTTGCACTCCTGCTGCCTGTGCTGCATCTGCTCTATTAGTGTGTTGGAATTTTGCACTCCTGCTGCCTGTGCCACACCTGTTCTGTGAGTGTGATGGAAGCTTTCACTCCTGCTGCCTGTGCCACACCTGTTCTGTGAGTGTGATGGAAGCTTGCAATCCTGCTGCCTGTGCCACACCTGTTCTGTGAGTGTGATGGAAGCTTTCACTCCTGCTGCCTGAGCTTCACCTCCTCTGTGAGTGTGATGGAAGCTTTCACTCCTGCTGCCTGTGCTGCACCTGTTCTGTGAATGTAATGGAAGCTTGCACTCCTGCTGCCTGTGCTGCATCTGCTCTATGAGTGTGATGGAAGCTTGCAATCCTGCTGCCTGTGCCGCACCTGTTCTGTGAGTGTGATGGAAGCTTACAATCCTGCTGCCTGAACTTCACCTCCTCTGTGAGTGTGATGGAAGATTGCACTCCTGCTGCCTGTGGTGAACCTGTTCAGTGAGTGTGATGAAAGCTTTCACTCCTGCTGCCTGTGCTGTACCTGTTCTGTGAGTGAGATGGAAGCTTGCACTCCTGCTGCCTGAGCTGCACCTCCCCTGTGAGTGTAATGGGAACTTGCGCTCCTGCTGCCTGTGCTGCACCTGTTCTGTGAGCGTGATGGAAGCTTTCACTCCTGGTGCCTGTGCCGCACATGTTCTGTGAGTGTGATGGAAGCTTGCACTCCTGCTGCCTGAGCTGCACCTCCCCTGTGAGTGTGATGGAAGCTTGCAGTCCTGCTGCCCCTGCTGCACCTGCTCTGTGAGTGTGATGGAAGCTTGCAGTCCTGCTGACTGTGCTGGAATCTTGCACTCCTGCTGACTGTGCTGCACTTGCTCTGTGAGTGTGATAGAAGCTTGCACTCCTGCTGCCTGTGCTGCGTCTGCGCTGTGAGTGTGATGGAAGCTTGCACTGCTGCTGCCTGTGCTGCTCTTGCTTTGCGAGTGACATGAAAGCTTGCACTCCTGCTGCCTGTGCCGCACCTGTTCTGTGAGTGTGATGGAAGCTTGCACTCCTGCTGCCTGTGCTGCACCTGTTCTGTGAGTGACATGGAAGCTGTACTCCTGCTGCCTGAGCTGCACTTCCCCTGTGAGTGTGATGGAAGCTTGCACTCCTGCTGCCTGCACTGCACCTGTTCTGTGAGTGTGATGGAAGCTTTCACCCCTGCTGCCTGTGCCACACCTGTTCTGTGAGTGTGATGGAAGCTTGCACTCCTGCTGCCTGTGCTGCGTCTGCTCTGTGAGTGTGATGGAAGCTTGCACTCCTGCTACCTGTGCTGCACCTGCTCTGTGAGTGTGAAGGAAGCTTGCACTCCTGCTGCCTGTGCTGCACCTGTTCTGTGAGTGTAATGGAAGCTTGTACTCCTGCTGCCTGTGCTGCATCTGCTCTATGAGTGTGATGGAAGCTTGCACTCCTGCTACCTGTGCCACACCTGTTCTGTGAGTGTGATGAAAGCTTTCACTCCTGCTGCCTGTGCCGCACCTGTTCTGTGAGTGTGATGGAAGCTTACACTCCTGCTGCCTGAGCTTCACCTCCTCTGTGAGTGTGATGGAAGCTTGCACTTATGCTGCCCATGCTGCACCTGCTCTGTGAGTGTGATGGAAGCTTGCACTCCTCCTGACTGTGCTCGCCTGCTCTGTGAGTGTGATAAAAGCTTGCACTCCGGCTGCCTGTGCTGTGTCTGCGCTGTGAATGTGATGGAAGCTTGCACTGCTGCTGGTTGTGCTGCACCAGCACTGCAAGTATGATGGAAGCTTTAGCTCATGCTACCTGTGCTGCGCCTGCCCTGTGAGTGTGAGAGAAGCTTGCACTTCTGCTGCCTGTGCCACACCTGTTCTGTGAGTGGGATGGAAGCTTGCACTCCAGCTACCTATGCTGCACCTGTTCTGCGAGTGAAATGGAAGCTTGCACTCCTGCTGCCAGTGTCGCACTTGTTCTGTGCGTGTGATGAAAGCTAACACTCCTGCTGCCTGAGCTTCACCTCTTCTGTGAGTGTGATGGAAGCTTGCACTCCTGCTGCCTGTGGTGAACCTGTTCAGTGAGTGTAATGGAAGCTTACACTTATGCTGCCCATGCTGCACCTGCTCTGTGAGTGTGATGGAAGCTTGCACTCATGCTGACTGTGCTCGCCTGCTCTGTGAGTGTGATAGAAGCTTGCACTCCAGCTGCCTGTGCTGCTTCTGTGCTGTGAGTGTGATGGAAGCTTGCACCGCTGCTGCCAGTGCTGCACTTGCTTTGTGAGTGTGATGGAAGCTTGCACTGCTGCTGGTTGTGCTGTACCAGCTCTGTGAGTGTGATGGAAGCTTGCACTCCTGCTGACTGGGCTCGCCTGCTCAGTGAGTGTGATATGTTAGATAGATAGATAGTTTATAAAGCGCGTGAATCACCCCCAAGGGGGTCTCTCAGCGCTAGCAGAGCTGTGCAGGATCGCTGAAGAGATGTCATTCTGCGAAGAGGGTGGTTTTCAGTATCTTTCTGAACCTAAGGTAATCGGAGCATTGTCTAAGAGGGAGGGAGAGCTGATTCCAGACCAAAGGTGCTTGATAGGAGAAGGATTTACCTCCTAACCGTATTCTCTTTATCCTCGGAATAAGTAACAGAGATTTGGAACATGATCTCAGGTCGCGGCTGGGAGTATATTGGTGGAGCCTCTCAGCCAGATATGGAGGGCCTGGGCCCCACAGTGCTTTGTGTGTCAAGCAACAGAGCTTAAACATGACTCGTTTCCTCACTGGCAACCAGTGCAGTTGTTGAAGCAGCGGAAGTGAGGCTGATCTAAACGGTGCATTAGTGACTAATCGTGCAGCGGTGTTTTGCACCACTTGCAGACGGCTAAGGGCAGATTCATTAGCGGCGACCATAAGGGCATTACAATAGTCCAATTTATTCAATACAAGAGCCTGAACGAGTGTCTTGTGGAAAGAGTCCGGGAGATAAGGAAGGGCTTTCCTCAAAAGGCTCAGTGTAAAAAAACATGCGCTAACTGTATGAGATACATGGTCTTTCATAGACAGAGCCTGGTCAAATCGCACACCAAGATTTTTTACTGTTAGTTTGGGTAGAGGAGCAGGGCCCACTTCAATTGGCCACCAGGTAGGTGACCACATGATGGGGGCATCTCCGTAGAGGATAATCTCCGTTTTGCTGGCGTTCAGCTGAAGAAAATTGTCGCTCATCCACTCCGAGATGGCCAGCATACCTAGGGAGAAAGATGTTTGAGCTGTCAGCGAGGATTTGTCAAATGGAAAAATAAGTTGGGTATCATCCGCATAAGATACGGGGATGAACCCAAGGGATCTTAGAAGAGAGGCAAGGGGGGCCACATAGATGTTAAACAACGTAGGGCTCAAACAGGAGCCCTGTGGCACACCCTTGGTCAGACTTTCGGTGATGGAACGAAATGGGCCTAAGTTAAGTGTTTGTGTACGGTTGGAGAGGAAGCTGGTTATCCAGTTCAGCGCCATTCCCCCTAGTCCAGTCTCTCTTAATCTTCCGAGCAAGGTCAGATGGTCAACCGTATCGAAAGCAGCAGAAAGATCTAAAAGGACCAAGATGGCAGATTGTCCATGATCAAGTGTCCGTCTGATGTAGTCGGTGACAGCTACCAAGGCAGTCTCGGTGCTGTAATTTGCGCGAAATCCTGATTGGGACGGGTCCAGGTAACCAGTCGCTTCGATATGGTTTGAAAGATGTTTGTTCACATGCTTCTCAAGGACCTTGCTCAGATAGGGGAGAAGGGAGATAGGACGGAGGTTGGAGAGGTCATCCATTGGAAGCTTGTTGTTTTTACGCAATGGAATGACCTGGGCTGCTTTCCAAATGGAGGGAACCAGACCCTTTCCTAGAGAAGAGTTAAGAAGCGGACTGACAGAGTCTGCGAGCACATGTGCGAGAGACGCCGAGATTTTTGCAGGCATAACATCCAAGGGGTAGCCAGATTTAACATTGCACAAAAGTGTGATGGTCTCGTCCCGTGAGAGGGGTGGAAAGGTCAGCAGGGTTGTGTGGTCGGCAATAAGAGATTTAGAGGTGTCATCAGACAGTGGTGTGTGGCAAGTTTTAGAAAATTTATCGTAAATGGTGTCAATTTTTTGTATAAAAAAGGAACTAATTTTATTGCAGAGAGGCTGGGAGAGATTATTGTCCAAATCACAGGCTTTAGGACAGATGAAATCATGCAGAATTTGATGAAGAATTTTAGGGGTATTGCCTGCCTGCCTTAGTTGCTGGGCTATATATGATCTGCGAGCTTGTTTAATTTCATTGTGGTATAGAGTGAGCGTAGCTCTATAGTTCACTTTATCAGTGTCTTGGTGGGTACGACGCCACCTTCTTTCCAAATTTTTGCAGCGGCTTTTCGTCGTACGTAATTCGGGAGTAAACCAAATAGCCAGAGTACTCCTAGGGGCTTTAGTACAAATCTTTACAGGGGCGATAGAATTGATGGTCGCTAGGACGGTAGTGTTGAAGAGGGTAAGATTATCTTCAACATTGTTGGTCAGGGGGTACCTAGGGGGTATAAAAACTGATGAAAAGGACTCAGGGTTGATTTTGTGCCATTGTCTGTAGGAAAATTGGGTGTGTGCTGCCGTTATAGTGGACGTATGGAGACACTGCACGTGAAAGTTAATGAGTGCATGGTCCGTCCAGCACATAGGGCGGGGGGCTTTACAGGTAAGCCGGTCAGTATTGGAAAAAATAATGTCAATGGTGTGGCCTGCTGTGTGTGTAGGGCCGTCATTCTTTTTAGTGAGGTGCAGTGTAGATAGGTCGGCAAAGAAGGATGATATTTCAGGAAGTGATAGATTTTCGCTATGTATGTTAAAATCTCCTAATAATAAAAAGTTCTTGGAGGCAATCACATGGGGGGCTAATATTTCCATTAATTGTGGGGAAAAGTCCTTTATAGGGCCAGGAGGACGATAAACCAGTGCCCCTATCCATAAATCGTGTGGGGCCATTTCCATCTTGAAAATCAAAATTTCAATTTCGGCGTTAATACGTTGGTCTAGAATCGTGATTTTTGCACGCTCATTATGAATGATTGCAACCCCCCCACCAGTTTTCAGCTGCCTGTCAAGCCGCAGAATCCTGTAACCTTCTGGAATGGCAATCTTGATATCGGGGCCGCTAGTGGGTTTCAGCCAAGTCTCAGTCAGGAAACCCACATCAGGTGAATCGGAGTTTAATATATCCCAAATCTCTGAGGCGTGTTTTGGGAGCCATCTCACGTTACCTAAAAAGCCCTTCCAGAAGTTGCACTGTATGGTCTTAGGGATCGGGATATGGTTGGCAGTGTTAATATCCGGGGGGGCAAAGGGTGCGGTATCATACTGCCCAGAAGTAAATTCTAAAGGGGCGTTTTGTGGGATTTCAGTTTCCAAGTTACCGCGACGGGGCTGCGAAGACTTCTGTGCCCCAGCGGCTCCGTTTTCCATTTCAACGGCGGTGCTCTTTCACGGCGTAGAATTTACTCACCTGTGAGGTCTCACCTGAGGGATATAATGGCCGTGAACTGCTTCCTGCTCCTTGATGCCGCCACCAGCCTGTGATCAAGAGTCAGGAGACTCGAATCGTGAAAGAGCACCACCGTTGAAATGGAAAACGGAGCCGCTGGGGCACAGAACTCTTCGCAGCCCCGTCGCGGTCACAGCGGACCTTGAATTGAACTGCTTGGAGATGTCGGGAGCCCACTGGAGGGTTGTAATTAAATTTGGAATTGGGCAAAGCGGAGCAAACCCACTGAAGGGTTACAAATAAATACAGCAGCACTACTAATCCCATAGTGCACGGCGTAGAATTTACTCACCTGCGAGGTCCCACCTGAGGGATATAATGGCCGTGAACTGCTTCCTGCTCCTTGATGCCGCCACCAGCCTGTGATCAAGAGTCAGGAGACTCGAAACGCGTTAGGCATTTTTTGTCTGGACAACTTCAAGCAGTTTTGCTCCTGCATTTGAATAAAAGCTTGTTATCTAGTGGCCTGCAGTGGAGTGCTCTTTCGTTTTCTTGGACAAAACATGGTAACATATATATATATATATATATATATATATATATATATATATATATATATATATATATATATATATATATATATATATATATATATATATATATATATATATCTTATATCTTATAAAGGAGCTTGTGTTAATATGTTATGGCTTGCTTCTGCCACAGCGACGCACCACCAGCAAGAGCGTCACCGTTTGCCCGCAAGAGAACCGTCTTTGTTTGAACGCGAAAGGGACAAGGGTAAACAGACGCCGCTGAACTGCACCAAGGCCCTTCACCCGGAGCTGCACGTGGACGCATACTCCTCGTGGCTCCGCCATCTTGTTGGCATCCACGTCACACCGTGCACCAGCCGGCGCGACCCCGCTCAACCCGGCCTCGACCCCAGCGAAGCCCCGACATCGAGGCACCACGAACTAGCCAGGGGGTGCCGCAGGAACCATTCATCGCCCCCGGCGGAGGACAGTATCGATGGGACCCCCAACTGTCCTCCCCTCTCGAGGTGTGATCGCCCTGCAACTCCCATGGGCCTGGCGCCTCTCCTGCTGGGCGTCTGGCCACCTCCACCCGGCCACTCCGCCCCCTCGGGCGCATAGGTCCGGACATCAAAGGGCTCCAGACCTATATCTGGGGCGACCCCACCACAGCTCGGCAGTTGTATCCCGGAGTCGAGAGCCCTGCTGATTGAATCGCGGCTGACCCTACGGAGAAGAACTCTTGTCGGAACCATCACGAGCCCTGCTGACTGCGTCGCGGCTCCTTCCTGTGAACCCTTTCTGAACCACCTGGAACATCGGAGCCCTGCTGACGCCGTCGCGGCCCAACCTCGCTGAAACCTCCCTCGGAGCCCTGCTGACGACGTCGCGGCTCGAGCTGAGCAGAAACCATCTTGAGAGCCCTGCTGATTGGATCGCGGCTCTCCACGAACTGTACGCCAGAGCCCTGCTGACGCCGTCGCGGCTCAACCCCTCCGAGATCCGGAGGTCCTCCAGCTTGAGGATAAGAACTGGGCCCCAGGTACCCTCGTACCGCATTCCTGCCAAAGACTGTCCCGCTACCCCGACCCTTCCAAAGAGACACTGAGACTTTTGGTGGATCCCTCGATCCCTTCGTGTAAATATTGACCTCGTAACCTTTTTTATTGCTGATAAAGAATTGCTTGTCACAAGACAACCTCCTTGAGTCCTGTGTGGTGGTGTTACTGTGCTAGGACGTGATAGGAGAAGGATCTCTCAGGAGACTTCTCGGCAGCGCTCGGCTACTTCGTGCAGTGTGAGGGCCCCCCCTTGGTGGTCGCACCGACTCCTCGGGGTCCGCCTTCCAACATTTGGTGGCCAGCGACGGGATCCGAGCCGAACGCAGTACGTACCAGCCAGTACCCACTAGCTACCCATCCAAACGAACAGCATCATGAGCAGCCAGGAAAACAACGCGACAATGGAGTTCCAGCCCGAACGGCTGGAAGAATATACGCACAAAGAATTGAAACAGTTCTGCAAAGACAAAGGCATTGCAACCACCAGCCTAGGTACCAAAGAGGAGATGCAGAAAGCTCTGAGGGCATGGTTGGAGGCCGGGGCAGGCCCCTCCCAGGAAGAAGGGCCCTTGCCCCTGACTGAGACCGCAGCAACCGCACGGACTCCGGCAACCGGAGGAAGAAAGAGCCTAGAAACCGGCCTCTCCGAAGAAGAAATACGAGAGCGGGAAAAGGTCCGGAGACACGAGCTAGAGCTCGCCCGACTGCGGCTGGACGGTGAACTCCAGCTGGCAGAAAAGAAACTGGCCCTAGAGCAGCTGCGCCTTCAAGAAGAGATAGAGGAGAAGAGACGACACCGGGAGTTGGAGGAAAAGAAACTAACTCTTGAGCACGAGCGCAGTCTCAAGGAGCTCGAGATCAAGGCCAAGAACGGAGGGACTGACACCCCCAGTACTAGAGACACTCTACCGCCTTCCGAGGCCAAGGTACATATCCCGAAAGAAGTCGTCAAGGAGTATTACAAGAATGACGACATCCAACAATGGTTCAAGGCCTACGAGGTGGCCATGACCTCTCATCGGGTGCCCCGAAAGGACTGGGGCGCGGGCCTGTGGGGGCGGTTCCTGAGTGAGGGGCGGGACACGCTGCTCCAGCTACCGGAGGAGGTGATGACCTCCTACGATCACATGAAGGAGGCCCTGCTCACCCGCTACGGGCTAACAGCGGAAATGTACCGCCAGCGGTTCAGAGACTGCAAGAAAATCCCGGGTACCACATGGGTGGAATATGTGGACTTTTTCAGTCGGGCCCTAGAAGGGTGGATCAAAGGGAGCAAAGTAACCACCTACGGGCAGCTGGTCGACCTCATCGTGTGGGAACACCTTTCCAACAATTGCTTCGTGGAACTGAGACAGCACCTCCTCGACAGCAAAATGACCGACCCGCGAAAACTTGCCGTCGAGGCCGATCGATGGGTCAACTCCCGGGTCCCCCGGAACTCAATGGGGGAGTACCAGAGGAACCCCAACGGACCCCCCCGCCAGCGCGGTGGGGGGGGAGGGCCGAACAGGAACCGAGACCCTCCCGCCGGGGCCCCCAGGAGCCCCCCTCGAGGGCCACCGCAGCCACATCTCTCCCCGAGCCTAGCCCGAAAGGTGGGCCCGGCCCGACCCGGACCACGGCCGCCAGTGACCTGCTACGGCTGCCAACAAACAGGACACTTTGCCAGCGATCCGGCCTGCCCTCTGAACCGAAGAAACGGGGCCGGCGGGCACCCGCCCCGGCAGCTGACAGCCGCCGCCTTGGGTGGAGGAGAAGAGGAAGAGGAGGCCCTCGACCGAGAGAACACTGAGTGGGAGCCGGCAGCCATGTCCCTGGTCTGCCTGGGTAGCCGAGAGATGGTACCCTGCACCCCCATCCCAACCAACACCCAGAAGTACCGGCAGCAGGTCACGGTCAATGGACAACGGGCCGAAGCCCTTCGTGACACAGGCGCCAGTATCACCGCTGTCCGCTGCCACCTGGTGACCCCTGGGCAGATTCTACCGAATGTGCTGTGTCCCGTACGGACGGCCGACAACAGTGAAAGCCTATGCCAGATGGCCCTGGTCCCCTTCGAGTGGGGAGGGGTGACGGGCCTGCTGAAGGTGACAGTGCGCGACGACGCCCCGGTCGACTGCCTCCTGGGGAACGACTTGGAAAGTTCCCCCTGGGCTCAAGTAGAGCGACGAGAGCACCTCCGAATGTTGGGACTGGCTGATTGGGCCTGCGCCATCACCCGGTCCATGACCGCCCAGGCCCCCCGCTCATCCTCGACCTCCGGGACCGCCCAGCCCGAGGGGCTCACACCCCCTCCCACCAGCAGCGAGGAGGAGGCGGACACCGACCCTGGACCCAGCGAATCCTCCCCCGAAGAGATGGCTTCTCCGAGCGCCCTCCCAGAGCTGACACAATGGCGACACGAAGGGGGCCCCACCCGAGAGCAGTTCCAGCAAGAACAACAGTCCTGTCCCTCTCTCGAAGGGGTCCGACAACAGGCGACCGCGCAAGCCAACGGTGACCAGACCGGCACCCACTGGATCTACTGGACCGAGGGCCTGTTGTACAGTGAACAGAAAGTAGCAGAACTCGGGGCCAGCCGCGTGTTGGTGGTCCCCCTCCGCTTCCGGGAGTTCCTTCTCCACCTGGCCCATGATGTGCCCCTCGCCGGACACTTGGGGCAAGACAAAACGTACAGTCGTCTGGTGACCCACTTCTACTGGCCCCGGATGCGGAGAGATGTGGACAACCACTGCCGGTCCTGCCAGACCTGCCAAGCCAGCGGAAAGACGGGGGGTCGGGTCAAGGCCCCCCTCCAGCCCTTTCCAGCCGTCAGCACCCCGTTCGAACGGGTCGGGATCGATATTGTGGGACCCCTGGACCCCCAAACCGCCCTGGGCCACCGCTTCATCCTGGTCCTCGTGGACCACGCCACCAGGTACCCGGAGGCGGTCCCGCTAAGAACTATAACGGCCCCTGTGGTAGGCCGGGCCTTGATGGGGATCTTCTCCCGAGTGGGATTCCCCAGCGAAGTGGTGAGCGACCGCGGCACGAACTTTATCTCCAGGTACATGCGGTCTCTGTGGCAACAGTGCGGGGTCACATACAAGTTCACGACCCCCTATCACCCTCAGGGGAACGGACTGGTTGAGCGGTTCAACCGAACATTAAAAGGGATGATCCAGGGCCTGGAAGAACCCCTCAGGCGGAAATGGGATGTCCTGCTGCCCTGCCTCCTGTTTGCCTATCGGGAGGTCCCGCAGAAGTCCCTGGGGTTCAGCCCGTTTGAACTATTGTATGGACACCCGGTCCGCGGACCGCTCAGCCTGGTCAAGGAGGGCTGGGAGATGAAGCCCCGAGGAGCCCCTCCTGACGTCTACCGATACCTCCTGACCCTCCGAAACCAGACCCGCAGGTTCCGAGCCATGGCCGAAGCCAACCTCGAGGCCAGCCAGGAGGACATGAAGCGGTGGTACGATCGCAACACCTCTACTATAGAATTCGAGCCAGGACAGAAAGTATGGGTCATGGCCCCGGTCGAACCCGGCGCCCTCCAGGACAAGTGGACCGGGCCCGTCAAGGTGGTGGAGAAGAAAAGTCCCGTCACCTACCTGGTCGATCTGGAGTCCCCCCGGAACCCCCTCCGGGTCCTACATGCTAACAGGCTAAAACCCCACTTCGCCCGGACCGAACTGAGCCTGCTGCTGGCGACTGACGAAGGGGGCGAGGACGACTCCGAGCCCTTGCCCGACCTCTTGCAATCCGACATTCACGATGGATCGATCGAAGGGGTCCAACTCGCCTCGTCCCTGACCCCGGAACAGCGCAACGACTGCCAGCAATTACTGCGGGACTACGCAGCCCTCTTCTCTCTCACCCCGGGGGTGACCCACTGGTGCGTCCACGATGTCGACACCGGGGAGAGCCCCCCCATACGACACAGAGCCTACCGGGTGCCTGACCGAGTGCGGGCCTGCATCCAGGCCGAAGTAGCGAAGATGCTGGCCCTGGGGGTCATCGAGCCTTCCGACAGCCCGTGGGCCAGCCCTGTCGTCCTGGTGCCCAAGGCCGCAGCTCCCGGTCACCCCCCGGAGTTGCGATTCTGCGTGGACTACCGAGCCCTGAATGCAGTAACCAAGACAGACGCACACCCGATACCCCGGGCCGACGAACTCATCGACCGCCTAGGGGCCGCTCGCTACTTGAGCACGCTGGACCTCACCGCCGGGTACTGGCAAATCCAGCTCACCCCCGGCGCCCAAGAAAGATCCGCCTTTTCGACCCCGGATGGGCATTACCACTTTCGGGTGATGCCCTTCGGAATGAAGAACGCCCCGGCCACCTTCCAAAGACTGGTGAACAAGGTTTTGGCCGGGCTTGAGGCCTTCAGCGCGGCCTACTTAGATGACATTGCCGTGTACAGCAACCACTGGGCCGAGCACCTTCTCCACCTGAAGGCCGTCCTGGCCGCCCTTCAGCGGGCCGGGCTCACAATCAAGGCCAGCAAATGCCAAATCGGCCACGGATCCGTGACCTACCTGGGCCATCAAGTGGGGAGCGGGCAGGTGGCCCCCCTCCAAGCAAAGATAGATGCCATCCAGACCTGGGAACCCCCCACTACCCAGACCGCTGTCCGGGCCTTCCTGGGCCTCACCGGATACTACCGGCGGTTTATCCGGGACTATGGGAGCATTGTTGGCCCCCTCACAGAGTTAACGTCCAAAAAGCAGCCCAAGAAGGTACACTGGACACCCCGCTGCCAAACAGCCTTCGACACCCTAAAGACAGCCATGTGTACTGCTCCGGTGCTGCAGGCCCCGGACTACCAGAAGGAGTTCGTGGTACAGACGGACGCCTCCGAGTATGGGATCGGGGCCGTCCTATCCCAAGCCGACGAAAAGGGGCTCGACCGACCAGTGGCCTTCATCAGCCGACGACTACTGCCCCGAGAGCAACGCTGGAGCACTATTGAGCGTGAGGCCTTCGCTGTGGTGTGGGCCCTCAAGAAGCTCCGGCCCTACCTCTTTGGCACCCACTTCCGGGTCCAGACCGACCACCGGCCCTTGCAATGGCTAATGCAAATGCGGGGCGAGAACCCCAAGCTGCTGCGGTGGTCCATCTCGCTACAAGGGATGGACTTTGACGTCGAACACCGGCCCGGCAATGACCACGCCAACGCCGACGGCCTGTCCCGCTTCTTCCGCCTTGACGAGGAGAATCCCCAAGGAGATGGGTGACTCTCCATGCCTTCGGCTGGGGGGGACGCCTGTTGGACCCGGCCTCGTGGCGTGGTCCTTAACCCCCTGGATTGTGCCCGTTCCCCGCCCCAGCCGTCACGGGCCACCCGTCTGAACTGCACCAAGGCCCTTCACCCGGAGCTGCACGTGGACGCATACTCCTCGTGGCTCCGCCATCTTGTTGGCATCCACGTCACACCGTGCACCAGCCGGCGCGACCCCGCTCAACCCGGCCTCGACCCCAGCGAAGCCCCGACATCGAGGCACCACGAACTAGCCAGGGGGTGCCGCAGGAACCATTCATCGCCCCCAGTGGAGGACAGTATCGATGGGACCCCCAACTGTCCTCCCCTCTCGAGGTGTGATCGCCCTGCAACTCCCATGGGCCTGGCGCCTCTCCTGCTGGGCGTCTGGCCACCTCCACCCGGCCACTCCGCCCCCTCGGGCGCATAGGTCCGGACATCAAAGGGCTCCAGACCTATATCTGGGGCGACCCCACCACAGCTCGGCAGTTGTATCCCGGAGTCGAGAGCCCTGCTGATTGAATCGCGGCTGACCCTACGGAGAAGAACTCTTGTCGGAACCATCACGAGCCCTGCTGACTGCGTCGCGGCTCCTTCCTGTGAACCCTTTCTGAACCACCTGGAACATCGGAGCCCTGCTGACGCCGTCGCGGCCCAACCTTGCTGAAACCTCCCTCGGAGCCCTGCTGACGACGTCGCGGCTCGAGCTGAGCAGAAACCATCTTGAGAGCCCTGCTGATTGGATCGCGGCTCTCCACGAACTGTACGCCAGAGCCCTGCTGACGCCGTCGCGGCTCAACCCCTCCGAGATCCGGAGGTCCTCCAGCTTGAGGATAAGAACTGGGCCCCAGGTACCCTCGTACCGCATTCCTGCCAAAGACTGTCCCGCTACCCCGACCCTTCCAAAGAGACACTGAGACTTTTGGTGGATCCCTCGATCCCTTCGTGTAAATATTGACCTCGTAACCTTTTTTATTGCTGATAAAGAATTGCTTGTCACAAGACAACCTCCTTGAGTCCTGTGTGGTGGTGTTACTGTGCTAGGACGTGATAGGAGAAGGATCTCTCAGGAGACTTCTCGGCAGCGCTCGGCTACTTCGTGCAGTGTGAGGGCCCCCCCTTGGTGGTCGCACCGACTCCTCGGGGTCCGCCTTCCAACAACTATCTTTGGTATGGATCACGGAAGCATTGAAAATGGGCTGTTTCTGAGACGCAATGAATCCATGCAGATAAATGAAGTACATCTACTGACATTACCCACTGGAGGGAAAAAAATTAGGGGAACTTTGAACCGCAAGCACCACAATGCACCAGACTCACTACGGGCGTCCACTAGGGGGCGAAGACTTTAAAATGTGTGGAAAAACTTGCTGGTTTCACTGTCCTCAACGATGTCAGCGGCGCACCTTTGAATAAGTTCAAGGCGAACGAAACATGTCAGGAATGCCGACTGCATTAGAAATAAAATGGATACATCTGTCATTGTGGAGTGCGGCTGATTCTCTGTAAAAGGAGCTTGTGTTTATATATATATATATATATATATATATATATATATATATATATATATAAAGCTCCTTACTATCAAGTAATTCAGACCAGCACTCGCGTTGGGTATAAACTTGTTACGGTTTATTTACGAGACAACTAATAACAAACGCGTTTCGGCGTCAGCCTTCGTCAGTGTCGACGATCGCCGTTGCCGTGACAGCCAATAGTAATAGTCTGGTACAACTAAATCAAGTGCGAATCTACCCTGCTGATTGAATCGCGGCTGACCCTACGGAGAAGAACTCTTGTCGGAACCATCACGAGCCCTGCTGACTGCGTCGCGGCTCCTTCCTGTGAACCCTTTCTGAACCACCTGGAACATCGGAGCCCTGCTGACGCCGTCGCGGCCCAACCTTGCTGAAACCTCCCTCGGAGCCCTGCTGACGACGTCGCGGCTCGAGCTGAGCAGAAACCATCTTGAGAGCCCTGCTGATTGGATCGCGGCTCTCCACGAACTGTACGCCAGAGCCCTGCTGACGCCGTCGCGGCTCAACCCCTCCGAGATCCGGAGGTCCTCCAGCTTGAGGATAAGAACTGGGCCCCAGGTACCCTCGTACCGCATTCCTGCCAAAGACTGTCCCGCTACCCCGACCCTTCCAAAGAGACACTGAGACTTTTGGTGGATCCCTCGATCCCTTCGTGTAAATATTGACCTCGTAACCTTTTTTATTGCTGATAAAGAATTGCTTGTCACAAGACAACCTCCTTGAGTCCTGTGTGGTGGTGTTACTGTGCTAGGACGTGATAGGAGAAGGATCTCTCAGGAGACTTCTCGGCAGCGCTCGGCTACTTCGTGCAGTGTGAGGGCCCCCCCTTGGTGGTCGCACCGACTCCTCGGGGTCCGCCTTCCAACAACTATCTTTGGTATGGATCACGGAAGCATTGAAAATGGGCTGTTTCTGAGACGCAATGAATCCATGCAGATAAATGAAGTACATCTACTGACATTACCCACTGGAGGGAAAAAAATTAGGGGAACTTTGAACCGCAAGCACCACAATGCACCAGACTCACTACGGGCGTCCACTAGGGGGCGAAGACTTTAAAATGTGTGGAAAAACTTGCTGGTTTCACTGTCCTCAACGATGTCAGCGGCGCACCTTTGAATAAGTTCAAGGCGAACGAAACATGTCAGGAATGCCGACTGCATTAGAAATAAAATGGATACATCTGTCATTGTGGAGTGCGGCTGATTCTCTGTAAAAGGAGCTTGTGTTTATATATATATATATATATATATATATATATATATATATATATATATATATATATATAAAGCTCCTTACTATCAAGTAATTCAGACCAGCACTCGCGTTGGGTATAAACTTGTTACGGTTTATTTACGAGACAACTAATAACAAACGCGTTTCGGCGTCAGCCTTCGTCAGTGTCGACGATCGCCGTTGCCGTGACAGCTTAAATACAAATCAATTTCACGTAATGGACGAAGGACTGCTGCCCAACTTTGAGCGCCATCTTGTAATATGTTAATATTCACATAAATTACATCAAACTCATAATGCAGCCAATAGTAATAGTCTGGTACAACTAAATCAAGTGCGAATCTAGGGCATAATGATTCCAGATAGCGCGATTCCATGGAGGATCAAAATTATGTTGTGAATAATGAATTGAATCCAGGCGCGATCACTCATGACCTATAAGGTAATTAATTATCAACTGTGGTCCCATATCATGAACTAGTTTGACCAATTGTTATGTCAGGCTGGAGAACGGGTAGCTGTGGAAACTAGTGCGATCCTATATAGGACGAATCATGTTGCACAAAAATAATTGAATGCACACGCGAATATTCGCCACCTGTAAATGTATTAGTGGTAGATTCGCACTTGATTTAGTTGTACCAGACTATTACTATTGGCTGTCACGGCAACGGCGATCGTCGACACTGACGAAGGCTGACGCCGAAACGCGTTTGTTATTAGTTGTCTCGTAAATAAACCGTAACAAGTTTATACCCAACGCGAGTGCTGGTCTGAATTACTTGATAGTAAGGAGCTTTATATTTAGCGGTTTGCCACCGCTGGACCGGGCACCCGCTCACGAGTGCAGCAGCAGGCAAAGACCACGGAGCAGCGATATATATATATATATATATAGGAAGGTGGATATCTGACTATGGTTACCCCCAAATTTTTGCCTAGTGTCTAGCTGGTTTTTCGACTTAGTTGGCCTGAGATCCTGCTATTCAGGATCTCAGCCTGGCTGTTCTCTCTTTAAAATGGACTCCATGTACCCTAGGTACATACCCAATTGGTTGGATCACCCTGTCAGCCCCTGTACCAGTGTACACTAGGTACCCAGGGCATTGGTGTACCCAAGGCCTGCCAGGGGCTGAAGCATGTATTATGCCACCCCAGGCTTGGCCTAACAATTTGACACAACTGGCTGATCACTCAGCTGGGGTAAGTTGGTGTAACCACCTCTTACTTAGGTGTAGTATACCTATACCTAACCTTAAATGGGACACCTGGTAACCTATAAGTCACTCCTATGGCAGGCCTTAACAATCCTGAAGGCAGAGTGCTTGGTTCCATGTGAGATGGTGCTCTGGCATGAGCTGAGCCTGTCTGCAGTGGTCGGAACAACTTCCTTCTACTATTTCCAGATATCGTCATACCATATACTCTTAAGTGCATTATGAACCTCGCGGTTAAATGCTATCTTTGGTTTGGCTTTATCAAAACATGTCGAGTAAGGTGTCATACGTATTGGAATACTAACCCCTCGCCAATTCTGGCGACGGGGTTAGCATTCCACCCTTCTAGAGGGACACGACATGTACAGTACCTGAAACCCGGGTAAAATCAGACATAGCCTCAGCTCCACAAAATGGATGCTGCCACCACAGACACAAGTCTGCCCTCCTGCTGCTGGGAGTCCTTCCAGCTTGGGAGGTGTGGACAAAGGGTTTCCTGCCAGGGGAGGTGCATGCACCACCCCAGACAGGATTTTGTGTATTGGTCAGGTAGGGCTTGAAAGAAACCAGACATGAATGTGGCTCACAAGGAGCCTCGGTGCATATGCCAGTTCAAACCGGTCCTGGGGCACACCAGTCCCGGGCCTGGGGCGAGCTGGACAAAGGATTGGGGGTGTAACCACCCCCCTTCCTGGTCCCACCCATAGGGAGGGACCTAGCAGGTAGTCCGGCCCCTAGAATCCGCTTAAAGGTAGGAGCTGTGTCCTAAGACTTCAGACATCCTGGAATCAACTTGAAACTAAGAAGAAGACGGGAACTTCGACATTCTGCTGCACAGAAGACTGAAGGAAATCTCCCCTGTGGTCAGGGAGTGACCACCTTGCTAACGCAAGCACCATCCAGCGAATCAACGTCTGCTTTGCCGCCGCCTCCCGCCGGAGCCCGAGCCCAGAGACTGACAAGACCTGGACCTCCAGACCTCTCACTGCCCGATCCACAGTCCCTGAAAAGAGGAGACCCGTGGAGGCACCGAGACACGTGGAGCCAGCCATCTTGAAACGACCACAACAAGCTGACAAGTGCAACAACCGAGGCTCCCTCCAAGTTGTGCTTTGGGATCTGAGAAGCCCAACCCTCGAGCAGCATCTGCACCAAAGGTGAGCCCTCCAGCATCTCCACGATCTGCGTGGGGCCCTTCTGCATTTTGCCACTCGACGCGCCTAACCGGTTGCTGGCCCGCTGGCTAGTAGCCATCTTGGTGATGAACTTTACAAAATACACCGCTGGTCTGGTTGCTCCAGACTGGCCCTTGCTCCCCTCCAAAGGAGCAGTCCTTCTGACCTTGCTGGTCAGAACCATCAGCTTATTTCATCTCCTACAACAATTGCTTTTGCCAAGGCTGGTTTGCTTCGATCAAGTCGCCGACACCGCCGACAGCGAGAGCCTGCGTGGGACAGCTCGTGAACCGACTCCTGGACGTCGTCAACCTCCAGGGACCACGTGGCTGCAGAGACAAGCTACACCTTTCTTCCTGTTTGCACCCGACATTGCCTGGTACCCACCTGGTGCCACGCTGGTCACTGGCTAGTGACTGTGAACACTGTCCCCTCTGCTTACAGGTCTTCAACATCTCTGATCCACTCTTGGATCCACTGCATCTCTCCCGGACCGACCGCCTGCAGCATCTTTGTCTTCAAGCTCCACGGAACAGATAGAAGAAACCCGACGCACTTCGAGGCCTAAGCACCCGCTTCCTGTGGGTGAGGTAAAGCTGGCACACCTGTGCCCAAGTGTAGTATTACATCTCTAGTGCCTGTGTTCCAAATCTTGAGTTCCTAGTCCATCCGGAAGATCCTCTTTGCAGTAACTTTGTACTTTTTACGCACCCATTGAAACCTATGGGAGCACGCGTGTGACTATTTGCTCTGCACACGCCACCCGTGGACCTCCTGGTCACTAACTGAAGTTAGCTCCTTGTAGGCCCAGCGATTCTAGAGGCCCTAGGCCTTTTCCATTTTCTGTTCGTGGTACTTATACCACTATTTTAGTATATGGTTTGAGCGGCCACCAGGGCCTATCCATATAAAGTGCAACTTCTGTGTATTCTACTGTAATCTTGTTTGACGATTTGTGCTCCTGTGCTCATAAAGAGACTAGGGGTTACTTTGAGAAATAAATACATATATATTTTGAATATATATCTGTGTGGTGTCCTTTCATTGGTATAAAAGGGGGTTGCATTTGGTAAAACAGCTGGCTTAACACGCTTCACGAGTTTAGCCTCAAAGACTGCTTAGCCTACGCTACCACTAGGGCAGCTAGTCCGAAAAGGTTGACTTACAACCACACCATAAGGGTTGCTTGGCATGGCACAAGGTGATCACTTTAACTAGTGAGCATCATATACCAGGCCAACTTCTCACATTGGTGAGCAGCGGTTGGATTTGAGCTTGCTGTGTTTTACCATTGTAATCTCTTGGTTACCAATTGAAAGATCACCTAGGTACCTGTAGGTACATATAAAACAAGATTAGATATACATAAGTTCTACTGAACTTAGTTGTTGTAGAGCAAAGGGAGTAGCACACCCTGACTACAACTACTAGATAGGTTTAGTAGGTAAACCCAAGTGTAGGTAGATTGCAACACATCCACCCACACTTAAGAGCAATGGCTGGGGCAGAGGGGTCCACTGTACCCATCTCTGTTGAGAGTGACCCCCAGAGGGCACCATCCATCTTTGCTACCCTTAATCAGAATGAGCTCAGGCATTTGGCAACTCTTAGAGGCCTTAAACAGCCCAAGAACCCTACCTCTGCTGAGCTCAGAGAACTCTTGCAAAATGATGAGAATCAGAGAGAGCTCAAGAAAGCTTCCCAGTTAGCCCCCTTAGGGACAGGAACAGGAGGCCCCCCTTCTGAAGATGCTACAGAGGTACCCAGTTCCAATAGTCACCCCTTAGATGGCAATAATACCACAGAGGATGAGAGTGATAAAGGGGCTGATACAGAAAGTAGTGATGATGAAGGGAGAACTAGCCCAGTGCCAAGTGTTATACTTGGCCCAGCTAAACTAAGGCTATTGGGGACTGACAGTGGGTTTACCCCATTGGATCTCCCCAGTGGACTTAACACAGGGCTTGGGAGGCAAAGGAATCGCTCAGGTGACTCCAATGCTTCTCATGGCTCTAGAGGCTCTCAAGGTCACTCCAGAAAGAGGATGACCACCCCTCAGAGGAGGGAACATGAGGCCAGAATGCAGGAAGCCCAGCTGAGGATCAGGAAGCAGGAGCTAGAAGTAGCCCTGATGGAAGAAAAACTGAACAAGGCTAGGCAACCTAGAGAGAGTGGGTCTATACCCACTGGTGGCAGCATTGTCCCTAAGGACAAAGATAGGGTCTTTGATAATAGGAACCTGTCTAAGGTTGTGCCCCCCTACAAAAGTGGGGATGACATCCACAAATGGATGACTGCTCTTGAGAGAGCCTGCAAAGTGCAGCAGGTTCCTGAAGACCAGTGGGCAGCAATCCTCTGGCTCTCCTTTGAAGGAAGAGGCAGAGACAGACTCCTCACTGTTAGGGAGGAGGATGTCAGAAACTACAGAGTCCTGAAGAGTGTCCTAGTTGATGGGTTAGGCTTAACCACTGAACAGTACAGGTTAATGTTCAGAGACACCCAGAAGACACAGACTCAGGACTGGTCTGAATATGTTGAATGTGCCACTAAGGCTTTGGAGGGTTGGTTGCTGGGAAGTAAGGTATCTGATTATACAGGATTGTACAATTTGATGATGAGAGAACAGATTTTAAGTAACTGTCAAAACCAGCTCCTCCATCAACACCTGGTAGACTCAGATTTGACCTCTCCCCAAGAATTGGGAAAGAGGGCAGATAAATGGGTCAGGACCAGGATCAGGCCTAAGAATCAGGGTGGTGACCAAAAGAAAGATACCACCAAACCTCAAGAGAAGGGAGGGGATAAGGCAAAAGAGAAATCTTCCTCAGGGCCCCAAAACTCCACACAGGGTGGTGGGTCCCAAGCTCCCTCCTCTACCACATGTAAAAAGCCTTACTGCCATGAGTGTAAAACTCCTGGGCATTGGAAAACTGACAGCAGTTGCCCAAGGGCTACAAACAAAACTGTTCCTCCAATTACTCCTGTCACACCACCTATTACTGTCAGCAGTAATCCCCCAGGTGGTGGGAGTGCCCCCAAAAATTTGGGTGGGTTTACTTGGGGAACACAGGGGGACCCTGGCTTAGCCAATTCCCCTGCAGCAGATACTCTTGTCTGTGATGGTGGCATGGGGTTTGCCAACTTCACTGCCTGTCCCAACACTTTGGGTAGGTACAGACAGGAGCCCTACATCAATGGTACAAAAGCTGAGGCCTACAGAGACACTGGAGCTAGCATCACAATGGTGGCCCATTGGCTAGTTCCCTCTGAGCAGCTTTTGCCTGGTTTCTCCTACCAGGTGACCAACATTGATGGCAAACAGAACAGTCATCCCATGGCAGAGGTATGTCTCAGCTGGGGAGGTGTCACTGGCCCTAAAAGGGTGGCAGTGTCCCCAACCTTGCCTGTAGACTGCTTACTGGGGAATGACTTAGAACTCTCAGCTTGGGCTGGAGTTGAACAAGACACCCATTCTAAAATGGTAGGCCTTTCACAAAAGGGTAGTGGGGTTGTGCCATTCACAACCCCTGTCCAAATAGATTTCCTCCATGGAAAGGTTGGAAGGGCAGTGGTAGCCACAGCCCAGGCACAGACAGTCTTCCCTGTAGAGACTGGCAGAGCTGTGACAGTCACAGCTCAAACACAAACTGAGTGCCCCCCTGAAAAGGTTGGCAAGGCTGTAATGGTCTCAGCCTATACTCAGACTGACATAGGTGTAGTGAAGCCTGAAACTATGGATCACTCCACACAAACAGAGAGTAGTGGGGAGGAAGAAAAGTCTCCCTCTCCCCAGACATTAGGAAAAAGTCAGCCTCCTCAGGGAGCTGACCTCACCCCTTGTGAAGGAACTGCCCCAGAGGTAGCCAGGCCTGGCCTGGTAGAGCCTCTGATGTCAGTGGCCCCTTCCAAGGTGGGACCCAGTCTGGTGCAGGTAGCCTGCCTCTCTCTACCCTGCCTTAGTCAGCCCAGGGCTGCAGAGGTCAGGGAGGCCAGTGGACCCCAAGAGGGCCCCTGTCCACAAGAACCCCCCCATCAAAAGAATGAGGATTGCCTGGCTAGTAGCCCTAGTCAGGTGATGGGTAAAAACATTCCTGAGGGATCTCCTTTACAGGTAGTTAGGGACCTCCCCCAGAGGGATTCTGTTGGGTACAGGCAAACATGGGACCTTAGGGCCCCAGACCTGACCTGTCCCTCCAGTAAGCCCACAAAAGGGACCCAGCCTCCAGCTTTAGGTAGCCAGAGGCTGACCCTGAGAGCACAGTGCAACTCAGTTAAGGAGAGAAAGGCATCCATGGTGGAGGAGGATTGGAGGAAGCTGAGGCCTCACTTTGAGGACACTCACTTCAGTACTCCATCTCAACACCAGCCTTTTACTTTGCCAAGACACACCAAAGGTAGAGATTCCCTATGGTGGAGACCCTCTGCTACCCTTAGGGTGAGGGATTGCTTAGTGGACCATGAGACAGGGGGTAACCATGCCAGTGCTGGTTCCTCCTTATATGGCCACTTGGGCAATATAGGCTTACCTGGTCGAGGTCAGCCTTATCTCCCTTCGTTTGGGGGGGGGGTTGTGTAGGAAGGTGGATATCTGACTATGGTTACCCCCAAATTTTTGCCTAGTGTCTAGCTGGTTTTTTGACTTAGTTGGCCTGAGATCCTGCTATTCAGGATCTCAGCCTGGCTGTTCTCTCTTTAAAATGAACTCCATGTACCCTAGGTACATACCCAATTGGTTGGATCACCCTGTCAGCCCCTGTACCAGTGTACACTAGGTACCCAGGGCATTGGTGTACCCAAGGCCTGCCAGGGGCTGAAGCATGTATTATGCCACCCCAGGCTTGGCCTAACAATTTGACACAACTGGCTGATCACTCAGCTGGGGTAAGTTGGTGTAACCACCTCTTACTTAGGTGTAGTATACTTATACCTAACCTTAAATGGGACACCTGGTAACCTATAAGTCACTCCTATGGCAGGCCTTAACAATCCTGAAGGCAGAGTGCTTGGTTCCATGTGAGATGGTGCTCTGGCATGAGCTGAGCCTGTCTGCAGTGGTCGGAACAACTTCCTTCTACTGTTTCCAGATATCGTCATACTATATTCTCTTAAGTGCATTATGAACCTCGCGGTTAAATGCTATCTTTGGTTTGGCTTTATCAAAACATGTCGAGTAAGGTGTCATACGAATAGGAATACTAACCCCTCGCCAATTCTGGCGACGGGGTTAGCATTCCACCCTTCTAGAGGGACACGACATGTACAGTACCTGAAACCCGGGTAAAATCAGATATAGCCTCAGCTCCACAAAATGGATGCTGCCACCACAGACACAAGTCTGCCCTCCTGCTGCTGGGAGTCCTTCCAGCTTGGGAGGTGTGGACAAAGGGTTTCCTGCCAGGGGAGGTGCATGCACCACCCCAGACAGGATTTTGTGTATTGGTCAGGTAGGGCTTGAAAGAAACCAGACATGCCTGTGGCTCACAAGGAGCCTCGGTGCATATGCCAGTTCAAACCGGTCCTGGGGCACACCAGTCCCGGGCCTGGGGCGAGCTGGACAAAGGATTGGGGGTGTAACCACCCCCCTTCCTGGTCCAACCCATAGGGAGGGACCTAGCAGGTAGTCCGGCCCCTAGAATCCGCTTAAAGGTAGGAGCTGTGTCCTAAGACTTCAGACATCCTGGAATCAACTTGAAACTAAGAAGAAGACGGGAACTTCGACATTCTGCTGCACAGAAGACTGAAGGAAATCTCCCCTGTGGTCAGGGAGTGACCACCTTGCTAACGCAAGCACCATCCAGCGAATCAACGTCTGCTTTGCCGCCGCCTCCCGCCGGAGCCCGAGCCCAGAGACTGACAAGACCTGGACCTCCAGACCTCTCACCGCCCGATCCACAGTCCCTGAAAAGAAGAGACCCGTGGAGGCACCGAGACACGTGGAGCCAGCCATCTTGAAACGACCACGACAAGCTGACAAGTGCAACAACCGAGGCTCCCTCCAAGTTGTGCTTTGGGATCTGAGAAGCCCAACCCTCGAGCAGCATCTGCACCAAAGGTGAGCCCTCCAGCATCTCCACGATCTGCGTGGGGCCCTTCTGCATTTTGCCACTCGACGCGCCTAACCGGTTGCTGGCCCGCTGGCTAGTAGCCATCTTGGTGACGAACTTTACGAAATACACTGCTGGTCTGGTTGCTCCAGACTGGCCCTTGCTCCCCTCCAAAGGAGCAGTCCTTCTGACCTTGCTGGTCAGAACCATCAGCTTATTTCATCTCCTACAACAATTGCTTTTGCCAAGGCTTGTTTGCTTCGATCAAGTCGCCGACACCGCCGACAGCGAGAGCCTGCGTGGGACAGCTCGTGAACTGACTCCTGGACGTCGTCGACCTCCAGGGACCACGTGGCTGCAGAGACAAGCTACACCTTTCTTCCTGTTTGCACCCGACATTGCCTGGTACCCACCTGGTGCCACGCTGGTCACTGGCTAGTGACTGTGAACACTGTCCCCTCTGCTTACAGGTCTTCAACATCTCTGATCCACTCTTGGATCCACTGCATCTCTCCCGGACCGACCGCCTGCAGCATCTTTGTCTTCAAGCTCCACGGAACAGATAGAAGAAACCCGACGCACTTCGAGGCCTAAGCACCCGCTTCCTGTGGGTGAGGTAAAGCTGGCACACCTGTGCCCAAGTGTAGTATTACATCTCTAGTGCCTGTGTTCCAAATCTTGAGTTCCTAGTCCATCCGGAAGATCCTCTTTGCAGTAACTTTGTACTTTTTACGCACCCATTGAAACCTATGGGAGCACACGTGTGACTATTTGCTCTGCACACGCCACCCGTGGACCTCCTGGTCACTAACTGAAGTTAGCTCCTTGTAGGCCCAGCGATTCTAGAGGCCCTAGGCCTTTTCCCTTTTCTGTTCGTGGTACTTATACCACTATTTTAGTATATGGTTTGAGCGGCCACCAGGGCCTATCCATATAAAGTGCAACTTCTGTGTATTCTACTGTAATCTTGTTTGACGATTTGTGCTCCTGTGCTCATAAAGAGACTAGGGGTTACTTTGAGAAATAAATACATATATATTTTGAATATATATCTGTGTGGTGTCCTTTCATTGGTATAAAAGGGGGTTGCATTTGGTAAAACAGCTGGCTTAACACGCTTCACGAGTTTAGCCTCAAAGACTGCTTAGCCTACGCTACCACTAGGGCAGCTAGTCCGAAAAGGTTGACTTACAACCACACCATAAGGGTTGCTTGGCATGGCACAAGGTGATCACTTTAACTAGTGAGCATCATATACCAGGCCAACTTCTCACAATATATATATATATATTTATATGTATATATATGTATATATATATATATATATATATATATATATATATATATATATATATATATATATATTACCTACTGGCAGTCGCCAGTAGGTAGTTATAGCTAGGATATCCGCAACATTCTATTTGGAATAACGTTGGCGTCGATTGATGAATCTTCACAAAAGTTTCTAAACTTTTGGCCAGCTCCGGGCCGCTCCTATCCTGAAAACTTCACTGTGATTCGTCAAGCGGGAGCCGAGAAAAAAGGGTGGTCCCAAAACACGTTTTCCCCATGCATTTTCCCATAGGATCTGTTGACGCAGCTACAGCCCGAAGTGCTGAACGGAATTACACCAAATTTGGCAAAGAGGTAGTCCTCAGTTCAGACTTGTGTCTTTTGCTTGAATGGTGTAAATCCGTTCAGTAGTTCCTGAGAACATCAAAAGTAAAATCACATATCTGGGCGGAGCCTAACCACACATCTCATCGTGAGATCTGATTGGCTGTCAGCACTTCATCCAAGAAGTGTTGGCAGCCATCTTGGGACCAATATACATGATAGCACCTCATTAAAAAGCATTGCAGTTAATAGAAGGTTTTAAGACTTTAGTTACATTATAAATCATTTGTTGATGGTACCATACTCATTTTAGGAATTATGGTGTGTTCTAAGGTGATTTTACCATGTGAAAAAGCCTTCTGCTGTGATATCATGAATCATGTTTGAGAGAAAACTATTTTCTCATGCTTTTCCCACAGAGGTTTGGCTGGTGATCTGTAAGCTAAACTGAGAGCATATTTTCTGTAAATTCACATTATCTTTCTCAGTCATGTGAGAATAAAGTCTGACATTCTGAGTAAAACATGTACATCCAACAAGGGCAGAGACTGTCAGTTGATTACTTTGTGTTCTACTGCAGATTCCTAGAGTGTTCTAAAGAACAACTAGAGCGCTAACAGTTCTACTTATGACAAACGTATGGCACACCTGAAGCCATCTTGGTTAGAATAAAGTGGTAACTCTTAAAACATTTAATTTAAAAAGGAACAAAATGAGGGGGTTAATTTTGCCATAGAAAGTATGATTAGTGCTGCAGAAAGAAAAATTAGGGCACATTTTGAGTGACTTCTCAAATCCTCGTCTATTTCATAAACAAATTCTGACATGCAGACTGAAACATGCACTTTCAATACCAGCAGCAGACTTCCCTGGTGAGCAGTAGCTTTACTACAGTGATCTAATAAGCAACTATGGTGCTAACATTCTGAATTTATGGCAAATTTGTGACACATCTGAATGCCTTCTTGATGGAATCAAAGTAAAAAACTGAAAGTATTTCCTACTGAGGAGACTGTAGTAAATGAGGAAATTATGAAACATCATAACAAATAAGTCTCCCAAAATGGCCACCAGAGACAAAAGAGCCCAAATGTAGCCCAAATATCACCCAGATGTAGCCCAAGTATAGCCCAATGACAGAATGTCCCAGAGTGTTCTAACGAACAACTAGAGCGCTAACAGTCTTACTTATGACAAAAGTATGGCACGCCTGAAGCCATCTTGAATGGAATAAAGTGGTAACACTTAAAACATTTAATTTACAAAGGAGCAAAATGAGGGTGTTCATTTTGCCATAGAAATTATGATTAGTGCTGCAGAAAGAAAAATTAGGGCACATTTTGACTTCTCAAATCCTCTTCTATTTCATAAACAAATTCTGACATGCAGACTGAAATATGCACTTTGAATACCAGCAGCAGACTTCCCTGGTGAGCAGTAGCTTTACTACAGTGATCTAATGAGCAACTAGAGCGCTAACATTCAGAATTTATGGCAAATGTGTGACACATCTGAATGCCTTCTTGATGGAACCAAAGTAAAAAACTGAAAGTATTTCCTACTGAGGAGACTGCAGTAAATGAGGAAATTTGGAAACTTCAGAACAAATAAATCTCCCAAGATGGCCACCAGAGACAAAAGAGCCCAAATGTAGCCCAAATATCACCCAGATGTAGCCCAAGTATAGCCCAATGACAGAATGCCCCAGAGTGTTCTAACGAACAACTAGAGCGCTAACAGTCTTAATTATGACAAAAGTATGGCACACCTGAAGCCATCTTGATTGGAATAAACTGGTAACACTTAAAACATTTAATTTAAAAAGGAACCCAATGAGGGGGTTCATTTTGCCATAGAAATTATGATTAGTGCTGAAGAAAAAAAATTAGGGCACATTTTGAGTGACTTCTCAAATCCTCTTCTATTTCATTAAAAAATTCTGATATGCAGACTGAAACATGCACTTTTAATACCAGCAGACTTACGTGGTGAGCAGTAGCTTTACTACAGTGATCTAATGAGCAACTAGAGTGCTAACATTCAGAATTTATGGCAAATGTGTGACACATCTGAATGCCTTCTTGATGGAACCAAAGTAAAAAACTGAAAGTATTTCCTACTCAGGAGACTGCAGTAAATGAGGAAACTAGGAAACTTCATAACAAATAAATCTCCCAAGATGGCCACCAGAGACAAAAGAGCCCAAATGCAGCACAAATATCAACCAGATGTAGCCCACATGTAGCCCAATGACAGATGTGTGCAAAACACTTTTTTTTGTGTATTTGCAGTTTCATATAGTGCAGACTTGTCAGGTATTGGAGTGCTTTACATGAGCATTGGTTACATCACACAAGATCAAATTCATTTTGGTTGTAGACATGGGGAGATTAAGTGATTTGACCAGAATCACAGAATGTTGAGCTGAAGCAGAAACTCCAACCTGGTTCCCCAGTTGCAACGTCTGCAGCTCTGGAAGTAACACCACATCCTCTCCCCTAGGTGCAACATTTAATCAAGTGGTCAACTGGATAAAAAAAACATAAAGATTACAAAGAATTTAAAAGTTCTCTGTCGCTATTTGAAAACTCAGAAAATATGTCCTCATATTAGTTTTTTAGAGCACTAACCATAATTTTGATGCAAATAAGACCCTCTCATATATGTAATTTCTAAAGGAAATACTCTAGGTATTACAGTTTTGATTACATCAAGATGATGTCAGGCGTTCCACACTTTTGTAATAAATATAGAATGTTAGCAATCTAGTTGTTCATTGGGATACTGTTGAGAGGCAGAGGCCAGGGGCACGGACTCTGAAAATTGAAGGCAGGTAGGAGACTGCAGAGGCAACAATTTGACCACACTGGGCAGGCAGGAAGGGCAGTGGCAGCACAACAGACTATACAGGACTGGCAAGAGAGGCTGTGGCAATAAAATAGACCATTGTGGTCAGAAGGAAGAGGCAGTGGTAGTACAACCATGCATGCCAACAGACCCGTTTCAGCCAGGAAACGTCCAATGTTTTTAAGCTCAAATCGGCTTTATTTGATCTGTCTCCTGTCTACAATCTCCTCTTTTTCAATGTAACTCAAAGGGGAAAATCAATACCCCAGTTTTTTTTCAAAACCTCCCTCTTACCAAGTTCAAAATGTTCGCAAGTATGGTACATTGGATCATGGTAGGCAGGAGGAATTGGGGTAGGGACATGGACTCGGATAACAGAGGACAGGAGGGACATGGAGAGGTGCACCAAACTCACCCTACAGGGCAGGCATTAGGGTTTGCAGCAGCACAATACACCACACAGCGCATGCGGGACGGGAGTGCAGCATAACAATCCATAGAAAGCAATAGGGAGGGGACAGGACCATGCACATGGACAACAGAGAACAGAGGGGAAAGAGGCAATGGTAGCTAGCTGACCATAATGGACAGACAGGAGAGAAAGCTGCAGCATAACAGACCATAAAGGGCAGGAGGGACTGACAAGCCAGGAGGGAGGGAAAAGGGGTCTGCACATGGAAACAGAGGGCTGGGGGCAAGGGGGCAAGGGGGCAGGGCAGGGCAGGAGCAGCAAGATGACCATGGAGGTCAGGCAGGATGGGCACTAGAAACAAGACACACCATGGAGAGCAACAATGAGACTATGGTGGCATACACACAGACCATGGAGGGAAGGTGGGAGGGGGTCAGGGGCAGATAGCTGACCACACAGGGAAGGTGGGAGGGGCCATGGCAGCACAGAAGACCATGCATGGCAAGCAGGAGGGTTAGTGGCAGCACAATGGCTATGATGGGCAAGAAGGAGGGTGCAGGGGCATGCACAAAGGACCATAGAGGATAGAAGGGAGGGTCAGGACCTGGGCACAGACAAGAGAGTTCAGGGGAAGAGGCCTCAAAACAAACCACGCTGGGCAGGCAGGAGGAGCAGTTGCAGCACAACAGACCAGGGAGGGCAGAAGGGTGTGGCAGTAAAATGTACCATGGAGGACAGGAGGAAGGGGATAGGGGCATGGCATGTGGACAGGCAGGGTGGAGGTGGCAGGGACAGGTTACAGTCATCTGACAATGCTAGGCAGGTGGGAGGGGAGTGGCAGCTCAACAGAACACTCAGAGTAGATAGGAATGGCAGGTCCATGGAACATGGTGGGCAAAAAGGATTGAGCAGGGGCTTGCACAAAGACATCGGAGGGAAGGGGGAAGGAGAATAGGGGCAGCAAGCTAAGCACAGAGGCTAAGCAGGAGGTCAATGATGGGCCATAGAATTGGGCAATGGAGGGCAGGAGGAGTGGACTGGTACATCATGCTAAATGGAGGGCAGTGGCAGCACATCAGACCATGCATGGCAGGAGGGAGGAGGCTAGTCCATGGATTCAGACAACAGAGGATAGGGAGGAGGTGGATGGGGCAGCAAGCTAACTGTTCAGAGAAGGTGGGTATTAGGAACTTTATTGTTTTTAAAATGTGTCTGTGCGAACTACTTAAAATATGACAAGTATGCAGCATAATCTCACTTTTATTCAGGAAGAAGAGGACGTTTGTGACTGTGACTCTGGGCTCACTTGGCAGAAACACCCCCTGACCCTCCACCCCCCATCGCAAAATGTAATGCCCGTGAAAAGGGTAGGTGGACGCAGTGTTATATAGAACATAGTCCTGAGAGCACGATTGAAAATGAAAACTAGATATAGTATATGGTATAAACTATGCACCAAAAAGTGTGATATAAGATGAACCGAGGCATGAAATATAATATGCAATACATTGTGCGCAATGACAGATTCATTGGAGAGCGCGAGATAGCACAGGCACTAGCGCGTGCTATGCGATATGCGCCTTGGAGTGTAATATGCACAGGGCAGTATTGTTTAACCTGACTAGTCTCTAAAGTTGTAATATAAAATATGTGCTGGGGAGTGTAACGTTGCATATGCACTGTGACAAAGATATGGATCCCAGATTGTAATATGTATGGCATAGCGCTGTGCGTTATAACATAGGCATCGAGGAAGGCACGTTAGATGGGGCAATATAACCCGTGCGAAGGCAAGTGCGGCATGACATATTCACGGGGTGGTGTTACAGTGCACATGGGCTAGAGAGTGTCATAGCATACGCACTAGCTGGTGGAATACAACACAGAGGTGTGAGGCACTCGGCGGGCACTGGTGGGTGTAACACAGCATTGGGCTCAGCCAGGAGCACGCTGTGACTCTCAAGTGAGTTTTGTCTCTTTTCCAGAGAGTAAAATAAAAAGTATTACACATCCAGCGGTGGATGTGTGTTTTATTAACCGTGAGGGGGGTTTCTTGCAAAGTTTGGTCGAATTTTTGTCGAATCCCCTTTGAATGGCTTGGTGTGCGTGTATATTAAATGTGCCCGTCAATAGCTACCCATGTTTGTATAAATAAACGACAAGGGTGTCTACTTGAGAGTACCCAATGGCGGGGGCACCGGGACTAGGCACGGTAGGGCGTCAGACACGTCAGAGCTTCACTAGCGGTGTAAATACATTCCATGTGGATTAATTCTATGCATAGTCGCCTTTTAATGAATATCACGCAAATCGTCATGGTGATAGGTACATACGGTTTGTCCAGCATGTCCTAGGTGTTTCTATAAATATATATATTTTTTAAATAATAAAAAACAAAGGCCGGCCCTGGGGGATGGGGTCCCCGGGCCCATAAGTGGCCTGAGGAGGGGGGCAACGCAGCCCCCTCCTAAAGAATAAAAAAAAAAAAGGCCATGACCCGGGGGTTGGGGTCCCCGGGGCCGATTAAGATGTCATCAGTGATGTCATGAGTGATGTCACTGACCATGTCATGAGTGATGTAATATGTGACGTCATCAGCAGTGCATTGCGGTCGCGCGAGTTATAGTTAGCTGAACTAACTATAACGGGGGAATTTCAATGTTTTTGTACGAGTGAAAAGTCCAGCTAACGCCCCTGAAACCTATGGTTTTTTCAGTGAATATATATATATATATATATATATATATATATATATATATATATATATATATATGTGTGTGTGTGTGTGTATATATATATACACACACCTGGTGACATACGTAGTGCATATGCAGATGCGCAGAGTGTAATATGCTATTTATTATCGTGGTTGAGAGTGGGGCGGGGCCATGATTCATCCGAGGTGAAGCCTCGATTGAGTCATGAAGCCCTGCCCTCTCTCAACAATGGCAATAAATAGCTTCCATAAGATTGTTAATTGGTACTGTGTACTGCATTTAAACTACTTAAAATGTAAGATCTTCGGTATGGCTCGTCTCAGACACTTGACAATTTTCGTGAGCTCACAGGGGCTAGGAATGCATGCTTGGGTTCAATGTATATTCGGGCATTGCATGCCTTGGACAATGTACCACCTAACTCTGGGTGATATACAAAGGGCAAACAATGCCTTGTCCTCTGGGGTTAGAAACCTCAGTCTTTGTGAAGTAATAGATTCCATCGAAAGTCCATGAGGATTTTATTAAGACTTCTACAGAGGGTGATGCTCTGAAGGCAACGGTGCGCCGGGTGGTGACATTTCTTCATCATGGCCCTATCTGGAAGATGAAAGAAAATCTTTCTCTAGATAGAAAAGATCAGGAAGATCAAAGCGGCTTCAACTGTTTAAACTTTGTTAAGCAGGGATGGTTTCCCTTGGAATTTTACAATAAATTCTCTTAAATCCTATCTACAATGCTGAGAAACCCTTCACAGCTGCATGAAACCATCTTCATTGAACTCGACTCTAGTTAGACCGACAGATCGAGAAGGACCCTCCTGAATCTAAAAACGACATACCGATCACCCCGTTATATGTGGGCCTTGAAACGTGAATTCCCACTTCTCTATGGAGGATATGATACAAAGGAATAACACAACACAAAATTCTCTCACATGAAGGGGGGGTCCAAGGGATATGTTTAAAGACCAGCAACAGACCACCTCCCCTTCCAGCTCGGTTGATAGAGCGGGGTACCGACGGACAGAGCGGTGCCTCAAGTCCTGAGCGGATGCCAGGCAAGGCGAGGTGCGTACCCACAGTTTTCCGGGTTTCTTTTACCTGTAACAGTTCAACTGGGACACACAGGACCAATCAGGTTGTATTATATACCAACTTAGATAAGAACCCACTTTTTATTCTTTTCCACATCCTTTTGCAGTAGCGTCAACATGGTCCTGATGAGAGCTTGGACTCTAATGTCCAGAAGCCGAAACATGTAGACCGTTAATCTGACAGTTATTTGTGAAGCTGTCTATGCACTGTTTTTTTTTTTTTTTTTGAAAAACCTTTATTCTTTTAAGTCAGGGACACAGCTATTCAGCCGACAACCCGGAGGTACGGAAGCTTTAGAAACACAACACAAGCGAGCGTCCACATTTCACTGATAGGAGAATCAAAAGGTTCTGTTTTAAATAAACACAAACCCAAACCCAAACACAAGCAAGGCGATAAGTACTTAAAGCACAAAAAGGGTTCCCATCAGGGGGAGCGAGCCCCATTTCGTCCATCAGACACAGGTCTATAGTAAGGGAAAGGAGGGGAAGGCAGAGACTCAAGAAGGCAAACACATACCAGCAAAGAATACAAAGCCGGAAAGAATGCTAAGGGGAGAGCTGCTCCTCAGGCGGGTCCGGGTCTGGGGGCAGGCATATGCCCCCTCTATACTGGTTCCATCGCCCCCATACGGTGTGCCATTTCCGGGGGCGCCCTCGAGCACAATATACTGTCTTCTCCCTAAACATGCTCCAATCCATGTTTTCCATCCACGCTGTCAATGTAGGAGGCCTAGTAGAGCCCCACAGGCGAGCGATGTCGCGCTTAGCTACCATGTTCCCTAGGGTCACCCACTGAGTCTGTGCCGCGTCGTGGTCAGTAGGACCCCAAACATTCAGGAGACAACACCGCGCCTCCGGCTGCATGACGATGCCCGTCACCTCCCCCATCACATCGTGGATTCGCTTCCAGAACTCCATGATCGCACCGCATTCCCAGATAATATGTAGGAAGGTGCCCACCATACCACAGCCTCTCTTACATAAGCCCTCCTCAGAGAAACCCATATGGACCAGCCTAGGCCCTGTCACGTAAACTCTATGGTGTATTTTAAGCTGCACCAGCCGCAGGCGCGCAGGGATCGCGACCTCTTTGGGAGAAGAAACTGCATACTGCCAATCCTCATCATCTAATTCGAGGCCATCCCTAGTCCATTGATCGCGCAACCCTAGAAAAAGATCTGCCCGAACATTAATTAGTTTCTTATAAATGAGAGAGATCGTACTCTCTGGCATATGGCCATCCAGGATCCGGTCCTCTAACGGAGAGGACTCAGGCACCGTCTCCCCCTCTACAAGGACTGACCGCAAGGCGTGACACACTTGAGCGTATCGGAAGAACTCCGTGCTCCCTAGCTCATATTCCTTCTGCAGCTCCTCGAATGACTTCACCCTACCCTTAACCAAAAGGTCTCCAACCCTGGATATACCGATCAGGTCCCATTTCTCAAACCCTTTTGTATGCCAAAGCTTTCCCAGAATATCGGAGTCAAACAACGGGGCGGCAAGGGTAAGCTTACCCTTCCAGCCCAGTGAATCTGTCTCCACCTTCCACACGTGCAATGCCACCCTGGTGGGCCCCGTAAGGGTTGAGTCCAACGACTTCGAGTACAACGCTCTGTGGTAATTACCCCCGCGCAGCAACCACCGGTCCATGGCGTAGCCGGGGCTCAGCGCCGGACCATAGACACCATGGTTAATCGCGCTCAACTGAGTGGCCCAATAATAACGTCGAATGTCTGGAAGCGCGATACCCCCGTCATACCACGGAAGCGTCAACTTAGCAATCGCTATGCGCGGTCGCCCTTCCCACAATAGTGCGCGCTGGAGGCTTTCGACCTCTCGGAAATAACTGGCCGGGACCAATTCAAGGGTATTCTGCAAGGCATAGAGGAAACGGGGAAGAGACATCATTTTAAACAGGGCGGCGCGGCCAAGGAGGGAAAGCGGCAACCGCCGCCAGCCCGCCACGTCCCGCCGCAAACGTGCCAAGGGAGGGAGCAAGTTTTTCTCGTATCGTCAAGTGGGGTCAGTGGAAATATAGATCCCTAAATACAAAAAGCCCTGCCGGGCGATCTGGATCGAGCAGTTTCGCGGGACAGGCGGGACATCACCACACAGGACATACAAGTATGACTTTCCCCAATTAATAACAAGACCAGAGTTCCTACCGAAAGAAGTCAAGACGTCACAAACCACTATGAGAGATTTCTTAGGCGAGGTGAGGTATAACAGAATATCGGCGGCGTAAAGCGAAATACGGTCCTCGTGGTCAGGCGACCATCGAATCCCACGTATATCCGGGTGCCATCGTATCCACGCCACCAGCGGTTCAAGAGCAAGGGCGAACAACAACGGCGACAGGGGACAGCCCTGCCGGGTGCCCCTCCCGAGCTCGAACGGTGTCGACGCCCGCCCGTTCACCACGACACTAGCAAGGGGCCCCTCATAAAGCGACCTCACCCAGCCTACAAAGCCAGGCCCGAAGCCGAACTTGGCTAGCACAGCCCACAGGTATGCCCACTCCACCGTATCGAAAGCCATCGTGGCATCGAGGGCCGCCACAATGGCCGGCTCTCGCATCGTGCCCGTCCTAGCAATCACTCCATGAAGGCGTCTAAGATTCAGTGCAGTGTTACGGTGCGGGATAAAGCCCGACTGGTCCGGGTGGATCAAATCTCCAAGCACCCGGACCAGGCGGTTAGCAAGGATCTTGGCAAGGATTTTCGGCTCGGCGTTGAGAAGTGATATCGGCCGATAGGAACCACACTTATCCCGGGGCTTACCGTCTTTGTGTATTACCACAATCGTCGCCAGTCGTTGATCGAGCGGAAGAAACCCATTCACCCGCGCCTCCACGAACATGGCGCGCAGGTGAGGAGCCAACTTATCCGGACGAAGCTTATACAACTCAATCGGCAAACCATTTGGGCCCGAGGCCTTACCCGAGCGCAAAGCACGGATAGCACACGCCACTTCGTCAACAGTTATATCTCCATCGAGGTCATCCCTATCTATGGCAGAAAGGCAGGGCAGAGCAATATCACGCAGAAGGTCGCACGAGTCCTCAGTCGGCCTATCCGAAACCGAGGTGTATACCGTACGAAAATAGTCCGAGAAACACTGGACTATACCGTCGGGGTCAGTGACAACCTCTCCCCCATCCATCGACAACTCCGGCACCACTTGATTAACACGCTCTTTTTTATCCAACCACGCCAACAGTTTCCCGGCCTTATCACCGACATCGTACAATCGACCCTGCTGCGCCCTACTGAGGGTCTTGGCAGCGTTCGTCACCAGATCCCTGTATTCCAATTGCTTCAAGCTCAAATTATGCAGTGTGGCCGCTGCAACCTCCTCCTCCAAGGCCACGTCTAAAGCCGCAATCTCGTCCTCAACTTGTGTCACCTCGGCGTCTCTCCGCCGCTTGGCGGCCACTACCAAGGAAAGGGCCTCCTCTCTCAATACGGTCTTAAACGCTTCCCACAAGGACACCGCAGATTCAACTGAACCCTGATTATCCTGAAAATAGTGATCAACTGCCTTCAGCAACGCACTGCGCAGCTTGGGGTCACGAAAGTACCAGGGGTTAATGGGAGCCACCCTGCCCCCCACTACCCGGCCAATATCCAGACGGGCCCACACCGGCGAGTGATCGGATATACCCCGTGCCATGTGCCTAGCCTCAGATACCAATGAGGCGTGCGCAGCCAGAGTGAGCAAGTAATCAATCCGAGAGAGACTACCGTGGGCCCCGGAGTGAAAGGTATATTGTCTCTGAGTGGGGTGCCGTAGCCTCCAACAGTCTACCAGGCCAAAAGTATCTATAAAGTCGGGAAGCCACTTCTGAGCCCCCCCGGTGTCCCTGGGCGGGTACCTATCGAACAATCCAGATCCAACCGCATTGAAGTCTCCTCCCACCACCAGCATCCCTTCAGGGAGTTCCAACAAGGCCTTGCCCAGATCAGCAAACGTGGAGGCCTGCAGGGCAGGAGGGACATAAACAGAAACCAATACCAACGTTCTGCCCTCCCACCTCCCCGCCACAGCCACAAAGCGCCCCCTATCATCAGCAATGGTGGAGTCAACCTTGAATGGTAGGGAAGCTCTAACAAGTATGCCCGCACCCCTGGAGCCCGAGGAGAACCCCGAGTGAGCAATGAATTTATAACCCTTTCTATTAAGTGCATAACACGTATTCCCTATAAGGTGGGTCTCCTGCAAGAGGACCACATCTGGCGAGGTCCGTTTCAAGAATTGTAGGACTATCCCCCGTTTAATACGATCCCCTAAGCCATTAACATTCCAGCTAATTATGTTTAAGCCCCTACCCCCCATCCCCGAACACAAAGAGACCTCCACCCCCCCCGGAGAACCACAATCGGACAATACTGACAACAATTACTACGCCTTGCAAGAAAAAAAACCCCAACAACAACCCCAACATCCCAAATTCCCCCCCCGCCCTCCCTGCACCCCTGCGTCAGCTTGCAAAGCCCCCCCAACTTGCCGTGTGCCTGTCGCCCTATCAAAAACAAATCTACAAAAAGTACCCCAAGGGAGGAAAGAGCTCCTATCTTCCCCCCGCCGCCCTCCCATTACTGCAGTAGGGTGCTAGTCACTGTCTGGGGCTGAGTCAAAACAGACCGACACCGGAGGTGTCACTCCTGTCCATCCCGGTCGCCTTCCGCTCCAACCACACGGTCCCCGCCGGGCTGTCGCCGAGGGAGCGCATCCAACCAGTCCCTTGCCATGTCCGGCGATTCAAAGAAGAAAGTCCGATCCTCATACACCACACGTAGCCTGGCGGGGAAAAGCATGGCATATTTCAGGTCCATCTCCCTAAGCCGCCTCTTCACCCCCAGGAAACTCTGCCTTTGCTTCTGCACCATCTGGGTGAAGTCAGGATAAAAGCTCACAGAGGCATTCTGAAAAGGCACCGGGCCTGTCACCCTCGATGCTTGCAGGATAGCGTCTCGGTCTCGAAAGTGAAAGATCCGGGCGACAATCGGTCGCGGGGGGGCTCCCACCTTAGGCCTTCCGCCAGGCACTCGGTGAGCCCGCTCAACCGCAAAAAACTTGCCGAGGCCCTTAGGCGCAAGATGGTTCACCACCAAGTCCTCGACGAGTAAATCCACGGAGAGCTCCTCCGAAGTTTCCGGGACCCCAATAAGGCGCACATTGTTGCGCCGGGCCCGACCTTCAAAGTCTTCGAGCCGGCAGGCGGAGAGGTCATTCGCGGTCCGTAACTTGCGAACCTCAACCTGGAGTTCCGAGACATCATCCGCGAGGCCAGTGGTCTTGAGATCCAGGGACTTGACCCGCTCATTGGTTTTGCCCAGGTCCGCGCGAATCAAGTTGACATCAACAAAAATCATGTCCACCTTGTGCGCCAGGGTCTCGAACTGTCGCCCAATCGATGATTGCATCCCCTCAATCGCCCCCTTGATATCCTGCAATGATAACTCCGAGGCTGGGGATGGATCGGCCTTCTGTACTTCCAGCGACTGTCCCGATCCACCAGGCGACCCCTTCTGCTGGGCATAGCGATCCATATTGTTGGATTGGGTATAGCCTCCCCGCCTGGTAGCCTTAGACTTCGGCTTGTCTACCTCCGGTTTGGCCGACATCTCGAACAGCAAGGCGGTTAGTTACAAAAAGACGTCCCTCGCTCAGCCAGAGGAAACAGGGTCAACCAGAACTTCAACAGCCAGCCAGGGTCGAGTGCAGGTTCTCCAGATATCAGGGGATCGGCATGAAGCACTCCCGGGCCAGAGCAAGCAAAGGGCGAGAAAGCGAAAGTGAAAGTGCAGCGGCACCCGTCCGCCAGTTCACACCTCCCAAGGCCGCTGTTGTTCAATTAGTGGCCGGGCATCCTGCCAACGCGAGCCCCTGGCATCCTTCGGAGGTAGGCCGCAATGCACAACTTCGGTTCCCGGTGGGCGATCTTAGCCCGGACAACGTCAATCGCCCCAGCTGTGACTCATCTGCAGGATTCCGTGAATGAAAAACAGGATTTAGGACAGGATAATTGCAGGAGGGCGCGAGGGTCGCGGGAGCTCAAGGCTCACGCGGCCATCTTGGTCAAGCGCTAGGCTCCTCCCCTATGCACTGTTTTTAAAGTGGCATCAAGATAGCGCCAGAATAAAATTTATAGCATCTTGTTAGCCATTTTTAATAGCACAGTTCCTAATTCTTTTTGCACTAGTTTTTGCACTGCAACCATCACCCTACCGCTTGTACTTACGCCTGTGACAACCGGATAACCACCACAATCACTATAGTGGTCGGTATTCATGGCATTGTCCTTAGTTCCCAGATGATGATAAGCCACCTTTGGTGAGTGATGGGAACTAAACCTTTTTGATAAGTTTCATCTGTTTATTTTGGTGTCTCCACTTGGTCTGTCATATCAGTGTTTCCCTTTACAAAGAACACTAGACCCACAGTATTTTTGTATATTATTACAAAGGAATAACACCCATCTTAGACTTGCTTTTTTAAGGATCAATATCGTCAATAAATATTAAGTCGCTAATTTCGATTAATGGTCTTGGTAGACTTAGCGATACACAGAATGTTTGCCGTTGAACGAGTAAATTGGCTTTATCTGCAAAGATGTCTTGGGAAGTTTGGGTTTGCTGATCCACTTGTCAACCTGTTTCAAAATCTTTACTTTGGTGCCAGAGCACAAGTTCTGCCTCACAGGATGATTTCTGATTTGTTTTTTGTTAGTTGGATGACTAGTTATGGCTTTGCTTTTGAAATACACATAGATTCATTAGTTCCTCATTTTAAGGTAATGTGTCTAATACAGGAATTTCTGTTTTGGGAGAAGATCATAAATTTGTATTTCAATTGCATAGTTTAGCTATTCTCTTACCCCGAAGAATCTCTGTGTTGGGCCGCTGAGAATTATTGATGATCACGGAATTCTCTTGGGATATAAATTGAGTGTACATAAGTCTACACCTTTCCCTTTTTAATATATCTGTCTTAAACACTCAGCAACTAAATGGTGATTTAGGTTCTTAAAATTCTTAGGAAGGTCGCTAAAATCAAGGTAATTCATTTTAATAAATACTAGCAAAAATCACGGCCCTCTGTGATCCATACACACTTATGAATTTTGAAGTGTGAGAGAAAAATGAATTTATTGAAAATGAACATACAGCCTACAATTGGTATGTGTGTGTGTGTGCGTGTGCGTGTGCGTGTGCGTGTGTGTGGGTGTGTGTGTGTGTGTGTATATATATATATATATGTGTGTGTATGTTTGGAGAGCACCAGCAAATTTGTTTCTAATAGTCCTGAAATAAAGTATTTCAGAATTGCTGGTGTAGGGTAGGTGCCAGGCCTGGTTCCTTCTGGTTTGCACTTGGGTCTGATGTGCAGCTTGGGAGCTTTTGTTCCAAGATCTATTTAAAAACCAAGAGGACTTTAAAATCCATTTAATCACCATCATATTTCATTGTGAATAAATTCTAATTCAATTAGCTTACGAAGGCGGATGTGAATGAGTGATTATGCCACAGAGCTACTTGCATGAAAACAGGTTTTGTTTCCAGATTGCCAATTAAAAATTACTTCTATTTCCAAATTCTGGAGTAATATTGCTTAAACTATGACACCATTACTCTTAATATCAATGTTGGAGCACAGTTTTTCATCCAGAGAGGACATTCTGGGTTAACATCAATAAATCCTGCCTGGTAAATTGCTTTGTTTGATATACGGGATATGGTTTCCATTCACCAGCAGATGCAAGATTTGCAACATTGTCTTCTCTTGTCATCGTTCAATTTCTTAAGTAAGAGTGAATTTGTTGGAAGATTTACACGCAAGCTCTATTCTTTAACAAGACTTTTCAGAAGCAGTCTTAAATAATGGGCGTGGCTTATTTTTTTTCAAGCTTGCTAGAGATTCTTCTGAGGTTTTGCAGGTGTCCTATTTTTATAAAGGGTTTTATAGCTCCAAGAAGCCATCTGAAGTTGCTCAATGTAACACTAAGGTAAGACGGGCGTGGGCGGAGGGGAAGGAGTCCAACGGCTCATGTTTTTATAAACTTGTCATCACCTTTCCATAGACTTGGGGTTGAACTTGTCCCAACAGTAAAATAGTGGGTTGGTAAATGTCACACTCCTTAATGTGCATGCCGCTGGCTCTCATGGACAGGGATGTATGGTGGGCCTGCAAGTGGTGGACTTGAGCTTCTGAACACTTTTCTTGGAACCGTGTTTCAAAGAGCGGAGTTGTTTTTTGAACTACACGAAACACACCCTTTGAAGCTGTTACTCCTTTGGGTCTTCAGACGGGGGCTTCAGATGGGGGGCTTCAGACGGGGGGCTTCAGACGGGGGGCTTCAGATGGGGGGCTTCAGATAGGGTGTCTTCAGACGGAGGCTTCAGATGGGGGGCTTCAGATAGGGTGTCTTCAGACGGAGGCTTCAGATGGGGGGCTTCAGACGGAGAGCATCAGATAGGGGGGCTTCAGAAGGGGGACTTCAGATGGGGAGGCGTCAGATGGGGGGCTTCAGTTGGGGGCTTCAGATGGGGGCTTCAGATGGGGAGCTTCAGAAGGGGGACTTCAGATGGGGAGGCTTCAGATGGGGGGGCTTCAGGTGGGGGCTTCAGATGGGGGGCTTAAGATGGGGGCTTCAGATGGGGAGGCTTCAGATGGGGGGACTTCAGATGGGGAGGCTTCAGAAGGGGGGCTTCAGATGGGGGCTTCAGATGGGGAGCTTCAGATGGGGGGTTTCAGGTGGGGGCTTCAGATTGGGGGCTTCAGATGGGGGCTTCAGATGGGGGCTTCAGATGGGGGCTTCAGATGGGGGCTGCAGATGGGGGGACTTCAGATGGGGGCTTCAGATGGGGGTCTTCAGATGGGGCTTCAGATGGGGCTTCAGATGGGGGCTTCAGAGGGGGAGTTTCAGGTGGGGGGCTTCAGATGGGGGCTTCAGGCGGGGCTTCAGATGGGGGGCTTCAGATGGGGAGCTTCAGACAGAGGGCTTCAGATGGGGGGCTTCAAATAGGGGACTATATATATATATATATTTGTAGAGCACCAGCAAATTTGTTTCTAATAGTCCTGAAAGTAGCAAATAAAGTATTTCAGAATTGCTGGTGTAGTGTAGGTGACAAGCCTGGTTTCTTCTGGTTTGCACTTGGGTCTGATGTGCAGCTTGGGAGCTTTTGTTCCAAGATCTATTTAAAAACCAAGAGGACTTTAAAATCCATTTAAGCATCATCATATTTCATTGTGATTAAATTCTAATTCAATTAGGTAACGAAGGCGGATGTGTATGAGTGATTACGCCACAGAGCTACTTGCATGAAAACAGGTTTTGTTTCCGGATTGCCAATAGAAATTACTTCTGTTACCAAATTCTGGAGTAATATTGCTTAAACCATGACCCCATTTCTCTGAATATCAATGCTGGAGCACAATTTATCATCCAGAGAGGGCATTGTGGGTTAACATCAATATATCCTGCCTGGTAAATTCATTTGTTTGAAATAAGGGATATGGTTTTCATTCACCAGCAGATGCAAGATTTGCAACATCGTCTCCTCTTGTCATTGTTCAATTTCTTAAGTAAGAGTGAATTTGTTGTAAGATTCTCCTAAGTAAGAGTGAATTTGTTGGAAGATTTACACGCAAGCTCTATTCTTTAACAAGACTTTTCAGAAGCAGTCTTAAATAATGGGCGTGGCTTATTTTTTTCCAAGCTTGCTAGAGATTCTTCTGAGGTTTTGCAGGTGTCCTATTTTTGTAGATAAAGGTTTTTATAGCTCCAAGAAGCCATCTGAAGTTGCTCAATGTAACACTAAGGTAAGACGGGCGAGGGCGGAGGGGACGGAGTCCAACGGCTCATTATTTGTTATAAACTTGTCATCGCCTTTCCGTAGACTTGGGGTTGAACTTGTCCCCACAGTAAAATAGTGGGTTGGTAAATGTCACACTCCTTAATGTGCATGCCGCTGGCTCTCCTGGACAGTGATGTATGGTGGGCCTGCAAGTGGTGGACTTGAGCTTCTGAACACTTTTCTGGGAACCATGTTTGAAAGAGCAGAGTTGTTTTTTGGACTACTCGAAACACAGCCTTTGAAGCTGTTACTCCTTTGGGGCTTCAGACGGGGGCTTCAGATGGGGCGCTTCTGAAGGGGAGCTTCAGATGTGGGGCTTCAGATGGAAGTCTTCAGACAGGGGCTTCAGACGGGGGCTTCAGATGGGGGCTTCAGGAGGGGTCTTCAGATGGGGGTTCTCACATGGGGGCTTCAGACGGGGTCTTCAGATGCGACTTCAGATGGGAGTCTCCAAACAGGGTTTTCAGATGGGGGGTCTTCAGATGGGGAGATTCAAAAAGGGGGCTTTAGATCAGGGGGGCTTCAGAAGGGGGCTTCAGATGGGGGCTTCAGATGGGGGGCTTCAGATGTGGGGTCTTCAGATGCGGGGGGCATCAGAAGGTGGGCTTTAGATGGCCAGCTTCAGATGTGGGGTCTTCAGATGGGGGCATCAGATGGGGGGCTTCAGATAGGCAGCTTCAGATGGGGGTTGTGAGAAGGTGCCCTCTTTCTTGCATGGTATGCCCCCACTTTTTGCTGAATTGTTGATGTTCTTTGACTGAGTGTGCCCTGGGCTCCTGCTAATCAGGTGCCCAGGGCCTGTGTTCCTTCCCTAAAACTGCATGACAGCCTAAACCCAATTGGCATCTCTGTCCACATGTCAGCCCCTGGTAAATGGTACCACAGGTACCCATGGCACTGTGACCAGAGAAGGCCTCCAAGGGCTGCAGCACTTATTGTGCCACCCTTAGAGGTCCTGTACCTTGACACACTCACACTTCCTTTGCAGGCTGTGTGTCTTGGTGCAGAACAAAGTGAAGAGTCGGCATGGCACACATCTCTGTGTGCCATGCCCTCAAAACCACTGCCCTGGCATAGATCAGTCACCCCTTTAGCAGGGTGCACTATGCCAGTGGTGAGGGTACAGGTGCATGAGCCCTGTACTCCTACAGTGCCCAAGTCCATTATTGCGTTACAACAAACAAATGATGGACAGAATGCTGACAATGCAGACATTCTCCCCCAGTCAAGAGATCTGGGTTAAATCCATCGTTCTTTTGCCCACTACGCCACCCCAGTTCAGACATGGCCATATGCAAATCAGTCTTGACCCTGTGCCTCATGGGAACAGTCCAGCCCGAACTGCCAAGCCATGTCTTCCCTGGACCGGAATCAAGCATCCTAGGACTGGTTTCTGGCTATCAGCCGTCATCAGCCAGGATAGCTTGACTCCAGTGGCGTAGTGAGCACGGGTCCCACGTCTGGGAATACCCATCCCACTTAGGGCGAAAAGCGTTACAACAAACAAATGATGGACGGAATGCTGACAATGCAGACATTCTCACCCAGTCAAGAGATCTGGGTTAAATCCATCGTTCTTTTGCCCACTACGCCACCCCAGTTCAGACATGGCCATATGCAAATCAGTCTTGACCCTGTGCCTCATGGGAACAGTCCAGCCCGAACTGCCAAGCCATGTCTTCCCTGGACCGGAATCAAGCATCCTAGGACCGGTTTCTGGCTATCAGCCGTCATCAGCCAGGATAGCTTGACTCCAGTGGCGTAGTGAGCACGGGTCCCACGTCTGGGAATACCCATCCCACTTAGGGCGAAAAGCGTTACAACAAACAAATGATGGACGGAATGCTGACATCATTTGTTTGTTGTAACGCAAGTCCATTATTGGGCATTGTGTGTGCCGTACTGCCATTAAAAGTATATGGTGCTGGGAGTTTGTCATTACGGACTCCACAACACCATAATGGCTCCACTGAAAACTGGGAAGTTTGGTATCAAACTTCTCAGTACATTAAACCCACACTGATGCCAATGTGGGATTTAATATAAAAGACACAACAGAGGGCATCCTAGAGATGCCCCCTGAAACTCAACCAACTTCTAGTGACCTGACTGAGTGGCTGCTTAGGCTGCCACCAACAGATATGTTTCTGGACCCCTGGGTCAAGAGCCTGCTGCTCTCGGGGGCCTGAAACAATGCACATCCTGGGACAAGGTGCCAAGCCTCCTCCCCCAGGATGGGCAGGGTTCACGAAGGGGAAGCTTCAAAGGCATGCCGCCTTTGTGAGCCTCCCCAGATCATTTGCTGCTTTCAGCTACTGGTCCCCACTGGTTCTACCCCCCACTTTGGGCGGGAGAACCAGCAGGAAAAAAACAAGTGAGGGAAAGAAGTGTGCCCACCTCTGCCAACCCCACCCCCTCTGGTGGGGGAGGCGAGGGTAAGCACAACTCTGAGTCCCCGCCATCTTGAGGATGGGGGGACCCAACCAACCAGGGACAGGCTCCTGCCCCCCTCCCACGGGAGGGTGGCACGATAGGGGTGTACCCACCCGAGGGAAGGGACCCATTGGTCCCTGCCCTTACCCAACTGTAACACCCCCAAATCTAGTATTTAGGGGGCACCCTGAACCTTGCTTCCTCAGATCCAGCCTGACAACAAAAGAAAAGAGGAAGAAGGACTGAACAGCCGTGCAGCCAGCTAACAAGAGGAAGACGCCCACTGACTTGGCCCCAGCCCTATCGGCCTGTCTCCCCTCGAACCTGCTCCTGCGAAATCCTGGGTGTCCTGCAGCCAGCAACATCGAAAACCCCGGAGGACCTGCCTGCCTTCACTTCCAAAGACTGCTTCTCCTGCGAACACCGTATTTGTTCAACAGCAACCTCTTGCAGCAGCCGGAGACCGCGAATCCAGCCCACTCTGCACCCGCCGAACCCAGCCCCAGCTCGAGTGGAAAGACACCACGAGGAGGTCACCCCGGCGATCATGACCCAAGATCCGGCGACCCCTAAATTGCCTCAAGCCTCCAGCCGACGCCTGCAGCCTAAATCCAGACGGCCCCCCTAACCTCGACCAGGAGCTGGTAAGAAGATCCGACCCCAAAAGGCACCCCTGCACCCGATGCCCCACGTCCTTGTGTGCCCAAACCGATGGTGCCTAACCAACCCTTAACTTCCCAAATTACCTCTCCAAGTGGTGGTCACACCCAGAAGTCCTTTGTCTCCCTGCCTGCAGTGCTTTTGCAAACCGGAGGTTCTCCATAGAAAACAACAGGGCGCCCGACGTCGAAACAGCACCCTGCACCTGGCCGCCCCAGTGCCGCTGAGGGTGCACCTTTTGTGCTTTTTTGTTTCCCCATTTGCCCTGACCTTAACCCTAGGAGCTTTGCTCCCACAACCCAGTGGCCTGCTTGCCAGCTGCCACCAACGGGAGGCCCCCTATCTCCCATTGGATAACAATGGGCCTCAACACTCTGTACCCGGCCGCCCTAGTGCCGCTGAGGGTGCAACAACAGTGCATCACTGACCCTGGGGGACCCCTGAGTATATCCCCAGAACCTTAACTTCCACAGTCGATTACTTACCTGTGAACCGACAACCTGTTTTTCCGCCGTAGGATAACACTCCAATTTTCTTCCAAAAAGTGGAGTTTTGAAATCTAAACATATTCTTTAAAAATCGCACAAATAACCAAAATGTATTTACTTACCTGTTTACAGGAAATGTCCCAGTGCTGAATCAAGGTATCCAGCACTGAGTTAGAAAAGTAACGTAAAAAGTAACTTACCTGTAATTTACTGAAAAAGCCTATTCATTCCAAGTACTGTGCAAACAATCCTTAGCACACGCCCTCGTGTCAAAAGTAAGAATTATTTCGTGTTTTCACATTTGCAGTTCAAATCAGTTAGCAGAAGAAATAAGTTAGTCTTCTCTTATAGGTGGTTCTTTATTCATTAGGTGTCTTCAGTATGGTACACAAGAGCCAGCCAACACGTGTTTCGTCGCAACAAGGGAATGTAGTCCCGCGACTTTTTCAAGGCTGTATTACAAAAGAAATTGAAAACCTATATAGTACATAACTTGAAAACATGTACTCAATGATAATGTCATAGCAACATGGTGGTGAAACTCAAGAACCGACTTAAAGCGGGTGAGCTATGTAGTCCATTGCAGTAACAATACGTATGAATAAGAACATACCATCATGATTCATGAAATCATAATATAAATATAAAGTTTCTATGATTCTAATAATAGTGGAGAGAGCTGAAAGGTCGTGCTAAAGTGGGGAAACACGCCGAAAAGCAAAGCTAATCCTATTTGTGAATGGCAAACCCACGTGAAAATAGTCGTGGTGTGATGAAGCGGGTTCGATTTACTATATTTAAGACTATACGGTGTGCGTCTCCATATGTGCTCACGTGAAGAGAAAGTTTTTGTGCCATATATCGGTGAAGAAAAACGTGAACGTAACACTGAAAATCATCCGGTCATAGCTACCTATTCTTGGCTTGGTAAAATTATTCTGGAAAGAATGAACATATCTATATTTAGTTATCGTCAAAAAGATTAAGAGAAACCAAAGCGATTATAGACATGGGCAGTATTTATTATAGTAAAAACACCTACTTATTAGGTGGTGATAATTCCAAACCACCTATGGTTTCTGCAGTAATGGCATCACTTTCCTCATGAGTTAGTGTTCCTTGCTCAGGTTCAATAATTTCTCAGTACTGTGAAAAATAAGTAACGAATTAATTAACCTTAATCTTAGATTATAGACTATTTATGCTGATTGTGGTACGGGGTAATGTGCTAATGGGGCAAAATGCTGAGCGTGGTTTAAAAACTCTGTATTTTTCTATGAACAGGATTAGTCAGATGTTATTAGAATCCGACGTGCAGCTATGATAAAATTTCCATCTGTCATGTCTCGAGTATGCGTATCTTTAACATTATCACGCGCGTTTATAAGTGCAGGCTCGTATCAAATAGAAAACGTCCCTTGCTATAGGTCTGTTATCGTTAAACACCATTGCATGCTCATCACCCTATTGCAATAATGGCGTGATTTATAAAATATAGTCGGGTGTAACCACATGTAAATAATGTCGATGCGGAATACTACCATGATGAAATCTCTATCTGTCACCACTCTGAAATGATCCTGAGTATATGCCAGAAAGCGTAAACCACCAGTGGATGCTCATCAGCCCTGTTATTTCAGCGTGACGCGACTCATAAAAATAATCAGAAGTAAAAACCTAACTCCAAAATAAAGGAAAGTATTTATCAACTATCCTATCTGTTATCTGGGTAAACAGTCCTAATATACTCCGACTCGTAACGTGCTCGAGCAGCGCTTACCTTATATAACTGAGAGTGGAACCGAAGTGATGCCCGTCTCTGGTTTCCCGGTTTTGGAGTGTTTGCATGCGAGTGGCTTCTCTTGTGACTATATTTCCGGTTTGGAGACGTGAAGCGTAATCACGTGACTAGTTCTATCATGTGCCTCTTCCCATGCCGTGAATAGAAAAAGGACTAGGGCGAATTTGCAAATACGGCGGCCATTTTAAAGCTAGTTCATTGTATCATAGTGTTAGTGGTAATATCTGCTATATTGATCTCTCCAACTATTAGATTCAGCACAAAGTCTTTAACGTAATACCGTGAAAAGAAAAAACAGACAGTGCGAACTATAGACATGCTGTAAAACATCAGTATCATAAGTGTCCATACAGTTATTAGACATAATGTGTTAAACAACTGTAAATTAACAGGAAAGTTGCAAATTGGAAAAAACACTCTTTTCTCCTGTAGTATTGACATAAGAACATAAACAGATCTGTCATCTGTATCACATTAGCATTAGAATTTCTTTTTGAGCAAACACATGTGTTGTGGTATATTGTAGGTAGAGTAATCCCATAGACCATTGTGTGTTAGATCTTGGCAATAAGGAACTATTGAATAAGTCTGTAGTTGCGGTAACTAGAAATCAGATACTGGAGGTCTCACCTTCCTAGAAAGTAGTGTAATTCATGGTCAATGTTAAGACCATGTTCCACACTACGCATTTTTAAAATCCATTGTGCCTCTCTTTGTCTCAGTGTAAGTTCTCTGTTCCCTCCTCTAGGACTACTTGGGACATGTTCTATTCCATAGCATTTAAATGTGCGGTTCACTGTTTGAGCAGGGCAAATAGACATGTGCGCCGCTAATGGGTATCTCATGTCTCCCTGTTTTATTGCCCTGGTGTGTTCCCCTATGCGATCCCGCAAAGGTCTGATTGTGCTACCAATGTAGTATTTTTCACATTTGCATTGTATTATATATACTACAAATTTAGTTAGGCAATTGATGTTGGAGTTTATTTTGTATTTCCTTTCTCCTGGTCCCAGGAATTCAGTCTTACGGTCATCCGCCCATTTGCACGAGCTACAATGACCGCATGTGTAGAAGCCACATGAATATTGGCTAAACCAATTGGTTGTGGTGGTTGTTTTTGGGTAGCTTGGACTCAGTAGGTTCCTCAATGAGACCCCCCTCCTGTATGTTATGTTGGGTTTGTCTGTAATGAACTCCCTGAGAGTATTGTCTGCCTTTAGTAAGTGCCAATGTCTATTAAGGCTCCTTTTTAAAACTACCGACCAATTGTTGTAACCGGTAATCAGTCTAATTTTTTGATCGTTATCTTTCTGTTTGGGTTTGTCCCTCAGTGTTTCAATTTGGGTTATTTTTTCTATTCTATCTTCTGCTTTCTTCAGTAAAGACTTGCTGTAACCCCTCCTTTTGAATCTGGTTAGTATTCCTTTTTTCTGAGTCTGAAATTCATCATCCCTACTGCAATTACGTCTGGTTCTAGTCAGTTCTCCAAATGGGATAGAGCGTATTTGGTGAAAGGGATGTGCACTACTTGCATGTAAAAGGGAATTGCAAGCTGTTGCCTTACGGTACAGTCTACTTTCAATTTTACTGTTGTGTATATACAGTTCCACATCTAGAAATGATATGTGCGTTTTGCTGTGTTCCATGGTGAATTTTATGTTGCATTCATTGTTGTTAAGAAATTCAAAAAAGCTTAAGAGTTTAGAATTCGTTCCTGTCCAGATCATAATACAGTCGTCTATGTAACGACCCCAAAATAGAATAGAGTCGTTGTATTTGGCACCCAATGAGCCCTCCCATAAACAGGTTGGCATACGAGGGAGAAAATCTGGAGCCCATTGCTACTCCCTGTGTTTGTCTAAACCATTGTTGTTTGAAAAGAAATACATTGTTGTCCAATATTAGTTCTATCATTTCAATTAGCATTTCTGTATGGTTCCAAGAGCTTGCAGCCCTTCTGTTCAACATCCTCTTGACTGCCCTTATGCCAATGTCTCTTTTTATACTGGTGTACAGAGCGGTTACATCCAGTGTGACCATAGTCATGTTTTCTTCCCAGTTTAAATCAGCCAAAGTGCTCAAGATATGTTTTGTGTCCCTTATATATGAAGCTAAGTTGGTTACTAAAGGCTTCAAAAAAATGTCTACGTATTCAGATATCCTTTCTGTCGGACCACCTATGCCTGATATTATAGGTCTTCCAGGTGGGAAAGGAAGATTTTTATGTACTTTCTGTGGAAATATGGATTTTTTATGATCAGTTATGTCCCCTATCTTGGACCCCAACGGTTTCATGTATAAATCACAAGTACATGTATGTTTCCTCCAGTTCCAGTTATGAAGACGCAAACACATGTGCGTCCACCGTCAACATGTCCTCTTTCAGATCCGCCATGAATGGGCCGGATATTCTATTCCTAAGTATGAAAGGCCACCGGCTTTATATGGTTCATTTATCCCATTTTACAGTCCAGGCGAGTAGGCCCTGATTCTGCCATTAAGCCTTTTCCTGCCTTCTGCCTCTGAAAGCTCCAGTCTGAGCTCGCATCTGTATCCATGAACTTTGTCCTACTCCCTGCGCGGCTAACGGTGCCTGACTCGACCTGTCTGCTTGCCAAAAACTGTATTTCACCTTCGAGATTATCTGCTCCGCTCCCCATCCAATGCATTCCTGTCTAGTAGTTTAAGTAAACATTCTTCCAGCTACCGAGCAAAAGGCCCGGCTTCTCTGTCTTTATGCAAGTAATTCATAGCCCTGTTACTATGGAAGATTTCTGCCCTCGCATCTAGTGTAGACACTTAGACGCTTGTACACGCACTAACAGTCAGTATAGTCAGTATAGAATGAGATTCTATTCTAAGAGACCTCTCTTTTTGGATAACATAGTTCTTTAAACATAGGATGTTAGATATGATTTGGGATTAGGTTGACATAACCCCAGACTTCTGTCTCCACATGTAGAGCTAAATGTCAAGTCCCCTTCACCCCCTAGTTGCACGTCAATTGCACGTCATGCTGCTGCGCGCGCATCTCTGCCAAGTATTTCTGCTGACATTGCGAAATTCTTTCATGAAACCACCCATTTATGACATCATACCTGATGACGTTCTTTAGTTACGCCCAGTTACACCCATTTTAGTTACGCATGTATGTTTTTATCTTTGTTATCAACTGTTACGCCTCCTGCATCTGTTTCATTGTAATGCCTATTGTATAAAAATGATTACCTATCAATAAAGTATGGTCCTTCACTTCCTGAACCTTCGTGGTGATGGAATATGGAGTCCATCAATTCGAATTGATTTTGGAATAAAGCCCGTTCCGAACCTCTAATACCACGGATTCTGCCTCTTATTTTTCTGAGCTATTATTATTAATTTTCCGCATCAAATTAAGTTCCGGTAATTAAATTATTTACCACATATATGGCGCCCGAACAGGGACACTTTCTCATCTCACGCGCCGGAGGTGCGTTGCAGGCCCGGTCTCCTGTCACAGCTGGACGGACAACAACGCGTACCCACAGGATTTCCTGTATCTCCCTCCTGCCGAGCGGGGGTAACTGAGGCTGCGATCAACACCCAGACGAGGCGGTGAGAAGTGCGAAGTATCCCGACCAGAGCCTAGCTGAGAGAGCAAGATCCGAGGTATACAGAGGCCCACCAGTTTCCGAAGTTTCGAGTCGAGTCCAGTCCGGTTCAAGTCCAGTTCAGTTCAGTTCCGAGGCCTTCCGTTTCGAGCTACCCGGTGAGTACCATTGTCGGGGAGGCGTTCTGACGTGCACATAGGTTGTGCCGGTCAAGACGGGTTTGGGTACACAAATCCGGTCTGCACTGTTTCAGCAGTGTATCTGTACTGTTTAGCAGTATATCAAGTATGTCTAGTATATAATTCAGAATTATCTAGTTAGTACCGAGTATTATGCTTAGTGACTAGTTCCCTAAATGGCCATCATCGTTTATTCATTAAATGTTAAATGTTAAAATGTTTTAAATACGTTCTGTATATTGTGGTGTGAATGACTGTTCATTATTGTGTCTTGTTGTATTAAACGTGTTCAAAATTAGGTATCAGATCAGTTCTCAATATGCCGCTCTTTTCGAAATTAAGACAGATCAAAACTAGAAAAGGGGTACTCGAAGAAGCTGTTCCCATTCCTCCTAGGGACACTCCAGGGTACTTCATGTATCATAAACATGGCCTAGACGCCATATTATTTCTTGATTTATGGGTAGACTACACCAAGGAATTACCAGAAAGTCAGAGGTGGCCCGCAGCTGGGACCTGGGATGCAGATTGCATCATGAAAGTAGAGGAAGAATTATGGAAAAAGAAAGCTAGACAGTCACAGAAAGATGCCATTGAATTATGGCGTAAAGAATCATATAGACGTACAGAAAAAGCGCTCAGACAGGAAGAGAAAAGTAAGGAGAATTCAAATAAAGTTCGAGAAAATCTATTAATTGAAGAAGGTACTCGAGTAAAATCAGAACAAATAGACAGACAAAGAAATGCCCTTATGAATGGTATGTATCCTCTTCTGGCCGAAGGGTTACCTAAGGCTACTCCGGAGATACCAAAAGACTTGCCACCCCCATTATTTCCGATAAAAGCTCATCCCAAAGGGCATCCCAGAACCGCAGAAGATGTTTTTCTTTCCTCTTATTTAGACGACGCAGCTCCCGAGTATGCTAATACTGCGCCACATAGACCGCCTGCCGAGGGGGTTCAACGCCAAGACCCTCCTCCGTCTGTACCTCCGCAACAGCAAACTCCGACACAAGTTCCGGCAAGCACATCTGTTTCTACATCTGTATCCGCACCTATGGTTGCTATATCACGTTCAACGAATCCTTTCACATCCAGCACCCCAGGTGGTGCTACAGGAGGTACATCAAACATTTTATCCACGCCACCCAGAGTAAATAAACTTTCCTTTCAAGAATTAGCCCACCAACGTACGCCCAAACTAGTAACTCCCGACACGCTCAAAGAACTTCTAATAGATTGTAGATATGACCCTGTGCCCGGAAAAGGGGACGAAATGCTGCTGGCATCATTACGTATCCGACGAGCTGCAATATATTTAGGGAGGCTACCAGGAATGACTACACATTTAGAAAATATATATCACTTTGTCCAGTCAGGGCGAGATTCTGAGAGTATTAACAGAGCCATGGAGTACCAGAAAGTGGAAATACAGGGGGAACTGTTACGTTTCCTCATAAACTGTGTGATCAGAAATCAAGACCGACCAGGGGTAAATCCGGAAGAAAATGCAAATTCTTACCACATGGAGTCGGAATATATCAGAGGGGAGACATGATAAACGATCATGTATAGTAGCTATGTGCCGAAAGATCCGCAAAGAAATAGAACGAATACACGAAGAAAGATTAGCAGTAGACCAGCCTGAACAAACCGAAGAGGAGGAAGAATTAGAACTGCCCACAGGACAGTTAGAAACCATGGCCTATGTAGGTAGAGGAAGATCTTGCAATAATACTAGATGCTTTACTGATCCGATACGTCCGATACGTCCAGATAATAGCAGAAATTTCCAAACCCCTATAATAAATATAAGGTCCCCCGAACATTCGTTCCAAGCCGCTGACAAATTACTCCGAGAACGAAGGGGTTATCATATACTCGATTCTATGGACGAACAAGAATTAGCCAGGTCAGCCGTTCACTGGGTTGATAATCCCGGAAAATATAGTGATGATACACTAGCGCATACGTTTTTGAACCTCACCCCAGATGAACAGCGTTTAGCTGGTATCTATATGATTCAACAACTCCTTATATTATATAAAAGCCAACACTCCGATCCTGGTCCCTTACCTGATATATTGACTGAATTACTCACGAATAAATGGAGAGGTTCAGGTACTGAGTTAATTAGAGAAATACTGGAATCCAGAAAACAGTACATTCTTTTTGTATGCCCCGAACATGTCTCACTGCCCATCAAGGAAAGAACGACGTATTATATGGATAGACAGAATCCCTTACGCGAAGTCCACCCGATAAAAGGTGAGGACAATCAGTTTAAACGTGTGTTTGTATACACACCCATATCTAAAATAGAACTATTAGAAATGAAGAAAGTGGTACCCAGTCATGACAAAGACCCAGCGGGTTTCCACCGTGAAATTAAAGACATGTTGCTCATGGGAGAGTATACCTATCCCGACATTATGACAATATTGAAGGTATTAATGCCTGCGGACATTTACGAAAAACTCAAGGAAAAGGATTGGGAGGTGGGAGACCAGAAGATAGATTGGACAGCATTAGAAAACGAAGAAAAAGCTCGAGGTCCAGGTTCAGGGCTTGGGGAAAAGACCAAAACACTACCAGGTTTACTAGTACAGGTACTGCCACGTTTATTAACTACGAAAAAGGAAGACTGGGGTGCAATCTCAGCCTGTAAACAAAAGCACGATGAGGACACTAGTGATTTCTATGCCCGATTCGAAAAATGTTTTGGTATCAATAGTGGAATAAAAGCAAGTAGCGAATCGTATCCACATCTGTTTGTGACAAAATTAGTTGAAAATTCCTTGCCCCAAGTTAAGAATAGAGTATTGAAATTCGAGAGTACATGGCAAGGTAACACTCCGTCACAAATGTTACAAATGCTACAGTACCATCACAATAGAATTAGAGAGGAACAAGAACATGAACAAAGACGCATGAAAGACACGAAAATGAAAATGCTAGTTTCCCAGACAGTTCCAGCTGACGGTCATAAAAAGGGTATGACACAGTCCAGTGTTTCAGCAGGTATGTAAAAGGGACATGCAACTATTGTAAACAGCCAGGTCATTATGTACACGATTGTCCAGTTTTAAAACATAATATCGCCATAGGGAATACAAAAGAAAGACCACGGCCACTTAGACAGGATCAGAACCAACAAGGAGCTCCGCAGCATGCACAGTCCATGCCAGCTCCGCAACAGTCTATGTCAGCTCCACCACCGCAGCCTATTGCTGCCACACAAACAACGACACAACAGATGTACCAGACCGCACAGTATGACTATCCTGATTATCAACGATACTCATGAAACAGCCTAGAGAGGGAAGTTGGCTTACCCCTTATCGAGGTCCCTGTAGATCAAGAAGGACCTTATGTACACAGTGAACTATTAGGCCAAGATAGAACATTTTTACTTGATACAGGGGCAAGCCGAACAACCATAAAACGTAGTGAAGTTCCAGGGGCACCCCTCTCAGGCTCACAGAATATTTCCCTTGGCTTTTCAGGAAAACCTATCATTAACGAAGTATCCCAGCCTCTTCCACTTACGATTGGTCCCTTGACACGAACTACAGATTTATTACTTACTAAATCATGTCCAGAAAACTTGTTAGGTATAAAAACATTGAAAGCCCTAGGAGCTATAATATGTTGTTCTCCGGAAGGAGTAAGATTGTTTTTACGTGATTTCAAAGGGCACTATGTGTCCCGAGACATGGATGACCGACTGCAGACTTTACCCACACATCTATGGGCACAAGGCCCTACAGATGTTGGTTGCATGAACATTACACCATATCGAGTCACACTAAAGGCAGGAGTGGTACTACCACGAATGCGACAATACAAGTTACCCCCAGATGCTGTAGTGGCTTTACTGCAAATCATTGACGAGCTTATTACCCAAGGAGTGGTTGTGGAAACCGACTCCAATGTATGTAATTCACCGATAATTCCGATTCTTAAACGAACTGATCCAAAAGCCCCGCCAGTATATCGATTGGTTATTGATCTGCGCGAATTAAATAAATGCATTGTACCACAATACCCCGTAGTCCCAGACATTTCTTCATTACTGACAGCCATTGATTCCGAAGCAACATTCTTTACTGTAATTGATCTCAAGAATGCCTTTTTCAGTGTCCCAATAGATCCGGAAAGCCAATACTTGTTCGGATTTAGTTTAAATGGACGAAGCTTTAAATTCACACGCGCACCTCAAGGATTCACAGAAAGCCCCAGCATCTATAGCCAAGCACTGAAACGAGAACTTGACAGTATCCACATGCCAGTCAACACTGCCCTGCTTCAATATGTCGATGATCTGCTGATCACCGCTAGAAGCGAACCTGAATGTGAAAAAGCCTCACTGACGGTTCTACGATTTTTGGCCGAAAAGGGGCACAAGGTGTCCCCTTCTAAGCTGCAATTCTGTGTCCAGCGAGTTGTTTACCTTGGGCACTCGCTGTCCAAGGAGGGAAGGCAGCTTACACCCGATCGCATCCAGTTAATTGCTAACATGCCAATACCCAAGACACAAAAGGAGGTGCGGGCTTTTATAGGCCTCACTTCATATTGTAGGCAGTGGATCCCTCAGTATGCATTTCTAGCAAAACCACTCATTCAGTTGACAACACAGGAGGCAGCCACATCGACTGTTCTCCCTTGGACTCAGGAACATACACAAGCTTTTGAAAGCCTAAAGAAAGCTTTATGTCAAGCACCTGTTTTAGCAACACAATGTTACAATAAACAGTTTACACTCTTTGTTACAGAACGCGAAGGTACTGCCCTGTCAGTACTCACACAGGAACAAGCAGGATCACACAAACCATGTGCTTATTTTTCTAGTACATTAGATCCCGTAGCTCAGGCTCTGCCTGCGTGCCTAAAATCAGTAGCAGCGACAGCTTTAGCAATCAGACAAAGCGATGCCATAGTGTTAGGACACCAATTGACAGTACAAGTACCACATGCAGTAGAGGTTCTCTTGAACCGCACACAAACACAACACTTGACTATAGCGAGACTCACCGGTTACGAATTAACATTGTTTCAGCCACACATAGAAATCAGACGTTGTAGTACATTGAATCCTGCCACACTGTTACCAGTAAACGGAACAGACCCACTTGCACATGATTGTATTGAAGTTATCACTATCACGACGAAACCCAGACAAGACTTGACAGACGTCCCATTGTCAGATCCAGACTTGACATTGTATGTAGATGGTTCATGTATGAGAACAAGTACAGGAGAGTTAGTAGCCGCGTATGCAGTCACAACAGACACTGAAGTCATTGAAACAAATTGCATAAATACCTTGTCAGCTCAAGCAGCAGAGCTCATCGCTCTGACACAAGCCTGTATTCAAGCCACAAATAAAAAAGTCAACATATACACTGATTCACGTTATGCATTCGGAGTTGTACATGACTTCGGCGTGCTGTGGCGAGAGAGAGGTTATTTAACTTCTCACGGTGCCCACATTCAGCACGGACCCCTCATTCATGCCTTATTAGATGCAATACATCTACCCACTGCAATATCAATTATGAAATGTAAAGCTCATACGAAAGTTACTGATATCATTTCCCAAGGCAATGATCTAGCTGACAGAACAGCTAAACAGACTGCTCAAACTCACACATCTGACATGACAAAGACAATAGTCCCGACACCAACACATTGCATGATGGTTAAGGATCCCGCTCTTGACGTAATTGACATACAGACACATGCTACACCAGAGGAAATAAAGAAATGGACTGAATTAGGAGGGATCCAAACGGATCAAGGATGGATGACGAAGGAAAAATCTGTATGGTTCCTTCCTGATTCAATGGTCCAAGTTATCATTAATACTGTACATAGTCCAGCGCACCTAGGAGAAAAAGCTATGCTAGACAGCATTCAACACATTTGGTTCAACAAACATTTACGAGCAGCAGCTAAACAAAAAGTTCGTACCTGTATGATCTGTTGTCAGTTTAACACAGGTAAAAGCATTCCCGTAGAACAAGGTGGATTTCAGCCTCCTGATCACCCTTTTGAAGTCCTCCAGATGGATTATATCCAGATGGAACGATGTCGAGGATTCAAATATGTTCTCGTAGTTGTCTGTGCTCTTTCCCGTTGGACAGAGGCATACCCGGTTTCAGATTACACTGCCCCGACTACTGCCAAACAGTTGGTTCGAGAATTCTTCCCACGGTACGGTTTACCACGTGTTGTCTACTCAGATAACGGCCAGCCGTTCTCATCCGAACTAATGAAACACGTTTCACTTTTGTTAGGCTATCAGTGGAAATTTCACTGTGTCCGACACCCCGAGGCAGCAGGTCTCGTGGAACGACATAATCAAACTCTGAAAATTAGATTGTCCAAAATATGTAGAGAGAAAGGTGTCGACTGGGTAGTAGCCTTACCAGTTGCACTCTTTTACATGAGAATGGTAGCGCACTCTCGAACAGGGCTATCCCCTTATGAGGTGGTCTTTGGCAGACCACCAAATATGTGGGGGACGCCTATACCACGCAAAATAACTGATGTTGACTGTAATATGCTGACAGATTACCTGGCTTCCTTGATGTCTGCACTACAATCTTGTCGTTCACAGGTAGCTGCAGCCTTTCCCGACAACACCGAGGTGAAACCCCATGACGTAATTCCCGGGGACCTGGTGTTAGTGAGGAACTTTGACCGGAAGTCTCAGCTGGATCCTAGGTGGAAATCGCCTCAACTCGTACTGCTCACCACGAGGACAGCCGTGAAGATCGAAGGTCGCAAAGGCTGGATACATTCAAGTCATATCAAGAAATTTCATGGACTTCCGTCTGAAGTAAACGATACACCTCGCGTGTCTTCACCGATTGACTCAAAGCTTCCTTTGGTTGAACTGAATGACAAGGAACAATATAAACTAAAACTACGGTCTAACAAGTCAGACAATTTGATTGTTTAAGTCCTCTCCAAGGTGAATCGGTCGAATTTGTCTCTGACATGTATCCCTTAGACCTGAATAGAGAAAGAAACCGAAGAATGCAGTTGAAACAACATGCGTACTGTAAATCACTGCGTAGTCATTGCACAGTGACGTTATTAATTTTGTTTTTCTTAAGTCTTTTAATAATCGCTGCAAGTATATTGTTGCACATATATTATCCTATTTCTAAACATGTTTACAATATTACTGCTGAACATTCTTTTAGTGAATTACCCCCGCATGAGTTGTCCTATAGATTTGCGCTGCGCAATAACACTTTTATTAGTATGTTACATCATTCCCATCAGGTTAGCAATGCTACAAATTGTTGGATATGTGGCCGACTCCCTCCCTATCAGAACTATAAGGGAATTCTGCCTCTCTTTCCATATCCGTTCACACACAATGGCTCCTGTGGAGCATGGTTTAGTTTAATTAATTCCCTCGATTCAAACTCAGTAACTTATCAAGACAATTGGGTATGGGGAAACCTGAACCTAGTTTTGCTTAAAGTCTGTTACCCTAACAAGGAGGGACTTCCCAAAAGAACAGGAACTGATCTAGAAAATGAGGTATATGGATTAGGGAATTTCACGCTTAATCTCATGATCCTGAATGTTGAATCCGAAGCTGCACCAATTTTGCCCGCTATGTCAGTATTTCCAGTTAAAGGTGAATTATGTGTAAGAAAGAATGGTTCCATACATATGGGCCATAGTAGATGCACCACTGTAATAGAATTCAGTGATCAAGGCAAGTCTACATTTAGAGCTTCTCGCCATTCCTACTTCATATGTGGTCAGACTGCATATATACGTTTGCCTCTAGATTGGGATGGTACCTGCTACATCGGATTCCTTTTGCCACCTGTTTTCCTAGCTCCTCCTGATTATCACAGAAATACTCATTTAGTACACAATAGAGAACGGAGAGATCTCCCAATCGTCGATTACACTGAAACAGCATGGGAAAAATACACAGATTTCAATAAAGGTCTCTTTCCCTATATAGGTACAGTTACCAATAGTAAGCTGATACGTAGATTAACCAGAACCCTTGAAGCAGTAGTGAACGAAACTATTTCCGCCTTAGGCAATTTAACAGAAGAGCAGTCTGCTATGCGGATTGTTGTGCTTCAAAATCGTCTTGTCCTTGACGTCATCCTGGCCGATAGGGGCGGAGCTTGTAGGGTCATCGGATCAAGCTGTTGCATTTTCATACCAGAAAATTCGCCATCTGTATATAAAGCCATAACTCGCCTTCATAAGATTGTAAGCCAGATACACCAGAATCCAGGCACCTGGACTTGGTCCGGTTGGTTTTGGAGTGTATTGTCAACATTTGGATGGAGGGTCCTATCCTTCCTAGGTATTGGCTTTCTCATACTATTCAGTTGCTGCTTATGCCTACAATGTGGACCAGCGATTTGTGGTCTGTGTGCCACATCGTGTATTCCACCACCAAGATTTCATTCATCCCAGAAGAAAAAAGAAGAACAAATGATGCTATATGAACAGATCAACGGATTGATGAAGATTGATATCTCTTAAGGGCAAGTAGGGGACAAGGAGGGAATGTGGAAATATGGATTTTTTATGATCAGTTATGTCCCCTATCTTGGACCCCAACGGTTTCATGTATAAATCACAAGTACATGTATGTTTCCTCCAGTTCCAGTTATGAAGACACAAACACATGTGCGTCCACCGTCAACATGTCCTCTTTCAGATCCGCCATGAATGGGCCGGATATTCTATTCCTAAGTATGAAAGGCCACCGGCTTTATATGGTTCATTTATCCCATTTTACAGTCCAGGCGAGTAGGCCCTGATTCTGCCATTAAGCCTTTTCCTGCCTTCTGCCTCTGAAAGCTCCAGTCTGAGCTCGTATCTGTATCCATGAACTTTGTCCTACTCCCTGCGCGGCTAACGGTGCCTGACTCGACCTGTCTGCTTGCCAAAAACTGTATTTCACCTTCGAGATTATCTGCTCCGCTCCCCATCCAATGCATTCCTGTCTAGTAGTTTAAGTAAACATTCTTCCAGCTACCGAGCAAAAGGCCCGGCTTCTCTGTCTTTATGCAAGTAATTCATAGCCCTGTTACTATGGAAGATTTCTGCCCTCGCATCTAGTGTAGACACTTAGACGCTTGTACACGCACTAACAGTCAGTATAGTCAGTATAGAATGAGATTCTATTCTAAGAGACCTCTCTTTTTGGATAACATAGTTCTTTAAACATAGGATGTTAGATATGATTTGGGATTAGGTTGACATAACCCCAGACTTCTGTCTCCACATGTAGAGCTAAATGTCAAGTCCCCTTCACCCCCTAGTTGCACGTCAATTGCACGTCATGCTGCTGCGCGCGCATCTCTGCCAAGTATTTCTGCTGACATTGCGAAATTCTTTCATGAAACCACCCATTTATGACATCATACCTGATGACGTTCTTTAGTTACGCCCAGTTACACCCATTTTAGTTACGCATGTATGTTTTTATCTTTGTTATCAACTGTTACGCCTCCTGCATCTGTTTCATTGTAATGCCTATTGTATAAAAATGATTACCTATCAATAAAGTATGATCCTTCACTTCCTGAACCTTCGTGGTGATGGAATATGGAGTCCATCAATTCGAATTGATTTTGGAATAAAGCCCGTTCCGAACCTCTAATACCACGGATTCTGCCTCTTATTTTTCTGAGCTATTATTATTAATTTTCCGCATCAAATTAAGTTCCGGTAATTAAATTATTTACCACATTTCGGTACAGTGTAAATGCAAGGATATCTTGGTCGGTCAACTTTTAGATAGGTGAATTCATTGTCATCAAGAAGTCCCCGTTCTTGCCATCTTTTTAGTTGAGTGTTTATGTATTTGGTTAGCGTCCAAATTGGATTGCCTATTATGGTCTCATAGCATTCTTGGTCACTCAATTGGGTCAGTATTTCTTGTTCATAGTCTGTGCTACGCATGACCACCATATTACCTCCTTTGTCAGCCTCCCTGATTGTTATATCTTTGTTGTTGCTAAGTGTTCTGAGTGCTAATCTTTCTTTTTGTGTAAGATTATCTTTCTTCATACGGGAAGCTGTGTTCTTAATGTCGTGTTTGTCTAGTTCAGCAGTGACCAATTTATAAAAAAGATCTATGTTGTTGCCTGCTGTGAGTGTAGGTGTCCATTTTGATTTTTCTTTTAACTTGCTAGTGATACTGTAATCCGGGTCGATGTTTAAGTCTCTCATTATCATATCAGTTGATACCACTTCGTCTTCACAATCAGCATTGGTGACATATGTGCAACCAAAATTGATTTGTTTAAATTCATGAGACGTATCAAATTGAAGAAGCATTTCGAATTGAACAAAGTGACAAATAAAGACATGCAGCAAAATCTTGGTCTATTATTACCTAATGAACAAACAATACAGGACTTATTAGATACCAGACTGCTATTGTCTCTAACTGATTGTGAAGACGAAGTGGTATCAACTGATATGATAATGAGAGACTTAAACATCGACCCGGATTACAGTATCACTAGCAAGTTAAAAGAAAAATCAAAATGGACACCTACACTCACAGCAGGCAACAACATAGATCTTTTTTATAAATTGGTCACTGCTGAACTAGACAAACACGACATTAAGAACACAGCTTCCCGTATGAAGAAAGATAATCTTACACAAAAAGAAAGATTAGCACTCAGAACACTTAGCAACAACAAAGATATAACAATCAGGGAGGCTGACAAAGGAGGTAATATGGTGGTCATGCGTAGCACAGACTATGAACAAGAAATACTGACCCAATTGAGTGACCAAGAATGCTATGAGACCATAATAGGCAATCCAATTTGGACGCTAACCAAATACATAAACACTCAACTAAAAAGATGGCAAGAACGGGGACTTCTTGATGACAATGAATTCACCTATCTAAAAGTTGACCGACCAAGATATCCTTGCATTTACACTGTACCGAAAGTACATAAAAATCTTCCTTTCCCACCTGGAAGACCTATAATATCAGGCATAGGTGGTCTGACAGAAAGGATATCTGAATACGTGGACATTTTTTTGAAGCCTTTAGTAACCAACTTAGCTTCATATATAAGGGACACAAAACATATCTTAAGCACTTTGGCTGATTTAAACTGGGAAGAAAACATGACTATGGTCACACTGGATGTAACCGCTCTGTACACCAGTATAAAAAGAGACATTGGCATAAGGGCAGTCAAGAGGATGTTGAACAGAAGGGCTGCAAGCTCTTGGAACCATACAGAAATGCTAATTGAAATGATAGAACTAATATTGGACAACAATGTATTTCTTTTCAAACAACAATGGTTTAGACAAACACAGGGAGTAGCAATGGGCTCCAGATTTTCTCCCTCGTATGCCAACCTGTTTATGGGTTGGTTCGAGGAGACGAGAATCTGGGGCTCATTGGGTGCCAAATACAACGACTCTATTCTATTTTGGGGTCGTTACATAGACGACTGTATTATGATCTGGACAGGAACGAATTCTAAACTCTTAAGCTTTTTTGAATTTCTTAACAACAATGAATGCAACATAAAATTCACCATGGAACACAGCAAAACGCACATATCATTTCTAGATGTGGAACTGTATATACACAACAGTAAAATTGAAAGTAGACTGTACCGTAAGGCAACAGCTTGCAATTCCCTTTTACATGCAAGTAGTGCACATCCCTTTCACCAAATACGCTCTATCCCATTTGGAGAACTGACTAGAACCAGACGTAATTGCAGTAGGGATGATGAATTTCAGACTCAGAAAAAAGGAATACTAACCAGATTCAAAAGGAGGGGTTACAGCAAGTCTTTACTGAAGAAAGCAGAAGATAGAATAGAAAAAATAACCCAAATTGAAACACTGAGGGACAAACCCAAACAGAAAGATAACGATCAAAAAATTAGACTGATTACCGGTTACAACAATTGGTCGGTAGTTTTAAAAAGGAGCCTTAATAGACATTGGCACTTACTAAAGGCAAATAACAACAACAAATAGCTTGGCATCAAGAGGGTTCAAATATTAGTTCGAGGGCCAACCACTGATGGTGGGAGCAACTGTGTTCCGACCACTGGCAATATGTCAAAAAGATTTTTGGACTGGCCCTACACCTCTTTAATAGTTAATTAAAAGCATCTGCAATTCAACCCTTCAAGAACTCACAGAAAGTGTATCACCCCAGCTCACACAAGAAATGATGTGATTCGTGAAAAGAGTGTGAACAATGAGAAGGCACCTCACGTACGCACCACCAGGTAGGCTGCCAACTGGTACTCGCTGGTATGCCCACGTTTTGTCATCATCGGTTGCCAACTCAAAAAAGAAGAAGAAAATAATGTCCAGTAGAAAGAAAGGAGATAGTTTTAACAGAAACACTTTGCTGTCCCCATAAACAAAGAGTGAAAATGAAGAGACCCAGTGATTTGCTGAGAACAGGTTGTTCAGAGCAACAATAAAATTGAGATGTAAACTCACTAAAAAGGACAAACTCTTTATTCACAACCAGTGAGTTCACTCAAAGTAAAAGCACTAAATGTCGCTAACCTTTATAAAGAAGGCCAACATGTTTCATTGCCACTAGTCTTTTGGCAATTTCATCAGGGCATAGGGGTTTTTTGCACTCGTTTAACTGGACATCCACTTTACTGTTTTATGGAAGGGCATGTAAAGGCCGAGGACGCTCATACCAGCCTTCACAATACCAATCGGAATTTCTTTTCTTTTCCCGATTCCTTAAAATGCGCTGCAACTAGCGCGTGTTCAACCGTAACCTCTAACGGAGCAATCCTTGTCTCGTCACCGCCTCACAGTTGCTCCCACCATCAGTGGTTGGCCCTCGAACTAATATTTGAACCCTCTTGATGCCAAGCTATTTGTTGTTGTTATTAGACTTTGAGTGGAGGGCAGCTTGGCATTCTTCCCTCTAAAGCTCCAATTTGAAATGACTTACTAAAGGCAGACAATACTCTCAGGGAGTTCATTACAGACAAACCCAACATAACATACAGGAGGGGGGTCTCATTGAGGAACCTACTGAGTCCAAGCTACCCAAAAACAACCACCACAACCAATTGGTTTAGCCAATATTCATGTGGCTTCTACACATGCGGTCATTGTAGCTCGTGCAAATGGGCGGATGACCGTAAGACTGAATTCCTGGGACCAGGAGAAAGGAAATACAAAATAAACTCCAACATCAATTGCCTAACTAAATTTGTAGTATATATAATACAATGCAAATGTGAAAAATACTACATTGGTAGCACAATCAGACCTTTGCGGGATCGCATAGGGGAACACACCAGGGCAATAAAACAGGGAGACATGAGATACCCATTAGCGGCGCACATGTCTATTTGCCCTGCTCAAACAGTGAACCGCACATTTAAATTCTATGGAATAGAACATGTCCCAAGTAGTCCTAGAGGAGGGAACAGAGAACTTACACTGAGACAAAGAGAGGCACAATGGATTTTAAAAATGCGTAGTGTGGAACATGGCCTTAACATTGACCATGAACTACACTACTTTCTAGGAAGGTGAGACCTCCAGTATCTGATTTCTAGTTACCGCAACTACAGACTTATTCAATAGTTCCTTATTGCCAAGATCTAACACACAATGGTCTATGGGATTACTCTACCTACAATATACCACAACACATGTGTTTGCTCAAAAAGAAATTCTAATGCTAATGTGATACAGATGACAGATCTGTTTATGTTCTTATGTCAATACTACAGGAGAAAAGAGTGTTTTTTCCAATTTGCAACTTTCCTGTTAATTCACAGTTGTTTAACACATTATGTCTAATAACTGTATGGACACTTATGATACTGATGTTTTACAGCATGTCTATAGTTCGCACTGTCTGTTTTTTCTTTTCACGGTATTACGTTAAAGACTTTGTGCTGAATCTAATAGTTGGAGAGATCAATATAGCAGATATTACCACTAACACTATGATACAATGAACTAGCTTTAAAATGGCCGCCGTATTTGCAAATTCGCCCTAGTCCTTTTTCTATTCACGGCATGGGAAGAGGCACATGATAGAACTAGTCACGTGATTACGCTTCACGTCTCCAAACCGGAAATATAGTCACAAGAGAAGCCACTCGCATGCAAACACTCCAAAACCGGGAAACCAGAGACGGGCATCACTTCGGTTCCACTCTCAGTTATATAAGGTAAGCGCTGCTCGAGCACGTTACGAGTCGGAGTATATTAGGACTGTTTACCCAGATAACAGATAGGATAGTTGATAAATACTTTCCTTTATTTTGGAGTTAGGTTTTTACTTCTGATTATTTTTATGAGTCGCGTCACGCTGAAATAACAGGGCTGATGAGCATCCACTGGTGGTTTACGCTTTCTGGCATATACTCAGGATCATTTCAGAGTGGTGACAGATAGAGATTTCATCATGGTAGTATTCCGCATCAACATTATTTACATGTGGTTACACCCGACTATATTTTATAAATCACGCCATTATTGCAATAGGGTGATGAGCATGCAATGGTGTTTAACGATAACAGACCTATAGCAAGGGACGTTTTCTATTTGATACGAGCCTGCACTTATAAACGCGCGTGATAATGTTAAAGATACGCATACTCGAGACATGACAGATGGAAATTTTATCATAGCTGCACGTCGGATTCTAATAACATCTGACTAATCCTGTTCATAGAAAAATACAGAGTTTTTAAACCACGCTCAGCATTTTGCCCCATTAGCACATTACCCCGTACCACAATCAGCATAAATAGTCTATAATCTAAGATTAAGGTTAATTAATTCGTTACTTATTTTTCACAGTACTGAGAAATTATTGAGCCTGAGCAAGGAACACTAACTCATGAGGAAAGTGATGCCATTACTGCAGAAACCATAGGTGGTTTGGAATTATCACCACCTAATAAGTAGGTGTTTTTACTATAATAAATACTGCCCATGTCTATAATCGCTTTGGTTTCTCTTAATCTTTTTGACGATAACTAAATATAGATATGTTCATTCTTTCCAGAATCATTTTACCAAGCCAAGAATAGGTAGCTATGACCGGATGATTTTCAGTGTTACGTTCACGTTTTTCTTCACCGATATATGGCACAAAAACTTTCTCTTCACGTGAGCACATATGGAGACGCACACCGTATAGTCTTAAATATAGTAAATCGAACCCGCTTCATCACACCACGACTATTTTCACGTGGGTTTGCCATTCACAAATAGGATTAGCTTTGCTTTTCGGCGTGTTTCCCCACTTTAGCACGACCTTTCAGCTCTCTCCACTATTATTAGAATCATAGAAACTTTATATTTATATTATGATTTCATGAATCATGATGGTATGTTCTTATTCATACGTATTGTTACTGCAATGGACTACATAGCTCACCCGCTTTAAGTCGGTTCTTGAGTTTCACCACCATGTTGCTATGACATTATCATTGAGTACATGTTTTCAAGTTATGTACTATATAGGTTTTCAATTTCTTTTGTAATACAGCCTTGAAAAAGTCGCGGGACTACATTCCCTTGTTGCGACGAAACACGTGTTGGCTGGCTCTTGTGTACCATACTGAAGACACCTAATGAATAAAGAACCACCTATAAGAGAAGACTAACTTATTTCTTCTGCTAACTGATTTGAACTGCAAATGTGAAAACACAAAATAATTCTTACTTTTGACACGAGGGCGTGTGCTAAGGATTGTTTGCACAACTGTTTAGAGCAAAGGCTCTTAATTCTGGGAAGTCAGGCGGTACTTCCCACCTTATAGCACCGTCAAACTACTTAGCAAGAAAAACGGATAACGTATGTGAAGTTTCCCTGTGGCGCCTTTACCTAAACCCAAAACCCCAGTGACAGCATTTTAGCTCATTCCAAGTACTGTATTTGCTAAGTGTTGCAACCTACTGCATATCCTGTAAATCAAACAAAGTACAATTTCTATTGCATGTTCAAACTGTTCTATATTCAGCAACTTATTACTGAAAAGTATTTAATGCTTCCTGTGCCAGGCTTGCTTGATATAAAAATAAAACAGTATATTTTTTTATACAAAATCAATTGGCCTAGAGTTCAGTTCTTGAGTGTGTGGATTCATTTGCTGACTGAGTATGTACATTAAATGCTTAACACTGTCCTCTGATACTGCCTTACTGCTCGACCACTCTATCACAAATCAAGAGTAAGGTTCTATCTAACTTTAACCTCTGCCTACCTCTGCGGTCACCTGGACTCTATACACACTATACCTCATTTTGGTGTAGTATATATACAGCCAGTTTTCTACATTGGTGGATCAGCGGTGGGATACACAACTTCAATTTGTTGGACTACTTGGTTACCACCTGATCACACTACAGAACTCTTAAATTGCCTTTAGAATTCGGATTTTTTCAAATTGGAATTTTTACCGAGCTACTAAAAGTCTTGTTAGGGCCTTGCTTAAGTCCCTTTCGAATTTTAGAAAATAAAAAGTCACTATAGTCAAGGGTAGAGGGGTTAGAACTTTTTTGATAGAATGTCTCAAAATAGGAACCCAGCTATTAGTGATAATAACCCTGACATACAGGACATGGTTGAGGAGCTTGGCCTCACCCCTTACCTTATCTTGTCTTTCAAGGAAGTTAGGGGCATATGTATCAACCGATTTTGTATTCGCAAACGCTGCGAATCGCAAAAAAACAGCGTTTGCGAATACAAATTCGCAAAAGGAGATGTATGAGGCATTTCAGCCTCGCAATCTTAAGGAATCGCAAAATTTGCGATCTCTTAAGTTTGCGTAAGCATTTAAGAAATCGCAAATTGCGATTTCTTAAATGCAATGTAACACGCACCCAAGTTGTGCGAATTCTCCTTAAGAAATTGCAAATTACCACCAACTTCAAGTTGGTGGTAAATTGCGATTTCGTTGAAATATGCACTTTTTTGCATATTTCAAAGTGCCATGTGGTGCACATACATGCCCTTAGGGCATGTATGCGCGCCATATGTGCACAGATGCTGATTTCAGGGGTGCATCAGGGTGTCATCACATGACACCCTTGCACCTTTGAAATTATTCTCAATTTGCGATTAGCAAATAGCGAATCGCAAATTGAGAAGGACTTCCCATTCATTGCTATGGGCCTCCTGGCCCATAGGAATGAATGGGAAGGTATTCCTTAATTGCGATTTCGCAATTTGCTAATCGCAATTAAGGAATTTTAAGAAATCGCAAAAGTTTTGCAATTTTTTAAATACATCCCGTTTTGCAATTCTCAAATAGCGATTCTCAAAAAATCGCTATTTGAGAATCGCAAATGGAGATATTGATACATATGCCCCTAAGGTCCTTATGTAAAAACAGAGCAATGGGCCCATATCCAACCAAACAAAAGCTCCAGGAGCTGTTGGCATATTATGCAAAGGCCCTCCCTTCTGAGAATGGTGATGACTAGTCAGAGGGAGAAGGAGTTGAGGAAGATGGAGAAAGGTACCCCCTCCACCACTTCCTGGGGAAGAAAGGAACCCTGTTCCCTTACTTCTAAGAATCAACCCATGGGGACCTAGAGGTCACACAGGTGACTCGGGTTCTGGTGAGGACAATGAGGGCAGCCTCAATGAGGAGGACAGCCTTTTAGCAAGGCCGGCCAAAAGACTGGATCTAGAGTCCAGACTCCTGGCTCTAGAAAAAGAAAGAAAGGAGATGGGTTTAGCACCCATCAATGGTGGCAGCAATACAAATAACATGGATAAAGAGCAATCTTATGATCCTAAAATCCCCAAAGGAATTGTCCCTAAATTTGAGGAGGGTGATGACATCATCAAGTGGTTCACAGCTTTTGAGAGGGCCTGTGACATGAGAAAGGTGAAGAAACCTCTCTGCTAGGCACTCCTAAGGGAACTGTCCTCTGGTAACTGCTGGGTCTCATGACCTCATAAAGAGAAGAGAACTCTGATTGAGGGAGAGATTTGGACTCACCACTGAGGAGTACAGAATTAGATTCAGGGGGGCTCACAAAACCCAAAAACAGTCCTGGATTGATTTTGTAGACTACTCAGTAAAGACACTGGATGGTTGTTTAACTGGACACAATGTGCATGACTTTACTGGACTTTACAATTTGTTTATGAAGGAACATATTTTAAGTAATTGCACAAATGAAAAGTTACATCAGCATTTGGTAGACCTAGGTCTAATATTTCCCCAAGAATTGGGAAAGGGGGGGAGGAGCCAAGATGGCGACCGGAGCAGACGCTTGAGCGCCCGGCTCCGTCGGTCCGTGGCCTCGGACTACTATCCTGATGCCCATCCTCGCCGATTCTCGAGGTGCACCGTGTGCGAAGACGCGCTGACCGCGCTGCTGCTTTCCCGGAGTCTCAACCCGCCCGGATGCCCGAGTTCTGGGTGCTTTTGTCCTCGGCACTGAAACCCTGCGCCCTTATGGCCTTTGCCGGCCTCCTGGAAGCTCCGCAGTTACCGGACCAGCTAGCGCTAACCTGAGCCCCGCGGTCCCGATCTCGCCTCGCACCATGGATCGTTGCCGGATGAGCCCGGGGAGAGACGGCCGGACACCTTCTGCACCCTGTGCCTGACGGGCTGGAGCTGTGGGGTGGGCCCCGGTGCGGTGGGTCTCCTGCCCCGCTCTGAGGACCGAGCTGTGGGAGGCTGCTGCCCCCTTTGCCTATTGCCTAGCCAGCGGCGAGGGGGACCGGCGAGAAGAGAAGCGACTGTCGGCCTTTCCTGTTGCGGCGTAGACCTGAGGGGAATTGACCCCTTGCCACGACCCCCCCCCCCTGGCCATTGCAACGTATAGCGGCAAAACATGGCGCTGAGTGCCTGCTCGCGGCTGGGGGGTGATACTCCGGTCTCGCCCGCTGCCCACTTCGCCCTCCCTCTTCCGGACACCACCTCCACAGTGCCGTCCCGGATTGCTGCCGATGTTGGGGCCCAGCTTCCGCTGACATGCGGCTCCGTTCTGGCTGTCCTGCGGGACTTTCAACTACAGATGTGCGCTGGCCTGCAGGCGCTGAGTGAGCGGTTTGACCCCATACTGTCGGCTGCGGGTCGTGAGCGCACTGTTTGTCATCCACGGGGCGTGGGTCTCCCGGTGCTCTTGTCCTCTTGCGGGGACGCAACGGCGGTGTATGATTGTGCTACACTGGTGCCTTCGTCTAGCGCTCCCGGCGCCCAGGGTCCACCGCTCTCCACCTCAACTGCGGATACTTTGTCCCCCTGGTCATGGCTGCCTGCTTCATTGTTCCCTGCCTCACCGCGTTCGCGAGGCTATCCTGCTGAGCGATACCTGACGGCTTCGAGGGACCGTCCGCGGTGGCCCACTGCTGCCTTTTTGTGGAACTCCTGTACCTTACTTGCCAGGTTTGGATTTTATGTGGTGCAACGAGGGACCTCAATCGATGGTCAGTGGCCATTTCGTGATCCTACTTCACCATCCTCTCACAAGCGGCCATCTTGTCTTTGTCTGCTCGGGACACGGGGCCTTCACGCAGGAGCTGGTTTAATCCCAAGCCCGCGATCGGGCCAGGGCTAGACTGACTTCTATCGCTATGGTTTATGGACGGGCTGGCCTGGGACTGGAACTGTATGTATGTTTTGCGCGCACTCGTCGCGACTTGTATCCCTTCGCTTAAACTGTGGTGCCATGGTATCTTTGCATGCCGTTTTTTGGAGTAGAGGGCTCTCAGTGTGTGGGGGCCATAACTGGCTGATGGTTCGGGGCGCTCTGGTGTCCAGTGGGCTCCTCCCCACCTTCTTTTCTGTTTTCTTCCCTTCTTTACTCTGTTCCTACTTTCTCTCTTCTCTATATTTCGGGTTCATTGGGCGACAGGCACTATGCTGGGGGGGGGGTTAGGCCGTAGCCTCCGCATTGGTGTAGGGTGGGGGGGTAATACTCTGTTCTCAATTAGTTCTATGGGCCTTTCTCTTTTATGTCTCTGTGCTCTACTCTCTTCGATTCGGGGTCCGGGTGTGGGGTGGATCGAGTGGGGGCGGCTCTGGAGGGGCGCGTACTTGCTCATGTGACTATCCTGATATATCTCTGCACCGCCTCACTGATTGAGGTTTTACTCCCATTGTTGTTCTTACTGATGTTGCTGCTCGCCCGTGTGGTGAAGCTATCTTGCGGACTCGAATCTACTTTGCTCTTATCCTTCATTGACTTTTTTCTCTGATAAAATCATCAAAAACTTAAAATTAACCTTCACCTCTCCTTCCCCGGGTTTCAAAGATATCTCCAGTATGTGACTCATAACCTGTTGTTAATCCTGACCGTTGATGCACGGGGGCTGTAATGTGGGTATCAGTGCTTTACTGTATCGTGGCCGGCCTGACGGTTGTAGGCCCGTATTTGTTCTTTTAAGATGCACGAATCAAGGTTTTTTTAAAAAAAAAAAAAAAAAAAAAGAATTGGGAAAGAAGGAAGACCACTAGGTCAAGTCTAGAGTGACCAAGACAACCACTGGGGATGACCAAAAGAAAGGGGTTACAAAACCTCCCCAGGGGAAAGGTGGTGAGAATCCCCAAGATAAAAAGTCTGAGTCTTCTAAAGGGCCCCAAAAATCTGCATGGGATGGGTCCCAAAATTTCCCCTACACTCCAAAACCATATAGGGGAAATAACTTTGATCCTGCAAAGGCCTGTTGTAACAACTGTAAGAAGTTGGGACACTTAACTGGAGACAATGCTTGCCCTAGCAAAAAGGCCCCTAGTCCTACAGCTACAGCTACCCCTGGTGTAGTAAGTCTCCAGGCGGGATCAACAGTGTGCCCAGAGAAAATCAGGTTGCACACTGAAGCAGTTCTAGTTTCAGAAGGGGATGTTGAGTTTGCCACTGTAGCTGTGTGGCCACCCAACGTAAAGAAATACTTACAATACCCTTGGATCAATGGAACTAGGATAGAGGCTCTGAGGGATACAGGTGCTAGTGTCACTATGGTGAGAGACACACTGGTTTTCCCTGAGCAATATTTGATTGGGCGTACTTACCCAGTCACCAATGTTGACAGTGTTACCACTAATCATGCAATGGCTATGGTGACATTAGACTGGGAGTGGGTTATTGGCCTGAAACAGGTAGTGGTCTTTCCAAAGCTACCAGCTGCATGTCCGCTTGGCAATGACCTGGAAACCTCACACTGGGCTGAGGTAGAACTAAAAGCCCATGCAGCAATGCTGGATATCCCTGAATTGGTGTGTGTAAAAGCAAGAGCACAGAGCAAAAGGCAGGGTGAAAAAGTGGTGGAGGCTGAAAGTATGGCCCAACCTACCAAGAGAAAAGGTAAGAACCAGCTTCTGTACAGCAAAATGATCAGGACCCCTCTCCTCAGGGAGAGGACTTAGACACCCCAGAGGGAACTGAGCATATGGAGCTTGACCCTTACCAGGTTGAACTCTTGGGCCCAGGGGGACCCTCTAGGGAAGAGCTGTGCCAGGGTCAGCGAGACTGTCCCACTCTTGAAAGCCTGAGGCAGCAAGCTGTTTCAGAAGCAAAGGGAGATGTCAGTGGTACCCACAGAGTTTATTGGGAAGATGGATTGCTGTACACTGAGGCAAGAAACCCCACTCCTGGAGCCACCAGGAGAGTGGTAGTGCCACAGAAGTACAGGGAGTTCCTCCTAACTTTAGCTCATGACATCCCCCTAGCTAGACATCTGGGCCAAATCAAAACTTGGGAAAGGCTAGTTAGACACTTTTACTGGCCCCAGATGTACCAAAAGGTGGAGGAGTTTATCAGCTCCTGTGTTACCTGTCAAGCCAGTGGCAAGACAGGTGGCCACCCAAAGGACCCCCTGATACCACTGCCTGTGGTAGGGGTTCCCTTTGAAAGGGTAGGTGTGGACATAGTGGGTCCACTTGAACCTCCCACAGCATCAGGGAACAAATCCATACTCGTGGTAGTGGATCATGTCACTAGGTACCCTGAAGCAATTCCCCTTAGGACTACTACAGCTCCTGCAGTAGCCAAGGCCCTCATTGGTGTCTTCACCAGGGTAGGGTTTCCTAAGGAGGTGGTTTCAGACAGAGGTCCCAACTTCATGTCTGCTTACCTCAAACACATTTTGAAAGAGTGTAGAGTGCTACACCATACCATCCACAAACCAATGGCCTTTTTGAGAGATTCAACAAGACATTGAAAGGTATGATTATGGGGCTCCCTGAGAAAATCGAAAGGAGATGGGATGTCCTCTTACCATGCCTGCTTTTCGCTTACACAGAAGTGCCACAGAAGGGAGTTGGGTTTTCCCCCTTTGAACTTCTGTTTGGTCATCCTGTGAGGGGACCACTCTGTTTTGTGAAAGAGGGTTGGGAGAAGCCTCTCCAAGAACCCAAATAAGTTATTGTGGACTACGTGCTTGGCCTAAGGTCCAGAATGGCTGAGTACATGGAAAAGGCATCCAAGAATCTTGAGGCCAGCCAGGAGCTTCAGAAGCACTGGTATGACCAAAAAGCTGCACTGGTTGAATTTCAACCTGGACAACAGGTGTGGGTTTTGGAGCCAGTGGCACCAAGGGTACTCCAAGATAGATGGAGTGGCCCTTACCCTATCCTAGAGAAAAAGAGTGAGGTCACCTACTTAGTTCACCTGGGCACAAGCAGGACACCCAAAAGGGTCATCCATGTGAACCGCCTTAAGCTCTACAATGACAGGGCTGACATCACCATGCTGATGGTGACTGATGAGGAACAGGAAGCAGAGAGTGAACCTCTCCCTGACCTCCTCTCCTACAGCCCACAAGATGGGTCAGTAGATGGTGTGGTCTTTTCAGACACCCTCTCTGCCCAACAGCAGACTGACTGCAAGCAAGTCTTGCAACAGTATGCTAAGCTCTTTACCGTGACCCCTGGTCTGACAAACTGGTGTACCCATGATGTGGACACTGGTGACAGTGCATCTGTCAAAAACAAGATCTATCGACAGTCAGACCAAGTCAAGGAAAGTATCAAAGCTGAAGTCAGCGAGATGCTGGAGGTAGGGGTTATTGAACACTCTGAGAGCCCCTGGGCCAGCCCAGTGGTTCTGGTCCCCAAAGCTCATCCACAGGGTGGAAAGAGGGAATTGAGGTTCTGTGTGGACTGTAGAGAGCTCAACTCTGTCACCAAGACAGATGCTCACCCTATCCCAAGAGCAGATGCGTTGATAGACAAATTAGGGGCAGCCAAATTTCTAAGTACCTTTGATTTAACTGCAGGGTACTGGCAGATTGGCATGGCCCCAGGAGCAAAAGAGAAAACAGCATTCTCCACACCTGATGGGCACTATCAGTTCACTGTTATGCCCTTTGGTTTAAAGAATGCCCCTGCCACATTCCAGAGGTTGGTGAAGCAAGTCCTTGCTGGGTTGGAGTCCTTTAGTGCAGCTTATCTTGATGATATTGCTGTCTTTAGTTCCACCTGTTGGTGGAGGCCAGGTACAGCCCTTACAGCCCAAGATCCAGGCCATCCTGGACTGGGCAGCTCCAACTACCCAGACCCAAGTCAGGGCATTCCTTGGCTTGACTGGGTACTACAGGAGGTATGTGAAGGGATATGGGTCCATTGTGGCTCCCCTCACAGAACTCACCACCAAGAAAATGCCCACAAAGTTTAACTGGACAGTTAGTTGCCAAAAGGCTTTTGACAACCTGAAAGAAGCAATGTGCTCAGCACCAATTCTGAAGGCTCAAGATTATGCCAAGCAGTTCATAGTGCAGACTGATGCCTCTGAGCTAGGGATAGGAGCGGTCCTATCCCAGACCAATGATAAAGGCCAAGACCAACCTGTTGCTTTTATAAGCAGAAGGCTTCTCCCCAGGGTGCAGCGTTGGAGTGCCATTGAGAGGGAGGCCTTTGCTGTGTTTGGGCCCTGAAGAAGTTGAGGCCATACTTATTTGGTACTCACTTCCTGGTTCAAACTGACCACAGACCTCTCAGATGGCTAATGCAAATGAATGGAGAAAATCCAAAACCACTGAGGTGGTCCATCTCCCTGCAGAGAATGGACTTTGAAGTGGAACACAGACCAGGGACTGCCCATACCAATGCAGATGACTTTCCAGGTTCTTCCACTTAGACAATGAAGACTCTCTAGGGCAAGGTTAGTCTCATCATCTTTCGTTTGGGTGGAGAGTGGGGGTTGTGTGAGAAAGTGCCCTCTTTCTTGCATGGTATGCCCCCACTTTTTGCTGAATTGCTGATGTGCTTTGACTGAGTGTGCCCTGGGCTCCTGCTAATCAGGTACCCAGGCCCTAGGTTCCTTCCCTAAAACTGCATTGAAGCCTAAACCCAATTGGCATCTCTGGCCACATGTAAGCCCCTGGTAAATGGTACCACAGGTACCCAGGGCACTGTGACCAGAAAAGGCCTCCAAGGGCTGCAGCACTTATTGTGCCACCCTTAGAGGCCCTGTACCCTGACACACACACACTGCCTTTGCAGGCTACGTGTCTTGGTGCAGAACAAAGTGAAGAGTCGACATGGCACACATCCCTGTGTGCCATGCCCTCAAAACCACCACCCTGGCATAGATCAGTCACCCCTTTAGCAGGGTGCACTATGCCAGTGGTGAGGGTACTGGTGCATGAGCCCTGTACCCCTGCAATGCCCAAGTCCATTCTTGGCCATTATAAGTGCAGTGCTGCCATTAAGAGTATATGGTGCTGGGAGGTTGTCATTACGAACTCCACAACACCATAATGGCTCCACTGAAAACTGGGAAGTTTGGTATCAAACTTCTCAGCATATTAAACCCACACTGATGCCAGTGTGGGATTTAATGTAAAATGCACAACAGAGGGCATCTTAGAGATGCCCCCTGAAACTCGACCAACCTCTATTGACCTGACTGAGTGGCTGCTTAGGCTGCCACCAACAGATATGTTTCTGGACCCCTGGGTCGTGAGCCTACTGCTCTCGGGCCCTGAAACAATGCACATCCTGGGCCGAGGTGCCAAGCCTCCTCCCCCAGGATGGGCAGGGTTCACGAAGGGGAAGCTTCAAAGTCATGCTGCCTTTGTTAGCCTCCCCAGACCAGTTGCTGCTTTAAGCAACTGGTCCCCAATGGTTCTACCCCCACTTTGGGCGGGAGAGCCGGCGGGAAAAAAACAAGTGAGGGAAAGAGGTGTGCCCACTTCTGCCAACTCCACCCCTCAGGTGGGGGAGGCGAGGTGAAGCACAACTCTGAGTCCCTGCCATCTTGAGGATGGGGGGACCCAACCAACCAGGGACAGTCTCCTGCCCCCCTCCCACGGGGGGGGGAAAGGAGCCAGGGAAGGGACCTGTTGGTCCCTGCCCTTACCCAACCGTAACGCCCCTAAATCTAGTATTTAGGGGGCACCCTGAACCTTGCTTCCTCAAATCGAGCCTGACAACAAGAAGAAAAGAAGGACCGAACAGCTGTGCAGCCAGCTAATAAGAGGAAGACGCCCACTGACTTGGGGCCAGCCCTACCGGCCTGTCTCCCCTCTAACCTGCTCCTGCGAAATCCCGGTGTCTCCTGCAGCCAGCAACCTCGAAAACCCCGTTGGACCTGCCTGCCTTCGCTTTCAAAGACTGCTTCTCCCGTGAACTTAGGATTTGTTCAACAGCAACCTCTGGCAGCAGCCAGAGACCTCGAATCCAGCCCACTCTGCACCTGCCGAACCCGGCCCGGGTTCGAGTGGAAAGACACCACGAGGAGGTCACCCTGGCGATCCTGACCCGAGATTCGGCGACCCCTGACCTGCCTCAAGCCTCCAGCTGACGCCTGCAGCCTAAATCCACAAGGCCCTCCTAACCGCTACCGGAGGCTGGTAAGAAGATCCAACCCCAAAAGGCACCCCTGCACCCGATGCCCCACGGCCTTGTGTGCCCAAACCGATGGTGCCTAACCAACCCTTAACTTCCCAAATTACCTCTCCAAGTGGTGGTCGCACCCAGAAGTCCTTCGTCTCCCTGCCTGCAGTGCTTTTGCAAACCGGAGGTTCTCCATAGAAAACAACGGGCGCCCAACGTCGAAACAGCACCCTGCACCTGGCCGCCCCAGTGCCGCTGAGGGTGCACCTTTTGTGCTTCTTTGTTTTCCCATTTCCCCTGACCTTAACCCTAGGAGCTTTGCTCCCACAACCCAGTGGCCTGCTTGCCAGCTGCCACCAACGGGAGGCCCCCTATCCCCCATTGGATGACATTGGGCCTCAACACTCTGCACCCGGCCGCCCTTGTGCCGCTGAGGGTGCAGCAACAGTGCATCACTGACCCTGGGGGACCCCTGAGTATATCCCCAGAACCTTAACTTCCACAGTCGATTACTTACCTGTGAACTGATAACCTATTTTTCCTCTGTAGGATAACATTGACAATTTTCTTCCAAAAACTGGAGCCTTGAAATCTAAAAATATTCTTTAAAAATCGAACAAACAACCAAAACGTATTTACTTACCTGTTTCCAGGAAATGTCCCAGTGCTGAATCTAGGTATCCAGCACTGAGTTAGAAAAGTAACGTAAAAAGTAACTTACCTGTAATTTACTGAAAAAGCCTATTCATTCCAATGTACTGTATTTGCTAAGTGTTGCAACCTACTGCATCCCCTGTAATCAAACAAAGTACAATTTCTATTGCATGTTCAAACTGTTCTATATTCAGCAACTTATTACTGAAAAGTATTTAATGCTTCCTGTGCCAGGCTTGCTTGGTTCCTAAAATAAAACAGTATATTTTTTTATACAAAAACAATTGGCCTAGAGTTCAGTTCTTGAGTGTGTGAATTCAATTGCTGCCCGAGTGTGTACATCAAATGTTTAACACCGTCCTCTGATACTGCCTTACTGCTCGACCACTCTACAACAAACAGAGAGTAAGGTTCTATCTAACTTTAACCTCTGCCTACCTCTGGGGTCACCTGGACTCTGTACACACTATACCTCATGTTGGTGTAGTATATATAGAGGCAGTTTCCCACTGGGGTCTTCAAATGGGGGTCTTCAGATGTGGGGCTTCAGATAGGGAGCCTCAGATGTGGGGCTTCAGATGGGCAGCTTCAGATGGGGGGCATTAGATGGGCAGCTTCAGATGGGGGGGCTTCAGATGGGGGGCTTCAGATGTGGGGCTTCAGATTGGGAACCTCAGATGGGGGGCTTCGGATGGGCAGCTTCAGATGGGGGGGGCGGCTTCAGATGGGGGACTTCAGATGTGGGGCTTCAGATAGGGAGCCTCAGATGGGGGGGCTTCAGATGTGGGGTCTTCACATGGGGAGCTTCAGATGGGGGGCATCAGTTGGGCAGTTTAAGATGGGGGGCTTCAGATGGGAGGGCTTCAGATAGGGGTCTTCAGATGAGAGCTTCAGATCTGGGGTCTTTAGATGGGGGCCTTCAGATGTGGGGTCTTCAGATGGGGGGGCTTCAGATGGGGGGCTTCAGATGTGGGGTCTTCAGATGGGGGGCTTCAGATGTGGGGCTTCAGATAGGGAGCCTCAGATGGGGGGCTTCAGATGTGGGGTCTTCACATGGGGGGCATCAGATGGGCAGCTTCAGATGGGGGTCTTCAGATGGGGGGCTTCAGATGGAGCCAAAAGACATTTCTTATTCATTCCCTCCTTTTAGAGCAAAGGGAGTTGCTGCAAGTTTGGAAAAAGACACATTCAGCGTCATTCCAGGCAGGATCAACTGTGTCTATAAATCAGCGGTCTCAGCAAAGGCTGTGTGTCGAGTCTGTGTGTCAGGTCTGTGTGTCGAGTCTGTGTGTCAGGTCTGTGTGTCGAGTCTGTGTGTCGAGTCTGTGTGTCAAGTCTGTGTGTCAAGTCTGTGTGTCAAGTCTGTGTGTCAGGTCTGTGTGTCAGGTCTGTGTGTCGAGTCTGTGTGTCGAGTCTGTGTGTCAGGCCTATGTGTCGAGTCTGTGTGTCGAGTATGTGTGTCGGGTCTGTGTGTCAGGTCTGTGTGTTAGGTCTGTGTGTCGAGTCTGTGTGTCAGGTCTGTGTGTCAGGTCTGTGTGTCGAGTCTGTGTGCCAGGTCTGTGTGTCAGGTCTGTGTGCCGAGTCTGTGTGTCGAGTCTGTGTGTCAGGTCTGTGTGTCAGGTCTGTGTGTCGAATCTGTGTGTCAGGTCTGTGTGTCAGGTCTGTGTGTTGAGTCTGTGTGTCGAGTCTGTGTGTCGAGTCTGTGTGTCAGGTCTGTGTGTCAGGTCTGTGTGTCGAGTCTGTGTGTCGAGTCTGTGTGTCAGGTCTGTGTGTCAGGTCTGTGTGTCGAGTCTGTGTGTCGAGTCTGTGTGTCAGGTCTGTGTGTCAGGTCTGTGTGTCGAGTCTGTGTGTCAGGTCTGTGTGTCAGGTCTGTGTGTCAGGTCTGTGTGTTGAGTCTGTGTGTCAGGTCTGTGTGTCAGGTCTGTGTGTCGAGTCTGTGTGTCGAGTCTGTGTGTCAGGTCTGTGTGTCAGGTCTGTGTGTCGAATCTGTGTGTCAGATCTGTGTGTCAGGTCTGTGTGTCAGGTCTGTGTGTCAGGTCTGTGTGTCGAGTCTGTGTGTCGAGTCTGTGTGTCGAGTCTGTGTGTCGAGTCTGTGTGTCAGGTCTGTGTGTCAGGTCTGTGTGTCGAGTCTGTGTGTCGAGTCTGTGTGTCAGGTCTGTGTGTCAGGTCTGTGTGTCGAGTCTGTGTGTCGAGTCTGTGTGTCAGGTCTGTGTGTCAGGTCTGTGTGTCGAGTCTGTGTGTCAGGTCTGTGTGTCAGGTCTGTGTGTCAGGTCTGTGTGTCGAGTCTGTGTGTCAGGTCTGTGTGTCAGGTCTGTGTGTCAGCTCTGTGTGTCAGGTCTGTGTGTTGAGTCTGTGTGTCAGGTCTGTGTGTCAGGTCTGTGTGTCGAGTCTGTGTGTCAGGTCTGTGTGTCAGGTCTGTGTGTCAGGTCTGTGTGTCGAGTCTGTGTGTCGAGTCTGTGTGACAGGTCTGTGTGTCAGGTCTGTGTGTCGAGTCTGTGTGTCAGGTCTGTGTGTCAGGTCTGTGTGTCAGGTCTGTGTGTTGAGTCTGTGTGTCGCTGTTGGAGTAGTCTAGGTAAATATGAATCCAGCTGGGGTGAGCTTGATGTATTGCAGTGAGACCAAAAGGCCATCGGTAATACATTCATTCAGTGCTTCTTCTCTTTAACTGTAAACAATGGTCAAGGCGAAAATTCAAACACATTAAATGTAGAAATAATAAAGAAGAAAAAAGAATGACTGCCATTACCGTAAAGGTATGTACAAATGGAAAAATAAAGGGAAAAAAGAATCTCAAAAAGAACATTACATGCTGCGCAAGTGGTCTAACGTAATTATTAAAATTATATCAGTACGTAAACCGCATGAATATTTAAAAGAGGAACTACAAATTAAGCCTCTGTGTATTTTGAGTCATGGTGAACTTTTTGGCATATTTTCCATTTTTACTAACACCAACACAATTAATACCAATGATGTCACCGCAGTTATTCCAAGGTGATGACGTTCCTCTGAGCCCTGAGGCACTGGTTCTGTTTACTGTCCAACCTGTATTTAGTCCCCCCCCTCTGACGTGTGTGAGCGTCACTGACAATGGGCCCTAGTTTCATTTGGAAACTTTCAAATTTGCAAATATGACAAAACACTGCGCATGCGGGCAAATTCTGGAAGGTCTTGTAAATAGCCACGGAATGTGGATGTGTGAAAAGGTACCTTTTTCAGCTTTGTCTAGTTAGCTCCTTGATTGGCAGCAGTTTCTCAAAAGCGGAAGAGGCGTTTCACTACATTTGCCCGGCCAGCAAGCGTTATGCTAAGGCAGTACCTTTGGGTAGAGGGTTAAAGTTGTGTTAAAACTTTTTGCACATTTTATTCAATAATTGTGCTTGTAACAATTAATTTCAAAACTGCAAAAGGTAAAAAAAAAGCTGTCCCCGGGTTCAACTGGTTCTGGACAAACAATGACGAATTTTTAAACCAATTTACTTTAAACTTAAACATGATGGGAAGTCCTGTTCCGTTTTAACACGCATGCTCAGTTTCTTTGGGGACCTATTAGAAATCTGAGATTATAATGAACAGGTGATACGATGAGTTATAAAAACGAGGCGCCTCGAAGCGGCAGAGATTCCATTTGGGGAAGGTCGAAAAATATCAAAATGTATAAATGCCAGACTCACAGGTTGAATTGCACAGTTTATTTCCTCTAAATCAGACTTTCCAATTTAGATTTTAACATTTAAGCGTTGGAAAATTCATGAACATATTCTGCCAAATTTGAATTCTTAGTACGACCTCGCAAAAGGAGTGCAAAGGATTTTACACATCGGAAAAAAATGTCAGAAAAAAAATTTGATTTCCTAATTCAGTATTTCTGTGTTTTAAAATGAACTACACAGGACTCCTTTGATACAGGAGCCAAAGGAAATCAAATATATATATATATATTTTTTTGTATTTATTTTTTTTAAAACCAGCCAATCGTTGCAGGAGGCCGTGACTAGAATGCAGCAATGGGGCATGACAGCCCAACCTGATCTGAAACCAGCCCCCGACCTGAAAGGATAAATGGCCAGTCCGGCCCTGCGTCTGGACCTTGGCCATTAAACTATTAATCTTCAAGAAGCAGCAGACGTGCTCCATGCTCCGGAAGTGACACCTCGGGTGGGCAGCTGAGATCCACCTATACTCACTCCTAGAAGACCCCTCAGGGGCCTCACCCACCCACGGAGTAGGCTGCAGCTTCAGCATTTGCTCTGTGGCCCCCATGTTTCGCCCTCCATAGCGAATTCAGGGGCATATTTACGAGCCCCCTGCGCCGCCAGAGCATCACTTTTTGTGACGCTCCGGCTGCACAAATCACAAACTCATATCTATGAAGCCACGCAAAGCCCCTTGCCCTACTACATATCTATAAGGCCACGGAAAGCCACTTGCCCTACTCCATATCTATAAGGCCACGGAAAGCCACTTACCGTACTCCATATCTATAAGGCCACGGAAAGCCACTTGCCCTACTCCATATCTATGAAGCCACTCAAAGCCACTTGCCCTACTCCATATCTATAAGGCCACGCAAAGCCACTTGCCCTACTCCATATCTATAAGGCCAGGGAAAGCCACTTGCCCTACTCCATATCTATAAGGCCACGGAAAGCCACTTACCGTACTCCATATCTATAAGGCCACGGAAAGCCACTTGCCCTACTCCATATCTATGAAGCCACTCAAAGCCACTTGCCCTACTCCATATCTATAAGGCCACGGAAAGCCACTTGCCCTACTCCATATCTATAAGGCCACGTAAAGCCACTTGCCCTACTCCATATCTATAAGGCCACGGAAAGCCATTTGCCCTACTCCATATCTATAAGGCCACGGAAAGCCACTTGACCTACTCCATATCTACAAGGCCACGGAAAGCCACTTGACCTACTCCATATCTACAAGGCCACGGAAAGCCCCTTGCCCTACTCCATATCTATAAGGCCACGGAAAGCCACTTGCCCTACTCCATATCTATAACGCCACGGAAAGCCACTTACCGTACTCCATATCTATAAGGCCACGGAAAGCCACTTGCCCTACTCCATATCTATGAAGCCACTCAAAGCCACTTGCCCTACTCCATATCTATAAGGCCACGCAAAGCCACTTGCCCTACTCCATATCTATAAGGCCACGGAAAGCCACTTGCCCTACTCCATATCTATAAGGCCACGGAAAGCCACTTACCGTACTCCATATCTATAAGGCCACGGAAAGCCACTTGCCCTACTCCATATCTATGAAGCCACTCAAAGCCACTTGCCCTACTCCATATCTATAAGGCCACGCAAAGCCACTTGCCCTACTCCATATCTATAAGGCCACGGAAAGCCACTTGCCCTACTCCATATCTATAAGGCCACGGAAAGCCACTTACCGTACTCCATATCTATAAGGCCACGGAAAGCCACTTGCCCTACTCCATATCTATGAAGCCACTCAAAGCCACTTGCCCTACTCCATATCTATAAGGCCACGGAAAGCCACTTGCCCTACTCCATATCTATAAGGCCACGCAAAGCCACTTGCCCTACTCCATATCTATAAGGCCACGGAAAGCCACTTGACCTACTCCATATCTACAAGGCCACGGAAAGCCACTTGACCTACTCCATATCTACAAGGCCAAGGAAAGCCACTTTCCCTACTCCATATCTATAAGGCCACGGAAAGACACTTGCCCTACTCCATATCTATAAGGCCACGGAAAGACACTTGCCCTACTCCATATCTATAAGGCCACGGAAAGACACTTGCCCTACTCCATATCTATAAGGCCACGGAAAGACACTTGCCCTACTCCATCTCTACAAGGCCACGGAAAGCCACTTACCCTACTCCATATCTACAAGGCCACGGAAAGCCACTTGCCCTACTCCATATCCATAAGGCCACGGAAAGCCACTTGCCCTACTCCATATCCATAAGGCCACGGAAAGCCACTTGCCCTACTCCATATCTATAAGGCCACGGAAAGCCACCCTACTCCATATCTATAAGGCCACGGAAAGCCACTTGCCCTACTCCATATCTATAAGGCCACGGAAAGCCACTTGCCCTACTCCATATCGATAAGGCCACGGAAATCCACTTGCCCTACTCCATATTGATAAAGCCATTCAAAGCCTCGTAGATATGGAGTAAGGTAAGGCGGCGCAAATCGCTGCGTTGCCTTACTCTGCGCCCAGTAGGCATTCCATGGGCGTTGCAGTGGGTTTTCCCAGGCAACACCCATGGATTTTGACACTTCCCGTGAACTATGAGAGCAGGCAAACCTGAGGAAGTGCGAAAACCTGACGCCTCCCGAGGTGAGGTGTCACGAGGAGAAATATCTTTATTTCTCCTCGTTTTTTTCCTCTTTCTATGTGTGCCGTGAACGCAGCACAAATAGAAAGAGGAAAACGCTTGTTAGGATTGTTTCTGTGCAGGAAGGTGCCCGCTCCTGCACAAAAACAATCCTACCGACACACAGGCACCTTTGCACCATGGTGCAAGGGTGCCCGTGTTGGCGCTAGGCTGCCAAAACAGTGTCATCGTAGGGGGAAAGGACGGGAATGCACCGTGTTGCATAAATACGGTGCTTCCTGCCCTTTTACTTTGACGTAGGGCAGCGCAGCAAGGTGACTTGCTGCGCTTCTCAACGCCGAATCCCCATAAATGAGGGCCTCAGTACTCAGTCAGGTTCCTGAGAAACTTGGAAAGGCTTCAGCCAAGCAGGGTACTCACTGTATCGACATTCTGAGCGGTACCCACCAGAAGTCGTGGCTGGCGCTTAACCCTCTGAGCTGTACTAAGAGCGGGGACCTCTCCAGTGCACACAATACAGGGTTCATACTGAGCGTGAGAAAGCTGTACGTGTTTTGAGAGTTAAAGATGCTTGTCCTGCAGCTTCTCAAGCTATGTGTGGGTGAAGCTTGCGCTGTTGCAGCTCATGCTATATGTGGGCAAAGCTTGCTATGTGTGGAGGAAGCTTCCACTGCTGCAGCTCATTCTATGTGTGGAGGAAGCTTGCACTGCTGCAGCACAAGCTATGCATAGAGGAAACTTGCACTGCTGCTGCTCATGCTATATGTGAAGGAAGCTCATGCTACTACTGCTCATTCTATGTGTGCCGGAAACTTGCACTGCTACAGCTTCTGCTATGCGTGGAGGAAGCTTGCACCGTTGCAGTTCATGCTGTGTGTGGAGGACACTTGCCCTGCTGCAGCTCAAGCTATGTGTGGAGGAAGCTTGCACTGTTGCAGCTCACGCATTGTGTGGAGGAAGCTTGCACTGTTGCAGCTCACGCTATGTGTGGGGGAAGCTTGTACTGCTGCAGCTCATACTATGTGTGAAGATAGAATACACTGGTGCAGCTCAAGCTATGTGTGGAGAAGGCTTGCCCTGCTGCAGCTCATGCTATGTGTGGAGGAAGCTTGCCCTGCTGCAGCTCATGCTATGTATGGAGATAGCTTGCACTGCTGCAGCTCATGCTATGTGTGGAGGAAGCTTGCCCTGCTGCAGCTCATGCTACGTGTGGAGGAAGATTATACTGCTGCAGCTCATGCTTTGTGTGGAGATAGCGTGTACTGCTCCTGCTCATGCTATGTTTGGAGGAAGCTTGCACTGCTGCAGCTCGCAGCTCATGCTATGTGTGGAGGAAGCTTGCCCTGCTGCAGCTCATGCTACGTATGGAGGAAGCTTGCCCTGCTGCAGCTCATGCTACGTGTGGAGTGGCTTGCCCTGCTGCAGATCATGCTATGTATGGAGATAGCTTGTACTGCTGCAACTCATGCTACATGTGGAATGGCTTGCCCCGCTGCAGCTCATGCTATGTATGGAGATAGCTTGCACTGCTGCAGCTCATGCTATGTGTGGAGGAAGCTTGCCCTGCTGCAGCTCATGCCATGTATGGAGGAAGCTTATACTGCTGCAGCTCATGCTTTGTGTGGAGATAGCTTGTACTGCTGCTGCTCATGCTATGTTTGGAGGAAGCTTGCACTGCTGCAGCTCGCAGCTCATGCTATGTGTGGAGGAAGCTTGCCCTGCTGCAGCTCATGCTATGTGTGGAGGAAGCTTGCCCTGCTGCAGCTCATGCTATGTGTGGAGATAGCTTGTGCTGCTGCAGCTCATGCTATGTGTGGAGGAAGCTTGTACTTCTGCAGCTCATGCTATGTGTGGAGGAAGTGTGTACTGCTCCAGCTCATGCTATGTGTGGAGGAAGCTTGTACTGCTGCAGCTCATGCTATGTGTGGAGGAAGCTTGCTCTGCTTCAGCTCACGCTATTTGTGGAGGAAGCTTGCACTGTTGTAGCTCATGCTATGTGTGGAGCAAGCTTGCACTGTTGCAGCTCATGCTATGTGTGGAGGAAGCTTGCACTGTTGCAGCTCACGCTACGCGTGGAGAAAGCTTGTACTGCTGCAGCTTATGCTATGTGTGGGGATAGCGTGCACTGCTTCAGCTCAAGCTATGTGTGGAGGAAGCTTGCACTGCTGCAGCTCATGCTATATGTGGAGGAAGCTTGCCCTGCTGCAGACCATGCTATGTGTGGAAGAAGCTTGTACTGCTGCAGCTCAAGCTATGTGTGGAGGAAGCTTGCACTGTTTCTTCTTGCGCTATGTGTGGAGGAAGCTTGCTCTGTTGCTGCTCAAGCTATGTGTGCAGGAAGCTTGCACTGCTGCAACTCATGCTACGTGTGGGAGGGCTTGCCCTGCTGCAGCTCATGCTATGTATGGCGATAGCTTGTACTGCTGCAGCTCATGCTATGTGTGGGGATAGCTTGCACTGCTTCAGCTCAAGCTATGTGTGGAGGAAGCTTGCACTGCTGCAGCTCATGCTATATGTGGAGGAAGCTTGCCCTGCTGCAGACCATGCTATGTGTGGAAGAAGTTTGCACTGCTGCAGCTCAAGCTATGTGTGGAGGAAGCTTGCATTGTTTCTGCTTGCGCTATGTGTGGAGGAAGCTTGCACTGTTGCTGCTCAAGCTATGTGTGCAGGAAGCTTGCACTGCTGCAACTCATGCTACGTGTGGAAGGGCTTGCCCTGCTGCAGCTCATGCTATGTATGGAAATAGCTTGTACTGCTGCAGCTCATGCTATACACAGCAGAAGCTTGCCCTCCTGCAACTCATGCTATGTGTGGAGATAGCTTGCACTGCTGCAGCTCATACTATGTGTGGAGGAAGCTTATACTGCTGCTGCTCATGCTATGTTTGGAGGAAGCTTGCACTGCTGCAGCTCGCAGCTCATGCTATGTGTGGAGGAAGCTTGCCCTGCTGCAGCTCATGCTATGTGTGGAGGAAGCTTGTACTGCTGAAGCTCATGCTTTGGGTGGAGATAGCTTGTACTGCTGCAGCTCATGCTATGTTTAGAGGAAGCTTGTACTGCTGCAGCTCATGCTATGTGTGGAGGAAGCGTGTACTGCTACAGCTCCTGCTATGTGTGGAGGAAGCTTGTACTGCTGCTATGTGTGGAGGAAGCTTGCCCTGCTGCAGATCACGCTATGTGTGGAGGAAGCTTGCACTGTTGCAGCTCACGCTATGTGTGGAGAAAGCTTGTACTGCTGGAGCTCATGCTATGTGTGGAGATAGCTTGCACTGCTGCAGCTCAAGCTATGTGTGGAGAAAGCTTGCACTGCTGCAGCTCATGCTATGTGTGGAGGAGGCTTGCCCTGCTGCAGCTCATGCTATATATGGAGATAGCTTGCACTGGTGCAGCCCATGCTATAATTGGAGGAAGCTTGCACTGCTATAACTCATGCTGTGTGTGTAGGAAGCTTGCCCTGCTGCAGCTCATGCTATGTTTGGAGGAGGCTTGCCCTGCTGCAGCTCACGCTATTTGTGGAGGAAGCTTGCACTGTTGTAGCTCACGCTATGTGTGGAGGAAGCTTGCACTGTTGCAGCTCACGCTACGTGTGGAGGAAGCTTGCACTGTTGCAGCTCACGCTATGCATGGAGAAAGCTTGTACTGCTGCAGCTCATGCTATGTGTGGGGATAGCTTGCACTGCTTCAGCTCAAGCTATGTGTGGAGGAAGCTTGCACTGCTGCATCTCATGCTATGTGTGGAGGAAGCTTGCCCTGCTGCAGACCATGCTATGTGTGGAAGAAGCTTGTACTGCTGCAGCTCATGCTATGTTTGGAGATAGCTTGCACTGCTGCAGCTCAAGCTATGTGTGTAGGAAGCTTGCCCTGCTACAGCTCATGCTATGTGTGGAGGAGGCTTGCCCTGCTTCTGCTCACGCTATTTGTGGAGGAAGCTTGCACTGTTGTAGCTCACGCTATGTGTGGAGGAAGCTTGCACTGTTGCAGCTCATGCTATGTGTGGAGGAAGCTTGCACTGTTGCAGCTCACGCTACGCGTGGAGAAAGCTTGTACTACTGCAACTCATGCTATGTGTGGGGATAGCTTGCACTGCTTCAGCTCAAGCTATGTGTGGAGGAAACTTGCACTGCTTCAGCTCATGCTATATGTGGAGGAAGCTTTACCTGCTGCAGACCATGCTATGTGTGGAAGAAGCTTGTACTGCTGCAGCTCAAGCTATGTGTGGAGGAAGCTTGCACTGTTGCAGCTCATGCTATGTTTGGAGGAAGTTTGTACTTCTGCAGCTCATGCTATGTGTGGAGGAAGCTTATACTGCTGCAGCTCATGCTATGTGTGGAGATAGCTTGTACTGCTGCTGCTCATGCTATGTTTGGAGGAAGCTTGCACTGCTGCAGCTCGCAGCTCATGCTATGTGTGGAGGAAGCTTGCCCTGCAGCAGCTCATGCTATGTGTGGAGGAAGCTTGTACTGCTGCAGCTCATCCTTTGTGTGGAGATAGCTTGTACTGCTGCAGTACATGCTATACACGGAGGAAGCTTGCCCTCCTGCAGCTCATGCTATGTGTGGAGGAGGCTTGCACTGCTGCAGCTCACGCTATGTGTGGAGGAAGCTTGCACTGTTGTAGTTCACGCTATGTGTGGAGGAAGTTTGCACTGATGCAGCTCACGCTATGTGTGGAGGAAGCTTGCACTGTTGCAGTTCACGCTATGCGCGGGGAAAGCTTGTACTGCTGCAGCTCATGCTATGTGTGGAAGAAGCTTGTACCGCTGCAGCTCATGCTATGTGTGGAGATAGCGTGCACTGCTGCAGGTCACGCTATGTGTGGAGGAAGCTTGCACTGCTGCAACTCATGCTATGTGTGGAGGGGCTTGCCCTGCTGCAGCTCAAGCTATGTATGGAGATAGCTTGTACTGCTGCAGCTCTTGCTATACACGGCAGAAGCTTGCCCTCCTGCAGCTCATGCTATGTGTGGAGATAGCTTGCACTGCTGCAGCTCATGCTATGTGTGGGGGAAGCTTGCCCTGCTGCATGCGTTACTCTGCCCTGGGATGGCGTTCCATGGGCGTTGCATGGGTGTTCCCACGTAACACCCATGGATTTTGACACATCCCCAGATTTACAAGACCATGTAAACCCGGGGATTCGCCAAAATCTTACACCTTCCCAGGGGAGAAAAATCTATATTTCTCCATTTTTAGGTCTCGCGCCTAGCGTTGCAGTGCGTAACACTGCTCACGCAGCATGAGACCTCTTGTAAGGGGGTTCTGAAAGCTGCTCACACGCTCGTGCGTGTGATCAGGCTTTCGCCGCCCGCCATTGGCTTTCGCGTGTTTTTTTTTTTTTAAAAGGCACGCGATTGGGCAAAGGCGGGCGCATGTCCCGCCTTTGCAACTCCTATTCCCGGCGGCGGCCAGCACGCGCAGCAGCGTGCGTTCGCCTCGCTGCCGTGCTCCCTCCCCCCTGCTCCTCTGTGGTGCGCGCGCACCACTACTTTCGATTCCCTGCCCTGCTCCTCTGTGGTTTAACAAGACAACAATGTCTCAACTGGAAATCATTCAGAGGCAAATTTCAGATCAATAATGAAATCGCAAGGAAAAGGACGGGAGACCACCAAGAAATTAGAAAAAGGGTTTTGTATTGCAGGTAGTTATAGCAGCACTACGGTACAATAAAGGTACAAATGACCAAAAAACACAAATGTGAGCACTGGGCGTGCTGGTGATAGTGAACGGCGCAGTGAGCACAATAAGTGAAGACAGCGTGAACGGCGATAAAATGATAATGACAATATGGTCAAAATATGATTATGTACAATCAAATTTAAACAAATTTGTAAATGACCACAGAAAAAAGCCAAAGTTCTTTGCTGGGGGTTGTCGACGGCGTTTCAGCCTGATTGATTCCAGGCCATCATCAGGACAATGGTCATAGATAAACGTGTGCTGTGGAGAGAGAGGAGAGAAAAAAAGAGAGGGGAGGGGGGGGGGGGGGGGAGGGGTTGTGTTTTAGTTGTCTAAAAGAGAAAAAGCCCTAAACGCATAGCCCAAGAAGAAATGAAAGAGAGCTAATTACCTGGGCGTAAATTTGGTACACGAATTCCAAGGGTAGAAATAGACCAAGATGTGAAACAATCGTAATTTCTGAAGAAGGAAGAGAGGGACAAAGGGGTCCGAGTTACTTAGCCATGTAATCTCAAATGGGTAGAGGGGGAAGTGAGGGACACACAAGTAATTACCAAGTTGTCAATGAATGCTGAACATCAAGGAGGAATGAGGCCAGGGAAAAACCGGAATTCGGGAGCCTGGCGTGGGCATCAAATCAAGCCTGGGGAGGGGAGGAGAGGCAGAGATTAGGGAAGGGAATTAATTAATTATATGCGCCAAAACGGAATCAAGAGGCGTCTTCTACGTGGCCTGTTCTTACCTCTGGTGAAGTGACAAAGGACTGAATCGCTGGGGATCGCATGAATCGGAAGACAGGAACAAATCCTATGGACGGACGAATCAAACGTCCATGCCGGTGGCCGCAACCGCTACGAAAACATCATTTAGAGCAACGTGTCACGTGATCGGAACAAGTCCGGGAAGGAACTAGACCTGTGACTAGCATGGGTTGAGCGGTGCCCCGGGGGAACAAGTGAAGCGGAGTGAAAGACGGAAGTGAGAAAAGGTTGAAAAAACACCGAGAGTGGACGGTTCGAAACTGCAGTCAGCCACAATGAAGAGTAATAAACACTTTTGGTAATACATCAAATCAGAAATTAAAAGTAATCAAAACTGAGGTGGGGTAAAGGGTAGGGGGCGGGGGGGGGGGGGGGGTGGGAAGGAAAAGGGAGGGGGGGGAGGATGGTTCGGGTGGGGAGTGAGTCGGGGGAGAGAGAGGGAGTGGGTAGATAGCACGAGTGGAGGGGTAGGGGCGGGGGAATAGCATAATAACAACATACAAAACGGACATTTTATAATACAAATAAAAATTACAAGTCATTTTAAAACACGTCATATATGCAATTTGCCTCTGAATGATTTCCAGTTGAGACATTGTTGTCTTGTTAAACATTATCGCCCGGTCTCTGCTGGGATAACGGGTCTACTCCTGTTGTTTGTTTCTTTCTGCTCCTCTGTGGGGCGCATGCACCACTGGTTTGGGGTAGGGTTGCGCACGGGGGCGGGGGGAATGGTATGGTTTAAACCCAGAATGATGCACTGAAAAGGGGTAAGTAGTGGAGAGAGGGAGGGCACGAGAACCAGAAGCACGGGTTTTGTGGAGCGAAAATTCTGCGGGTATGTGAGATAAGTATACTCCTCGGGGCAGTCAGGGAAAAATACGGATGGGATTAGGCTGGAGGGGTCGTCTTCATCGTTTAGAAGGATAGTGTGAGTACAGAAACTCTGGGGCAGGTGTTGGAAGAAAAGAATAAGCCTGGTGCCAGGCAGAGCTTTGGGTAGGACCCACCTGTGCGAGGGGACAGGTTGTTTGAGAGCAGGGCATCTTAGGGGTAGGTATTTTTTGTGGAGGGTGGTTAGTTGTGCCGCTCCCACCTATCGCGCATTTCTACTTCTGCGTTATTTCTTGGGCTGTGAATTGTCCTCTGCCTCTCGAATGCCTGTCGATGGGACATCTGGTGGCAGCACCCTCCCTTCTCGGAGGGACCGCAAGTCTGCGTGCTAAAAGTTGTTTGCGTTTCCTTTCTATGTCCTCTTTCTCAGTGTTCCGATGCAAATTATCGCCTTTTCAGAACACTACCACCACCCCAGCCTTAAAACACCCTCACACTTATTGTAGGGTTGGAGCGTATCTATCAGTAGTATAGCAGGTGCAGTGGCACTGGCGCGCTCCGAGTGACCCATAACAGCCCAGACATAGGGGCGTACCTTCCACGGGTGCGGTACCACTGGGTCCCGGAGGCCTACTGAACCCCGATTATTGCTCCATTCTATAACCCAGGCTGCAGCCACGGGGCCCATTTCCTTCCTTGCTCTAAGGCGCACAATACACCGACTATATATTTCTGCCCAGATTTAGCTGTTTTTGCTGGCAAACCTAGGGCACAGAGGCCACTTCCCTTGCTTGCATTGGGGCCATTAAACCTGGGGTGGGGCATGCGTCTCTCTCCCTCTGGAGTGAACTATGTGCCTGGAGTGACCGTCCATGCTTGAGTAAATTTGGGGCGCTGGCAGGAGCTCCAGGTGACCAGTGGCGTGTTTGTGTGCGTTCTTCTGATGGCCAGGGTGGTGTTTGAGTTTCCTGCCGTGGTATTTGATGCCTTCGGGCAGTCTCCGCCTCTTGCGCCCCCCTTTGTTTAGAGCTATCCAGATATTTACTCGTGAAGCCCCCAGTCCTGGGGGCGAGGGAGGGGCTTCGATTATAATGTAGAATTGGAAGGGTAGCGGTGATCACAACACAGAGCCAGAGGGTACCCCGGAAGACCCGAGAGTTGGTTGGGTCTGAATGACGTACTGCATACCTCGCTCACAGACTATAAGTGGTGCAGTTAATGGAAACAATGAGTTTAGGGAGTGGGGGGGGGGCTGCGGGGTGGGGGCTGCCAACTCCCTTCAGTGTACCTGACTGGGGCTTTCGAGAACTGATTTTTGGCCCTGGACAGGAGAGGGGAGTTTCCCGCAGCCTGAGTAACGTAAGGGGGAGGGTGGAGGTAAACGGGGTTTTCCCCCCTGGTGCAAAGGATGTGTGAAAGTAGGGGTGGGCTCTTGTTATGCGTGTCTATCGAGAGATGGGATGAGTAAAAAGCGGCCCGCGAGCGCTCGGTGCTGTGGCCTCCTGCAGCGGCGCACCAGGCCTGCTTGCTCAGCTGAGGGTAGGTCTGCGTTAGTTTGCCTTAGACGTGACGTCTGTGACTCCTGCAGCTTGGGGCGCGGACTTTTTTTGACACACAATTAGGTTTGTTCGACAACAAGGCCCTTCACTGGATGGTGATTGTTTTAGCTGAGTGGCTTGTTTGAGGGCGAGGGGTGTGCGTGGCCCAGGGCTCATCACCCACTGGTGTGTTGGTTGCAGTTCGTGGCTCCAGCTCGGGTAGCTTTGTTCTAGCTCAAGGGCGTGATTTGACGGTTGCTTTGTGTATTTCAGGGTAGAGTATTGGCCAGCAGTGTTCTGATTTGGGCACTGAGTCCACCCTGATATCCTTCGGGATTGATCTGAAAGTGTCAGTGGGCAGAGACGGAGTGGCTGCACTACAGCCGCCCCTGCCTAGCATCTTTGCACCACCAGACCATACCCGCGAGACGAGTGGCCATTGGGTCTCCTCCTGCCCGCTCAGCGGGGCCTCCGTCGTTTCCCTGTTTCCGTTGGCTCTTTGCAGCTCTGACATATTTCAAAATTGCATCACATCACCAGTTGTCCTAAATCTCTAGTTCACAACCCAGATGGACCTCACTGGGTTCTTCAACTGCACCTCCTGCAAGGACACAGGAAATTCAGATGGTGACAGAGGTGGGATATAGACTTCTCGGGGTGACCATTTCTTCAGAGCGGTCAGTCGGCAGATGCAGAACAACCAGCATAAACGTAACTCCTCCAAAACCTGCCTCCCAACCGCTAGAGAACAACAGAATTTCAAACTTACAACAACCCGACACCAGGGGTTTGACCCGCTGCCATCAGTAGGAACTTAAGTACGAAATCTGGGATAAATTATGGACTCCAGTCTTTCCCTGATCTCTTAACTGAATAAAGCCACAAAAAGTTCTTTCTAAGCCACATAAATTGTTTGGCACGTTTCCCCTTCCTTAAGTTTCTGACAAGTTATAGGCCACCATCGCCCTTGTTGTGTCGACGCACATGGTCTCCAGGGAACAGCACCACCTCCCTACTCTGACCCTGCAAAGGATCTGGCATTGGGATGCAAGCCAGCTCCTGGTGCATTGGAATGCTCCACACCAGTCCTTCAAGCGCTTCACTAACTCCCAATAGCCAAAATGCCTTCAAGGCACTCTGCATTGTTTACAGATTCATACAAAGTAAGGCCTTATGCTAAATACAAGCACATTTCTAAAGCTTCTTGCATGACAGAGCTCTCTGCTACTTTTTGTTTGTGTTCAGTAATGAGAACATAATGTTTGTTCTTGTTCCAAAGCAGCAGTTCAGTAAAAGGATGGCGGTGTATTGGTGTTAACCACGTGGCAACAGTTATAACCTTCTATTTGTCCTCGGTGTACTCTGGCCAGGGCTGGGATCTGCTTCTAACTCTGAGATGGCGGCATTGCAACCCAAGCAATAGATTTGTTCTCTACCTTGAGCATCAGCTTTGCAAGAGGTCAGGATCTCTCCCGGTGTAAGATTTGAAAAATACTATTCACGTGAGACTAATGAATCAACAGCTCTCTTAGGAATGTTGGATGCATGACGCTTGCATTTATTCATGTACCTAGTAAGCATTTCTGTCTACTAGATACGCCAGATTGGGACCAAGACTATTTTACAACGTATCTGTATTTAGCATTGGATCTTTTCCCATCAATGATCAATGCGGTGAGCGAAGGAACACACAGGCCCTCAGAACCCCTTAGTTGACTTCTTAGGTTGAGCATTCGAGACCTCTTGTATATACTTTAGTATATACTTATATGTGTATGTAATATGTGGGCTCTGGGGGTCAGCCCTAGGACTTGTCTGCTTCCGCTTAGGGACTGCCTCTATTTAACTGTCTTGATGGAAAACGACCAGTAGAGGTCCGTAAAATACTAGATTTGCTTTAAAATTCTCTAGATTCCAGTCCATAGAAATTGTCTTCCACGAGCACCCGTAGACAATAATAGTTTTTTCAAATCTTGTATTTTCAGGGATATGAACACCAAAGGCCCTGATTTTATATTAAAAGCAGAGCTTTGGACTATACAATTTCTTGCTGAAAGGCAATATATCTCCCCATGTGTTCCCATGCCTGGCGTGGCACGCAGTTAGGTGCTTACTTTCCCTCCTTGTTAAAGAACAGTAGATGTTTCAGCACCCAGGCTAATGTGCTGCATAGCTAAATACATATAAGGTCCCAAAGGCGAGACCGATTGCATTGCAAATGCTTGTTTCCTATTTTTATGAGTGCTCCATTTTGCAGCACACATAGAAAGAGGAATATGCCTACCGGGATTGCTTTTGTGCAGGAAGCTGTCCCTTCCTGCACAAAAACAATCCTGCATGCAATGCAGGCACCCTTGCACCATGGTGCAAGGGGCCTATGTTGGCGCTAGGCAGCCCATTGTGGGCCGGCGCATGGGAAAGGGCAGGAATGCCAAAATAGAGAAAATAGAGAAAAATTAGTCGCACTCCTTGTTACAGAAAAATTAAACTATTAATTGCACAGATTTATCCTGGGGTGTGGGTGCTGCAGGAAGTCGCCTCTTGTCCTTTAGGCGAATGCTGAATCAATGAAAAGGGTGCCCTTCACTCGGGAAGGGTCAAACCTATAGCACTCCGTTGTGAACTTGTCGCTTTTGACAAATGAACTTTGCACAAAATCTTGAGATCCAAATATGAGTTTATCAAATCTTATTTCAAATCATGAGTATTCGGTTTTTTCAAAATCAACTTCATGATGATATGGTGAACATCCTAATGCATGTCTATGGCATATATGTACTCTGTTGATCCTTCACAGAAAAAGTATATAGCCCCAATGCATTTCGGGACCAGCCCTTCTTCAGGGGACAATCCCTGGAAAAGAAACAAGATGGGTCTGAGTCCAAGAACTTTTACGAATGCGAAACAAAATGTTAACGTGGTGAGTTCTGGTTAGTAAACCAGATAAAAACGAAAAGACTGGGAAAACGTAGGAGCGCCATATTCCAATATATATGGCACATTCCTGCCTTTTCCCTGTCGTGTAATGCAGCGCAGTAAGGTCACTGCTCACATAGCTCATAAATGAGCCCCTTGGTCTGTTGCTCCTCATCTCATGCATTGAGGAAGCTTGCCCTTGGATGAATCGTGCCTTGCTGCTGCTCGTACTATGCGTGGAGGAAGCTTGCACTGTTGCTGCTCATGTTCTGTGTGGAGGAAGCTTGCTCCTCTGCTGCTCATGCTATGTGTGGAGGAAGCTCGCACTACTGCTCAGGCTAATTTTGGAGGAAGCTTGACCTCATGCAGCTGTCGCTATATGTGGAGGAAACTTGCTCTGTTGGTGCACATGCTATGTGTGGAGGAACTTTGCACTGCTGCTGTTAATGCTACGTGTGGAGGAAGCTTGCACCTCTGCTGCTCATGCTATGCGTCGAGGAAGCTTGTCCTGCTGCTGCTGCTCATGCTATAACTGGAGGAATCTTGACCTCCTGCAGCTCACACTTTATGCGGAGGAAACTTGCTCTGTTGCTTCTCATGTCACGCATTGAGGAAGCTTGCCTCACTGCTGGTTTGTTTATTGACAGAAGCAGCTGCTACTGTTCGTGGTGTGCTTGACAGAAGCTTGCCCTGTTGTTGCTTACGCCCCTCTTGATCATGCTGAACCTGTTTTGTGTTTGGACAAGGCTCACATGGACACTGCTCACAATATGTGTGGAGGAAGCTTGACTGCTGCTGCTCATCTTACATGGGGGTGAAGGTGGCCCTGCTTCTGAACATGCTGTGTATGAAGGCAGCGTACGCTGCTGCTGCTCTATTTATGTGTGGTGCGAGCTTTCATGCAGCATGTGGAGGCGTTCTCTCTTCTTGGCATCACATATTGCACGTAGAGGAAACCTTCCCCGCTGCTGTTCATGGTATGAGTGTGGAAGCTCGCCCTGCTGTCGCTCGTGCTAGGTATGGACAAAGCTTACTCCACTTCTGCTCATGCTATGTGTGGAGGAAACTCGCCCTAATGCTGCCTACTCTATGTTTGGAGGAAAGTCGTCCTACTGCTGCTCATGCTGCATGTGGAGGAAGCTCGTCCTACTGTTGCTCATGCTATGTGTGAAGGAAACTTAGCCTATTGCTGCTCATACTATATGTGGAAGAAGCTTGTCCTACTGCTTCTCATTCTAAGTGTGGAGGAAGCTTCTCCTACTGCTGCTCATGCTATCTGTGGAGGAATCTTGCCCCGCTGCTGCTCATATTAAGTGTGAAGGAAGCTTGCACCGCTGCTGCTCATCCTATGTATGGAGGAAGCTTGCCCCGCTGCTGCTCATGCTATCTGTGGAGATAGCTTACCCTACTGCAGCTCACTTTGAGGGTGACTGCTCAAGTTAAGAGTGGAGGATGTTTGCACTGCAGCTGACTCTGCTCTGAATGGAAGAAGCTTACCCTCCTGCTGTTCATATTTGGAGGAAAACAACTGCAAAGCTGCACGTTATGTGTGGGGGAAGCATGCCCTGCAGCTGCTCACGCTACATGTGAGGAAACATGCACTGATGATGCTCATGCTATGCGTGGATGAAGCTTGCCCTGCAGCTGCTCAAGCTACAAGTGAGGAAATGTGCACTGATGCAACACATGCTATGCATGGAGGAACCATGCCCAGCTGCTTTTCATGTAAGGGGAAGAAGCTTGTTTTGCTGCAGCTTATGCTATGAGTGGAGGAAGCTTTCCCCAATGCTGCTCATGCTATCTGTGGAGGAAGCTTGCCCCAGTGCTGCTCATACTTTGGGTGGATGAATCGTGCCTTGCTGCTGCTCGTACTATGTGCAGTGTAAGCTTGTCCTGTTGCTGATCAAGCTATGCAAGGAAGCTTGCTACTCTGCTGCTCATCATATGTGCAGAGGAAACTTGCCCTGCTGCTGCTGATCATGCTATATGTGGGGGAAGCTTGTGTTACTTCTGTTCTTGCTATGTGTGGAGGAAGCTTGCTCCTCTGCTGCTCATGCTATGTGTGGAGGAAGCTTGCCCTGCTGCTGCTGTTCATGCTATATGTAGGGGAAGCTTGTGTTACTGCTGTTTTTGCTATGTGTGGAGGAAGCTTGCTCCTCTGCTGCTCATGCTATGTGTGGAGGAAGCTTGCCCTGCTGCTGCTGTTCATGCTATATGTAGGGGAAGCTTGTGTTACCGCTGTTTTTGCTATGTGTGGAGGAAGCTTGCTCCTCTGCTGCTCATGCTATGTGTGGAGGAAGCTTGCCCTGCTGCTGCTGTTCATGCTATATGTAGGGGAAGCTTGTGTTACAGCTGTTCTTGCTATGTGTGGAGGAAGCTTGCTCCTCTGCTGCCCATGCTATGTGTGGAGGGAACTTGCCTTGCTGCTGCCCCTCATACTATGCATGGATAAAGCTTGCCCCGCTGCAGCTCATCCTACGTCTTGAGGAGGCTTGCCCCTCTGCTGCTCATGCAATGCTTGGAGGAAGCTTGCCCCACTACCACTCATACTATACATGGATGAAGCTTCCTCCTCTGCTGCTCATGCTTTGTGTTGACAAAGCTTGACCTTCTGCGGCTCATGCTATGCATGGAGGAAGCTTGCACCACTGCCACTCATACTATGCATGGATGATGCTTGCCCCAGTGCCCTATTGTGGCGAAAGCTTGCACTGCAGCCGCTTAAGCTGTGTGTGGAGGAACCTTGCTCCTTTGCTGCTCATGCTACGCATGGAGGAAGCTTGCACTGAAGCTGCTTAAGCTGTGTGTGGAGGAACCTTGCTCCTTTGCTGCTCATGCTATGTGTGGCGAAAGCTTGCACTGCAGCTGCTCGTGCTATGCCTGAGGAAGCTTTCCCCAGTGTTGCTCATTCAACCTATGCAGGAAGCTTGCACTGCAGCTGCTCATGCTGTGTGTAGAGGAACCTTGCTCCTTTGCTGCTCATGCTATGTGTGGCGAAAGTTTGCACTGCAGCTGCTCATGCTATGCCTGAGGAAGCTTGCCCCAGTGTTGCTCATGCAACCTATGCAGGAAGCTTGCGCTGCAGCTGCTCATGCTGTGTGAGGAGGAACCTTGCTCCTTTGCTGCTCATGCTATGTGTGGAGGAAGCTTGCCCTGCAGCTGCTCATGCCGAGTGTAGAGGAAGCATGCTTCTCTGCTGCTCATACTTGTGGCGGAAGCTCGCCCTGTTGCTGATGCTATGCATGGATGAAGCTTACTCCGCTGCTTCTCATGCAATCTGAGCTGGAAGCTTGCACTGCATCTGTTCATGCGGTGTGTGGAGGAACCTTTCTCCTTTGCTGCTCATGCTATGTGTGGGGGGAGCTTGCCCCACAGCTGCTCATGCTGAGTGTAGAGGAAGCTTGTCCTGCTGTTGCTCATGCCTTGTGTTGAGGAAGCATGCTTCTCTGCTGCTCATACTTGTGGCGGAAGCTCGCCCTGTTGCTGATGCTATGCATGGATGAAGCTTACTCCGCTGCTTCTCATGCAGTCTGAGCTGGAAGCTTGCACGGCATCTGTTCATGCGGTGTGTGGAGGAACCTTGCTCCTCTGCTGTTCATGCTAAGTGTGGAGAAAGCTTGCACTGTAGCTGCTCATTCTATGCATGGATGACGCTTGTCCTGCTGATGGCGCTGTGTGTGGAGGAAGCTTGTACTGCTGCTGCTCATGAAATGGGTGCAGGAAGCTTGCACTGCAGCTGCTCAAGCAAAGCATTGAGTGACGCTTGCGCTACTGCTGCAGCTCATGCTATGTGTGCAGGAAGCTTGCACTGCAGCTGCTCACGCTATGCATGGATGTCTCTTGCGCTGCTGCAGCTCATGCTATGTGTGAAGGAAGCTTGCACTGCACCTGCCCGCGCTATAGGTGAAGCTCACCCTGCAGCTATCACCGGATGTGCAGGGCGTGGAATGCATTATGCGGCTCTGCACATGCGGGGGCGGCTGCACAGACACACCCTGTTCTGTCCCGGCGCTGTACAAAGGCCCCTGGCGGTGCCCGGCCCAGAGGAGCCGGGAATGAGCTGACGGGAGTCCCTCCGCACTGAGGCCGATGGGCGAGGCCCCGAAGGCCTGCACCTGGACAGGGCGGCGCTGACAGGAAGTGGGCAGGCCCCGAACAGCTCTCATTAATAGCAGAAACGAAAGTCAGTGGCAATTAATGCTTGAGTCACGAGTGCAAGCGGAAGAGCCGGCTGTGTAGTAAGAGTGTCCTTCCGGTCCACACATGGGCATGCTGCTAACAGCATCCCTGAGCCCTGCCCTAGCAGGGTACAGGCCCCGGGCACAGGGCGAGCCCTAAGCCAGGTACAGATGAGCGGGAAGGTGCTTGTGTGAGTCTTGTCTTGTGAAGAGCTTTGCAGAGTGAGCAGTTGTTTCCCGCCAGTTTTCAGGTTTGCCCAGTGCTAACCACTGGTACTTACCAGCTACAGTACCGGTTTTCGTTTTTCATCATACTCTCCTATTAAGTGTATTGCAGAAGTGCTGAGAAGTGCAGGTACTCTCCCTGGCAAATTAAAGACGTGCAGGTACTCAATTCCAGACAGTACCCACTCATTTTACGTGCTTGCTGTACTAGAAACAGAGGGGTAGACTTACAAGAAAGTGACGCATCTGTAGAGATGGGTCACTTTCCCTGCGCCAGGCGCGCAACACCCATTGGACTCAAAGGGCTTCAGCCCCATCCCCCGTCGTGTGTGCCAGCCCAGGATGAGACAGCTTCCCGGGCACACACACAGCCGCACCGAGCACTTCACAGGACTTTAAAAGACCATTTGCATGTTAATGAGGCCTCGCTGTTGTTTCACCCCTTCTAAGAGCCCCTGCAGCTCCACTCTGCCTATTGCTTAAAGATTCAGCCCCCCCCGAAATATTTTCTTAGCCACCCCCCGAAATTTGGCTCTAGTGGCGCCTCTGCTCTGCGCCACCCTGAGAAACCCCTGCGCCGTCACTATGGATGCGCCGTATTTACAATACAGCGCACCATGGCGCAAGGATTGACAGATGCGTCAGAAATTCTGATGCATTTGTTGGCGCAAAAGTCACGCATTGCTGAAGTCGTGTCGCTAGCACGACCCAACTCCAGCAATGCTTGGGGAGGCCTATCATCATTGTGCTGCGTCACTCCTTACGCCTGCTTGAAGCAGGCGCAAGGTTTTGACGCAGTGGCTTCCTAGAAGTGGTGCAGTGAAATCTTGTAGATTTCACTGAGTCACTTTTACGAGGCCTTCCTGCGTGGGAACGCCCACCCTGCATACATTATACCTGACGCAGGTATAATGTGACGTAGGGCTTAACAAGGTGACGCATCTCCCTAGATGTGTCACATTGTAAATGGCCTGCATTTTTACGCCACCACTGCGTCACAAAAAGTGACGCAACAGCGGTGCAAAAATGACGCAAAGGGCTTGTAAATCTGCCCCAGAGTAACTGTTTTTGTGTCTCTTTTCTTTCTTAAAATTGTGTTTCAGACGTTAATTGTTTTTTAGCTGAACAGAGAAGCGGCCGCCCTTGGTTGCCCCTAGATGGGCATTCGCCCCTGGGGCTAATACAGCACCTGTCTCTTGGTGGCAGATAGCGACACTTGGGCAGCGTTAAGGAGCTATGTGCTACAGGCGCATTGTGGCGTTGCAAGAACTCACGCCCAGCGCACATCACTCATACATTGCCCGCGTTTGCAGCACCAGGTTTGCAGGGCAGCAAATACTAAAACAACAAAGTGTTTACCTCATGCTTTACGTCAATAACACGTCATCAAACATGATACTTTCTGGCTCCTAAAAGATCAAATGCTGCAGAACACGCAGCTATTCCAAGACAATCTACACCCTCACACCAGTGCGCCCGTTAATGCCCTTGCATAATCCCAGTGCTTTCATGATTTAATTCTGTGATAATTTGTAGGAATGTAGCCCCCAGCTCGATTCATAGTTTAATATTTGCAGGTACAAATACATTCTTCACTATGCATAGTTCAATATGTGCTTTCATTTTTGTAAATAAATGTTATATTTCCATAGTCCAATCCCTGACAAACATGTTTCGCACCAGAATGCTTAATTCCACAGAACTTCATCGGGATTTTTTTTATAATTAAGAAAATCTCATAATTCAGTTCACAATATAGAAAACTGTATCATCACTCCTTTCATACATGTAACATGGAGTCCACATACCTGTAGCTTTCACTTGGGTGTAACCAAGTAGCGGTATGCCATAATAGCAGAACCTCATGTAACTGTGTTCCACCCGTTACACAAGAATCAAAGTATGAATTGATCCTCGGATTACACTACAGGTGTTCTTAAGATTGAATTAGGGAAGAACTGGGTCTACCCATGGACACTAAAGGGTGTGCTGGACTGAAGACTTTCTTACAAGCAGTGAACGAAGACGGTTGAGCAATGCTGTGAGCAGGAGAGACTGTGCCCCAAATAATGTCCACCCAAGGAACAGTGGGCATACCAAGAGCTGCACCCTCACTCCACAGCCCAATACGGTCCACACTGCTACATGGGCTATGGTGCCCCCGACTACACGACCTCAACATCATCTCTTACGCCGATGACACCCAGCTGATTCTCTCCCTCACCAAGGACCCCCACACCGCCAAAACCAACCTCCACGAAGGAATGAAGGCTGTTGCAGATTGGATGAAGGACAGCCGACTGAAGCTGAACTCGGACAAAACGGAGGTCCTCATCCTCGGATCCACCCCCTCGGCCTGGGATGACTCCTGGTGGCCGACTGCACTAGGAACAGCCCCAACGCCCACTGGCCACGCACGCAACCTAGGGGTCATCCTCGACTCCACCCTCTCCATGACGAAGCAGGCCAATGCCGTCTCCTCCCCCTGCTATAACACCCTCCGCATGTTCCGCAGTATCTACAAGAGAATCCCCACCGAAACGAGAAGGACGGTCACCCAGGCCCTCGTCAGCAGCAGACTGGACTACGGAAACACCCTCTACGCAGGAGCCCAGACCAAACTCCTGAAACGGCTTCAACGCATCCAGAACGCCTCCGCACGCCTGATCCTCGACATCCCTCGCCGCAACCACATCACACCCCACCTGAGAGACCTGCACTGGCTCCCTGTCGACAAGAGGATAGCTCCTCACCCACGCACACAAGGCACTCCACAACACCGGACCAGCGTACCTCAACAGTTGACTCCGCTTCTACACCCCCACCCACTAGCTCTGCTCCGCCGAACGCACCCTCGCCGCTGTCCCCCGCATGCGAAAAGTGACCGCCGGCGGCAGATCATTCTCCCACCTCGCCACCAAGACATGAAACACCTTCCCCATCCGCCTGCGGCAGACCCAAGACCTTCTAACCTTCAGAAGACTCCTCAAGACCTGGCTCTTCGAACAGTAGCAGCTCCCCCCCCCCCCCCAGCGCCTTGAAACCCTCACGGGTCTGTAGCACGCTTTACAAATGCTATGATTGATTGATTGATGGTGCTGCCGGAGCATGTCCGAGTGCATGGGTGAGGATGCACACACCGATACCCAATCTATTACAGTTCCGTGGTGCTATAAGAGTAAAACTTCAATTTTTAGGTCTGATTATGACAGCACCTCTTGGGTCAGCCAGTGAAGTAATAATCTTACACCAGTTGCTATTGGCTGTTGGATGTATCCTTCTTCCTCATCTCAATGTCTGAATTGAACTGCATGAGGGACTACTTTACAACTGGAGAAATTTCAATGAAGGCGCCTTTTATTTCTTGTCTGTTTTATTATGCTTAGGCTGAATGTGCTAGCACATTAAACCCAGACTATTGCCTTTGCCAATTCTTGTTGCAGATATGCTTTCGAATTCTCCGTTCTCTGCTAACCACATGCCCAACAGAGGAAAGCGAATAAACAGTTCTTTGCTTCTTAACCTAGTATGGACGATGAGCGGCCCCATTTGAATTTAGAAAGCTCCAAACTGAAAAGTAAACATTTGATTTTTGTATTCTTCGATTTAAATAAAATAAAATACATAATCATTCATGTATTTGTTTGATGAATGCTTGTTTCTGTATTTTGGTGTTTTGTTATGTGGTTCAATCATGGAAAAGCTCAGGCCGCAGCTTCCAGTGATGACTCAGTGGGGGGAGGGGGGGGGGTCACCGTGCACCAATAATGATCCAGTGGGGGTCCCCTGGTTCCAATAGTGATTCAGCGGGGATTCACAGAAGTCAAAAGGTTATGGTGAACGACTGCTCTAGATTATTACCACCTCAATTCTATTGGTCTCTTTAGGGTTGTTCTGAGCCGCGACTGGTCCCATAGTGCTAGAAGTGGGCGAGCCACTGAACGCTCAAGCCAGGCTCAAGACTGGTGTCTGGCTCTGGCTCAGCTCGAGGCCCTCTTGGGCTCTCGAACCCAAAACAAGCCCAGCTTTCACGGGGGATCATGTGGTTTAGTGGCTACAAATGTCGACCATGTAACATGGGGACCCACGTTTGAATGCCGCCCTGGGCTCCGCACCCTATGAATCCTGGCAAATCTCGCCGTGCCATAAAAAAATGTGTTACATACTTTGTGTCTGTTGTGAAGAGCTCTCATGTCCTTGGGCAAATTTTCCTTTATGCGAACCTGCCAAAAATGAAATATGGACTCTGCCTGTCACCCACGCTCTATCTCATCTTCCAGGAATTTAAGACAAAGCATTAGCATTTAATGTCAGAAGGAAATACCCATTTAATGACTGACTTGCAAAGTGCAAAACTGTGAAACCTGGGATCCATTCTGGCTTTGCTAAGTGGCCGAGTTGTGTGATCCTAAGCGAATGCTTTGTCACCAAGCCTCCTTTTTGTTCATTATTACACAAGAGCGCCTTCAAATACGCGAGTTCAGGATGTGCACTGTACAAAAATCTCGTTTGTGTTCGATTTAATAAACTATATATTTGTCCTATGTTTAATAAGAATCTAGGTCGCCCTTTTTGAAGCTCGTGGATGTTCTGAGCTTTTCGTCAAGGTATGGGGCAAATGGTTCAACCTGCGGCCTTAGGGGTGCAGCTTCCCCCCCTTTTTTTTGTCATGATTGTAAGTGGGTGCATGGGTTGTTCTTATCCTTGTGGACACTTTGCAGGGCTTTGCCCCCCTTCTTCTTGCCATTGGGTCTCTTCACTCATGTAGATGGTCTTACTGCCAGAATTGTTTCTTGTGATCTGTTGTTAAAATCAATAAATTTGATTATCAAAAAAAAAAAAATAATAATCTAGGTCACATATAGGGCACGCATGGCAGCTGACTTGCCTCTTAGTTCACTCTTTGCCTTCTCATCAGGGTGGGGGCAGGATTGTTTCTCAGTTTCTGTTTAAAAACGATCCCTTTGCATAAATAGTTCTCGAAGCAGCGATATAATCGGATGGTCTAAAATGAACTCTTCGGTGTGTTAAAGAAATATGCTTTTTTGAATTTTGAAGACACCTAAGCATATTCTAACATGATGTTTGTTGCATGATTTACATTCCAAATATTTTCAGAGTTCGGATTGTACGCAAACTCTTAGCCCCCGACCCTCGGCTCGCCTCTTCCTCGGCTGACCCAGTTAATTTGTTATCTCTTGGTAGCTGAATCCCTCCCATCCACCATAAAAGATCTTAGGAGAAGGACACAGATATAATTCATGTAGTTAATCCTGTACTCCAGGCTACATAACAGATAGACACACTTTTATTTGCTTGTTCCCTCCTTTAGACCCTAAAAGATCTTAAGAGAAGGGCACACAAATAATAAATGTCAGGTAGAAAATTGTGTACTCCTACACTATGTAACAGGCAGTCACCTCTTGGTAGCTAATCCTTCTTACCCGCCATAAAATATCTTAAGGGAAGGACCCACAAAGAATATGTGTAGTAAATTCTGTACTCCTACACTACGTAACAGGCCAAGGCTCTCGCAGTACCTCAATTCCTCCCAGCCATCGGTACAAGCTCGTGAAGAAAGGCTGTCTGACCGCGGAGTCATCCAATATCTGTGCAGTTTATGTTCTATTGAGTTGAAAAGAGACAATTGCCTTAGATTTGACATAAGAGAGACCGCTATAGGTTGTACATGTCCCGCAATGCTTTTTGTCTTGGTTAACAATACAATTTGCCAGTGCTTTCTTAACAATCCAGTTATCTTGGCTCATAGTTGTCAATATGAAACAACCACTATCCTGAGCAGTATGAAAGGGCAACCTTCAAATTATTTTGAAAGGTGTAAGAACCAAATATGTTGGAACTAATTCCTGTTCAAACTAACTCACCAAAAGAATCGAGTGGTACGTGGTAAGCCGACCGGCCCATCTCCGTGTCGCCCCTAGCGCTTTAGGGTTTGTACTATTCTGCCCAGCTTCTATCCCCAAGGACTGTACCAACAATGATTGGCATAGGGACAAGATAGTTTTTAGAATCTTCCCCTCTGTTTTATTCAATATTCTGATTAATCATGAGGTATGCATTCTGCCCCACATACGAGAGTCGAAGGACCCTTACCTCATATGCTATTAGCGGGGGGTCTCGGCGGCATCATTGAGTCGTTGAAGATTGGCTCCAAACGCAGAGGTTTTCATTGCAGTTCTTTTCAGTGGGCCAAGCCAGAGATGTTCTGACATACCATCACCACCTGATCATTCTAGTTTTTACTCTCTGTGTTTGAGTACGTAGATCCAACAGACCACGTGACTCGTCCCTTTTCATTACACCTTGAAAACATTTAGGTCGTTGCTGTATCCTGACTGCTATCTACTGCTTGGAAGCTTTTGGCCGCTGAAAGGGACAATGTTGGCTGCTCAGGTGTTATTGAAGTACGCCTGTATAGTGGAATGATTCACATAAGGGCACAGGTGCTTTGAGTAGAAGGGTCAGTCTTGTGCAGAGAAGGCGTGGTCCAGCCTTCCCGCGTGTCCCAAGTGTGGTCTGTAATACAACAGAATGTTTTTTTTTATGTGGTCAGAACAGGAGAGCAAAGACACACAACACTAATATGAATCCCCTCATGTACCTTTTGTAAGTGTTGCAAAAAGAACAATTGATAGACACAATGCAGAACAATGTCATACATTCACCACAGTACAGAGATCTGGGCCTAAATCCATAATTTTTTAGCTCATCATGCCATTCCAGTTTGGACCCAGCCATATGAAAATCAGTCTTGACCCTGCGCCCAATGGGAACAGTCCAGCCCGAACTGCCAAGCCAGGTTCTCCCTGGACTGGAAACAAGCATCCTAGGACCGGTTTTGAGGTTTCAACCCTCATCAGCCAGGATAGCTTGACTCCAGTGGCATGGACCCACGTCTGGGCATAACCGGCCCACTCGGGGGGATAAATGCAAAAAGAACAATTGATGGACAGAATGCAGAACAATGTCATACGTACACCCCAGAACAGAGAGCTGGGCCTAAATCCATCATTTTTTTGCTCACCATGCAAAATTATTTGTCTCCAATTTTGAAGTAAAATTGGATAATTGTTTTTCTATATGACCTGGTAAACGAGCGTATGGCATGGCAGTGGAATGATTCCTAAAGCAATATTTTTTATACTATGTAAATGTCGAAACAGTATGTTTATTGTAGGAAAGTAGGATCTGCTTTCATGGTTACCCCTACTTTTTTCTAGTGTCATTCTGTTTTTCTGACTATCTGACTGGGATCCTGCTAATCAGGACCCCAGTCACTGTGCTCTCTCCCTAAAAACTGGACTATGATAAGCACTTTGGTACCCTCCTAATTGGCTACTGGTGCACCCTTCTACGTCCCTAGTATATGGTACTAAGGTACCCAGGGCATAGGTACCCCAGGGGTCTCCAATGGGCTTTGTATTACGCCAGCCATGAGAGACCACTCAAATTGTGACTGCAGGCCCACCATTACAGCCTGTGTATGCCGGTGCTACCACCACTCACAACAGTTTCCTTATATCTGAGGTCACTACACTTAAAACCTATCAGTCACCCCTAAAACAGGCCTTTTAATCCTGAAGGCAGGGTGCTTGGTTATAAGTGTGAGGGTGCCCTGTATGAGCAGGACAGCCCCTACAAACCTAGGGGTCGATTCCCCCAGTTTTGTAAGTGCGGTCAACCATTTTATACATATAGTGGACGTCAAGTCAATTACGAGATGTCTAACTATATATTGGCTTCACCGAAACCAGTCATGTTTGGTATCAAACATATTGGAATCCTACCCCAACACTGATTCCAGTGTTGGATGTAGGATCCCATGTACTAGGGGGTGGGGTCTCCCCTAGGGACTTCACCTGTATTCCTGATACCAGCCTTTCTAAGTCTAACAGCAAGCTATTGCTGCTGCCGACCACAGACACAATTCTGTTCTCCTGTTGTTGAGCCAGGCTCGAGCAGGGAAAGGTAGAGCAATCGGTGTCCTGGCACAGTGAGGTGTGACCACCTCCCAGATAGAACCTAGTGGACTGGGCTGGGGTGGGGGTGCTTTCCAGCACCACCAGACTGCTTTGAAGGGCACATTTGGTGCCCTCCTTGCATACTCCAGTTGGAACCAATTCAGAGAGCCATTGGCTCCTGCTCTGGTGCAAAACTGGACAAAGGACATGGGAGTATCCTCTCCTCTGTCCAGCCCCTCCTCTGGGAGGGACCTCTGAATCGTCCCAACCATTTCCTTTGGGTACTTAAGAAGTCATCTGTGGGTGGCTTTTCAGATTTATCGTGGGACAAGATTCAGATTTGAAACCACTTCATCTTCAACCGTCTGGGCACGTTGGACTTCGTTGGACTTCGCTTTGGAAACTGAGACTGCATCTGGAAGACTCCTGCTGCTCCTGGTCTCATTGTTCTGCCAGTCTTCTGCATCGTCTGTGCCTGTGGTTCTTCTCCAGGCCTGTGGGCACCCCAAGGAATCTCCTTTGGAGTAAAGGAGTCACTTCCCTGCATGTGCAGGCACTGCAACTAAGCTGATCGGTCTGCTGCTCCTCACATCCTACGGACTCCGAAAAGCTCAGCAACACAGGTGTTGGTCCTGCGAGTGCCTCAAGGCCTGCACTGTCTTCTCTGCCGGTTTGAAGCCAGCATCCCTCGCCAGGACCGCTGCAGCAGTACCCTTGTGCACCGTGCAACTTGCCATTGCCAAGGCTTGTTGAATCTTTACTTCAGAGATCTTTAGGCTCCAAGAAGCTCCAGCCTCAAGCATCTCCTGCTACCAAGATCTTCATCCTCACCACATCTTCTGCAATGTGGGCCTGCATTCTTGGTGATCTGCTCAAGGTCCTCTTGCGACTTTTGTGCCGAAACCAGGAAGACGGTCACCCAGGCCCTCGTCACCAGCCGACTGGACTACGGCAACTCCCTCTATGCCGGAACCACAGCCATACTCCAGAAACGACTCCAGCGCATCCAGAACGCCTCAGCACGCCTCATCCTGGACATTCCCCGACACAGCCACATCTCCGTACACCTGAGAAACCTGCACTGGCTCCCCGTCAGCAAGAGAATCACGTTCCGACTCCTCACCCACGCACACAAAGCTCTCCACAACCAAGGCCCAAGATACCTCAACGACCGCTTGACCTTCTACACTCCCACCCGCCAGCTTCGATCAACCAGCCACGCCCTCGCCGCCATCCCCCGCATCCGAAGAGCCACAACAGGAGGAAGATCCTTCTCCTACCTGGCTGCCAAGACGTGGAACTCCCTCCCCATCCACCTCCGTCTGACCCAAGACCACCTCTCCTTCAGTAAGCAACTCAAGACCTGGCTGTTCGAGCAGTAGCGGACCCCCCTCCCCCAATCGCCTTGAGACCCTCCGGGTGAGTAGCGCGCTATACAAATGCTTGATTGATTGATTGATATGGGTCCTCTTGAGGGTCTTCTTTGGCTCCATTGGACTCCCCTGCTTGCTCTGGGCCTGCTCTGACTCTTCTGTGTTTGGTGAGTCCCTTGGACTTTGCTGGTCCCGACACTGCACCTTCTTTGTTTTCCTCGTCTGTTCCTGCTGCCGAGGCTTGTTGGTGCTCCGGCCGAACACCGATCCCCTGGTTCTTGACTTCCGACGTGGGGCAACTTGTGAACGGCTCCTTGTCTTCCACAGCATCGCCTGGTCCTCACGGCTGCAGCGACAAGGTCACCGGCAACCCTCCTGCATCTTCGTTCATCGGTGGTCATTGGTTTTCCACACCTCCCGAGTGGCATAGACTCTGTCCCCTCTGCTTGCAGTTACTCCTCTTCAAGAATCCACCCTTGGATTCCACTGGACTCCTTCACCTTTTTTGCCATTGGCATCGTCACTGAAGTCCTCCAATGTGGTCTACGGCGGTTTCCAACTTCACTTCGCACCTATGCAAACGGCTTCCCTGGTAAAGGTATCCTGATTCCTGGGGTATCCACGGGTGGGGTGACTCTCCATCCTTCCATCTTCCATGGGGTTTCTACAGGGTCCTCTGGGAAGGGTTCTTCTTCTTGAAAATTGCAACCGCGACTTCCTCATTGACTTGTATGGAGCACGTGGTTGTGTTTCCACTCTGCACACGGCCTCTGTGGGGTTCCTGGGTACTTATCATGGGTGGCTCCTTGGGCCCCCAGCTGTTCTGAGTCTTGTGGGTCCAGTCTCGACTTTGGACACGGTTCACATTCCACTATATTAGTATATGGTTTGGTCTCCCCCTAGAGACCACTGTGTATTTGTGCTACTTACACCTGTTCTATTATTAAAGTATTATGCGTATTGTGATTATATCTCTGAGTTGAAGATATACCAATGTGTTTGTGAGTGTTTATAATAAACACATATTTTTATAACTACACTGTGTGATTCTTTTTCACTTAGCCTACACTATATGATTAGTACTGGCAAAAGAAGCTGCTTTACACTCCTTCTGGACTAAGCCTGAAGGCTGCTCTCCACAGCTACCACTGAGAGAGCTTTCTACGGTTGTCTAAGACCACTAAAATCACCATACGGGTTGTCTGGATTAGTGCAGGGTGCACCATATACTAAGCTTGCTTCCTACACTTATGTTGTTTCTAAAGTATGTTGATGTATGTAATGTACATTACATTGGTGTGTGTAATTGTTTTGATTGACGTCTGGTCTTGAAACAACAGTAAAATATGGATTATTATAATCAAGTTCCAGTAAAAGGGAAGATATTCTGGAAAACCCTATGTGGTTAGAGGCAGACCATTTCTAATGAGATGGTTGGAACAACAGAACTTGGGTAAGAGATTGGATCCTAATTGCAAAGAATACGTGCTAACTGTGAATCAGACGTGGAGGGAGATACCAGGTAAGTTGCAAAGGAGTATCAAAGAATATTTCCAGTGCATTGGGTAGACTGTAGGCTTTTGTACATAGAACAGTTATGAAGGAGCATGTCCTGTCTAGTGTAAATAGAGCCCAAAACAGTCCAGTTGCCATAAGTCCAGAACTGATTGAGGATCTCTACAAATTGGAGGGACTGGTTTGCGACTGAAGCATTGGTGGCACTATTTTGGACTTCTCCTCTGGTTGTGGCCAGAAAGACCACTGGTAAAGTGAGGCTATGTGTGAATTGGATGGGCTGAATTAAAAAACCGTCTGGGTAGAGGGTTACCCTTTAGCTATATTAAGATTTGTTGTGTTAATTTGTGAGACCATATTTTTCAGCATGACTGATCAGCTAGCCGCATATCATCAGATGTGGCTGCACCAAGATTACAGATCATATAAGGCATTCACTATGCGAGTTGCAGTGTTTCTTTTCAAAAGGATGCCTTTCATTGTAGCTTATGCTACAAAGTTTCTGCCCAGTATGTAAAAAGAAAGTAAATGATGTTCTGTGTTTCCATGACAATATCCTAGTGATGTGGGCCAAAATGAAAACATTGGGCACCTGAAGGAAAAAAGAAGTGTAGGCTTGCCCATCTTATGATGATCCGCTTGGGCTACCAGATCAGGGGTGGCAGTTTCAAATCAAAGAAAATGGTGGAGGCAATGAACTTTGTTTCATCATGGGGGTAGGTGGGTAGGGTTTTCTCCAGTGCCAATGTGTAAGATGAATGGATGTCCAGCCTGGGCTTCAATTAACTATTTTCTAGGTTTGTTCAACTTGTGCGTCATTGACGAGTACAGTGTATTAACAAATCGGTAAATATGTGCACTTCAAGTATGGGAGGCAGCCAAGAATTAGTCTGAGGGCGCAGAAGGTGTCACCGCATTTCTGTCCCATTAAAAGATTTAGACTGAAGTTTGAGAGTACGTTGGCAACAAGATGTCAGTTGGAAGGGGCTAGTTTCCTTTCTTACTGGGATCCTACAGAACAATTTCGCTACTTAATTGCAATGGGAAAATCTATGCTACGGGTCTAGCAAATTGACTGGGCAAGGTAATCGCTCCTCTTATCGACAACATGGGTTTATTCCCGGTAGAAGTACAGTAGATCATATCAGGAGAGTGATCATGATATTTGATTTAGCTGAAGTACAAAAGATGTCTTTAGGGTTGATTTTAGTAGACTCTGAAAAGGCATTTGACTCGGTGCCATGGGAGTTTTTATGGTTAGTGTTGGATTGGGAAGAGTTTGGGAAAGGTTTTATAGGGGCAGTTATATCTCTTTATAAGACCCTCAATGCTAGAATCCAAACAATTGGTCTGGAATCAGGTATAATACGTATTTCCAGAGGAACAAGACTGGGCTGTCCCTCCACGCCTTTATTATTTGCACTTTATATAGATCCGTTTTTAGTTATGCCTGAGAGAAATACTGCTATTAAGTCTGTTATTCACAAGCAAATTGAATATAGGGTCTTTGCATACGCAGATGATGTAGCAGAGTTACAACAGGCCCTGCAACGGCTGTTCCTGTGATTGAAGGACTAGCAAAATAATTCGGGCAACACTCCCGATACAAGTTAAATGAGACTAAAACCCAGACATTGTACAGTGGCCAAGATGTTATTAGGGATCAAAGGGTGGTCCCTGGTGTGGTGTACCTGGGTGTTAGAATGACTGCTAATTTAGATCGATTGGTGGAGTTACACGTAGTCCCCATTTGGATAAGATTAAACGGTATTTTAGCAGAATTTATTACTTAAATAGTTCCTTATATGAAAGGTGTAATGTGTTATAAATGTATATCTTGCCCAAAATGTTACATCTTTTTTGATCGCTCACGCTGGAGTTTACTAAGGTATGGCTAGGCAGACTGGAATCACTATGTACTAGTTTTCTTTGGCGTTTTAAGAAACCGAGGAGAACAATGAAATATTTGACTCCGCCAAGACTACAGGGTGGATGGTCAGTACCTAATTTTACTTTATATTACTGGCCATGTTGTTTACAACATATTGCAATATTGATATATGGAGAGCCATCTAGCAATGACATAGCAGACTCCCAGTTGATCTATGAATGGAGTTGGGTACTGAAGCTATTGGCTGCTTACTGAAGACTATAAAACCAAGCTATTATAAAAACAAAACAGGTTCAAGGTATCGATTGCAGCACAAAAGATATGGAGTCTTATTGGACGGCGCTTAGGGATGGGAAAGATTAACTTTTACACTCCCACCTCCGCATCACCATTGATACCTTTTAATTTTCTAGGAACCTTGATGGAAAGATGGAGGCAAAATGGTATTGCTAGAACTGGAGATTTTTATACCAATTCCCAGATGAGCTCTTTTTCTAAATTACAGGACTCTTGTGACATTCCTAGGCAAGATCATTTTACATTTTTACAGATCCAAGATTTTTTGCCCGGAAGGGAAAACGATTTAGAAAATAGGACATAGATCCCTTGATAGAGGCAGTCAGCCATAGATATGAAATAGGTCAAATGTATGATCTGTTGATGGATATGCAAAGGAATGATTTGTAAGCACAGGATCTTAAATGGTCAATTAAACTTTAAAAGCTTGGGATACTTCTTCTGGAGCCACTCAAACTGGGTGAAGAGGTGTTGTTAACTGCTAATTTGAGAACTCAACGTTTCAAGACAGCTTTGAATTTATACTATATCACGGACAGAATTCATAAATGGGGCGGAGGTTCGGATGGCAAATGTAAGCGATGTGGGGCAGGTCAGGTGGAAATGCTTCATATGGTTTGTACATGTCTAAAGCTAGAGCCTTTACTACAGGGGATAGGAGCATTCTTGAGTCAAATCATAAAAGAGCAGGCCATTCTTACACCTTTGTTGATGTTATTGGGTTTAGTAGATGAAGAACAAGATACTACGATGTTAAGGAGCGAATCTCGTCTCATCTTTATTGCTACTTCTGTAGCACGATTATGTATTGCATAGGAATGGTTGAAACCAGATCCTCCAACTTTTGAAATGTGGAGAGCAAGGTTCTTGGTTATATATAATATAGAGTTAAATCTATATAAGTTTAAGAGGGGGAAAAAGCAACATTGGGGAGAGAGAATATGGTCTTCCTTGACTAACTGGGTGAATACTCAAGCAATGTCCATAGCTTTTTTTAAAAAAAAACTTTAAAATGTGTATATTGTAATAATGCTTGTTGGTTAGACTAGCATCAAATTTTAGAACTGATCTCTATCGTTATATGTTGTATAGGTACAGTGCATTCTTTTTATAAATGGTGCAAAGAAATATAAAATGTCACACAGGGCTGTATATTGGAATTAATTTAGAGGTGTTCTGTGGAGCTGGTGTGTCTGTAAACAAGTAATGCTTTTTATCAGAATATTAAGAAAGTTTTGATATTATGTCATGAATTAATGACGTTAGTTGTACCAGCATTATTTGCAGCCGCGGTCGGTAGTAGGAGTAACTGCAGGGCGGTGACGTGGGGAGGGGGAGGGGCAGGGTGGGGGGTAGTAAACTATGGATTACGGAGGTTTACAGGTAAGTTAACATATAAATTAATAAAACAAATTTCGTTGCGTGCACTGCATCCCCAAATGCGATGCAGTGCACGCAACGAAATTCGTTTTATTAATTTATATGTTAACTTACCTGTAAACCTCCGTAATCCATAGTTTACTACCCCCCACCGTAACTCTCCCCCTCCCCACATCACCGCCCTGCAGTTACTCCTACTACCGACCCCGGCAGATTATTTGTAACTAAGTTAAAGATGAATTTGTGGGTCGAGTTATGATTTTATTTATTTATATATGCTCCAGCGCGACGGGCAAATTTACATATTCTCCCTATGTCACAGACTCGTCATCACAACAACTCATCCATACACTCATTCATTGGTGGGGCCCATAACACCAACACACACTCATCTCATTCGAATCCTGGACACAGGAGGAAAGCGCTGGACATGTGGGTACCTTATTACCTATCAGGATACATTTCTTTACATTATATACATTATATACATTTGCTCCTATAGAATCCTGACCTTAACATCAAGGCACTCCACCACTTGGTCAACGGACCAATTAGTTGGAATGGTTGATGGTGATTTAGAAGCAGCTAAAACACAATTAAAGCCTAGGAATCATTTGATTAATTTCTGTACTCAATTAAAGAATCACAAACTCATTTCTTATTAATCCAAATTTGTTTATCTGATAATAATTTGTTCTGCATTAGCATTTAGGCACTACAGATCATAACATAAATTCGGTTTATTTCAAGGAGAAAACGAACCTTTGGTAAATAAGCATATATTTAGAAAGTGCATTTAATAGTTACCAAATATCAAACGTTGGCGACCCGCCGATCACATAGAGAATTATCCAAATTCTCTGCTACAATCTCCGGGATAAACTGTCCGACCCACAGCAATAATCAGACCATCAGATGAAATAACTTCCCGAAAATCAAAGAAACCCAAGGTAAACCATGGAAATCTTCATCAGCTCAACGTAGACCCAACGCCAGGAAAGATCAGCCCGATGAACCACCCCCCTTTGCCGGATGAGGATATTTTATACCCTTTTCCCTCTTACTTCGGCTCAACATGCAACAATTTAGGGGTAGAGAAATGTTCTGATTGGACAGTCTGGGGTCAATTTGTAGTTCTTTCAAAAGGTTCCCAGGGTAAACTGGTTCTTCATGAGACTTGGCATAGCAAAGCGCAAATTTTATATTATTCATCTGGTTCACAGGCGAAAGTACCGAAAGTAACGTTTGGATAACAAGCAAGCATCCTTATACAGGTCCTCCATTGTCCCCTTGGTGGTTCACACCGTCCATCACTTGGCAACCCTCCACGCTCATATCCTTGACAAGGAACACGGTGTCGCAGAGCTGAGGTCACTTGGAGATCTCCAGAGCCATCCGATTCTGCGCAGAAGTCATCGCGCTCACATGACGGCGGCTTCATAGGACTTCCATTTTAAGTAATGCGGCCTAGTAGGCCCGAATGCCAACTTAAGAAAAAGCAGACATAACAATAATTAAAATATAGAATTGAAGATTCTAATGTTTAATCCCACTCTAATCCCAATGTATGTTAGTATTTTCCTAGCTTGTAGCAACATTTAAAGCAATAATCCTCACCATTCTGCAGTACTGAAAGCACAAACCATCACAGAAGCAACATAAAATCATGCAATTTTCTATTCACCAATTCTATTTTCTATTTCACCAAAATCTAAAGTCTGTTTGCGTACCATAGTTAATTACTTTGTTGTTCTGCCACGCAATTTGCATTTTAGTCCCACGTCTATCTTGTGTTTATCAAGGTGTAAATGTTGGTTTGTAATATCGCACTTCAAACTAATTAGTACGAGTTAATTTTTTGAATGATTACGTAATTGATTTCATGCAGAATAGAGGAGGTATACAAAATGTGTTTTACCTGCTCCATCATATACCTTGCTATGATATGAAATGTGTTAAGGAATGGCGTGGCTTGAAGAAAAATCAATAAATACATTTGAAAAAGAGAAGGGGCTAGGTGCTGTGTTATCATAAAGAATGAAGCATAGATGTAATGTAAAAGCACCCAGCACGCGGGCACTGCCAAGCTGAGGAAAGATCCTTAGTCATAGACAGGGAGGCCGTGGCGTGCGCCTGGGGCGTCAGTCACATCTCACAGTTTGTTTGCAGACCAGCTCTTGTCTTAAGCTGTGACAACAAGCCATAGATAAGAATGTTATCAACGTGCGGAATGCTGAAAGTATTGGCACGTAAGGCATTTCTGTCCATGAAGCTGCAAGAGCATTGGTAAGCGGTGGAATACAAGCTAAGGGTAAGGCATAGAGCAGCTGAACTTCTGTCATATGTTATCTTGTCTTGCATTTATATAGCGTGGTGTGCTATGCATATGGATGGGTATGCCGCAGGGCGCGTTCGGAGTTAGAGTTAAGGATAGGGATAGGTTTGGGGCAGAGCTAGACTCCCAGTGTAGGCTACAGTTACGGTGTTGATTAGGGTGTTGGATAGGGATACGTTTGGGCTAGGCCAGGGATATGGCTGGTTGGTCAGCGTTAGGCTCATGGGTGGGGATGGGGCAGAGCTAGACTCCCAGTGTAGGCTACAGTTACGGTGTTGATTAGGGTGTTGGATAGGGATACGTTTAGCGCTAGGGTCTATGTATGGGCTAGGCTAAGGATGGAAATAGGGCAGAGCTAGGGTTTCCGAGTGTGTTAGGACTAGAGATAGAGTGGTTGAGATATTCGTTAGGGCTAAAGAGAGGGCTGCTATGGTGAATGTTAGAGTTAAGGATGCAGATGGGGTTGGGGTAGAGCTAGAATCCCACGAGGGCTGCATAAAAAGCAGTTACCGTGTTGGTTAGGGTGTGAACTAGGAATAAGGATGGACCTAAGGTTTCAGTATGGCTAGGGTTAGACAGAGAGCAGGTAGGGTCTGTGTAAGATTCAGGGATGGCAAGAGGGCTAGGGCCTCATCGTGGGCTAGGGATAGAGGGGGTCGGGTAGTTGCTAGAGTTAGGGTCATGGATAGGGACAGAGCAAGTGTTTCCACTGGTGTTCGAGGCTGGGAGGGACGCACAGGAGTAAGCATTTGCACCACATTGCATTATGGTATTTGTACAGCACTTACTACCCACATGTGGGGTCAGGAATACTTGTCCACATGGATAGCTTGCTACATTGGAGGGGTGTTTCGAAGAGTTTTGCCTTTGCTGTGGGCCTAGGCAGGATTTTGTACGCGCAGTGTGCGATGATTACCAAGGTGCAGGATGAGAAAGTGTGAGTGATGGACACACACTTCAAACATATGTTTTGCTGGCACAGTAACTCCACAGGTCCGGTTACTGTGCTGGTAATCTCGCTTTTATGCCCTCGATCCCTTTCCTAGGCTGGCTGTGGCAGGGTGACAGCAATCTGCGCTCATATTGATCTGCAGGAGGTAGCACGTGTAGAGAAAGGGCGAGGGGGGTCAGAGATCTCCCTGGATAGAGTGCGTCACAGCCCTTTATTATATGATTGACACCATGAGATGCCAACTGGAGAGATTTCCCAAGTTGGACTGCGTTATTGTCATCCATTTTTGTCCTTATGGACTGTCACTCTTTGAGGCCTGTTAGGTGGACTACGTTAGAGTCCTCCAGTGATCAGCAGTTTGTGGCGGTCTCTTTGATCTCAGCAAGCCTGTCTGGTTAATATTCAGTGGTTAGTTGACTAGGCAGGTTCAGCCAGTGTATGAGCCATTCAGTTACCTGCAAGCTTGCACACAGCCATTCATATCTAATATGCCTGTTCCATTGACAACGAGAGACCAGATAATGCGGTATATGCTCTCCCTATGTAAAATGTATATGTTGGTTGGATTCCATGATTGGCTTATTTGGTTTACTATCAGACCCCAGTAAAGTGCACCAGGAGTGCCAGGGCGTGTAAATACAAATACCGCTGGTGGGCTCGCAGCACTGGTTGTGCCACCCACAGAAGCGGCCTGGTAAAATGTATCTAAGGTCTGCCATTGCAGAACCTGCGTGCAGTCTGGTACTGTCATGCTGACTGGCAAGTTTACCCACTTGCCAGTCCCTAAACCTTCCCTTAGCTTCATATTAGTCACTCCTATGGTAGGCCCAAGGGCAGGGTGCATTGTAAGCATAAGGTAGGACAAGCCCTGATGTGTGTGGCATGTCCTAATAGTGAATTACAGCCATTTTCGTTTTTCACTATTGTAAGGCTACCTATTCACCACAGGCCAGAATGGGCTGTTAGAATTGTTACATTCTATGATCCTAACAGACCCAGGGAACATGGTAGAAATTCGAGTTTAGTATGCCTGAACTCAGAATAATAAAATACATCTTTTAGTAAAGTTTATTTTAATATTCTGGGTTTGCAAATACCACTTTTAGAAAGCTGGTGTTTGCTTGCCTAACCATTTCAGCCCGCGTCTGCTAGGATGTGTATCTGCTGTCTGGTTTCTGTGAGTTATAATAAATTAGAGAGAGACCCCTTGTAAATCAAGGGAATAGGATACTTTGTGCAAGTGTCTACTAGCAGTCCCTTGACTGTATCTACAATTTATAGTGATCAGATGTATGTAAAATTCACACTCTCACGTATATTATGAAAAACAGTTGTAATTTATTGTATATAAAGCATATTATACATCACCGTTAAAAACACAATCTATTCTAGTCCCTACTTAACATAAATTTCAATAGAGAATTTGATCAAAAAACATATTAACTTTAAAAACATACAAATGCGACAAAGTTAAAATTTCATTTCATAAGACAAAAAGCCAATGATCAAAATACACAGAAAAAATTATTGTTCAAATTGAGACCACCTCGTTATGAACCCGCATAACTGAGAGAACACACCATGTAAAAGACATTACCCTCTGTCATTTGTTAACACATCCAAAAATACTACTGGAATTCCACCACTTATGGGATGTATTCACTCTTTATCGCTATAAGTGGGTGTCCGTTTCTGTGGATTATGTATCTCCTATGCGTCGACGCGTTTCGATTGGCTTTCTTTTATGCCACTATCTTCCTCAAGACCATTGATAGGGGTTTTCTCTCAATGTTCAATGTTTCCTTAATCCGGCTTTCATAGAGCGCTATTCTTTTTCATAGGACGAAACCAGTCTGTTGACGCAGGTGTACATCTATGGTCCTGATGTACACCCGCGTCAACAAAACAGTCGGCACGTTCGAGGCATGGGGTGTAAGTAAACGAAGGACGATTTATTTTACACGGTCCCCAAAACAACCTCTTTTTGGAACGGCGGACGATATATTGCAACAATAAGGAATATGCGGGCATAACAATAGTGACAAAGAAGCAAGGGCACGGGTTGCACGAAACATGAAGGATTTCCCATAGGCTGGGTTCCAAACAAGCATTTTCCTCGTGTACCGACCAAAAATCAAGTCAGAAGATTGGTTTTGGCATAACCACGACACTACCAATGAAAGAAGATTAATATCAAGGTAGAAGATGACTCAGACTGGTTTCGTCCTATGAAAAAGAATAGCGCTCTATGAAAGCCGGATTAAGGAAACATTGAACATTGAGAGAAAACCCCTATCAATGGTCTTGAGGAAGATAGTGGCATAAAAGAAAGCCAATCGAAACGCGTCGACGCATAGGAGATACATAATCCACAGAAACGGACACCCACTTATAGCGATAAAGAGTGAATACATCCCATAAGTGGTGGAATTCCAGTAGTATTTTTGGATGTGTTAAAAAATGACAGAGGGTAATGTCTTTTACATGGTGTGTTCTCTCAGTTATGCGGGTTCATAACGAGGTGGTCTCAATTTGAACAATAATTTTTTCTGTGTATTTTGATCATTGGCTTTTTGTCTTATGAAATGAAATTTTAACTTTGTCGCATTTGTATGTTTTTAAAGTTAATATGTTTTTTGATCAAATTCTCTATTGAAATTTATGTTAAGTAGGGACTAGAATAGATTGTGTTTTTAACGGTGATGTATAATATGCTTTATATACAATAAATTACAACTGTTTTTCATAATATACGTGAGAGTGTGAATTTTACATACATCTGATCACTATAAATTGTAGATACAGTCAAGGGACTGCTAGTAGACACTGGTTTCTGTGAGTGACAGGGCTGGGGAATTCCAGGAGACAGGCTGGGGCAGCCCGGTGGTGAATAGAGAGATTACATCCAGATGGGTGGGAGGAGTACACCTGCACTCTGAATAGGGCTGTGCCTTTCCACCACAATGCTGGCTCCACCCCCTGGGGAGCGTCTGATGTCTCTGCCCTGCACTCTGAAAGGAGAAGCCAGAGTCCGGTAAACAAAGTACTCCAGAACTGGGTTGAACTGGGCAAAGGTCCCCTGGCCTGCAAGAACAAAAGAATTGCACTATAAGTATTGGGACCCTGAGCCCAAGACATTAGATCCTGCTTGACAAGAAGAACCTCTGCCTGAAGAGAAGGAACTGGGAAAGCTGTAAGGAGGAGTACTGTCCCTGACCTGGGGGAATGGCCTGCAGTGGTTGCCTTGCTGCTGAAGGAGTGGAGAAAGACTAGAAAGAAACTTTGCTTCAACTTGTGCTTAAGGATCTCCAAGGGCTTGTGAGTGAGCTTGCCCCCTGACCGAAGTCCCAGGACCAGTGGACTTCATCCGCTGCTAGAAACGCTGTTTTTAGCATTTTCCGAGGCCGGGAGCTGTGTACGCTTCGTACCGCCAAATCGTATTAAGCAACGCACCGTACCCCGCCTGTCCGCCTCGAACAACGCGTCCTACGTCCCATAGATCGCACCGTGACTGGCTGACTTCACCGCGTACAACGCTGCGCTTCATTGAGCTATCTTGGTTGGTGCGACCCGCACCCTGCCGCTGAAGTTAAGGCTGCCGCTCGCATCGAAAGGGGGAGGAGTACTCACCGTACGTACGCCCCGCACTGCAGCCAAAGACTGAAAGCCGCTCCCGCAGTACGGCTTGTACGCCGCAACGAACAACAAAGCAACAAGTCCCCTCAAGCAACGCGACTCAGGGCCCCCAACGAGCCGTAAGATCGCACCGCGAAAGGATAACATCTCAGCGTACATCGCATTGCTTTCACCGCAGCGTCCGTGACGAACTCTCCAAAGCTAAGGTACTGTGTAATTTCGCACCGTAGGGTGTACGCTTCGCACCGGAGCGTCCGCAACGCTTATAGCCTCATTCTGTAGGCCAGTTCATCCCCGTACGGGCCGAAACAAGAAGAACGAAGCGCACAGAACTTTTAAAGCACGCTGTAACAAAGAACTGTTTATCGCTAATAGTACTGTGGGCCTTTTTATCGTTATTTGGTCTTGTGCTAAGCCTGACATAAAATACCTATTTTTGATAATCCCAGTGTGGAGTCCATTTGTGGTGTTGTCACTGAGTTACTGTATGTGGTCACAAATGCTTAACCTATAGCGCTCTGAGATAAGCCTTGTCTGCTCACGCCAAGCTACCTAGAGGGTGAGCGGGGGTTATTTTAAGAGTGTAACCCCTTACCCTGACTAGAGGAGAGGGTCCCTGCTTGTCACAAGTACCTACCTGTGCCAACCAGAGATCCCCAAATCTAACAGCCAGGATCACCCAGGCACCGTGGGAAGCCACCCTGCTGGGACACAAGGCTCATCTTTACTCTGGGATGGAGCAGTGCTTGGATCACCCAGGCACCGTGGGCAGCCACCCTGATGGGGCCCGAGGCTCATGTTAACTCAGGGATGGAGCAGTGCTTGGATCACCCAGGCACCGTGAGCAGCCATCCTGTTGGGGCATGAGGCTTATCTTTACTCTGGGATGGTGCACTGCCAGGATCACCCAGGCACCGTGGGCAGCCACCCTGCTGAGGTACAAGGCTCATCTTTACTCTGGGATGGTGCACTGCCAGGATCACCCAGGCACCGGGGGCAGCCACCCTGCTGGGGCCCGCCACTCATCTTTACTCGGGGATGGTGCAGTGCCTGGATCACCCAGGCACCGTGGGCAGCCACCCTGCTGGGGCACGAGGCTCATCTTTACTCTGGGATGGAGCAGTGCCAGGATCACCCAGGCACCGTGGGTAGCCACCCTGCTGGGGCCCACCTCTCATCTTTACTCTGGGATGGTGCAGTGCCTGGATCATCCAGGCACCGTGGGCAGCCACCCTGCTGGGGCACGAGGCTCATCTTTACTCTGGGATGGTTCCCTTTCAGTGCCAGGATCCCCCAGGCACCGTGGGCAGACACCCTGCTGGGGCACGAGGCTCATCTTTACTCTGGGATGGTGCACTGCCAGGATCACGCAGGCACCGTGGGCAGCCACCCTGCTGGGACACGAGGCTCATCTTTACTCTGGGATGGAGCAGTGCCAGGATCACCTAGATACTGTAGGCATCCACCCTGCTGGGGCACGCCGCTCATCTTTACTCTGGGATGGTGCTCCCTGCAGTGCCAGGATCACCCAGGCTCCTTGCTGGGGCCCGAGGCTCATCTTTACTCTGGGATGGAGCAGTTCTTGTGTCACCCTTCACCGTGTCACCCACCCTGCTGTGGCACGAGGCTCAACTTTACTCTGGGATGGAGCAGTGCTTGGATCACCCAGGCACCATGGCAGCCACCCTGCTGGGGCACGAGGCTCACCTTTACTCTGGGATGAAGAAGTGCTTGGATCACCCAGGCACCGTGGGCATCCACCCTGCTGGGGCACGAGGCTCATCTTTACTCAGGGATGGAGCAGTGCTTGGATCACCCAGGCACCGTGGGCAGCCATCCTGCTGGGGCACGAGGCTCATTTTTACTCTGGGATGGAGCAGTGCTTGGATCACCCAGGCACCGTGGGCAGCCACCTTGCTGGGGCACGAGGCTCATCTTTACTCTGAGATGGAGCAGTGCTTGGATCACCCAGGCACCGTGGGCAGCCACCCTGCTGGGGCACGAGGCTCATCTGTACTCTGGGATGGTGCAGGCTGCAGTGCCAGGATGACCCAGGCACCGTGGGCAGGCACCATGCTGGGGCATGAGGCTCATCTTTACTCTGGGATGGTGCAGAGCTTGGATCACCCGTCACGTGGCAGCCACCCTGCTGGGGCCTGAGGCTCATCTTTACTCTGGGATGGTGCACTGCCAGGATCACCCAGGCACCGTGGGCAGCCACCCTGCTGGTGCCCGCTGCTTATCTTTACCCGGGGAAGGTGCAGTGCCTGGATCACCCAGGCACCGTGGGCAGCCACCCTGCTGGGGCACGAGGCTCATCTTTACTCTGGGATGGAACAGTGCCAGGATCACCCAGGCACCGTGGGCAGCCACCCTGCTGGGGACCGCCGCTCATCTTTACTGTGGGATGGTACAGTGCCTGGATCATCCAGGCACCATGGGCAGCCACCCTGCTGGGGCACGAGGCTCATCTTTACTCTGGGATGGTGCACTGCCAGGATCACGCAGGCACCGTGGGCAGCCACCCTGCTGGGACAAAAGGCTCATCTTTACTCCGGATGGAGCAGTGCCAGGATCACCCAGATACTGTAGGCATCCACCCTGCTGGGGCACGCCGCTCATCTTTACTCTGGGATGGTGCCCCCTGCAGTGCCAGGATCACCCAAGCTCCGTGGGCAGCCACCCTGCTGGGACACGAGGCTCATCTTTACTCCTTGATGGTGCAGAGCTTGGATCACCCATCACGTGGCAGCCACCCTGCTGGGGCCCGAGGCTCAACTTTACTCTTGGATGGAGCAGTGCTTGGATCATCCAGGCACCGCGGGCAGCCACCCTCCTGGGGCACGAGGCTCATCTTTACTCTGGGATGGAGCAGTGCCAGGATCACCCAGGCACCGTGGGCAGCCACCCGCTGGGGCACGAGGCTCATCTTTACTCTGGGATGGAGCAGTGCTTGGATCACCCAGGCACCGTGGGCAGCCACCCGCTGGGGTACGAGGCTCATCATTACTCTGGGATGGAGCAGTGCTTGGATCACCCAGGCACCGTGGGCAGCCACCCTGCTGGGGCACGAGGCTCATCTTTACTCTGGGATGGTGCACTGCCAGGATCACCCAGGCACCGTGGGCAGCCACCCTGCTGGTGCCCGCTGCTTATCTTTCCCCGGGGAAGGTGCAGTGCTTGGATCACCCAGGCACCGTGGGCAGGCACCCTGCTGGTGCACGAGGCTTATCTTTACTCTGGGATTGAGCAGTGCTTGGATCACCCAGGCACCGTGGGCAGCCACCCTGCTGGGGCACGAGGCTCATCTTTACTCTGGGATGGTGTACTGCCAGGATCACCTAGGCACCGTGGGCAGCCACTCTGCTGGAGCTCGAGGCTCATCTTTACTCTGGTATGTGCAGTGCTTTGATCACCCAGGCACCGTGGGCAGCCACCCTGCTGGGGTCCGCCGCTCATCTTTACTCTGGTATGTGCAGTGCCTGGATCACCCAGGCACCGTGGGCAGCCACCTTGCTGGGGTCCGCTGCTCACCTTTACTCTGGGATGGAGCAGTGCTTTGATCACCCAGGCACCGTGGGCAGCCACCCTGCTGGGCCACGAGGCTCATCTTTACTCTGGGATGGAGCAGTGCTTGGATCACCCAGGCACCGTGGGCAGCCACCCTGCTGGGCCACGAGGCTCATCTTTACTCTGGGATGGAGCAGTGCCAGGATCACCCAGGCACCGTGGGCAGGCACCCTGCTGTGGCACGAGGCTCAACTTTACTCTGGGATGGAGCAGTGCTTTGATCATCCAGGCACCGTGGGCAGCCACCCTGCTGGGGCACGCGGCTCACCCACAGGGCTCCATGACTCACCCGCAGCCGGTACACCTCGTACTGGACACGAAAATGCAGACTCCTGGAAATCTGAGTGACATCCTGTGCCTGGGGGTGATCCCCGCCTGGGACCCAAGTGTTGTTCTGCAAATCATAACTGCAGCGCTAGCAGGACTGGGCACAGGCAAGAATAACATCTAAAACCAATTTGGAGACTTCTGCAAGCAGAGAGGCCTGGAGAGCAATCTTACTAAAACCGAGTATATGGTTTTTAATCCCTGCCAGGCGCCTCGCTCATGTTCAGATCTCAATGGCGTCCACCCTGGAAAGAGTCCGCCCCCTTCATTATTTAGGGTTCACACTCACGGAGCAGCTTGGTAGGGCGCCCCACATTCAGAAGTGTAGGCTCAAAATGGAGCAATACAGAGGGGGCATCGCGGGGGCTGTACGCCCCTCTACACTTCGCCCAGTATCCCCAGCCCGCCATACACAATTTGCAAGCCCTTGGAGCATTATGCCATGGTGGGAGCTTTGGGGTCATGAGAAGGTAAGTGACATGGAGCTAGTTGAGAATCGTTTCCTAAGTCTCCTTACCAATCTCCCCGTCAGTGCCTCACTCACCGCCCTTCGGTTAGAGGTGGGCCACAGGTCTCGCATCAATAAGGCAGGCCTGAGACCATTGCCGCACTGGCGGAGGGTCTGGGCGTCAGCTGATCTTGCACCGCACCGGTTGGGTCTACAGGAAATATTGAAACTACCTGGGGCTTCTAGGATTCCATGGCTCAAGTTCACAATATACCACACAGCTGAGCTTGGGTGGGGGAATTTCTGGTCTACTCCCGAGATCTCTTGCTGGATTCTGAAGTCTATACTCAAGGGGTCACACTGGTGTTTTGTAGATGCTGAGATCTGTAGGGATGGGAGGGTGGGCTCGTTTACTATTGCCTTCCTCGAGTTTAAGGATGTCTACTCCTTGGAAGGTCATTTGGACGAGATTGAGTGCCCGCTCGCAAAATCATTGTATATAAAATTTGGGGTGGGACCATGCCACTACGTATAGTTACAGCAAAATGGCAACACACTTGTTTGGAGTCAGCTATGTTCCGTCCCTTTTGTTCTGAAGAAGCAGAATCTATTGAGTATGTTGCAATGTTTTGACCACAATACAATGATTATAGTGGGAAACTGATATTGTCGCTTTGTCACAATCTGGGGACTAGTGATTTCAGGTTGATGACGAGGATATTGAATTGAATTGAAGTGAAGCAACAATTCTAAAGTGCGTGGTTACCCGAGGGCATCCCAGCGCTACCGCAGTGCGATCAAGGGCTCCGAGCAGTATTTAGGTAAAGAGGAAAGTTTCAATTTGTTTTCAAAAGATCCAATAATTTGGTTCAAGCCGGATCTGAAGCTGAAGGCGATTCCAAAGCTTGGCAACATTATATGAAAAGAGGTGGCCTCCACTCCTCGATTTTTTTATTTTTTGTACTACTACCAGATGTTTGTTGTCCGACCTTAAGGCCCTGTTAGCACGATAGGGCAGAATAGTAGATCGAATGAAGGGGGGTCCCTTCCCTGATAGTGCTCTGTGAGCCATGCACAATGCCTTACATTGGATCCTATCCTGGATAGGAAGCCAGTGGAGAACCGCAAGGGCAGGCTTAGCTGATAAAGGATTGGGAATGTTCAATAACAAGCGTGCTGGGCAGTTTTGCACAATCTGTAAATTCTTTGCGGTACAGCATGGAGCTCCTATGTAGAGGGCGTTGGCATAGTCAAGCCGGGAGAGAGTCAACTCTTGCACCAGTAATCTTCTGGCTGCAAAAGGTAGAAAAGGGAAGATTTTCCTTATCATTCATAGGATCCCATAGCAACTGGCTGCAACCTTCCGTGCTTGCACCTTGAAATCAAGGTTCCGATCAAGCCAGACGCTCAAGCTCTTAATCTGATCTTACGGAGAGGGGGCTGGGCCCAGGCAGCTGGGCCAGAATGGTCCTATATTGAGGGAGGGAAAATTGCCGAAGGGCATCAGCTCCGTCTTTGCTCCGTTAAGTTTCAAATACGAACATTCCATCCACAATGAAACCTTCTCAAGGCACCTTGTTAGACCATGTCCAGTAGTATCCAGCTGATTGAAAGAGACAACCAGTTGGGTGTCCTCCACATATGTGACAATCTGAATTCCGAAAGGTAGGACCACCTCCCCCAGAAACCTCATGTAGATATTGAATAGTGCGGGGCTTAGGGAGGAGCCCTGAGGAACCCCACATCTAACGGGTGTCCGTTCTGAGGTGATATCATCCTCGTAGACGTCAAAAGATCTATCCTCCAGAAAGGACTGCAACCATTTAAGTGCTGTCCCGACCACTCCCACATCATTAAGTCTCTGGATCAGCAGCTGGTGATCGACCGTATCGAAGGCTGCGCTGAGATCTAGAAGAATAATAGCAGCGCAGTTTCGGTCATCTAGGATTTTTCTCGATTCTTCTCCTACTGCCAGGAGAGCGGTCTCCATACCTCATAGGGGTCTAAATCCCATCTGTGAAGGGTGGAGACAGTCATTTTTTTTCTCCAAAAAAGCAGAAAGAGCAGAATTAAGATGCTTCTCTGCAATTTTGCTCATTCCTGGCAGTAGTGAAATGGGGTGGTAATTCCCCCCCACTTCCGGATCTAGATTGTTTTTTTTTAACAATGCTTTGACCATTGCCCGCTTCCAAGAAGGGGGGAGAAGTCCCGTCTGGAATGAGGCATTAATCAAGTCGAGAATCACAGGTGCAACGGTCTCCGTGACTAAATTGAGGATGGTGGGGGGGAGGAATCCATGGGCGAGCCAGATTTTAATTGGCTGAGAATCCCTCGAAGAATGGGCAAATTGAGAAGGGGGATTTCGGCAAATAAGCATCCTCTATCTTCGGGCATAATGTCCAGAGATGTTACGTTTTGTTGGGAAATCTCCTGAGGGAAGGCGGAGTATATATCCTGTATTTTATGGAAAAAGAACTCTGCCATTTGATTACAGCGAGATAAAGTATCATCAGATACGATGGGAGCGGCGGGGGATTGGAGAAGTGATTCCGCGATGCGAAAGATTTTGCGTGGGGAGTTGGATGCTGATGTAATTTTCTCCTCAAAGTAGAGAGCCTAAGCCAGTTTTATTTCAACTTTGTAGATTCTAATAGCTTCTCTATATTTATCTTTGTTGAGTGCTGAGAAATCCTTTCTCCGTCTTCTTTCAAGCTTTTTACACGATTGCTTGAGCTCGTGAAGTTTAGGAGAGTACCAAGGATTGCGCTTGGCTTCTACCATATGACAAATCGATTTTTCGGTGGGACCTGGTTCAGAGATGACGCCAACCATGCATTAAATGTATCATTTGCTATGGTGGGGTTTGGCTCGGGTGTTGGTATGGTGTTTTCAAGCGTTGTCACACAGGCCAGAGAACTAATACTTGCCAACATGTCGATTTTTCTGTATCCCGCTTTTTGGTACGCAAATGGAGGACCAGAGAAAAAAAACGACCCCTTGAAAGATATATTGGCCATAACTATGTCCCTGAGGTTGCGTATTGTAATGTGTGACTTATTTTTAACTCAGTCAATGATTGCACGCATTTAAACAGACTTTAATTAAATGAAGTTTATGTTAACCTATTTAATTAATCGATAGGATGCTATTATTGCTTTTATTGCATTTGATATTTCATTTTATGTGCTTTTATGCCAGTCTTTGTCGAATAAATATTTATGATGAAAACTAAATGCACATAAAAAAAATGAAAGATGGGTTAACTGCGAGCCCTGGGGACCCTGTGTGAGAGTCCTCTGGGCAGACACAATGTCAGTAAGAGGCAGGCAGCAGCATTCAGTAAGACTGCAGTGATGCACCAATGCAGGGGTAACCTGGCTCATGCAGCAGCATTCAGTAAGACTGCAGTGATGCACCACTGCAGGTGGTAACCTGGCTCATGCAGCAGCATTCAGTAAGACTGCAGCGATGCACCAATGCAGGGGGTAACCTGGCTCATGCAGCAGCATTCAGTAAGACTGCAGCGATGCACCAATGCAGGGGGTAACCTGGCTCATGCAGCAGCATTCAGTAAGACTGCAGTGATGCACCAATGCAGGGGGTAACCTGGCTCATGCAGCAGCATTCAGTAAGACTGCAGCGATGCACCAATGCAGGGGGTAACCTGGCTCATGCAGCAGCATTCAGTAAGACTGCAGCGATGCACCAATGCAGGGGGTAACCTGGCTCATGCAGCAGCATTCAGTAAGACTGCAGCGATGCACCAATGCAGGGGTAACCTGGCTCATGCAGCAGCATTCAGTAAGACTGCAGTGATGCACCAATGCAGGGGTCACCTGGCTCATGCAGCAGCATTCAGTAAGACTGCAGCGATGCACCACTGCAGGGGGTAACCTGGCTCATGCAGCAGCATTCAGTAAGACTGCAGTGATGCACCAATGCAGGGGTCACCTGGCTCATGCAGCAGCATTCGGTAAGACTGCAGTGATGCACCAATGCAGGGGTAACCTGGCTCATGCAGCAGCATTCAGTAAGACTGCAGTGATGCTCCAATGCATGGGGTAACCTGGCTCATGCAGCAGCATTCAGTAAGACTGAAGTGATACACCACTGCAGGGGGTAACCTGGCTCATGCAGCAGCATTCAGTAAGACTGCAGTGATGCACCAATGCAGGGGTCACCTGGCTCATGCAGCAGCATTCAGTAAGACTGCAGTGATGCACCACTGCAGGGGGTAACCTGGCTCATGCAGCAGCATTCAGTAAGACTGCAGTGATGCACCAATGCAGGGGTCACCTGGCTCATGCAGCAGCATTCAGTAAGACTGCAGTGATGCACCACTGCAGGGGGTAACCTGGCTCATGCAGCAGCATTCAGTAAGACTGCAGTGATGCACCAATGCAGGGGTCACCTGGCTCATGCAGCAGCATTCAGTAAGACTGCAGTGATGCACCACTGCAGGGGGTAACCTGGCTCATGCAGCAGCATTCAGTAAGACTGCAGTGATGCACCACTGCAGGGGGTAACCTGGCTCATGCAGCAGCATTCAGTAAGACTGCAGTGATGCACCACTGCAGGGGTAACCTGGCTCATGCAGCAGCATTCAGTAAGACTGCAGTGATGCACCACTGCAGGGGGGAACCTGGCTCATGCAGCAGCATTCAGTAAGACTGCAGTGATGCACCACTGCAGGGGTCACCTGGCTCATGCAGCAGTTTAAGCAGCAGGGAAAGATGCTTCCAATGTGTCTACTCCTTGCCAATCACAGCTTTTGTGAGTTTGATGTCAACGTCGTGTGTGTCAGCAGGGCTGAGACAGCTTCCCGTGCACCCACACAGCCGCACCCGAGTACTTCACACAGGTCTTTAAAAGACCATTTGCTTGTTAATGAGGCTTTGTTGTTTTTTCACCCTTTCTTAGAGCCCCTGATTCTCCACTCTGCAAAAGATTGCTGGAAAAATTACCCCCCCCCCCCCCCTGAAGTTTGGCTCTAGTTGCGCCTCTGGTCGGGGCATACCTGTGGCCACTTAGGGCGTTGACATCAAACACACAAAAGCTGTGATTGGCAGGGGTTAGACACATTGTAAGCATTCCTCCGGTCACCTTTTGTCTGTTTCAGAGAAACCGATGTGAGACAACACCGGAAAGAATGCCCCCCCCCCCCCCCCCTTGTGGTGACGCGGCTGAGCACGTGCCTGGCAACCCTGCCCTCCTCCAAGGTGGCGCCGTGCCTGATGGGCAAAGAGTAGGGTGCATTTTGGCTTATGTCCAGAATCCCATGAAACATGAACTAACCCACCGGCCACCGAAAGGGCAGAGGGGATCCTGCTGCAGGGGGCTTCCTAAACAAGCATTGTCAGTTGTAAAGCTTTAGGGTGCTGCACCCAGCCAGCACTGCGCTGCATTTCCTGTTCCTTTAGAGAAGGTATATGCGAAGGATTTGTAGCCCAGGGAGGGGCCCATGACTCACAAGAGGCAAAGCCTGGAATGAGTCACGCTGCCCCTCGCCCACCTCAACAAGGGTAAACAAAAGCTTGCCATGCCCTGCGCCTCTGCCCAGGGTTTATGCCGTGGGTTTCTTTTCATGTTTGACTTGTTTTAATAAGATCTATTCTTACAAGGACACAAAGGTTACGTTCGTGCAGGGTGGTAAAACCACACTGTGCTTTCAGGAGAGGCGCTTCCCACGTAGGGTCCTTGTAGGTGCCCTGGGAGGCAGTAAAAGGTGCAGTTCTCACGTCCGTGCTGCTGCACGCTGGTGATAAACCGAAGCTGACCTGTGGACGGCAGTGATGCATGTGCGAATGTGTGTTTATCTTTAGCGCCGCGGCTCTACGTCACCTGCTGTTTGCTCACATTTATTTCAACTGCATCAGCACATCATATATATATATTTATAGATGCGCGCTATGAAGTGGGTTTCCTGGAAGCTGCATGCAGACGGACTAGTCAAATCTTCACAGCCATCGAGAACCCTTTGATGCAAAGCAGCAGGTCTGAGCCACAGAAGAAATGTGAGCAAAGCTGAGAGGCAACAGATGCCAGTCACAGGAAAGGATGGCCAAGGGCGCCAGTTCATACCAGGCAACCCTCACTGCCTGGCATGGGCAGCAGAAGGGCCCCGCAGCACGCTCAGTCTGAAACTGCCCAGCTTCGCAGGTTCGGCTAAAAAAGGTGCGGTCGAAAATGATTTTCAGAATGTGGCGAAAGCAACGAGCTGTCTGCCAGGTTCACAAACCTGAAGAAGAGAACTCGCATAACCTTAGCTGCCATCTGCTCCAGGTGGGGCCACAAGATATTACTAATTAGAACTGGACCTAAACGCAGGGGGAAGATGCAGGCAGAACAGAAGCAAGCACCCCCGTGCCCCCTTGTACACTGGTGCCAACCCTCTGGAAGCCCTGGTGCACCAACAGGGTCAGGGAGACTTTGGTAACCCAAGGAAAGGTACCTGGCCTGAGACTCGGACAGTTACATTAGCAGAAAGGTTTGAGGAGGGGAAATGAAATTGATTGATAATCTAAGAGAAGAATGCGGACTGCAGGTCAATCAGTTTCTGACTTCTGCAGCATTCACAAGAACAAGCATGAGAAATGGGGGAGACACAAGAGGGAACCTCAGACACACGAGGGCAGTCCAGGAAAGGTCACCTGGATACACAGTCCTCCTCTTTATGAACCAGCCCTAAATGCCAAGCGCTAAGAGCGGACTGGATGGACACTCTGGATGGGCACCCTGGGGCAGGAACTGAACAACGCTGAATGGAAGCCGACTCTGGTATAAGCCAATCAGGTGGCTCGAAATGTGAGGTTCAAATACACACAGCTCAGCTGTCTCCACAAAACTTACTCTACTGCCAAAAAGACGAACAGAATGTGAAGTACATTGACATGTCCTAGAGGAGGATGCCCACCAAATGTCACGGGGCAGCCAGTGGGCCAGCAGTTTTGGAACCGGGTGACCGCTCCCTTACATTGTACTTTGGAGGGCGAAGACCCTGAGAGATGTTTGTTGGGTATTTTTCCACATCCCAAGCCGGAAAAAGTGTGGAAAAGTTTCCTCTATTTGGCTTTAGTATGAGTGAAAAGGCGCATTGCTATAGACCGTAAACGGCAGGATCCCCCCATACAATAGGAGGCGGAAGCTGTGGCGACAGGGGCCTGGCGCACAAGCGCAGCTTTGCAAGGGAGCAGAACGATGGGCTGATACAAAGACAGATAGCCCATCTGGAGACGAGGTTTCAAGAAGAACTGGGCGAAGGGTGACCTCGGTAAAACTGAATGTATCGGGTACAAACGAACCGTAGAAGGGCCCCACAATCTTTTAACAAGGTCCCCAGGGCTGGCTGAAGGAAGGCAGCCGAGGACATACAACTGATGCATGACACCAAGCCAACATTAGTCCACAAACACCTTGCTGTTATCTCGAATATCGATGTATCCATTCACATTACGGTGACTTTGAACGCCCACGCATGGGCCCTTGTTTGTTTGAGTTGTTGGTTATTTTTACTTTTCTCTTCAGTGAATTACCAATTGGTTGATATTAGAAACTATTTGCTCTAATACGTGCACTGAAACAGAGGTATAAGGCGGAAAATATGTAAGTGCCCTGTAAATGTTATATTGTCGACTAGAACATTTACTTTATGCTGTAAAACTAATAAAAAGCTTATTTACATTAAAAAACACTGTCCTTCTCAAAGGTGCTCGTCAGCTGCTTGTCCCAGTCACTTTGAACAGTTCGAGGGAGTAAAATTGTTTGCAATACAAATTTTCAATTATACTAAGGACACAGAGGCGAGGATTATGCTTCTCTTTCTTTTCTTAAATTTGACAGCAGCCCAAAAAAAATATATTATAGTTGAAATATTACATTTCCCATGACCACACACTGACGCGTGCACAATTCATAGGGACCACAGCCCTATATAGTCCCCGAAACACCATCTTGCACCTTCTTTCTTTACCCCAAAAGGGGAATAAACAGTCCAGAACACCGGAATCCCTAAATGATAGGAGCTCGACCAACTCGAAGAACCGCAGGATCCAGCAGGAGTCCGACTTGAAGAGGCGTGCACCTAGGCATCGACTTCGTCCACATGTGACGAACAACCGTCGATGGCCAGTACCATCGCGGGAGGAACTCCAGCGCTTAAACGAATTCAAACCAAACAGTGTCCTGTGAGGAAAGACAAACACTGAAGCCATAATCACTGGTCCATAAAAGGAAACAAACAAAACAAATATCAGATATCAGGGCAGGAACCTAAAACGTTATCAAATCTAACGTTAACAGTAGAAATGCAGATACATGCAGTGTAGTTTTCAAGGCAAAAAAGTGGAGCTTAGCTAAAGCTGCACACTGCAACAAGCTACAGTAATTTCCACTTGAGATACAAGTCGAGCTTAATGCAACGAGTTGTTTGATACCTTGGAGTGCCCACTTTGGTAGCACCGTTCAGGAGTTAGCACAGCTGAAGGGTCAGTGTGTAACCCAGTACCAGCCAATTGGGCGACCAAGTCTTTCCACGGTAAAGAAGGTTGTTTTGTGCGTTTTACTGTCAGGACATGTAAAGTATGTGTTCTGCCTGTGTCATGTGGCGCACCCTGCCTTTAGAGCTCGGTATGCCTGCCAGAGGGATGACTTACACACATTTCCAGCGGAAGTGGCGGCTTTGCGATTGCTTTCAAAGGCAAAGTCAGGCTAGCAGTGCACGACTGCTCTATTAGTCTGCAGTGGTGGACTTGGGGACTTGTTTTACTTGGGGGATCTCCCGGGTGGCACAATCAGTGCTGCAAGCCCTGGGATACTCCTCTAACGTGCATGCTCAGGGTGCCCTTTGCTAGAGACATACAGGTAAGTTAGCCACTTCCAACTGGGCATAGCCAATACTACATACACTTTGGGGACAGGGCACTGAGGTCTGGTTAGCAGCCTCAGTGCACTCTGAGTTGAAAAACCAGCAGCATCAGGGGAAAAACTTGGGGGATGACCATGCAATAAGAGGCATTTCCTTACAGTACATTACCTGTACTGAGTGTTATCCTTTTGCAGTGACAGCACACCAGAGAGGACCTGGTATACACGTCTACCCATACATGGACGATTGGCTGGTAAAGGCTAACGATTGGCTGGAAAATTAAACAAAAATGCCATCAAGAGATGCAGACAGTCATCACCACGCTTAAATGATTCGGGTTCACCACAACCAAGAGCAGCACTGACGCCATTGTGGAACCTAACACAGTACTCTCACAGATCCATTCGAGCCAATGCAGGAAGAAGGGTGCAACCCTGGAGTTTCTAGCAGCATTTGTGACATCTGCATTGCTGCAACTTGATCATCCCCACACACCTTCACGAAACACTACTGTGTGGGTATCCAGATAAACAGGGAAGCACTGGTGGGTCAGGGTGCTACAATACCTGTTTGCCAACTCATTCACATTTCAACCCATCCTGCCCAAGGGACCAAACACAGCTACATATTCAAATGCACAGCATGTGAACCCAGAAAAGGATTCTGCAAGAATGAAGTCCATTAGCCGAGGTGTAAGTTATATGCGATGATTTATTGATCTTAGTGGCAGGTATGTATATTTATAGGTTCTTAGCTCAGATCTTAGGATAGCCCCACCAGGAGCAGCCTCCTTGCTGCTCCGTCCATACTCCAACTGACCCTCTCCACCTCACAGGCACCCTCGCATTCCATTACATCACCGTGCACTCAACATTCACACAGCACATTCATACTGGCAGGGGGCCCACGCGCTCCAGGGGGCCCCCTCAGCACAGTACTTCGGCCGGAGAGCTCCTGATTGAGCTCGGAGGGGGGCCCTCCGCTTACCTCGCAGGGGAGCCCCCTCAAGTTTTGTTACAGCACTGCATAATGGCTGAGCAGCAAGGAGCAAAGCACCAGGGTAGATGCATAGTGCAATAGCGACGCACGGACCAGGACCGCTCTTCATCAGGAATGAAATCACCAAATACATTCAACAAAGGAACCTCCGCTCTAGAGTGGCACCTCCCCTTAAAATCCCAGCGTACAAGAAAAAACGATGGGTGGCACATCCTTCTCTGTTCAAGCAGCCAAACTATCGATTTTTTTACCTCAAAGATAAGATCCACGAACAACCACCTTATCTTCAGAAAACTACTCAAGAATTGGTGCTTCCTAACATAACCACCGTACGTAAACAGAAAAATATAGCATATCCCTCTGTATATAAGCATTTATTTGTACTATAGATATGTACCTACGCGTTTTGCTTTGTATAAACATGAATCGTAATTATGTTTTTAAAGATATAGCTATTCGTTAGTTCTGCTTAACAAATGCACATATTGCTTATAGTTACATTAGTCTATGTTTTCAACATGTATATAGGCAACTGCATCGATAAGTAAATCCTTTATCATAACTATTGATCTACCATTGCTTCCCTATTGAATTACAGAAAAAGACAAAAATAATAATTTAAAGTACAGCAACACTTGAATGTCTACGTTTAGTAAGTGCAACTTTAATCAACAGATATTACCTTCCTTATACATAAATACCTTCCATGTACTTATGCATCTTTATATTTATTACAAACAAATCCTGTGCACACGTGACAATATAATTAAATTTGAAAACAGAAAAGATAACAGGGTTCAAAGAACAATGGAAAGATGTTTTTTAATTCAAAACGTTGTCTTTCATCAGTACAAAGAGCGCCAGCCGACACGTGTTTCGTCAACAGTAAAAGAACTGTGACTCTTCAGGGCCAGATGAGCAATAAACCACGAAAAAATCGAGCGCCGTCGGGATTAAAAGTAAAGTAGTCTCCCCAGGGTCGGTGCGACCAGGAAACCAAAGGGCTGTGTATATCGGTGCGTCTGAAGCTGAACTTGCTTCCAATTCAGCATATCCAATGCAATACCCTATATCCCATCCTATATCTCTAGCAATATATCATTTACCTCCACTCTGACTCATGTCAAACATCATTCCACTACTCTCTCCAATTCACTACCCTACTTCTCACTATGTACTGCTCTCAATATATCCTCTACCTCAACTCTGACTCACCTCAAACCTCATTCTACTACTCTTTTCAATGCACTACCCTACTCCTCACCCTATACCTTTCTCAATATACCCTCTACCTCCACTCTCCCATTCATCCCATACCACTACAATGAGCACCAAAATAATCTTTTCTAGACTCTTTCCTCCTGGAACCCTCCTTTCCTCATCTTGTACCTCTTTTTCTATTCAGGTCTCCCAAACAACCCTTTCTAAACCCTTCCCTCTGACCTTTCCCCTTCCAATTCCTCTTTACTCATCACAAAACCCCTCCTACTGCTATAAACTCTAAAAAAACAGCTTCCTAGACCCTTCCTTCTTCGATCCCTCCACCATTCCTTTTACAATCAAAATAACATACTAACATGCCCACCGTTCAAATCAAATTAATTTCATATTTCCCTACACTAATTCACCACTAATTCTTTTTGGGTTAGCTACAACACCTCATCAGGGGAGCAAGCACTATATAAATGCAAACCCTTCTCTCTTCCATCCCTCCACTATCCTTTTTAATCTAAATACCAGACTAACAGTAGTTAGTGGTGGTGATATTGCTGGTGGTATTGGTATTGGTGGTGGTGGTAGTGGTGCTATTGGTGGTGGTGGTGGTGGTATTGGTGGTGTTGGTGGTGGTATTGGATTGATGGTGGCATTGGTAGTGGTATTAGTGGTTGTGGTATTGGTGGTGTTGGTATTTGTGGTGGTATTGGTGGTGTTGGTATTTTTCGATTTTATTGGTGGTGTTGGAGGTGGTATTGGTGTTGGAGGTGGTATTGGTGGTGGAGGTGGTATTGGTGGTGGAGGTGGTATTGGTATTAGTGGTGGTGGTATTTGCGGTGGTATTGGTGGTGGTGGAGGTGGTATTGGTGGTGGTAGTGGTGGTGGTATTGGTGGTGTTGGTATTTGCGGTGGTGGAGGTGATATTGGTGGTGGTGGTGGTATTGGTGGTGGTATTAGTGGTGGTATTAGTGGTGGTATTGGTGGTGGTGGTGGTATTGGCTATGGTATTGGTGGTGGTACTGGATTGGTGGTGGTGGTATTGGTGGTGGTTGCATTGGTAATGGTGTTAGTGGTGGTGGTATTGGTGGTGGTGGAGGTGGTATTGGTGGTGGAGGTGATATTGGTGGTGGTAATAGTGGTGGTATTGGTGTTGGTGGTATTGGTGTTGGTGGTATTGGTGTTGGTGGTATTGGTGGTGGTAGTGGCATTAGTGGTGCTAGTGGCATTGGTGGAGATGGCATTGGTGGTATTAGTGGTGGTGGTAGTATTAGTGGTGGTGGTAGTATTGGTGGTGGTGGTACTGGTGGTGGTATTGGTGGTGGGGTATTGGTGCTGGTGGTAGTATTGGTGGTGGTGGTATTAGTATTGGTACTGGTGATGGTGGTATTGGTGGTGGTAGTGGCGGTGGTATTGGTGGTGGTGGTAGTGGCGGTAGTATTGGTGGTGGTGGTGGTATTGGTGATATTGGTGTGGTGTGAAGAAGATGTGTAAGTGTTTTAAATTACACAGACACAAAGTGTGAAGTGAGAGTTACATATTATCTGAGCTATAAACACTAACAAAGCACTCTAACACCTTTCGCTCTGTGATTACACTGCTGCGGCTCAGGAGGAAGAGCAGGAGGGTGTGGCTATTTCCTGCCCTCTCCGTGATTTGAGTGTGCAATGTGGCATTGCGTAAGGTCTTTGCTATGTTTGGCCTAATCAAAAAACAATCCATCTGTATGGGGCCCTCGCTTCACTCCCGGTGCAGGGCGGGCAGTGCTTTATGGCAGGCATGGAGGGAGAGAGGGAGGGATGGTCTTGGCTGCAGCTCTGGCCTCTTACAGTGCCCCTGCTATTACTAGTGAGCAAGAGGCACTGAGGTGGTGGTATTGGTGCTGGTGGTGGTTGTATTGGTGGTGGTGGTACTGGTATTGGTGGTGGTAGCGGTATTGGTGGTGGTGGTGGTATTGGTACTGGTGGTGGTTGTATTGATGGTGGTGGTATTGGTAGTGGTATTGGTTTTAGTAGTATTGGTGGTGGTGGAATTGGTGGTGGTAGTGGTAGTGGTGCTATTGGTGGTGGTGATATTGGTGGTGGTATATGTGGTATTGGTGGTATTGGCGGTGGTGGTACTGGTATTGAGGGTGGTGGTACTGGTATTGGTGGTTGCAGTATTGGTGGTGGTATTGGTGGTGCTATTGGTATTGGTGGCGGTATTGGTACTAGTGGTGGTATTGGTGGTGGTAGTATTGGTAGTATTGGTGGTGGTCGTATTGGTGGTGATAGTGGTGGTGGTATTGGATTGGTGGTGGTATTAGTAGTGGTGGTGGTGGTATTGGTGGTGGTATTGATAGTGTTGGTAGTTATGGTGGCATTGGTGGCGGTACTGGTGGTGTTGGTATTTGTGGTTGTATTGGTGGTGGTGGTGTTGGTATTGATGGTGGTATTGGTGGAGGTGGTATTGGTGGTGGTGGTGTTGATGGGGGTGGTAGTGGTATTGGTGGTGGTTTTGGTGGTAGTGGTTTTGGTGGTGGTATTGGTGGAGGTGGAGGTATTGGTGGGGGTGGTGTTGGTATTAATGATGGTATTGGTGGTGGTGGTATTGGTGGAGGTGGTGGTGGCATTAGTGGTGGTGGTGGTGGTATTGGTGGTGTTATTAATGATTGTATTGGTGGAGGTGGTGATATTGGTGGTGGTATTAGTGGTGGTATTGGTGGTGGTAGTATTGGTGGTATTGGTGGTGGTGGAGGGATTGATGATGGTGGTAGTGGTGGTGGTATTAGTGGTGGTGGTATTGGTGGTGGTGGTATTGATGGTAGTGGTATTGGTGGTGTTGGTAGTTGCGGTGTTATTGGTGATGGTCATATTGGTGGTGGGGGTATGGGTATTGATGGTGGTGGTATTGGTGGTGGTATTGATGGTGGTGGTGGTATTGGAGGTGGTATTTATGGTAGTGGAGGTGGTGATATTGGTGGCATTGGTATTGGTGTTGGTGGTATTGATGGTGGTGGTATTGATGGCGGTATTGGTGGTGATGGTATTTGTGGTGGTGGTATTTGCGGTGGTATTGGTGGTGGTATTGGTGTTGATGGTGATGGTATTGGTGGTGGTTTTGGTGGTATTGGTATTGGTGGTAGGGTTAGTATTGGTGGTGGTATTTGTGGTGGTGGTATTGGTGGTGTTAGTGGTGGTGGTTTGGTGGCGGTATTGGTGGTGGTGGTATTGGTGGTGGTATTAATGGTGGTATTGGTGATGGTGATATTGGTGGTGGTATTGGTGGTGGTGGGGGAGGTATTGATAGTGGTGATATTGGTGGTGGTGGTTGTGGTGGTATATTTGGTGGTAGTGGCATTGGTAGTGGTATTGGTGGTGGTGGTATTGGCAGTGGTGGTGGTATTGGTGGAGGTGGTGGTATTGATGGTGGTAGTGGCATTGGTAGTGGTATTGGTGGTATTTGTAGAGGTGGTATTGGTGGAGGTGGTATTGGTGGAGGTGGTATTGGTGGTGTTGTTAATAAAACAGGCTTTTGAAAACAACCCGTCAGGTTGTTGGAAAAAAATGATGCTTTTGCATTGTTTTACGTAAGTTAGCATTTGCGGCGCCATTTTGTATCTTGGCGAAACCAATCCTTTGCCATTTCCGAGAAACAGCCTTCTCTAGGTTGTGTTTCTTCGGAGCTGAGTTCTGCCACACTCATGTAATGCACTGTTCTTATTAGCGCATACCTTTCTTCTTAGATGTAAGTCTTCTCCCACTTGTCTAGTGGCTGGCACAGGCAGAGTGACCTTGAACAGTAGATAATGTGTGCCCGGCCTCAGAATCGAAACTTACTCCCTTGTAATTTACTGTCCAGCAGCATCTCTCTGGAAAATTCCATGGTGGGGGTGCTTTCATTGGTTTCGAAGTGTATTTAATGTATCGTTATGCTTGCTGATGTAAGTCCCTATGCAGCACTCCTAAGTGACTGGGCAGATTGGGCTCCGCTGTCACTGTACTCTGAATAAACTGTTATTGGTTTGTATTCTCTACTGTCTGACTGACTCTTCACTATAGTGGAAGGCCGAGAGGTGGTCATCAGTGACCTGAGTGACCTGAATCGGGTCACTTCCTTCAAGGTAGCTTTAATACAGATGACATGTAACACAGATGTGCTGTTGTCAGCTTCAGCCCATTAGCACAGGATTATGTTCTACCTGGAATTCACTTGACTTAGTTAGCTAATCATTTCTAAATCCATTTTACTTGGGGGGGGGGGTTGAAACAGACAAAAGATAATGCTGGGTTAAAATGTTTGAAAGGGGGCGGCCGTGCTGCTTAAAAAACCACAAGCGGTTTCAGCTGAAGCAGCGCATGTCTGACCTGCAGTAAGAGAAACTCAATAAAGTAAATAGAGCTTATAGACTAAAAAATAGATCCCATGTAACAACTGAAGTAAAAGGGCCAGTCGCCATGGGAGGGTACAAATGAAGACAAGGCCGTATTAAGGAGGGATTAACAAGCCTATTAATGAATCCGAAGGCAGGATTTACGAAAGACAATGACATAGGACAATGAAATATTTGGGAGGAGACTGGGCGCGGCTTTTCTCCCATACTCTACTACAGCAGTCCCGCAGAGCGAGCAGTGCATGCACGCTGCCACTAGGCTCGTCGTAAAAAAATCGGTCGGCGAATGAGCCAAAGCACAAAGAGTAAAAGACAAGGCTACGAAATAACAAAGCTGAAGCAGCAACAAAGCAGATAGAGTAAACTGCACAATAAACATGAACGCCGAGTAATAAATGCTGGCAGCGGGCGTCGCATATACAGTGAAAAAAAACACAATTACCAATTAATGGACAATAAAAGGAACATGGCCCTTAACTGGCTGCACTGAAAAAAGATGCAAGATGGTGTTTTGGTGATTTGATAGGGCTGTGGGCTCTATGATTGGTACATGTGACAGTGTGTGGTCATGGGAAATTTAGTATTTCATCTTTAATGTTTTGATTGGCTGCTGTCAAATTTAAGTAAAGAAAGAGAAGCATAGTTGGAGCCTCTGCACCTGCCCGTAGGATACTCCGATGACCTTGGAGTCAGAGAATGGCCGAAGGAAGCGCCCTCCAGTGTAATTCACTGTAGCACCTTCACTCCTTTGCATCCTAGTTCTTTTGTATCTTGCCTGTTTGGGGCGATTGTTGTTCAGCTTAGGCAAGGTCAGTGCAATACAGGGATAGGTAGCAAGGAGCACTTTGTTCAAATATAAGTGCATCATTGTAATCGTTAACAGGTATCTTTACAGAAAGAGGAAGGTACATTTAGTTCGTGAAACACACGAGAGGTCAGAGTCGCTATTAATGCCCAGAAGTCTATTCGACGGCTCAAGAGGTTCTCGATGTGGGCATCGAGCTCAGGGACAGAGCCCTGGGACTTCTCAGACCTGAGACTGGAGGCCCTCTGAGTTTTTCCAAGATCAGACTACGAGATCACCATTAAATTCATACCTTGCAAATGGGAATGCTTAATAACACGGAAATACTTGTGAAGTAACTTGGAACTGTTTGTTGCTTCTACTTGTTGTTTACTTTCTGTCCTATTTTTTTCTTATTATGAATCCGGTGGTGCAGCGCTCTGAGCCAACTCTCTTACCATCTGTCCTCCGATGGACCTGTTCTTCGCCCCTTGAGAGGCGAAGGGAGTTAGCATTCATTCAATCAGTTTCAATTAACAGAGTAAGCCATTTGGCTACACGATGAGGACCAGGAATCAGTGACTATAGTTAAGAAGGTTTATGGCAAATCAGCAGTCAGTTTAAGATCAATAAATCTTAGTACCATACTGTAAGGGTACAGAACTGTAAATCCCAACCTCCCGAGGAAGTTTCGGAGCACCAATAGAAGGCATCCAATACAAAAGATCAATAGCAGAATCCGATGGTCAGAGAAGAGTTTCTTGTTCTCTCTTCTGTACATGAGTAAAGTCTAGAGTCATCTAAAAGTCCAAACTAAGAAGGATGGTTTTGTAACCCTAAGGGATCTAAAAAAATCTGGGAAATACAGAAAAATAGGAGAAGTGTGGAGAACGTGCGGGAAGGTGTCAGCATTTCAGAAGCTCGGTCAAGAGTCTTCTTGAGACAAGGTAATAAGTGTTAGCGTAAGCAACACTTAGCAAAGAGTCAAAGGGAGTAAGCATAGAGGTCTAAACCTTCCATCATCCAGTGTGACCACCATTATTACCACAGAGTCTCTGAAGTAGCCCCCCTCTGTTCGCATCATCAGGGGCTCCATCGTCCTTTCCATTCTCACGCTGTGAGCTTACACATCAGCACTTTCTCCCAGGCTGCACACGGGAACGATACTGTCCTAGGAGACTTGGGGCTCCTCGTTACATTACTAAACTGACACTTTCAGTTGCCGCTCTGGCTATCCATGTTCCTTGTCAAGGTCCTTTTCTCAGGCTCTCGCTATCGCTAGTACAGTGTTGTATCTATTCTCAAACTAAAATCCGTGCGAATGAGCCTGCAAAAAAAAGACACGCACGCCGAAAATGGAAAACAGTATTCTATGCAAGAAGAAATATAGGCCTAGCAATGTCGATTTCAGCGTATTAAATCACTGGTTCACATTTAATGCGTGCGCACATTCAATCACAACCAAATAAAACTGTCAGTACATTAGATTCATGTTATACGTTGCATAAGTGAAATAGCTTTGAATGCACGTCTCTCATTGTGACTAATAACTACATTATGAATGCAAATATTAATCATTTATGCTCACATTACATAAATCATTGTGGTTTCTAAAGTACATATATTCTAATAGTATGAGGATGGTTAATTTAATGACCTAAACAATAAATGTTCATTTAATATGGTTAAGGCACACATTGTATAAGAGTCTCTAATCCTACAGTGAATGCACTTTAATAATAATGCCAAGTAAAACACTTTACATCATTAACATTATGTGACACTGAATGTGTAGTGCTAAGTGCACATAGGTATTGCGTGTTTGTGTTGTCAGCCATGATGCTGTCGACAGTATGGCCAGTTTGGCCCCTCCCTGCCTTCAATCTACCCATCGGACGAGGCATGACGAAGCCATGTACAAACAGCCTGATGCACTCACCTGCAGAGGGAACTAAGTAGAAACATGTCATTGGTGTTGCGATGATCATGTGATGACATCAGGCCGACCTAACTAGAAAAACAGTCTATGGTGAATGTCAACATGTAGAAGCATAGGTCAGTGGTTCTTAACCGGTGGTCCAGGGGCCCGTGGGGGACTCAGGGGGTCCGCAACTGCGTGGGAAATTAAATAGTATTAACAAATTAATAAGATGTATATAATTAAAGAAGTAAAATTGAGGATTTTAAAATATTCTGGAAATGTAAACAATTTGATATTGAAGGGTAAAAGTTACGTTGGTGTCCTCAGATTGATTTGTGGGAGCAGTGCGGGGGCATCAAACAGAATATAGTATGGACGATGAGTGGCCTTAGTTCAGTTTAGAAAAGCACCAACCTTCCCATTAAAATTAAAAATGTGATTTTTGTTTATAGGTGTTTTTGAATGAAATAAAATTTTACATCATGTGCGTTTTTGCTTGATGAATGGTTGTTTCAGTGTTTTTATGTTTTGTTTTGTGGTTCGATTAATCAAAAACTGCTTAGGCCGAAGTTCTCATATCCCAATAATGATTCAGAGGAGGTCCTCGGATTCCAGTAATGATTCAGTGCGGGTCCGCAGAAGTTAAAAGGTTAATAATCACTGGCCTAGGGCATTCCACAGCCTTGCACCTCTCCCACTTGGTGTGCTACAGTCTTTGCTCAACTGTCCTTCAAACACACAGTGCCCTCTGCATCCACAGCTATTGTTGGTCAACCTACACAATGCATACATTGTCATTTACCACTAAGAGTGTTGATAGATAGTCAGGGAACCAGGACAAGGGTTACTGTAAGCACCTTGTGCAATGTCTAGGACCTGCGCACACTGCCATGTCACGCGGCCAAAACAAAAACAGTGAAAAACAGACTCACCGGGAGCCAAGCCTTTGTGCTCTGTGGAGGCTAAGGCTGGTGAACTTCCACCAAGGCCCAGGCTCAAGAGCAGGAAATTTCCACCCCAAACAAAGTGCAGTAATGTTTGCAAATTACTAGTTGTTGGTCACAGATGAGGGGGGTGGATATATTTAAAGATATGTAAATATCCTGTGGCGGTGGCCACAGGGTAGTTATAGTTATAGTTAGGACCACGTTTCCATAGGGAGTGGTTTTTTGGTTTGCTCATAATTTTGGTGCCGTTTGACAAATTTTCACAAAATCCCCACCCCCCAAAAAAATTCATCCACCGCAGCTTTTTTCTGGAAAGTTTTAGAGCGATCCATCAAGCAAGGGCCGAGAAAAACAGGGATCCCAAAAAGCGTTTTCCCTATGCAAATCCATAGCAAGTTTGAACAATGATACCGCAAATATGGATGAACAGAATTACACCAAATTTGCCAGAAAGCTAGATCTCGGTCCAGAAAGTGTGCGTTTTATCATTTGGTGTAAATCCATTCAGCATTTACTTGCAAATTAAGGTTGAAAGACATTATATATTTCACACCACAGAGGATCTGCGGAACAGACAGATCCCAAGATAAAAGCTGAATGGCTGCCACCACATCACTATTCCATGTTTGGACGGAAAAACTTTGCACGTTTCTATGTCAAGAACTGCTTCCAATAATTGGATATTTTTCTGGGATCTAGATAAGATTTGCCTTTGTTTAATGTAAGCTCTAGCCCATCACCCACTGATCAGCATGGGGATTGGGCCTGCCTTCTCTGGAACATTACTGCTTATTCCAACATTTGGAACAAATGGTGTACACATGCATCCCCGGATCCAAGACCCTCCATTATGGGTCATGATTGAATGCAGACTCCAGGAGGCCCCTTTAGGATTGCAGGCACTCTATCTTCCTGGCCATACCCAATCCCATGTTGAAAGCCACGTATGCTGCCTGGATGGGGGCTCACATGCTCTTATCAGTCAACGAGCATCTTCATGACAAAGCTCCCATTTGGAATACTACTGGCATTCGCATGGGGGGCATGCTTGATGGGGGCCCTTGGGGCAGAGCTGGGGTTTTGAATCTTATGCACCTGATCGCTGGCGCTAAACTAAAGTCCTTTAAGATGCTATGGGACAAATTTGACTTGTTGTGTACCAAACAATGGCGATATACACAAGTCTATCATTGTCTGCGGAGCAGATTGGGCCCCCAACCCTGGACTGTCCGCTGCTCCCCGGTGCTCTCTCACCTCAGTACTTGGGGTCAGATTAAAGGCGTGATGTCTGGATTCTACCACCTCCTGATTCGCCTACTTTACTCCCACCCACAATTAGCAAGCCTCAGGACGACTTGGCAGGCTAACCTACAGGTGAAATTTGATGAGGTATAAAGGACGCAACTTTTGCAGGCCCTAGAACGATGAGTCCATGAGGTACGGATGAAGCTCAGTCGTTTTAAGATCCTTCAGGGCGGGCACTGGACCCTGGCACGGCTTCAGGGTTGCTCCCTCACTCTGCCTGTTGGCTGTGTGAATATGCGCCATGTGATATTGTTCATAGCTAACTGGACAGTCCCACCATACACCCCTTTTGGACGGCAGTAGGGTCTACACTCCGGGAACTATGGATTTACCCATACCTCTTTCACACCCCTAATTCTCCTTCATGACTCATTGGACATTCCCGAGCTGACGCACCATGCTCCTCATTTGCTTGTCACTGCCCTTACAGTCGCCAGAATCTGTATTTTACGGCATTGACATTCTCCACAATTGCCGTTACATGAGGAATGGCTCACCGAGATGTATAAGACCGCGTGCTATAAAAGGGTCATTTCCAACCTAATGGACAAAGCAGATATTTTTATTGTTATTTGGTTCCCCCTTTTTACTGGATACCCCACCCCCATAATTTGCATGGATTCTGGTCTTCCTCATCAATATTATTGCACCACCTTTCTCCACCCACCCCTTTTATCATACTTTGATTGTGCCTAACCAGTTTAGGAGTTCTGTCTTTTCCTCCCTTCTCTTCTCTCTCTCCTTCTTCCTTTTCTCTCCTTACTTTCTTCCTTCTATAGCTTATTCTCTCTCACCCCTTTCTCACTTTTCCATCTTTTCTTAAATATGGTATATAAATATGGTTTGTTAATGGTGCATGTATCACAATTAACATCTGTAACTCAATATGGGAATAGGCTGGACTTGCATGTTTGCTCATTTGTCAAATTTTACCAATAAAATAATTGCTACATAAAAAAAAGAAAAAGCTCTAGCTTGCTGAATAGCCTCCGGCAGGCTTTTGCAAAGGCTTCTGTAGCTGGGAATGAATTTCCTTCGACAGGTAAATTGTCGATATTGGGAAAGACTTAGGGTCTGATTACGGTGGCTGGCAGATCGACACCGGCGGTGGCGATCCGCCCCCCATCGCAACCTAATTTAACCCGCCATATTAAAATGGCGGGGGTATTGCGGCGGACCCAAAGTGCATCTGCCGCTTTTCCGCCGGTCGGCAATCGTTCCGATTGCCAGCCGGGAGGACTTGGGCCACAATATTAGGATGTGTGGCTTTCAAGGCCTTTCCATGGCGGCGATGCCGCCATGGAAAGGCTGATGAGGATTTGCTTTGGGGGCCCGTAGCGGGCACCCAGGAGGCTGGGGAGTGCACTTGGGGGGGTACCCATGGTACCCCCTCCATTTCCATGCACAAGGTGGCAGGCACCGCGCGGTGCCTGCCACGTTGTGCATGGAAATGCACAACATGGCAATTTCGCATTGCGGCGGGTGCCCGCCGCAATGTTCAACTGCAGAATGCGACCACCAGGGTAGTGGCCGCATCCAAATTCACGGTGCGGGACCACCGGATGTCTGGCGGCCCGTCCCAACACCGCGGGGATGGCGGGCGGACTTCAGTCCACCGGCCTTCCTAATCACCCCCTAGTATCCTTGCATTCTGAGATATTCAGCAAGTTGGGCTATGTACTTTGTAAATATTCTTAGAGCTGATTTGAGGCTGAATGTGAGGACTATGAACTGATAGTAGCGACCGGACACTTCAAATATCAGAAGTCTTGGATGCTTAACATGACTGGGAATGTGTTGGTCTAGTGTAGATTTGTAAATCCCCTTTTGAATGAGCTGGATGACTTCCTGTAAAGAAACCGTGCAAAATGTTCGCTTCTTGAGAAATTATTTTAATTGATGTAGATCTAAGATCAGTCATCATTCGTCGAGTTTCTTTTGATGGGAACAAAAGCATGACTGGAAACCTACAACTTTAACACTGAGGAGATATCTGCCTTTTGTGTCTTAGTGTTGTTGTCAACTCAGTTTTTACCAATGATATAGTCAAGGGTGTAGTTTTCATTGAAGGTGTTGGCAAACCAGTTGTCGGGGTGGCAGACTTGAGGACTTTTCCTACAAGCTGAGCTTTGTCTATGACTTTATCGACTGTCATTGTCAACTATTGTGATTTCTCCAGATATATAATTTCCCTGGGTGGCTCAGAAGTCGTTTTTGAAGTAATTCTTTAGTCAAGATAACTACTTAAGACGATAGACTTTTCTCTCTGGATTTTCAAATTAGTTTTTAGGAAGTTCTTCGGACGTAAGAGGCACCTCCTCGGACTTTGGAAGAGCATGAGCCATTGTAGGAACTTTCTTTGCAGAAGTTCTTGAGGAACCATTCGAGTTCTCATCTGAAGATGGTACAAGGTTAGATTATGATTTCTGGAGTCATAGCAAAAGTCTACCGTCTCTGTCCTTGAGGGTCTTATGGAAAATGTGTGACATATCGTATGCTTCTTAGCCGTGTGGTCAGGATAGAGGCAATAGATGCCTTCCTTTTGTGGATCTGCAGAATTAAGTCTCTTTTTCCACAAGGCCTGAAAAAGGCTTTTTGAGGTTGTCGGACACTGTCTGTTCATTCTAGATGTAAAATGCACAGGAGTGTGGAATTTCCTCTCAAAGTAATTACTCAACTAAGTCAAAAGGTCACTTATCGGAAGAAGACTAAGCAGAGCTCTGGGGACTCCCTTCACAAAAAATGTGCAGTAGAAATCTGAGGTAAGGTGGCCAATGGGGGAGTGGTGCTCTGTCAGCTTGATTCTGATTGGTTGAAATTTGATTATTTTGAAATGATATCAACAGGCAAATTATGTGACCATGTTAAAGCTTTCCAGACTATGTTTAGCTTTGCATGCTCACTATGTCTACCGTGGGACTCCAAGCTTGATGACATGTTGGTTCCACCCAGGATAGCATCTTGAAAAAGACCTCAAGGCCAGCCAGCATTCTTCCTCCGAGGCAACTGTTACGGACTGAAAACTCAACAGCCATAAAGTACTAATCGACAGGTGCCTGTACTGGCTACGCAGAACTCTCCTCAATCCATACCTCAAGTCTAAAGCTACCCTGATAACTCCCCTGTTCTGCTCTCCGTAAGAGGTGCAACTCCACTCTTCACTTCATTTTTGGGAGGAACAGAAATCCCTGGCAATGAAGATCTAATGGTATGGTTAAATCCTCACGTCTGTCGGGGTACCCAATTCTGTCCTTTGGGAGGATCAGTTTTCCTGCGGCTATCATCTACGTGGGGATGGCACATTCCTCAAATGGGGCAACCCATCCCACCATCCTAACTCACCAAGAAGACAAACCTACACAGATGAAGACAGATCTGTGTCTTCGAATAAATAAAAACATTTTTCCAAGATATGGCAAAGTTGCACAAGAAACATCAGTGTTTGTCGGGAAAGGAGGATGTAGGGTGAAAAGTCTTGGCTAGGCAGATGATACAACCTGCATCAAAAAGGAGCATGTATCATTCTGCAGAGCCCAAGGCTTACGCGTCAGTCACCTGGGGAACAACACCAACCTGTAAGACTGCCCCTTCCACAAACCCTAACACCACCCCACCTGCACCACGCACAAACCAACCAGCTTTCATTCCATAATCTCAACCTCCAGTGCGTCCAGTAATTTCTTAGACGGACAAATGAACAAACACTCCTTGCACCCCTTCACCTCCACCCGCACCCCCACAATCATCTCACCTGGGCATGAAAGAACAACCATCTCTCAAACCATTTTTCTACCACCTGATCACCCATCTTCTCAAAACAATATTCAAATGTAAAAATACAGCATCGCAAAATGTTACTTTTATATGGACCCACTTTTAGTTATACCAATTCATATACATATCACTTTCACCTGTGCCATCTCCTTTGTGTCTAGCAATGAAGAACAAGTTATCTACCTTCAGTAATGCTCTTTCTGGTAAATACTCTATTTAACCCCAGATTCCTTCCCTTTATAATTTTGCCAAGTGCTAGACTGAATCTGTAAAATCGTTCAACACAGTCTCCGCGATCTGGCAGTTGGAGTCTTGCAGCTTTACGTCAACCCCACTCTGCCCCAGAAGTGATGGTTTGAGTCATAAATATGCGACACCCAAGCATGCTGACATCAGTCACTTTCTCGACACAGTCCACACTCTTGGATGCGGAGGGCTAAAAACAATTGTTTGTGGCAGTGTGCAGATCTCTAATTTTGGACCTTTTAGATGGAAAAGAGTCCATTCAATAGAACAGGGAGACGAGAGGACAGTGATGAATCTGTGGTTAGATACAGTATTGTTTTTTCCCCCACAAAGGATTTCATGGCTATTTTAACTCACTCAACCCTGCCTTCACTCACTGCTACCACTCAAAGAGCTCCACTTACAAACGTGTGTCGAGCCCACCCATTGACGTTCAGTGTCCGGGGGTGAGGGTCCAATGATGAAGCATGCCACAGGTGGTACCTGCGGGTGAGGACTATATATATATATATATATTCTGCTCCAAAGTTGTCCACCTGTAAGTAGCACTCGACCAGCAGCTTGATTTATGTGTAGGTAGGGACGGGGATCCGCTTGTAGGAGCCGCTCCGTAGTGGATTTGCCTGACGCGTTTCGAAGCTCCATATGCTTCTCTTCAGAGGCTTTAACGGAAACGGTGTGCACAACCGCTAACCCACTTCGCCATTTAACATATGACACACCCACCAATGGGAGGCTCAAGTGAGACTGTGCATTATGGGAAGTGTAGTGTGGAAAGCACATAATCAAGTCCTGTATGGACCCTGCAAGTGGGCCCGTCCTCGATCCTATGTACGGCTGCTGTATATATATATATATATATAAAAATCACAATCCTGTTGCTCCAACTCCTCGGGTACACAGGTACAGACTACATCGTGCTGAAGGTTCAATTAGTGCTTTATTTCGTGAAGATCAGCATGACGCGTTTCGGCCGTGTTGCCACGACCGTGATCACATGACACGCTAAGACCCATTTTTTGTATTTGTGGTGTCAGAGGTTACCCTCCTCCCTTCTCAGCCAATAGCAGAATACAATGAAACTAAACAACATACTTCATAATACTACAATCAGGAAAAAATGCACGGTAAAGAAATACTTCCCCAAATAACAGAAAATACATAATTATCTTGGACGTGTGTCGAGCCCAGCCATTGACGTTCAGTGTCTGGGGGTGAGGGTCCAACGATGAAGCATGCCACAGGTGGTACCTGCGGGTGAGGACTATATATATATATATATATATATATATATATATATATATATATAAAGCATTGTCCCCACTCTTCCCGCTTCCCATCCGGCACACCGAGAAGAGAGAGTCACGGACACCCGTTTTCTTTGTGGCAAATCAGGTCTTTATTGCAGTTGTAGCTCTTCTGACGCGTTTCGGATAACGCAGTATCCTTGTTCACATGCGGAAGTGCAGTCCGCCAACAATTTTTATACCCGTGTGTTTTTTTTCCTCAACTATGTGTCATGTGATACTAGACATGGAAACCATCCTTATCAGGCGCTCGTCTGCTTTCTTTGGTTTACAACATTTGCGGAATGGCACAAAAACACAATGATTTATCGGCTTTGTGGTTGTAGCTATTAACATATCCACGAGTAACAATGATAATATTTGTTGACATGTTTTCATTGCACATAATTGAATATCTGCATAAATGCCAGATATACTATATATCATTCTATGGATGGTTCCAGTTGCTAGTGCACATTTGCATTTATACAATCTCGATAGTATATAACATATATCTCCTGGAAAATAAATTTTTATGAACTATTTTGACACTGAATGAAAAAATTATATCAACATAAATGCTGTTTCCAGACAAAATCATCCAAGAATAAAATCCATAAATATAAGTGCAAGAGAAACATGATAAAAACACATATTGTTGACCGCCAAAGCTTTTGTGCAAAGATACGCATTAATGTAAACCATTAGAAGCTACCATATCCTCTATGTTATGCTTAAAAGTGCAAAGCGCTGAGTTTATAAGGTGCTGAAAATTTGTGCAAATTGTGCAAATGGTACTCCATCTAATTATAAATGAAGAAAAGTATTGAAAAAAGAAAAAAAGGGGGGGAAAAAAGGACGGGGGGAGGAAAGTTTATTAGCAGCTGAGGATCCATTTCAGTTATTTTTGCTGCTAAAAAGGATAACCTGCCGGGATACATTATGAAAACCTTTTATAAAAACCTCTTACAAAAAGTCTTTTAGTGATAAAAAACTATTGCAAAAAATATTCCATAAAAAATCTTCATGTAAAAAAACCCCTATAAAAAATTATGGAGATCTTCAGTGTTGTTAAGCCCATTGGGATGTTTGGTGTCAAGTTCAACAATCATTCTTGACTCTAATTGCCGTAAAGATCTTTCCCGATTCCCCCCTCTTGGGAGATTTGGGACGGCTGCGATCACAAAATATTTGAGGCATTTAAGATCGTTGCCATGTACTGCTTTAAAATGTTGTGCAAACGGGTACGCTGTGTCATTGTTAACAATTGCACGTAAGAGTTGCAAAATTCTGACATGCACCTGCAGTTTTGTACTGCCTACATATTTGAGGCCGCAGGTGCATGTCAAAACATACACTGCGTACTCAGTTTTGCAATTATGGCTGCCCTTAATCTTATATTCAATGGGACTGAAAGGAGTCATGTATTTGGTAGTTGTTTCTCCAAATCTACACGCTCGACATGAGGCACATTTGTAAAATCCCTGTCTTGGTTGCAGCCAGGTAGATTTCTTTGCTGCAATCTCTGGGCTTCTTTTTACCAATTGACATCTCATAGACATGCCTCTTCTGTAAGTGATGGTGGGATTATTAGGAAGGTCAGGAGCTAAAACAGCATCTGTCAAAACAATTGGCCAATTGCGTTTGATTATCGACCTAATTTGGCGTTCCTGCTGATTGAAGGTAAGAATCAGTCTAGGAATGTTAGTCTCTAATGTTTGCTCAGAAATGCTATTACTGCTCTCTAAAAGGGATTCTCTGGATCTTTGGGCTACCTTGATAACTGCTTGCTTGAGAGTATGTGTACTGTAACCTCTTTGCTTAAATCTTATCAGTGCCTCATTGGTGCATTTCTCCTGTTGTTCATTGGTACTACAAATTCTTTTTAACCTGAGGAGTTCCCCGTAGGGAATACTTTGAACAAGGTGTCGTGGATGGGCGCTTGACGCGTGTAGTGTTGAATTTCCTGCTGTCTCCTTTCTATGTAGGGTGGTGTTAATTGTGCCCTCATGGATAAACAATTTCACATCAAGAAAGTCAACTTCTTTTTCACTTATATGTGAGGTGAATTTGAGGTTGACTACATTGTTATTGATGTTATTAACAAATGAGATAGCGTCCTCTTCATTGCCCTGCCAGATGACAAACACGTCGTCAATATACCTGAACCAATGTTTGACATGTCCAGTATATTGTTCAGCCCAAGTTCTTTTAAGGATCTGCTCCTCCCACCAGCCTACCATCAAACAGGCATAGCTGGGGGAGAAGCAGGATCCCATCACTACGCCTCTGGTTTGCTTGTACATTTGTGACCCAAACATGAAATAATTGTTATTCAAACACCAATAAATACATTTGAGTATGATCTTGTTGTGTTCATAATACTACACAGGTCTTGTATCTAGAAAATGCTTAGTTGCGGCGAGCCTTATATCATGTTGAATACACGTATAGAGGGACTCTATGTCCAGAGTGATGAATCTCATATTTGTTTCCCATTTTATGTCTTTGATCTTGTTAAGAAAGTCACCTGTATCCTTTACATATGTGGCAGATTTTTTACAAGATCCTTCAAAAAATAGTCCACATATTGCGATATGTGTTCTCCCATGCTGTTAATGGCGGAGATGATTGGTCGTCCAGGAATTGGGTTTACATTTTTATGCGTTTTCGGTATGAAATAAATGGATGGAATGACTGGATATTCTATCCACAGAAATTTGAATACCTCTGTCGAAATCATACCATCACGTTTAACCCCTTCAGTGCCACGCCCTTTCCCCGCCCTGTGCCGGGCGTTACATTAGCGGGCGGGGTTCATGACGAGATAGTCTCGTCATGGGCACAGCGCAACCGTGCTCCATGACGAGACTATCTCGTCATGGGCACTGAAGAGGTTAAATTGATGAAGCTGTTTAGTTAGTGAATCTTTGGCTTTGTTATAGTCTGTCATGCTGGTTTGTTGGTAACACAGCAAATCGGATAGTTGATGTTGCGCCTCCTTTATATAATCACTTTGTGGCCATAGTACAATATTTCCTCCCTTGTCGGATTGTTTTATAATCACCTCATGATTTTTGCCCATTTTTTTGATAAGCTCAATATATTCAATCTCCTTGTTCTGTTTTTTGCGTCGTTGATGTTTGACCCGGTGATATAGAAGTTTGATGTATTCGGTCACCCTTTCATGGAATATATCGATTGCATCTTTTGGCATTTGAGGAATGAAAGTAGATTTCTGTTTATAGGGGCTGCTGCCTGCCCCTCTTTGGCTAATGTCAGCTTGTACTCGCCGCTCTTGCGTTGATATACTTTCTTGAGAGTTGCTGTTATTTTCATCGGTTAATTCACCCATGATCGATTCTGCTGCCAAAAGAACGGGAACATCTGAAGCTTGTAAGGTATTGGCTTGTTGCTGTTTCAATTTAGATGTGTGGGCAGGATGGTTAGCATTGCCATTTTTAATGGTGTAGAATTTCATTAATTTAAGTTTACGAATGTAATTGAATACATCGATTCTTGCTTGTGGATAATCAAAGTCATTGGGAGGACAGAAGGAAAGTCCTAACATAAGTATTTGCTTTTCTTTGTTGGTTAATTTCATGGTTGATAAATTGATAATTGTTTTGTCTTCATCCATATTCATTTTTACTTGCGCCAATATTTTCTTTTTGGTTTTGAGTTGCCTCTTCTTACGTCTGTCTCTCCTTTTGCGTTTCTGCGCTTCCGTGAGGCTGTATTTGCTTCCGTGGTCTCAAGGTATTGCGCCGGTCCTCGACTAAAAAATCAATTTCCTCTCCAAGATCTAACCGTCTTTCTTCTCTGGTGTTGTCAGCACTTGTATTGCTGTAGTTCGAACCTGTATCGCTGGTAAGTGAACCATCCTCTGATATAGGTTCTGTGAGAGGACCTGCCTGTTGAAGTTGACTTGTGCTGGCAACTGCAGGATTTAATTTAAGTTTTTTAGCTGTTGCGTATTTTCTCGCAAAAGTATAGATCTGACCCTGTTCATAATCTGCACGGTCCAGTGCAAATTTAAATATTTTCCGTTGTTTAATTTTTTCTTCATGTTTAAATAGTCGTTCTTGTATTTCTTTCCTCGTTTTAGTTATGTAGTCGTTGGGTTCAAGTTTTGCTAAAGCCTCACTGGTGACATCAATCTCTTTAATTAGTTTTATCCGATCCGACTCGGCATATTTAATTAGAATACGTACTAGATTCATTGAAGCATCAAGATTGCTCTTGCCCCATTCTTTTAACATCGCTGGGTCCGGGCTTTCGTAGCTTGGCGCCAAGAGTATTCTGAGCCCCCGAGGGACCCGCCCTGCTTCTTCATATTTAGTGAGTGACTTGTTTTCCCACCATTTAGTTATCTCAGCTCTCATGCTTTTCTCCAAATTTTTTAACAAAGTCTTAGCTGTATCATCCACTTTGGTATTAATGATGTTATGTGCGTTATTACCCAATGTAGTTACATTGGGCACTTGGTTGAATAATTCCTCAGCTGCTGCCTCCCGAACTCGGACAGCCTCCGCTGACATTGTGAGCTATGATGTATGTCCCACTCCAATCGTGGAGTTGACGTTGCCTGGCCACACCTCCCAACCGATAACAGTATCGCCGGACACTCACCGTCGTTCGTGCGTCGCTGGAGGGTCCTCCGACCCCGCTGCAAGCTTCACTCCTAACGGTTACGGTCCGATTGCTGCTGTCGGGGGATGCCGCCAAAAAATCCTTGCAAGATCCGAATTAGAGTGTGGCTGTGGGCGGCTGCCTCGTTCCGGGAGGGGGTCCGTAGGGCGGAATCAACCAACTTCCGCTATTTAACATAAAGCATTGTCCCCACTCTTCCCGCTTCCCATCCGGCACACCGAGAAGAGAGAGTCACGGACACCCGTTTTCTTCGTGGCAAATCAGGTCTTTATTGCAGTTGTAGCTCTTCTGACGCGTTTCGGATAACGCAGTATCCTTGTTCACATGCGGAAGTGCAGTCCGCCAACAATTTTTATACCCGTGTGTTTTTTTTCCTCAACTATGTGTCATGTGATACTAGACATGGAAAACATCCTTATCAGGCGCTAGTCTGCTTTCTTTGGTTTACAACATTTGCGGAATGGCACAAAAACACAATGATTTATCGGCTTTGACATGTTTTCATTGCACATAATTGAATATATATATATATATATATATATATATATATATATATATATATATATATACAAAACAGGTACTTATGCTTTCAACTGTGAATAGACTTGGATCTCCATAAAGCATTCACTAATCAAAAAAGTGGTGCACCTTGGAACTTGTATTTTCTACTCTGGTCACGTGAGGTAAAAAAGATGTGAAAAGCACACAGGTGCGCAATGAGCAGTTCGATAATCTTTCTCCCGCCTGTGAGCAAGGCCGGATGAGGCCGAAACGTTAGGCGCTGGGGGGAAATCTGTGTGCAAGGACGTCTCAATAAATGCTTCCTCTGCCAGCAATGGGCCTCTGATGGTTCTTCTTTTGTGTGAAAATGGATGGGCTGCTCCGTGCCCATTGAACAGAGGCCGCCCTGAAGGGTTGGTGGCCCCGGTAACGAGAGACTTTGTGTGTGATAGATATATATATATATATATATATGACAAGAACACGGTGACTCACTTAGGACACACTCGAGATGGCACCAGGTTACCAGCCTTTAATGTAATAGGTATGGATACACTCGCATGCAGGTGATTGAAGCAGCTTTCCTTAACGCCGACGCGTTTCGAGATTTCCTCTTCATCAAGGGCTCGGAAAGTTCGTGCTTTGGCGGGCCATCCCCCATCAATTTGTACAAAGTCCCGCCCCTCATAAGGCGATTGAAAGACTTGTGGGAGTTGTAGTGCCCTTATCACCATTCAATAATAGCGCACTAATGACTGCTAGATAAAGTCTGAAGTACTTCAGACTTTATCTAGCAGTCATTAGTGCGCTATTATTGAATGGTGATAAGGGCACTACTACTCCCACAAGTCTTTCAATCGCCTTATGAGGGGCGGGACTTTGTACAAATTGATGGGGGATGGCCCGCCAAAGCACGAACTTTCCGAGCCCTTGATGAAGAGGAAATCTCGAAACGCGTCGGCGTTAAGGAAAGCTGCTTCAATCACCTGCATGCGAGTGTATCCATACCTATTACATTAAAGGCTGGTAACCTGGTGCCATCTCGAGTGTGTCCTAAGTGAGTCACCGTGTTCTTGTCAAATGTGAGGCGGACGCTCATCCGCCGGGACTGCACCACCCCATGATACCGAGGGGGCCACGAGGAAGGTATTCAACGTCCTCAAGTGGAGCTGACACCTAGGATTGAGGATATACCAGCGTGTGGGGGTCTACTTCAGACTTTATCTAGCAGTCATCAGTGCGCTATTATTGAATGGTGATAAGGGCACTACAACTCCCACAAGTCTTTCAATCGCCTTATGAGGGGCGGGACTTTGTACAAATTGATGGGGGATGGCCCGCCAAAGCACGAACTTTCCGAGCCCTTGATGAAGAGGAAATCTCGAAACGCGTCGGCGTTAAGGAAAGCTGCTTCAATCACCTGCATGCGAGTGTATCCATACCTATTACATTAAAGGCTGGTAACCTGGTGCCATCTCGAGTGTGTCCTAAGTGAGTCACCGTGTTCTTGTCAAATGTGAGGCGGACGCTCATCCGCCGGGACTGCACCACCCCATGATACCGAGGGGGCCACGAGGAAGGTATTCAACGTCCTCAAGTGGAGCTGACACCTAGGATTGAGGATATACCAGCGTGTGGGGGTCTACTTCAGACTTTATCTAGCAGTCATTAGTGCGCTATTATTGAATGGTGATAAGGGCACTACAACTCCCACAAGTCTTTCAATCGCCTTATGAGGGGCGGGACTTTGTACAAATTGATGGGGGATGGCCCGCCAAAGCACGAACTTTCCGAGCCCTTGATGAAGAGGAAATCTTGAAACGCGTCGGTGTTAAGGAAAGCTGCTTCAATCACCTGCATGCGAGTGTATCCATACCTATTACATTAAAGGCTGGTAACCTGGTGCCATCTCGAGTGTGTCCTAAGTGAGTCACCGTGTTCTTGTCAAATGTGAGGCGGACGCTCATCCGCCGGGACTGCACCACCCCATGATACCGAGGGGGCCACGAGGAAGGTATTCAACGTCCTCAAGTGGAGCTGACACCTAGGATTGAGGATATACCAGCGTGTGGGGGTCTACTTCAGACTTTATCTAGCAGTCATTAGTGCGCTATTATTGAATGGTGATAAGGGCACTACAACTCCCACAAGTCTTTCAATCGCCTTATGAGGGGCGGGACTTTGTACAAATTGATGGGGGATGGCCCGCCAAAGCACGAACTTTCCGAGCCCTTGATGAAGAGGAAATCTCGAAACGCGTCGGCGTTAAGGAAAGCTGCTTCAATCACCTGCATGCGAGTGTATCCATACCTATTACATTAAAGGCTGGTAACCTGGTGCCATCTCGAGTGTGTCCTAAGTGAGTCACCGTGTTCTTGTCATATATATATATATATATATATATATATATGTACCACAGTCCTTTTTGCCGAATCCTTAGCAAAGAAATAGGTGCGGACCACAACGTGGAGTTTTCAATGAAGTGCTTTATTGCAGCGATCTGTGCATCGAGAAATTAATGCAGCAAGTGCCCAGCCTGACACGTTTCCAGGGTCTTGATATAGATATATATATGTATGTATGTATGTATATATATATATATATATATATATACACATTCATTTTTCACACTATCAAAGCTTACTGTCTGAGAAATTCTGAAGCAAGCACCGATTTACCTGGGTGCATTACGCTCACTTGTCTCGGATACAGGCAAGACAGAAACTGTCACAAATAACTGGGTCTCCCCTCTCCTTGTGTTTATTGCATATTTGATCAGATAAATACATCTCACTGTACATTTCTCACCTTTAGATTAGATAACAGAGCAGTACCTCCCCGGGTGGTAAGTTTGTGGGGTGGTCACTGCAGGACTGAACTGCCAAAATGGCCTTCCGGTTAGACCTAGCGGTCAGGGGAGCAGTGTTTCAGAATGTGGGCACTGATGCTCATGTTGCAGCCTGTCAGGTACCCAGGACAGACGTTGCAATTGGCAGCGTAGTGATAGCAGCCTTGACCCTGGTGGAATGTGCCCTCAATCCTTATGGAAGCTTCTTCTTGGCCATCGAGTAGCAGATCGTAACGCAGAAGACTATCCACCTGGGCAAAGTCCTTTTCTGCACTGCCTTGCCTTTCTTTGCCCCGGAGAACCACACAGTGTCAAGCATCCACCCGATGGTCTTTGGTACGATCAATGTAAAAGCTGAGTACTCTTCTGGCGTCCAAGTGATGGAATATCCTCTCCTCTTCAGAAGGGTGAGGTGGGGCAAAGAACGTCAGAAGCCTGGTGTGAAAGGGAGTCACACTCTTCGAGGGAAAGGCTCATGTCCAGAGCAGCAGTTAGCCAGAAAAGAAGGTGGTGTAGAGTGGCAAAACTGATACAGCTTGAAGCTCACTCACGTGATGAGCTGAGGTGACTGCAACGAGAAAGACTGTCTTCAGGGTCAGGAAAATATAGGACAGCTGCACAATGGCTCAAAAGGGATACACATACGGAAAGTAAGGACCACATTACAGTCCAACTGTGGCATTATGAAGGATTTAAGATTAAAAAAAGGTGATTTGAACAAGGACATTAGGTCCTGTAGACACAAAAAGGATAAAGGGACGACAGATACTCTTTAACTGTGCCCACTGCAAATACTTGCTGTGTCAAAGACAAAACAAACAGAAATATATACCACAGGTTGCATGCGGTGAGTCCGGAACTGCCACCCCAGGCCGCAAACTTGTCCCAGTACCTAACGTATACAGACTTTACAGAAGGATGCCTGGCCGCAAGGACATCATCGACTTTTTCGAGAGGGAAATCAAAAGTAGTAATCTAAGGCCGAATCATCGTGCATGGAGGTGTGTAGAGTGTGCAGTCCCAGGTGTAGAACCCTGACCTCCTGCAGATCCTCCTGAAATACTAGCTTGATTGTAGGACAAAGGCTGATGCACAGAAGTTCCAGGTACCTCACTCTCCTGGCCAAATTCGGAGCCACTAGAAGGATTTGGACCCCGTCATTCTTGACCTTTTCTAGAACTTGGGGCAAGAGCGGTAGCGGTGGGAAGGCCTACAGGAGTCCAATGCTCCCATGTAGGCATAATGCGTCTTAGAGAGAGCGGCTTCTATGAAGCTCCAATGCACAAAAGTGCTGACATTGCTCATTCTCAGCGATGGCAAAGAATTCGAGTCAGGATTTTCCCCACTATTAGAAGTTGCTATATGCCACCTCTGGAGGTTACTACCATTAGGTGTCGCCAGCTGAGTTTGTCCACCCTGACATTTAAAGTTCCTGCCAGGTGCTGCACGATCAGGGATATGCGCTGACGATTCAGTCAGTTGCAAAGGCATAAGGCCTCCTGGCACAGGCCCAGATCCCCACTCCGCCCTTTTTGTTCCAATACTACATAGCATAGCTGTGTTGTCTGTGAGGGCATGACTCAGCCTCCCGTAGACGGACAGCAGGAAGGCTTTCAACGCCAAAAGAATGGCCCGCCACTCCAACAGTTTGATATGGAGACAGGTTTCTGTCTGACAGCTCAGATTCAGTCAGATGACTTCTCCAATCCAGCAGCCATGCATCTGCCACCACTGTTGGCTCTGTGTGGGGTAGGGAGAGGGGCCTGCCACTGCTCCTATTTCAGCTCAGCAACCACCACTGCAGTCTCCTACACGTCTGCAGTCTGGGCCCACTGAGACTTCAGATACCACAGCAGACCCTTCAGATGCCATCGGGCATGAGCAGCAAGCAGGAGGCCAGTAGGCCATGAAGCTTTAGAGCCATCCTCACTAAGACCCAGGACTGAGGCTGGAACGTAGGCATCCAGGACTCATTGATCTGGAGAGAACACCTGAAAATGCACTGAATACAGAATGTGAACCCAGCGATGTAAGGAGGCTTGTTGTTGTCTGGAGGTGGTTCATAAATTACGGTGGCAAGTTCTCATTCAACAGGTAGTTATCGAGGTAGTGGAAGACCGGTGACTCTGACCGCCAAAGAGAAGCTGTGACCACCTTCATGAACACCCGAGGAGGTTTGGTGAGGATGAAAGGGAGCACTGCAAACTGAAAATGCTTGATACTCACCTTGTACCGCAGGTAGCGCCTGTGGGCTTGCAGGATGGGAACGTGGAAATAGGCATCCCGCAGGTCCAACGGTACCATTCAGTCTCCTTGATCCATTGGCAGATGGAACCTGGGGCAGCGTGAGTAGCTTTAATTCGTCCTTCCACAGGAAGAAATGGAGAGGTTGGAGATCTAATATAGGATGAAGGCCTCTGCCCTTTTTCAGCACTAGAAAATAATAGGAGTAAAATCCGTTTATGATGACCAAAATTGGTTCTCTGACTACGGCTCCTTTGTCCAAAAGTGCCTGAACTTCTCACAGCAACATGGACAAATGGTCCTCCGAAAGCAGCTCTGATGTAGGCGGAAGGGGAGGTGGAACTGAACGGAATGCAAGGGCATGGTCTCGTTGGACTATTTGCAGGATCCATCTTTTCAGATGTTATAGCTTGACACTCGTGGAGAAAATGGCTGATTCTGCCTCCCACAGGGTGGTCGTGTGGCACTAATGGCAAACTAAAGAGGCTTGGAGGCTGCTGCCGGATGGGCTGGGGACTGGGAGTTTCATGGTCCCTGCGAGCTTGGACATTGTGCGTTTTAACCATTTCACTAGCTGAACAACTCGACTGACAGGTCAACTTCTGCTTAAACCCATTATTTGTCACGTTTAAGGATGGGTCTATTGAGGCACTCCCTGAGCAGAGCTTTGGCCTGTTCTTTGCAATCCACCAGCAGTTTGTTCAGGGGAACTGGAAGGTTATGCATTAACAGTCTATCGGGATAACGCCACAAAGGTACTGGCATTAAATATTTTGACTGTCATAAGTGAAAACTCCCTTTTAGGTCTCGCCTGCGACAGCGCATGTGAGAGATAGTGTATACAAAGGGCTTGCAGCCTGCCTATTGCTAAACATTAATTGACTTCATTGTCACTCTTATTTGCTGCCTTCTAATTGGCTAGTGCCTGCTGGCTTCACTTCCACTTCTTTGGCTGGAGCATGAACCAAATACTGATTGCTTCAGCGCTGATCCCGCTGTGATTGAGGCTCTACTTTTATTTTTTCGTCATCCCTGTCGCCATTGATGAACCTCTTGCCATTTGTGTTTTACTCTGACACACGCTCTTCAAGGAAGCCCTTTCCCCCTTTGAATTGGATGTTTATTGTAACAACAGATGCTATCTGCTTTTACTGTGAAAATAGATGTTATCTGCTTCTAGATGCATTTTCACTAAGATATGGACATGGGCGCAATTGTTTCCTTTATGTGATAGGATCTGTCAAATGTATTTTTCTTTTAAATGTACTAGGAGATTAACTGATGTGGTTTGAATCACAGAGGACTTGTGCCAAGAACTAACAAGCAGAGGCAATGGGTCTCGCCTTTGAGACTATTGACACCACCCTTGCTTTTTGTTCATGTTGGACAGCATGGGCATTGCCGACCTTGGCTATGATTTGTAGCCATGCTGTAGTAGCGTGGCATCTGTGCAGCGTAGCCAAAAATAACAATAAAAAAGGACGATTATGCTTTCAGCACTAATGGACTTTTAAAAGTGCATTACCCCTGGTTGAGTCATAGCGTTTTTTAAAATCAGTTTTTAACACACCATAAAGCCTCCGCGTTGTTGTATATCACAGCTACAAAACATTTCCAAAGCCAATCGCTCTCATAGGCGAGACATACCGGCTTTGCCAATCCTTGTTGTAAATGGTGTTGATGAGGTGGTCATCTGTACGTTGGAACCAGGCAGGGTGTGTTGAATTCCTGTACCTTCTATAAGCAGCCACTTCGATAACGTTTGTTGGTTTTTATTTATTTTATCTAGATTTCCAATGGAAGAAGGACTTGTGGCAAGGTTCTTCATGCAGAATAAACCTTTCTAAAGATGATTGAGTAAGGGGATATCCCTGACAGACTGCCTTGATATAGCTTTGAATTCAAAGGGTAAGATCTTTTTTCACAGTTGAAGTTGGCTGATTGAACTTGTGAGATGCCCTGTTGATGAGATTGCGAAAGCTGCATCTATCATCAGGGGTGAATCTCTAGACTGATGCTCACGGCTTGTCTCATCACATATTCTGGTACGGTGTCGCCTGAAAGGACACTGGCGCAATCATTGTTATTACTGTCATATCTTTGAGCATGTTCTCAAATGTAAGAATCTATGTGAGTTGATTGATGCTTTGTGCCTTCTCGAGCGAGATGTTGTTTTGTTGGAGGCTCAGTTGGTGATCGATTCGCAAGTGGTAGAGGTGGTAGATTCTGCAACGGAGGGATGGATGTTGGCGGTGGATCTAGGTGGCTGGATGGTAGGTTATGGTTCTGGTTACGGAGTTGGCTGAGCTGAAATGTATCGCAGAACTATTAATTGAGTGAAGGATGCAGGTGGCCCCAGCAATTTTCCAGTCCTCAATGGCCATCACTCACAAGAGAACATGGAAGTTCCAGTAAATTTTAATATAGTAGCACTAGTATTATCGGGAGAGATATGCTCTGCAAAAAGGAGAAGCCAACGGCTAGGGGACACTGTGGAACCTGTAAAAAAAGTACCAGTTGACGAAGGTGCCGTCAACAATGAAGTGTTTGACAGAGGAATAACTGCTGGCGAGCTCCTTGTCAAGGTCATTGATGAAGTGGTTACTGACAGAGTGGAAACAGATGAAGGAGTCATTGTCACCATTGACAAGACTCTCGATATTATCGACTTTGGTGACTATGGAGATGCGCTTGCTCCAAGCTACCAGTGACGAGTCATCAGCATCCTTCCGCTTCTTCGAGGGCCATGTCTTGCCAGCTGTGGTCCATGAGACATTCGTGGATAGTGTCTTCAACGGCTGAAGAAGCATCTCTGATGTAGAAGGGTGAGGCAAAACCAGTGCAGTGTCTAAGGACATTGAACTTTTGTGGAAGCTTAGTGCCCTCACCAGAGGTCTGTGCATCGAGGACCGGCTCAGAGGGATTCCGGGTATGGGAGAGTGGTCAGCCTCCACAGATGAGCCTCACCAGCTCCAGCCTTCACTTTTTAGCTTTAGCAGGTGGCACACTTTTAGCAGAAAAAGCTTTTTGCAACAATTCACTTGAAATGCATAGTGTTCTTGTCTCTTGGCTTTTCTTCTGTTTGTTTTCATGGTAGGTTTTGCCCCCACGTGTTTGGCATTATTTAAATAAGGGTCTGGCCATCGAAAGGGTGCCAACCATCTGAACAGAGTTCCAATGGCTTAGCCACCCAAATGCAAAAAAAGGGCAAGGAAAAAAAGGCGTACCAGTCTGTAGATGGTAGAGAAAAAAAACAGGATTAGAGTTAAACATCAATAAAAGATGAAGTGTCGATCTGAAGACATGAGCAGAGCTGAAGGATTCTCTTTTCGTCAGATTGATGGAAGTAGAAAAGCCTCTGTGGGGAGTTGGAACGCTGAGACATTTCACCTCATTGGCCAGAGTTCAGGTCATTTAATGAGGTGAAAGAGCTGTATTTGCTCTATTTCTGTTTTTAGTCTTGAGTGGCTATCCACTCTGCTATGTTAACACTGTCTATCAAGGATTCAGAGACCGACGGGGAATATTCAAGCATGTGAATCTATGAACGTTCATAAAATTGGAAAACATGGGGTGCAGCTGGAGGGTCATTGTCATGGGGGCCTCTTGACTAGTGGACGAGGCAGACTCAAGCCATGATGACGGAGTGGACCTGCCCATGGGACACTGTGGATGGTAGTTCTTGTTTGCCAGGCAGCCCCCATCATCTGCCTCCTCCTGGTATGAGGTGTCCAGACTGACCACCCCATCAGTGGTCTCCTCAGCCTCTGCTCAGAGTTCTTGGGCTGTGATTGAGCCCCTCTGTGGTGGTGCTGCTGTCTTCATCCTGTGGCCACCTAGCGACCAAGGTCGTCCTACATCGCTGTTCAGTTCTTGCTCCTTGGATGTTTGCTGAAAAGAAACACAAAATATGCAAGTGAATATGTTCCTTTCTTCCTGTAAATCAAAAGCTTTCTTTTATTAAAATCGTGATAAATGTCACAATGCATGACAATGCCACAAAAGTACGTAGGCCACGCTGTGCAAGCTTCTAACATGAGGCTACCACTTTAAATGTGTGGGTGTCTATGTTTAACGAACATTATAAGAAAGTTAAACATTTATACAATATTTAAAAATAAAAAAATGTGTACGATCGTGAAAGAGAAATGTCACCAAGTCATAATGGATAACGAGATGTAGTATAGACAAGGTCAACATAACATGATGGCAGAGAGGAACAGAAGAATGACTGAAACAAACTGACGAACAGCATGCATTTGTATGACATGGACATGACACGGAATTTATTTGTAGTAAAACATTTTATGTGCATTATATAACAATTACACATTTTTGTATATTCAGACAAAGTATTACAAACCTACATAACACACTGTCGAAGATGAGTGACCATTTAACAAAAGAAAGTTATATATGATGAAAAATAAGACCATGCCAACATTGAGTTAAATTTATTTTGAAACATTGTTTAAATTTTAAAACAAATCCTTCTGTAAACATATTACTAAAAATACAAATCTAATGTTTTCGAAAACATGTGTTTAGGTACAACTATAAAAATAAGTAACATTCATTTTAGACAATGGAAAACTTCCAAACCAAAAGAAAAAAATGTTTACAAAAGCATTCATGCGGTACAACTTACTGTTGTTGCTCATAAACCTTGATGTGAGTGAGGTGGGCCAGTGAAGCTGCTCTTAGGGCCCTGCGGTTCAGTAGGAGGTGCCACGTGTGGGGCTAGAGGAACATACCCAGCATATTGTGTCTTTTTTAGGTCTCGCCTAATGTTGCAGCACATGCGCTGCTCGCTCGGTGAGATTTATTGTGAACGAGGAGTTTGAGAAGAGGGCTTGAACCCCGCCCCTCATTTCCATTGGCTGGCGTCACCATTTATGCTAAACGGTGGCCTGCCATTGGAAATGAGGGTTTTTTGTTGATGCCCTTTTGCCTCCGATCCGGACTGGGTCGCCTGCTTTGCTGCTGTCGCAAAGCACTTTCTTATCTTTATGGGGCCATGTGTTTCTAATTAGCAATACATGGCCCCATAAAGACGAGAGATCGATGCTTCTACTGGCACCACGTCACTGGTCTCTTGCTTGGGGCGAGACAGCCGTCCCTGTAGTGAATCCTCCTGCCAGTCCGTCAGCTAGGTCCGGGATTTAACCAAATAAATTAAAAGGCAGCCTGCTAGCTCCCTGCACCCCACCGCGCCTGCCTTGACTCAAGCGCCACCACAAGCCAGTTCGGAATTAGTTTTAGTGTGCAAGCTCGTGGATTGCTATTTAGAAAACAATCACAAAGCCAGCCAATTTGGAGCCGTTCGTGGCAGTTTTTTTTTATAGTTATCGCTCTCTGGAGGTGCAGATGAGATGCCTTACTCACCACTGAACACTTTACTTCGACTTAAAAAAAATACATATATCGTTGCAGTTTGTTAGAAAACTGCTTGAAATCAAGGATAAATCTAGAAAACTGCTGCCTACGTCATGGGGCCAAAAGGTGTCTGAAAAGTTAACTTAAAATGGAGCTGGAGCTGCACTGGAAGGAAATGGAAATCTGGAAAAGTTTCTGCTAGCCCCACGTTGCATCGAGCGAGCCCAGATGGTGCTCCTAAGAGAGCGCCAATAGTGATGCCACGCTTGTCCATCTGAGTTGTCATGAGTCCCCGCACACAATCTTTTTTTAAATGTATTTATGTATTAAATGTATTGCTGTTCCTCAGGCCGCGCCATGTGGGCTTCGGGCGGGTTACAGCCTGGTAAGGTGAGATAACGAGCACAGTACACTACACTGCAACTGTTTGGGAAGTGTCGGGTATTCTCAGCATAGGGGAGAAGGGATACTGTGTGTATGTCATAATTATTGACCTGCCTTGGCAATATTTGCCTAAGATGAGTGCCTTCAAGTGTGTCCTGAATGGCAGTGAGTTATTATTGAGTGTTATTTCCTCCGTTAGAACATTCCACAGTTTTGGGGTCCAACGCGGGAATGTGTTTTTCAGCGCGTTGCTCTTCCTCCTTAGACATTTTCAGACTTGGGTATGTTTTGTTTCTGTAGTTCGCGCCCCTGCAGTGATCACAACCATGTCCTTTAAGTATGTGGGAATTCATTTCCATGGGCCCTCGCTCTCTGCTCCTTTTACAGTTCTGTAGTGCCACACTTGTGTGTGGACACTCGCAATAAGAGTCTGTTTTCAAACAGTGTCTTCCAAATTCAAACACTTGGCACTACAGCTTTGCGACGCTGCCTTCCTGTCTCTTTCCCTGCATTTCTCTCTCTATTCCTGTCTTTCTCTCTCTGTTCCTGTCCTTCTCTCTCTCTGTTCCTGTATTTCTCTCTCAGTTCCTGCCTTTTTCTTTCTGTACCGGTCTTTCTCTCGCTGTTCCTGCCTTTTTCTCTCTCTATTCCTGTCTTTTTCTCTCTCTATTCCTGTCTTTTTCTCTCTCTATTCCTGTCTTTCTGTGTTCCTGTCTTTCTCTCTCTATTCCTGTCTTTCTCTGTTCCAGTCTTTCTCTCTGTTCCGGTCTCTTTTTCTCTCTTCCTGTGTCTTCTCCGCACTTTCTCTTTTTGCCAGCTGCCATATACGCCGGGGAGCTGTGGACAGAGGCACCGGTCGTCGACCTTCAAAAACGGGCCTCTAGTGACCCAGACTCCACCCCACTCACACCCCGCCTGCTGGGAAATGTCTGCTGATATAAATGGCCAATCCGTCCTCGGCGATTGTGCCTCATAAGTGCACTCAGATTTTTATCCTGGAACTAGGCTCGGCCCACAATGTGAAAAGTGTTTTGGCTGCGAACAACGGCGTTTACTTAGGTTGTTTCAGTAGCAATCGCTAGTGATGCAGCTGTGGGGAAAGTGGCACATTATGATCTATAAAATAAAAAGTGGAGCTTGCAAAAGAGAAGTTCGCAGTACAGGCACGGGTGTGCAGGCCATTGTTTGGTGGGAGGGGCAGGAGAGGTGGCGGGAAGAAGAAAATAGGGTGATATATTGACCACCTTTCTATATTGCACATATTAGGCCCACGCTATTGACTCTTCAATCTACCACTCTTTACTTTTCAGTGGTTGGAACATTTCAAGCAGCATCTTCGCGGCATGCGATTAACACATCAGCAGATGCTCCCCGCGGGGTCCCAGTCACAGAGAGGAGCTGACAAGACAGCCAAGGGCCAGGAAAGTGAGGTTCATGGAATAGAATGTGAGTGCTGCACCAACAAGACGAGAGCAGTGTGCGTGCCTGTGAGTGCTGAAGAACACAGAGTAGAGCGTGCCGCTGAGCGAAACAGTTCTAAGACAGTGACCGTCACGGCACTGAGGAAGGAAAGCAAAGTCAGTATGTATCGGAGCGGGAGATAGCGTGAAGTAGCCTCAAGGAAGAGAGAGTGCGGAGGACCCTTGTAACACTAACGTGACAGCAAAGAGAGGTGCCTGCTGCGTGTTGCTGTAAAGAAGGGGGCACCTCCAGAGCAGGCTTAAGCTACGTACACTAGGTATGGGCAAAGGAAATAGGGAGGCTGCAGCACCTCAAAAATAAGGTTCGGGGTTCAGAAAATGCTGGAACAATAACAAGCAATTGCAATGCAATTGGTCTCGCATTTACGCGACTTTAAACTATTGACATTGTAAATAACAATACCTTTTATGTATGTTTTGGTTTTTAAAACATAAATAAAAGGCATTATCATTTACAACGCCAATAGCTCAAACTCTCACAAGGGCGAGACCTATTGCATTGCAAATGGTTGTTTAATCAGTTCCTGAGGTCCTCTCAGCACTTGTCACTCCCTGGCTCTTTTGGTGTGGACATCCACTGTGCGGCAGCACGTGTTAACTGCCAACCAGATCTCAGTCCACGGTATTGCTCATCTGGGTCTCAGCTCCCAATCACAGCTGAGGATACTTCTAGAAGGCCGCCGCACCAATCATCTTGAGAGAAACTCGAGGCGCTGCCTTCACCATCCTTAGCAATTGGCGGAAGGATCAGGAGTTAAAAGAGTCTCCGGGTGGCAGTGGATCCTTTGGTCCTTGGATGACTCAGGAGTGCTTTACTTCCGTTTCCTGTGTGTCATATCCTGTTTGTAGCGGTAGGTGGATACCTCCGCCCTGACAGAGGAGTTCCCCGCTTTCGTTATGGAGTTTTCCATCAAAATCGTGGCGGTGGAGAAGCCCAGTACACAGGTGGAATAAATTGGTCTAATAGGAAATGAAGAACTGAATTTAAGCATTGGCCTGGCTCAGTTCTAAATAATCTTAACAAAACTGTGGGAGACCTCTCGAATTAAAAGTACCCCTATTATTGTATGGAAATGAAGAATACGTTTAGAATGATATATCTTAATAAAGATGTATGTAATTCAACTTCACATAATTTTGTATTTAAACACAACATATGGGGTTCCAAAATGTAACAAGAACATGCTATTGCATGTGAATATTGTATGTATTGAATGTGTATCTCTAAATAAATGAGTGAGTAATGTTTTAGTAAGTTATGCATAATACAGTGTGACTTGCTGGTTTGGATGGGACAGTGTTGCTAGAGTGGTGTTTGAGGATGGTATATATAAAAGTCATCGTCCACCACTGACCCCGCCAACCAGTGCGGTGCAGCAAACTAGCCGCAAAGTGAAACAAGGAGGCCACCAGTTGGTCACACACCCGCACACTCTTCCATCTGGGCTCTGGATGGGTCTGTAGTTCAGGAGTAAGGCCTGCATGAATTCCCCATTGCATTGCTGTGTTGTGCATCAAGAACAGGCTACTATCATCTTGTACCCTTCAGCTGGGGAGTACCTATGCACCTTGGTAAGGCAAGACATCTAAAGCGGGCCTGGAGGATACTCAAAGTGTGTTCAACGACGGCTCGCACACCCATGTCTGCCCCATCGCAACCCTACTGAGGCTGTGTGGTTGGACATCAGAAGAGGACAAGGAGCTGGGGAGAGAGGGCATATTCAACATCACCTGCAACAAAGACATGTAATATTTGTGGAATGAGGCATCCCACAGATGTAATACCCAATCTCCCTATGCGCTTTCACCTGTTGATGGGTGTGGTGAAGTCCTGATTTTTCACGGCACCCCACACGCAATAGGTGGCATGTTGAATGTAAATGAATCACTGTTGCAATATGTGCTCTCTAAGGCTTGTATTTATTTTGTGTAATGTTGAAACCTTTTAATTTTTGTAAAATATATCTATATGTTTAACATCAAAAAATTACCTACATTTCCCTGTTTCCCCCTATGTGGTCTTATTGCTTGCTTGCACTGACTTCTTGGAGAGCACATTGCAGTACCCGCAGGCGTCATGTGTGGTGTGGCTTGACTTACTCCTAGGTTTGACTGGAGTAGATCTGAGTTTGATTCATCAGAAGTACTATTGTAGTAGGATTAAGTGTCACTTTGGTGAATCGCTATTTTCTTACTCTTTTGTGTGTTTTTGTTTTTGCACAAGCCTCCCTAACCTCTCCTTTAACGCCACCTCTTTAGTAGCAGATATTCCACAAGTTTCTACCACTCCCACTTCCCCTCCTACATCTACACATGAAAGAGAGACCTCATTGTGCAGAGTTCTCAGCATTCGTGACGAATAACTCCACACATAAGAGGCAGTAGTTAACCATATGCAGACATCTCAGGTGGGAGCCATAAGCAGACATCTCGGGTGGTAGCCATAAGCAAACATCTCGGGTGGGAGCCATAAGCAGACATCTCGGGTGGGAGCCATAAGCAGACATCTCGGGTGGGAGCCATAAGCAGACATCTCGGGTGGAAGCCTTAAGCAGCCATCTCGGGTGGGAGCCTTAAGCCGACATCTCGGGTGGTAGCCATTAGCAGACATCTCAGGTGGGAGCCATAAGCAGACATCTCGGGTGGGAGCCATAAGCAGACATCTCGGGTGGGAGACATAAGCAGACATCTCAGCTGGTCAATCAATCAGTCAACAGCATTTGTGAGTAAATAAAAGTAGTAGTACCAGAGACCCGCTTACTTACTAGAAATGGTTTTGTAAATAGGCATCAGAAGGAAAAGTTACTTCTTGGTAATCCTATTTGTGCATTGTAGGTTATTTTATTGAATGCATGAATGTAGAATATCCCCACCCTCATGTGGGGGCCCTGAAGCACTTAGTTTACAAAGATAAATATAGTCAAAGTCTTGAATTGGATATAATAGTTGCCATTTTCCAAAAAGCAGGTCCAACCTTCATAGGTTAAAAAACCCAAATCTTTCTAAGTTCTTCTGTTTGTGTTAAGTTTATACAGACATGACACAAGGCAACACTGGAACATGAAGGGCAGCCTGCAAACTGTGAAACTGACACTTTAAACTCCATGTAAAAAAGAACATGAAGGGAAAGAGGCCTGTTAGGTTAAAAGTGCTTAAGACTAAGTAGCAGGCACTGCTCCTTTAAGGAGCCAGCAGCTTCAATCTCCCAGCATGCACTGTGCTGGCCTTAGAGGATCACTTTGTGTTGAGATTCAAATAAACATATGCGTCACTTGCCATTGCAAAGTGCCAAACCAGGTAGGGGTGGATTGTTTATGACCTCAGTGAAGATATCTATGCTGCAGCACTATCTTTACAAGAAAGTAAAATCTGTAATCCTAGTTCTCTTCCAGGGGAATCCTGATCATAGTCGTAAGCACTGAATAGTCCCACCCATGCACGAAGATCTCATAACACATTATTACACACACACATATAAAACGTTGTACAAATGTCCATCTACACATGTATTTGCAGCCTAGAAAAAGGGGAAAAAAATACCACATTTTAATGAATTTTCATTAAAAAAACTAAAGTAAATGTTTTTTAAAATCACTAAATCATAAAAAGTGACCATAGAAAATCTTTCAAACACCAATTTGAAAAGGAAAAGGAATAAAGGGAATGGAGGGCAATATTCGTATATGAGCTGCGACACAAAGCACAGACAAACTGGCACTGTGAACAAACACTGGAATGCTGATGGTCCGGGCTTCTACCGGCCATTATTAGCCTAAAGCACTCCTTTGCCGTCAGTGGAGCGCGCAACATTCCAATGTTCTAATACCCTGTAAAAATTCTGAATTATAGCCCATTCTAAAGAGAGAGGTTTGTGTAGGATACTCCCAATAGGCAGTTATTGCTGCAAGGTGTAGCTTAAGGGATGATAATTGTAGGCCAGACCTTGCCAGACGAAGTAAATAAGGAACCATCACTTCTTCCTGACATGTGGATGGATCATGGTGGTTTTGAATGCATCAAATGCAAAACCTCTTCCACTTGAAAGCATGAGATGTTCTGGTGGAAGAACGCTTGGCTACTCTCAGAATGTCCATACAGTCCTGCAGTAGATGCGGGTGTCCATATTGCAGGAGTTCAGGAGCCAGGCAGGTAAGTTCAATGATGGAAGGGTGGGATGTAGGACCAGGCCCTCAAACTGGTAACGGAAATCCTTTCTGCATAGCAGCCTCCTGTGTGGTCGTTCAGATAGATGCAGAAGGACTGTGAACCAACAGTGTTGAGGCCATTCTGACGCTGTTGTTGTCATTCTGGTACTGGAGTGATATAGCTTGATCAGAACACTTGGTATTAGCAGAATTGGACAAAATGCATTTAGAAATTGATTTGACCAATTTTCAAAAGGAAATTCCCTTTCGACCCAGGTTGGTAAAATCTGGAGACGCAATCTGGGCATTTTTTGTTTCTTGTATCTGCGAACAAATCAATTTTTAGGTAACCTCAATCTTGAAAAATGGTTTACAGGATGTCATAGTTGAGACCCCAGTTGTAATATTCTTGACATATGCAGCCGAGGGAGTCTGCTTTTACATTTTCAATGGCTGGCAGACGAACAGGCTTTATGCTTAAGTTTCTTGCTATTAGCAGATAGCTTGTGATTCAAGGGGCAAAAGTCTGGAATGAGTCCCTCCCTGCTTGTCCAGATAATACATCGTCATTGTTCTGTCTAGCAAAAGAAGAAGAGAGTGTCCTGTGGATGATGAAAGGAAGACTTTCAGAGCCTGTTGGACTGCTCTTAGCTCATGTAGGTTGATATGATAGGTCTTTTCCTTGTCTGACCAAGTTCCTGAAGTCTTTAAATGCCTCATGTGAGCTCTCCATTCTTTGAGAGAGGCACATCTGAAACTAATGTCTGAAGTGGAAGATCCTGATGGAGTGGTTTTGCTTTAAATACATTTTTTCGATTGGTTCCACCATGGAAGCGACTGAATTGCTGACTGTGACGGAGTTACTTTCTTTTCCCAGCATCCACATGTCCTCTAGCCATTGATGTAGAGGCCTCTGCCGAAGCCTGAAATAAGGCACCAGAAAAATACAGGATGTCATTGATCCTAAAGGGGATTAGATCTGCTCAGCCATAGGATGAGGAGTTTGTAAAAAACCGAAACATTTCCAGTAGCCAGATGACAGTCTTTTCTCCTAAGGATACACATTTGTAAACTGAGTATTCAAAATTTCATTACAAGACCGAAGGCTACCATTATGCATGTCATCTTTTATTGCCACTCCTGCAGCACCTTCAAAGACTTCACAATAGAAAAAAACCACTAGAACTGGAACGCACAAGTCCATAAATATTCCTTCCACCCAACATTCTTCCTCTTTTAATTGCTGCTCCTGAAACAGATAAGTTATATTCTTCTCGTTTTTCTAGTGTGAAAGTTTGTTGAAAGGATAATGTGGTTATGTTAAGCTATTGTTATGTAATGTGTGAGCTAGCTTCTAATGTATGGAAGCATCCTCTATTGTATGTTTTGTTAGTTGAGCATTTTTTTGTTTGGTTCAACTATCTTGTTTTTGACTGTTAAAAAAAAGGGGGGAATTCTAAGTTAAGGTATGTAATTTGAAAAGCTCACTCTTATTACTGAAGTTTTTGAAGTTCGAAGGTTTTCACATGCTTAGTAATTGATGTGAAGTAAAAAAAATAAAATACTGCCTTTACTGTTTTCATTGGCGTCTAGCTGGGGCACGAGGATCCGCTCGCGTTGCAGCTGATCCGAATCTTGATCGCACAGTCAGCTGTGAGGCTCAGGCTGGGCATTCGATCCTGACACGTCTGAGCGACACGCGAGGATCGGATTGAAGAATGCATCCAGAGACTCGCGAGAAACACTCAGAGGCACGTTGCTTCGTGCATGTTCTCGCGAGATAGGAACCATTTTGGATTGGGCTCAAGGCATTTTATGTATGAGGTTAACGCAAATGCATGGAACGATTAAACAATCGTTTTTCCTAGCGTTTCGCATGTGGGAAATCTCAGCTGTTTGGTGCTTGTTAGGCGATCAGAGGAATTTATGAAAAGTAGGAAAAGGAGAGGTAATGAATCTGGGGAAGAGTTTTACTCCTTGTAAGAGGGTGAAGGAATGAGTTCAGACGTTTGAAAGAAAAGATTGAAGAAAAGCAGACACATTGAAGAGGTGGGAATGGCACACAAAGATAAGGTTGGTAATAGTTCAACCTGCAAAGAAAGGTGTCCTTGGGGGCACAAAAAGAACAAGTTACTTACCTTCGGTAACGATGTATCTGTAAGAAACATTAGTTAGTTAGATTCCTCACCTTAGAACACGTTAGTTAGATTCCTCACCTTAGAATATCCCCAGGCGTCAGACTGGATCCGGAAGATTTTTCGTCAGCAATACCCCTTGCGCGTCGCTAGGCGTCGTCTGCGGCTCCGCGTCCGTCCTCGGCGTCGTGCGCCGGGATGACGTCGTCGGAGTACTTAGATGCCGCCCTCGCGCGCTGACGTCAGTTCTTGTACATAGCCTTCCGCGCCAGGAACGCAGAGCCATGCAAAGACCGACACTGGTGCCAAAAATAAAATCTAGGGGCCTGAAAAGGATAACCTTAACCCTAGATGTCAGTTCGCAGAACGGGGAGGATGGGTGGGTCGGTGAGGAATCTAACTAACTAATGTTTCTTACAGATACATCGTTACCGAAGGTAAGTAACTTGTTCATCTGAAAGAAACACGTTAGTTAGATTCCTCACCTTAGAATAGATACCCAAGCAATACCATCCCCGGTGGTGGGTCTGCGAACCAAGATCACACCAGAAAGTCCTGGAGGACAGAACGTCCAAAGAAGCCATCCCTCCGGACTTGGCTGTCAAGGAAGTAATGCCTGGCAAACGTGTGTAGCGAAGCCCACGTTGCCGCCTGACAGATGTCCTGCAAAGGGACACCCCGTCCCAAAGCAGTAGTAGCCGCTGTGGCCCGAGTAGAATGGGCGCGCAGCCCAACAGGAGGGTCCTTTTTTGCCAAGGAGTAACAAATTTTGATGCACAAAACGACCCACCGAGAGATGGTCCGTTTGTGCACAGCTTTCCCCTTCTTAGCACCCACGTATCCAACGAAAAGTTGGTCGTCCACCCGGAACTGCTTTGTGCGGTCCAGATAAAAGGAGAGCGCACGTTTTGGGTCCAGACGGTGGAGCCTCTCTTCCTCTTTGGAAGGATGCGGAGGCGGAAAGAAGGTGGGCAAGGTGACAGACTGCCCAAGATGAAATGGAGTCACCACTTTCGGAAGAAAGGAGGGACGAGGCCGAAGGACAACCTTGTCCGGATGAACAGAGAGAAAAGGGAACGTGTGAGTAATGCCCTTTAGAAAGCGTGTAACTACAGGGGACTTGAAAAAGAGAAGGCTGATCAGGAAGCCGCAAGAAAGCAGAGAGGGCAGCAAGATAACCTTTCAGGGTGCCCAGGGCAGAGCCCTGCCGGGCCAAAGAAAGAAGAAAGAGGAGAACCTCAGAAAGAGGGGCGGAAAGGGGATCCACAGCCTTTGCTGTGCACCATGCCACAAATTTGTTCCACCGGCAGGCGTATACCGTCTTTGTGGAGGGACCCCTGGCTGCCAGAATGATATCACAGACTTCAGGAGGCAAGTCAAATGGCATCAACTGCCGCCGCTCAACCTCCACGCATGGAGGTGGAGGCTGGACAGCTTCGGGTGGAGGACCGTCCCCTGCTGCTGCGACAGAAGATCCTCCCGAAGGGGCAGACGTATCGGAGGATCGGTCAACATACTGAGTAGCTCGGGATACCAGTACCTTCGTGCCCAATCCGGAGCCAGCAAGATGACTTGGGCCCGGTCGTGCCTGATCTTCTTCAGCACTCTGGGCAGAAGTGGTATAGGCGGAAAGGCGTACAACAGACCGCAACTCCACTCGTGACGAAAAGCGTCGCCGAGCGAGCGCAGCCTTGGAAATTCCAACGCGCAGAACTGCTGACATTGCGCGTTCTCTTTGGTGGCGAATAGATCTAACCAAGGCTCTCCCCACTGCTGAAAGAGACCTTGTGCCACTTCGGAGTTCAGACGCCATTCGTGATCCATCATGCACCGGCGGCTGAGTTCGTCTGCTCTGGCGTTCAGAGAGCCCGCCAGATGTTGAACCACCAGGGTGACGCCCTGGTGTTCCAGCCATGTCCAGAGGCGCAGAGCCTCCTGACAAAGGGTCCACGACCCCACCCCGCCCTGTTTGTTGCAATACCACATGGCGGTGGTGTTGTCCGTGAACACCTGCACGACACTTCCCCTGACAGAGGGAAGGAAGGCTTTCAGTGCAAGTCGGATCGCTCTCAACTCCAACAGGTTGATGTGGAGACGAGACTCCGCCGGAGACCAGAGGCCTCTGATCTCCGCCTCTCCCATATGGCCACCCCATCCCAGGAGGGACGCATCCGTCACTACGACATGCTCCGGTTGGGGAAGGGAGAGGCTTCTGCCCATGACCCAATCGCGGTCCGTGAGCCACCACTGCAACTGCTGTGCAGTGCCCTCCGAGATCAAGACATGGTCGGACAGGTTGCCGTGATGCTGGGCCCACTGAAACTTCAGGTCCCACTGCAGAGCCCGCATGCGCCGCCTGGCGTGATGCACTAGTAGGATGCAGGAGGCCATCAGCCCCAGAAGCCGCAACACTAGCCTGACCGAAACCCAGGATAGAGGCCGAAAGATGGGAATCAGGGCCTGTATATCCCGGACCCGCTGTTCCGGTGGATAGACCCGGAACTGCGCCGAATCAAGAACCGCTCCGATGAAAAGGAGCTTCTGAGAGGGACTCAGGTGTGACTTCGGCATGTTGATGGAAAACCCCAGCAAATGCAGGAGATCCGCCGTAGTCTGGAGGTGGGAGACGACTGCCTGGGGCGAGCCCGCCTTCAACAACCAGTCGTCGAGATAGGGGAAGACTGGAACCCCTGATCTGCGCAGATGAGCTGCGACCACCGCCATCACTTTCGTGAACACCCGAGGGGCACTGGTGAGGCCGAAGGGGAGCACGGTAAACTGAAAGTGCTCTTGGCCCACCGTGAACCGCAGGTAACGCCGGTGGGCCGGCAGGACGGTGATGTGGAAATATGCGTCCTGCAAGTCCAACGCTACCATACAGTCTCCGGGGTCTAGGGCAGCTAGAACCTGAGCCAAAGTCAACATTTTGAACCTTTCCTTCCGGAGGAAGGCATTGACGTTCCGGAGGTCCAAGATAGGGCGTAGGCCTCCTTTGCCCTTCTTGGGAACCAGAAAGTAGTGGGAATAACAACCACGACCTACTTCTGGACTCGGAACGCGCTCGACGGCCCCCTTGGCCAAGAGGGCCGAAACTTCCTCGTGGAGAAGATTCAAATGATCCCCCGAGATACGGTGGTGCTGCGGTGGCATGGCTGGAGGGGTCGTCTCGAAGGGGAGGGAGTAGCCCCTTCGGACGATTTGCAGCACCCACCTGTCCGATGTGATGGACCACCAGTGGAGCAGGTGATGGCGAACTCTGCCGCCCACTGGCGTGGAATGGGCCTGAAAGCTCGGACTAGGAAGGCTTTGAGGCGGATGCTGCCGGGGTGGATGTGGGCTGACCTCGTCGTCCTCCAGAACCGCCTCGGCGGAAACCACGTCCGCGACCGCGCGCAGGTTGGTTCTGCGGCTGGTGGCTAGGCGCACGTGAGGAGGCACCCCTTCCTTGGCCACGAAAGGGGCGAAAGGCGGAAGATTGCGACCGCGGGGCCGAGAGGCCCAAGGACTTGGCCGTAGCCCGGGAGTCCTTAAAGCGGTTCAGCGCACTGTCCGCCTTCTCGCCAAACAGGCGAGTGCCATCAAACGGCATGTCCATGAGAGTGCTCTGGACATCGCTCGAAAATGACGTGGACCGCAGCCAGGCGTGACGTCTAAGCGCCACTGTGGTAGAAATGGCCCTACCCAGCGAGTCCGTGGTGTCAAGCCCACAACGTATAGCATGTCGCGCGGCATCCCTCCCATCGGCCAGAGCCTGGGTGAGTCGTGTCCGGACCTCCTCCGGACACAGGGGCAGCGCGTCCTCCACCGCATCCCACAGAGAGTGGGAATAACGGTCCAAGAGACAAGCGGTGTACAAAGACCGTAGGCCCAAACTAAGGGAAGAGAACAGCTTCTTGCCAAACTGTTCTAGTCTCTTGGAATCCCGGTCCGGCGGGGCGGTCGGGAAAGAGGATTGGGAGGTGGAGGCCTGGATAACCAGGCTCTCAGGGGTAGGGTGTTGGGACAGAAAACTGGGGTCGCCTGGAGCAGGGCGGTGGCGCCTGGCGACGTTCCTGTCCACAGGGGGAACTGTGGAGGGCTTGGACCAGGTGCCCTGCGGAACGTCAATGAGGGCCTCATTGAATTGCAGCAGAGGCTCAGTGGAGCTTGCTGCAGACTGAAGCACCTCAGTAAGGACGTTAGTCCTCACAGCCACGGCAGGCAGCTCGAGCCCAAGGGCTGCGGCCGCCATGCGCAGCACCACAGAGAAAGCAGCGCCCTCCTCCGAAGCCACAGTCGGAGGAGAGACAAATCCAGTGTCTGGAGAGGTATCCAGGCCACTGGCCTCCCCCAGTTCATCTGCCCAGTCCTGGGACAGTTGAGCCTGAGCGGCCATAGGATCCTCGGATCCCTCCCAGTTGTCCCCATCATCCGACTCCTGGTATAGAGGAGAAAGTAACGGAGCCGGGCGGTAGACATAATGTGTCTCTAGCGGCGCCGATCTCGGCGTCCATCGACGCCGGGCCCGGAGTGGGACTGAACTGGGGCACGACGTCGAGCGGAGTCGACGTCGGCGTCGGGGGTGGTACCGGTGTCGACGCCGGCGGAGGAGGCGTGACGAGGTTGACCGGCGTCGACGGGGACTCGAGAACGGGTCCCTCGGGCACTTGCGGCGTCGAGGCCGGAGCCGTCAACGGCGCCGGGGCCGGAGCCACCGGCAGGCAAGGCAGCCCAGTCGGGTCCGCGGGGCCCGAAGGCGCACCAGCGGGCGCCGACGGCGGAGCCAGGTTCCTCATGGCCGAGAGGAAGGCGCTGACTTCCGCCGGCGTCGCGTTAGTCCCAGGGACCGGAGGGTATGGGGACGGGCGCGGCGCCTGCGGCTCCGCCGGAGCCGCGGGGGTGGAACCACCCTGACCCTCGGCCGAGTCGCGCGACCAGCGAGGGGAGTCCGAAGAGCGAGGTCGCCTCTTGGACTTCTTGGAATGCTTCGACTTACCCGAAGACTTGGATCCCGACGACCGATTGTGACGTCGGCTGCGGCTCCGCGACCGATCCTTGGACCTCCTCCTGGACCGGGATCGAGAGGCGCGCGGAGCCGAGTGGCGAATCTCGAGGAGCTTACGGGACCGCTCCCGTCTAGCCTTCAAGGTCATGGCCTTGCAGTCCGAACACGATTCCGCGTCGTGATCGAGGCCCAAGCAGTAAAGGCACCGGCGGTGATGGTCCGTAACCGACATCAATCGGTTACAGTCCGTACAGGCTTTAAACCCAGGCATCCTACCGGCACCGGTGTCGAGACACGATCAAAAAGGATCAAAAAAGTTAGTCAAAAATTGACTAAAGGGGTAGCTCTCCCGGATCTGCGCTTACTGGCGCGGAAAAAAGAAGAACTGACGTCAGCGCGCGAGGGCGGCGTCTAAGTACTCCGACGACGTCATCCCGGCGCACAACGCCGACGACGGACGCGGAGCCGCAGACGACGCCTAGCGACGCGCAAGGGGTATTGCTGACGAAAAATCTTCCGGATCCAGTCTGACGCCTGGGGATATTCTAAGGTGAGGAATCTAACTAACGTGTTCTAAGGTGAGGAATCTAACTAACGTGTTTCTTTCAGATAGAAAGGTGTCCTTAGCGGCACCCAAAGAGAGGATGCCTTTATCGCCACACAGAAGGATGAACATTTTGAAGAAGGGATGTCAAGTTTGTTGTCTGGGAAAGATTCTGGAAATTTGGATGAATACATTTTAGATTTTGAGGAAGATGATGAATATGAGGAGTTTGAGGAAATGGAGGTTGCGGCATCTAGTGAAAGTATGAAAGACCCATTTGGTGGGGATATGTTTAGCCCAGTAAATATTAAGCGTCCTAGAAGTGGAGCAGGATGGCCTATGCAACATGGTGCGAAAGTTATAAAAAATTGGATTAAAAAGCCTTTGGACAAAGAAATGAGGAGGCTCATGAGAGCGGAATGCTCGAGGCCTAAGATTGAGGAGAAGGTCTGCGGTACTCCTAATTTGGACCCACACCTTATTAGTTATCTGTTCAGACTTGGAAGGGACCCTAGAAAGGGTCTGGAAGGATCCCTTAAAATATGTCAAGACAAATTGCTAGAGGTTTTAGTTCCATTAGGAAGAATTCTGGATATGGCAGAGCATGCCTATGCAAATGAGGAACAAGTAGATGTAGTACTTTTGAGAGGATGGAGCCAAGGGGCAATTGTTCTGTTAGGAAACGCTAACGCAGGACTACTGCAAGAGAGGAGGAAAGCGATCTTGATGAAGATCAATCCCAAGTTGGGAGATTTGGCTCAGAAAGAAGGTAATGAGGATTCTAAAGGATTGTTTTTTGGAGATGGATTAGTTAAGGGAATAGGTAAATATGTAGGGAAAAGTACTGCTTTGGATAAGGCGCAGGGTAACATGCGCAAGATGTTTGGAGTTTATGGAAGGGCCAGTAGAAGGGGACCCTTTACTGGCCGAGTTTTTACCCATCCAGAGGAAGATCAGGATGAGTCAGGAGATATTCGAGACGTCGAGGATTGCCCAGTGGTGGAGCACAAGGTGAGTATGGGGATTACTTTTTGTTCTTCACAAGAAAGTGTTGGAGAACGTCTAAAGTTGTTCAAGGAAAAATGGGATCCTTGGGTCTTACAAACCATTTAAGGTTTTGTAATAGATTTTATGAGTATTCTTTTCCAAGATATGGAACCTACAGAGATAAAGATTTCTGTAGATCAGGAAGATATAGTAGACAAGGAAATAATTTCACTAGTAGAAAAAATGCCATCAAGGAAGTGGAAGAATAGGAAATGTGTTTTGTAAGCAATTTGTTTTTGGTAAAGAAGGACAAAGGTCCAGTGATAAATCTCAGAGGGCTGAACAAGTTCTTAGTGTATCGCCATTTCAAGATGGAAGGGCTACGTTGCCTGAGAGATTTATTGATGGAGAAAGATTGGATGGTAAAGTTGGATCTCAAGGATGCATACTTAACAATTCCTATGGCAGAAGAAAGTCAAACATTTTTACAATTCAGATGGAAAGGAAGACTTTACCAATTCAAATGTTTGCCATTCGGTCTATCCTCAGCACCTTGGTGTTTCACGAAGGTGACGAGGGTTGTAGTTGCTTATTTTTGACAGAGAGGTATGAGGATGATTATTTACTTGGACGATATTTTGATTGTGTCGCAATGCCAAATAGAGTTGAAGGGAATTATGATGGAAGTGGAAAATCTGGTAGAAGAATTCGGTTTCATTATACACAGGGAGAAGTCTTGTATGGTTCCTTCATAAATGCTAGAGTTTTTAGGATTTATGGTAGACAAAAAGTTATGTCAATTGAGTCTGCCAGGGAAAAAGATGAAAATGATCAGGAAAGAGATTCATCGGTGTTTAAAGAAGTCTTTGGTTTCCTTAAGGGAGTTGGCAAGGATTATAGGGCTCTTGTCGTCTTTAGTCCAAGCTATTTTTCCAGGTCCACTACATTATCATTCACTGCAGAGAATGAAAGGGAATGCCCTAAGGTAAGGTCTGTGGTATGGAGACAAGATAGCTTGGGATGTGGAAGCAAGGAAGGAACTTTGTTGGTGGTTAGAAAACATTGAGGCATGCAATGGGAGAGCGATTTTTGGATTTACACCGGATTATGTGATAGAGTCAGATGCGTGTATGACTGGCTGGGGAGCATGTTTGGGAGGATTGGAAACAGGTTGTGCATGGTCAAAGAAAGAGAGGTTGGAACATATCAATTGTCTGAAATTGACGGCTGGGTTATATGCCTTGCAAAGTTTCAAGGAGAATATACTTATGAGGATGGGCCATGTTTCTGCAGTTTCTTACATAAACAAGTTGGGAGGAACGAAGTCCCGAAATTTAGCAGACCTAGCAAAGGATTTTTGGAATTTTTGTCTGGAGCACAAAGTGGGAGTGAAAGCGGAATATTTACCAGGAGAGTTGAATGTGAATGCGGATTGTAATTCAAGGAATTTGAAGGATGACAGCGATTGGAAGTTGGATGTGAGTTGTTTTTGCAGGATAAACCATTTGTGGGGTTCATTAGAGGTGGATCTCTTTGCAAGTCATTTAACAGCCCAATTGGAGGTGTATTACAGTTGGAGAGCAGACCTGAAGGCGACTGCGATAGATGCATTCCAGCAGAAGTGGCAAGGGAAGAAGGCCTATGCCTTCCCACCTTTTGCGATGATTCAGAGGGTTTTGTTGAAGTTGAGACAGGAGAAGAGTCATTTGATTCTAGTGCCTCCGTTTTGGGTGTCTCAGGTGTGGTTCTCATATGTAATGGAACTAGCTTGTGCAGAACCCTTGTTGATTCCTGCCAGGGTAGGTCTGCTCAGAAACGCGAGGGAAAAAGAATATCCTTTCGATTTGAGCGGGGTTTTGAACCTTCTTGCGCGGATAGTGTCAGGAAATCCTTCGGAGTCGAAGGACTTTCAGAAGAGGCTGCAGAATTATTGGAGGATTCATGGGCGCCAGAAACTAGGAGAAGATACAGAGGAATTTGGAGAGTTTGGACTAGTTGGTGCTTGGCAAAGGGTCTGGGTCCCGTGGAAGCTCCTGTAGTGGAGGTGGTAAACTTTTTAACAGAGACGTTTCGTGAAGTTTTGGAGTATAGGACGAATAATTGCTATAGGTCTGCGATTTCTGCTGGGCATTCTCAATTAAATGGCAAGTCTATAGGGAGAGATGTAATGGTGTGTAAGATTCTGAAGAGTAGGAGAATTAAAAGACCACCTAAGGCTCGTTATAGGGTCTTATGGGACGTAAATATCATGTTGTCTGTTTTTGAAGTGCAGTTAACAGGTATTTGAATATTTAAAAGACTTAGTGAGAAGCTGGCTTGTTTGTTATGTCTGGTGTCACGTAAAAGAGTGTCGGATGTGAAGGCTTTGGAGATAGATAAGAAAATGGTGGGTCCGGATGGAATATTTTTTGAGATTTTTAAGAGGACAAAGACTATGTCCACTTTGGTTTTTTATCCAATTTTTGCAGAAGAAAAGAAGTTGTGTGTAGTTGATTGTATTCAGGAGTATGAAAACAGGGTTTTGGAAAATAGACGGGATGGTGATAACCAGCTTTTGATCTCTTATGTTAAACCTTTTCGTATGGTAAGCACTGCAACTATTTCTAGGTGGGTGAAGAATGTAATGACTGAATGTGGAATAAATGTGAGAGAGTTTAAATCACATTCCTTGTGTGGTGCTATAGCAAGTAAGATGTATTGGTCAGGAGCTAGTTTAGAGGAGATTTTAAAAACGGGAGATTGGTCTAATGCAGGCACTATTGCAAAACATTAGTTTAGACCCATTGGGCATGTTTTAACTCTGTTTTTAGAGGCTTTAAACTTGCATAATGGTAGCCTCTGGTCTTGTAATGAAATGGCAATTCTCCAAGCATAGTGAAATGAGAATCAAGATTACATTAAAGACACGGAGGCTAACATCATCCCTCCCTCCGCAACCCTTTGGTTAGGAGTGGCGGGATAAGGTTGCAAGTTGCACCTAATGTTGTAATGTTATTATTTAAAGGTAAGAAGCGTTAAGTTTAAGTCTTTATGTTGATGTTTTTCTTTTATTTTAAGCAGAATAATGGATATTGTATTTCGGGAGGACGGGGTTGCTAAGAAGAAGTTTACTAGAAGTTTCCGTTTTCTGCATCAAAAGAGGAAGAATGTTGGGTGGAAGGAATATTTATGGACTTGTGTGTTCCAGTTCTAGTGTTTTTTCTATTGTGAAGTCTTTGAAGGTGCTGCAGGTGTGGCAATAAAAGATGATATGCATAATGTTAGCCTCTGTGTCTTTAATGAAATCTTGATTCTCATTTTCCTAAGCTCGGAGAATCGCCACTGCACCGTGGTAGGTTGTAGACTTTTTGAGGGGCGACTTGGAGACCCAGTCGGGATAGAGTTTTGAGGCATTCTTGAACATGAACAGATGAAGATTTCTTTGCCACTGCACGTGTACTGCAACAAGTGCTTTACATTTTATAAATACTCCAGGGGCTGACGATAGTCTGAAAGGCAGGACTTTGTATTGAAAGTGGGGAGTACCCACTATGACGTGCATGAATTTTCGGTTTCTTTAACATTGGGATGTGAAAATAGGCACGCTGGAGGCCTATTTCACACATTCAGTCCCCTTGGTATCGTTGAAAGAGAATCAGGTGTAATGAAAGCATTCAGATTTTTTTTCCCGTATATAGTTGTTCAGATAGAGAATAGGTCTGGATTCTTATTTTGGTCCTTTTTTTCAAACAAGAAAGATCAATAAATACCCGCTCCTGTTTGAATTTTTCTATTATAAGATGTTTACTTCTTTCTGTACCAACTCCTGATGAGAAGTTTTGTTTGGTGGTATAGTTGGAGGAGAGGACTTGAATCAAAGAGAATATCCATTTTGAACAATAGTCAAGACCCATTTATCTGAAGTTATTAGGATCCACTCTTCAAGTTGACTGACTATGCTTCGCCCACAGGAATGACAGAGCGGGAAAGAAGGAAGTGATTGTTTGGTAGGGGGTTTTCCTACAATCACAGATGCTTGTTGACCTTCTATATCACTGAAAGGCGTACAAGGGTTGCAAGTCTGCCTCTGATGCTGGTTTTGTTCGTGTGACCATTGAGAGATGTAAACCCTCGGGGACAGACAAGTCTTTTTTAAGTCTTGTATTTCCTCCTGCACTTCTTTTTTCCTGTAGAGAGACACAGCTTTTAATGCAGCCTTTTCTGACTTCATGCTGCTCACTTAGTCAAAAGTACCAAAAAGATTATTTCCTTAAAATGATACATTTTGGATTCGTTGTTGGGCCTTAGGTTTAAGGCCAATTATCCCTAGCCACAAACCTCTTCTCAGGCAGATGTTGTGGCAGTACGCATGGGCCGCTAGATCTAAAGCATCCGCTGCTGCACCAGTTATCTGACTGCAGCCAAGTAACCCCCCATTAGAGCCCACTTGAAAGTCCAGCACGCCTTCCTTAGGTAGCTTCTCACTAAATCTTTGGAGAGGGTGCTAGGGAAATCTGTAATATCTCCACAAATGTGAGGTGGCATTGGCAGTTTTCATAGTTGTTACTGATGTTCCACACAATTTTCTTCCAACAGAATCCATCTTTATACTCTCTTTAGACAGAAAAGGAGGGAGCGACTGCATCTGACTGCTTTGATGCCGCATCCATTACAGAGTCCAGAAGAGGGTCTATCCTCAAGGAGAGGATCCTGATGAGGTGGCTTATGATTCTTTAAAGGTCTAAATGGTGCAGACTTTATTGAAGCAGCTGTTAAAACAGCTCCATAGCAGGATGACGTAGCCTAGGGACCATTGGAAGAGGAGGTTTGGATGCGGTCTTCAGACGGAGGGTTTCAAATATTACAGAGGCTGATGTTGTTGAGTGGGCATAGCAATATTTAATTTTATCTCTCCTCTCACCAGTATCTCTTCGATTGTGGTAGGTCATCCACTGGTGAGACTCTTGCCAGAGGTGAATCAGAGAGTAGGTGAGTGGTCTGTGTTAGAAGAACGATCTGTGGTAGAAGTTCAAGTTGGAGAACGTCTTCTAAGGTGCAAATGAGATCTTCTGGTTGTAGTCGATGGGGACGCTGGTCTCAACATTGAACGATCTATTGACAGCGAATAGGCTATTTGCAGCGTATGACAGTGCTTCCTGTCATCTTCCTTGAAGGCCATGCAGCCTCATTTTCTGTCTTTAAAAATTCTCCAGGAGAACTTACGGCAGTTGCTGGAGGTTTCAGGATGATGAGCCTCAGGATCATAAGATATGCGGACTGCATGTGCGTCTGATTGGGCCATTCGTCCCAAACGCAAGCACTTCACAAACAGTGAAGAAAGACTGACAGAAAAAAATGATATTTTCAGTCAGGAAAATGTCTAAATGCTGTACATTTCTTAAAAGACATTGAGCGTAATTAGAAAAACAGTCGTTTAGAAAGAGTTCCAATGGAAATGAAGCCAAACAGGCAGAGCCCAGTGTCCCAGGATCCGGTTTCAAGGAGCTGAAAAATTTACTGAGCGGTCACCTGTGGGGCATGGTGGGATACAGGCTGTACTGCGAAGCACTTAAAGGCACAGTGCTGGTTCTTCTACGCCTTCCACTGCAGCCTATTTGCGAATTTTGCCATTCATGCCCTTGCCTTAAAAAAATGCTTTGTGAAAGAATATATATGGTCACTTTTATTTGGTGGCTGTTTTTATTCAACTGGTTTCTTTTTTTTAAATGAAAATTAAATTAAAGTTGATCTTCTGTAGCCTTTTTATAGGCTGCAAATAGATCTATAGAATGTACAGTTTGTACGAATTTCTATATGTTATAAAGTTCTCTGGGATCCACATGTGTGGGCAGGACTATTCAGCACTTACGACTACTGATCAGGATCTCCTGAAGGTGAACTTCCAAAGACATAGAAAAAAGTATGGGCTATAAATAATTAATACATAGCGCTTGGATACCCTCACAGGCGCTCTACAAATCCACCTTACATTACAATAAAGACACAGCCATTCAGACCCCTTGCACAATTCATTTTATTTGAAGTGCTGGGTCTTGCATGAAAAAGTCGATAAGTTCATTTAACGATTAAAGCCAGAGCTTTACGCAGGCGCTAGCGATACTGAATTCCAGTCCAAGTGCCTCTACTGGTATAGACTGGTTCAATGAGCAAAACGTTGGGTAGGATTTTACCCCAATCATATCCAGAAATCTGTAAAATAAAAAGATAGTCTATTGAGTTAAAGAGGGAAGGTGGCACTTTTGTATTATATATACCTTCAACAAATGACAGAAATGTCTGAAGTCCCTTGATTTATTGTAACTGCAGTTATGTAGCGCTTAAGACCCATTGTGACGTATTGCAGTGCTTTACAGTGAGTAGTACGCTACTCCGTTACCCAAGGTTAATGGTTAATCCAGTGGCATTGCTTATTGGGATAAGATCACGTGGTCTTAAGGTGGAAAACCCATGCCTTTACTCCAGCTTTCTTTGTGGTGGATTAAAAATATTACCCGTTAGGTGTGATCATTGGTGGGGTTGTGTGGTTTCATACATGTGGTGGGTGAGATAAGTAGGCTGGCAGACGTTAGGTATTGTTGGGATAGGGTTTTAAAGGAGGCAAAGTCATGATCTATGAAATGAGGTGAGAGACATGTGCAGCATGTCAATAGGAGAGATCAAGGCAGACCAGCATGAGACTGAGAGAAGCTTATACTCCAAAACTGAAGGCATGCAGAGGTTGGAAGGCAAAGAGAGAGTCACTCTGAAGAAAGACAGTAGAGGAATCAATCAGAAGTAAGCTGATGTCAAGTCTGCATGAAGGGTTTAAGGAGTACAGTGAGAGAAGACTTTCAGACATAGCAAACAAATTGAGGATATAAGATGTAAAAGAAATGCTATGTATAACGGTCACTAAAGTGACCATCCGATGGATGCTCGACTTTACGCTGACTCATGGATTCAAGGACCGCTTCGTCAAGACAGACAATATACAGAGCTGATTACACTGTGAACTATTCTGAGGGCAAGAGTTGAAAGACCACAGACAAACCACTCCTGAGGATGCTTTCTCCAAGACCCAGTGGCCACCCATGGGAGGGTGAAGCTGGATGCCGCCGCACTGCAGAAGGACTGCCACCACAGTAGGCACGGTGGTGAAGGCTTCGTGGCTGGATTCCGCATAGAACATAGAGCCTTTAACAAATGGCAGCAACAGCCCTCGCCAAGTCGACATCCTACTGCAGGACACCGGGCACGGACCTGCGAGCACTGTACGGTCAGCCTCCGCTGACCACGTCAACATCAAATCAGCTATTTGAAATTGTGAATCTTGAAAATATTTAAATAAATAAAAAAAAATTGCAAAATAAAAGATGTAACATTACTCGCATGCAGCCAGCGCATAATATAGCACTGACAACTAAAATTAGTGGAAGTTACAGTTAACTTTAAATCATCTTCAACTGAACCAGAACACCGTAAAGTACTGTTCACGTGGATTCCACCAAAACATCAGTAACCATGGAAACAAGTCAAATATTGTGGGGAACACATTCGGATGTGGAGAAAAAAAATGACTTATTTTTGTTTAATGCATGAAGATATCTGTAAAAGTAATAGTAATAAGTATATTTTCCACTGGGTCAAGTTATTATTATTACCAAACGGAATGGTAACCAATTTACAAAGAGAACGCCTTCCTTCGAGGTGCACTACTGCTTTGGATGATAAATGCCTAATGTGCGACACATCACTAAGATTCCGTGAAAGGACTACCCCCAGATAGGTGCAAGTTTTTACTTCCTGAAGGGCGATGTCTCATTTAGGGGAGGTTTTGGGTCTACCATTACAAATTATAATTGTTGTGTATTCATTTTTAGGAAATCTGAACTGGGCTAACAAAGAGTGTGTCAATGACACGCGGCAACCCTTGAGGGGTGGGGTCAATGACGTCAGCAATCAGTGGCGTACGCATGTGGTGTGCTGGAGACCTGCGAAATTTGATAGGAGCTCACACAAGTACAATGAAAAGGAGAGCCAGGAGACGACCTTGCTTCTGCCTGTTCTCTGCATCAACGCGTGGAGTAAGTCCCTTTTCGGCACCCGTTCGAACCAGACACCAGGTGGATGTGAGGAGGGCTATTACAAAAGGTAATTGCAGTCCTGGCGCTTATATTTATTTCTCTCTTCCATCCCTGCAGCCTTGAGAATTTGTCTCATTCCTCATTTGCTTCATTACCTCATGTGTGGGATCCCAAAAAATGAAACTGAACCTGTAAACGTCAGGTTCATAATCTTAAATTGTGTCAGGCTTCAATGATGTTAGATGCAGCCATGATTCACATCTGAGAGAAATTATGTGGCAGAATTATTCCATAGCAGAAAGGTCCACCGTCTACAGAGACGCTGATGACTTGATTGGACACTAGTAGTACCTCCTGTACTTCTTCAACAAAACAATGTCTCCAATCTCTAGGGAGCTTCTTTGCAAAGGCGTTCAAAGATTCATACAGGGAATATTGGATCACCCGGTCAGGCACTAGACTAGATATCTTAAACATTGTTGCCAGGGATCCATATATTTTACAGCATGCTGAGTCTATACACTTGCTCTGCCCGTCAGTAAGGACAGACTTACTCCGGAGCAGATTCACGCTTCTACCCAACTCCCAAGACTATGACAGAGTCTAGTTTGGAACCCTTGTGTTATTACACTGGATTTTGATCGGCAGGCATGTATTTTTTTTCCAAAGCTTTGAGGTTGCCATCTTTTTTGTGGCTGCGATGAGGAATTTTTCCTCTGTAATTTCCGCAAAGCTGGGTTTTAACAGTAGTAAATATCTTAAATCAGGATTGGGTTGCCATGTCTCTATAGTAACAGAGGTGGGTAGGATTTTCTCATGAATACACAGCTTTGCTGACCCCTAAGTAGATCATGAAAAGTTGCAATGTTGTCTACAGGTGAGAACTTCAAATGAACAAGCCAGTGACACAGGTGTATACGATGTGTAGGGAGAATCTGAATTAAGTGACTAGCAATTCATAGGAGTAGTAGTGGGCGACCATTCTGCTCTTGTGCCCCATAAAATAGCGTGGAGGAGGAAGCCTGGGACATTACAGGGCCCTAGACGATGTTGTCGATCTAGAATGCTGTGCGAGAGGTCTCAACATCAAATGCTTAAACATTGTTGATTCAAAGCAGAGTTTTCAGACTGGGAGTACTTCGACGTAGAGGTTTTGGTGGAAGGAGTTCTTCCTTCGATGTCGTAGTACCTGCCATGGAGCTAGCCATCAATGGCAAACACATCGGCATCAAACTTTGTTTTGACGTTGACAGCTATGATGCTGGCCAATAATTTCATGGATGCCGCCACTGCTTCTCCCTTCATCTCCTCCTTTGAGAACCTTTTCTTGAAGAACACGCGTGCAGTGGAAGAAGCACCTTCACCGGCCAGTCCGCAGTGTTTTCCGCTCTTCCCTTGCACAGAAAATTTCCAGGTTCACACTCAAGCTTCTTCATGGTCCTGAAGAACGGTCATCGTCGTCTGACAAAACTCACACCTAACTGAACGCGAGATGGGTAAGCCGACCACATACACAGCATGCAAGTCAGAGCATTCTTCCTCCCACAGGCAGGCTCTTTACAAAATGAGAAAGCATACTGAGGAAAAATCCCTTCACAGTTGAGAAAATAAAAAAAAAGTAAAAGCTTCTAACAAGTCTAAGACGTTAAACTATACATGAACGTAACGCAGAGGAGAAAACGTCCAAAAACATAAGTTTAATACTTCCAAAGTGTTCTGTAAAGCTCTGAGCACGAGCTAGGAAAAGACCTGAGGCAACTGCCAGTAAAGTAGTGCATGCTTCTTGAAAGGGACAGTGCCGGTGTCAAGCTACTGTATTTTTAACCTAACAGGCTCCTTTTTCCCCTCACGGTTTCTATCTCACATAGGCGATTCACGTCAGGTTTCCTGGTCACAGTACTCATTACCCTTGAAGTTGCCTTATGTAATATCGAAATATGGTTATACACAGAAAAAATGCAGCCTGTTTAACCTATGGATTGTGGGCCTGCATTTTGGACAACGCCTTATTACCCCCAACTCAAGACAGACTTGTTTGTGAAAGAAGCGTTCTGGGGTACCCACAAACATATGTGGATGTTCTTGGTTTATGACCATCAGTGACTATCGTATGATGCAGGATCTATACATATTTAATTGTTGAACAAGACAGACTACGAGGTGGGCACACATCTGCAATAGTCCAGCACTAGAGAGTTCTGACATTTCCTCGGGATATTGGCACCGAGACACATTCAGTCCAAAGATGGCACCTGCACAGTTTATGAGCAGTCCTTGTGTGCTCTGCTGTGCTAGAGGAGCTGATGGTCTGGCGTCAAATCTGGGTTCTGTGGAAATGTGACTTTTTAAGGGCACACTGGTGCAGGGTCACCCTCTCGTCCATGGGTCCGCAGACCAACAAAATAGAGATTGGCACTGGAGTTGAAGTAAAACAAATCAAGTTTATTAGTTACTTATGAGTGGGACCGCATCCAAACACCTCCTCGAGTGCTGCAGGAGGAAGTACACATAATGTAAAAACCAGTCTTTATATACTATTTGTGCAATGCAATCCCATGGGAAAGAAAATCAGACGGAACAGGTTTTAAGCATGGAAATAGCTATAGGCAAACAAGAACAAAGGCTAACCAGATGGTCAGGAGTTGAGGAGGGGAGTAAAGAATGTTTAAGGCGGCAATAAGCTATCAATACATAGCATCTGAGACCAGGTGCACCAGCAGTTGCAACCCCCAGCACGTACAACAAATTGACCATGTCAGCAAGGTCAGCTAAAGTTGAGGACACAGGCTGGGTGAAAGGACGAACAGCAGAGAGTAAAATGAACACGATAGAAATGCAATGGATGCGACAGTCAAAATCGCTGCCGCTTATGCCAACATGAAATTTACACTTTTCCACAGTTCAAACTCCTTAACCTTCTGGGTCTGATGTCTGTGCCACTTTCAAGGGTTGTGAGGGAGGTGCTGCTCCTGTTAACCTTTCTACCCTCAACAATGGTTCTCCGGTTGTGCAGGTTGTCCCAATTTTCTATAGTGAAGCGTCCATACCGGTCGTCTACTTGTCGTGTAGTGCACTGTCCAGAGTCTGGGTGGCTCCCTGCTGCTGTCAGTATAGGCCATCTTGTTTTTCCAACTAGGTGCCACTTCACCTGTAGGGTTTGGAGGTTCCTCCTACTCTACCTTTCGGGTGCTTTCCATTATTCCAGTGTCCACGTCCTAGCTCATGGTCCTTGGACTGCCCTTCTTGCCTTCTGGATGCCTATTTTTATACTTCGCCACTGGCACTCTATGGTTTCCAAATGTTTTATTTTTGTTCACGATGCAGGTGTTGCTGCTTTTTTTCTTCATAGGTCCTCACCAGCCTCCGGAACTAGGGCATTCCCGGGTGGTTCCCTAGGGGCCTAGCCTCACTCTAGAAGTGAGAATTCTGAAAATGAATAGTGCCAGTAGACAGCAAGAGCAGTGCCTGTCCCGCACTAGGAATCCATCTCACCTCATGTGGATTTGGAGCAATGAAGTTTACCAGTAAGTGGAACAATACCTGCATGTAATGCTCCTTTGGTACAAGCCAGCACCATCCCTCAGGCATAGCAAAGCTATTCATGTGTAGAGAATTATAGGCAGGCTTTGCAAAGGGTTCACTCAAAGCCAGGGGAAGACCACCACCAGGGAGAAAAAAAAACACAAAACAAGAAAAGCATGACATGGGATTAAAATGGAAAGCTTTTGGTGTACTTTAAGCCAACAGAACAAGTTACTTCCCTTCGGTAACGCATTATTGGGGAGAGAAAATATTTAGCTGCAGATTACTTACCTTTGAATTTCCCAGGCATCAGAGTGGACCTGGACACTTTTCTGCGTGAGCAATATCCTGGGTGGGTCCATTCAGCTCTGCATGGCACCGGAAGGGATGTCGTGGTCACCTATATAGGCACGTGGACATACGATATTTTCAGCGACTTTCCACGCTAGAAGCACAGAGCCATAAAGCAAACTGACTAGTGTGCATCCAAACTCTGGTCCTGAAAGGAGACCAACACTAGCCCCAATAATGTGTCCACAGATCAGGGAGGCATGAGTGGGTCTGTAAGGAATCTGCTGCTAGCTTTTGTCTCTACCAGATAATGCGTTACCAAAGGTAAGTAACTTGTTCATCTGATAGAGACTTCTAGCTGCAGATTCCTTAATTTTGAATAGATACCCTAGCAATACCACCCTGGTGGTGGGCTGCAGACAAATTACTCAACTAAAAAGTCCTGCAGGACCAAACAGGCAAAAAGTCCATCCCCTATGGACCCGACTGTCTCAGCAGTAGTGTTTAGCAAGCATGTGCAGGGATGCCCAGTTGTTGCCTGGCAGATGTCCGGGACTGGAACACCATGAGCTAATGGCGAGGTCACAGGTTTCCCCCTGGTGGAATGTGCCCTTAAGCCCTCAGAAGGCTTTTTTCAGCCAGGGCGCAACATATCTTCATACAGAGAACGACCCAGCGCAAAATGGAATGCTTCTGTGCTGCCTGGCCTTTTTCTTAATAAAAATACCAAAATAAAATGGGGTCACCACTTTAGGCAAGAAACAGGCCCAGGTGCAAAATACCACCTTGTCCGGGAATACCATAAGCTAGGGAAGCTTGGATGACAAAGCCTGCAACTCCCTCTCCCTCTGGGCAGATGATATCACCACTAAAAAGGCTTTTTTGATGGTAAGGAGCCAGAGGGGACAATTATGTAGCGGCTCAAAGGGAGCACACATAAGGAAGGGGAGAACCAGATTCAGATCCCAATGACACATGACGAAGGGCTTTGGGGGCAACATATGCCCCTTCAGAAAACCATTTAATAGTGGACTTGACTAAAGAGGGCTGGTCCAGCAGCCACCAGGAAAGCAGACAGAGCAGAGAGGCAACCTTTGGGAGTGGCCAGAGCAGAGTCCTGCTGGGCAATGGAAAAGCATAAAAAGAATATCTGAAAGAGGATCGATAGACAGCATGCATATACCGTTTCAGACTTCGGGAGGAAGGTCAAAACCTATCAACTATCACCTCTCAATCACCACGCAAGGAGGCGGAGAGTGGACAGGTTCGGGTGGAGGACCCTCCCCTGCTGCTGCCGACAGAAGATCCTCCCGAAGGAGCAGCCTTGGGCACAGTCATTCCTAATCTTTTTGCCAACTCTGGGCAGGAGTGGTATGGGCGGGAAGGCGCAGCGAGGCCTGAGCTCCACTTGCGGTGAAAAGCGTTGCTGAGCGATAGCCGCCTTGGAAACTCCAACACACAATACTGCTGACATTGCACTTTCTCTTCAGAGGCAAACAGATCTAACCAAGGCTCCCCCCACTGCTGAAAGAGACCTTCCTCCACCTCCAGATTGAGACGCCATTCGTGACCTGCTAGGCATTGACAGCTGAGTTTGGCTGCCCTGGATTTCAGAGAACCTGCCAGGTGTTTAACCACCAGGGTTATGCTGCCCTGCTGTTGCAGCCATGTCCAGATACGCAGGGCCTCTTGACAAATGGTCCACAACTGTACTCCGCCCTGCTTGTTGCAAGGGTAGGATTTGAAAGGGAGTAACACCTCCGAACGATCTGCAAGACCCATTCGTCCGATGTTATGGATCGCCAGCGGAGGAGATGATGTTGGATTCTCTCTCCAACTTTAATCCAGTGGTCTTGCAGAACCAGACTATGAAGGCTTTAAAGTTGCAGCTGCCAAAGAGTGGGTGTCGGATGACCTAAGGCTACCTTTCCCCCAGGAACGGAATGCACCCCATTCTCATCCTCGCACAATATGGGAAGCCTGCACAGGACGGCGGCTGGGATAAGGCTGGCGCAGTGCCACACCCGTCCACAGCCACCAAAGGCACACTGAATGTGAGGTGTCACTGCGAGGCCCAAGGACTTGGCTGTAGCCCACAAGTTCTTGAAGCGCTCCAGACCAGTCTGCCTCCTCTCTGAAGAGATGAGTGCCATTGAAGGTCATGTACATGAGGTTGGCCTGGACATCCCCTGAAAAGCCAGATGTTCTCAGCCAGGCTTCAGGGCCACCATCAACAAAACTGATCTGCCCTGTGAGTCAGTCTTATGCAGACCACACCTAATGGCGAACTCTGCTGCGTTCCTCTCATCTCTCACTGTCAGGGAGAGCACGGCCCGGGCCTCTTCTGGGGGGCCTGTGGCAGCACTTGCGCAACCATTTCCCAAATGGTATGCGAGAAACAGACTAAAAGGCATGTGATGTTCACCGACGGCAATGCTAGGCTGGAGGAAGAAAACATCTTCCCAGGTGCATCCATCTTCTTGGATTTTCTGTCCGGGGGAGCGGAAGGGAACACGTTGTGAGATGTTGAGGCTTGGACCACCAAGCTCTCAGGGGTAGGATGCTGGCTGAGGAAACTTGGATCACCCGGGGCACAGCAATGGCCGTGTGCTATTGTCCTGTTCACAGGAGCCCCTGTGCTAGACTTGGACCAAGTGCCTAGAGGTTATATTTCATTGCCTCGTTGAAGGGCAAAAGGGGTTCAGATGAAGAAGCCCCAGCCTGAAGCACCTTGGTCAAGAGATTAGTCTTGACCCGCATGGAGGGCAATTCTAGTCCAAGGACATCGGCTGCCCTCTTCACCACCATTGCATAAGACGCTCCCTGCTCCATAGCCATGGTAGATGGAGAGCACATACCAGTATCTGGAGATATACCCAGTACACTGGCCTCCGCAGATTCCTCATCCCAGTCGAATTCCCCTCCAGGGGTGTGCAACTGGTGTTCTAAAGGGTCCAGTGACCACCCCCCCTCTACCCCTATGTCTGTAACCTCCTCAATATGTTCAGGCAATGACTGAGAGCTTCTGGGTGCTGTTGACGCCGGAATGGGTGTCGATCGAGACCATTTCCTCAGTAGTCAGGAATAAGAATGGGGCTAGCGCAGTAGAGATAGACTTCGGGAGCGGCGATAGACATGGGTGCACAACAAGCGCTGATCCGGATCTGGGATCGGACCCATGAAACCCCACCGGCACTTGTGGAACCTGATGGTTCCTCTTCCAACCCTGCGGGGCCTAAAGGCACACCAGAGGGGTTGGCCCGCTCAAATACTCAGCGCATGGGCTCGTAAAACTCCTTTATTTGAGATGGGGTTGTTCCAGCTCCGGTAAAAGGGGGGCGGAGGAGGTGCAGAGCCCAAGGACTGTGAATGACTCCGCGAAACCATGCCTAAAACGTCAATGTTCCCCACTCGCCTCGCTGACAGAAGAGGTGAAGTAGAAGTCTGCTTAGACTTCTCCTTCTTATGTCTCTTCCCAGAGTTTCCGAAGGATCTCGAGTGCAATGAAGAGGACTTGGAGCTCCTGGAGCGGTCCTGCAACCCGCTTCTCCTCGATCGGGACCTAGACCTCCTAGGAGTCGTGCTACACGGCATTGACTGCTGGGCCGCAAGCAAATTTACGGACCGATCCCTCACTTCAGTTTTACACTCCGAGTGCCAGACGAGTCCTTTGTTTCTTCCTAGCAAAGAAACCACGGCCCGCAGTCCAAGCATGAATTTGAGTTGTGGCCGCGCTCGAGACACCATTAGCAAACCAGGTGGGCGGGGGGGGGGGGGGGGGGGAAAGAGGGTTGGTAACTGACATTTCTAGAGGTTATTCCCTCAACATACAAGAAAAAACCTTTGACAAAACATAAAAGATAGCCTGTCGAAAAAAGAAAGGGGTAGCTCTTCTCCGGATCAGCGCTAACTGCGCTGACGTCCATGCGCCTGGGTGGCACCTATATAGGTAACCGCAATGTCACTTCTGTCGCCGATGCCACGCGGAGCTCGATGGCATGCAGGGGTACTGCTTACACAGGAAAATTTCCAGATCCAGTCTGATGCCTGGGCAATTCAAAGGTAAGGAATCAGCAGCTCAACTTCTCTATCAGATCATCCTGTTAAGACTTGTAGCACGTAATCGCAGACCTGCAAACTCACACGGTGCTGTATCACATGATATTGTCTCCCTTCACATGGTCACTGGGTGAGGAGCCGAAATATCACAATGTCAGGGAAAACGAGCTGAAAACCGACTGCAAACGGTGAATTTCCATATTGATTCTGGGGGCAGTATGCAGCCAATGTCCATTAAAAGGTGGGAAAACACTCCAGGACATCGACGGCAGCACCAATGACTTTCGATTCTGACAGAGGTAAGTATGGTCCATCCAGTGCAAAGAGGATCATTGTTGCTTGACAATTCTGGAGATTACGAATTAGTGCAGGTGGCAAAGGAATCTGAGGAGACGCAGATAGTTAGACCTTCAACCAGAACTTCAAAAGGGCGTTGTTCAATGAGCCTGGTCCTGGCGGTCGCAACGCAAAGTCTTAGCATTTTTGGATCGGAAGTGTTTCAGAGAGACCCATCTTAGGATAGCATCGCTGGACAGCATCAATTTATGAAGATTTGAAGGAAGTCGTTGACCTTGACCCATCTTTTTTTTTACTTTTTTCCATAGAATATGCTTAGGAAATACACTTGCTGTCTCCCTGTAAAAGTACTGCTTTTCTTCACAGACTCCTAGCCAAGGTCCAGAGCCAGATTTCTTGTGCATCTCTTAGCAAGGCCTCGATCTCATGGCCCCTTGCTGGGTTTGGTGGTACAAAGTTGCATTGTCTGCTTTAATTAAAACTCTGTTCACGGTCAGACATAGTTGAAGGGCTGAGAGAGCTAGAGGAACCGATCATCAGCTCTAGGTAACTAATGTGATGCGAGCTCTCCTTCTCCGACCAATGGCCTGGCACAGAGAGCATTCCCACACGGGTCACAGTAATTTGAGTTGGAAGACCGTCTTGGAAAGGCATCCTTGAACTGCACTTGCTCCGTTTCATTCCCATTGCAGATTGCCTTGCAGACATCGACATGTGGAGTTTGTTCTCCCAAACGTTCCTCTGAGACCGTAGATACAGCTGGAGAGGTCTCATTTTGGTTTTACACTCAGGCCAATGGAAATACTGGAAACCATGGACCCCATTCCTTTGGATCCTGAACCATGCCCTCTTGAGATGGAGCGAAATGCTGAAAATGCTCAAAATACTGCCTAGTTTTTTTTAATATATATTTCTGTCTGTCATCGACATGTTCATAATAGTCACTTTCATCCTCCTTTTGATATTGAACAAGTTAGTAGGGACTGTGGGCCCCACCAAACGGGCCATCCTCCTCCGAGTCCTCCATATCGAACAGATGACTTGGCGGCAGAAGTGTGTTCTGGGTACAAAACTTCTTGATCCAGTTTTTTCTGCCATTGACTGCACCATCTACAATGTTATTATCAGGTCAGGTTTTAATTGCAAGGCTGGTGGCTTCCCCGTTGGTGGTTTTACAGTTGGGGATCGTGTCTTCGTCAACAGTCTCATGGATGAAATCAACGTGGTTGTTGACATTGTTGTCACAGCCGTCGAAGCAGGCATTTTTCACGGTGATGAGGTGGTCGTTGGCATCTTTGCAGCCAGTCTGGAGTTTACGGTTGATGGCTCCGAGGAAGATTTTCCAGGATGTAAGACAAGTGTGAAGGAGGGGTAAGCTCTGATCTTTTAGCCTCAGATATTTCCCTTCCTCTCTCTCTCTCCGAGAAACCTTGTTTGAAGACTAAAGGCGAGCCTTTTTTATTGCCTTTCTATGCAACTCTGGTGACCCCTGGAGCAACCTCTGCCTTCTTCTTGACCTTTCATGTAAAGGACTGCAGTCCTCACTGTATTCCTCATGAGAAATAACAGACTTTCACGAGTTTAGGTTCTGCAGCCATTATTAAAGCCTCCCCTCTCTATTTTCTATTATTCTAGATTTGTGGATGAAAAAGTGCAACAGATTTTACAGTCCTTTACCTTGTGGGCAGGATGAAGACAATAGATACACCCCTTGTGAGGATCTTCAGAGTGTAGCCTCTTTTTTCCACAGGTCCCAGAAAGTCTATTTCTAGATGGTTCCGCCATTTTATTGCCAGTCTGTAGTAGATGGAATACTAAAGTTGACCTTGGATACCAAAATCAGGGTAAATGTTGAACTGCTGAGCAGAGTTCGGGGAGACTCACTTTCACACAGCGTGCAGTAGAAAATATGAAAGAAGATGCCTCTTTAGAGAGTGTTCTAGAGCTGGCTGTTGTCTGATTGGCTAGAGTTTTACTCTTTATAAATGATGTGGATAAGCTAATCAAAGTAATGTTTTGGTGTCATTATAAGCTGTGTACTGTCTCTACTGCTTTGGAAAGTACAGCGGGACTGACAGGGCTCTTTGGAGGATACCCTATTTAATAGCAGATTCCTTACCTTTAAAATATCCCTAGGTGCCCAACTGAAGCCAGAATTTTCAACAAAGGCCCTGCTCACTATTAGGTGTCATGTGGCTCAGTGTCGACTCCATTCTGACCTGGAAGTGACGGCTAGAACCACATATAGGTGTCTCCTAAGTACGCTGATGTTAGTTGAGCTATTGACGTTGGTAATACTAATGCAGCTCCAATAGCTCACACTTTCCGTAATGTAAGACCTATTGCATTGCAAATGCTTGTTACGTTCTATTGCTTATTTTTCACGTTACTTACAAGTGTCACCCAGAAGAAAAGGGAAATCTCAACAAAATCCCAGCCTGCACCATCAATGCTACATTTATTCATGGTACAACACAGGCGAGGGAGAAAAACGATTAAACTTAAAAGATGTCACAAGGAAAAGTCTGCAGAAAATGCATCGGAGGCTTTTAAGATGCTGTATGGAACAAAGAGGCAACCAACCAATCAAAAACATTCAAGAAGGGAAGTTCTTGTGGAGGGCCGGATCACGTTAGAGTGCAAACGGCTGCAAAGGGTATATATAAAAGTCACCGCACACAGCATGTTTTCACTTCATTTCTCTTTTCGAGCTTTTTATGTTTTTGGGAAAGGGGCGCCTCCGTTCAGAAGTCCTTGGTAGTTAGTGTGTTTTGTAAAACCATTCCCTTAATTGGGACATAGGAAGGTGCACTTTTCCTCAAGATCCCCAGTAATGCCAAAGCACACCAATATTTTTAATCTGAGCCGGTTCAATAAAAAGCAGGGAGGTGCAGAGACGTGGAATGTTTGAGATAGTTCTACAATTGCTATCTCATGGGTGCACTGGGTGTGCGTTTGAACACGTGTGCCTTGAACTGCAAAATACCATGTATGTGGATAGACTGCACGCTAGGTGTGAATGTAAACAGAAGCGCTTCCTTCGCAAACAAAACAATCAGACCTGTAAGTTCCTTAAGAAAAATAAACAAAATAAATTGTGACATGCGTGGAGTTTAATGAAGCCCCGCCAAAACGGTTCAGTCACTGGCTCGAGCGCATGGTGCAGACGGTGTCATTGGTGCAACAACATCAAGTGTTGCATGGCTAAACACTTATAAGGTCCCAAAGGCGAGACCTATTGGCTATGCCAATGCTTGTTTTGAGTGAGTGGCTCGTGCAGGAATGCCTCTGTGAGGTAGAGATGCTGCGAGTGCTTTTACAGGAGCCCCTGTGACACTGCGCCTCTTCAAAATGTATCTTGGGTCTGGTGTAATACTTCTAGCCCCTATTCCCGTCTTCTCGCACCCAATGCATCCTTAAATGTCCCATGTACAGCCGGGGTTGACACTCCTATTACCCCTGCCCTACAGTGACACTTTACCTGTCACAGGTGGTGGTGGTGGACGTGATGGCGGTGGATGACTATTGGGTAGGAGGGTGCTGGTGGAAGGAGAGGAGGATCTCGAGGGGGCACATGGGAGAGCAGAAAGAGGCCAAATATTATCCGGGTTCTCAGTTCTAACATATTTATTCAAAGTATCGGTTTCTAAAGGCATTTGATTCTTGCTGAGAAAAGAAACGTAATCGGCCCTTCAAACACTGAAATTAATTTCAGTGTTTGCAGGCTCATATACTCATTTGTCCCAGTCAAGCGTGTCCGTGCACGATTTTGTATCGTATTACTGCTTCCAGGGAGCTATCAGAGGAGGAAAGGGTAACCTCCGCTGTAGGAGAGTAGGGTCTGCAATCCTATGATCACCCAGATTTTTTCCTTTTGCTTCATTGGTTTATGACTTTCCCCGGCTGTGGGCCTGCCAATCAGACCCACAGCCTAGCTGTTCTCTCTCGAAATTAAACACATGTACATTAGGTGCATCCACCAATTGGAACTGGGCCGCCTTGTCAGTCCCTGTCTCAGCATACCACAGGTATCCAGGGCATCGGTGTACCCAGGGCCTACCAGGGGCTGCAGCATGTATTATGCCACCCCTGGAATGGCCGCCCAAATCTGACACAACTGGCTGCACGACAGCTGGGGCAACGTGGTGTAATCACCCGTTGCTGTAGGTGTAGTATTCCTACACCTAACCCTAAAATGGACACATGGATTCCTATCAGTCACTCCTATGGCAGGCCTTATCAATCCTGAAGGCAGAGTGCAGGGAATCATGTGGGACGGTGCTCTGGCGCGAGCTGAGCCCGTCGACGGCTTGCGGAACCAAGTCCTAATAGCCGTTCCATGGTGACGCGGGCCAACTACTTTTAAATGCATTATAATCCTCGCGGTTATTTGCTAACTTTGGCATCGCATCACCTACACATGTCGAGTAAGGTGTCATACGAATTGGAATACGAACCCCTCGCCAGTTCTGGCGACGGGGTTAGCATTCCCCCCTTTTAGAGGGGCACGACATGGAAGTAACCTTGAACCCCGGTTAAAATTGACAAAATGGATGCTGCCACCAGACACAAGTCTGACCTCCTGCTGCTGGGAGACCTTCCAGCGAGGGGAGCTTGGACAAAGGGTTTCCTGTCGAGGGCGGTGTTAGCACCATCCCAGACAGGGTTGTGTATCCCAGGTAGGCAGGGCTGAAAGGAAGGTGATTGCCAGTGGCACCCCGGTGCTCACTGTGCATAGCCCGGCTCAAACCAGTTTCGGGGGCACACCAGCCCCTGAGCCGGGGCGAAGCCGGACAAAGGAAAGGGGTGTAACCACCCCCCTCCTGGCTCCACCCATAGGTAGAACCTAGTCACGGGCCAGCCCCTTTTTCTTAGAATAAAGGTAGGAGCGAGTCCCCTTCCCAAATTGGATAATTCTGAATCTTGAACTACTTTCCACGAAAGGAACTCTTGACTATTTCTGAAGACTCTCCCTTGTGGCTAAGGAGTAGCCACCCTGCACCAGCAGGCACCACCTAAGCACTTGCGGTTTGCTGTAAGTCTCTCCAACGGATCAAGACTGCCCAGCTCGACGAGACCCGAGTCCCCGCCATCTCTGACCTTTTACCTACCTCATCAGCCCAGCTGAGAGCCGTAGGTGTGACGAGACCTGCGGGACCGGCCATCTTCAGAACCTGCACGATGCTTATCTAAGCACGCCCACCGAGGGACCCTCGAGTGAGTGCACCTAGGGTTTGAGAAGCCCTAACCCTGAGCAGCTCCAGCACCGAAGTCTGCCCCCCCCAGCATCGACGAGATCTGCGTGGGGGCCCTTCCGCTCCTTGCTATTCACCGCGTTGTGCGACCACTTGCCGACCGGCTTGTGGCCCTCTTCACGACGCACCACGTTTGTTTCATCACTAGCCTGGTTGCTCCAGACTGGCTCTTGCTCCCCTTCAACAGAGGAGTACCACGGACCCTCCTGGTCACTCCAGACGCCATCTTGACTCCACCGCGTGGGGTTGCCACTGCCAAGATCCGCTGCCCCATTCCTGGGCCCAGCATCATCGACAGCAGACACCTGCGTGGGACAGCTCGCCCTCCATCCTGGTCGCCGCCGCGCCTCCTGGTCCGAGGAACAGCCGAGTCCGACGTCATCCACTCACCTGGTCGAGGTGACTTCAGCCGGTACCTCCCTGGTACCCTCACGATCGCTGGCTAGCGGTTGAGAACTGAGTCCCCTCTGCTTTCAGGTTTCCTTCATCACCGATCCAGGTTTGGATCTCGCTGAACATCGACACTGGTCGCCTGCCAGCAACTCTTCTTTCAGGCTCCTGAGACTACAACGAGGACTTCCGACATCTTGCCGAACCTTCCACAGCCGCAGCCTCTGGGCTAGGTAACTCGAGCATTTCGGTGCTCCATCGCAGATTCGCTTTACAAGTGTCCAGTTCCTTTTACGTTTAGTCCCACTGATCGGATCACTCCGGAATCAGTCACTTTAGACTTTCTAAACTTCTCCCCTTCCACTTGCAGTGTAATGGTTTCGTGCCCTCGGGCATTTGTGTAAATTGTGCAACCAGAAGTATTTTCCTAAGAGTTTTGTATTGTGCTTAGCTCCCTGACTCATAAAGAGGCAGGGTAGTCTTGTTATAAATAAATATCCTTTATTTTCATAACAACTTGTGTGGTGTCCTTTCACTTGGTGTTCAAGGGGTATATGTGATGGTAAACAGCTGGCTTAACACGCCCTCTAGAGTTTAGCCTAAGACTGCTCGTATCCACGCTACTAGGATAGCTGGTCTATAAGGTTGACTTACAACCAATCATCAATAAGGGTTGTTTGGAATGATACACAGTGATCACTAGAATAGTGAGCACTACATATTAGGCCAACTTCCCACATTGGTGAGCAGCGGTTGGGATTTGAGCTTGCTGTTGTTTTACCACACACGTATCCTAAGAATATCGCCGTGAAAGATCACATAAGTACCCAGGTACATATAACTTAACTTAGAATACTCCGAGTTCTACTGAACCGGCTGTTGTAGTGTAACAGGGCTTAGCACACCCTGACTACAACTCTTAGCAAGGGATCAGTAGGTAAACACATAGTGTAGGTAGGTGCATCACTTACACCTCACTAAGAAAAGCATGTCGGTCCACGGAGAGTCTTCGCAGACTCCCTTAGTGGTCAGTGACCCTCCACAGGTCGTGTCACGATATGCAGCTCTTAGCTTCAAGGAGATGAGACAACTGTGTGCCTCCAGGAAGCTAAACCAGGGTTCTAACCCTACCATCGCATTTCTGATAGGTCTCTTAGAGACGTACGATGCAAGGAGGTCCTCCAACACAGGTCCCCCCGATGCTGATGGGAACATGCCTCCCTTAGAGGGAACCCTCGGTGACCCAGACCTCGGCCTCCACACAGAGGAGGAGGACGAGGAGGAGTTATCAGGAGACGAGGCAGACAAAGGTCCCGTGGTAGTCGGCAGGCTTACAAGGACCAACTTAAGCAGGCATGAGAATGGAACTGGGGGAGCCCCGGGCCCACGCTCAAGCAGGCCTAACCTTGGGAACGGACGAGCTAGGTCTCTCTCCAGAGGCTCTGGCAGATCGGTTCACACACATGTCTCTCAGGCATCTTCTCAGAGAGGAATGACGTCCCCTCAGAGAAGGGAGCATGAAGCGAAGATGAGGGAAGTCAATCTGAGGATCGAGCGGGAAGAACTTGCCCTCGCCAAAGAAAGACTTGCCCTGGCCCGAGAGCAGAAATTAAGTGGGTTAGATCCCACTGGTGGCAGCATTCTCAATAGAGAGAAAGACAGGGGTATAGACACTAGACACCTGAGTAAAATAGTGCCCCCCTTTAAACAAGGGGACGACATCCACAAGTGGATAACTGCCTTGGAGAGGGCCTGCACTGTCCAGTGCGTCCCCCCAAGTCAGTGGGCAGCTATACTGTGGCTTTCCTTTGAAGGTAAAGGAAGAGACAAGCTCCTCACTACTAGAGCTGAGGATGCCAACAACTACCAAGTCCTGAAGAACACACTGATTGATGGGTTCGGCTTAACCACGGAACAGTACCGGGTGCTGTTCCGGGACACCCAGAAGATTCAGTCTCAGGATTGGACTGACTTTGTCGATTGTGCCACTAAGGCTTTGGAAGGCTGGTTGCTGGGTAGCAAGGTTACTGATTACACAGGATTGTACAATATTATCATGCGAGAACAGATTTTAAACAACTGTCAGAACCAATTGTTGCATCAGCACCTTGTCGACTCGGATCTGACCTCTCCCCAAGAATTGGGAAAGAAGGCAGACAGATGGGTCAGAACAAGGGTCAAGCAGAACCAGAACCAGGGTGGTCAGAAGAAAGCAGACCAGAAGGGTAGTAACAAAAGCGAACAAAATGACCAGAAGTCTTCGACAGGTCCCCAACAAACCAAAGAGGGTGGGGGTCAGGCTTCACAGAAGAAGAAGACTCAAGAAGGCCAGTCAAAAAGGTGGTGCCAATACTGTAAAAGTAAGACTCACTGGTTTAGTGAGTGCACCAAGAAAGGAGGGCAAACTCCTGCCACTGCAGCCCCTAAGGCACCTGCACCCCCTAGTACAGTCAGCAGTGGTAGTGCGCCTCCCAAGGCATTAGTTGGGTTAACCTTGGGAACCGAGGGGAGTGACGACTTAGTCGGCACACTCACTCAGGCCGTCCTTGTCTGTACAGGGGATATGGAGATGTCCCCTGATGCCAGTCCCAATACTTTGGGCAAATACAGACAGACACCTTTGATTAATGGAAAAGTGGCTCAGGCCTACAGGGACACTTGTGCCAGTGTCACCATGGTGACGCCTAACTTTGTGGACCCGGGACAGATCATGCTAGGTACCAGTTACCTAGTGACCAATGCCAGCAACGTCACTACCAATCACAGTATGGCAGTTGTTGATTTCTCCTGGGGAGGGGTAAGTGGCCCGAAAAAGGTTGTGGTTAGTTCAGACCTCCCCGTAGAATGTCTGTTGGGCAATGATTTGGAAACGTCACAATGGTCAGAAGTGGAGCAGAGGACTCACATGGAAATGTTAGGCTTGCCAGCACATGTCCTTGCTGTGACCAGGTCACAGGCCAAAAGGTGCCCCACTGAACGGGTGCTGGATCCTGGAAGAACGGACCAGACACCTTCCAAGAATAGGAGCAGTAAGGGTAAGGCTTCGCCTTCCCCCTTGCCCCAGGTCGTGGATCAAGTCTCTGAGGAGGCTGACCTTAAAGAACTGAGGGAAACTGAGCCGAAAGAGCTTGAACCTGGTCAGGTTGAGTTTCTGGGCTCAGGGGGACCCTCCAGGGAAGACTTGGGGAAGGCACAGTTAGACTGCCCCTCCCTTGAACCCCTCAGACAGCAGGCTGCTGCTGAGGCTGCAGGGAACGCCACAGGTACCCACAAAGTGTACTGGGACGATGGACTCCTGTACTCCGAGGCAAGAGACCCCAAACCTGGTGCGACCAGTAGGCTGGTCATCCCCTTGTCTCTGAGAGGTTTCCTTCTTACCTTGGCCCACGAGATTCCCCTTGCAGGTCACTTAGGCCAGAATAAGACTTGGGACAGAATTGTTCCACACTTTCACTGGCCCCACATGTCCGAAGATACCAAGGAGTTTTGCCGCTCCTGTGTCACTTGCCAAGCCAGCGGTAAGTCAGGTGGCACGACAAAGGCCCCCCTCATACCACTACCGGTGGTGGGGGTACCCTTTGAACGAGTGGGGATCGACATTGTCGGACCAATGGAACCCCAGACAGCATCAGGGCACAAGTTTATACTGGTGGTGGTGGACCACGCCACTAGGTATCCTGAAGCTATTCCACTTAGGACCACTACAGCACCTGTGGTGGCACGGGCCCTACTTGGAGTGTTCTCCAGAGTAGGCTTCCCTAAGGAGGTCGTCTCAGACAGAGGTGCAAACTTCATGTCGGGATATCTGACTGCAATGTGGAAGGAGTGTGGTGTCAACTACATGTTCACCACACCCTATCACCCACAATGCAATGGGCTTGTTGAGAGATTCAACAGGACCCTATAAGGCAGGGGTCTTCAAACTGTGGGGCGCGACCCCCAGGGGGGCCGTGGAGTGATGCAAAGGGGGTCGCGCCTTCCCAGTCACACTTCTGCCCAGGCCCAAGGGCTTCAGCCCCCCCCCACACTCCCCCCCCCCCCTCCTGTGTCTCAGCCCGGGCTGCTGCAGTGAAACTTGAGCTGCTGGGGGCTCAGCTGGGCAGTGTCTGGATTCCTATCTCCACCACCCCGTGTTTTTTCACAGGTCTTTAAAGACCATTTGCATTTTAACATGCCTTTGTAAACTGGTTACAGAGGCTTAGGTTTTTTTGCTGGTTCCAGTACCCCCTGGGCCCCCACTGTGCCTATTCCTTACATTTGGATTTTACATTCACTGCCGTAGTGTGAGAATGCATTTCATGGAAAGGAATACAAAGTTGGCTTCCTGGGGGCGCCGTGAGTGAAAGTTTATTGTGCTTTTGGAGCACCTGCTGCAGCGTTTCTTTCCCCGGCAATTCCCAGGCCTCACATAAATGTCAAGATAATTCGTGTGATTAATTATCTTCCTGGAGAGAGATCAGCATTTTGTATAGTTGAGGTTTTGACTTAGGTGATGTTAGTGCAGAGGGTTAATATGCCTGCTGCAAAGAACGTGCACCAAGTAGATTACAGAGTGCGTATGATATAAACAGATCAGCAGGTTACTGCTTTCAAAAGAGACATCCTTTTGTTACTTGCAATTTATAACTTAAAGTCCTAATAGAGAATAGTGAGCTATTAACTTTCATCCTAGAACAGCATGCACACTACAAAGAATACATTATTAGACCATTGATTAATGTTGCAAAAAGGGTTAATTTGGCTAGAAAACAATTCTTATTATTAAAGGAAACTCCCAACTATGCTGTTTCTTTTTCGACTCTGAGTTTGTGCTTCTCCACACCAAGCACTCTTGAACTATACTGCCTACCAGTATGGATGACATGTGACTCCTATACTTTTAGTCCTTTGGCTTATGTAACATTTCCTATACACTGATTTACACACTTATGATTGATTGTCTCTGTGTAATGTGTGTGTGTGATGCAAAGTGCTCGGACACCCTACACTGGTATGAGTGGCACTATATAACTAATTCAATGCATCTGAGAGTGTGGGGTTATGGAGACTTGGTCACTGTTAAAGGGTGCTAGTGAGAGAATCCGTGGTGGGGGTGGTCATTGAGGGGGGCACCAACAAACCTTGTCGCACAGGGCACCACCAGCACTAAAGCCGGCCCTGGGAAGTATGCACAGATAAGCGCTGAAAATACCGCTTTAGGTGACTGCTTTTTTTTGTACCGACTGGGCCATCAAAATAATCTGCTGGTAACCCTAACCGTAGGACTGGAAGTTTGTTACAGGATCAGCACATTATTTATTTCCTTCACCCTCGATCCCAGATTAATGCCGCAATAGTTTAACTTAGATCTTAAAGTCTACGCCCCCGTCAATAACATGCTGAGTTACTTCATGGGTCTGGGAATGCACCCTGCATTCAGACAACTCATTCCTCATTCTCGCCCTTTATTGTCACGCTCACCTTGCACTCACAGTGATCACAATGCACTCACACTGATCACCATGCACTTGCACCATTCACCCGCTCACCTTGCACTCACAGTGATCACTCTGCACTCAAAATGCACTTGTCCTGCTAACACTATACCTCAACCTGCAGTCACACGAGTACACTACTCATCCTGCACTCATGTGACACTTCACTTACCTGTCCCCCTCACTACTCAATATGCAACTCACTCAAACAAGCCCATCAGTAATCATACATTCATTCATCCCATTCTGAACTTGCATCCGCACCCAAAATGAGAGAGGACAGTAAGGGAGTGAGAGAATTTGATTGAAGAGGTCAGGGATGAGGAGAAATGTGAATTGCCGAAGAGAAGTGTGGACACGCAAGAAGTGAGTGTGATCCAAAGGTGAGGGCTTCTGTTAGAACAAAGGGGAGATGTGAAAGAGGAATGGGGGGACTGGAGAGGTGTAAGATACAAATAGACAAAAATTTGAATGAAGAGACGAGGTGAATGAGAAGTGCTGAGGGGCACAGGAGGTGACAGGGCCAGAGAGGCCATGAGATAAATGTGAGAGACTGTTAGAGATGAGGGCAGTGAAAGGACAGAATGGCAAGAGGTGATTAAAGGTGAAGTGAGAGGTTGAATGGGGAGAGTTCAGAAGTTGTAAAAAGGGGTGAAAGAAAATGACCTGCAAAGTGAGAGAGGGATCCAGGGTTAGGAGAGGAGAGAGGGATGGAAGGGAGGGGGTGAGAGGAAAGCTGCATGGGTAAACGGCTTAACTCTACACAAAACCGCCAGGGTTTTAAGGGACCCCTGCTTCTTCCGGTCAGGGCCAGGTGAGCTTCTAATGTGGCAGCACGTATTGCTGCAGAGTGGAAGGCCCTTCACAAAGGTTGACTTGAAATCTTTCTGATGATAATTGCTGTATTTTGGTTATAAATGGGTACTGATTGGGTGAAATCTTTCCTCAGCGTTACTGTGTGTAACAAATATCAAAATAATGAAGCAATGCTATCCCAAAATACGCGGCATCACATAACCTCATTTACATTTTCATCCCACGCAATTTAGTCAACAGGTTTAGACATTTTTGTCAGGAGGGGGTCCTTACGCCTCAAAATGTTGACAGGGGGGTCTCGGCATCCAAAAGTTTGAAGACCTCTGCTATAAGGGATGATTCACGGACTACCTGAAAAGCTTCGGCGGAGATGGGATGTCCTGATACCCTGCCTCTTGTTCGCCTACAGAGAGGTCCCGCAGAAGGGGGTTGGCTACAGCCCTTTTGAGCTTCTGTTCGGACATCCTGTAAGGGGACCCCTTTGTTTGGTAAAGGAAGGATGGGAGAGACCTCTCAGAAAGCCGGCATCGAACATTGTGGACTATGTACTCGGTCTCCGCTCGCGGATGGCGGAGTACATGGAAAAGGCGTCTAAAAACCTTGAGGCGAGCCAAGAATTACAGAAAGCTTGGCACGACCAAAAGGCTGTCCTGACTGTGTACCAGCCTGGACAGAAGGTGTGGGTGCTGGAGCCAGTGGCCCCAGCAGCACTCAAAGACAAATGGTCTGGGCCCCACACGATCATTGAGCAAAAGGGAGAGGTCACCTACTTGGTAGACCTGGGAACTCCCCGGAGCCCCCACAGGTTGCTCCATGTAAACAGGCTCAAGGCATATGTCGACAGGGAGGGCATGGGCTTGCTCATGGCCACAGACGAGGGACAGGAGGAGGAGAGTGACCCTCTCCCGGACCTGCTCTCTCAGAACCCTGACGATGGGTCAGTAGATGGTGTTGTCTTTTGTGGCAGCCTCTCTGGACATCAACAAAAGGATTGTAAACAGGTTCTTCAATCCTTTCGACATATGTTCTCTCTGACGCCCAGTCAGACCAATTGGTGTACCCATGAGGTCGACACTGGGGACAGTCTGCCCGTAAAGAGTAAAATCTATCGGCAACCTGATCATGTCAGAGACTGCATCAAGACGGAGGTGCAGAAAATGTTGGAGCTGGGAGTCATTGAACCCTCGGACAGCCCCTGGGCTAGTCCCGTAGTTCTCGTGCCGAAACCTCACACCCAGGGCGGTAAGAAAGAGATGAGGTTTTGCGTGGACTACAGAGGTCTCAATGACGTCACTAAGACTGACGCCCACCCAATACCAAGAGCAGACGAACTTATCGACCGGTTGGCTTCGGCCAGCTACTTAAGTACGTTTGACCTGACAGCTGGGTATTGGCAAATCAGGCTAGCTGAGGAGGCCAAGCCCAAAACAGCATTTTCTACCCCGGGTGGGCATTATCAGTTCGTGGTAATGCCCTTTGGTTTGAAAAATGCACCTGCCACCTTCCAAAGGCTGGTGAATCGAGTTCTCACTGGGTTGGACGACTTCTGCGCGGCGTATCTGGACGATATCGCTGTCTTTAGCTCCACCTGGGAGGATCACCTGGTCCACCTGAGGAAAGTGTTAGAGGCCCTGCAGAGGGCAGGCCTCACTATCAAGGCCACCAAGTGCCAGATAGGGCAGACACAGGTTGTATACCTGGGCCACCTTGTAGGTGGAGGCCAGGTTCAACCGTTGGAGAGCAAAATACAGGCCATCCAGGACTGGGCTCCTCCAACCACCCAGACTCAGGTTCGAGCTTTCTTGGGCTTGACTGGTTATTACCGGAAGTTTGTCAGAAATTATGGATCCATTGTGACCCCGCTAAACGACCTGACAAGTGAAAAGATGCCAAAAAAAGTTCAGTGGACAGCAAGCTGTCAGAAGGCATTCGATGACCTAAAGCAGGCCATGTGCACAGCACCTATCCTAAAGAGTCCAGACTACTCCAGACCATTCATTGTCCAAACAGACACTTCGGAGCTGGGTGTGGGAGCTGTTCTATCTCAACTGAATTTTGATGGTCATGACCAGCCCATAGCTTTTATTAGCAGGAGGCTGACCCCCAGAGAGAAGAATTGGTCAGCTATTGAGAGGGAGGCCTTTGCTGTGGTTTGGGCCCTGAAGAAGTTGAGGCCATACTTGTTTGGCACTCACTTCAAGATTCAGACCGACCATAAGCCCCTCTTGTGGCTAAATCAAATGAAGGGTGAAAACCCCAAACTACTTAGGTGGTCCATTTCCCTACAGGGGATGGACTTCACAGTGGAGCATAGACCTGGCACTGATCATGGCAATGCAGATGGGCTCTCCAGGTATTTCCACTTAGAGCAAGAAGACTCACCTGGTCAAGGTTAGCTTATTGTCCCAAAGTTTGGGGGGGGGTCATGTAGGAGAGTAGGGTCTGCAATCCTATGATCACCCAGATTTTTTGCTTTTGCTTCATTGGTTTATGACTTTCCCCGGCTGTGGGCCTGCCAATCAGACCCACAGCCTAGCTGTTCTCTCTCGAAATTAAACACATGTACATTAGGTGCATCCACCAATTGGAACTGGGCCGCCTTGTCAGTCCCTGTCTCAGCATACCACAGGTATCCAGGGCATCGGTGTACCCAGGGCCTACCAGGGGCTGCAGCATGTATTATGCCACCCCTGGAATGGCCGCCCAAATCTGACACAACTGGCTGCACGACAGCTGGGGCAACGTGGTGTAATCACCCGTTGCTGTAGGTGTAGTATTCCTACACCTAACCCTAAAATGGACACATGGATTCCTATCAGTCACTCCTATGGCAGGCCTTATCAATCCTGAAGGCAGAGTGCAGGGAATCATGTGGGACGGTGCTCTGGCGCGAGCTGAGCCCGTCGACGGCTTGCGGAACCAAGTCCTAATAGCCGTTCCATGGTGACGCGGGCCAACTACTTTTAAATGCATTATAATCCTCGCGGTTATTTGCTAACTTTGGCATCGCATCACCTACACATGTCGAGTAAGGTGTCATACGAATTGGAATACGAACCCCTCGCCAGTTCTGGCGACGGGGTTAGCATTCCCCCCTTTTAGAGGGGCACGACATGGAAGTAACCTTGAACCCCGGTTAAAATTGACTCAAGCCTCAGCATCACAAAATGGATGCTGCCACCAGACACAAGTCTGACCTCCTGCTGCTGGGAGACCTTCCAGCGAGGGGAGCTTGGACAAAGGGTTTCCTGTCGAGGGCGGTGTTAGCACCATCCCAGACAGGGTTGTGTATCCCAGGTAGGCAGGGCTGAAAGGAAGGTGATTGCCAGTGGCACCCCGGTGCTCACTGTGCATAGCCCGGCTCAAACCAGTTTCGGGGGCACACCAGCCCCTGAGCCGGGGCGAAGCCGGACAAAGGAAAGGGGTGTAACCACCCCCCTCCTGGCTCCACCCATAGGTAGAACCTAGTCACGGGCCAGCCCCTTTTTCTTAGAATAAAGGTAGGAGCGAGTCCCCTTCCCAAATTGGATAATTCTGAATCTTGAACTACTTTCCACGAAAGGAACTCTTGACTATTTCTGAAGACTCTCCCTTGTGGCTAAGGAGTAGCCACCCTGCACCAGCAGGCACCACCTAAGCGCTTGCGGTTTGCTGTAAGTCTCTCCAACGGATCAAGACTGCCCAGCTCGACGAGACCAGAGTCCCCGCCATCTCTGACCTTTTACCTACCTCATCAGCCCAGCTGAGAGCCGTAGGTGTGACGATACCTGCGGGACCGGCCATCTTCAGAACCTGCACGACGCTTATCTAAGCACGCCCACCGAGGGACCCTCGAGTGAGTGCACCTAGGGTTTGAGAAGCCCTAACCCTGAGCAGCTCCAGCACCGAAGTCTGCCCCCCCAGCATCGACGAGATCTGCGTGGGGGCCCTTCCGCTCCTTGCTGTTCACCGCGTTGTGCGACCACTTGCCGACCGGCTTGTGGCCCTCTTCACGACGCACCACGTTTGTTTCATCACTAGCCTGGTTGCTCCAGACTGGCTCTTGCTCCCCTTCAACAGAGGAGTACCACGGACCCTCCTGGTCACTCCAGACGCCATCTTGACTCCACCGCGTGGGTTTGCCACTGCCAAGATCCGCTGCCCCATTCCTGGGCCCAGCATCAACGACAGCAGACACCTGCGTGGGACAGCTCGCCCTCCATCCTGGTCGCCGCCGCGCCTCCTTGTCCGAGGAACAGCCGAGTCCGACGTCATCCACTCACCTGGTCGAGGTGACTTCAGCCGGTACCTCCCTGGTACCCTCACGATCGCTGGCTAGCGGTTGAGAACTGAGTCCCCTCTGCTTTCAGGTTTCCTTCATCACCGATCCAGGTTTGGATCTCGCTGAACATCGACACTGGTCGCCTGCCAGCAACTCTTCTTTCAGGCTCCTGAGACTACAACGAGGACTTCCGACATCTTGCCGAACCTTCCACAGCCGCAGCCTCTGGGCTAGGTAACTCGAGCATTTCGGTGCTCCATCGCAGGTTCACTTTACAAGTGTCCAGTTCCTTTTACGTTTAGTCCCACTGATCAGATCACTCCGGAATCAGTCACTTTAGACTTTCTAAACTTCTCCCCTTCCACTTGCAGTGTAATGGTTTCGTGCCCTCGGGCATTTGTGTAAATTGTGCAACCAGAAGTATTTTCCTAAGAGTTTTGTATTGTGCTTAGCTCCCTGACTCATAAAGAGCCAGGGTAGTCTTGTTATAAATAAATATCCTTTATTTTCATAACAACTTGTGTGGTGTCCTTTCACTTGGTGTTCAAGGGGTATATGTGATGGTAAACAGCTGGCTTAACACGCCCTCTAGAGTTTAGCCTAAGACTGCTCGTATCCACGCTACTAGGATAGCTGGTCTATAAGGTTGACTTGCAACCAATCATCAATAAGGGTTGTTTGGAATGATACACAGTGATCACTAGAATAGTGAGCACTACATATCAGGCCAACTTCCCACATCCGCCATTTAGCGATAGCTCTTTTTAGCCAGCTGAAAATATAAGTTAATATAGTGCGGAAGAGCACAAAACAAAAACAAAACATTAAAAATATACAGAGCCAATCGCAGCACGGGAGGGGCAAAGACCAAAACGGCAGAGAGGGGTAGAGGTGCAGCGTGCCATCGAATTGACAGGCAACTGAAACGGCCTGCATCCCAGACACACAGAGTTTCCCTTGCAGGAGCGAGCATGGGCACCATCTGTTTTCAACATAATTACAAACAGATGGCGCCAAAGCTCGCTCCCGCAAGGGAAAACGCCAAACGTGCACGTGTTGCAATAGAAAGCAATGCAAAACGTGCACGTTTTTGGCCAAAATGCTGATCGATTCCAATAGGTCCCCTCCTATGCAGCGCATGCGTGCTGAGTAGGCGAGACCTAAAAACAGTAATATATCGGACGGTTTGGTCTCCTACAGGTCTGTTAATGGTGCAACAGCATGCCACAAAATTGTCCCATAGTCGAGTTACATCCCACACTCAGGGCCTATCCTATCTGGGAGCAATACTGCTTTTGTAGAAGGACACCAGCCCATCAGGATGACATCCACTATTTCAGGAGGCAGATCGCATGCAGTCTACCTCAGAAGCTCCTGCCACCATACTCTCCTGGCCTATTCCAGAGCAACTAGGATGAATTGGGTCAGTTGTTAATGATCTTCATAACTAGGTGCAGGAAAGATAGCGGAGAGAAGGCATACAGAAGTACAGTGCTCCACTCCAAGTAGAATGCTTTTCCGAGAGAGAGCCTACTTGGGAATATTAACGTGCAAAACTGTGGACACTGCATGTTCTTGGCAGTGGGCAAGCTATCGAGGCCTGTCTCTTCCTCTTGATGGCAGACGCCCTGCACCTCCTATGGGTGTAGCTAGAATTCTGATTAGCTAGGCGTCAGATGACTATCTGCCCTGGCCTTTAAAAATCCCATCAGGTGGTGTACTACCAGGGTGATGCCCTAACCATCCAGCCAACTTGAGACATAGGGCCTTGTGACACAGAATGCAAAGCTACTCCCTCCTTGTTGCAATACCGCATGGGGGTGGCATTGCCCGTGAGAACCTCAAACAGCCTCCCCTTGCTGGACAGCAGCAAGGCTTTCAACGCCAAACAGAGGCCCGCAACTCTAGTAGATTTATGTGGTTGGGCCTCTTTTGGAGACCAGATGAACAAATTACTTAGCTTCTGTAACTCTTTCGGGTAGGGACTATCTAGCCGCAGATTTCTCACCTTTTGAATATTCCCCAATAATCAGACTGGAACCAGAGACTTTTCAGCCGTACCTTTGCGTACCAGAAGGTGGCACCTTGGGGGTCCACACTGATGCTGTTCCACTTCAGAAATGACTTGCAGGGCCTATACAGACACCAGCCCCGTGCTTTGAAGTTAGTTGTTTTCAAGACAGAGCCTACAGAAGCAAATAGGTAGACAATGTGCAGATTCCTAGATTTGGGATCTTATTAATGGAGAGAGTGCAACCGCAGAAAGGGAAGTATGGCAGTGTCGGTGAGCAATCTGTGACTAGATGGAGTATGTAGCAGAAAGAGCATTCCCAAAGGTTAAGTAACTTGTTCTTCTGATTGAGACTTATAGCCACAGTTTCCTCACCTTTTGAATAGAGGATGTGTGAGTGGATTCAAACCAGTAGATCCTGCAGAGGGGACACTTTACTAGGCATGGCAAACTGGACTATCCAAACAATAATGCTAGTGAACATATGGAGGAACACCCACAAAGCCATCTGTCAGATGTCTAGGACAGGGTCTCCATGTGCTAACACATTGGTAGCAGCTTTGATCCAGGCAGAATGAGCACGCAGTCCTACAGAGGGCGGATTTTTAGCAAATGTGCATCAGATTTTTTTATGCAGAGTACGACCCACGGGATGGTTCTCTTCTGCACTGCCCTGTCTTTTTTCGCACTAGAGAACCCCACAAACAGCTTATCGTCTAGTGGTCTTTGGTGTGATCTATGTAGAAGCTCAGCACTCTGATTCCAAGCGATGAAGTCTCTCTTCCTTAGAGGGGTCAGGCGCAGCATAGAATGCCGGCAGAGTGATGGTTTGGCCCACGCAAAACTGTATCACAACTTTCCACAAGGATACCCATGTTCACAGAACCAGTTTGTCTGGGAAGAAGTCTATGGTGGATTGACATAGAGCGTGAAGCTCACCCTGTGCCTTGCCAAAGTGATGGCAATGAGAAAGTCTTGAAAGGAAGGAAAAAGGGGACAGCTGTGAAGCTGCTCGAACGGAGTACACGTCAGATACGTCAGGACCACATTAAGGTCCCATTAGGGCATGACAAAAGGAGACGGGAGAAACACTTGTTATAGCCATTTCAAAAAACGCATCACAACTGGCGATTTAAACAAAGAGGGACGATCAGGCAACCTTAAGAAGACCGAGAGGGACGAAAGATAACCCTTAACCATGCAGAGTGCGAGGCCTTGCAGGGCAAGAGACAGAACAAATAAAATGTCACTGCATAAACTACAGAGGATTAAAAATGCAGCAGCTAGATTACTTCTTGCGATCCCTAAATATAAATGTTGTCTACCACACTTTCCCTGCACTCTACTGGCTACTGGTCAAAAAGCAGGGGGGAGTTCAAATCTCTATGCATTGCTTTCAAGGCACTAAACCACGATAGCCCTAAATTTCTGAGGCAATACTTTCAATGGTATGTGCTATCAAGATCTTTAAGGTCTGCATCCTCCGCCAATTTGATTATTCCCAAAGTTAAGAAAGCTACTTGGGGTGGAAGAAGGTTCGTAGTGGGAACGGCCAAACTCTGGAACTTAATGCCCTTGGATTTGTAATAAAAACAAATGTTAAAATTTTTTCAACGTCTTGGCATTCCATAAGGCTTTTAAAACTTGGCTCTTCAATAAACAGGTGCGGCAGGTCTGGTACGTTATACCTACCCGCATGTTATTCTCTTCAACAGGACTATCAGGTCTCTCCTTCTCTCCTGCCAGAATCTCAGCGCCTAGACACCTTCGGGTAGTAGAGCGCTCTACAAATTGCTATTTCATTTCGGCCTAGAGGGTGTTAATCTGGCAAGCACCACACTAAACCAAAAACTTGTCTCAAGGACAGGCATATATAGTTTTAGTCAAGGGACACCTGGCTGCCAAGATGACATCAACCACGTCTAGGGGATATGTTCAGCTGTCACTGCTCAATCTACAAGCACAAAGGTAGAGTTTGCAAAGGTCTGGGTGCAAAAGCCTGCCCTTTTGTGACAGCCGGTCCTCCCAGAGGGGCAGTATGATCAGAGAACATACGCTCAAGGCCAGGAGTTCTGGATAGCATACTCTCCGTGCCCAATCCAGACCTACTAGGATGATTTGGGCCCGTTGGTCCTGATCTTCTCGAGAACTGGGGGCATGAGTGATATCAACAGGGGGAGCAGGGGATGAGGGGGCAGGGGGGGAAGAGAAGGCATACAGGAGTCCCAAGCTCCACTCAAGACGGAACAGGTCTCCAAGCTAGACATGCTGTGAAAACTCTAACGAGCTGAAGTGCGGACATTGTGCATTCTCAGCAGTGACGAACAGACTGAGCCAAAGTTCTCCACAAGTGAGGAAGAGACCTTGCACCACCTCCGGGTTTAGCTGCCATTCGCGATCTGCCAATTGCAGACAGCTGAGTTTGTTTGCCCTGACAGTTAACGATCCTGCCAGGTGGTTCCCCACCAGGAAAATTCCTTGGTGGCCAGCCATTTCCAGAGGCACGAGGTCCGTGACCCCGCGCCGCCCTGTTTGTTGCAGTACCACATGTTGATGATGATGTTGTACCCGTGTTTGATGGATGGAAGGAAGGCTTTCAGAGGCAAACGTACAGCCCTTAGCTCCAGAAAGGTAAGCAGAGCAAGAACTCCTCCAGAGGCCTCTGATCTCCACCTCTTGCTGATGACCGCCAACAACCCAGAAGCAATGCATCAGTCACCACTGTCATTTCTGGGTAGGGAAGGGAGAGAAGCTGCCACTGACCCCAATTGCAGTCCAGTAACCATCACTGTAGGTCTTTTGCAGTCTTCCCTGTAAACTGAACGTTGTCAGAGAGGCCCCCTTGATATTGTGCCCACTAGGACTTCAGACTCCTCTGAAGAGCCCGCATATGCCATCTGGCGTGCTCAACCAGCAGGCTGCAGGAGGCCATTAGTCTCAGCCACCTCTGAGTTGACCTCACTGAAACCCAGACCACGGCTGGAAGTTTGGGATCAGAGTCTGAGCATCCTGGACTCTTTCCTGATGGAAAGGCACGAAACCAAAGTTTCCAGAATGACTCAGATGAAGGGGCCGGTTTGAGGAGTCAGGGGTGACATTGGCATTCTGATATAGAACCCCAAAGATGACAAGAGGTTTGCTTTAGTCTGGAGGTGGTGAACGACTGCTTGGGATGATTCCACCTTCGAAAGCAAGTCGACAGGATGGGGGGGGGGGGGAGACTAGCACCTTTGACCTCTGAAGGTGTGCTGCCGCCACAGCCATCATTTTCATGAAAACCCAAGGGGTGCCAGAGAGACAAAAGGGGTGCACAGGAAACTGGAACTACTCCTCTCCCACCATGACACGGAAGTAGCGTTGATGGGCCGGCAGGGCTCACTGGTTAGAGGCGGCAGACCCGTAAGCAGAGAATCGGCCAGGGACCAGGGTTCAGTTCCCGACGCGGCAGGGTCGTGGACCAGGGTCAAAACGGACTCGATAATTCTCGCCTCGGTACCTACTCTAACCAGGAACACACTCGGCAACTCTGGGCATTAAGCTTACCTCATCTCTACAACGGCCCCCCACAGACGCCGGGGATGCCTGGTTTCACCTTGGAGATACCCAGAAAGGGACCATCTCACAGGGATAGCCAGGACGGGTTCCCCAGCGGTCTACAGCGCCGGGACGCCCCGTTGCTGGGGCAGCTGTGCGCTTTACAAGTCTACAACAACAACAACAACAACAACATGTGGAAATAAGCATCCAGTAAGTCCAACCCCCATCATCCAGTCTCCAGGGTCAAGGGCAGACAAGACCTGGGCGAGGGTGAGCATCTAACATTTCTCCTTCTAGAGGAAGGCATTGTGAGAGCTCAAATCTAGAATAGGTTGAAGGCCTCATTCCTTCTATCACAGGAAAAATGTTTGGGTTGGAACGGCTAGTATAAAGACTGTACAACAAGACTTTCTGGAGTAGGGTGGTGGAAAAAGAAAACCAAGTGGCCTATAGCAGGATGGTGACACCTGGTAATTTGTAGAACCACTGGCAGGCCAGAGCAAGACTTGGCCTAAGTTCCCAAGAGGGTGTCTGTCAGAGCCTCAACGAAGGGCAGTAGGGACTCAGAAAAACGTCGTCTGGCTGCAGGACCTCAGTCAGAACATTCGTTTTTACCTCCAGAGTGGGCAGTTGGAGATCGAGGACTTCAGCTGCCCTGAGCAGGACCGTGGTGTAGGATGCAGATTATTCCATGACTAGCCCAGGAGGACAAAAGAGTGGCCTGGGTAGAGTCTATCCCTCTGGCCTCCTGCAAGTCCTCAGATCCATTACCATCTTGACAGGGCTAAGCAAACTTATCACCTGGGCCACAATTATCAGAGTCTTTACCCACAAGGGAATGCAAGGAATGTGGCAAGTCAAGAGCAGGAATTGCACATCAGTTGGATTCAAGCACAACAGCGGTTGAAATCGGACCACGTTGGAGAGGAAAATCTGGGCCACCTTCTCAGGGGCAAGGTCAGCAATAGCATCGACTCACCCAGGCCCGGAATAGTTTTGGGCAGGTGATCTAGCATCAGAACAGCAGCAGGTGGCAAGAGGATTTCAGAGGGACCAGCTGGCACCGAGGGCAGAACCTTCAGCGGTACTTCAGGTAGAAAGTAACTCCGCTCCTTGGGGCCCAAAGGTGCACCAGAGGGAGTCTCCAAGGAACTGAAGAGAGCATAGGTGAGAAGATTTGACAGTGTGGCTGAAGGGCATGGAAAGTCGGGCTGTGTCAGAACCACCTGCAGCCATCAGACTGCAAGACAGACCATTGATGCCTCCCACGCACTTGCTCAGGGGAGTGCAAGTGGCAAGAAGGAGCAGAACTTTGCTTTGGTTTCTTGTGCTTCCCGGAAGTGCCTATGGAGCAGGTCAGCCGAATCCGGGAACGAGAGCAAACCTTTGACACAGACCGGGGCTTAGATCAGTCCCAGCGCTTTCTTATACTTGGCAAGTTTGGCTTCACGCTCCCAGATGGCTTTCAGGTTCATAGACTGGCATTTCTGCAAAGTCCTGGGAGTCGCGGCTCGAGACCAGAAAACACAGGAATCCCTTAGGGGATTTTGTCACAGGCATCAGTTTGCAGCAGTCCCTGCAGGGCTTGATGTCTGTAGTTTTAGGGGGTGACCTCTCTTGCACACCAGAATTTTGAACAATCACAGTAAGGTGTTTCAGAGATGAGAGGAAGCTCTGGATTTGTGTCTGGAGGTAGGGACAGACAGAAAATGACAGCACGCAGGAGTGGCACCTACATAAGTGCTGCAGGTAATTTACGGTGCAGAACAGTCTGTGTGGAGCCACAAGGCACCACCTTCAAGCCTGCAGAGATACTGCTGAAAGTTTTCTGGATCCAGTCTGACACCCGTGGACCATTCAAAAGTTGAGGAATCAGTGGGCAGAAGTATCAGAAACCTCTGTTCTCCACTTCTCCCACATGGCCTCCCTAACCCAGCCGTGACCCCTCAGTCACCAACATTAGCTCTGGGTGGGTTAGGGAGAGGCGTCTGCTGCTGCTCCAATTGCAGTCAAATAGCCATCACTGCGTATCCTTTCTAGTCTCCTTCAAAACCAAGATGGAATCTAAACAGGTTCTCCTGGGCTGGGCCCATTGAGATTTCAGATCCCACTGCAAAGCCTGCATTGCATCTGGCATAGTCGATGACCAGGATGCAGGAGGCCAGTAGGCAAGGAAGCCTAAGAGACATCTTCACCATAACCCAGGAATGAGACATTTGGATCACACCTGGAATGCCCTGAACTCGTTGTTCCAGAGGGTTGGAGGGAAGTGCACTAGAATCAGGATGGTCCATTGACAGGAAGCCTCTGTTAAAGAGACAGGTGTGACTTCAGGAGGTTGATAGTGAACCTGAAACTAAAAATGCTTGTGGTCCACCGTGAACCGCAAGTAGTGACTCTGAGCCTGCTGGATAGGGATTTGGAAATAGGCAGCCTGCATGACCAATCAGACCCCAATCTTGTCTCCTGGATCCAGGTCAGAAAGAACCTGGGCTAACAGGGTTCTCTTTAATTTGCCCTTCAGCAGGTAGAAATTGAGGGTGTGTCTCAAAGATCTAGAATAGGACAGAGGCCTCTGCCCTTCTTTGGCATAAAGACCTTTATTTAGGGAGTGCACTCCACTTCCAATCTCTGAGGCAGGGATCCTCTCTATGGATCCTGTGTCCAAAAGAGCCTTAACATCCTGCAGAAAACCAGACAAATGACCCTCTAAAAGCTGCTCTGATAAGGGTGGAAGATGTAGTGGTAAGGATGCAACAGCCGGCAGGGCAAAGCCTTTTGAGAAAATAGTGCTCTGAGGCTGTAATTAAAGCCTACCGAGTAACAACACACGTAACGGTGGTGTCGCCATGGGAGGTTACAAAATGAGACAAGGCCGTACTAAGAAGGGACTACTAAGCCTTTCGACCTATGAACAGCCACAGTTTACAGTGGACAATTACAAGCCAATGAAAAATATTGGTGGAGCTTCAAGTCCCTAACTGAATACAGCATGACTCGCTGAGCAGCGCATGCGCTGCCCAGGCTCGACCTAATAAAGGGACACAACCATCTGTCAGTCAAGATGGTATGAAACAAACATCTGCTCCTCGCAGGGATATTATCTGGAGCACCAAACTTGGACATGACAATGCCCTAACAAGGCTCATCTATACAATCCAAGGATAGGCCTAATGGCATATAGATGGAGAATGAGGAATTACAACTGTATTGCTTCATATATCACGGAGGCATCTTAATACCGCATCGGCCTGTGCCCCAAAGAGATGGGCACCATCAAATGGCATGTCAACCAAAGTAGACTGTAAAGCCTCTAAAAAAAAAAAACCTGAAGCTGCCAACCAAACACGATGCTGAAGCACCACTGCAGATGCCATGGCTTGACCTATCGAATCTGTAATGTCCATGCCACACTAAATTGAAAGCTTAGCTGCCTGTTGACCATCTCTTATCAAGCCAGACACCTCAGAACAGAGGTTATCCAGAAGAGAATGCAACATATTCAGCAAAGAATCCCAAAAAGTGAGGGAAAAAACGCTCTACCACACAAGACGTGTTGGAGGATCTCAAGGCAGAGCTGGCAGAGGCAAAGATGTGTTTGCCACATGCATCTTAACTCCTTATTCGCTGGAGTCTTGGGAGTAGAATCCACATCATGAGAAGATGTTGCAGCCTGAACCACCAGGTTATGAGTGCAAGGAAATCTATGGAGACAAACTAGGTCTCTCCAGGTGCAGGAATTTGTCTGCAAGTGATATCCTGATCCACTGAGACCCCTGACTCGGGCCTGGCCCAAATTCCAAATAAAATTTCGAACAGGGCCTCACTGCACAGACGAACAGGCTCAATCAGAAGGTTGGTGGACCTCTGCACCACAGGTAGCGACAAACCCAAAACTGTAGCTACTCGTCTCAGGCATATTCGCGAAATTAGAACTTGCCTCAGTTGCGAGACTAGGGGGAGAAAGTAACCCCGAAGCTGGTAAAGATTCCAGTCCACTAGCCTCTACTTGAGATATAATAGTATCAGAAGTGGGCTGAAAAGGCCTAGTCTCAGCCAACACAAGGTGACACAAGGTGACTTTAAGAAGTCGCCTCCTGAGAAGGAACCAACAGCACGTTCCCCTCAGTCGGCACTGCAGACTACGCATTGGACGTCGAACAACACCAAGAATGCAACACCTAGATGTCGAAAGAAGGAGGAGGAGGAGACTATTTCAACCAACGCCACCCGTCAGTGCCAGAGTCGGCCTGCGCCGGAGCGGACTGACTCCGATCGGTGCCGTCCCAACGACTCAGGCGGCCCAACCGTCACCGAGGTCAAACCCTTTGACAGCGCCCACGTCACTTACTTGGGGCCTGAAGGCACACTAGAAAGAGATGAAGTCCCAAAGATGAGGTGTAAAGTTGTAATAGACCTCTCGGAAAGACGGGGGAGACAGTGTGGAATCGCATAAGGCCTCCTCAAACGACAAGGAGCCGTGGGAGATTTAAGTCTTAACACAGTGAAACCGGGGGATGACGCACTTCAACCGCTTCCTCTCTTTTGACGTCTCTGGTGAACGACGTCCTAAGGACTGGCTCAGAATTCTAGAGCGACCAAGCGAACAGACCTTCTTCTGAGATGACGAAGACCAAGAAGTCGCAGAAGATTGAGACATACGTGCTGCCAGCAACTTTACACAACGCTCTTTAAGCGCCTTTGGCTTCAGCTTTGGGCAGAAGCCACAATCCTCTGCGTAGTGGTGATCTCCCAAACGCCACATACAAATCGTACGCAGGTCTGTAACAGACATCTGCCAACTACAAGACTCACAAGGCTTAAAGCCTGATGCCATGGAGAAAAGGGCCACACTGTTCCAAACAGTCGAAGTAGGCCAAAAACGCTTCTCCGAATCTGCGTTGCAGTGGAAAAGAAGAAAATGACGTCCGTGCGCCTGAGGGGACTTATATGGCTCCACGGACGTCATGACCAGAGCAAACGTCATCATGGAGCCGTAAGGCGCCATGTCCCGGTGCACAGAGGTACTGCTGAAAATATCTCCTGATCCAGTCTGACTCCTATGGAGAATTGAAAGTTAAGGAATCTGCGGCTAGATGTCTCTATCAGATGAAAAGATTCAGTGACTGAGTCCCTTCAGGCATTGGTGTTGCTGCGTAAAAACAGCTGCCACTGACATATTGAGGGGTGAGGCTAATGTAAGAAAACCTCTTCCCAAAAGACCCAATTCTTTTTGACTTGATCCAGAAAAGGGTGGTGGGAGGGGAGGGAGGAGAATAGTAGGAACATAATTGGGGGTTAAGCCTGCTAGTGGAGGTCTGCATTTCCAGGCACTCTGGAGCTGGCTGATGCCTTACAAAAGCAGGGTCACCCGGAGCGTCGGGGCCTCATTGAACAGCAGTAGGGGGTGACAATGAGGACTGTTTGGGTTGTAACACCACAATGAGTACATTGGTTTTTACCACAACAGACAGTAACTGTAGTTCCAAGACTTTGGACATACATCCAATGAACACGGCACCTGAAACAGATTCCTCTGTTAAAGGTCAAGGGGGAGAGACCAACCCTATGTCAGAGGAAGTGTACATCCCACTGGCCTCTACAGGCCCATATAAAAAGTGTGATCCTCATAGCGCGGGGCCCATTTGTCTCCATCATCACTGCCAAAAGGCAGGCTGGCTCTGGTCAGAGTCCGATCTGAAATGTTAGTCACTGGAGGACAGCTCCTCAGGAAGGGCCTGTTTTGATCATCAGGAAGGGTCCCATTTCAGAACGTACTGGGGCCAGGGACATCAGAACTGTGACAAAATGCAGCTTCGACCAAGACAAATGCAGCCTGGAGTCTGACAGAACAATGGAAACAATGTTCTCGTCTGGCACTGGCACCAGTGGTGCCTGTGTCAATGTAGTAGAAACTAGCAAGGATTGTCGCACAGGCAGGGGAGTTGGTTTGGAAGCCAGAGCTGAACCAGAAGCGAGTTAAGAAGGCACAGACCCCTCTGCATATGTGAGTCTGAGAGGCTCACCAGAGGAAGCTGGAAGGGTGCCAAGGATGCAGAGCATTGCCTCCTAAAAAGCCTTAATCTGTTGTGGGGTTGTCCACAGTCCCGGGAGTTCAGGGCACAGCGGCACCAGCGGAGGAATCTGTTCCTCAGTAGGCAGAATCACGTGCGGCACTGAATGGCACCTTGCACATTGGTGTCTCATGACTTCTCAGATAGAGTGTGGCAAGACTGGAACAAGGCGAACTGGAATTCTTGAATTTTGTTTTTGACATGGATTTCCCTGAAGACTTGGACTGCGATGTTGACTTGTCACAAGCTTGCCCTGTGAGTGAGAACGAGTCAGTGTCCTCAACTTAGAATGGGGATAGGTCTTGCATAACTTCCTGCGGTGGTCGGTGACATACAAAATGGTTTGCAGATCGCTGTAATCAGGACACATTCCCTGCATTACTTGGAGTCGCGAATCCAGACACCCCTAGTTGACATCGGTCACAAACATTTCTTTGTGACATTTCCTAAACTCAGTAGTTTTAGAAAGTGGCATGTTTCCTTGCACATTGAAAACAATTTTAGAGAAAAATCTTGGCAGCGAATAAGGAAAAGTAGAGCTAGCCCTACATCTGCATATGAAGGTGGGAAAATAAAGGATCTGATGTCAGCGCACTTGGGTGGTGGCTATATTTGGTTGCAGCCGTCACTTCAGGGTTGAATCAGAGTCGATGCAAAGCCACATATGTCACCACCTACTGGCACACAGGGGCTATATGCTACAATATCTTCCAGATCCAGTGTGGCGCCTGAGGATATTCTAAAGGTGAAAAATCTGCAGCTAGAAGTATCCATTAGGTGAGATACCAATACTGCCATGTATTCTGAAAAGGTACAAGGAGCTGAAATCAGACCAAAAGGAAACACTGCGAACTGGCAGTATGAATTTCCTACTACAAACCTCAAATACTTCTAGTACTACTGTTTTCTGGATGTTGGTATGTGGAAGTAGAAGTTTTGAAGGACCATGACACACTTCCTAGTGCCTTCCACGAAGTGAGGAAAAACTTGGAGTGCTAAAATTTCAAAAACGTCCTTTCTGATCCACTTGCTATCCTTTCATAGATCGAATACTGGTCTCAACTCCCTCCAAGCAATTTTCTAAATCAGTAAATATCTAATAGATTTCCATTCCAGTTTGTGGGGGTGGAATAGATTCACACTTCAATATTTTGGGAGGTTTTCTTCCTCAGGATGACTAACAAACCTAGAGATCAGTTTTGGTGAAATCCGCTGTGGTAGTGCCTTGAAACATATGAAACAACCACACTATACAACTGTTGACACCCACTTATCCGTGCCATTTTGCTCCACTCCGGTTGGTGAAAAGATACAACTCTTTGGCTAATAGTGAAAATATCCATTAAAAAATGCCATTTTAAACTTTAGCAAAAACACAGAGTCACCAGTTACAGAACTAACTATAACATGTTAAATGGCGTCACTAATGATATCTCAAATGACATCATTGATATCACCGAAGACATCATCCAATGAGTGTGAAACTTTGTTAAACCCTTCTAATGCTGGTATTTAGGGAGCTACTTCTACAGCAAATGTTCTGTAGCTTCTGTACTGCTAATGTGAAGCTCTTACAACATGCTTGGCTTCCTTCTAGGGTTTGCATGAGTGGAGGGTGTGGGCTCTTTCTGAAGAGTTGTCCACAGGACAAAGGCTGCGCGTAGTAGGGTCTTCACCACCTAACAAGCTTAGGGATTCTGGAGCTAGTAGTCTCTCTGTGAAATGTTATGCACATGGCAAAGGCTGCGCGTAATAGAAACTTAGGTGTCTGGAGGGAGTGTCCGCTTCATTGGGATTTGTGCACATGCTGGAGGCTGTGAATACTAGCGACTTCCACACCTAATGGGGCTTGGGTGTCTCAAGGGAGTGAGCTTCCTCTGAAAAGCTATGCACAGGATGCTGTGGTTAGTGGGGGTTGAGCACCAAATTGGACTTAGCTGTTTGAATGTAGAGGACTCCCCATAACCATTTGTGCACATTGTGAAACATCTGTGTTGTAGGGACTTAGCCACCTAATGGGGCTTGTGTGTCTAGAGGCAGTGGGGTATGGTCTAACTATTTTACAAAAGCATATACATTTGTGTAATTTATGCTTTACTTGATTCTGAGCCACTCGGAACTTATTCACACATTTCAAAGGCTGTACTGGTTTGTAGAGTAAGTTGAAAAGCAGTATGGTGGTTGAGTTCATCAGTGATGTCAATGCCATTGAAAATGTCATCAGTGATGAAATATGCGATGTCATAAGCAGTGCATGGCTGAGCGTGACTTCCAGATCGCTCAGTAAACTTTTACCAGTGACTTTCAGTGCGCTTTTTAGTTTAAAATTGTATTTTTAATGAGATTTTTACCTATGCCATTCTAACCTTTGTTTTTTCAGTGAATTTTTTTTTTTAAATATCTTTTTACTGCAATGAAACAGACGACAGTGGTAATCATCAGATTCGGCATCAGATCACAAATTACATGGCATTACACAAATCTGGACAGCTCTGTTTTGTTGCGTTACCTAGCCATCTTCTATCTTCCAGATCCCCACGGCATTGCTATCTTACTTTCACTTTGTCTTCCTCAGTCTGAGGAATCCTACTAACAGGCAAACAGAGAATCCCTCTTTCATTCAAGCTGAAGAGCGAAAGCTCCAGCTCTACAAATGCTTAAGAACACCATAATGTTTTCTGGGGTCACAATGCATACACCCAAGGAAACAGGATTACTTTTAAAGGGATTTCTGGGGGCCTAATGAGTTCCCTGCAGCTCTCCACAACATTTCTGTAACATGGTGGTGGTGGCAGCATCTGCCCAGATTAGGGCACCACAAAGCAGTGGATATTAAATAAGCAGCACTGGATGCTCATTTATTATTTACTTTTAGCGGCCTCTGGCCTAATTCTTGAATTTTGTGGGTTGGGTGCCTCGGACCTACTACGAACACCCACCCCTTTGTATATGGTTGAAGGGCCGCTGAGGGATGTCTTTGGCCTCCACAGCTCCGCTGCCTCCTCCATCAGCACCTAGCTAGGTTAAAAAAACTTATTGGTGAGTGCCACAGTCCTCGGGACCCAGCAGTCCCAACAGCTCCCCAGCCGCCACTCTTTTTCAGGTGCCGGCCACAACTCAATGGGCTTCTTCCTGTCGGAAGCAGCTTTCTTTTTACTTCCACTGGTAGTGGTAGTAATCTAGTATTTCCTGCCCAAGCGGGCAGAGAAATAAAGGTAACTGCATTTTCCAGGGGATGGAGTCACCGAGACAGTGAGTTTGTCCCAGGGGCATCACATAATACCCCAGACCCTGGACACCCCTGAAGGGATTTCATTGGAAAAGGGCATTTTGTCTTTATTTTGCTGGCCACGTGAAAGTAAGAAAGACCATGAAACAATTAAAAAGGAGAAAAGAAAAAAAAAGAAAAGAACTTTAACAGGTATCAGGATATTCTTACCCTGCCCGCTTATACATTTTTTTCAAAATATTTTCAGGACAGAGGGTAAAGCCCCACAGTACTGCAAAGGTTGCCGCAGCACTTCAAATCATGTTGTGGACAATCAGTGCGTTTGCTCCAAAAAAGTCTCCTCAGCCAACAATAAGGCTTAATTTTTTTTTTATTTCAGCCCTCCTGTCAATATATATATCCATTTTAAATCTTAATTTCTCTTCCATGAGATCCTCATTAATAATCTTATGCACTAAATTGTAGCGTTTGAAGCTCTGACCATCAGGCTGGACATGGCGGAAAACCTCTTGCCGGCGTTATCCAGGTGTCTACCTTCCTTATCTGGAGGTGGTGAGGGGAGCTGAAGGATTTGTGGACTTCCTCTGGGCTGCCTGTGAGATGACAGAGTCCAGTTTAGGCTGACTAACCAGGCAAGCCGAGCTATCCTCAGGAGCCTTATATTTCTTTCCAAGGCGAGGCAGAACAGGAATCATAGTGGCGGGATCTCATATCACCTTCAGACCCTCGTCCCAGACATGACCAACTATAGGAATGGTCCGAACTGATTTTCTGTAAGGCTCCTTGAAGTCATAAAGGAAACATTCAGACTGCACCGTGGGCATGGGCAGTTCAAATCTTTTAGCAGCCCTTTCCATCAATTTATGGAAACCCCCTATGTCTCCAGGGGGAGAATCCACTGGCGAAGGCGAAGCTGGATCAGGAATGACCGTCATCCCACTCAATGTCCGGATCTGGAATAGTGACATTGCCCTGGTCCTCATCAGAGGTATCATCCTGGATGAGAGGGATGTTCGACGGTGTAGCTGGAGCCAAGGGCAGTGATGGAGGCGGTGGCAATTGAGGGGTAGAAGCCAATGTCGGTGGAAGAGCTAAAACTGGCACCCCGACTGGAGCAGGAGATTGTGTTGGGAATCTCCACCTATAGTCAGACGCACAAATTGCAAGTCCGTCAGCAAGGAGGAAGGCATAGAGACCATCTGTTGTTGGTAGTCCTCTTGATAACCCAAAGGAGGATCATACTGCTGCTCCTCCACGTACACTTCCTCCGAGTCTGTGTCTTGGCACTTCACGTGCAATTGAGATGGGCTACTCGCATACGAATAAGGCCCCTCCTCCTCCTCAGAACCATCCTCTTCAAGGAGGAGTGCAGGCGACAGAGGAGTCACCCTCCTGGAGGAAGTCATTTCAGGGGCAATCTGGCACTGTCCGATTGTGATAGCAATTTTTGGGGTCGTCGACGATGATGATGTAATGGGTGTCGACAAAGACATGGACGCCGTCGACAGTACCGTCGTCGAGACAGTCGTCACCTCTGCCGCAGATACTGCCATCGACGTCGTTGTGGTAGACGTGGTTGCCGTCGTCGCCGTCATCCTCGATGACAGATACCATCACTGCGGAACCCACAACCGTCGTCGTCGACACTAAAGGCGAAGTAGACAATGAAATCATCATTGACGGGCGGTGGAAGTAGTGAAGGAGACGAGGACTTAGACTGTACCTTTAAGCCTTCGTCGACTGAGTCGTTGACAGCACCGTCGACGAGTGTGTTTTCTTCACCGGCTTATCAGAAGAGAGTGATGAGGGCTTTTTGAAGGCCTTTGGAGCCGCAGGAGGTGAAGATGGAGGAACTGAGCTGGACTTCCTCTCTGGTGTTACTCCTGTTGACAGTCCTTCCCTCTCCTTTACACCTCGGTGAGAAGATTTGCTAGGACTACACCTTTCAGACCTATGAGAGGTCTTTTACAAGGCTTTACTGGGACGGTCTTTAGAAGGAGAAGAAGACCTATCCCTCTTCACAGACCTCCTAGAAGATGCAGCGGAGGAGGCCACTGTCACTGGAGACTGGTTCCTTCCTTGACTTAAGCTTCTGGAGCCAGGTCGAAAGACGCCCCTCACGGTGTCGTAAAGTCTTCGTTGAGAAGGTGCGGCATATCTTACAGTATGCTGTCTTGTGGTCTGGGTACAGACAGTAAATACAATCCTTGTGCTTGTCCTCCACATAAAGTCTCTTCTTAGCTACAGGTAGCACAGGCTATAAAGAGCTTTTTTCTCTTTATCAGACATCTTGACACGAAGTCCAAGTAGGTTGTGCAGAAACACAGGTGAAAAAACTGTAGAAATAAGGTTGACAGGAAAAAACTGAGCAGAGCTCAGTGGAGACTCCCTTGCACAACGTACGGTAGAAAATCTGAGGCTCTCTCAGGAGGGTTCTAAGGGGTGAGGCTAATCTGATTGGTTGTTCACTTGATTTTGTCTCTTTCACAAAAAAAGGTGGATATGTTACAAAACTAGAATGGGCCTAGGCCTAGTTTCTGTTTTTGTAATGGTTTCTATTGCTATTTTATATATACCTGGAGACTTCCATCTCGATGACGGGGAATGATAAAAGCATGGGAATCTATGAAAGTTCCAATACTGGAGTAATTAACGATCATTGCATTACAAAGGATTCAATACTTAGGAACAACATTAGACGTCGCAGTTGCATAAGTGTTTACTTTGGAGAAGAGATTTCTCTATCCAGCAGCAATGTCAGTCTGAAGTGACCAATCAATCCAACAGTGCAACAAATCTCATTACTAGTATAAATGCCATCATGCAACTTCACAGGAGGACGTTACAGTACTTTCTCGAAGAACAGGGAAATCACTAACATTGGGAAAGAAACCAGTTACCTGTACACTATAGTTCTCCAGTATGGATATCTTTCATAGATTCACATGCTTGTATCTTTCCCATCGTCATGGTGGGAGTCTCACGGTAAAGGAAAGAGATAGCAGTAAAAGAAAAAACTGCATAGATACCATAGATAACTATAGACTTTGGTATCCCAGTATCATCATTATGTGGACCAAATGACAGCCAATGAGAAGCCAGCCCTGAGATCACACTTCCCAGCAGAGCCATCATACCTCAGATTTCCAGCCCAGAGTGTGAGCCAAGGAAGTAATCAGATTTAAAAAATGGTCTACCTAAAAAACCGGGAGGCGGGCGGGTTGCATGTGAATCTATGAAAGATATCAGTACTGGAGAACTATAGTGTACAGGTAAGTAACTTGTTTCTTCTCCGGTATTGAATCTTTCATAGATTCACATGCTTGTATCAGAATAGAAAGCAGTACTCTTACAAGGAAGCGTTTCCAGGATAGAACCCTTTTTTCTCAGGCTCTGCTTCCCGTATGTGCTCCAGTAACCCACACCTTTACTAGCGCTCACGAACAATGACAGCAGTGATCTATGTATTTATACAGATACCTATGGCGCTACAATGCCAGAAAAATCTCCTTGTTGGCATTACCGTTTGTTAATATTTTGAACAAACTTTATTTCACTCTAGCACTTTTTTGCACAATCTGATAACCTTTTTGCACATGTGATTATTTGTGGAGACGTATATGCATTCAATTTATTTTGTATGGCCTCAAACTCAATTTTATTTTAAGATTTTGTCTTTCTTAAAATCCGGGGTTTCTGTATGTATATATTACATAGCCGAGTCAAGCCTGTTCGGACGAGAAAACAAAAGGAAAAAAGACTCGTAGTTTTTAGAAAAGTCTGTCTCCGATATTGACTGGTCTTGCATACGTCTAGCACCAATGATTACGTCCACATGTTTCACTATTTAAACCAATGTGCAATGCTGTACTGTGTCATGTGATCAAGGCCCGTGGGAAGGGCTGAACCGAGTCATGGCGACCTCTTGCACGAAAATAAATTAATTTTGCACCAAAGTTGGGTCCGTATCCGTTTTCTGCTAAAACAAAATACGCGCAATAGAAGCGGAGTACCTTGGACACAAAGCCGGCGAATTCTCTCTCCGGCGTTCTACGGACCCCCTCTCGATTGTGGCTGCAGCACTTGGAGAGACCTGTTTTCCTGCTCCAGGAAACCGCAAGTTTGATCCGGAAGGAGTTGTGCTGTCGGACCACCCGGAACCGCGAAAGAAACACAATCCCTGAGCGGTCTGGAAGCTGACAGTTTTGGATGAAGCGGCTGTTTCTTCTGTCAACTCAGGGACATGATAATTAGCGGATAAGGGGTGAGAGGTGTGCGGGCTGAAGTTTGAAACTCAGCGACAGTTTCTTCATCTCCGGGCCTTATATTCGTATTTCAATTGTTATGTTATGTTATTAAAATATTTCTAGAGCGCACTATCACCGATTGGTTGCTTGGCGCTAAGATCAGCAGTGACATGAACATAGAGGGGAGAGTGTTTATGAGAATGCTTGTCTGAAGAGCCAGGTCTTCAAGGCTTTCCGGAAGGATAGGAGGTCTTGACAATTCCGGGTCTCCACAGGGAGATAATTCCACAAGCAGGAAGCGAGGGTGGCAAACCTACGACCTCCTGCGCGCTTTAGTTTGAAGGAAGGCGTCTGCAGGAGGCTCTGGTGGAGTGAGCGTAGGTTGCGGGAAGGGGTGTATTTAGAAATCAGGTTGTTAATGAATGATGGACTTTTGCAGTATAGAGACTTGAAGATTATGCAGCCAGTCTTGAAGGCGCAGCGCTGGGCTACTGGAAGCCAGTGTAGTTTCCTTAAGAGGGGGGTGGCTGCCTGACGCCTTGGTTGGTTCAGGATTAGCCTTGCGGCATAGTTCTGTACCATCTGGAGTCGCTTAACCAGGTAGTTGGAAAGACCTAGGTAGATGGCATTTGCGTAGTCCAGATGGGATAGTACCGTAGAGATCACAACCTGGGTGATAGCCTCGGGTGTGAGCAGGCGACGTACCTTCCGGATTTTTTTCAGTTGGAAAAAGCACTTGGAGACCACCTGACCTACTTGTGTTTTAAGAGATAAGTCGCAGTCCACCGTGACTCCAAGTGTTTTAGCTGACAAGGAGGGCGTTGGAGCTTGGCCAAATTCAGAGGGCCAGTAGTGCAGGCCCCAGTACTTGCCGCTTTCGCCGGTCAGGACTAGCTCGGTTTTACCCGGGTTTAATTTGAGCTGGTTCTGGTCCATCCAGGTTTTAATGAAGCTCATGGTAGACTGGAAGTGCCGTATGGAGTCTTCGGTGTTGTCGATGGTAAAGAGCAGTTGTAAATCGTCTGCATAGTTGAAGACTCTCACCTGGTTGTCTCTTAAGGTCTGAATCAGGGGAAGTATATACAGATTAAATAGGTGGGGAGACAGGGAGGAGCCCTGTGGTACTCCACAAGTGATAGCCTGTTTGACGCCCATTAAGTCACCAAGGCGTAGAGTTTGCTTACGGTCTGTCAGGAAGGATCTCAGCCAGCCGGCTGCTAGGTCCCGGATGCCGGCTTGTTCGACACGGTCGACCAAGATGTTGTGGTCGACTGTGTCGAAAGCGGCCGAGAGATCCAGGAGCACCAGGGCTTGTGGAGAGCGTCTGTCGGCACAGTCACGCAGGGTGTCCAGGACTGTCGTGACTACTGCTTCAGTCGAATGTGCAGGCCGAAAGCCTGCCTGATGGGGATCGAAGCAGGAGGATTCCTCAAGGAAGTTAGATAGGCATTTGGCCACGTGTGCCTCCAGGACTTTTGCCAAGTAAGGCAGCAACGAGATAGGTCGAAAATTGGCTTTACAGGCAGGATCTGCCCCTGGTTTTTTTTAGAAGCGGAATAACTATAGCTTCTATAAAAGCTGCGGGGACTAGTCCAAGAGTCAGGGAGTTGTTCAGGAGTGTGAGGGCAGGGGCTGGGTGAGTCAGGAAGCACTCTTAAGATGTGGGGCGGGCAACTATCTGAAGGTGCACCGGATTTTACTCTTGACAGTAATTCACGAAATTGGTCCTGGGTGATGGGTGGGAAACTACTCAGGGTGTAATGATTCGGCTTGATTATCATACCAGATGTAAGGGGGGACACCGGTCGAGGAATGCTGGCTTTGATGTCCAGTATTTTGTCAATAAAATAGACATTAAGTGAGTCGCATAAGGACTGAGTGGGGATGATCTTGGGTCGAACCGTATCTAGATTAGTAAGGTCATTGAGGATAGAAAAAATGTCCTTGGATTTATTTGTAGACTCCAGAATTTTAGAGGAAAAGTAGGACGCTTTTGCCGCCAAAATGGCAGTCATGTATTCTTTCCTAGCTTTAGTGAAGATCCTTTTTAAGGCAGGGTCGTAATTTCGGCGCCACTGACGTTCTAATTGCCGTAAGGCCAGTTTCCTGGCTTTTAAATCAGTGGAAAACCACCGGTTGGCGTCGGCACGTCTTGCCAATTTGATTTCCTTAAGAGGGGCATGAGAATCCCTGGCCATGTTTAGCCAGTTGGTAAGCGAGGAGACTGAGGAATTGATCTCATGTTGGGGAGGAGGGACGGTATTGGCTAGTAACTCTAAAAAAGCTGTTTTATTGAATGAATTCCAATTCCTGGCTAACCCGCCTCCGGCTGGTGCGGTGGAAGTCGCAGGGGTGATGCAAAGATTAAATTGAAGGAATGCATGGTAAGACCAGATGCATGGTAATATGGATGGAACAGTTGTGCAGGTGGTGTTAGACCACAACTGGTCAAGGATGTGGCCCTTGCAGTGAGTGGCGGAGGGAACTAGTTGGTTAAAGTTTAGGTTAGATAGGAGGTCCGACAGTTCGGCTGAGTGAGGGCCTTCCAGGGGATCTTTATACCAGTAGTTTAGGTCTCCTATCAGAAAGATTTTGGGGTGTTCGAGTGCTAAGTTTGCAAGTTGGTCGGCCAGATTCATAGGAAATGATGGCATCAGGGTCGGGGGTCTATACAGTAGGACACATGCAATTGTCGAGTCAGGGGTGGTAATCTTCAGCACAAGGTTATCTGTCCCCTCCAGCGATAGGCCAGTAAGAGGTGACAGTCAAGTTGGAACGGATAATAGATGCGACTCCTCCCCCTTTCCCATTGGTACGATCAGCGTGGATGATGTAATAATTGGGTGGGAGTGCCGCAATTATGTCAGGGGCAGAGTTGGGAGTCAACCATGTCTCCGTAAGCAGGAGGATATCTGGTTTCTCTGTGTCTAGCAGTAGGAAGATGTCCAACTGGTGTTTTACCAGGGAGAGGGTATTTGTGCAATGTCGGCTGACAGAGAAAGAGAAGCCGCAGCATTGATGATGTTCAATGACTGCAGAACTGCAACTAATAAGGAAACTCACGTTAATACCAACCCAAAGGAGACAAATACTTAACTAAGAGATACATTCAAACTATAGGAAAAGAAAAGCCGTTTGGAGCAAAGTAAATGGTGGCAATCACGCTCCCTTCAAATGTACCTGGACGTGGACAGAGTGCCACGCGGTCTAAGGATACTTCTAGCACCAAGTTGTGAGGCGCCCAACCCACTCATGATGCGGGAGTGGGCGGAATGTAATCTAGACTCATCTAAACGTTTGATGCAAATCCTGATTAAATACGCAGACATTGACCGCACTGCTCTACTGGAAGAAATAGCTAAGTTCAATGAGGACATTGACGCAATGGAACAAACCGAGGAGAAACAAAAATTGCGTCAAGAAATGCTATTGAGGCTCAAAGAAGAAGAAGAAAAGATTGAGGAGCGGAAAACCTACAATTTTTTTCGCGACTAAACAGTTTATGAGGTGGGGCAGATCTTCACCTTCTCCAAGAAATATGAAGCATTAAGAATAAGCAAAGACAAAAAATTAGGACTTGCCAAACCAAATGCCAAAAAGACGATGGGGTATCTTCAAGCACATCAGAGTGTGATTTGAGTTCAGTTCCAGATAGCGATTCTGAGCGGGAATCAGCTTCTAATCATGGCAGGCCAAAACGTACGCTAGATGAAGTTATCTTTTTTATGCGAGGACAGACGGCAAACTTTCCGTCCCCGCACGCACAAAACCAACTATGACCAAACAAGAACTAGAGACGAAAGGAACGACGGAAGGTAAACCAAAACAGAAACAAACCGCAAAAAAAGAGGAGGGTGGAGGAGAGGCAAATGAATGTGTCAACAGTAATTAACAAAACGACTGTGAACCTATCAGATATGGAACTAAGTGACAATGATACAAGAATACTCAGTCTGGGTTTAACATACTGTCCTGCAAACAATTTTAATTATGTGAAAACAAGACTGGATAGATTCAAAAGCACTCGTAAACTGAAACTGAAGAAATATCATTTACTTAACCGGAACACTAAGAAACAAGATCTCCCCATGGCAGCAGGAACGAGAGCATCGAACCCCGCAGAAGTCACACAATCAGAGGAATCATTTCTAAATGAGATGCAGGAACTATGGGACCCACAAATGGAATACAATCAGCATTACGACGAATTGTCTGCCAACTCTCAAGAACAAGTAGGGGAACCACCCACAGAACATAGTATTTTGCAGACACAAATAAAACATCCTTTAACCCAGTTCAAACCGAAGTCAACTTTCAATCTGGTCATGTTACGAGACTCGATTGATTTATTTCATGACCAGGTGACAGATCAACTTAAGGATCTAAACATTAAAACACACAGAGGTAAACCCAAATACAACAAAGAAAAATCAGATTATATTGCCTTGATGTCAAAACTCAGGGAAAACAACAAAATTGTAATCTGTGCCTCTGACAAAGGTGGGAACATTGTACGGATGGCCAAAGACAAGTACACGAAGGAAGCCTATAGACAGTTGAATAACAGAACCTGCTACACTAGATGTAGTGGATCGGAACTGAAAACAATGTATACAATCTTTTTCAAGAAATTGTCAACATGGAAATCGAATAATTTGATTACAGGGCAAGAATTAAAATTTCTGAAAAACAATCACCCAGTGGTACCCACTATTTATTATTTGCCCAAGACTCATAAGGACTCTGAAAATCCACCTGGGTGACCCATTATATCTGCAAGAAATGGAAGTCTAGAACATACATCCCAATATGTAGATTTTTTCTTACAGAGTCTGGTCAAGGCTCTTCCGTCATATGTGAGCGACACAAGCGATTTCCTACGAAAAATCAAGGATTTCACATGGAAACCAAGTTATCTAAACATCGCTCTTGATGTCAGCTCACTCTATACGAGTATCCAACATGCTGATGGATTGAGAGCACTGGATTACTTTTTGGACAACATAATGGGCAGAATGAGACCACAAAAAGATGCTTATTGAAATGGTTGATTTCTGTCTAACAAACAACATTTTTATGTTCAATAACCTACTTTACAGACAACTCAGAGGTGTTGCGATGGGGGCCAGCTTCGCCCCCAGCTACGCATGTTTACACATGGGTTGGTGAGAGGAGCTGGTCCTCATGACTGAACACCAGGGAGCCATGACAACTAATGTCAAGTTATGGCTGCGCTTTTATTGATGACCTATTCATCATATGGGATGGTAGTACAGATAAAGCACAGGAGTTTGTACAAGCAATTCATGTAAATGATCTGAATTTGCATTTTACTGCCAGCATCAGCGCATCCACAGTGAGTTTCCTTGATACAGAGGTCTATGTTGATAACAATAGAATTGAAACTAAACTCCATCACAAGAAAACCGGTGGTAACTCGACACTCCATGCGAGTAGCTCTCATGTAAAACACTTGGTAACTAGTATTCCCTATGGTGAAATGCTTAGGCTGAGGTGGATTCACAGCAAGGAAAATGATTTGTTGATAGCCCAGACCGATAACAAACAGGTTCAAGGAAAGGGGTACTCTGAATTGATCATAGATAATCCCATTAATAAATCTATGCGTAAAAGTAGGGTTGAACTACTTTATGAGACAGAATCTAGGACCAACACCACAGCAATTGAAGCAGAAATTAACAGTGATATAACTGACAAGGAATTTAGAATTGTAGTCCAATACAGTCAACAACGTAAAAAGATCGAAACAATATCTCGAAATTGGCCTTTGGTTCTTACTGACCCTATAATAGGTTCCAGATTGCCCAAAAAACCATCAATAACCTACAGCAGGGGTCGCTCCATGAGAGACGACTTAGTCAAAACTAGTCCTGAAGTCATTGAGTCTACTAGTTGGCTGCAAACCCATACAGTTTTTTTTAACTGCAAATCGTGTAAAGCCTGCCAACAGGGTGAGAATAAAACTACGTACATTACTCCCTTTGATCAGACAAAACACAAAATTGGCAAACTGCTTACATGCAAAACCGAGGTATATGTGTTGTCATGCCCATGCAATTTATGCTACGTAGGGAGCACTAAGCTCCAAGTACACAAGAGAATTTTCCAACATCCGAGTGCAATTAACAATCAAGACAACACATATCCGGTGGCGCGACACTTTAAAGCCAAACATGATTCCTAAAGTAAAGATTTAAGATACTTTGTAATTGACTCAATCCCTGCTAGTAGGAGGGGCGGAAATAGATGAGAGAAACTACACCAACTGGAAACTAGATACATCTTAGAACACAAAACAACCTTTCGGTTTAAATGTAACAGAGGATCTTTTTACATGCCTGTAGAATGATTTCCAGTTTGTTTGGCCAAATTCATACTGTGACTTTTTATATAGGAATTTTAGTTCTTCCTTTAGAGCAATATTTATGAGATTTTATGAATTGTGGATTTTATAACTATTTATTGATTTATGGATATTCCAGTGATCTTTTTTATATACATATTTATTAGTTATATATATGAATATTTAAGCAGATTTTATCTATTATGGATTGTATTGCATTGCTTATTTAATATTTATTACCCTTGTATTCAGCTATTTATGTGTGTGAAGATCAGGGTTTGCCCATAGATAGCAAAGGGAAAATCTTATTTCCACCATTTGGAATTGACCTTCAACAATATTATTTCACATGCTCTTTAATTAGGACTTCTGGTATTTAAAACGATATCCTATCAGATTCTGACTTGCGATCTATAACTATCTTGAAATGTGGACAATCGCAATGTCCTGTACTTGCGCTTAATTGTAATGTTGAGCCTATTATGATTAATCATAGGATTACTGGGGCTCCAGTAACCCACATCTTTACTAGCGCTCACGAACAATGACAGCAGTGATCTATGTATTTATACAGATACCTATGGTGCTATAATGACAGAACAATCTCCTTATTGGAATTACCGTTTGTTGATAATATTTTGAACAAACTTTATTTCACTCTAGCACATTTTTGCACAATTTTGCACAATCCAATAACCTTTTTTGCACATGTGATGATTTGTGGAGACGTATATGCATTCAATTTATTTTGTATGGCCTCAAACTGATTTTTATTTTAAGATTTTATTGTCTTTCTTAAAATCAGGGGTTTCTGTATGTATATCTTACATAGCCGAGTCAAGCCTGTTCTGACGAGAAAACAAAAGGAAAAAAGACTCGTAGTTTAAAAAAAAGTCTGTCTCCGATATTGACTGGTCTTGTATGCCTCGAGCACCAATGATTACGTCCACATGTTTCACTATTTAAACCAATGTGCAATGCTGTACTGTGTCATGTGATCAAGGCCCGTGGGAAGGGCTGAAACGCGTCATGGCGACCTATTGCACGAAAATAAATTAATTTTGCACCAAAGATGGGTCCGTATCCGTTTTCTGCTAAAGAAGATATGCGCAATAGAAGCGGAGTACCTTGGAGATATATATATATATATATATATATATATTTATTACCTACTGGCAGTCGCCAGTAGGTAGTTATAGTTAGGACCTATTTTCCATAGGAAATCCGCAACATTCTATTTGGAATAACGTTGTCGCCGATTGACGAATCTTCGCGAAATGTTCTGCCCAGCTCCGGTCCGCTCCTATCCTGAAAAATTTCACGGTGATTCGTCAAGCGGGGGCCAAGAAAAAAGGGGGGTCCCAAAAGACGTTTTCCCCATGCATTTTCCCATAGGACCTGTTGACGCAGCTACAGCCTGAACTGCTGAATGGAATTACACCAAATTTGGCAAAGAGGTAGTCCTCAGTTCAGACTCGGGCCTTTTGCTTAAATGGTGTAAATCCGTTCAGTAGTTCCTGAGAAAATTAGAGTTAAAAAGATAGATATATCTGGGCGGAGCCTAACTACACATCTCATCGTGAGATCTGATTGGCTGTCAGTACTTCATACAAGAAGTGTTGGCAGCCATCTTGGGACCAATATACATGATAGCACCTCATTAAAAAGCATTGCAGTTAATAGAAGGTTTTAAGACTTTAGTTACATTATAAATCATTTGTTGATGGTACCATACTCATTTTAGGAATTGTGGTGTGTTCTAAGGTGATTTTACCATGTGAAAAAGCCTTCTGCTGTGATATCATGAATCATGTTTGAGAGAAAACCATTTTCTCATGCTTTTCCCACAGAGGTTTGGAAGGTGATCTATAAGCTAAACTGAGAGCATATTTTCTGTAAATTCACATTATCTTTCTCAGTCATGTGAGAATGAAGTCTGACATTCTTAGTAAAACATGTACATCCAACAAGGGCAGAGACTGTCAGTTGATTCCTTTGTGTTCTACTGCAGCTTCCCAGTGTTCTAAAGAACAACTAGAGCGCTAACAGTTCTACTTATGACAAACTTATTGCACACCTGAAGCCATCTTGATTGGAATAAAGTGGTACCTCTTAAAACATTTAATTTAAAAAGGAACAAAATGAGGGGGTTCATTTTGCCATAGGAAGTATGATTAGTGCTGCAGAAAGAAAAATTAGGGCACATTTTGAGTGACTTCTCAAATCCTCTTCTATTTCATTAAAAAATTCTGACATGCAGAGAGAAACATGCACTTTCAATACCAGCAGCAGACTTCCCTGGTGAGCAGTAGCTTTACTACAGTGATCTAATGAGGAACTAGAGTGCTCACATTCTGAATTTACGGCAAATGTGTGACACATCTGAATGCCTTCTAGATGGAATCAAAGTAAAAAACTGAAAAGTATTTCCTACTGAGGAGACTGTAGTAAATGAGGAAATTAGGAAACTTGATAACAAATAAGTCTCCCAAAATGGCCACCAGAGATAAAAGAGCCCAAATGTAGCACAAATATCACCCAGATGTAGCCCACATGTAGGCCAATGACAGAAGTGTGCAAAACACTTATTTTTTGTGTATTTGCAGTTTCATATAGTGCAGACTTGTCAGGTATTGGAGTGCTTTACATGAGCATTGGTTACATCACACAAGATCAAATTCATTTTGGTTGTAGACATGGGGAGATTAAGTGATTTGACCAGATTCACAGAATGTTGAGCTGAAGCATAAACTCCAACCTGGTTCCCCAGTTGCAAAGTCTGCAGCTCTGGAAGTAACACCACATCCTCTCCCCTAAGTGCAACATTTAATCAAGTGGTCAACTGGATAAAAAAACAAAGATTACAAATAATTTAAAAGTTCTTTGTCGCTATTTGAAAACTCAGAAAATATGTCCTAATTTTAGTTTTTTAGAGCACTAACCATAATTTTGATGCAAATAAGACCCTCTCATATATGTAATTTCTAAAGGAAATGCTCTAGGTATTAGTTTTGATTACATCAAGATGATGTCAGGCGTTCCACACTTTTGTAATAAATATAGAATGTTAGCAATCTAGTTGTTCATTGGGATACTGTTGAGAGGCAGAGGCCAGGGGCACGGACTCTGAAAATTGAAGGCAGGTAGGCGAGTGCAGAGGCAACAATTTGACCACACTGGGCAGGCAGGAAGGGCAGTGGCAGCACAACAGACTATGGAGGGCAGTGGAAAGGGGGGCAGGGGCAACAAACCAACAATACAGGACTGGCAAGAGGCTGTGGCAATATAATAGACCATTGTGGGCAGAAGGAAGAGGCAGTGGTAGTACAACCATACATGCCAACAGACCCGTTTCAGCCAGGAAACGTCCAATGTTTTTAAGCTCAAATGGGCTTTATTTGATCTGTCTCCTGTCTACAATCTTCTCTTATTCAATGTAACTCAAAAGGGAAAATCAATACCCCAGTTTTTTTTCAAAATCTCCCTCTTACCGAGTTAAAAAAATGTTCGCAAGTATGGTACATTGGATCATGGTAGGCAGGAGGAATTGGGGTAGGGACATGGACTCGGATAACAGAGGACAGGAGGGACATGGAGAGGTGCACCGAACTGACCCTACAGGGCAGGCATCAGGGTTTGCAGCAGCACAATACACCACAGAGGCCATGCGGGACGGGAGTGCAGCACAACAATCCATAGAAAACAATAGGGAGGGGACAGGACCATGCATATGGACAACAGAGGGGAAAGAGGCAATGGTAGCTAGCTGACCATAATGGACAGACAGGAGAGAAAGCTTCAGCATAACAGACCATAAAGGGCAGGAGGGACGGATCAGGGGTATTACAATGGAACAGACAACCCAGGAGGGAGGGAATAGGGGTCTGCACATGGAAACAGAGGGCTGGGGGCAACGGGGCAGGGCAGGAGCAGCAAGATGACCATGGAGGTCAGGCAGGATGGGCACTAGAAACAAGACACACCATGGAGAGCAACAGTGAGACTATGATGGCATAAACACAGACCATGGAGGTAAGGTGGGAGGGGGTCAGGGGCAGCTAGCTGACCACACAGGGAAGGTGGGAGGAGCCATGGCAGCACAGAAGACCATGCATGGCAAGCGGGAGGGTTCGTGGCAGCACAATGGCTATGATGGGCAAGAAGGAGGGTGCAGGGGCATGCACAAAGGACCATGGAGGATAGAAGGGAGGGTCAGGACCTGGGCACAGACAAGAGAGTTCAGGGGAAGGGACCTCACAACAGACCGCGCGGGGCAGGTAAGAGGAGCATTTGCAGCACAACAGACCAGGGAGGGCAGAAGGGTGTGGCAGAAAAATGGACCATGGAGGACAGGAGGAAGGGGATAGGGGCATGGCATGTGGACAGGCAGGGTGGAGGTGGCAGGGACAGGTTACAGTCATCTGACAATGCTAGGCAGGTGGGAGGGAGTGGCAGCTCAACAGAACACTCAGAGTAGATAGGAGTGGCAGGTCCATGGAACATGGTGGGCAAAAAGGATGGAGCAGGGGCATGCACAAAGACATCAGAGGGCAGGGGGAAGGAGAATAGGGGCAGCAAGCTAAGCACAGAGGCTAAGCAGGAGGTCAATGATAGGCCATAGAATTGGGCAATGGAGGGCAGGAGGAGTGGACTGGTACATCATGCTAAATGGAGGGCAGTAGCAGCACATCAGACCATGCATGGCAGGAGGGAGGAGGCTAGTCCATGGATTCAGACAGAGGATAGGGAGGAGGTGGATGGGGCAGCAAGCTAACTGTTCAGAGAAGGTGGGTATTAGGAACTTTATTGTTTTTAAAATGTGTGTCTGTGCGAACTACTTAAAATATGAACAAGTATGCAGCATAATCTCACTTTTATTCAGGAAGAAGAGGACGTTTGTGACTGACTCACTTAGCAGAAACACCCACTGACCCTCCACCGCAAAATGTAATGCCCGTGAAAAGGGTAGGTGGATGCAGTGTTATATAGAACATAGTCCTGAGAGCACGATTGAAAATGAAAACTAGATATAGTATATGGTACAAACTATGCACCAAAAAGTGTGATACAAGATGAACCGGGGCGTGAAATATAATATGCAATACATTGTGCGCAATGACAGATTCATTGGAGCGCGCAAGATAGCACAGGCACTAGCGCGTGCTATGCGATATGCGCCTTGGAGTGTAATATGCACAGGGCAGTGTTGTGTAACCTAACTAGTCTCTAAAGTTGTAATATAAAATATGTGCTGGGGAGTGTAACGTTGCATATGCACTGTGACAAAGATATGGATCCCAGATTGTAATATGTATGGCATAGCGCTGTGCTTTATAACATAGGCATCGAGGAAGGCACGTTAGATGGGGCAATATAACCCGTGCGAAGGCAAGTGTGGCATGACATATTCCCAGGGTGGTTTTACAGTGCACATGGGCTAGAGAGTGTCATAGCATACACACTAGCTGGTGGAATACAACACAAAGGTGTGTGGCACTCGGCGGGCAATGATGGGTGTAACACAGCATTGGGCTCAGCCAGGAGCACGCTGTGACTCTCGTGAGGTTCGTCTCCTTTCCAGAGAGTAAAATAAAAAGTATTACACATCCGGCGGTGGATGTGTGTTTTATTAACCGTGAGGGGGGTTTCTTGCATAGTTTGGTCGAATTTTTGTCGAATCCCCTTTGAATGGCTTGGTGTGCGTGTGTATTAAATGTGCCCGTCAATAGCTACCCATGTTTGTATAAATAAACAAGGGTGTCTACTGGAGAGTAGCCACCGGCGGGGGCGCCGGGATTAGGTATGGTAGGGCGTCAGACACGTCAGAGCTTCACTAGCGGTGTAAATACATTCCACGTGGATTCATTGTATGCATGGTCGCCTTTTAATGAATATCACACAAATCGTCATGGTGATAGGTACATACGGTTTGTCCAGCATGCCCTAGGTGTTTCTATAAATATATTTATTAAAAAAAAAAAACAAAGGCCGGCCCCAGGGTATGGGGTCCTCGGGGCCATAAGTGGCCTGAGGAGGGGGGCAATGCAGCCCCCCTCCTAAAGAATAAAAAAAAAAAAAAAAAAAAAAAGGCCATGACCCGTGGGTTGGGGTCCCCGGGGCCAATTATGGCCTTGGGCGGGCGGCCACGAGGCCCCCTTCCAAATTAATTTTTTTCAACAAAAAAAATTAGGGTGCAGGCCCTGGGGGATGGGGTCCCCAGGGCCAATAAATTAGAAAAAGGGGGCCACACAGCCCTCCTTCTTAAAAAAATAAAATAAGACCGGCATCGCGCCGGAGGACACGCCCCCTCCTTGCAGCACTCTGCAAACGCGTCCCCTGGCCAGTTGTAAGTTGGGGAATAAATTCCCCTTCAATACTGAGGGCCAACTAGCCCAACAGGTATCTCCAGTATGCACCAGGGAACTGCGTTGCAGACAGGTGTTCTGAGGCCACGCCCCTTTTTACACCTCTATGCAACGCAGCTCTGTGGCGCTTACTGGAGGTACCTAGTGGGCTAGTTTGACCCTAGGGACCCTTAGGATTCAAGGGGACTTAATCTCTTAACTTAGAATGGCCACAGGGCGCATTTACACAGTGGTGAAGGGAGGGGACAGGGCCTGAGGTGACGTGTGCAAACACACCCTGTGGCGCGTTTTAAGTTAGGGAAATAATTCCCTTTCAATCCTAAGGGACAACTAGCCCACCAGGTGCTTCCAGTAAGCGCCACTGCTCTGCGTTGCAGAGAGGTGGTGCAGGCCGTGCCCCTTCTTACACCTCTTTGCAATGGCGCTTACTGGACGTACCTAGTGGGCTATTTTGCCCCTAGGGACCCTCAGGATTCAAGGGAACTTAATCTCCCAATTTAAAACGGCCACAGGGCGTGTTTACACAGTGGGGAATGGCGGGGACGGGGCCTGAGGTGACGTGTGCAAACACACCCTGTGGCGCGTTTTAAGAGGTAGTTTTAAATCCCTGCCCTATTATATACTAGGGGCTTACAGAGGAGGTCATGCTAATCACAGGGGGACCCCAACGCATAGTGTTCCCTAGTGTATCTAGGTGTTTTCACTGTATTCTGAGTGTCTTTTAACATAGCACTGGCTCTAGGACTGGTTAGTCCGACTCAGTTACCAACAGTATCCGTCTGAAAAAGTTGAGGGTACAGGATGATTTTGCAACAAGGCTTCTTTCTGCTCTTCTGTTTGTTCTTCCTCACGTTATACTTCTTCCTGCACTTTTCTTAGTCTTCGAGGACTTCTGTTGCTTCTTTATGCATTTCTTTTTTTTTTTTCTGTGCGTTTTTTCTTCTTTCTTCACATGTCCTATCTCTGTAGGCATAGTTAGAAATTACCATTTAAAAAATCTTACAAATTCACTGAAGAAACCATAGGTTTCAGGGGCGTTCTAGTTAGCTGGACTTTTCACTCGTACAAAACCATTGAAATTCCCCCGTTATAGTTAGTTCAGATAACTATAACTCACGCGCCCGCAATGCACTGCAGATGATGTCACATATTACATCACTCATGACATGGTCAGTGACATCACTCATGACATGATTACCACAAAGAGCTGCTCCTAATGGAGTGTGACCCTACTACAGTTAAAGACCTATTGTGAGTTAGGGCATCTCACAAAAAGTGACGGACTGATCTCACACACCACCTGGTGTCATGCTTCATCATCGGCCAGTCCTCGCCCTCCAAAACCTTCGTTTGATGGAGGGCGGGCATACACCTGGAGACAGGGATGCACTTCTAAACTAAAGAGTGGGGGCCCGTGAGGTGGCACGTGAAGTTAAAAATCATTATAGTTACCAGAGAAGTTTTTAATGTGGCCAATAACTATATGATGCTAAAAACAAAGGGACGGTGAGTGGGGTATTTAGTGTCCCCTAACCGTCTTGTGAAAGGTCGACATGTTTCTGCCTAGTTGGCCCGAACGGGTCCAGGGCATTCATCAGGACCCAAGTTAGAATTGGGGCTCCGTTCTTACCAACAGGTAGCAAGAAAGTACCACTGTGCGGGTGTGGCGAGGGCCGCACTCCGCTTCCTACTTGGCTTCCAACCGTCAAGCCCTAGTTGAAACAACTACTTGCCACATGGGGGGAGGGGGCACTCCTGTTCATTTGTCTCAGGGAAAGGAGAACTTTCGGGAGGACCGGGAACAACACCGTAGGCTGAACTCGGGACACTTTCCCTGAGACAAATGAACAGGAGTGCCCCCTCCCCCTCCCCCCATGTGGCAAGTAGTTGTTTCAACTAGGGCTTGACGGTTGGAAGCCAAGTAGGAAGTGGAGTGCGGCCCTCGCCACACCCGCACAGTGGCACTTTCTTGCTACCTGTTGGTAAGAACGGAGCCCCAATTCTAACTTAGGTCCTGATGAATGCCCTGGACCCGTTCGGGCCAACTAGGCAGAAACATGTCGACCTTTCACAAGACGGTTAGGGGACACTAAATACCCCACTCACCGTCCTTTTGTTTTTAGCATCATATAGTTATTGGCCACATTAAAAACTTCTCTGGTAACTATAATGATTTTTAACTTCACGTTCCACCTCACGGGCCCCCACTCTTTAGTTTAGAAGTGCATCCCTGTCTCCAGGTGTATGCCCGCCCTCCATCAAACGAAGGTTTTGGAGGGCGAGGACTGGCCGATGATGAAGCATGACACCAGGTGGTGTGTGAGATCAGTCCGTCACTTTTTGTGAGATGCCCTAACTCACAATAGGTCTTTAACTGTAGTAGGGTCACACTCCATTAGGAGCAGCTCTTTGTGGTAATCATTCAGTAATGGAGGCCGCTAGCTCCTAAAACCCCACGCCTCCCGTTCCCCCCTCCATACACTGTGGAATTCCCCTTGTGATTGCATCACTCATGACATCACTGATGACATCATCCTTGTGATAGAGTGGCAGACCTCCTCTCCCCCTAATATAACCTTTGATACACACATTCAAAAATAGAAACTAAAAATTTCAAAACAATGGCCATACCAATACCAGTTACAACAACCTATTCAGTAATTCTAAGATCCACATACACATCCACTCATTCACCAACAGTCCTCTACAGTCACTCATACATGTACTCACTCATCATATGTACTCATACACCTATACATCCTGTTACACAACGCCACTCATCCATAGAGTTACTCACACACAGTCACTCATGCTAATAAAGAATCAAACATCCATTTACTTGCGTATACAGTTATACACACACCACCACACTTACTTCTACAGAAACTTACACATACTTAGTCTTTTAAACAATCACTTATAGAAACACATACTTATTCATACAGGAACTCTTCCAATCTCTCACTCTCACATGTACTCACTTATATATACTAATAGTCACATATACTAGTTTAAAACATATGTAGTTACTCATAAAGACACTGAGACAGTCATTCACTCACTAACACCCATGCACGCACTCATCCACCCATACAGTCCTGCACACATGCTGTCTTCAATACATACAAAGTGAGTCACTCATTCATGCACCTATGCACTACGTAATACCCCCCACCGAACCATACAGGCACTCAGACTGATACTCAAAAAAACAACTAATAACCTATATAGACACTCATGTAGCTACTCACCAACCCATGCAGCCACTTATACACAAAGTGAGACTGATATTTACATATTTAAACATTACTCACTAAGCCATGTATTCACTAAGATACACTTAATCAGTCAGTAATACAATCAATTTTTAAAAAAAAATCATCCATTTAGACACTTATATACCCATTTATTCTTCCATCGACCTTGAGATATACATATATAAAACAGATTTAATTTTCAGAAAAACACACATTCACTGGATGATGTCATCAGTGATGTCATTTGAGATGTCATCAGTGATGTCTTGAGTGATGTCACTGACCAGGTCATGAGTGATGTAATATGTGATGTCATCAGCAGTGCATTGCGGGCGCGCGAGTTATAGTTAGCTGAACTAACTATAACGGGGGAATTTCAATGGTTTTCTAGTCCAGCCAACTAGAACGCCCCTGAAACCTATGGTTTCTTGAGTGAATTTCTAAGGTTTTTTAAATGCTAATTCCGAACTATAACGTGCCTGAAACCTATGTTTTTTTCAGTGAATATATATATATATATATATATATATATATATATATATATATATATATATATATATATATATATATATATATATATATATATATATATATATATACACGCATACCTTCTAGAGGATGTTAACAGATTGCATGTTTCAACATGTGTCAATGCAATATATTACCCAAAATGCAATGACAAAAAAACCATTCAATGTAACCTTTTAAGAAAAGACATTCACATAAAAAAAGAGCAATTTTTAGAAAAACAGAACATTGCCAGGTAAATACCTTTATGAAACAGGTGATGTAGCATGGCTTGTCCCACTGCTGAATCTGCTTTCCAAGCTGTGTCCAGACAGTAGTGCTTGGTAAACGTGTGAACATTCTTCCACGTTGTCGCTCTGCAAATATCCGGAAGTGATACTCCCGCAAATAATGTAGCCGAAGTCGCCATTTTTCTGGTTGAGTGCGCTTGAACCATCGAGCGTAAAGGACTTCCGGCTTTGTGACACAAAGTAATGGCTGAGGTTATCCATCTGGATATGCTAGTCCTTAACAAAGCCAAACCTTTCCTGAGCCCAGCAAACGCTATTAACAACCGACTTGTCTTTTTGAAAGTACTTTGTCTTATCAATATAAAATTGCAAGCATCTCTTGACATCCAATGTGTGCAAAGATTTTTCTGCTGCAGACGATGGTTCTTTAAAATATGTGGGTGAAACAATAGGCTCATTAAGGTGAAAATCCGAAGGGACTTTTGGAATGAATTTAGGGTTCGTTCACAAGGTCAACTTGTCTTTGTTGAATTGAATTAACGGCTCTGTGATGGAAAAGGCCTGAATCTCACTGACTCTTCTAGCTGACGTCAGAGCCAGGAGTAGAGCTACTTTCCAAGATACAAACTGCAGCTCAGCTTTGTGAATCGGTTCGAAAGGTGGTTTCATGAGTTGTGCTAAGACTGTGTTCACCTGCCATGGTAGAGATGGATGTCTAATTGGAGGAAAACTCTGAACAATCCTTTTAAGAATTCCTTTATCACTCTGTGACCAAGGAGATGGATGATTTGGTTTCCTGCGATACCTTGAAATGGCAGCCAGATGCACTTTGACTGATGCATGAGAAAGGCCTGCCTTGGCCAGATGCAATAAATAAGGGAGAATCTGCTCTGGAAAAGTGTAAGGGGTGAAGAGATTGTGTCAAACACCATTGGCAAAACCTTTTCCACTTCGCCACATAGGTTTTATTTGTTGATATCGCACGAGAGTGAGAGGATATCCCGGCATTCTTCATTATGGTTTAAGGGCTGAAATTCGTGCTTATGAGCTTCAAAGCCAACAAGTTCAGCGAGGCCAACTGCGGATGAAGAACCTGCCCCCTGTTCATGGAAATTAAATCCTGGATTAGAGGAAACTGCACTCTGGGAGTTACTGATAAGTGGAGAAGCTCCGAGAACCAGAACTGTCTCAGCTATGCCGGAGCTATCAGAATTAAGTGACACGGTTCCCATCTAATTTTTCTGAGCACCTTTGGGATCAACGGGAACGGGGGAAATGCATATGCAAACATCTCTGTCCAACGGAGCTGAAGAGCATTCCCCCAAGGGCCTGGCTGAGGGAATCTGCTTGCAAACTGTTTGCAGTTTTTGTTGCTTCGATTGGCAAACAGATCCAAGGCTGGAGTGCCCCATAAGTGAAAAATTCAAATGAGCTGATCCTGACTCAGTTCCCACTCGTGACAAACACTTGCTGATCTGCTTAGCAAATCTGCTCGTGTGTTGTGTTTTCTGGGCACATGTTGCACTTGCAGGGAAATAGTGTACAAGAAGCCAATTCCAGATTTCTTGAGCTTGCGTCGACAGGGGCTTTGATCTTGTTCCGCCTTGTATCATTAAATACAACATCGTTGTTGTACTGTCTGTTCTGACTAGAACTGCAGAATTGCAAATCCTGGGGAGGAAGGCTTGGAGGCCCAAGAACACTGCTTTTAGCTCCAATAAGTTGATGTGCAGTTGAGTCTCTTGTTTGCCCCAATGTCCTTGGATTTCTAGGTCTTGAAGATGCGCTCCCCATCCCTGCAATGATGCAACTGTTGTCATTATGTAACTGGGAGATTGTGGTTAGAAGATTAGCCCTTCTGATAGGTTCTGTCTTATTCCCCACCATGACAGCGCCTCCTTTATTTGTGGATTGATGAAGATCCAATCCTCGAAGGAACCTTGATGCTGCACCCATTGAAGGTCTAGAAGAACAAGTTACTTACCTTCGGTAACGATGTATATGTAAGAAACGTTAGTTAGATTCCTCACCTTAGAATATCCCCAGGCGTCAGACTGGATCCGGAAAGTTTTTTGTAGCAATACCCCTTGCGCGTCGCTAGGCGTCGTCTGCGGCTCCGCGTCCATCGTTGGCGTCGTGCGCCGGAATGACGTCGGAGTACTTAGACGCCGCCCTCACGCACTGACGTCAGTTCTTGTACATAGCTTTCCGCGCCAGGGACGCTGAGCCATGCAAGAGACCGACACTGGTGCCAAAAAATGTAGGGCCCTGAAAGGGAGTACCTTAACCCTAGATGTCGGTTCGCAGAACGGGGAGGCTGGGTGGGTCGGTGAGGAATCTAACTAACTAATGTTTCTTACAGATACATCGTTACCGAAGGTAAGTAACTTGTTCATCTGAAAGAAACACGTTAGTTAGATTCCTCACCTTAGAATAGATACCCCAGCAATACCAACCCCGGTGGTGGGTCTGCGAACCAAGATCACACCAGAAAGTCCTGGAGAACAGAACGGCCAAAGTGGCCATCTCTCTGGACTTGGCTGTCCAGGCAATAGTGCCTGGCGAACGTGTGCAGGGAAGTCCACGTCGCCGCCTGACAGATGTCCTGCAAGGGGACTCCCCGACCGAGGGCAGTTGTTGCCGCTGTGGCCCGGGTGGAATGGGCTCGCAGCCCAACAGGAGGGACCTTTTTCGCCAAAGAATAGCAGAGTTTAATACACAACATGACCCATTGCGAGATGGTCCGCTTGTGTACAGCTTTACCCTTCTTCGCATCTACATATCCAACAAAAAGTTGGTCGTCCACCTGAAACTGTTTCGTGCGGTCCAAATAAAATGACAGCGCACGTTTTGGGTCCAGACGGTGGAGCCTCTCCTCATCTTTTGAAGGATGCGGAGGCGGAAAGAAGGTGGGCAGCGTGACAGATTGCCCGATGTGAAAGGGAGTCACGACTTTAGGAAGGAAAGAAGGACGGGTCCGGAGGACAACCTTATCCGGATGAACCGAAAGGAAGGGAGGCTTAGCTGACAGAGCCTGGAGCTCACTCATCCGCCTAGCGGAGGTGATAGCTACCAGGAAGGCTGTTTTCAGAGTCAGTAGACGAAGTGGACAGTTGTGAAGGGGCTCAAAGGAGCGCACATCAGAAAAGTAAGAACAAGGTTCAAGTCCCACTGAGGCATTACGAATGGAACAGGAGGGAACATATGAGTAATGCCCTTGAGAAAACGTGAGACAACAGGGGACTTGAAAAGAGAAGGCTGATCAGGAAGCGTTAAGAAAGCAGAGATTGCAGCAAGATTACCCTTCAAGGTGCCCAGAGCAGAGCCCTGCTGGGCCAAAGAAAGAAGAAAGAGTAGAACCTCAGAAAGAGGGGCGGAAAGGGGATCCACAGCCTTTGCTGTGCACCACGCCACAAATTTGTTCCACCGGCAGGCGTATACCGTCTTTGTGGAGGGACGCCTGGCTGCCAGAATGACATCACAGACTTCAGGAGGCAAGTCAAATGGCATCAACTGCCGCCGCTCAATCTCCACGCATGGAGGTGGAGGCTGGACAGGTTCGGGTGGAGGACCGTCCCCTGCTGCTGCGACAGAAGGTCCTCCTGAAGAGGCAGTCGGATCGGGGGATCGATGGACATACCGAGTAGCTCGGGATACCAGTACCTTTGTGCCCAATCCGGAGCCACCAAGATGACTTGGGCCCGGTCGCGCCTGATCTTCTTCAGCACTCTGGGCAGAAGTGGTATAGGCATTAAGGCGTACAACAGACCGCAACTCCACTCGCGACAAAAAGCGTCTCCGAGCGAGTGCCGCCTTGGAAATTCCAACGCGCAGAACTGCTGACATTGTGCGTTCTCTTCGGTGGCTAATAGATCTAACCAAGGCTCTCCCCACTGCAGAAAGAGACCTTGCGCCACGTCCGAGTTCAGACGCCATTCGTGATCCATCATGCACCGGCGGCTGAGTTAGTCTGCTCTGGCGTTCAGAGAGCCCGCCAGATGTTGAACCACCAGGGTGATGCCCTGATGTTCCAGCCATGTCCAGAGGCGCAGAGCATCCTGACAAAGGGTCCACAACCCCACCCCACCTTGTTTGTTGCAATACCACATGGCGGTGGTGTTGTCCGTGAACACCTACACGACACTTCCCCGGACAGAGGGAAGGAAGGCTTTCAGTGCAAGTCGGATCGCCCTCAGCTCCAATAGGTTGATATGGAGCCGAGTCTCCGCCGGAGACCAGAGTCCACTGATCTCCGCCTCTCCCATATGGCCTCCCCCGTCCCTACGACATGCTCCGGTTGGGGTAGGGAGAGGGATCTGCCGCTGACCCAATCGCGATTTGTGAGCCACCACTGCAGCTGGTTCGCAGTGCCCTCCAAGATCAGGACATGGTCGGACAGGTTGCCGCGAAGCTGGGCCCACTGAAACTTCAGGTCCCACTGCAGAGCCCGTATCCGCCACCTGGCGTGAGGTACCAACAGGATGCAGGAGGCCATCAGCCCCAGTAGCCGCAGCACCAACCTGACCGAAACCCAGGACAAAGGCCGGAAGATGGAAATCAGGGCCTGAATGTCCCAGACCCGCTGTTCCGGTGGATAGACCCGGAACTGTGCCGAATCGAGAACCGCTCCGATGAAAAGGAGCTTCTGGGAGGGACTCAGGTGCGACTTCGGCACATTGATGGAGAACCCCAGCGAGTGCAGGAGGTCGGCCGTAGTCTGGAGGTGGGAGACGACTTGCAGGGGCGAGCCCACCTTCAACAGCCAGTCGTCGAGATAGGGGAAGACTGGAACCCCTGATCGGAGCAGATGAGCTGCGACCACCGCCATCACTTTCGTGAACACCCGAGGGGCACTGGTGAGGCCGAAGGGGAGCACGGTGAACTGAAAGTGCTCCTGACCCACCGTGAACCGCAGGTAACGCCGGTGGGCCGGCAGGACGGGGATGTGGAAATGAGCATCCTGCAAGTCCAACGCTACCATCCAGTCTCCAGGGTCTAGGGCAGCCAGAACCTGAGCTAAAGTGAGCATCTTGAACCGGTCCTTCCGGAGGAAGGTGTTGACGCTCCTGAGGTCCAAGATCGGGCATAGGCCCCCTTTGCCCTTCTTGGGAACCAGAAAGTAGTGGGAATAACAACCACGACCTACTTCTGGACCAGGAACGTGCTCGACGGCTTCTTTGGCCAAGACGGCCGAAACTTCCTCTCGTAGAAGATGGAAATGATCCCCCGACATACGGTGGTTCTGCGGTGGCATGGCTGTAGGGGTCGTCTCGAAGGGGAGGGAGTAGCCCCTTCGGACGATTTGCAGCACCCACCTGTCCGACGTGATGGAGCGCCAGTGGAGCAGGTGATGGTGAACTCTGCCGCCCACTGGCGTGGAATGGGCCTGAAAGCTCGGACTAGGAGGGCTTTGAGGCGGATGCTGCCGGGGTGGACTGACCGGCACGTTGACCTCCAGTACCACCTTGGCGGAATCCACGCCCGCGTGCAGGTTGGTTCTGCGGCCGGTGGCTGGGCGGACGTGAGGAGGCGCCCCTTCCTTGGCCACGAAAGGGACGAAAGGCGGAAGTTTGTGGCCGCGGGGCCGAAAGACCCAAGGACTTGGCCGTGGCCCGGGAGTCCTTGAACCGAGCCAGCGCACTGTCCGCCTTCTCACCAAAAAGGCGAGTGCCATCAAAAGGCATGTCCATGAGGGAACTCTGGACATCCCCCGAAAATGACGTGGACCTCAGCCAGGCGTGACGCCGAAGCGCCACCGTGGTGGAAATCGCCCGACCCAGCGAGTCCATGGTGTCAAGTCCACACCGTATGGCATGCCGCGCTGCATCTCGACCGTCAGCAAGAGCTTGAGCGAGTCGTGTCCGGGCCTCCACCGGACACAAGGGCAGCACGTCCTCCACCGCTTCCCACAGAGAGTGGGAATAACGGTCCAACAGACAAGCGGTATTTAAAGACCACAGTCCCAAACTCAGGGACGAGAACAGTTTCTTGCCAAACTGCTCCAACCTCTTGGATTCCCGATCCGGAGGAGCGGACGGGAAGGAGGATTGGGAGGTTGAGGCCCGGATAACCAGACTCTCAGGGGTGGGGTGTTGGAAGAGGAAACTGGGGTCGCCCGGAGCAGGGCGGTGGCGCCGGGCTACGTTCCGGTCCACAGGAGGGACTGTGGAGGGCTTGGACCAAGTGCCCTGCAGAACGTCAATGAGGGCCTCATTAAACTGCAGCAGAGGCTCAGTGGAGCTTGCTGTCGGTTGAAGGACCTCAGTGAGGACGTTAGTCCTCACGGCCACAGCAGGCAACTCCAGCCCGAGGGCTTCGGCCGCCTTGCGCAGCACCACTGAGAAGGCTGCATCCTCCTCCGAGGCCACAGTCGGAGGAGAGATGAAACCAGCGTCCGGGGAGGGATCCAGACCGCTGGCATCCCCCAATTCCTCTGCCCAGTCCTGAGAAAGTTGAGCCTGAGCGGCCATAGGGTCATCATACCCCTCCCAGTCGCCCTCGTCATCAGATTACCGATAAACAGGAGGAACGATCGGAGCCGGGCAGTAGATGAAAGGTTCAACAGTCGGCGCCGACCAAGATCCAGGCCTGGATCCCTCGGGGACCTGCGGTGTCGGGGCCGGAGCCGTCGACGGCGCAAGGGGCCGCCGGCACGCGAGGTCACCCAGTCGAGTCTGTGGGGCCGGAAGGCGCGCCAGCAGGCGTCGACGGCGGAGCCAGGCCCCTCACGGCCGAGAGGAAGGCACTGACCTCCGCCGGAGTCGCGTCAGTCCCAGGGACCGGCAGGTATGGGGACGGACGCGGCTCCTGCGGCTCCGACGGAGCCGCGGGGATGGGACCACCCTGACCCTCGGCCGAGTCGCGCCACTGGCGAGGGGAGTCCGAAGAGCGATGTCGTCTCTTGGACTTCTTGGAGTGCTTCGACTTACCCGAAGACCCCGACGAGCGATGACGATGGCTGTGGCTCCGCGATCGGTCCTTGGACCTCCTCCTGGACCGGGACCGAGAGCGGCGCGGAGCCGAGTGCCGAAGCTCGAGAAGCTTACGGGACCGCTCCCGCCTAGCTTTTGATGTCAAGGCCTGACAGTCGGGGCACGACTCCGCGTCGTGGTCGGCCCCCAGGCAGTAAAGGCACCGGCGGTGGTGATCCGTCACCGACATCAGGCGATGACAGGCGTCACAGGCCTTAAAACCAGGCATCCTACCGGCACCAGAGTCGAGTCGATAGACCAAAAAGAGCCAACAGGTAGTCAAAAAATGACTAGGGGTAAGCTCTTCCCGGATCGGCGCTTACTGGCGCGGAAAAAAGAAGAACTGACGTTAGCGCGCGAGGGCGGCGTCTAAGTACTCAGACGACGTCATTCCGGAGCACGACACCAACAACGGACACGGAGCCGCAGACGACGCCTAGCGACACGCAAGGAGTATTGCTACAAAAAACTTTCCGGATCCAGTCTGACGCCTGGGGATATTCTAAGGTGAGGAATCTAACTAACGTGTTTCTTTCAGATGTTCTTGTACAGGCCGCATGTGAAGCCGACAATTTGGCACTAAGGGGATGCAGAATGACATCATCCCCAACAAGGACTTGAATATCCTTACTGAAGTGGACTTTTTCTTGAGTTGGGAGGAAAGCTTCAGGATCTTTAGTATGCGTTCCTCTGAAGGGTACGCTTTTGCTTCTCTGGTTTGTAATAGTGCTCCTAGAAATTGAAGAGACTGGGACCGAGTTAAATAGGATTTTTCCATGTTTATCCGTAACCCCAGAAACTGGAAGAGATTTATGCAACTTTCCAAGGATTGCTGAGTGTCTCTGTACAAAGCGCATTTTATCAACCAATCGTCCAGATAGGGATAAATCAGATGACCTTGCTGCCTCATATACGCTGCCACTGTGGATTGGAATATGGAAGTATGCATCCAATAGATCCAAGGATGTCATATATTCCCCTCTTCTCAACATCCTCAGGATTTCTTGAAGAGATAGCATACGGAAAGATTGTTTCCTAATAAACTTGTTTAAGCCTCTGAGGTCCATTACCTGTCTCCATTTGTTTGATTGCTTTTTTCGCATGAGGAAAAAATGCGAGTAGAATCCTCTCCTTCGTTGTTGAAGAGGGACCTCCTCTATCGCTCCTTTTACTAGAAGAGACAGAATTTCCGCCTTCAGGGCCGAGAGATGATACTGTTTTCTGAGAATGGGAGGACGATCTGGTGGTTTGTAGAGGAACTCTAGGGTGTGACCCTGACGAATTAGGTCTAGTAGCCATCTGTCCGATGTTATAGACAGCCATTGGTGGAAATAGGAAGAAAAATAATGGGTCTGATGGAGGCTGTGGAATGACTAGGTGGTTGGCGCCTTTGAATTGTCACTGTTTTCGATTGGTGTCCTGTAATTTTCCTCTTGCCAATGGCTTTCGTCTGGACTGTTGCTGGTAAGACAAATTTGAGGATCGAAATTGCTGTGTATTTGCATACTGACGATACCCTTGCTGATGGTATGGCTGGTACCTATTGGACTGATAGGACGATCTTTGTTGAAAGTATCCTCTTGATCCTCTGCCACGAAAGGAGTGAAATCTGCCTTGTTGTAGTGAACCTAATGCCCTCGCCATATCCGTATCTTTTTTAATACCCTGGAGGCCATCATCCACAAGGCTGCCAAATAAATATGGACTTTCCTCTTCAGACTTCTTGTTAGAAATGGGATTACTGGTTGGCTAAGGTTTGCACCCAAGTCAGGCAGAAACCACCTCTCTAGTCAGGACAAGGGAGTTACACTCCTAAAATAACCCCTGTTCACCCCCTTGGTAGCTTGGCACGAGCAGTCAGGCTTATCTTAGAGGCAGTGTGTAAAGCATTTGCACAAAACCAACAGTAATGCAATGTAAGCACTACAAACAGACACCACACCAGTTTTAGAAATATATCCAATATTTTTATATAAACAAGACCAAATACGATAAAAATCCACAATACAGTACTTCAAAAATAGTTACTTCTCAAAATGTCTTTAAGTTGCAAAATATGTTGAAAAACACAGTTCGTACGAGTCGGTAGCTCGGTCCGAGCCTACGGCGATGCTGAAAACAACAGTCTCGCAGTTCCCACTGACCGCGTTGGTACGGGCCAGCAACAGCGGGACAGATTCGTTCACAGTACATTTCTTAGTGCGGCTCACACGGGTGTGCGAGTCGGTCTTGGCATCCGTCGCGGTTGCGATGCAAAATGGAAGCGGTGCAAGGTGCGGTGTCGCTCAATGCGGTGCGAGCAGCGGCTCGGTGACTATCGTGTAGACTGCGTCAGTAAGACCAAGGCTTATGGTGCAGGGCGAGACGGTGCTCGATGCGGTGCTGGCAAGTTGCGATGCTAGTGACAGAGCCGGTTGGCGGGAATCAGCGCTGGCAGAGCAGCACAGCTGTGCGTGACGAGTCGGTCACAGGTGTCGAGCCAGCAGCGACCGGGTTGGTGAGCCCAGGCCAGCGAAGTGATGTGAAGCAAGGCGATGCAGGTTGCAGTGTCTCGATGCAGTGCAGGCAGCGGCTCGGTGACGGAGTCAGTGAGACCAAGGCTTGCAGTGCAGGGCAAGTTGGTGCGACCTGCGGTGCCTTTAGGACACAAGGCCAGCGACGGAGTTGGTCGCAGTTCCCTCTTTGTGGCAACTGAAACAGCGGTTCCAGGATCGGTACCCAGAGGTTGGTGACGTTTTTGCAGTCCCTGAGACTTCTTAACAGGAGGCCAGCTCGGTTCAGGCCCTTGGAGATCTCAGCACAAGTAGAGAAAGTTCAGTCCAGTCCTTTCACTGCCCAAGGCAGAAGCAGCAGCAGCTGCAGGCCAACCCAACAAAGCAACAACACAGCAAAGGGGCAGTACACCTCCTGGCAGCTCTTCGTCTTGGCAGGTTCCTTGATTCCAGCGAGATCTAAATTCTTGGGATCAGGGTCCCACCACCTATACCCCAAAATCCTTTGTCCACTGAGGGTAGAGGGGCCTTTGCCTAGTCCAAACCAGTTCTGATCAGTCCTGGAGTACTTTGTTTACATGACTCCTTTCCTTTCAGAGTGCAGGGCAGAGACATGAGACGCACCACAGGAGGTGGAGCCAGCACTGTGGGGGCAGGCACAGTCCTATTCAGGTCCCAGGTGCAACTCCTCCCTCCCATCTAGATGCAGATCTCTCTATTCACCACCGGGCAGACTCACCCTGTCTCCTGGAATTACCCAGCCCTGTCACTCAAACTCCAGACAGGGAATACACAACCTAGCAGAGGCAGGCCTTGGATGGTTAGACAAGAAAATACCTACTTTCTAAAAGTGGTATTCTCAAACACAGAATGTTAAAACCAACTTCACTAAAAGATGTATTTTATCATTCCGAGTTCAGGCATACTAAACTCTAATTTCTACCATGTTCCCTGGGTCAGTTAGGATTATAGGATGTAATAATCAAACCGCCCATTCTGGCCTATGGAGAACAGGTAGCCTTGCAATAGTGAAAAACGAAGTAGGCTGTAATTCACTATCAGGACATGCCACACACACCAGGGCATGTCCTACCTTTCACATACAAAGCACCCTGCCCACAGGGTTACCTTGGACCTACCTTATACCTTAGGGGTGACTAACATGTAGAAAAGGGAAGGTTTAGGGACTTGCAAGTGTGTGCACTTGCCAAGTCGACATGGCAGCCCAGACTGCACACAGGCTCTGCAATGGCAGGCCTTAGACACACTTTATAGGCTGTTTGCGTGGGTGGCACAACCCAGTGCTGCAGCCCACCTACAGCATTTGATTTATAGGCCCTGGAACTCTCAGTGCACTTTACTAGGGACTGACACACAAATCAAATACCCAATCATGGAAACACCAATCAAAACAGTTTACACAGAGCATATGCACTTTAGCACTGATCAGCAGTGGTGAAGTGCCCAGAGTCCTAAAATCAACACACAGGTCAGGAAAAAATAGGAGGAAAAAGCAAAAAGTTTAGGGATAACCCTGCAAAAAGGGCCATTTCCAACACTCCTGCATCTCAAGAAGGTTTGACGGAAGCAGCGGAGACATTTTTGTCCAAGAATTAAATTCTACATTGCCTGACCTCTCCGTCGAGGGCGGCAACCTTCTAATAGAAATCGTCGTCAGCGATTTTTTCATTGGAGATTTAAAAGTCGTCTGGACAATTGTCGACGGTGTCGAAAAAGTAGTAGTCGTTGACGAGCCAATTGTCGACAGTGTAGTCTTCGTAATCGCCGTCGACGAGGTCGTCGTTGTAACTGTCGTCATAACCTTCGTCGAAGGAATGGTCATCGAAACTCTCTTCTTCGTCGACTGATCCGAGGACGGAGCCCTCGTCTGAGGCCTTTTTGAGAGGAGTAGGAGGCAGAGAAGAGGAAGAAGACTCCTTTTCCTTTCATTTACTATTTTTCTGCTTTTTTAAAATCAGATTTCACCTCAGAAGCTCCTCCATTGCATTTTGAAGAGGCGCGAGCCTTAGAATCATCCTCAGAGTCAGATTCTGAAGTGGCCTTTTTCTTTTGGAGCCACAATAACAAACGTGCCTCCCTATCCTGAAGTGTCTTTGCTGAAAATGTCCTACAATATTTGCACTCCTTAGGGACGTGCTTTGGATAGAGGCTGGATAAACAATCCTTGTGGGGGTCCACAGAATACAACCTGGCCTTCCCACAAGACCTACAAAGTCTGAATATCCTCCTTTTAGAGCTTTCAGACATTTTGAAGTTGAAGAAAAGACAATACCTCAGTTCCGGAAGGAAATGCTGAAAATACAGGTCAAAAGTTCAACCAAGGGAACAAACTGAGCAAAGCTCAGGGAGACTCCTTCTCACACGACAGCGGTTGGAAATCTGAGGTATGATGGCTCTGCTGGGGAGTGTGATTTCAGGGCTGGCATCTCATTGGCTGTCATTTGGTCCACATAATGATGATACTGGGATACCAAAGTCTATAGTTATCTACGGTATTTATGCAGTTTTTAGGCCTCACCTACGCAGCACGCATGCGCTGATAGGAGGGCCTTTAGCCGTCGCTCTGATCATTTTCAAGCACACACTCGTGCTTGTGGCGGCATCCACCTTGCGGGAGCGAGCAGGGGCGCACCACAAGTACAAGTGCAGTGCTTGAAAATGAGCAGGCTGCTCTCCCAAGCGTACGCACGCCCACCACTCACGGGGGCTCACCTCCTGCTCCCCCTCTCTCACAACCTCTTCACATGGCCACTCCCCTTCCTGTATGCAACACTCGCCAGGGCCGCGCTTGTTTTTAGAATCTCTCCCCATGCAACTCGCCTTCCTTCAGCATTGCTCATCCAGAGAGCGCGTCTACTGCATCCGCGGAACAGGTTTGTAATCTCACCCTCTTTAATTCACGTTGTGTATTGCTGCAGCTGTAGTGCTTTTGTGTCTTTGATCCTCAGCGTAGGTGCTCCAGGTTATGAGCCGGACTTCTCTATGAATAATGCCATTTCATGCAAAGTCTGATACCATCACCAGCAAATCAGCATACTTCCCGCCTGTTACTGCTCTATTGAAAGTAAAAAAACATGTTTTAAAAGCAGCTGTGGTTTCCAGGGCGTAAAATTTACCTCTTACGACCCTGCTTTGAAGGCCCCCCCCACTCCCCTTAACATGCAACCCTTACTCCACTTCCGCTCAGCCAATGGCCAGCTGGCCGCCCCAAGCGATAGTTTCGTGCCTTTTAGCTCAATTTTGCATAGTGAAAGAATTTGCGTAACCTCTTTTTTGGGCTGTAGTTAAAGAAAATAATCACGCCGTGCTTTCTAGCACCGCTAGCCGTGGTGACTGAACAGATAAACGTTTTTGGGAAACTGAACATAGCTGCTGGTGAGATGTTCCAGAACTGTTCCTTTTTTTTTTTGAACAGCCGTGACATCATTCCTTTTTTTCGCTATGCTATTTCCCGCGTATATCCTGGTGTTTGCCTCTTTTTGAAGCCAACAGCCGATCTCTTTAAAATGCTAGTGCTAAATGTGACGCGATTGTATTGTATTAAAACACATATGACGGCAGAAGTTTAAGGTGGGGTCTCACAAAGGTACCCATCATGGCCGCCAAAATCTGGGGGCACTGGATGGAGCTCGAAGCGCAGCATTATTTCTGATGACACCTGAGGCGCTCCTGAAAGCTCACTGAAGCCTGGGTTCTACATGGGAACAGGGTCCCCAGTAGTAAGGATTTCTCATCACCATCTCAGGTTCGGCTACTTCTGCTGCTGCTACACTGCGTCACCACAGGAGGGGTGGGGGTTGCAGGTGATGTGGCATAAACTAAAAGAGCCCACGTAGACCACGAGAAGAGACTCGGTGTGTGAAGAGGAAATGAATTAAGAGATTGAGAAAAACATTAAATATATACTACTTTGCACTCACCAGAGCACACAACTCAATATAGAAACCTAAATATACATACGTCCTAGCAATGTTTTGAAACGTGTCCACTGTAGATCATTGCTGGGTTTATTGTGTTAGCACTGCTTGGCTTCTAAAAGCACCCCACTACAACAAATACATCCCTACAGATATTACAGGATTAATATTTAAGTGTCTCCCTAGAAGACAGTTTAAAGTTGAAGACATTACAGTTACAGCGTCCGACTTTAAAGCTGCTGAACCAGGTTTGAGTCTTTGCGGGAGGCTCAACATCCTGTGATTCAGGGCATACCACTTAATATCTCCATACCTAAAAATAAACGTGTTCATCTGTAATACAACTGGTGCTGATGTAAAGTGGTCCGATTCGTTAGGGTCGATTTAGCAGTGTGTAATACATAATAGAATTTCATAATACTTTATAGCATCTGTAGCTTTTTTAAAGCAATTTCTTTGCTTTTTGTCTTTGGCGTCCTTAGTTTATTTACAAAAAATATAATTAAAATCAACTTTAAAACTAAAGCATTTGTTGCATTTTTTCTTATTTGCTTCACATATTTTAATTTGTTGTGTGGTCACTAGACCTTCATTTTGCAACATTACTTGCATGTGGACATCACCTTCTTCACATTTAAAGAATTATAAGCAAAGAAGAGCGGATGGGGTGTTACAGTTACAGCGTCTGACTTTAAAGCTGGGGAACCGGATTTGAGTGACTGCAGGAGGCTCAACATCCTGTGATTCAGGGAAAATCACATAATATCTCTGAGCCTAAAAATAAATGTGTCCATCTGTAATACAACTAGTGCTGATGTGAAGCAGTGGCATTGGAAGGGGGGTGCGGTGCTATGCATTGGGTGCGAGAAGACGGGAATAGGGGCTAGAAGTATTACACCAGACCCAAGACACATTTTGAAGAGGCGCAATGTCACAGGGGCTCCGGTAAAAGCACTTGCAGCATCTCTACGTCACAGTGGCATACCTGCACGAGCCACTCACTCAAAACAAGCATTGGCATAGCCAATAGGTCTCACCTTTGGGACCTTATAAGTGTTTATCCATGCAACATTTGATGTTGGTGCACCAAGGATATTGTGCTGGATATCTAAACACTTATAAGGTCCTAAAGGCGATACCTATTGGATATGCCAATGCTTGTTTCTTTTACTGCCATCTATTTCCTTTACCGCAAGACTTCCACCATGACGACGGGGAAGATACAAGCATGTGAATCTATGAAAGATTCAATACTGGGGAACATCTTAATACCTACCCAACAAGCTATCCAATCATTATCTTGGTGGTGCAAAGCAACCAACCTCCAAAATGAAGTTTCATTTCATAATGGCTTGATTCACAAACTATAGTAACAGATGCATCCCTGCTAGTATGGGGTGCTCATATGGACCACCTACAAGTACAATGAGCACGGTCAGAGAGCGATCCTATCACAATCTGTTGAAGTTTGAACAAGCAATGGGGAATCGATTCAAGGCAGTTGTCTCTAGAAGCTTTGCACATATGGAAATGGCAGCTAGTGAGGAATCTAACAATTACAGCAGTCCATTTGTCAGACATTGACAAAGAGCATGCACATAGCCTAAGATGTGTGGTATAAGAAATCATGACTGGATCCTACACAATGAAGTGCTACAAGGTCTTTGACGACTCATGTTTTCCACAAATAGACCTTTTTGCCAATGCAGACATTTTCCCAAGCTTTGTCTAAATAAAAATCCAACCAGGAACCAAGGGGAATGCTCTTTTGATCTACTGGTCAGGGAGATTACGCATTATTTTCTGTTACCGTTTGGCTAACACATCCCTACCTAGTAGACCTGAAGCTCTATAACCTTGAGGAATGCAGCAACTATGGAATTAAGAGACATTTATATTCAGAAATATGGAATGCTGTGAAGTGTAGATTGACACATAACTTTACCAGGCACTTTATGGATTCAGATTCAAGAGCCGATGATCAAGTAGGCCAGGCCTTTTGGAGGAGTGGTTTTGAATTGTGTAGAAACTCTTCTGCCTTTTTACTTCTTGCCCGCCGTTTGTAGTGGAATGAGCTTGCTATTTTATTCAGTGCTTAAAACTATTCATTAGAATCCCATGGAAGAGAATTAAACATTTCTTACCTGTAATCCTAGTCCTCGTGAATTCTCAAAGTCATAAGCAACCCTCCAACTTCCCCGGAAAAGAGTTAAAGAAAGATTTCTATTTTATGCTCATAATATTTGTCTCCGTAAAAACAGAAGTGACCTGTCACCCCTAGTGCATAAGGGGACACAAAAACAATGGTGGGGCCTTAAAACGACAGTATCATTTTACTGCTCTAGTTGTGCAGTTTATGTGCTAGCACTGCCCTTCATTTCCTTTATATTTTCATTTTAAAAAAGTGGTGACATATTTCTAATCACCTTACACTATCTGTACTACTACCATATATTTACAATTTGGCCATTTGTAGCCCTGTTTATGCTGATTATGTATACATGTCTCTTAAAAGAGCCTACTTGTGTATATATACACAGACCGCTTTGTGATATATATATTACCTACTGGCGATTGCCAGTAGGTAGTTATAGCTAGTATATATATATATGTATATATCCATACCCCCCCCCCCTCCTGCCAATTTGTATCCATCTCACATTAACACCAAGATATGCTAAAGACAAAGGTCATGCAGATTTCTTGCACACCTAAACACAGCTTGGATGTGTTGAAACCTTGCATCACAGCACATCCAACAGCAAACACAGCATCTTCCATTTGTCCGGATAAACAAACCCCTCAAATTCAACAGCTCATGTTGTAAAGACCATGCAGCACTGTCGACCACCAGCTAAAGAACACCACAAAGAGCTACAAAGGAGCCAACAATAAGCAATACGTTGAAATTACCGATTTTCACAAAACACAATAATGCCAAGTAACCAGGACTCCGGTTATTGAAAATAATCTGCAGTGTTTAAACTCTGGAAGTGCCATAATGCCATTGAAATTTGCAGAAGTGTACAACACAAATGTTTGTAAAATAAAAAAGGAAATGGGGAGTGGATTGATTACTTATCAAATTAAGAATGATTGGACCACACTCATTAAAACCAGAACACTTGTAAAATCAGAAAGTCTTAAACTGTAATATCAGTGGCCTATAAATGGTATAATCATTCATATAAGTGATTTGCAATACTGAGCACATATGAAAGTAAAATAAAGGCAGGAGAAAAACGTCTTGAAAGATGCAAACGCTAAACTTAAAATGAGATTAAATGTACGGTTGCAATATCATTATATAGGTACTTCGAAGTATTTCATTCAAACTTAATAAAAACTTCATTCTGCATAATATGGAAATCAACAATTAATCAAGAACTCCATAAAGGTGTTTGTTTTAAACAATTTTGTAGATTTTTTTTAATAAGAAATAAAAAGATATCTAGGACATGCCCTTTTGATAAGAAATGGAAAAAATAACAAAGGAAATCAGACAATGGGAGTGGGAGAAAAATAATGTACATTAGAGACATGGGGAAGGAGCAAAAGAGGAGGCAGGTGGCTTCCTTTGTGCGCATCTTTCTTCTATATTAAAAAGGCAACAATTCCACCATTCCCAAAGGAAAATATGCTTGCTCTGTTTTTCTTGTCCCCAAAGTTTTTGTTTCGTTGCTTATTCTGGTACACCCAGGGCACTGCTTCATCTCTGAAACAGTGATTAAAACTCCCCCCAGCTCCTCTAAATAATATATATATATATATATATATATTAAAGATTCGATAAGAAGTTTAAGCAAATGACATTATTCTTGCTTTCCGTCTTTCAAACATGCACCTAAATAAGTCCACTGTTGGCTAGCAAAGGTAAATCAGAGGCAAGTGTTATTGTTACTGGGAGAAAGGGGGTAAAATCAACAGGTGATCATGATAAATGCAGGGTTGAAAGGAATGGCAGAGCCTTTCAGGGGTAAGTTGGCTTGTCTTCATGTATTCCTGGAGCTTGCTATCAACTGTTGTCTGGTGGGGATTCTCTGCGCATGGTGCCCTTTTTCACAGTCTCCAGATATTCCTGTTGTGATACAGCCAACACTGAGGCCAAGATCTCATCATCGTCCCAATCATTCAAACCTAGGAGGACATGAAAAAACTGCATTAGAAAGAAATTAACTTTAAAAAATGACAAAAAGGATAGGTTTAGGGAGTGAGGGAAGAATGTTTAGGATTACAAGCTTGAGCCAGATTTGACGCCATGCATGCTAGTAATCAGCAAAAAAAAAAAGGTATAATAAAAAGGTAAAGGAAGCTGGATTGGACTCCGCATACTGACCTGTCACAATGGTTCTCCAGCATTGGTGAATTTCAAATACTTATATACTCTTTTTGTACTACGCCCCATTGTATATGCGAGGATTCCAATGAAGTGAACATTTTGTGGCCCCATCGTGTTAAAGAATTTAACCTCAAACTATCCTTGCATCATAAATGAGTATAGCAGTCCAGGTACCACCTTGACAGTCTATTTCATATAAGTATTTGCAAGACAAGTGCAACCTATGACATGAGGGTGTGGACAGAACAGTCATGTTTGGCTCTACAGAAGATACTAATAGTGGAGAAGAAATTGTTACTTGTAGTCTTGGTTCTGCATGATAGCAATGTTAAATAAAGTTCATAGAAATAATTCCCTACTGCATTTGGGGGGCCACAGAAATCATCTCCAACATCACATGTTTTTAACACTGTTCGCAAGTCAGAAAGGGAGAAATATCTAATGTGTTCCTATGCAAAATTTGTAAACCTGAGATGGGGAACCTTCTATGATAAACTCTACTATAATGGCAATTAAGAAAACAAAACAGACTTGATTGGCTTACATTAGTAGAGCTAAAATATGTACTGCTCCTTTAAGGCTCCACGGTTCTTGCAAGCCATGATGGTCTTGTACTGGCAGTCGGCCTTACAGAGTCGGTTCTTTTTTCTGGTTCGGGTGACTGGATACTAAGAGCACTAAGGGTGCTTTCACAACGTTTTCGGTAGAAACATTTAACAGAACGTGATCTTTCTTGTGTTGACTACATCTTTAGTCTTTATTCAAAACATCCTGTATTTTTGAAAACGCCCCTCAGGTGAGAAGTAAGCTGCTTTGCTCCCACATAAGGTCTATGTGGTGCTCCTACTCAGTCAAAGTGTACATTTTGCCAAAAAATGTCAAAAAGAATACTTATGGACAGGGAAGGCGTTAATTTCAGAGGCAGTCGGAATACTTGCGCACCAATAAGAAAAGCAGATAAGCACCACAGAACTTCTACTGGCAATGTGGCACGGTCTCCTAAGGCCAATACAAGGGCAGGAACGGTGAAAGAAATTATAAAGTATCACTGCTATCACTCTCACCACCAACTGACAGATTCACCGTCAAGAGCATCAGCACAGATGTGCTTGCAGTCGAAAGGATACACGCTGGCATTAAGATGACCGCATTGCCACCATTCTTCAGTCATCAAGGTTGAGGCACTTGAGACAGCCGGCAGCATTCCGCTCATGGTCGATAAAGACCATCTGATTAATGCAGCTAGGGAGCAGATGGGGCACTCCAACATTAGACGCGTTTACCACTACCCAAAACAGGGTGCCCAGGGCTCTAGAACTGAAGTCTCTGGGCAATGCCCTTTTAACAGACTGGTCCACTCCATTTGTGTACACCTTTAAACCATTTCCATGAGTGATTCAGAAGCTGAAATCATACATTACAATGATACTCATAGCTCTGGACTGGCCAAGACAGTGGTGGTACACAGACATCCTCCACTTGTCCATAGCCTATCGCAAGTTTCTGCCGCTCAGACCAGATTTCTCCAAATTAGGGCAGAATTTCACCCAACAATCCAATTTGACAGCATGGCTCCTGAGTTCACCCAATATGGACACTTAAATCTCCCAGAAGACTGCATGAGCATTTTGAAAGAAGCAAAGCGCTTTCACAATAGCATGCTAAGCTTTTAAGTGGAAACGCTCCTGCATATGGTGTTGTGCAAAGAATAATGATCCGATCACAGTACAGGAGAGTATCATCCTACCTTATTTATTACATCTCGCCAAGTCAGGCCTTCAATTGTCCTCTATCAGAGTTCACTTAGCAGCTATCACTGCATATCGAAAATCACCATCGCAACGTTCTTTTTTTTTTTTTCCAAAACCCAGTTTAAGAATTTCTAGAAGGCCTGAGGAAGGTTTTTCCTCCACTCAGAAAACCTTATCCCTAGGAACTGAACGTGGTGTCAAAATTGATGGATCCTCCTTTCGAACCAATCCATAAAGTGACACTGCAACACTTGTCATGGAAAACTGCCGTTTTATTTGCAATTACTTCAGCTCGTAGAGTCAGTAAGAAACTGAGTTACTTACCTGTAACTACGGTTCTCCAGTATTGGTAGCTTTCATAGATTCACAAGCTTTAATTATACATATAAAAGCAGTAGATAAAACGACTATAGGCTACCATGCAATGAAGAGTCACTGCAATAGCCTATCCACATTCTTTTGTAAAAAAGAACCAAACTTAAGCAACAGCCAATCAGGCCACGGCACCCTCTAGAATAATCCCAAAAGAGGTTCCTCAGATTTTCAAGCACAAGTGTGAAGCTTTATACCTTGAGGAAATAAGGGATGCCTCTCAGGGGAGGAGGCTGGGTCGCATGTGAATCTATGAAAGATATCAATACTGGAGATCTGTAGTTACAGGTAAGTAACTAATTTTCTTCTCCAGTATTGGATCTTTCATAGATTCACATGCTTGAATTAGAGTAGCTAGCAGTTTCATAAACATGCATGTATAGAAATACTGCAATATATATTTGTTGATCCTTAGAGGATGGCGGGTTACAATATACATGCCAAAACAGAAACATCAATAAGATATTATGCAGCAAGATATCAACTATATAAAAAGATTATGGACAAATATGTACATTACAGCAATCAAAGATTAAAAAACACCTCTAATAGTAGAGGCTTACCTTATTTAAGTAGATGACGCAGGACTGCCTGTCCCACCGCTGCTTCGCTATAAGTTGCCATGTCCAGGCAATAGTGCCGCGTGAAGGTATGAGCATTCTTCCAGGTAGCGGCACGGCAAATCTTGTCTATTGGAACACCAGCGAAAAGAGCAGCAGAAGAGGACACTGCTCTTGTCGAATGTGCCCTGGTCTTGATTGTAAGCGGTTTATCCGCCTAAACAGGACACAATTGAATAGTAGCAGCGATCCATCGTGCATCAGTTCTTTTTGTGACAGCAGATCCCAGCTTTACAGGCCCATAAGATACTAGAAGTCGATTTGTTTTGCACAGCTGCGTTGTCCTTTGAAAGTAAAACTTAAGGCATCTTTTTACAGCTAAAGAGTGAAGAGACTTGGCCGCTGGTGAAGAAGGATGTGGGAAAAAAGTGGGCAGAATTACGGGCTCATTAAGGTGAAACTGAGATGGTACCTTTGGTATAAATTTAGGATTTGTTCGTAACATCACATAGTCCTCTGTGAAGCGCAAGTAAGGCTCTTTAATGGTGAATGCTTGAATTTCGCGTACTCTTCTAGCAGAAGTGCAAGAAGCAAAGCCACTTTCCATGTGAGAAATTTGGGCTCTATTTTGTGGATTGGCTCAAACTGTGGTCTCGTTAACTGAGACAGGACCACATTAAGGTGCCATTCTGATGGAAATCCTAATAGGGGGAAAAGTCCTGAAAAAGCCATTCATGAACAGTTTGATGATGCAAGAAGAGCAGAGTGAAGAGGTGTCGGACGTCAGTCTATATCGTGAGAGGGCCGCGAGGTGGACCCTTACGGAAGCATACGCCAGACCTGATTTTGCCAGAGATAAGAGATACGCCATGATTTGTTGTGGGGAAGAGAGAAGAGGGCGAGTGTCATTCCGAAGGCACCGAGAACAAAAACGTTTCTATTTTAGTCTACGTTTTAGTAGTAGACTCAGCTCTTGCCCTGGACAATATGTCTCTACAATCCTGAGGGATAACTAAATCCTTGTACTCATTGAACTCAGATTCCAGGCATGCAATTGAAGAGAAGCTGGGTGCAGATGCAGGATCTGCCCTTTGTTCATCGTTAGCAGGGTGGCTGACAATGGAAGGCGATAAGGTTTTGATTGCGACAGCAGGAGTAGCTCCATGAACTAGTGCTGGCGTGGCCGACGGGGAGCAATGAGGATGAGTTGGCACGGTTCCAGTTTCATTTTCATCAGCACCCTTGAGATTAGGGGATATGGGGGAAAAGCGTATGCAGATTCCTGACCATCTTATCTAAAACACATTCTCCGATGACCTTGTCTGTGGTTCCCTGCTGGCAAAGAACCAGCATTTCTGGTTCCCTTGAGACGCAAATATGTCCAAGTTGGGTGTTCCCCATTTCTGGAAGATGTGATCGAGAATCAGTTGGTTGAGTTCCCACTCGTGATTTGATTGATTTAACCTGCTCAAGGTGTCTGCTAAGTTGTTCTTTACTCCTGGGAAATGCTCCGCTTTGATAGTTATTTGATGTTGTAGTGTCCATTCCCATATTCTTTAAGCTTCCCAGGATAGGATCGGAGATCTTGTTCCTCCCTGCTTGTTTAGATAATGCATGCAGGTGATATTGTCCGTGAGTATGAGGACTGAGGATGCTCTTATCCTTGGGGGAATGACTGGAGGGCTAGAAAGATTGCCTGTAATTCCAGAAAATGTATATGCATTTTGGAGAGAGAAAGACGCCATTTGCGCATATTTGGAGGTCTTGCAGATGTGCTCCCCAGCTTTCCAAAGATGCATCTGTGGTCAGACCAAACTCTGGAAGAGGAGAAAGGAATGACAGTCCCAGAGAGAGAGATTGCTGGGAGCTTGCCACTAAAGAAGTGCATCCTTCATAATCAGAGTTATCCGAATTATGTCGTCGAATGATCCTGTTTGAAGCCATTGGGTGTCTAACTGCTCTTGAAATGGTCTCATCCTTAGACGAGCATGAGGTACCATGAGAATGGCGGAAGACATCCCGAGAAAGGATTGGAGGAGACGGACAGAAGAGAACTTTCTTTTGTAGAGATCTTGAGCCAGAGATAGAATGGCGAACCGTCTCGGTTGATAAGAATACCTCGTTTTGGAGGGTGTCTAGAGTTGCTCCTAGAAACATTAACCGATGAGGAGCTAGAATGGATTTTGGAAGATTGACTATCAGCCCTAGAGAACAGAAGAGCTGTAGGCAGAAAGATTTCCTCTGAAGCTTGAGGAAGAAAAGGGGCAAGGCACTTGGTGAAAACCCGTGGAGCTGAACGAAGGCCGAAGGGAAGTACCTTGAATTGATAATGCATGCCTGCCACAGAGAAAGGTAGACATTTTCAATGTTTGAGGTGGATAGGGATATGGAAGCAAGCATCTTCCAAATCTAGACTTGCTAAAACATATGAATGATTCAGAAGCTGCAATCTCTCCTGGAGAGTAACCATGCGAAAGGATTTATTCAGCAGGTATTTGTTGAGTTTCCTGAGGTCTAGAATGGGACACCATTCCGCCCCCCACACTTTTTTTTTTTTAAATCAGGAAAAAACAAGAGTAGAAGCCTTTTCCTCTCCGAGAGCGTGGAACACATTCTATTGCTCCTTTCTGAAGCATTAGTAAAGCCTCCTTCTTTAGCAATTGAAGATGGGGCGGTGTTGATTTCTGAGGCGGATGATGAGGTGGCGTTGTGGTAAACTCTAGGGTATGGCCATACTTTATTATATACAGGACCCATTTGTCTGATGGTATTTTGTATCTCATTGATGTAGGTAATGAGATGGGGGGTGGGGGGGATCTTCAGTGAAAAACACAAGGAAAGAGCGGCAGGCGGCAAAGCGTTTCTGCTTCTGGCCCGAATCCCTGGGCTGAACTCGTTGCTTTCGCCTATGTCGTCTGGAGTAGGCAGCCTGTGGTGGCGCACTGTATTGTTGCGGTTGTTGGTAGGAAGGCTGGTACCTTTGGTAACCTCCTTGAAAAAAATAAGTTCCTCTGCTAAGTGCTTCATGAAAGGGGTCTTTCTATATTGGAGCGTTCCCAAAGCCTAAGCTGTGTCCGTGTCTGTTTTGATGGTTTGCAAAACGTCATCAATATGTTTGCCAAAAAGTGTTTCATCATAAAATGGCATGTCCAAAATTTTGCTTTGCACCTCAGGGCAGAATGTAGTTCCTTGCTGCCAACCCTGGCGTCTGAGGACAGCAGCTCCAGCAAGTTGACGAAAGACTAAGGACGCTATATCCATAAAAGCATCAATTATTTCGGCTGCAAATCTTTCCCCCTCAAGCAGGATCTTTCTTGCTTCCATCCTTATATCCTCTGGTAGGAGATCTAAGAAATTAGCAATGTCCAACCACATCTGCCGATCGTACCTGGCTAAAATCGCAAGTGCGTTGGCAGCACGAACAGTCGCACCCGATGTAGTTGTGAATCTTTTTCCGATGTTATCTAAGCGCCTCCCTTCTCTGGAAGGTGGAGCAGTAATGGGCGCTAGAAGGTTCATCGATCTCCGTTGAGCGGCCTGCGATATAACAGAATCAGGCTTAGGATGTCCTACTAGACAAGCTGGAGCATCCTCCGGAGCCTTATACTTTTTGTCGATCCTGGGTAGGACAGGGATAACTGTGGCAGGTGTCCTCATTACTTTTGTACCTTCTTCCCATAGGTGAGCGACAATAGGTATAGACCTAACAGATTTCCTAGATAGATCTTTGAAATCGTAGAGAGAGCAGTCTGTTTGTTTGACCGTAAAAATAGTTGGAAATGTGACACTGTTCTTCCTATTAAGTTGTGAAAGCCGCCAATATCCCCTGGTGGAGAGACTACAGTTTGCGGAGAAGGAGACGCAGGTGTCGATATGAAGTAGTCTTCCCAGTCATCTCCTCCTTGCCCATCTTTTTGAGGTTGATTGTCCTCAATTTTTCCTTCATCAGAAGTATCCTGATGATTTTGAGGCACACCAGTATCTCCCGGTGGGGAGGGCGTAGATAAAGGTACAAAGGTAAGCGGTGAAGTAGTAGCAGGCGTGGTGGCTGTAGAGGTGGAGGAAATGCCGCTGAAGGAAAGCGTGTGCAATAGACATGCAACAAATTCTGAAGGTCTTGTACCAAAGTAACAGGAAGATAGGTTAATTTACTGCTTCCATATACTGAATCTTTGCATTAGGAGGGTGATATTCTTGTTAGTAGTATCTCTCATATTCAACGTCATCTTCCTCTTGATATTTTACATGCAATTGGGAAGGACTATCAGCTGGTCCAAACATCCCATCGTCATCAGATTCCTCCCAAAAAGTTGAAGGTGGTAAAGGTGATACTATTGCTCGATTTTGCAAAAAATGCCTAGACGGTGTCGTTGACGAGAACGTCAAAGGGTACATAGGCGTAAGGTGGATGGAAGCTTACGACCAGGCATGTGATAAAGCGTTGTCAGCTTCGTCGACGGTAGCGGAGTCTGTTGTCGACTAGGACAAGACAGGAACTGATCAGCATCGTTGACGAGATTGTCGTCAACGCGGTCGTAGACGTTGTCGACGGAACCACCGTCATCAACAAGGACGCCGACAAAAAGGTTGTAGTCAGAGTTGTCGTCGACGAGGAGGTAGTCCGCGGTGTAGCAATCGTCGTCACTGGAAGGGTCGTCGGCGGGACTGACGTCGATGTAGATTTTTTCGACAACGTGTTAGGAGAAACTGGTCTAGAAGGCAATTTTGACGGTGAGCCACAAATGAACACAGTAGGTGACACAAGCTTTTTAGAGACTGAAATTTTCATAGATTGAAAAGTACTTTTCCTTCTTATGGCTTTTATCCTCAGAAGGAAATGAAAACAAGTTACTTACCTGTAACTTTGGTTCTCCAGTATTGGTAACTTTCATAGATTCCCATAGCTTTATCATTCCCCGTTGTCGGAATGGGAGTCTCGGTAAATAAAAAATTAACATAGCAGTAGGTACAAAAAAGAAAAGGCCTAGGCCTCATCTCATTTTGTAGCATATCCACCTCTTTTTGTAAAATAGACCAAAATAATGCAACAACCAATCAGAATAGCCTCACCCCACAGAACCTTCCTGAGAGAACCTCAGAGCCTCAGATTTTCGTAGCCGTTGTGTAACAGTATAACAAAACATGCTGAAGGCTGAGCTTTCCCAGGGGAGGAGGGTGGGCGCATGGGAATCTATGAAAGTTACCAATACTGGAGAACCAAAGTTACAGTTAAGTAACTTGTTTTCTTACTCCAGTATTGGAACTTTCGTAGATTCCCATAGCTTGTATCAGAGTAGCTAGCAGTCAGAAGCACATTTTGCTATCTCCTCGCATTAAAAAGCAGTGCAATAACATTTAAGAATAACAGTAAATATACATATAATTTCAAAACCAAAATGTGCCAATAACTAGAAAGAAAGGAAGGAGGGAAGAAAGGAAAGCGGAGGGACGGGGAATGATACAAGCTATGGGAACCTATGAAAGTTCCAATACTGGAGTAACTGGCGAGGCCACCTGGGAGCTATGAGAAGTAGGCGACAAGGCTCCCTCATTTTCCGGAGAACCCTGGGAACCAACGGTATCAGCGGAAAAGCGTAGGCATAGATCTGCGACCAGTTAATCAAAAACGCATTCCCGCACGAGTCCCGTTGGGGAAGCCAACTTGCATAGAATGGGCATTTGCGGTTCAGACTGGTCACAAACAAGTCCAAATCGGGTCGACCCCACTTCTGAAATATGCGATTCAACGTTGGTTGATGGAGCTCCAACTCGTGGTTGGACGCTGTCGACCTAATGAGGGAGTCCGCGAGGATGTTGGATACTCCCGGGATATGGACCGCTGCCAGAGTGATTTGATGCCGGATCACCCAATCCCAAATTTGCTGGGCTTGCTGGGACAGCAAAGTGGATCTTGTCCATCCTCGTTTAGGTAGTGCATACTTGTGTTGTCCGTCCGGATCAACACTGATGCTCAGAGAAGGATGGTGCGAAAAGATTTCAGAGCTAGGAAGATCGCTAGAAACTCCAGAAGGTTGATATGCCAAGTCCTTTGTTGAGCATTCCATTTGCCGTTGACTGAGTCCTTGAAGTTGCACTCCCCACCCTTTGAGAGAGGCATCTGTGGTGATGACAAAACTTGGAGCCTCCACTAGGAATGAGGGGCCTGCTGCAACGTTCCTTTTGCAAGTCCACCAGAGCAGTGCTTTATATATCTGAGGTGTGATGCGGATGAGATCGAAGGACCCTAAAGCCATTATTTGTTGAGCTCCTCTTGCAAGGGTATCATCTTGAGACAACACTTGGGGACCAGGGGAATGCAGGATGAGAGCATCCCCAGAAGTGACTTTAACTGTCGGACAGAAACGCACTTTTTTGATCGTAGTAGTTGGGCAAGCTTGCAAAGCTTTTCTTGTCTTTCGTTTGAAACACACGCTTGTGTCTTTAGAGTGTCTATGGTGGCTCCTAAGAATGTTTTTGTTTGTGAGGGGATGAGTTGAGACTTGCATAGATTGATGGAGAGACCCAGAGATTGGAAAAGTGACCGACATCTATGAGTATGGGCGTTTGCGACTGAGAGAATTTGCCTTGATAAGGCAATCGTCTAAATAAGGAAATATTTGAATTCCCTCTTGTCGAAGGCATGCAGCCACTGTTGCCAAGACTTTGGTGAAGACACGGGGCGCGGAACGTAGTCCGAAGGGAAGGACTTTGAACTGGAAGTCCCTGCCAGCCACTCTGAACCTCAAGAACTTTGTGTCTGGGTAAAATCGTGACATGAAAGTAAGCGTCTTGGAGGTCGAGGGTGGTCATGTGATCCTCCGGAGTGAGGCAGTATCAGAGGATAGTGTAAAGCATTTGTTGTACACACTCAGTCAGCAAATGGTCTCACACACTCAATAACTGAACTCTAGTCCAATGGATTATATAAAAAAATATATGCTTGTTTTATTTTAGAACCAACAATAGGTATTAAAATATACTTTCTCAGAATGAGATGCTTTAGGTAAATACTTTTGCAATATGCAATTGACTTGTGTAAATACTGATTACAGGTTGTTGCAATAGGCAACACAATTTCAAACACAATAATGCATTGAGCTCAATGGAAGTTTTAAGTTATTTGCAATAGATTTCTTGGATGTAGACATCAAAGAGGTAATCTTCTGAGGAGATACGAGAAGAAAAACTGAGCAAGCTCAGGGAGACTCCCTTCACACGACGTGCGGTAGAAAATATGAGGGCCTGAGCCTCTGGGGAGAGGGTTCTAGAGGGTGCGGACGCCTGATTGGCTGGATTTTGGACTAAAACATAATGACAGTAATATGTTATAGAAGTGACAAGTTGTCTATCCATAAAAACTCTATGGTTTTACTCTTTTATGCCTATTAGGCTTATGTTATTACTACATTGCTATGTTATGTACCGTGGGACTCCCACTTCGACGGCGGGGAATATTCAAGCATGTGAATCTATGAAAGACACCCTAATACTGGAGAACGTAGGTTACCTTGATAGGACTGGTTTTGTCTCGACTGGTTATAGCCTCCTCGACCTGAGAAGGATCCACGGCCCTTAGCGCCTCGAAAGAAATATGCTACTTACCAGTATGCGTCTGTTCTTGGCATGTAGAGCTGCAGAGCCACACACTTAGGATAGTAGATCGCCATCTGGTGTTGGGCTCGGATGCTTGCAGGTTGTTGTCGTCTTCGGAAGAAGTCTTTGGTCACGAGATAGGTGACTCCTCCCTTGGACTACAGTGCGCATGGGCATCCACTCCATCCTCAGATTGTTTTTCGCCATGATGGGAAATGATGGAGTTTGTAAAAATAAAGAAAGGATGTCCATGTGTAATGTCTAAGTAAGACGATGCTGAAACAGAAACAGGTCCCGGGGAGGTGGGTGGGCGTGTGTGGCTCTGCAGCTCTACATGCCAAGAACAGATGCATACTGGTAAGTAGCATATTCCGTTCGAGGCATATGAGCTGCAGATCACACACTTAGGATAGACTATATAGCAGTGTCTCCCCTAGCGGTGGTCACCTGTATCAGTTGCAGCAGTTTGGAATAAAGTTTTAAGGACAGCCTGACCCACAGAAGCTTGTTGTTTCGGTTGCACGTCAACACAGTAGTGTTTAGTGAAGGTGTGTGTTGTAGACCATGTGGCTGCCTTACAAATATCTAAGGGAATGTTTCCTAAGAATGCCATGGAAGCCCCTATTTTGCGTGTGGAATGCGCTCTAGGGGGAACTGTTAGTGTGCGTTTAGCCTAGTGGTAGCATATTTGGATACATTTAACTATCCACCTGGCTATTCCGGATTTGGAAATGGGGTTGCCTTTATGTGGTGGAGAGAAAGCAACAAACAATTGTTTGGTTTTGCGAAAAGATTTGGTTCTTTCAATGTAATAAAGCAGGGCTCTTTTAACGTCTAAGGTATGAAGAGCTCTTTCAGCTACAGAGTCTGGATTTGGGAAGAACACTGGTAGCTGGACTGATTGGTTAAGATGGAACGGAGAAATGACTTTTGGTAGGAATTTAGGATTTGTTCTAAGAACCACTTTGTTACGGTGTAGCTGTAGGAATGGTTTTTGTATGGTTAAAGCCTGGATCTCACTTACCCTTCTAAGGGATGTGATAGCAATAAGGAACGCTACTTTCCATGTAAGGAACTGTAGTTCGCATTTATGTAGAGGTTCAAATGGGGGACCCATGAGCCTTGTGAGAATATTTAGGTTCCACACTGGAGAGGGTGGTAATCTGGGAGGAATAATGCTTTTAAGACCTTCCATGAAGGCTTTGATCGCTGGTACTCTAAATAATGACAAGTGTTGTCGATTTTGTAAGTAGGCTGCTAATGCTGCTAGGTGGAGACGTATGGATGAGTACGCTAAATTAAATCTTTGCAAGTGTAGTAAGTAGCAAATGATGTTCTGGATGGATGCATCCAGTGGGCGTATATCATTGTTAGTGCAGTAAATGGCAAATCTTTTCCATTTTGCAGCGTAGGAGGCTCTAGTAGTAGGCCGTCTGGCTGACCAGTTCATCCATATTGCATTGCCCTTCGACTGTGGTTGGGGAAACCTGGCAGCGAAGGTTGGGCATTTTGCGTTTTCGTGTGTGGCGAACAGGTCTATGTCTGGTTGGCCCCATTTTTGGAAGAATGGGAGTAGGACTTGTGGGTGTAATTCCCATTCATGGATCTGTTGAGTTTGTCGACTCAACAGGTCGGCAATCTGATTGTGAACTCCTGGAAGGTGTTCTGCTAGCAGGTATATGTTCTGGGGAATGGCCCATCTCCAAATGTTCTGTGCGATCTGGGACAGCTGGAGAAAATGTGTGCCTCCTTGTTTTTGTATGTAATACACGGCTGTCATGTTGTCCGTCCGGATGAGGACAGTTTTGTTCTGGAGATGTAATTGGAATGATTTTAGAGCTAGGAATACTGCCAGTAGCTCCAGGTAATTGATATGGAGCCCTTTCTGTTGAGTGGTCCATGTGCCCTGAGTGGTGTGTGTTAGGCGATGGGCTCCCCATCCTGTGAGATGCGTCGGTTGTCAGCACTATTTGTGGAAGAGGCTCTAAGAACGGCCGCCCTTTGGACAGGTTTATAGTGTTCCGCCATTTTAGAGAGCGATGTGAGCGGCTGTCCACCAACACCAGATCTGCCAGTTGTCCTTGAGCCTGATTCCACTGACGTGCTAGACATTCTTGCAAGGGACGCATTTGAAGTCTTGCATAAGGCACAATGAAGATGCATGACGCCATCATGCCTATGAGTTGCATGAACACTCTTGCTGGAAGAGTGTTGGGTTTGAAATTTTGCGATCAGAGCTTGTATTTTGGCTATCCTGGGATATGCTAGTGCTTTGGAGGTATTTATGGTGGCTCCCAGATATTGATGTATGTGGGAGGGTTGGAGATGAGATTTGGGATAGTTTATTGTGAATCCCAAGTTGTGTAAGATTTGAATAGTTTGGTGAGTGTGTAGGATGCATTTGTTGAATGAATTGGCTTTTATGAGCCAATCGTCTAGATATGGGAAGACATGAATTTGTTGTCTCCTGAGATGCGCTGCTACTACTGCTAGGCATTTGGTGAATACTCTGGGCGCAGTTGTTACCCCGAATGGAAGGACTGTAAACTGATAGTGTTGTCCGTCCACCACAAATCTTAGATACTTCCTGTGAGCAGGATGCATGGGGATGTGAAAATAGGCGTCCTTGAGGTCTAATGTGGCAAGGAAATCGCCTTGTGGGAGTACTTGTTGAAGAGTGATCATATGGAAATGATCTGAGTTTATGTACCGATTTAGGAGTCTGAGGTCCAGTATTGGTCTGAGCGTCTCGTCCTTTTTGGGGATTAGGAAGTACAGTGAGTATACCCCTGTACCCTGATGTTGTAAGGGAACTGGTTCTATTGCGTGTTTTTGAAGCAATGAGAGCACTTCTTGTTTGAGGAGCGTAAGATGGTCTGGTGACATATAGCGTTGCTTGGGTAGAATGTGTGGGGGGGTAGTGGTGAGTTCCAGGCAGTAACCATACTGGATAATTTGTCTTACCCACTTGTCTGTTGTGATGGAGTTCCAGACAGGTAGGAACTGTTTGAGTCTTCCCCCGACTGAAGTGGAATGGTCTGGGGGGAGTGCAGGAAAGTCACTGTTTTTTGGCGGGAGATGTAGGTGATGGAGATGGTAGAGTTAATGGTGGTGTAGGTAGAGGGGGTGGGGTAGGAGGTGGTACAGGAGAGGAAGGAGGAATTGGTGATGTTGCAGAGTCCTTCTTCTTTATAGGAACTGGGGCAGGTGTTGTATCCGGTTTCTGTTTCCTACACGGTACAGCAGTGACATGTCCAGTTTTTGGATTAATATATATCCTTTTTTTGTGTTGGATCTGGGTGGAAAAGTTCTTGGCCTTCAGGAACAGGCTTTGGCGCCGATTTTTTCGGTTCCGATCGAGGTTTTGGGTGATCGGTAGAGTCTTTGGCTTTAGGAGGTGTATTATAGTCCTTAGCCGGTGTTTTCGGTGCCGATGAAGGTTTAGGCGCCGATGAAGGTTTCGGTGCCGAAGTTGAGTCTTTGAGCTTGGGAGCTTTCGGTGCCGGTTTGTCTAAGGACCTCGGTGTTTTAGGTGCCGGAGCCGGTTTCGGTGCCGAGAGGTCTTGTGTCTTCGTTGCCGAAGGTGCCGGTGGCACAATGATGTGTGGTTTGCTCGGGCCCGAGCCACTGGAAGGCTTGTGTTTCTTCGGAGCCGAGCCCAAAGGCGGGGCTTCTGAAGGGTGTTTTCGGTCTCGACTGGGGCCAGCTGGCGAAGTCTTGACCAATGCCTTTGGTTTTGGAGGGGTTGGGGTAGGGGCAGTGGTACTCACGCGTTGCCCCGGAGTAATGGGGTCGTCTGCTTCTGAGATAATTTGAAGTTCCTCGGAATCTTCTTCCGGGACATCAGGACCCTCATCGAAGATGTTTTCTGGTTCCGGGGCTGGTCTGTGTGCCATGATACGTGGTACGAGTTTTGGTACTGCCTCGACCTCGTCCCTTGGTGTTGTTTCCTCTATATCCTCCTCTAAAATATCCTCTACTGGGGGATGTTTGTGGAGGTTCCTCTGTGGAAGGAGCGTCGAAAGGAGCCACGTGGTTGTGGAGACTGCAATGCTCCCATGGATTTAGCAGTCTCGGTGTCTTTTTTCATTTTCTCAAGTGCAGTGTCTACTGCTGGTCCAAACAGTTGTTCTTGATTAAATGGTTGGCTAAGTATAGTAGTTTGTACTTCTGGCTTAAAGCCTGAAATACGTAGCCATGCATGGCGTCTAAGGAGTACACTTGTGTTTATTGCCCTAGAGGCAGTGTTTGCGGCGTCAAGTGCACATTTAATTGAGGCATTTGAGATAAGTTTTCCCTCTTGTATAAGGTCAATTGCCTGGGCCTTGTATTGGTCTGGTAGGTGTTGTATCAGGTCTTCTAACTGATCATAGTGAGCCCTATCGTAGCGTGCTAATAGGGCATGGGTGTTGGCGATACGCCAATAATTAGCGGCTTGTGCTGCTACTCTTTTGCCCGATGCCTCTAATAGTTTGGATTCCTTGTCGGGGGGCGTTGTATCTCCCGTAGTTTGGGAGTTGGCGCGTTTCCTTGCGTTGGAAACGACCAGAGAATCCAGAGGGAGCTGCCCTTTGATGCAACAAGGATCTTCTGGGGCAGGTCTATATTTTTTCTCAATTCTTGGGTTGAGTACCCTGGCCCGTACGGGGTCTTTAAATACTTCTGTGGCGTGTTTTATGACCCCTTTAATCATGGGTAAAATTTGAACCGACTTCTGAGACTGTTCAAAAGTGTCTAAGAGGAAGTCTTCTTCGGGTGCATCGGAGTGCATGGTGACGCCATGATAAAGTGCTGCTCTGTGTACTAGTTGTCCAAACCCCAGGTGGTCATCTGGAGGTGATGGTTTGGAGGGATATGGTGTAGGGTCAGGCATATCTGGTAGAGGGTATGCCCAGTCGTCCAATGGTACGGTATCTGGATTTGTGAATGGATTATTAAGATCATCAGGATCACCCGGATCACCCCCTCCCCCTAGGTCATCATCATAATCCTGTGGGGGTGGTGTATGTGATGGAGATGGTAGAGGTAATGGTGGTGTAGGTAGAGGGGGTGGGGTAGGAGGTGGTACAGGAGAGGAAGGAGGAATTGGTGATGTTGCCGAGTCCTTCTTTATAGGAACTGGGGCAGGTGTTGTATCCGGTTTCTGTTTCCTACAAGGTACAGCAGTGACATGTCCAGTTTTTGGATTAATATATATCCTTTTTTTGTGTTGGATCTGGGTGGAAAAGTTCTTGGCCTTCAGGAACAGGCTTTGGCGCCGATTTTTTCGGTTCCAATCGAGGTTTTGGGTGATCGGTAGAGTCTTTGGCTTTAGGAGGTGTATTATAGTCCTTAGCCGGTGGTTTCGGTGCCGATGAAGGTTTAGGCGCCGATGAAGGTTTCGGTGCCGAAGTTGAGTCTTTGAGCTTGGGAGCTTTCGGTGCCGGTTTGTCTAAGGGCCTCAGTGTTTTCGGTGCCGAAGGTGCCGGAGCCGGTTTCGGTGCCGAGAGGTCTTGTGTCTTCGTTGCCGAAGGTGCCGGTGGCACAATGATGTGTGGTTTGCTCGGGCCCGAGCCACTGGAAGGCTTGTGTTTCTTCGGAGCCGAGCCCAAAGGCGGGGCTTCTGAAGGGTGTTTTCGGTCTCGACTGGGGCCAGCTGGCGAAGTCTTGACCAATGCCTTTGGTTTTGGAGGGGTTGGGGTAGGGGCAGTGGTACTCACGCGTTGCCCCGGAGTAATGGGGTCGTCTGAGTCGTCTGCTTCTGAGATAATTTGAAGTTCCTCGGAATCTTCTTCCGGGACATCGGGACCCTCATTGAAGAGGTTTTCTGGTTCCGGGGCTGGTCTGTGTGCCATGAATGGTCTTTTTGGATCGAAATACGGCGCAGGCTGGGCAGCTGGACTCGTTGTGTTCCGGCGACAGGCACAGGTTACAGACCTTATGATGGTCACTGTGTGGGAATTTTGCTCCACACTGGGGGCATTTTTTAAACGGCGTCCTTTCCATGAGCCGTAGGCCTCACGGCACGGATAGGTCCAATCGCCCACGTCGACGTCCGGAACCGGTCCGATGAATTCGATGTCGAGTGAAGGTGCCTCAATGTAGTTTTGTAAAATTTTTCGCTTCGAAAGCTTGTTTTTGAAGCATTCTACCGGAGTGGAAAAGTTACATCCGAACCCAATGGCGGAAAAAAACAATCTGAGGATGGAGTGGATGCCCATGCGCACTGTAGTCCAAGGGAGGAGTCATCTATCTCGTGACCAAAGACTTCTTCCGAAGACAACAACAACCTGCAAGCATCCGAGCCCAACACCAGATGGCGATCTACTATCCTAAGTGTGTGGCTCTGCAACTCATATGCCTCGAACAGGCGGTTTCCGAAACTGAAGAGTACCGAGAGATCTTGTCGTCTCAGTATCTTTTTTAATGGCTTGGAGGGAATCGTCAATATGCTGACCAAAAAGAGACTCGCCGTCAAAGGGCATGTCATTTTCGTCTGAACTTCCTGATGAAATGAGGTGGATTTCAACCAGCCCTTCCGCTGTAGGACCGCAGCTCCTGCCAGTTGCTGAAAACCTGTAGACGCAACATCCACAGCAGAATCGATAATCTCAGCCGAGATTCGCTCTTCCTCCTGGAGGATTTTGAGCACTTCTGACTTGGAGGGCTCAGGTAACATCTCGATGAAGGGAGAGATGTCCGACCACATCTGTCTATCATAGAGGCCTAAGATGGCTAGCGAGTTGGCTGCACGGACAGTAGTGGCCGCCATGGTCGAGACTTTCTTCTAGACGTCTCCCATCCCGATCAGGGGGAGGAGGGATTCCATGCTCGGCGTTGTGCTGCTTGGGAGATAACGGAATCTGCCTTAGGCTGACCTTTCAGACATGCTGGTGAATTATCCGGTGCCTTGTATTTCTTTGAGACGAGGCAGGACCGCAGGAATGGAGGCAGGAGTCTTTATGATTTTCAGTCCTTCCTGCCAAATAAAGTCGATAATAGGGATTGTGCGTACTGGTCTCCTTGGCTGATCTTTAAAATCGTAAAGGAAACAATCATCCGTCTTGGTTTCCATAGGAAGGAGGAACCGTTGTGCTACTCTCTCCATCAGAACATGAAAACCTCCGATGTCAACTGGAGGGGAGTCAACAGGAGCAGGAGTAGAAGGAGAAAAAGTTTGTATCTGATAGTCATCCCATTCCGTAAGGAGTGATCTGTCATCCAATTCTTCTCTGTCATCGTCCGTGGTGTGAGCTTCCTGAGGGGGATGGGACACCGAAGCCACCAGAGAAACTTGTCTGGGCGACCTCAGCACTGATTAAGATTGAGGAACGGGTGTTGGTGGGACAGAAGAAGCAGATTCAGATGGAGGAAAACGGCGATAATCATCCAACATGTGCTGCAAGTTGTTTAGAAGAGTTAGAGGCATTTGTGCAGTAGGGTTTGACTCTGGAGCTGAAGCAGCAATCTCAGGGTAATAGTCACCCTCTTGATCTTCATCTTGATATTTAATGAAGAGCTCTGAAGGGCTCCTGGCAGTACGAAAACTATCATCTTCATCCGATTCCTCCTTATCGGCCCCATAATCCATAACTGCTCAGGCAACGCAAGAGGAACTTTACTTGGGGAGGTGTGAACTGGAGAGAGGACCTCCAAGGAAGATTTGCATCTTTGAAGCAAGGAAGGCACTGCCGTTGATGGTGGTAAATGCGTAGACGGTACCATAGATGACTGAGGATGCTGTGGCTGTAGACGAAGACAAAACCTGGAGATCAGTGCATGAAGATAGTTGCAGCGTCGACGAGGCAGCCGTCAACGAGGCAGGCATCGACGAGGCGGCCGGCGACGAGGGAGTCGTCGACAAGGCTTTCTTATTCTTCGCCGACGAAGGGGCGTCGACGGCAGTCTTCAACTTCTTCACCGACGACGAGAAGGAAGTGACTGACGTGGTTGGTCTCGCGGAGACGGACACCAACGTCGACGGCGAGGAAGACGACGACAGTATCATTTGAGGCTTTGGAGACGAGAAAGTTGCAGCTGACTTCGTCGTTGCAGCTGACGTCGTTGCGGCGACGGCAGGCTTAGGCGACGAAGACATCGTCTTCGAGCTAGTCGACGATGGACCCGGTTTCTGAGGTAAATCTCAGTCAGAAATGGGTTTTGAAGCCTGAGATTTCACATTCTTTCTCGGGGGTGTAGAAGGCAGAGTTTTACCCTTAAGAGGTGGAGGAGCCTTTTTTGATGTGGAAGGCAACTCCGCAATCTTAGTGGTGTGCTGTTTTCTTAACACCTTAGCCTCAGGAGAAGACAAATCCGTGCCGTTAGCCCTCTTCCTAGAGGAAGCAGTCCTGACAGAGGAAACCCTCTCAATGTCAGATAAGGGGTTGTCTTGATCCTAAATCTTCTGTAGCCACACTAGTAGACTTCCCTCTCTGTCCCTCAAAGTATTTTGAGGGAAAGTTCTGCAAATCTTGCAGTTCCTCACCTGGTGGTCCGGATACAACCAGTAAATGCATTTCTTGTGGGGGTCTTCAGAAAACAGCTGGAGCATCCCACAAGGTCTAAAGAGATTTCTTTGAAGAAGACATCATAAAATGAAGAAATTCTGAAGAAAAACCTGGAAGTACTGAGCAGAGCTGAGGGAGACTCCATTTACACGACGTGCAGTAGAAAATCTGAGTGCCTGAGCCTCTGGTGAGAACATTCTGGAGGGTGCTGTTGCCTGATTGGCTGTAGTTTGGACTATATATAATGACTTGGACGAGTCATTAAAGTGGAAAAAAATTATTTCCTATTAACTTCTAACTATTTCACTTCCTGGTTCTAATTTACCTATGATATGGCTATTTTATGCATATTTATTGCTATTTTTCTGTACCGTGGGACTCTCACTCCGACGACGGGGAAGGATTCAAGCATGTGAATCTATGCAAGATACCCCAAAACTAGAGAATTACAAAAACACAAAAGGGTAAATAAAGCCACAATCCATAAATCAAAAACAGCATCAAGGCGGAGTAGCAGTCAATAAATGGCATCTCCAGGTGGTTTGTTTGTGTTTTACAAATGTCAACAACGTTTCAACCCAGTTGCAGATATTCGGGAAAAGGTGCGTCCTCTGCATAAGCATCGTAATGCCTCATTCAGATAACATTTGGCATTGCATGGTTCAGCTGTGGCCTACCATTTCTTGACTTATGTGGTGTTAGTAGACTAAAACCTTGGCTGACATCCTGTGATAATCTGAAGCTTATATTTAGTTATGGCTAAACCAAAGTTGATTTTAGGCAGAAAAGTGAATCTGGGTGTAGACATAGTATTTGTGAAGCGAAATCTATATGTGCAGCAAGGTTCGCTATGTCGCTCTTTATGACATGGTGGAACGGTTTTCTTATTTTTAACCAGCCAGATAATGAGGAAGTTCAGGAGACACGCTCACTTTAATACCAGAAAAACAAATGAGGGAGGAAGATTTCTCGCCCAGGCTTATTACTCCTATAACTAAAAATGCAGCTCAAATTTAATGGCTTTAGTCCAATATTCCTGCTTAAATGGATTCTAAATGCCCCATACTTCCATAGTATGGTCAGCAAACAGGCCAAACCTACATATAGACCTAATTCTAGCTTGGCTAGTGAAAGTTAAAAAATATAACGTTTGAAGCAGAGAAATGCAGAGTCACGATATGGCAGAATCACAATATGAATGCTTTAAAGGTGAAAGAAAAATAAACTGAAGAGTTGCAAATCCGGATGAGTGCTCCAGCTTCAAAGAATATTATATGGTTGAGGACAGCCTGTGCCCCATGCTAGTCTTAAACAAAAATAGTTGGTGCGAACAGAGCTAGGGTATTCTAAGTTAAGCAACACTACCAGGATGTTTGACAGGCCATAAAAACTTGCACATCTACTTGAACACGTTCAATAACATCAGCCATAAAAATACTTATATTCAACTAAGCATGAATAACAAATGTATATCTAAAGCAGTATATCCCGTAGCTCTTCCCTCTGATCATACATTTTTCCGTGATCTAGCTTTCTGGTGATGAAGCTACCAAAGATCACATTCTGTGGAACACGACCGGAATACTCCTGGAGTTTTGGAGTCTGATAAAGTGGGGCAGGGACTGAGAAGCACACTTACCAAAGGCAGTGGGTGACATCTGTTGCATGATAGCCCGGCACTCCAGGGCAGGGTACAATGACACTAAAGGCGAGGTTGCTCTGTCACCACCTGTTGAGGATTGGCTACTTGTACCTAGCAACAACAGAAAGGGGACACTATTCAACATATAAGTCAATAGATCAGCACAATAAAAACATCCTGCAACAGCTCTGTATTAAGTATAGGTGGGCTACAGAATAAGTCAACTAGCTAATTCAGGGTTAGTCTTTGAGGCATTAATAGTCAATTACAAAACAAGTACCAATAATGATACAGTTTATAAAGTGCAACATTGAATTGATAGGGTAATGCACTTATAACAAGAATCCATTAGCTTATCAGGAAAAGTATATCTCCTAGCATTGTGTTGGAAACCGGTTTCAACTCAACAAAACAGGCCAACCGTAGAGGGAATGCAGTTTAATTTTACCTGTTCAGCTCATCAGTACACAATTAGCCCTCCTGAGTTCTACCTTCTCCATCAACTTTCTCAGCCGCTTTTCTCCCAAAGTTGCTCTTTATTAGGTATTTCAAATATATCCGTACAGCCCATGCAGGATTACTGGTATTAGCTGAATCCATCCGAAGACAGGAGATTCACATTAGAATTCCCTTGTAGTTACACTGATGAGCCCCTTGTAATGAACCAGAGGTATGCCATACCTAAAACATTAACAATGTAACAAAACACCTCCCAGCCCCCTGCAGTCAGCTCTGCACACACTACATAATACAGTATCTTGCCCTCGAGGGCACTGGGGACCGCCATCCCCCAGGGCCGGCTCCTGCAGTGTCCTGGGGTGCCCACCCCGAGGACACTGTTTGCTATGAGAGGGCGGGAGTCTCCCGCCCTCCCATAGCAAACTTCATTTGGATTTTGAAAGAGAGCAGTGAAACCTGCTCTCTTTCAAAATCCAAACCATATTGCTTTTCTACACGGGGAGCTGCATGTCAGCAGCTCCCCATGTGGAAAAGCAATGCCGGCTCCCGAAGGACGCTGGGAGCCGGCTGGGACCGTGGGGGCATTGGGGCTCTCCCCACGGTCCCCAACGTTTTTATAAGCCCCGGGGGATGGGGTCCCCGGGGATAATAAAAATTAGTGATAGGGGCTATTTTTTTTTTTACGGTAAAATTAGGAGTCGCGCATCCAGCGCGGCTCTCAGCGCGCCCCCCTGGTATGCACGCGTTGGATTCGCGCACCCACCGCGTCAACCACGCACATGACGTTTCGCGGAAGTGCGCGAGCGTCGCGTAACGTACTTCGTACGTGTCGCGTATGCGCTTGGAGTCGCGTACCGGTCGCATAGCAATTGTGCACGAAATACGTAGAAATGAACATAAACCTCTTCTCAGATCATAATTATAATATGGGGAATATCTCCACAGTGAATGTACAGCAACCACCATGTACCACAGAAATATATTTGTAATTCACAGTTTTATTAATCAAAATATATATACTTTTTTTTATATTAGTGATTTTATATATATATATATATATATATATATATATATATATATATATATATATATATATACTTTTTTTTATATTCGTGATTTTATCTTAGACGACATACATTTTCAAGTACAAAAAATTATGTATAAGTTTAGTAACATTCGAATCTAAATTGAACATGAGACCGAAACAGGACAATTACAAAAACAACAAAGACAAGATTCAAATATGAAGCAAAACAGACATTCAATACATAGACCCTATGTGACAAAAATTGGCATATAAAGACATACATTGATACATTTCATAGATATGTACAATAAAATAGAAATGTAGCACAAAAGACAACAGACAGAAGAAAAAAGCGCCGACGCGCGTTTCGGAGTAGGATCAAGAGAGACACAGTTCCTTCGTCAGGGCTCAAAAGTTCTTTAACGGTTCAAATGGGTATCAATTTTATTCCCATCTTGTTCCATAGTTTCGTCTCACGGGAGGTATATTTAAGAAGGGCTTATAGAGAACGAATTAATACTTGTTTAAACATTCTGTGGGAACAAGGAAAACAAAATATAAAATAATCTAATGAATCACACACAAAATATATAATGCAATCAGTCAAGGAGCCTGAAGTAAAAGACCAAGAGTCGGAGTATCCCAAGAAGGAAAAAGGGGTGGGAAGTGTAACACCATGTAGCAAATAAAAATAAAAATAGTACGTCAAGCTAAAAAGAATATATAAATATACCCATAAGAACATAAAGCTACCACCAAGAGAAGTGTCTTTAAAAGAGTCGTGTCGTGAGGAAAGAAATATATGAGAAAATAGAAAGAAAGAAGAAATAAAGAATCGAGAATAGTCACCTACTCTGTAGCAAGTATGACACAGACACCGCTTCAAGAAGAGAACAGGAGCAGCCATATACTTTAGGGCCTCCCAGAACGCCAATGGGCTGAAAAAAGAACAAATAATAACTCTACTGAAAGGATAAAGTCGGACGACTGAAAAAGCAACTGTTCAATATGCGTAAAAGTCTAAAGGTAAGTTTAATCGATTAGAACACTAGGGAACAATAAAGATCAAGGCTCGAAAAAATGAAAAAGAAGGGGTAAGATTAAAGCAGGTAAAGGCTATAAGATGCAAAGGGGGAAGGTGGGGTCTGCTACAGAAAACAACCAAAGTGTAAAGGGCATAAAGGGATATAAAACAAAAAGCGAGGACGCTTGAAGTAACAAACCTATAGGTAAGCAGATGATGCTACAAGCGGCTCAGCCGTCCTGGCGTGGACAGGATGTCTTGACTAGTAGTGAATATGAACTAAAAAGAAGTAGAATGAAGTCAGAGAGTAAGGGCCATATGGGAGAATAGGTAAAGACACAAACAATATAGCGCTAACTGTGGGGGCACCGACTTTAGTTAGGAACGCATAATTCAAGGATAATATGCCCGGGCTAGATGCAATACGTTACCATCCATGGAATGGACGTAAGTGCAGCGTATTTAGTGGAATCCCCTGAAATAAGAGAGAGGCTCGAGTAAACTGAAAGTCAAAGTCTCAACAGTTAGAAAGGGCGTGTGCAAGTCGCGAAAGTAATACATACCTGAAGAGAGGGTAGATGGAACAAATAACGGGTTCCAGGAAGGCAGTGTCCATATCCAAAGACCCTCCGACAGGCATGAAAGGCAACGGGGTAATATATATGAAGAAAAGCCCGGGAACAATTTCTGTATAGGCAGGGCGTGAACCATGTACTGCTGAGAGAGGTGTGGGTAGAGCGATGCTGTGTAATTAACCTGAACGTCACACAGTGGCCGCCATATTGGGAGTAGTAACGATAATGAAACAAGCATAGAGAGGTCCCGGTAACATGACTGATTTGCCTAAACAGATGATGAAAGTTCTATAAGGGTATAAGCAGCAAACAGTAGATAGATGCCAGGGTATAATGAAGCTACATAAGAGACAGAAACGACAACCGGAGGCCGGCATAATGCAGGAAATAGAAAAAATATAACAAGAATAAGGAAGCCCTAGTAGCATGCCTAATAACGGGAGGGAAACCGTGCATAACGGAGTCAGCACAAGAACAGGAATGAACAACTAAGTTACATAAAGTATTAAGTATATCAGAGTATCCAAATAAACATACCAAATGGAGAATGTGAAAGTAGGGGAATAGACTCACAAGCAGAATAAAAAGGGAGTATGATCGTGAGGGAGATGGAAATGGTACCAATGTACATACAGCACAGAGCTAGCAATGGAGTAAGGCCAAGTTGGTATGAAGTGGCAAGACAGCATATATCTAAGGGTAAGAGGCCTGTAGAGGACTCTCAAAAGAAGTTTTATACTCACTAGCAGGTCTACGAAAGTGCATTTTCCCAGGGGATATGTTCATTAAGGCCACAGTCAGCTGTCTGGAGAGTAAACATCCAAAAGACTTCTCTTTTTTTCCTTAATGCATCGATGTTGCTATCTCTGGGATATATTATTTTCTACAATAATCAATTTTATATCATCAATCTTGTTGTTTTCTTCAAGCCAGTGTTCAACTAGAGGAGCCCCTCTGCGTTTATTCCTGATCGAAGATTTGTGTTCACTCAGTCTTGTTCTAAATTCCCTGCTAGTCTCTCCTACGTATCCTTTGTGGCAGGGGCAGAGGATAAGGTAGATGACGTTAGACGATCTACAATTAGTCATTTCTGTGAGGTTGAATTTTTTCTTTCCCCATTTGAGTACACTGGATGTGATTGATGGCAGACTCACAGGCTTGGCAGTTACCACACCTATGGTTACCTAACACAGGATTGCTGCCACTGATAGATTTTTGGACCCATTGATTAGTGTTGGTTAAATGAGATTTCACTAAAGAATTACGCAGATTCTTATTGCGGCGAAACGCAAAAATCGGTTGGGGCATATTATTGTTGGGGTCCCCTGTGTTGAGGATGTGCCATTGGGAACCAATGATTTGACGCAATTTGTCAAAGTTGGAATGGCGTGTAATGCATACAAGTTTTTGTACTTCAGTGTAAGTTCTTTGTTGCAAAAGGGCCTCCCTGTAATAATATTTGGCTCTTTTGTACGCGTCTCTTATTACTCTATGTTGTTATCCTCGTTTGAGTAATTTACCTCTAAGTTCATTGGCATGCAGTTCAAAGTTGGTCATAGTAGTACAGTTCCTACGTAATCTTAAAAATTGACTAAATGGTACATTATCTTTTTGATTACGTGGATGGTAGCTTTGGTATTGTAGGATGGTGTTTCTTGCCGTGGGCTTGGTGTAGAGTGATACCTCAATTTTACCTTCTATGTTTTGGATCCATATGTCCAAAAATTCAATCTGTTTGCTAATATTGGCACAGAATTTAAGATTGTTATCACATAGGTTTAGCCACAGGATAAATTTGTGTAGTTGTTCTTCGGGACCCTTCCAAATAAAAAAAATATTGTCAATAAATCTATTCCAGTGTTGAATATTTTCAAAAAAAGGAGCAACTTCATTGAAGATACAACGCTCTTCGAACGACCCCATATAGGTGTTGGCAACATTGGGTGCACAGGCTGCTCCCATGCTTACTCCTTGGATTTGTTTATAAATAGTTTTGTCGAATTCAAAATAGTTTTCATTCAGTACGATAGATAGACCTTCCAGAATAGAGAGTATATCGTCAGTGCTGTTGTTCTTTTCCAAAGAGCTTTTGACTGCCTCTAGGGCTCCTTTCTGGGGAATATTAGTATATAGGGCTTCTATGTCCATAGAAACCAGAAAATCTGTGTTAGGGTTGAACAGAAGACCCTCAATTTTACCTATTAGATGACCCGTGTCCTTAATATATCCAGGTAGGATACTGACTATTGGATTTAAACATTTGTCTACGTATTTGGATAGAGGCTCTGTAATAGATCCGATGGTGAATACAATAGGTCTGTATGGGGGATTTACTGTATTTTTATGCATTTTTGGTACTCCATAAAGGACTGGGATGTTAAAATACGGTCTGTTAAGGTAATCAAATTCTTGTTGACAGCTAGAGCTTCTATCCAGAGCTCTCTGAGTGATTACTAGAATTCCCTCTTTAATTCTGTTGCTAGGGTATGAGTTGACATTGTGATAGTGTTCAGGAATTTGTAGTATTTTAAGCATTTGTGCTCTATAGTCTGTACTATCAATTAACACAATCCCGCCACCCTTATCGCAGGGTTAAATTGTAATTTGTTGGTTGGATGATAGATCTTTCAGAGTCCTATATTCTTCGTAGTTTAGGTTATATATACGTTTGGGTACGAAATTACGAAAATACGTACCCAACACACACCGTAAGCGGATCCTACACTACAATCGTAAAATGGCGACTATGTTCCGCGCAGGGATCGAGAAAGGTGCGCATTGGGTGCGTGAATCCAAAACATAATTGAAAAAAAAAATAAAGTATTAAAAATATTGTTTAAAAAATTACATTTTTTTTAAATAAAAAATTGTTTTACAAAATTAAATATTTTTTAAAAAAATTATCGAAAACAAATTATTCACTTTTAAAAGAAATAAGTAAAAAAACTTTATAAAATGGTGAAAAACAATATAAAAAAACAAAGAAATTGATACACTGCAAAAGATTTAGAAATCCTATGAAAATCATTAAAAATCATAGGTTAGAGATAATTTATAGATAGGAATTAGCATTTAAAAAACGTTTGAAATTCACTTAAACCCTAGGTTTCAGGTATGTTATAGTTAGGAATTAGCATTTAAAAAAACCTTTGAAATTCACTGAAAAAAACCATAGGTTTCAGGCACGTTATAGTTAGGAATTAGCATTTAAAAAACATTAGAAATTCACTGAAAAAAACATAGGTTTGAGGGGCGTTATAGTTAGCTGGACATTTCCCTCGTACAAAACCATTGAATTTCCCCCGTTATAATTAGTTCAGCTAACTATAACTCACGCTCCCGCAATGCACTGCTGATGACGTCACATATTACATCACTCATGACATGGTCAGTGACATCACTGATGACATCACTGATGACGTCCTCCATGTGATCATTTGATTCATCTTTTCACAACCTAATATAACCTTTGATACACCCACTCTAAATTACATACTGCCACTCTCAAAACCATAGACACTCCAATACCAATAAGTACATACCCCATCACAGAGTCTTAGGTGTACACACCCATCCACTCACTCACCCGTACAGTCACTCATACTTATGGTCACTCAGTACAGGACTATCATATGCACTCATACACCTATATAGACACTCATACACCGCTACTCATCCATAGAGGTACTCACACACGTACTCAGTCATGCAAATAATTAATCACACTGCCATTTACTCACCTATACAGTTATACACACACTAGCTCAATTACTCATACAAATACTAGCACATTCTTATGCTCTTATAGAATCAATGATACAAGCACACACTTATCCATACAGCCACTCACACGATCAAACACTCACTTAGTCATTTCTGTACTCCAACACACATATACTGCCGTTCACATATGTACTAAAATCACACATGTACTAATTAAATATATATTCACTCACTAACACAACCATACACATACTCACCCACCCATACAGTCCATCACAGACCTAGTCTTGAAACCATGCACCCAGTGAATCACCCACTCACATCTATGCACAGAGTCACACACACCCCACCCACACAAACACTGAGGCACCCATACAGCTACTCAGACAACCAATCAATAACTCATATAGACACTCGTGTAGCTATTCACAAACCCATGCAGCCGCTTACACACCAACAGACAGACGCATACAGACATTCACACAGTTTAGTCACTAACCCATGCATTCAGTAAGATACGTTTAGTCACTCACTTATTCAGTCAGTCACACACCTACTAAATCCTCCATACAGACACTTCTACACCCACTCATTCCTCAATACAGCTTGGCATATATATATAAAACAAAATTAAACTTTACAGAAACACACAGTCACTGGATGATGTCATCAGTGATGTCATTTGAGATGTCATCAGTGAGGTCACTGACCATGTCATGAGTGATGCAATATGTGACATCAGCAGTTCATTGCGGGGGCGCGAGTTATAGTTAGCTGAACTACCTATAACGGGGGAATTCCAATGGTTTTGTACGAGGGAAGTGTCCAGCTAACTATAACGCCCCTGAAACCTATGTTTTTTTCAGTGAATTTCTAAGGTTTTTTAAATGCTAATTCCTAACTATAACATACCTGAAACATATGTTTTTTTAAGTGAATATATATATATATATATATATATATATATATATATATATATATATATATATATATATATATATATATAATATAAAACCTACTGGCGGTCGCCAGTAGGTAGTTATAGTTAGGACCCTGTTTCCATAGGAAAACCGCAACATTCTATTTTGAATAACTTTGGCGCCGGTCGACGAATCCTCGCGAAATTTTCAAAATAGGTGGGGCGCTGCGCTCCGCTCCTACCCTGAAAGTCTCGGGGGGATTCGTCAAGCGGGGGCTGAGATAAAAGGGGGGTCCCAAAACGCGTTTTTCCCATGCATTTTTCCATAGGACCTTTAGACACAGCTACAGCCCGAACGGCTGAACAGAGTTCCTTGAAATTTGGCAGAGAGGTAGTCTACAGGTCAAGGAAGTGACTTTTGTAGGTTTGGTGTAAATCTGTTCAGTAGATTCTGAGAAAATAGCCTTTAAATCAATATATATATCTGAGCCAGCTTACGGTGCGCTTACGGTGCGCTTACCGTACGCGTACGGGGACGTGCGCGAGCGCGATTCTGATTGGCTGTTAGATCTTAGTAAACATTCGAATCGGTCGAAACCAGGAAGCGGCGGCCGCCATTTTCTCTCTCGCACTGAGTGGGGATTAAAAAACAAAGGACAAAAACATGTAAAGGGGCTGTTTAGACAGCTCCTAAGCACCTAGCCATGTTGGGGGAGTCCCCAAAGATCCCCCAAGGCCAAAAACTGAATTTTAATTTTTTCGATAATTTCGCCGATTACGCTTACCGTACGCGTACGGTAAAACATTTTTTTGAAAAAAAATTATCCATACTCTCCCCACCCCATGTGCAAATGGCGCCCGAAGGGCACCATTTGTGCATGGCATATCACAGATGTGAAAAATTAAAATATTACCTTTCACAACGAAGCGCATCATATGTCCTCCATGTGCGCACGGTGCGCGAAGCGCACCGTGCGTACATGGCCCATCTAGCTTAACGTGGGCACGCGGTGCACGTAGCGCACCGCATGCCCACCGTGCGTGCACGGCACTAACTGCGTAAAGTGGGCGCGCGGTGCGCGAAGCGCACCGCGTGCTCACTGCGTTAAGTGGGCGCGCACGCCACGAATGGGCGCGCACGCCGCGAAGCGCATCGTGCGTACATTGCCCATCTAGCGTAACGTGGGCACCGCGTGCCCACCGTGCGTGCACGGCACTAACTGCGTAAAGTGGGCGCGCGGTGCGCACCGCGTGCTCACTGTGCGCGCACGGTGCGCGAAGCGCACCATGCCTGCGCACGGAACGAACTGCGTTAAGTGGGCGCGCACGCCACGAATGGCGTAAAGTAACTTCGCATTTAAAAAACCGTACAAATTCACTGAAAAAACCATAGGTTTCACACACGTTATAGTTAGGAATTAGCATTTAAAAAACCTTGCAAATTCACTGAAAAACTGATAAAAAACCAATGAAATTCCCCCGTTATAGTTAGTGCAGGCAACTATAACTCACGCGACCGCAATCTTCTGCTGATGACATATGTGTCTTTATGAAAAAAAAATATTTGTAATATATGTATAGCTAAAAATTTATGGAAGAAGACATGGGCAAATAAGTGTCTAAACACAGTATTAGCATCAGCAGAGGATTGCGGTCGCGTGAGTTATAGTTGCCTGCACTAACTATAACGGGGGAATTTCATTGGTTTTTTATCAGTAAAATTTCCGCTAACTATAACATGTGTGAAACCTATGGTTTTTTCAGTGAATATAGATATATATATGCAACAGATATACCAGTGACAAATTTGTATTTATGTCTTAAACTCTATGTTTTAAATAAACAAATATTATTATGAACTGTATAGGAAGGTGGGGAAGGAAAAGAGGCTCACCTTATTGAAAGATTAAGGAGAAGCGCTTGTTGCACAGCTTTATCCGCGTGGTCTGCGGCATCCAGACAATACAGTGTAAAAATAAGTCTGCTGGACCAGGTTGCAGCTCTGCTGATCTGTTGTATTTGCACATCAGCAAAGCTTTCGAGGAGGAAACAGCTCTGGTAGAGTGGGCTTTTGCTGTAGTAGATAACAGGGTGCATTTTTGCTGGTGGCAAACTCAATGGCCGATGATATTCATGATGCTATAGTTGGTTTAGTAACAGAGTATCCTTTTCTGATAATACCATATACTACAAAGAGTTGGTCTGATTTGCGTATGCTTACGGTCCTATGCAAATAGAACTTGACACATCTTTTGAGATCCAAAGAACGTAAGGATCTCTCTGCTGGTGTTTCTGGATTTGGGATAAACGTTTTGAAAATGACCGGCTCATTAAGATGAAATGGACTTTAGGGATAAAAGATAGATTTGTTTGAAGTATTACACACTCGTTTGTGAATTGAAGGAAAGGTTGTTTAATAGTACAAGCTTGTCTCTCGCTTACTCGTCTGGCTTACATAAGTGCTAGACGAAGAGATGTCTTCCACAAGATGCATTTTAGTGCACCCCTATGAATGGGCTCAAACTTTTTTTTTCATCAATTGCCCTAACACCATGTTGGAATGCCAAAGTGGTGGCAGTAGCTTTATTGGCGGAAACATTCTAAATAATCCTTTAAGAACCTGTTTTATGATTCTTCAGGAGCAGAGTGACTGTACATGATTAATGTGGACCTTAACAGAAGAATGAGAGAGACTGTATCTTGCTAGAGGAAGGAGTATTTGTTCTGGTGGTGACTGAATAGGATGCACCTCTGCGTTTGAACACCAATGGCAAAATCTTTTTCATTTGAGCTTGTATGTTTTAGTTGTGGACTGTGCTCTTGCATTAGCGAGGACTGTCTTGCTCAGGGAATCTGCAAGAACATTGGATACACCTGGAACGTGTTCTGCTGTAAGGTTGATATTGAGCTGGATTGCCCATTTCCATATTAGCGTAGTTTGCAGAGACAGTGAAGTCAAACTTGTTACGCCCTATTTGCTTATATAGTGCATGCTTGTAGTATTGTCGGTTCGAAGTAGCACAGATGCCCCTGAAATCTTTGAAAGGAAAGACTTTAGAGCCAGGTAAATGGTCTGGAGTTCTAACAGATTGATATGCAGGGACTGTTGATGTGTGTTCTATTTGCCGTTGACTGTTAAGCCTTGTAGACGCTCCCCCCAACCCTCGAGGGTAGCGTCTGTTGTGATCACATATTGCAGTAAGTCTATCAGTAAAGAGCGGCCTATGGATATACTTGGGACTTGCATCCCCATCGAGGAGCACCCCTCATCCCGTGGGGTGATTCGGATATCTTCAAATGAGCGGGAGACCTGTAACCACCGATTGTCCAGTTCTTCACGCGGAGGCCTCATGTGTAACCAGCAGATGGGAATAAGGGGTATGCAAGACGAAAGCATTCCCAGTAGCGACTTGTGTTTCTAAACTGAAATGGACTTTCTTGTAAGGAAGAGAGCTGCCAGATAGCATATGCTTTCCTGTCATTTCTGTGAGGCGAAGGCTGATGTCTGTAGGGTGTTGATAGTTGCTCCTAAAAAAGTTATGGCAGTTGACTGCATTAGATTAGACTTTTGGAGGTTGATTGACAACCCTAGAGAGTGGAATAGAGATAAGCACATTTGTGTATGCGCATTTGCCGTTGAGGAGGTTGCTTTTAGAAGGCAGTAGTCTAGATGTGGGAATATTTGAATTCCTGCTGGTCGTAGAGGAGTAGCAACTGTGGCTAATACCTTGCTAAATACTCGAGGCGCTGGGCAAAGGCCGAAAGGTAAGACTCTGAACCAATAATATGCACCGGCCACCCTGAAGCACAAAATGTTCCTGTGTTTGGGGTGGATGGGGATTTGAAAATAAATGTCCTGAAGATCCAAGGTCGTCATGTGATCTCCTTGATTCAAGAGTTGTAGCACCTCTGGAAGAGATAACATACAAAATGTTTGTTTCTTTAGGAACTTGTTGAAGTGACTTAGATCCATGATGGGGCGCCATTCTCCTGATTTTTTTCCTTATGAGAAAAAATTGTGATTAAAAACCTGTCCCTCTTTGCGCTCTTGGTACCATTTTGATTGCTCCCTTGCGCAATATGTCTGTCTGTGATAGCAGATCTGTTAGATGGGAAGGAGGACCACCTCGTTGTGGAAAACTTGGAGTAATCTTTTGAAATTCCAATGTGTGTCCATTGGAAACTATACCAACAACCCATCCGTCCGTTATCTTTGGGGAGGTAACAGGAAATTATTTCACCAACCTCTAGACAAGGTGTGTGAGTTGTGGCCGCACTAAGGATATGTCACTGCTTCTTAGAGGTGCCTCCTTCTAAAGGATGTCTTTCCTCTAAGGTGTTTGTAGGAGGCAGAAGGTGGCTGTATTGTTGATGCTGTTGTCCAGCGGAGTTTTGGGATTACCCCTGAAAAGGCTGAGGTACTGGGTATAGCCTCCCTGAAAGGAAGCGGTGCCCCGACCTAGAGCCCCATGAAAGGGTTGTTTCTTAAACTGCAGGATGCCGAATGATCTTGCAGTGTGTGCATCTTTTTTTCTAATCACCTGTACAGCTTAGTCAATGTGCTGACCAGACAGGGATCCGCCATCATGAGGCATATTGATTATTTTTGTTTGCACTTCCTGGCGAAAAGAAGTCATCATCAGCTATCCTCATCTTCTTAACACTGCCGCCCCAGCTAATTGGCAGAACCTTGTGGACTACACGTCTACTGCACAATCAGTTTTCTCAGCTGAGATCATCCCACTTCTCTTGAAGGATCTTCCTTGGTCCACTTCAGTCAAAAGATCAATAAATGGTGTAATGTCTGACCACATTTGGCAATCATATCTTCCTAAGATTGTGAGAGAATTTGCTGCTCTGTGGTCGCTGCCATAGTGGAGAATTTTTTACTGCTAGAGTTAAGTCGTTTCCCATCCCTATAATGCGGAGCAGGGAGAGGTTAAGACGGATTTCTGGCAAGACGCTGCGCTGCCTGAGAAATTACCGAAACCGGTTTTGGCTGACCAATGAGGTAGGCAGGAGAGTTGTTGGGTGCTATGTATTTCTTTTCCAGCTTAGGTAAAACAGCTGGAATGGAGGCTGGTGTTCACATTACTTTCAGGCCTTTCTCCCATATGAAACCTACTAAACGAATGGAGTGAACTTGCCTTTTTGTCTATTCTTTAAAATCATCAAAAACAGATTTAGTGACCATGAGGAGTTGATATCTCATTAAAGCTCTTTCCGTTAGAGTATGAAACCCCGCTATTTCTTCCGGTGGTAAATCTACCGGAAGTGGAGATGACGGAGATGGTGTTTGGATCAGTCAGTCTTACCATTCATTGGGAAGGGAAACTTCAAGTTCTCCTTCCTCTTGTTCATTGTCCGTTGGTTGATGCTCCTCTACCTGTGGCTGAGGAGTTGCTGGTGGTAAAGTTACTTGGACTGTTGATTTAGGTGACCTTGCAAACGGAGACGATCTATGGATCGGAGTTTGGGGAACTGAGGCCGCTGGTTCTGGTGGTGGGAATCTGCGCTAGTAATCTTCCACCATATGTTGTAAATTTGATACTAGGGAAGCAGGCATGTGGATAGCCGGCTCCCTCTGTCTACATCGCTGGTTAGGATTTTGATGGGAACAGTAATATTGTTTATCATCCTCCTCTTGGCATTTAATATTAAGGTCAGAAGGACTGTGTGCCACACCAAAAATACCCTCATTATCTGATTCTTCATCCCCATCTTCATCATAAACAAAGTTCTTCCCGAGGGCCAGGAGGTACCTTACTAGTAGAGGTTTGCAGTGGTAATACTTCCTATTAAGATCTTCTCTTAGATTAAGCTACTGAAGATGTAAAAATAGTCTTTGGCTGTTTTTTTGATCCGTCCACGTAAGTGTAGAAGTATGCGTAGTCGCAAATATAGTTAACAGGGCAACAGTCGACAGGGCACCAGATGACAGAACAGTCGTTGGCAAAACAATCGTCGACGGAGTATCCGCCAACAAAGATTCAGTCGACGTTCTAGATGTCGTTGATGACCGTCGTTGCAAGCCTGCTGTCGATGAGATCGGGTCCGTCGACGAAGCCACCGTTGACTAAGCCAGCATCGATGAAGCCACCATTGATGAAACCCACAATCGTCAAAGAAGTGTGCTTAAGGGCTGTCAACAACTGCAGCGGCGATTGAGAAACCATCAACGAATCCCCCAACAGCCCCTTCACCGATGAGGCTGCATCCGTCGACGATGAGGTTTTGTAGGAAAACAAGTTACTTACCTGTAACTTTGATTCTCCAGTATTGGTAACTTTCATAGATTCCCATTGCTTGTATCATTCCCGTCGTCGAGATGGGAGTCCCTGGTAAATAAAAAATACCACAGAAATAGGTACGAAAACAGAATAAGGCCTAGGCCTCATCACGTTTTGTAGCATATCCACCTCTTTTTGTAAAAGAGACCAAATAAAATTAACAGCCAATCAGAATAGCCTCACCCCATAGAACCTTCCTGAGAGAGCCTCAGATATTCGTAGCCGTTGTTCAACAGTATAACAGAAGATGCTGAAGGCTGAGCTTTCCCAGGGGAGGATGGTGGGCGCATGCGAATCTATGAAATTTACCAATACTGGAGAACTAAAGTTACAGGTAAGTAACTTGTTTTCTTACTCCAGTATTGGAACTTTCATAGATTCCCATTGCTTGTATCAGAATAGCTAGCAGTTAGAACGCACATTTTGTGTAACGGTACAATGTTATAAAATCTTACAAGATGCTTCACGCTCAGTGGAGATACAAATTATCCATAGAGAATTGGCATTAGAACAGTAATTGAACATTAGAGAGAAAGAGTAAAAGCATCTAGACTTACAAAATGTGCTAATGAACAATAAAAAAGGAAGGAGGGTTAGAAAGGGAAAGCTCACTGCTCATTGAAAGAGGTTCCTGAGGACTGCCTGTCCCACTGCAGCGTCACTAAGCGTGGAAGAGTCCAAGCAGTAATGCTTTGTAGAGGTATGGGCACTGCTCCATGTCGCTGCTCTGTAAATGTCCTTGATGGGCACTCCGGCAAAGACAGCAACTGAAGAAGACATAGCTCTCGTAGAATGCACCCAGACCCGCCCCTCTAGGGGCTTGCCAGCCTCTTGGTGACAATATTGGATAGCGCTGGCAATCCATCGAGCAATACCCTGCTTTGAAAGAGGGAAACCCTTGCGAGGAGCACTGAAAGACACAAAAAGCTATGTTGATCTTCTGAAGTCTTTGGTATTTAGAAGGTAAAATTTCAGACATCTTTGAACGTCCAGAGAGTGTCAAAAAAGATTTGACAATAACTGGTTCATTCAAGTGAAAGTCTGAAGGTACCTTCGGATAAATTTAGGATTCGTTCTTAGAATCAAAGTGTCTTTTAAACTGTAAGAACGGTTCTTGAATAGTGAGAGCGTGCAGTTCACCTACCCTTCTGGCAGATATTAAGGCGAGAAGGAGCGCCACCTTCCATGAGAGGAATTTAAGGTCCGCCCTATGAATTGGTTCAAAAGGCAGCCTCATGAGTTGAGTAAGAACCAAGTTAAGCTGCCACAGAGGCGGTGGAGGCCTAACTGGTGGGAAAACTCTAAAAAGTGCTTTAAGAATTTGCTTCACAATCCTTGCCAACCAGAGGGAAGGTCTAGAAGTCAGTCTGAATCCAGAGATGGCCGCAAGGTGCACTTTGATAGAAGAATGAGCGAGACCTGATTTAGCCAAAGTCAGAATGTACGGCAAAATGTGATGAGGCGCAGAAGAGTAGGGATGAATCTTCTCTTGCCGGCACCAAAGGCAGAAACGCTTCCATTTCAAGTGATAGGTCTCATTTGTACTTGGGGCTCGAGCTTGAGCAAGCACCTCTCTGCTTTCTGCCGAGATATTCAGATCCTGAAATTATTGGTGCTCAGGAGCCACGCTGATAACTTAAGAGAGCTCGGATCCGGGTGTACCACCTGGCCCTGGGACATCGTCAGCAGGGAAGGAATTGGGCGCAGATGAACTGGACAGTCCAGGGAGATTAGAAGCAGCTCTGTAAACCAGAACTGGCGGGGCCAAGCCTGGGCCACCAGAATCATCCTGCAGGGTTCCGTCTTGAGCTTCCGGAGAAGTCTGGGAATTAGTGGGATCGGAGGAAAGGCGTAAACAAAGGTGCCTAACCAGGCCATCGAAAGCACATTCCCCAAAGATCCCGGATGGTGATGCCTGCTTGCATAGCGATACAAAAGGGGGTGGTGATGGCCGGAGCATCAGAACCAATCAAACACTCACACCCAGTCAACAGATCTGGGTTTGATCCATCACCATTCTTTAGCCCACTCTGCCACCCCAGTTCAGACATGGCCATATGCAAATCAGTCTGACCCTGTGCCTCATGGGAACAGTCCAGCCCGAACTGCCAAGCCATGCCTTCCCTGGACCAGAAACAAGATTCCTAGGACCGGTTTCTGGCATTTCAGCCGTCTTCAGCCAGGCTTGCTTGAATCCAGTGGCAAAGTGAGCAAGGGACTCACGTCTGAGCATACCCTGCCAACTTATGGCGAACAAAGCGATACAAAAGGGGGTGGTGATGGACGGAGCATCAGAACCAATCAAACACTCACACCCAGTCAACAGATCTGGGTTTGATCCATCACCATTCTTTAGCCCACTCTGCCACCCCAGTTCAGACATGGCCATATGTAAATCAGTCTGACCCTGTGCCTCATGGGAACAGTCCAGCCCAAACTGCCAAGCCATGCCTTCTCTGGAACGGAAAGAAGCTTCCTAGGACCGGTTTCTGGCATTTTTTGTTCTCTGGAGTGGCAAAGATCTATGGGTGGTGTGCCCCAGAGTGTGAAAATCTCCTCCAGAATGTCGTGGTCTAATTCCCACTTGTGGCTCACTGATTTCAGACAGGTGAGCGTGTCCGCTGTCTTGTTGAGGGCACCTGGAAGATGCTCCGCCGAGAGCGATACCCCCTGCTGTATTGCCCATTTCGAAATCTCCTGAGCCTCTTTGGATAGTCGACGAGACCTTGTACCTTCCCACTTCTTTTTTTAATGCATGGCCGTCGTGTTGTCCGTACGGACCAGGACAGAGGATCGTTGAATCGGCGGAAGGAAGGCCTGCAAGGCTAGACGAATCGCCTTGAGCTCTAGAAGATTGATGTGGAGTAGGCGATGCTGAGGCATCCAGCGGCCGCTTACCTGAAGGTCTTGTAAGACTGCTCCCCAGCCTTCTAGTGAGACGTCTTATTATTAGAGGCGCTGGAGTGACCCTGAAGCTGAGACCCTGGGAGATATTGTCCTTGATCGTCCAACACGTTGCAGCCTATTTCACAGGCTGAGTGATTTTGATCTTGTCTTCGAAAGAGCCTTCTGACTGGCGCCACTGCAAATCCAGTTCTTGGAGGGGGCGCATTCGCAACCTGCAATGGGGAAATAAAGGAACGCAGGATGAGATTGACCCCAGAAGGGACTTGTAGAGGCAAACTGAAAGATACCCTCTTTGCAATCGACGAGCAGAGGTCATCAGCTTTGTTTGTCTTTCTCTTGAAGTAAACGCTTCGCAGCAAGATGTGTCCATAATGGCCCCTAAGAACCGGGCCGACTTGGGACGGGCACAGGACTGACTTTTCTGTGTTGAGCCGGAGCCCCAATTGATGGAAGAGCTGTGTACACGTCTTGACAGCCTCTTCCGCTGTGCAATGCGACGGAGCTTTTAGCAACCAGTCGTCCAGGTAGGGAAGGAAATTGAGCTTCTGTTTCCTGAGAAATGCTGCAAGAAGGGCTAGGACCTTCGTGAAAATTCGCAGAGCGGATCTGAGTCCGAAAAGCAGGAACCTGAATTGAAAGTGGCTCTTGGTTACTGTAAAGCATAAAAACTTCCTGTGGGCAGGGTGGATGGTGACATAAAAGTATGCGTCCTCGAGGTCCAGGGTGGCCATGTAATCTCCTGGATTGAGGAGCCGCAAAATGTGCTGTAAGGAGACCATCCGAAACAAGAGCTTGATGAGATAGGTGTTTAGTGCCCTCAGGTCTAAAATTGGGCAGCATTTTTCTACGGTCTTTTGAACAAGAAAACTGGGAATAGAATCCTTCTCCCGTTGGGATCGAGGGACTAGTTCTATCGCTCTTTTGAGGAGGAGTTGGTGTGCCTCTAGACGTAGAAGATGTAGATTTTTGGATTCGGTGACGCGAGGGGCTTTGGATGGTGGTTGATGTTGAAACTCCAGAGTATGGCCTGACAGAACTATATTTAGAACCCATAGATCTGATGTAATTAGTTGCCAGTTGTGGAAGTTTTGGTATATCCTGCCCCCAACTGGTGTTACAGGGGACAAAGGAACATTAGGAAGAGCCAAGAAGCTGCTACTGGCGCTTAGAGGAATCCCTCCCCTGGTGCCCTTGTCTTCCTCTAGATGATGAACGAGAGAAAGACGACTGGCCTTGACGCTGAGAATATTGCAGCCGGTATGATTGAGAAGGCTGTGAGTAAGAGGAATAGCGCTGCTGCTGATATCCGCCTCTGTAGGAGGGAAAGCCTCTACCCCTCGCTCCATGGAAAGGGACTTTGCGGTATTGCAGACTCCCAAGGGATTTTGCAGTCTCCGTGTCCTTCTTTATATCCTGCAGTGCATCATCAATGTGCTTCCCAAGTGCCTCACCGTCAAAGGGAAGGTCCAAGATCTGATTTTGTACTTCAGGCTGGAACCAAGTGGCACAAAGCCAGCCCTGGCGTCGAAGGACTGCTGCTCCCGCTAGGGAACGGAAGGCTGTAGTGGCAATATCCTTAGCGCAGTCAATTATCTCCAAAGATGTTCTTTCTCCCTCTTGGAGGATCTTTTTGGCTTCCACTTTAGCTTCCTCCGGCAGCTGGTCCAGATAAGGGGACAGATCACACCACATCTGGCGATCATACATTCCGAGAATTGCCAAGGCATTGGCTGCTCTGACAAGAAGGCTAGACATAGAAGAGAACCTCTTCCCAGCATTATCCAACTGCCTGCCCTCTTTATCCGGTGGTGTGGAGAGAGGGGCCAACGGATTTTTAGACTTTCTCTGGGCCGCTTGAGAAATTACCGAATCCGGTTTAGGATGGCTGACAAGACAAGCGGGGCCATCTTCAGGGGCCTTGTACTTTTTTTTCCAGATGAGGAAGAACCGGAATGACTGTAGCAGGCGACTTCATAACCTTCAGCCCTTCATCCCAGACGTGACCGACGATAGGAATAGAGCGAACTGACTTTCTGAATGGTTCTTTAAAGTCATATAGGAAACATTCCGACTGCACAGATGGAATGGGCAAATCGAAATGCTTAGAAGCTCTCCATAAAGTTATGAAAATCCCCAATATCTGCAGGAGGGAAATCCGCCGGTTCTGGAACGGGCGAGGTGGGATCCGGAATGATGTAATCATTCCATTCTCTATCAGGATCCAGAATAGTCGTTGTCCCTTGATCATCATCGGATGCATCACCCTGGACAGTAACCACAGTTTGTTGTGGTTCAGGAAACTCCTGCAACGAAGTTTGAGGAGGAAGCAGGGGTGAAACCGGAAGAGCAAGTGGAGTTGGAGGCACTTGCACCGTTTCCTGGGCAGGATATTGTATTGGAAATCTCCTCCTGTAATCAGATAGCATGAACTGCAAGTCCGTAATTAGGAAAGATGGCATACAGACCATCTCCTGTTGATATTGTTCCTGGGATCTCAATTGTGGCTCATATTGTTGCTGCTCCATGTAGTACTAGTCTGAGTCAGTCTTGATATTTGACATGCAACTGAGATGGGCTAACTGCAGCACTGTAAGGACAGTCATCGTCCTCAGAAAACTCCTCTTCTAAAAGGAAAGTTGGAGGCAGAGGTGTCACTTTTCGGGGAGAAGTCATCTCTGGTGTAATACGACGTCTCCGTATAGAAATTGCCACATTTTGTGTCGTTGACGAGGAGAGCGCCACCGTCGACGGGACCGTTGTCAGAATCAAGCTGGAAGCTGTCGTCGACATGGTTGCCATCATCCTCGTCGACGCGGTCAGAGTAGACGTCGACAGGGTGAACGTCGAAGCAATCGCCATCGCTGAAGCCATCGTCTTCGAAGCCGGTGGAAACAAGGAAACTCTCGCCGACTAGCCCGTCGACGGAGCTACAGTAGACGCCGGTAAAGATTTTGAAGTCGCTTGAATCGAAGTTGTTGTCGAACAAATGTTTCGACCAGCTTTACCATCTGATGGGACAAAAGCTGTTTTTTAAAAAAGTTTTAGCCTTCTCCGAAGGAGGAGAAGTAGAAGGCACATAGCTTGTCTTCTTTTGGGGTGCCACATCAGGAGCCAGTCCTTCCCTCTCCTTTACACCTTGGTGAAGAGATTCGATGGGACTATGCCTGTCAGACCAATGAGAGGTCTTTTGCAAGGCTTTAGCAGGGGGTCTGAAGAGGTTGAAGGTGAAGACCTACCCCATTTTTGAGATCTCCTCGATGAAGTAGCCGATGAAGCGTCCTCACTGTCACTGGAGACAGGATCTTTCGGTGATTTTAGTCTTTAAAGCCAAGTGAGAAGACGTCCCTCATGATCCCGCAAGGTCTTGGTGGAGAAGGTCCGACAGATTTTGCAGCCAGTAGCTTTGTGGTCAGGATACAAACAATAAATACAGTCTTCATGTTTGTCCTCCACATAAAGTCTCTTCTTGCAGCAGGTGGCACAAGCTTTGAAAAGAGCCTTCTCCTTGTCTGACATGATGAATCTGAAGTGAAGATTGGTTTTAAGCAATAAATTGAAGAAAAACTGAGCAGACCTCAGTGGAGACTCCCTTGCACAACGTGTGGTAGAAAATCTGAGGCTCTCTCAGGAAGGTTCTATAGGGTGAGGCTGTTCATTTTATTTGGTCTCTTTTACAAAAAGATGTGGATATGCTACAAAACGTGATGAGGCCTTATTCTGTTTTTGTACTTATTTCTATGGTAGTTTTTGATTTACCGGGAACTCCCATCTCGATGACGGGGAATGATACAAGCAATGAGAATCTATGAAAGTTCCAATACTGGAGTAAGATCCCCATCGACTTTTTTTTTGACGATGTTGCCGTCGACATAGAAAGCCTCACCTTTACAGGAACTATAGTCAGAGACGTAGAGGCAGTCATGATTAGCTTAGACGGCGGGGATGAAAATGTCAACGTCGTAGTGGTAGTAGTAGTAGTGAAAACAGAGCCTTTGGTCAAAGAGGGCGTTCATGACAATTTCGTCGACGGAGAATCGGCCTTTAGCTTCAGAGATAAACAGTCTCTGGAAGTGATTTTGAAGCCATTTTTACCTAGTCGATAGCAGTAGAAGAGGTAGAGAATGTCTCTTATGTGAAGAAGACTCCTTAGAGGAGAAATGTTGGTCATCAGCCTTAGATGAATGGTGCTGCTTTTCAACCACCTCAGAGGTCTTTGGAGACAAGCTCCACGTCACGTGCTTTTTTTTTTTTTGAGGCAACAGTTTTGAGAGAGGTATCGCTGTCGCCGTCAGAGGGTTATCCCGGTTTTTAACTTCTGCAATCACAAAAGAAGTCTACCATCTCTCTCTCAAAGTCTTCTGAGAGACAGTTCTACAGATTTTACAATCTCTCACCTGGTAATCAGGGTGAAGGCACTTCTTAGGAGGATCGTCCCAACGTAGTTTCAGCTTCCCACAGGAATCACAGTGTCCTAAAAGAGATCTTTTAGCTGTAGACATGTTGATATGTAGAAATCACACTGTTTTTGAAGTAAAATGTTCTGACATGTAAACTAGAAAAAGAACACTGAGCAGAGCTCAGAAAGACTCTTCACACAACGTGTGGCAGAAAATCTGAGCACCTGGAGCCTCTGTGGTGAGGGTTCTAAAGGGTGCCGTCGCCTGATTAGCCGAACTTTGGACCTTTCCTAATGACTAGGATGAGCTATTAAAGTGAATGTTTCTCCATTTACTTCAATGTTAAAGTCATTACTTACTGCTTTTTATGTACCATGGGACTCCACTTTGACCACCGGGAATGATTCAAGCATGTGAATCTATGAACGATGCAATACTGGAGAAACAGACAAAAAAATAAAAAGAATGAAGATATTTTGCAGTGCAAAAGCCAAAAAAGGCAAAGCTCAGTGCGCCAAGATTCTGTCACCAAGAGCACGAAAAAAGAATTTTAGTTTCTGCCACTTACGGGTAGGATTGTTTACTGGGGGCTGAGAGCCCTTAAAGCTGCAGTGTCAGTTTTCAGACTTGAGTAGTTTCAGCTTATATGGCTACACTGTCCTGGGTCCTACCACTTTGTATCCAAGTGAATGAGGTTTTTCAAAGTCACCTAGTTTTCTAATACATTTTCTCAATATTAACAAAGGTTTAGTTTTATAAAGTATATTAATGGGATTTACCTTTGCTGCCAGTTCGTCGTGGGATTTACAGTGAGACTCCTTTTTCAGCGCCAGCAACTCGCCGGACCCGCTGCGCGGGTCCCGCAGCGCCCTCTTAACACCGTAAGGGTGCTCTGGAACAGGGTTGAACTAAGCTGGGTGAGCGGTAGCAAACAGGGCTGCGAGCTGCAGGGGACTCCATTGCCGAGGAGTCCCTGCGTGCCCAATTGCTTCCACCTGGGCTGCTCTCCCTGTTCGTCACGCCCCCCTGCATAGCTGCTTGATTAAAACAGAGCCAAAACCTTGTTTGCCTGGGATTTACCTTTGCTGCCAGTTCGTCGTGGGATTTACAGTGAGACTCCTTTTTCAGCGCCAGCAACTCGCCGGACCCGCTGCGCGGGTCCCGCAGCGCCCTCCTAACACCGTAAGGGTGCTCTGGAACAGAGTTGAACTAAGCGGGGTGAGCGGTAGCAAACAGGGCTGTGAGCTGCGGGGGACTCCATTGCCCAGGAGTCCCTGCTCTCCCTGTTAGTCACGCCCCCGTACCTATTCCCCCCTCTTATTTAGGGAAGGTCATTCCAGCGACGCGGGAGCGCCCGGGGCTAAGCCCGGGCAAAGGGCGGGCCGTCTGAGGCCGTCAGAGAACGGAAGAGACCGGACCGGGCCCTGTCTCTAACAACGAGTTTGTCTGTGAACCGCTCCTTCTGAACTCCACCGATCATTTAGTGATTTTCTGCGTATGAGAGTCCTGTATAGCCTGGTCTAATATTTCTAATATTATTAGTTGGCGAATAACTGTATTGGGTGACTGTGGACATGGTTCTTACGAGAGGAAGCAAAACCAAAGTAAAGGGAGGTGGGGGAAAATGCTTAGGCCCCATGGATGACTTTATTGCCAAGGCAAATAACTTTATTGATCAAAGCATTAGTCTAATAGAAGGCAGGGTGTCTTTAGATCTTGCTCTGGCAAAGAGGTCGTCCATTGGAAATTTGAAGAACGCAAAAACCCCCGAGGCCCAGCAAATAAGGGGGTGTGGGACGACTCCCATGGGTAGGAGAAGTCTCCCAAAAAACGTAGATTTATCGGCCTCACATCTCTCTGATTTTCAATTAAGTCTGGACCTAGAAAGGACCCCAGAATTAATGCCCGAAATAACCCCAGATGAGATTAGGATTATCAGAGGGAGGAGAGAGGGAGCGATAGGGAAAAGAAGGATAAACCCTAAAAATCCGATTCATCATGACTCCAGTATCCAACACGAAGTAAAACTCACAACACCCCTACAAGACAATCTCCTTTCTGACAACTCAGCTATTAATCAGTCCATACATGACAATCCAGACTCTCTTAGCGTAGCAAACTCTATTCATTCCCCACCTAGTAACACGCAAAGGGATAATGTCAACCCACTTTTAATAAACAACATAGCAGAGCTCTTAAAAATCGCTATTACACCACTTGAATTAAGACGGTCCCAGATGGAGCAACAATTACAGCTTCTTGTTAACATCATGAAACCTAAACAAGTACTAGGGGATAAAAAAAAGAGAGGAACCAAACCACCCCCTCAAAAGGTGCCACAAATGCATAACAACAAACACGAAATTGCCCCAACAGAGTCCCCCTCAAAACTAAAACCCCCCGAAGTACTTATAATAGAGAGAGTAGAAGAACCTATTGTTAACTCCAATATAAATTCTCCCCAGGTTAATGTCCCGGCCGTACTAACCACAGGTTCCAAAAATCCCTCCTTTAGGGGGAAAAAAACGTTGTACCAAACAAACACTTCGATTTTAAACAAGCAGGCCCCCAAAACAGCAACAACTGATTCCAGCATAGCCGATACGAGGGGCCCTAAAAGTAGATTGGTGGTAGACTTGCACCAGAAGCAAGTCCATACGTTGTAGTTATGGTTGGTGTACCCGAGCTAGAAGATCATGCTGTGGAATCTACCTGGTCGTTGAAAAACAAGGTTCAGTTCTGGTTAAACAATAATCGCCCCATCACTCAACCCGGGTCATCTAGGATTTTGATGGTCCGTAGAACCCTTGGGTGGGAAATAGCAAGAAAACAATACCGGGAGACTGCATCTTGATTTCATTTGAACATCCCTGGGTGGCGGATTATATATGCTCTTGGGAGTTTCCAAACACCTATGGTGAAATAGGAACTAGGCGACTTTCCTTTTTCTACCCCTCGAGGTTCTTTAGGGAGGCTCCTACCATCAATGCTCCTCCCCGGGTAACAACAGCCCCAGCCCACGACAATTATTCTAACCAATGGAAAACAGTGGGTTCTCGTTCCCGTGAGCATGGTGGTTATCGGCACATACCAGGGCCTCGATTTTGGGGTGGAGGTAGAGAGGAATGGGGCGTCCACCAACAGTGGATATCAAATAGAGAGCCAATGCAAAGGGAAACCTGGTTTGGAATCCCAACTGACAATAGATTCAGTGTCCTTGAGATGGTTGACTGACTATCAATTCCTTCTAAGGTCACCAACCATAGTTCATCTCACTCATTATCCAATGCCACAATGGACTGCTCAATTCAAGAAATAGCGACTAACGCAGAATCGTACCCGTTATCTATTCTTTTTTGGAACATAGCGGGGCTTCGTTCCAAAATCGAAGATGGCTCGATAGCATATTTCCTGGAACAGGGGAAAATTATATGTCTACAGGAGACCTGGTCTCTAACGGAGCTTCATCTCCATGGGTTTCAAACGTATTTTACGTCAGCTTTGGGAGGAGGCATTGGTAGACCAAATGGGGGCTGACCACATATATTGCCAACACAGTAAATTATCTTACAACATCGCTGGTTGCGTCGGACCCAAACTTCCAACTATTAAAGCTCCTTTTCAATAAAACCGAGCCCATCCTCTTGCTTAATGTGTATAACAATCTCGAGGATGATCAATTTTTGTCTCTTATTAGAAAAATCAAGGAGAAATTGAGAAATAATTCTATAATTGGTAAAGGGCCAGTTCACTTCATATGTGGCGGAGATTTAAACATCCATCCATGCCCACATGTCGGGAAAAATAGATGTGGAATTGTGGATGAAGATGACGCTCCTATTATGCACTTCACTCATAGTAAAGTGGGGATTGCTATGAACAACATGTTACTGGATTTAGAACTTGAAATAGTAAACGAATCAATTCCAGGGTCAAACCTCCTACAACCAACGTACGTGGGCAGGGGCCATAGTACGACAGTAGACTATATCCTCCTCTCGTCAGGATGGTCTCCTCGAGTGAGGTCCTGCGAGGTGTTGTTAAACACCTTTAGTGACCATTCCGCTCTCAGATTAGAAATACAACGAACAAAGGGACAACCTGAAATGGGCGCAATAGCGACAACCCTCGCACAAAATAAATTGGAGCTAGGCAGGACAAACGGGTATGCATTGAAGTGGGAGATGATCAATCCGGAGGTAATTATGGGGAAACTAGTAAAAGAGGCATATATAAATATAATCAACTGCCTCGATCTAGCGCTATCTGACGAAGAAGTTTTAACTAATTTTATACAAATATCAGAGAAGATCAAGGAACTTCTCACCACAACATTGAGGAGGCCACCCTCAACTAATAAAGGCTGGTTTAACCATTCCTGCACTATGGCCCTAGCTAACTTAAAAAAGGAAATAAAAAAAACAGTTAGAGTCCCTGAAACGATCCAATTGCTGAGGCGTCAATATCTTTCTGCACGAAAGCAAAGAATCATTGAATTAAAAAAGAAATTATGGGACGATTTACACTCCAGTGCTGTATCAAAGAATAGTCTGGCTTTTTGGCGTACTGTCAAAACACCATATCTCTTGGATTCAGACAGCCCCAAGATAGAAGTGGCCATCGATGAAGCTACGTGGGTGGCACACTTCTCTAAAATTTTTCAAAACACAGCAACTGTTAGCAAAGGACCAGAACATTTTCTCCTAAATGTTGATTATCCCATTTCCCTATTCTTCGATATTACCGAAGTTTTAGCGGCCTTGAATGCAAGTAAAAGTGGGAAAGCCCCAGGCCCTGATGGGGTCCCAGTAGACCTGTTTAAATCTAATCCGGACCTCTGGACCCCCATCATAACAAGAGTATGCACTGCAGCGGCAAAAGTGGGCCTGATTGATTCTTGGACAAAGTCAATTATGGTCCCGATCTTTAAAAAAGGAGACCGCCAAGATGTTAATTGTTATCGTCCCATTTCCCTTTTGGACTCGCTAGGTAAAGTGGCTGGCAGAGTTGTCCTCGAACGACTCCGGCAGTGGGCTGTGGAGGGAAACATTATTTCAGATCTACAATTTGGATTTCGGGAGGGGTTTGGAACGGTGGAGCAAGCCCTTAATCTCAGTCTGATCCTGGGAAAATATTGCCAAGCAAAAAAAGAAACAGTTTATATGGTGTATGTAGATTTATCTGCCGCCTTTGACTGTGTATCACACATAAAACTCTGGAACATCTTGACACATATGGGAGTGGACCCCCCTCTCGTAGATTTTATGAGAGAGTTATATTCTGGGGCCTCCGCAAGGGTGCGTTTTGGTACGAAGGGTGAATTGACCGCGCCTTTCGGAGTGGAGCGAGGAGTCAGGCAGGGGTGTGTCCTCGCCCCCTTCCTCTTCTCCTTGTATACAAATGGTTTGGAGGTGGAGATGATGAGGGGGGCTCTGGACCTACCTCGGGTAAAACGGCGTTTGATACCTGCCTTGCTCTACGCGGACGATGCGGTCATTCTGGCCCGCACCCCATGCGAACTGCAGAAATCCCTAAATAGATATGTCGAGTTTATGGGCGGCTTGGACTTACAAGTCAATGTCAAAAAAACATTTGTTATGGTAGCCGGGCGAAAAAAGAAGCGAGTAAAGAACATCTTTCTCAAAGATCAAAAATTGGAGGTGACTACGAAGTATTGCTATCTGGGGGTAATGATTGACGACGGGCTCAACTGGAGAGCAGCAGTAGAGGCCAGATGTCACTTGTTTAAGAGAGCAATAATGTCCCTGATAAGTTTCTCACAGAGACTAGGGAAAAGGCCCCCAGTGGAGCTTCTAAAAATCTACTTAGCTAAATGCCAGGCGATTGCCCTCTACGGAGCCGGAGTATGGGGATCCGCAGAGGTCAGCGCCCTCCAGGTTGCTGAAAATAACTTCCTGAGATTTTTTAGCCGTACCAACGAGCACCTCAGTATACGCTCTCCATTTGGAGCTTGGAATCCCCTATCTCGAGGATTTGATAAGAATTCAGCCCCTATTGCTCTGGAGACGTATTTGGACGTCCGATAATAATGTCTTTTCGCAGGAAATTTTGACGGACTCAATGACCATAGACCATTCTGTAAAAATAAAATGGTTATGTTATGTAAGAAATTTCCTCATGGATCTTGGCTTGGAGAAATATTATTCCGACCCTAAAAAAATTGTTGAAATCCCAAAGAGAACGCTGAAAAAATTGGCGTTAACGCATCTGGAGTCCTTGAGGATGACCTCTGTTGCGACAAAGCCATTGGCCATTCATGCCAATCTGATTCAGATCACTTACTCCATTCAACCATACTTGACATTACAGATTAGCACCTATCATAGAATGTTGCTGACAAAATTCAGATTAGATTCTATTTTCAGATTAGTTTCTTTCCCCGATAGAAATAGTTGGGATTCGATTCCCACCCTTTGTCCTTGCGATGAAGTATCAACACAGTCAAATTTACATACTATTCTGTTTTGTAAATTTTATCATCCACATAAGAAGGTTTGGTTACTACCTGTTTTAAAGCGATGGGGATTAAGACAATGTCGCCCGGCGATGCTACGTCTACAAATGTTAGACACTGAATTGATCTGTTATCATGTCCTCAACTTTCTAAGATGTATTGTGAAACATAGGAATAACCTGTAAACTGGAGTTTGATCTGAGTCTATGTTGACGAAACGAAACTATGTAATTCCATGGTTTAAAGCTATATGACATGATATTCTATTAGTTTTAACCAACACTTTTTAAGATTAGTGTGTTTTTTTTTCTCTTTTTCTTTTTCTTTTATTTTGTATTGTATTGTCGAAACAATTGTTCTTTTATGGTTTTTAAAATTGCAAAAAAACAAATAAAGAAGATATTATTATTATTATATTAATGGAATAGGCCAATACAGCCTATTTTAAAAGGCAACAAACATTTAATGTCACATGGAAACATATACTTTAAGTAAGGCGAAAACGGAACACAGATGAAGATCTATTCCAAGAAGTACTCTGGGATTCTGCATTTGGGCTGGACTATTCAGTGCGTATGATCGAAAGAGATCCACAGACTGAGAATATACATTTCTGAATAATCCAGAATGTCTTCCTTTAAGGGGAAAAATTAGAAACATAGAAGGCTCGGTCAAAAAATGCTCTATAATATAATACATTGGTGATCCTAGAATACGAAAATTAAAGACGGTTTTCAAAAACAGGCAGGAGAAGAAAGGGTCTATATAAGGACTTAAAACTGGCCACAAGCGCCTTGAAGTGGTGTTTGCGAGACAGACTCCATAACATATTCTCCAACCACACAATCTTGTTATGATATTGTTGTAATCTCTCTTTTCTTCTCCTGGTTCTCTCCTCTGTGGTGTTCTTCTCCTTTCCTCCCCCAGTGGTAGCTTCCCTTCTCCCCCGCCCCCCTCCTCCCTCATGGAACGCTCCGCCAGAGTTCACATTGGAATGTTGACAAGCTGCCAGTTGCGGAGAGTGGATGACAGAATAAAGACGCTTGAACTTACCTGCTTAAGAGTGTTCGTCTTTATAACACTGGCGACGATTTGGCGAAGGGGGCCACTCCTGTCATCTCCCCTTTCAGTGCTCTCTCCTTTCTGCACTCGGATGAGAATTCCTAAAGGACACTGCCTGTGAGGAGGCATAGTTGGGGCGACTTCCTGCTGATTTACGAAAAACACAGGAGTTCTTGACTGACACCAGACCATCGTATATCCTAGGAATCCTCTACGAGGTATCTCCAGCTCCATTACAGATTGTGGCAGAGTATTTTTGTGCGTTGTTCACCACGAGTCTCGGCACGAGGGGACACTGCAGTATTCCTGACAGGTCTTCATGGGGCAGGGGTCGGGGTGTTTTTAGCTGACTGCTACATGCAATTCTCGGCCCTCGGAAGAGCCCCGAGACTGCCTGCTTGTTTTGTCTCTGCGATAAGGAGAAAGGGATATTCCCAAAGTGAAATTGATGCTGAAGTCTGTGGGTCTCAATTCTGTGGTACGCGGCCGTCGCTCTCACCCCCAGGAGGAGGTGTTCCTGTGCCACTTGATGAGACTTTGGTAGTGAGTGCTGTGGATTTGTGCGTTCCTTTAGCCTGCACAGCTTCAGTTCTCCCGGTGGGTTTTTTGTAAATTGAGGACACGCTTAGCTAAGCGCTGTGTAGAGACACTTCATATTTGCTGAGGCATGCGCCGTGTGGGGACACTACGTATGTGTTCACCCCATTTATCCAGCGCTGCAGCAGTTCCTCTAATAGAAAAATTTCTCCGGAGTTCAGAGGCGGCAGACGTCCGTGAGGTAATTTCCTCCCTGAGGGGCCGGCGCACCAGCTTCTGAGGACCTTGCTGCTACGCGGTAAGCTCGCAGTGCTAATCGGAGAGCCGGCGCCCCAGCCGTGTGTGAGCCGTCAACCTTCACGTCATTCCTGTGCTGTGGGCGGTCCTGTGGATGTCTCCTTCAGCGTGAGTGCCTGGGAAGTCGGGTGTCTCATCTGCCTTAGATCGCGAGTGTGTACACCTGCAGCGCCCACGCTACTTAACAGAAGCCAACAGAGAGGAGACAGACAATTCAACATTCATGCAAGTGGCATTACGTGATTTGTGGCAGCCCTAGTAAGATGGTATATTTGGGGGACGTTCTGTGCCACATTAACTGAAACTAGCCATTTCTGATACTTTATTGTGTGGTTCCTGCTTAGTTACTCTCGGCGTTGTCCTCCTTGGTATAAGCACTGTGTGTGCACCACTACACGGTGACACGCACACCTACCACACCTTCATCAACTATTCATTGAATATTGCATGCTTGTTTTTCACCAGTGTCAAAAGTGATTATTACCATGTTGTGGTGAGCCTCTGAGGGTGCGTGGGCTTACGGGGTACAGTGTGAATAACTAAGTTTCACACATGTTCAATTGTCTTGAGTATATACAGAGTAGACTTGTTGAGTATGTCCTACAAGCTAAATTTTCCTGCATTCTTCAGGGTAGAGTGTAATTAAAGATAGTAGGGTACCCCTCTGACCGTGCTGTGCTTGCCCAGATGTTACTTCACGTAGTTGCTGGTTCGCAGTGATATTGCTATTCAATTTTCTCCCTCCCTGTTCTGGCGTTGTCCACTGCTTTTCCGCCTTGTCATATCTAAGTTCTGGTGCCACCTTCCCTCCAGTGTATTATCCGGTTCAGCCTGCCTGGATATTCTACTCCTCCCATTATGGCGGGACAAGCTATGAGCCAACCTCCTCCGTTCCTCAATGAAATCGGGGAGCCAGAAATTCACTGGAAGGATTGGATAAATGTATTCGCCTCATATCTAATTGCCATAGGCGGCGAAAGGTATTCACCAGTTCGCAAACACATTGTTGCACAACCTAGGCGTGCAGGGTAGGAAGATTTATGACACTTTACCGGAACCAGATCTAGAAGAGGACGAAGATGACACGGATGAGTTTAAAGTCACTCTGTTAAAGTTAGAAACACATTTTGGTGATAGAGTAAACGTAGTTTTGGAGCGACATAAGTTCTTTAGCCGCATCCAAGGTAAGCAGGAATTGGTCATCAATTATGTTGCAGCACTTAGAGGTTTGACTCAACTGTGTGACTTTGGTGAGCTCACTGATTCACTCATCAGGGACCAACTAGTTAGGTGCACAAACAACAGTCATATCCAAGAAAAGCTCCTGGCAAAAAACCCCACTTTAAAAGATGCGGTTAGTATAGCAGTCTCTGTGGAACACACTGCTAAGTGTATCAAAGAGATGAAGACTCCCAATGACATGGTTGCCAATGTTCGCATTAGCAGTGATGCACAGACAAATTCACTTGAAAATGAAGTATTCAAAGTTAGACCCGGAGATGTCAAAGATAACCATTCTGTAAGTACAAAGGGGAGATGGAAATGCTATAGATGTGGCAGCAGCAATCACCTTGCTAATGATGTTCGTTGTACTGCCCGGAATGTCACGTGTGTAAAATGTAACAAGAAGGGGCACCTGGGTAGAGTGTGCAACAACAGTGGTAACCTTCAAGTAAAAGTAGTACACAGTGGAGAGGACTTTGTTCCCAAGTATGTGTTCCAAGTAAAAGCTAGGGACTGTCAAGCTTCCCCAAGTTATCAAGAGCATTTCAGTGACTGCAGGCCTATTGAACATCCTAAATGTACCATCTTTGTGACTGATAAGCCTATAGATGTGTTGGCCGATTCGTGTGCCCCGGTTACCATATTCAATGTAAATGTCATAAATGACATTTTTGATACCTCTTGTTTCAAAATGATGGAACCTGACATTTCAGCAGTAGGGTACGCTGATGAAAATATTCCGTTAATAGGGATGATGAGTGCGTGTATTAAATTCAAAGGAAGAGCGACAAGGGGCAAAGTATACATGGTAAGCAAAGGGTCTAATCTGTTGGGTTGGCAGCAGCAAAGAGCTGGGGATTGTACTCGACCCGAATAGTAAAGATCAAGTTCTGGTAGCTGAGGAGGTGGGTGGAACCAGCAAGGATGTATGCAATTCTTCTGACAAGTTCACTAGAATTTGCCAAAGAGTAAATAGCATGGCTTGTGACGTACAGCCCATGGGAGTGTATAACATTACTAAACAATGTGCCAAAACCTCTGTGGAAGGAGGGGTGCCAGAGTTGGCTTATGATGTACCAGGAACGGATGTGGTTAAAAGGTTGTCTGCAGAGAATAGGTGTAAGCTGCCTAACAATTCCACGGTAGTTCCAAAAACTCCATGGACTAAGTTGGCATTGGAGATAATCTGTCCCATGGGACAATCAGGAGTCGTAAAGAGATTTTTGATTGTTCTCATGGATTTCACATCGCACTGGGTTAAATACAAGTGTGTGTCACGGGTATCGACAAAAGTCCTTATTGATTTTTTAAGTGACTCATTCGCTTGCGAAGGTGTGCCAGCTTGTATAGTCACCAACAATGATATCAAATTCTCATCCCGTGAAATGAAGACATTCCTTGGTGAGTTTGGCATCAAGCATGAGGAATCTACTGGATATGCTCAAGAAGACAATGAACCCATTCGGAGGTCAATGTGTTGGATCAAAAATCTCACTCATCAAGCTTGTACCAGCAATATGGATGTAGATAAGGTGTTAAGAGAAAGCATTTGGGCATATCACACCTCTTCTGTTTTGAGAACGGGGATTACCCCTTTTGCCTCCATCAGGGGAAGAGATCCGATTGCCAACTATATACCTCCTGATTTGTCCTTCAAGTAAATGTTTCTTAAATTGTATCCGTGGGTTGTTCTCCCTCCTTTTATTGCGGGAACCCCTGCCTCCCGGATTGAGGGGTTCTCACTCTTTTAAATGTTAAGCTTTGATACTCACAGGGTTCCCTCCTCTTCCTTTCTCTCTCAGTTTTCTCCTGTTTTTTTCCCTTTCCCTCCGTAGGGAGATGTGTTGTAATCTCTCTTTTCTTCTCCTAGTTCTCTCCTCTGTGGTGTTCTTCTCCTTTCCTCCCCCAGTGGTAGCTTCCCTTCTCCCCCGCCCCCCTCATGGAACGCTCCGCCAGAGTTCACATTGGAATGTTGACAAGCTGTCAGTTGCGGAGAGTGGATGACAGAATAAAGACGCTTGAACTTACCTGCTTAAGAGTGTTCGTCTTTATAACAGATATCCCTTCGACTATGTGGTCCTCACCCAAGGGTGATTTTGCATTCAAAAACAGGGACTAGTGTTTAAGTAACAAATGTTTATTTCGAAAGCATTAATGTAGCCAGGGTGCACTCATCTTCCCACTGTTATGTACACTATTTTCATCAGTGGCTCTGTGAAGGTCACTTATTTAAGTGTCACATAGGTTGGCAGCACGCTCTAAGAGCATATGGGACCCCGGGTGAGTATGAAGCTGTATAGGATGATTTGAAACACGGACGCTTGCACTCAAACATCCTGTGGAGTACTTTGCCAGTTCTTGAAGGGATCGGTCTGATCCTGGAACTACAGAATGAGAATGATTCTAAAGAACTAGCAGTTTTGGAATAGGAAAGACTGACCTAAGAAGTAAATTATTGGAATCCAGGGAGTTAATACACAGCCCACCTTTGCCTACATTTTCCTTTTCAACTTTGCTCAGAGTTTTTGGTGTGAGGAACGTGCTAGCTTTATGCCCTTTAAAAACAGGGCCAGCTGCTAGACAAATGCTATCATTGTCAATGGTCACCTTTTTCTGAGAGCATGCCAAATGCTGAAAGTCAAAACCACCGCAACTAAAGATGATGGAAAACTTAAAACAAAAGCCTAAAAATGTAAAGAAATCCTAAAGAAGTGGTGAAATATATAAATTAATTTTGTAGAAGCCCAGGAGAAAATTACCTTGGCAACAGAAGACAATTATACAGAGAAGGACTGACAAGTATTCAATAAAAATGCTGGGTTTATAGAATACCCGGAATTCGAAAGAAGCAGATAAAAAAAGTTGGCAACTGAAGATGTATCCTCTGGTGAGGGATAGGAAAAAGTTACATAACTAACTACAATTCTTCAACAGTGGTATTTTTCATAGATTCAAATGCTTGAATGATTGCATAATGTCAGGTAGTCAATGTGATCATTGCAATATTTCAATACAGCAGCGGACATTGAAATCAAATGGACAAACATTCCTGGATTACAGGTGGCAGTCCATCCATCTCACTTTATGATCTGAGGTCCAGCCTATCAGCAGGAAGGGCTCAGGGTTTCAACCTTCCTCAGAGGCTACAACTGTCAAATGAGCAATGAGGATGATGGGTGCATTTGAATCTATTGAAGATATCAATGCTGAAGAACTGTATATACAGGAAAATAACTTTTCTTCAGCATTGGCTCATTAATAGATTCAAATGCTTGAATTAGGATTATATAAACAGTTCATGCAGTACAATATATAACAGGTGTGAACAAGGTTCATCCTATTTAAACATACTGCTCAGTGTTGCCTGTCTAATTGCCGTTTCAGTCTTTGATTGAATATACATGCAGTAATATGTGGCAAATGAATACTGGTGTAGAAATGCATGTTGCGGCTTCACAAATATCTTTTAAAGGCACCCCTGCAGAGTGTCGCTGTGGTTGCCAGACCCCTATGGAATATGCTCCGACTGCCGTTCTCAGACGATTTGCTTTGATAAAAGGCTGCCCTCATTTGAATTTCTGTAGGGTACAAAGACCTGGTCAGGTTCTCAAAACCGTTTTGTCTCATCAATTTATTATTTCAGGCACTTTTTACCCCCTCAGAATGTAGTGCTTTTCCCATTGATATAGCTAGCCGTGAAACGCTGTTAGATGTACCTTTTAATTTGGATTAAATTACAGACTTTTTGAAATAATTTCAGACTGGTTATCAGTGTTACTTTTTTTGTTTAAATTAAAGGTTGGTATTAGTGGCTTGATAAAGGATGCGCTTCTTGCCGACTTAATAGGAATTGAATGAATGAATACAGTTTTCCACCTTGTTAGAAACGGGGTTTTTGTTCACTAGGGTATGCACCTAAGCCAGGCAAAACTCACCACTCTAATCAGGGCAAGTAAGTTAAACACCAAACATAACCTGTGTTCACCCTCTGGTAACTTGGCCCACAGCTGTCAAGCTTATCATCAGAGGCAATGTGTAAAGCATTTGCACAACACACTCACCATAACTAAACCACAAAACTGACTCCATACCGGGAAATATATAAAAATATACAGAATATTGTACATAAAATGGACAACTACATGAATCAAAAATGTTGAGCATATTATGGAGTAACTGAGATAGTACTCGTTATCCTGACAATGCAAGAATCAAACAAATGATCACATCAGGGCATAAAATACAGCAGTTAGGTTAGGGTAAAAATATATAAATCGCCATAGGAAATCGCCAAAGTATCACCATAGGCATATCAAAACTCAAACTGTAGGGCAAAGGCTGGCCTGCGGTCCTCTTAGGTGTTTTACTGTAATTTTCCTAACAGTGGCAATGTATCCTTTCTGCTACACCATATATGGAGTTACTAGATCAGGTACACAGTGGCCTTTGTTGGGGTCCTTTCCCATAATACTCCTCAAAGTTTAAAATGCCATTAACATCTGTTTCACAGTGTAATGGGGGAAAGGCACAACTTAGGAGACCCGCAAGGCATCTCTCGCTGGGATCCTCACTCTCCTGGTAATTGGGAACTATGTGTCCCTGGACTATTGGAATGCAGCGTCCATTTGGATCAGACTCAGGTAACACTTCCTTTGTTTAACAAAAACTGAGCTGCCCGCCAAGGAGTGCAGGACAGCTTTAATCAGTGTAGGTCTGCTCACGAGGGTTACAGTCCCGTAAACGGAATGAGGATCCTGCCCCGCCCCTCAAGACCAGGGAACGGAGGGCTGCTCTGCTGCACGCTAGTGCACAAGGCGGTATAGCTCCACAGTAACTTTCTCCCCAGACAACTCCTTTCTGTCTGGATTAGGCAGACCGTGCACGGCTCAACTAGTCTAAGCATTCTCAGCTGTCTGGGGGTCAATGAGGAAGTCGCAAGCAAGCCTGCTCGCGGAACGTGCTGATTTCCTGAGCACTGCGTCGCCCAGGAATGCAGCGCAGCTCTTGCTGGGGGAAACTTCCCAGAGGGGGCAGGCGACAGGGCCTCTCAGAATGGCCTCACGCAGATCTATCTCTTCGTAAAAAGAATGCAGCACAGGCCATTTTTTAAAGCACTCCTTCAAGTGCTGTGATTAGAGAAGACAGAAGCAGTACACAGTGCTCCCCATGCGCTGGTATCCTGGGAGAACAATTAGGGAGGCACAAAAAGGTTGACAGGTGGCAGGCCAGCACATAACTCAGGGGCCAAATGGCAGTCCCTCCTGGTAGCACAACAGTCCTCTTGGCGATGGAGAAATTGTAGAGTCAGCAATGTCTGGTTACAAGTCCACTCAGCCTCTCATTAGGCCAGAGTCAAGGAGCAGTAGGCAACAGGGCAACAAGCAGAACAGCAGCCCAGTTGAGTCCTTTAAGCAGCGCAGCAGTCCTTCTGACAGAGGCTCAGCTCCATAACCAAATGTGCTTCAAAAACATGGGGTCAGAGTCCCTGTACTTCTACTCAAAAATGCATTTGATGTAGGGGGTGATTTCACAAAATCCTTTAGAAGTGCCCAAAAAGTCGTTTCAACTCAACCCAGGCTCAAGACATCAGTAGTGGGTAAAAAAGCCCTTTGTGTGAGGGCAGAACACAACCTATACAAATGTGAAGTGTAAATGCCCTATCCCAGAGCAAGAAGACCATCGGTATGCAGATGAATGCAGATGTAACCCCTGTCACACCCAGCCATTCCTGTTTTGTGGCTATCTGGAAAGTATGCACAAATTTACCCATGCCTAGTCGTGGACTGGAGTCAGGCACCAAAGCACAAAGTCATAAGCACAGAGGTGCCCACTATCTAAAAGTGGCAATTCTAAAGTAGTAATGTAAAATCCAGCTACCCTAGTAAGCAGGATTTATCACTACTATTTCAAACATACCAAACATGGCAACGCTACTCCTTTCAGATCAGGAATTACCGCTTAAATTTATATAAGGGATTCCCAATGCTAGCCTATGAAAGGAGCAGGTCTCACAGTAGTGAGAAACAAAATAGGCAGTTTGTCACTGCCAGAACACGCCACACAAATACACGTCCTACCCTTCACTTACACCACACCATGCCCATCGGGCTACCTAGGTCCTACCTTAGGGGTGACCTATGCGTAATAAAGAACAAGTTACTTACCTTTGGTAACTCTTAATAGGTAGAGACTATCTAGCTGCAGATTCCTTACCTTCGAATTTCCCAGGCGTCAGGCTGGATCCGGAAACGTTTGCTGAGAAATACTCCTTGCGTGCGCATTCGGGTGACTCCATTCGAGTCCACGGGATGTCAGCGGCGGCATCGGTTATGACGTTGTGGTACCTATAGAGGCACCACCCAGGAAAGCGTACGTTAGTACTTTTCGTTCTTTCCACACCAGAAGCGCAGAACCACACACAAAGTAACTGACTTAGTCGTGTGCAAAACTAGGTCCCTGAAAAGGGGAATAACCCTAGCCCTACAAAAATAGTCTGAAAAGTGGGGCGGCATGGGTGGGGTTGTAAGGAATCTGCAGCTAGATACAGTCTCTACCAGATAATGCTTTACCGAAGGTAAGTAACATGTTCATCGGATAGAGACTTCTAGCTGCTGATTACTTACCTTTGAATTAGATACCCAAGCCATACCATCCCGGAGGTGGGTTGCGGACCATTCCCTTACACTAGGAAGTCCTTCAGGACCAAACAGTCAAAATGCTTGTCCCTGCGGACCAGATTGTCCAGGCAGTGGTGTTCAGAAAACATGTGCAAAGATGCCCACATTGCTCCCTGGCAGATGTCCAGGACCCACCCCGAGCCAAGACTGTAGTCGCAGCCTTTACCCTGGTGGAATGGGCCCTAAATCCCTCAAGGGGCTGCTTCTTGGTCAGGACATAACAGTTCTTAAAGCAGAGAACAACCCAGCGAGAGATGGTCCTTTTCTGCACCGCTCACCCCTTCTTCGCTCCCACGTACCCCACAAAGTTGCTCGTCCACCCAGAACTCGTTTGTGCAGTCAAGGTATAACGACAAAGTTCTTTTTGGGTCCAGTTGGTGGAGACGCTCCTGTTCCTTAGAGGGATGCGGGGGAGCAAAGAAGGTGGGCATATGATGGATTGACCCAGATAGAATGGGGTCACAACCTTGGGCAAGTAAGATGCACGGGTGCGAAGCTCCAGTTTGTCCCGAAAAGACATGTCGGGAGGTGTAAAAGACAACACCTGTAACTCACCCTCCGAGAAGATGCAATCGCCACCAAAAAGGTTTTCTTGATGGAAAGCGGCTGGAGAGGACAGTTGTGTAAAGGCTCGAAGGGAGCACAAATAAAATAAGGACCAAATTAAGGTCCCACTGCGGCATAACAAAGGGCGCGGACGGAAGAAAGTGTGCCTGCCCCTCTAAAAACCTATTTACAATTAGGGACTTGAAGACAGAGGGCTGGTCTGGCAGCCGCATAAAGGAAGGCAGAATACAAAGATAACCCTTGAGAGTTCCCAAATCAGAGCCCTGTTGGGCAAGGTTTAGAATGAATAGAATAACAGTGGAAATAGAAGCAAAAAGAGGGTCAATAGACTTCTGTACAGTATAATACAAATTTCTGCCGACAGCAGGCATATAACATCTTTGGGGAGGGTCGCATGGCTGCCAAAATAACGTTACATACTTCAGGAGGAAGGTCAAAAGCCATCAACTGCCGCCACTCAATCTCCACGCATAGAGGCGCAGAGTTCACAAGTTTGGATGGAGGACCCTCCGCAGCTGCTAGGACAGAAGGTCCTCCCAAAGGGGCAGCCTTATCGGACGATCAATGCTCATCTTCAGAAGCTCTGGATACCAGCCTCTCCTCGGAGGACTTGGGCCCGGTTGCTCCTGATCTTCAGAACCCTGGGCAGGAGTGGTATTGGCGGAAAGGCGTACAGCAGGCCTGAGCTCCACTCGCGACGAAAGGCATCGCCGAGGATAGCCACCTGGGAAACTCCAACATGTAGTATTGCTGAGGCTGAGCATTATCTATGGAGGCGAACAAATCTAACCAAGGTTCTCGACACCGATGAGACCTTGCGTCACCTCCGACTGAAGACGCCATTCGTAATCCGCTAGGCATAGACTGGCTCGACAGAGTCCATGACCCCACCCCGCCCTGCTTGTTGCAGTGCCACATGGTTGTGGTGTTGTCCGTGAACACCAGCACTAACTTCCCCTTGACAGAGGGAAGAAAGGCCTTCAATGCCAACTGAATCGCTCAAAGCTCCACCAAATTGATGTGGAGCCCCGACTCCGCCGGAGACCAGTGTCCCCTGATCTTCACCTCTCCCAGATGGCCACCCCATTCTAGAAGTGACACATCTGTTACGACTGAGATCTGGTAGGGGAGGGGTCTGCTGTTGACCCAATTGCATTTAGACAACTGCCACTGCAGATATCTCACAGTTCCTTCCGAGATCTGAAGCACGTCGATGAAATTCTCGATGCAGTGCCCACTGGAACTTCAGGTCCAACTGCAGAGCCAGCATACGTCACCTGGCATACTTTACCAACAGGATGCAGGAGGCCATGAGGCCCAACAGCCTCAGAGACAGTCTTACCAAAATTCAGGATAGAGGCTGAAAAATCGGAATCATAACCTGAATATAATGAATCGCTGTACAGGAGGATAGGCCCGAAACTGCACTGCGTCCACAACAGCTCCGATTAACGGGAGCGCCTGAGAAGTAGTCAGGTGTGACTCCGGCACATTTATAGAGAACCCAAGCGCATGCAGGAGGCCCGACGTAGTCTGAAGGTGGGCGATGACAGCCTGGGGCGAGGGCGCCTTCAGCCAGTCGTCTAGGTAGGGGAAGACAGACACCCCTAACCTGCGCAGATGAGCTGCGACCACTGCCATCACCTTGGTGAACACCAGAGGGGTGCTGGTAAGGACGAAAGGGAGCACGGTGAACTGAAAGTGCTCTAGGCCTACCTTGAACTGCACGCAACATCTGTGGCCCGGCAGGATGAAGATGTGAAAATATGCATCCTGCAGGTCCAATGCTACCATCCTGTCTTCTTGGTCTAGGGCAGACAGGACCAGAGTTAGAGTGAGCATTTTGAATTATTCCTTCTTGAGGAAGAAAATGACAGTCCGAAAATCTAAAATGGGCCGCAACCCTTTTGTTCTTCGGAATCAGAAAGTAGCATGAATAACAGCCTCTACCTACTTCTGAAACCGGGACCCTTTCTATAGGCCCCTTGGCCAAGACCGCTGTAACTTCCTCCTGAAGCAATGTTAAATGATCCTCCCTCAGCTGTTTCTGATTTGGCAGAATGGAAGGAGGAAAGGAAAGGCAGAGAATAGCCCTCCTGAATTACCCACTTGTCGGATGTTCGTGATCTTCAGTGGGGGAGATGATGATAAATTCTCCCACCAGCAGGAGTGGTGTGGTCTTGCAGAGTCAGACTAGGAGTGCTTGGAGGCTGCGGCTGCCAAGGGAAGGTGGCCGACTACTACTGGCTTCTATTCCTGGGCCGGAATGCACCGTGTCCACGTCCCCGCACGGCTTGGAAAGCCGGCGCAGGAAGGTGGCTGGGATAGGGCCGACGCGACTGGATACCCCTTCAGTTGCTACAAAAGGGGTAAATTTAGACTGGCCACGTGGAGGAGAATAGAGGCCCCAAGGATCTGGGCGTAGCTTGATAGTCCTTTAACTTCACTAGGGCCGAATCTGCCCTTTCCCCAAAAAGGCGGGTTCCATCAAAAGGCATGTCAATCAAATTAGCCTGGATATCACCAGAGAAGCCAGTTGTCCTAAGCCAGGCGTGGCGCCTCAAGGCAACTGTCTTGCAAATGCATCTTCCCAGCGAATCAGTCTTTATCAAGGCCACGCGCCTTAGGGTGAATTTTGCTACATCCCTCCCATCCTAAACTGCTTGAGAAAGCACAGCCCGGGCCTCCTCGGGACTTGTGGCAGCACTTGCGCAACCGTCTCCCAAAGGGAATAGAAGAAACGGCCCAATAAGCATGCGGTATTCATCAAACGCAATGCCAGGCTGGAGGAAGAAATGGTTTTCTTACCAAATTAATCCAGCCTCTTGGATTCTCTATCAGGAGGTGCGGAAGGGAACGCGCCTTGGGATGTAAAGGCCTGCACCACAAAACTTTCTGGGATGGGGGTGTTGGCTGAGAAACTTTGGGTCACCCGGAGCTGGGCGATAGTGGCCTGCAATTGTCCTATTCATAGGAGGCCCGTGCTCGGCTTGGACCACATGCCTAGAAGGACATTGGTAAGTTCTTCGCTAAAGGGCAAAAGGGGCTCTGAGCTGTAAGCCCCAGGTTAAGCACTTCAGGTAGGAGATTAGTCCGGACCTCCACGGAGAGCAACTCTAGTCCAAGGACCTGAGCTGCCCACTTGACCACCATGGCATAAGATGCCCCGCCCTCCGTAGCCACAGTTAGTGGAGAGCATGCCAGTATCTAGAGAAGTATCTAGTCTACTGGCCTCCCCAAGTTCCCCATACCAGTGCAATTGCTCCGCAAAGTCATCCTGGTGTTCCAAAGGGTCCATAGACCCCCCCATTCCTCTCCCAAGCCTAACACATCCTTAAAGTGCTAAGGCAACAACAATGAACCCCTGGGTTCAATCGCTGCCGAAATTGGCGTCGAGTGACCTTCTGACTCAGTGTGGCTGGGGAGAAGGGTGGGGCTGGTGCCGGTGATGGGCACTGGAGGCACTGAAGACACCCACTTTGGGTCCGACGCCGGGGGAGGTCGCGGTGGCACGAACAGCGCCGACACAGATCCGCGATCGGATCTTCGAAGCCCCAGCCTGACGCCTGAGAAATTCAAAGGTAAGGATTCTGCAGCTAGAAGTCTATCAGATAGGCGAGTTTAAGGCTTGGCAAGCAATTGTAAATACCAAGTCAAAATGGCAGTAAACTGCGCACACAAGCCCTGCAGTGGAAAGCCTGAGACAGGTTTGAAAGTATACGTCACTGGGAGGCACAAGCAGTGCTGCAGGCCCACTACTAGCAAGAATATTATGACAGCTTAGTGGTGTATTCAAATTGGCGAATTCTAGATCAGCAGCAGCCAAGCCGTCAGATGCTGTGAAGTTGGATCATGATGAAGAACTAGATGCTGGTTCTTGGACACCAGATAGGACTCTGCTCTGAAGATTGGATTATCTATTGACATATCCCAAAGGTCTGCGAACAAGGCCTGCTTGGCCCACACTGCTGTGATGAGGATGATCTTGCATGTTTCTTCTTAAATTTCTGCAACACCTTCACAATCAGGGAGAATGATGGAGAAGCTTAAGTATGCATGCTTCCCCCCCCGAGCTCCTGGAAACCATCACCTGCTTGCAAAGCGTGGCATTTGAATTCAGTGATATTGTGCAAATTACTTTGGGTGGGGGGTAGGGGGTAGGGGCTGGGGACTACCCTACCTTGAAAAAACCAGCTTTAACTAATTATCACTACGTGCTCACTTGTGTCAGTCTTTTTTCCTGCTCCAAACAATCACCATTTAATTCTGAAAGCCTGCCATATGCTGCACAACAAGGACACTCTGGCATAGAGTATTTAGGCACAAGAGTAGTAGATGATCCTGAGTGGGTGATGAAGATCTTGTTAATCCTTTGTTTCTTCATAGAATAAAGCATTGCTATATTGTCTGTATGATGACATAATGAGGAGTGATTATTTGCAAGAAGGCTTTCAGTGAGACTGATTGATTTGAGTTCCGAGACACTGATGTGAAATCTTTGATCCTGAGGAGACCCCAGCCTTTCAGTGACGCCTCGATCAACAGATGATATTGGGGCTCTATCACAAAGATCCTGGCCTGCGTACATAATGTTCTTGTCCTTCCACCCTATCAGGGCTGCCTTTATGTCTGTTGATAAAAGGATCAGATAATTCCACTGACCTGATATTTATTTCCTTTCCACATCGACTAATGCTGCCCATTATTTTTAAAATAGAGGCACAATATTATTACGCCAAACGCTGCACTTTAGTTGCCTCTTTCATGGCTCTATTAGTACTTTTAATTTCAGTAATGGTTATTCACATGCTTTGTTCAAAGATCAGTTTTATCAGGTGCATTTTAGGCAAGGATGGTCAAGGCGTAGTCTATTATATCACGGTGGAATATACATCCATTACAATAGATTTGAATTAATTAAATTTTATTCTAAATGTGATCACCTATTTTTACTTAATTGACTCTGGGAGAATTTTGAGGCAAATTATCTTACCTACTCAGCGAGGGAGAAGTTATTAATTTACTTTGGTAAACATGTAATTTTCACTGCCAATAGTGAACTAATGCACTTTATTGTATACTTTACTGTTTGTTTATACAGGAAAATGTTCATACATATTTTATTCATGTCTGCATCTGTTCAGTTTCAGAGCTTATTATGAATCTTTCAGTATTTGCACATCTTAAAGAACTGTGAAAAGATGTTTGTTATTTACTGAAGATCAACGGAAGATCTCTAGATTTCATCTAAAGACCGGAGACTACCATTATGCATTACTTCCGTTAATGCCACTACTGCAGCACCATCGAAAAAACCTTACAATAAAATAAAGCTAGAACTAGAACCAGAACCATGTAGTCCACAAATATCCCCTCACTGAACATTCCTCCTATAATTGCTTCTATGTCTTTTGCCCTAAATGTATTGCGATTTCAATTGCAACGGTGTTTAGTAACTGATCAATAAATGTGACTTTGAATGGGTAGATGGAAAAAGGCATCCTCTAGGTCTTCAGAGGGTAAACGATATGAACAGTTGACTCACTGTAGAATATTCACTAAAGAGATACCAAAGGGGATGATGAACGGAGTGTTAGACATTGCAAGCACTCACCCCCAGTCAACAGATCTGGGTTCAATCCATCATCATTCTTTAGCTCACTCCACCATCCCAGTTCAGACATGGCCATATGCAAATCAGTCTGACCCTGTGCCTCATGGGAACAGTCCAGCCCGAACTGCCAAGCCATGTCTTCCCTGGACCGGAAACAAGCATCCTGGAACCGGTTTCGGGTTCATAACCCTCATCAGCCAGGCTATCATGAATCCAGTGGCAAAGTGAGCAAGGGACCCACGTCTGGGCATACCCTGCCAACTTAGGGCGAACAAAGCGATACCAAAGGGGATGATGGACAGAGCGCTTGGGGTGAATGTATGACGACGTTCTGCATTCTGTCCAACTGTTTTTGCTTTTGTCACCCCGAGTGGGAAGGGTACGCCCAGACGTGGGTCCCGTGCTCTCCATGCCACTGGAATCAAGCTATCCTGGCTGAAGAGGGGTGAAACCCCGAAACCAGTCCTAGGATGCTTGTTTCCAGTCCAGGGAGGACCTGGCTTGGCAGTTCGGACTAGACTGTTGCCATGAGGCACAGGGTCAAGACTGATTTGCATATGGCTGGGTTCAAACTGGAACGGCATGGTGAGCAAAAAAACAATGGATTTAGGCCAAGATCTCTGTACTGGGGTGAATGTATGACATTGTTCTGCATTCTGTCCATCAACTGTTGTTTTTGCGAATATCCACTAAAGCCATTGTTTGTTTTTTGATGTGCCCTCAGATTAGTTCTTGTGGATGAGAAAAAGTCTTGAATGGAAGCCCCGATTTCTTTAGGCCTATGTAACCAGTTCTATAGCCGTCCTTTGCAGTATTTTGGACATTTCTAGCCTTAAGACTTGTAGATGTAAATGAAGTTCTTTGTTTGATGGTCTTGGCAGCAGTTTTGTTCGAAATTCCACAGTGTGACCAAACATTATTTCCAAGCCCTAGCTGTCAGCTATTTTTACCCATGCTTAAAAGTAAGTCCAAACTTTCCCTTCCACTGGCATGCGCTGCGTGGTGTTAGGGTTGCCTGAGAAGGTGTGTTCTGCGCTACTTGTCTTTATTGGAAAATCGCTTTCCTTTGCTTTCTTCCTCCCGATTGTCTTACAATATTGTGAGGTGGATTTATGTTGTGGATAGTACTTTTATCAGTAAGTACGAAAAGTACAGTATGATACTGCTTGGTAGAAATCGCTCTGAGTCAGAGGTTTTCATTTGTAATAGGATAAATCTTGCCTCCAACGCAAGATAGCCAGAGGCCTGGCCATGGCTGTATCAATCTGTATAGTTTGAAGAGTGTTATCTACATACTCTTTCCATTAAAGAGCACACCCAGGACTCTGGACTGCACCTCAGGTCTGAAAGAAGTGCATTTTCAGCCAATCACTTCTTGAAAGCCCTGCTCTGGTTACCATCTGGTGAAAGCCATCATTTGATGTACCTAGGACTGCATCAATAACAGATGAAGACATATCTTCCTCGATGATGGCTTTAACTTGCTTGGGGTATTACTCTGGCAACATTTCCATATAAGGGGTGAAATCATGCCACGGTTGTCGCTCATGCCCCAATAGTATGGCAGTGGCATTCACTCATGATGTTGCCAAGATGAGGATTCTCTTGTCTATCGTACTCAAGTCTTTGCCCTCACGGTCTGTAGGGAACAAGCATGATTTTCTCTGCTATTGATAGAACAGTCCGTTTTGATTAAGTTTAGAAAAAAGGAAGGTATAGTGTCTGGTGCACTATACTTTTTCTTGAGACAAGTGCTGCATCTGGCACTGGATTTCTCAAACATGTCAAGCTCTCAAACCATGGGACCTATAGTATGGAGATCGTCATTGATCTGCAGGATTGATTCAAATAAAAAAGAAATTAGGTCTTCTCCATAGTGGCCATCTGTAGGATACATTTTGGAGGCGCTCAAACTGGCAGTGAAAATGATGGGTGTCGCCTGGTGGGGAGTCTATGTGAGTGTTCCATGCTAGGATCCTCAATGGAAACAGAATGTGATCACTGTCCTGAATATTTTCACTTTGGTGACTGGAATCAACACTTGAACTGGAATCTTGTGCCACCTCTGCTGAACGATGGATTTAACCCAGATCTCTTGACAGGGGGAGAAGGTTTGAATCATTCAGCATTCCATCCATCATTTGTTGCAGTTACACTTTGCCCTTAGTGGGACAGGTATGCCCAGACGTGGGTCCCTTGCTCACTGTGCCACTGTATTCAAACTAGGATGACTGATGAAGGGTGACATACCCTGAAACCGGTCCCAGGATGCTTGTTTCCGGTCCAGGGAGGACCTGCCTTGGCGGTTCGGGCTGGACTGTTCCCATGAGGCACAGGGTCAAGACTGATTTGCATATGGCTGGGTCCAAACTGGGGAAGCGTAGTGGGCAAAAGAAAAATGGTAACCCAGATCTCTTGACTGGGGGAGAATGTTTGAATTTTTCAGCATTCCGTTCTTCATTTGTTGCAGTTACACCACTGGTAGCAGAGCACAGATTGGTGGTGGATGCAGTCTGATTACAGGGTAGTAACACAGGTAGCAGAGTTGAAACATTCGACAGTGGGGACCTTTTGGAGTGGGAATGTCGCATTGATGATATCGGTGGTGGTACCATTGGATCAGGAAGTGACATTCTTAAAATAAATCCTTGATCATTTGTGCCTTATTGAATATAAAAGGTCAACTGGAGCTCTGAAGTAGTGGAGATCACCTTAAGTGAGTTTTCTTGTGCATTTTTGCATTGTTGACCCACCAGAAGTCTGAGCCTTTGAGTAAGATTTGGGTCTTTTCAGCAGGGGTCATTCGCAACTCTGCAAAAAAAAAAATACTTCAGTGGCCCTAGCGGTTTTCTCTTTCTTGGACCTGTGTGACAGAAGCAAAGATTCTGACCAAAGATGTGCCAGGGAATTCTGCATTTAAATTTGCAAGGAGGACATTATTGTTCGGTCTTGAAACCAAATACCCCACAAAACGGTCCGTGGGTACATGCCACAATTAGTGAAGACCAAAGAACAAGTTACTTACCTTCGGTAACGCTTTTTCTGGTGGATACAGTATCTGCCTGTGGATTCCTCACCTTGTGAATATCCCCTGCGCCAGCATTCCACTGAACTTTTTTCCCCAGCACTCCACGCCGACGTGGACGACGTCAATGCATCGGCTCCGCTCGCGACTCCGTATGACGTCACTGGAGCCATAAGAGAGCCACGTCGGCGTGATGACGTCAGTTCCACCCATTTTTTCCGTGACCCCGAGGCGCACAGGTGGACCAACGACAGATTCAAAGTATTGAATATGCTACTTACCAGTATGCATCTGTTCTTGGCATGTAGGGCTGCTGACATTCATATCTGTGCATAGATCGCCGCCTAGTGTTGGGTCCGGATGTTTGCACGTTGTTGTCCTGGAAGAGTCTTCGAAGTATCCTGAGATAGGGGACTCCTCCCCTGGACCACAGTGCGCATGGGCATCCTCTCCATCCTCCGATTGTTTTTCGCCATTGTGGCAGTGATGGAGTAGATACAGAAAGTGATGACCATGCTTACAGTAATTCTGAGAGCTGCAGCTGCTACAGGCGCCGGGGAGGAGGGTGGGCGATATGAATGTCAGCAGCCCTACATGCCAAGAACAGATGCATACTGGTAAGTAGCATATTCAGTTTGAGGCATGTGGGCTGCTGAATTCATATCTGTGCATAGAATACATAGCAGTACCTCCTATTAGCGGCGGCCACCAGTGCCAGCTGCAGCGGTCTGAAAAAGAGTTTTGAGAACAGCCTGTCCTACAGCTGCCTGCTGTTTTGAGTGTACATCTACACAGTAGTGTTTGGTAAATGTATGTATAGTGGACCATGTGGCTGCTCTACATATTTCCTGTAAAGGAATGTTTCCCAGGAAAGCCATGGACGCCCCTAACTTACGTGTTGAATGGGCTCGTGGGGGAATCGTTAATGTGCGTTTAGCCTTGTGATAGCAAATTTGAATACATTTAACGATCCGTCTGGCTATACCTGCTTTGGAAATGGCGTTGCCCTTGTGTTGTGGAGAAAAGGCAACGAAAAGTTGTTTTGTCTTCCTAAAGACTTTAGTTCTGTCTATATAGTACATGAGGGCTCTTTTTACATCTAGTGTATGGAGCATTCTCTCTGCTACATTTTGTGGATTTTGAAAGAAAACAGGCAGTTCTATAGTTTGATTCATGTGGAACTGTGATATTACTTTAAGCATGAATTTGGGGTTGGTACGAAGTACGACCCTGTTTGCGTGAACCTGTATGAATGGCTCTTGAATGGTTAGTGCCTGGAGTTCACTAACTCTTCTTAACGAAGTGATTGCCACTAGGAAAGCTACTTTCCAGGTGAGGAATTGAATCTCACATGAGTGGAGAGGTTCGAAGGGTGGACCCATTAGTCGGGTGAGGACCAAGTTGAGGTTCCAAACCGGTGCTGGTGGGTGTCTTGGGGGAATTACTCGTTTAAGTCCCTCCAAGAAAGCTTTGATGGCAGGCACTCTGAACAAGGAGAGGTGCTGCCTGTTCTGGAGATAGGCTGCTATTGCGGTCAAATGGATACGTATTGAGGTGTATGCCAGATTGCATCGGTATAGGTGTAAGAGGTAACAGATTATATTTTGAATGGATGCGTCTAGCGGGTCAATGTCATTGTTGTTGCAGTAGATGACAAACCTCTTCCATTTAGCTGCATAGCAGGCTCTGGTAGTGGGTCTCCTGGCCTCCTTAATGATCTCCATACAGTCAGGTGGCAGGTTAAGGTAGCCAAACTCTAGGACTTCAGGAGCCAGATTGCCAGGTTCAGCTGTTGCGGATCTGGGTGCTGAATTTCGCCATGGTTCTGCGTTAAGAGTGCAGGTTTGATCCGCAGCCTTTGATGCGGCACCACGGAAAGTTCTAGAAAGGTGGTTACCATGGCTGGCGCGCCCATGTGGGAGCAACTAGGATGAGTGTCAGTGAGTGCTGTCGCAGTTTGCGTGCCACCAGCGGTATCAATGGCGCTGGGGGAAAAGCGTACGCAAATCTGCCGGACCAGTTCATCCATATCGCATTGCCCTGCGACTGTGGATGTGGGAACCTGGCGGCAAAGCTTTGGCATTTTGCGTTTTCGTGTGTGGCGAATAGGTCTATCTCTGGATGACCCCACTGTTGGAAGTACGGTTGGAGTACGGACGGATGTAGCTCCCACTCGTGCATCTGGTGGCTGTGTCTGCTGAGCAGATCCGCCATCTGGTTGCCCTTGCCGGGGAGGTGTTCCGCCATGAGGAATATGTTCCTCTGAATGACCCACTTCCACATGCTCTGAGCCAGATGAGACAACTGTGGAGAGTGTATTCCTCCCTGCTTCTGTATGTAGTACATGGCAGTCATGTTGTCCGTCCGGATCAACACGACTTTGTTGCACAAGTGTACTTTGAATGCCTTCATTGCCAGGAAGATTGCCATCAGTTCTAGAAGGTTGATGTGCATCTTCTTTTGTTGTATTGTCCATAGTCCCTGCACTGTGTAATTGAGTACATGAGCTCCCCATCCCTGGAGAGACGCGTCCGCCGTCAGTATTATTTGTGGAACAGGCTCTTGGAACGGTCGGCCCTTGCAAAGGTTTTGTGGATTCCACCAATGCAGAGAGTTGTATGCCCGACCGCTCACCAACACTAGGTCTTTTAATTGCCCGTGAGCCTGATTCCATTGACATGCCAAGCACTCCTGAAGCGGGCGCATATGTAGTCTCGCGTGTGGGACTATGAAAATGCAGGAGGCCATCATGCCTATCAACTGCATGAACACTCGCGCAGGAAGGGAGTGTTGCGGTTTGAACTTTGAAATCAGCATCTGCATGCTGTTGATCCTCACTAAATTTGGCTGAGCTGTGGCTGCCAGAGTGTCTATGGTCGCACCTAGGTACTGTTGTACGTGTGCGGGTTGGAGATGTGATTTTGGGTAATTTAGTGAGAATCCCAGACTGTGAAGAAGGTGAATGGTGAGGGACATGTGGTTGGCACATTGCTGGGCTGACTTTGCTTGAACAAGCCAGTCGTCCAGGTAAGGGTAGACGTAAATGTGTTGTCTCCGTAGATGTGCAGCCACTGTAGCTAGGCACTTGGTGAAAACTCTGGGTGCTGTTGTCACACCGAAGGGGAGGACTTTGAATTGGTAGTGCTGCCCCTGAATAGTGAACCCGAGATATTTCCTGTGTGACGGGTGTATGGGGATGTGGAAGTACGCATCTTTGAGGTCTAGTGTGGCTAGGAAGTCCCCCTGTCTGAGCAGCGGGAGAACCTGCTGTAGGGTGAGCATATGGAAATGCTCTGAGAGAATGTAGTGGTTGAGGGGTCTCAGGTCTAGTATAGGTCTGAGTGACCCGTCCTTCTTTGGCATTAAGAAGTACAGAGAGTACACCCCCGTCCCTTGCTGGTGGACGGGCACGACCTCTATTGCACCTTTTTGCAGCATACTTAGCACTTCCTGCTGCAACAATGCTAAGTGCTCTGAGGACATAGGACGGTGCTTTGGCGGTATTGTGGGTGGAGTGGAGGTTAATTCGAGACAGTAACCGTGCTGGATAACATCCCTGACCCACCTGTCCGTGGTGATGGTATTCCACATGGACAGGAACCGCTGGAGTCTCCCCCCGACAGGTGTTATGTGGTCGGGGGGGGAAGGGAGAGGGCGTCACTGTTTGTTCTTGGGTGAGGACCTGGTGTTGCCGTAACCGCGTCCTCTGCCCTTGGTGCTGGAGCCACGATATCCACCTCTGTTGTTTTTATCGTAGGTACTCTGTGTGCCCCCTTTATTGTATGTTTGCTGTGACCCCTGTCCTCTAGCCGCTCCCCTATTTCCGGGGCGACGAAAGGAGCCACTACGAAATGTCTGCGTTTGCAGAGCCCCCATTGACTTTGCAGTGTCAGTGTCCTTTTTGATCTTTTCTAAGGTGGTGTCAACTTCTGGTCGGAATAAGTAGTCGGGATTGACAGGCTGATTTAGGATGTTATTTTGAATCTCAGGTTTGAATCCGGAGATTCTCAACCAAGCGTGTCGGCGTAACATGACGCTGGTGTTTATCGCCCTCGCAGCTGTGTCGGCAGCATCTAGTGCACACTTAATGGATGCGTTTGTAAGAAGTTGTCCCTCTCTGATGAGGAGCTCCGCTGCCTCTTTGTACTCGTCTGGTAGATGTTGGAGTAGTGACTCTAGCGTGTCATAGTGTGAACGATCGTAGCGAGCCAGGAGTGCCTGTGTATTGGCAATGCGCCAGATGTTTGCTGCTTGGGCTGCAATCCTTTTGCCGGAGGTCTCCAGCACCTTGGACTCTTTGTCCGGGGGAGGAGCATCACCAGTTGTTTGCGAGTGCGCTCGTTTGCGAGCGTTAGCAACCACCATGGAGTCCAGAGGTAACTGACCTCTAATGTACGTAGGGTCCCCGGGCGCAGGTTTGTATTTTTTCTCAATCCTGGGGTTTATCACCCGTGCCCTGGTTGTTTCCTTGAAAATGTCCTTTGCTGGCCTGAGAACACCTTTTAACATGGGCAGAGTCTTGACAGTCCTCTCTGAGGAGGCGAAAGTGTCCACCAAGAAGTCGTCCTCAACTGTGTCAGAGTGGAGTTGCACTCCATGATTGGCTGCAGCATGTTCTATGAGGGCATTGAAGGCAGCAGTGTCCTCTGTGGGAGATGTTTTTGCGCCGTAAAGCTGCGTGTCCTGGGTATCTGTTGTGGCACCCGGGTCTGCAGGGTCATCCCAAGCTTGATCTGGGTCCTGCTGCTCCTCAGGATCTATATCCCTGGGGTAGGTGGTATCATCACCCATGTAATCCTCCATTGCGTCAGTGTCGGAGGGCGTCGGAGAAAAGGACTGGGGATCTGGATAGGAGGTGTGCAGGCGTTCATTCAGGACCGGTTCCGATTCTGCTGGCAGTTTCTGCTTTAGAGGGATTTTGTAAGAGTCCAAAGCCTGGTCTGGCGTGACCTTCCGTTTTCGGAGCATGAGTCTGCCGGTGTCGGCGTCGATGAATTGGGACGGTGAAGGCCCAGTAGGAGAGTGTCCAGTAGATGGGGACCTTGTCTGGGTGACACGTGTTCGGATCTCGAACATTTTTGGCGCTGTGGACGGCGGCAAACCAAAAGTGATGTTGGTTGGTGCCGAAGGTGCCTTTGGAGCCTTTTTCGGGTCGGAGCCCGATGTGGACTGGAGGGCTGCCTGTTCTCTGATGCGTTGCAATGACGCTGCAACTTGTCGCACCGAGAACGCCGAAGGTTCTTTGGTGCCGAGTGGTTCTGTAGAGGTAGGCGTGGACTTCTTCGGAGCCACAGGGTCATCGAGTCGAGGAGAGGTAGTAGCGGTCGACGGAGTCGATGACTGGACCCCAGTCGCTGCCTTCGAAGTGGACTCCGATGGAGCGGCCATTTTAACCTTGGTGGTCGGGGCAGATTGCTTCGGTGCCGGGGGCCGAGGCGCTTTGGTGGTACCGATGGCCTTCCTTTTCGGGTCGGTGCCGACATCCGCTGCAGCGAGTTCGGCGCCGAAATCCCTTTTTGTGCGTTCGGAGCCGATGGTTTTAGCTGGCGTCGAAGGAGTGGAGGTCTTCGAGCCGACCACTGCCAGTTTCACTTTTGGTTTCTGTTGAACCGGTGCGACGATTGGTTTCGGTTTCATTGAAGGGAAACCAGTCTTTTTCGGTAATAATGGCTCTCGCTGGATGTTCGAGGCCGGGCCAGAAGACGGGGCCGAAGAACTGTGGGATTGATCTCGGGTAAGGCCCGAAGGCGATCCCTCGACCGGAGCCGTAGACTGACGCACTTTGATAGCCTCCGTTTGGACGGGTAGGCCCTGCTCTTCACCAGAGCTATCTTCTTCGGCCCCAAAGGCCTCATCGTAGTCTCCTACCTCATCGTCGGCTTCTTCCCTGTGAAAAAGCGCTTCATCGGCGTCTTCCGATCGGGAATCGTGTTCGGAAGCGGGGCTGGAGTTTGTCTTCCACGCTTTCAATATCTTCGTCCTCGGTGCTGAAGATGTTGGTCGGGGCCGGTGCAGATTGCTGCGCTTCTAATCTCGCTGCCCGTCGATTCCGGAGAGTCTTCTTGGATCGGAATCGGGCACAGGCCATACATTTCGATTCGTCGTGATCCGGCGAGAGGCATTTGTTGCACACCGGGTGGACGTCGATATGTGGATATTTGGCGTGGCAAACAGGACACCTTTTGAATGGGGTCCTCGATTCCATCGTCGATGTAAGGTCGATGGTCGGATTAAACGGATCCGCAAAAACTTGATAAGTTTGCTAAACTAGCAAGTAAGCTGTCGATACCGAGCAGGAACAGTACCGACGAAAACTAAAGGCCTTTTGGCCTTAAACTAAATTTTCCTAACTTGAGTCAAGATAAGCACATCCGAACCCAATGGCGGAAAAAAACAATCTGAGGATGGAGAGGATGCCCATGCGCACTGTGGTCCAGGGGAGGCGTCACCTATCTCAGGATACTTCGAAGACTCTTCCAGGACAACAACGTGCAAACATCCGGACCCAACACTAGGCGGCGATCTATGCACAGATATGAATTCAGCAGCCCACATGCCTCGAACACACAGTATACAATATACCATCAAATATACATAGAACATATACAAAAGGAAAGCTAAATAAAACAAGCATTTCCTACCAATGTATCAGAAAGCATAACAACATCTCAAACAAGACAACTTTTAAGGTATACAAAGGTGGACAACGGGGAGGCGGGTAGGCCAGTGAGAAATCCACAGGCAGATACTGTATCCACCAGAAAAAGCATTACCAAAGGTAAGTAACTTGTTCTTCTGATGGATACATCTGCCAGTGGATTCCTCACCTTGTGAATAGATTACCACAGCAGTCCCCACTCCCGGAGGAGGGTGTCCACCTTCCTATACCAGAAAGTCTTGCAAGACAGAGCGCGCGAAGTGGCCCTCCCTCCTCATCTCAGAGTCCAAGCAATAATGCTATGCGAAAGTATGGAGGGAGGCCCAAGTCGCGGCTTTAAAAATATCTGCTACAGGAACACCCCTGGCCAAAGCAGATGTAGATGATTTAGCTCTAGTTGAATGAGCCCTAATACCCTCAGGAAGAACCTTACCAGCCAGGGCATAGCAGATCTTGATGGCAAGGATGATCCATCTCAATAAAGTGCGCTTGTGCACCGCTCTTCCTTTAGAACGTCCAACATAACCCATGAAGAGCTGATCGTCCAGACGAAAGTCTTTCGTTCTATCCAAGTAAAAGCTGGCAGCTCTCTTTGGGTCCTGACGATGAAGTTTTTCCTCCTCTTTGGAAGGATGAGGAGGTGGATAAAAAACAGGGAAGAGTAATTAACTGCCCCAAATGAAACGGAGTAACCACTTTAGGCAAGAAAGCAGCCCTGGTCCTAAGAACCATCCTTTCAGCATGCAATGTTAAAAACGGGGGTTTAGAACTAAGAGCTTGAAGCTCACTCACCCTCCTTGCCGAGGTTAAGGCTACAAGAAAGACCGTCTTAAAGGACAACAGCCTCAAAGGACAACTATGAAGAGGCTCAAACGGGGAACCCATCAGAAAAGTTAAGACAAGATTAAGGTCCCACTGTGGCATTACAAAAGGAGTAGGAGGAAACATGTTTGTAAGGAATTTGATAAACCTTAGTACAATCGGAGATTTAAATAATGACGGTTGATCAGGAAGACATAGAAAAGACAAATAGCCCTTAACCGTGGCCACAGCACAGGTCTGCTGAGCCAGGGAAAGAGCAAACTGAAGCACATCAGAAAGATGGGCTTTTAAAGGGTCAATGGATCTCTCTCCACACCATTTAACAAACTTAGAACAACCTATATGAGTAAATGGACTTGGTGGAGTGTCGTCTCGCCGATAAAATAACATCCACCACATCAGGCGGGAGAGAGAAAGAACTCAGGTTGCCCGTTTCAATCTCCAGGCATGAAGGTGTAAGCTCTGGAGGTGGGGGTGTAGAACCTGCCCCTCCGACTGCGAGAGGAGGTCTGCCCTCAGAGGGAGATTGAGCGGAGAAGATCTGCATACCACACCCTTCTTGGCCAATCCAGGGCGACCAAAATAACTTGGGCCTGGTCTTGGCGAATCTTCCTCAGAACCAGAGGAAACAAGGGTATGGGAGGAAACGCGTAAAGGAGTCGTGAGCCCCAACCCAACTGAAACGCGTCCCCCAACACCCCCTGCATCGGAAACTGGAGACTGCAGAATGACGGGCAGTGCGCGTTCTCGCGGGTGGCGAACAGGTCCACCCTAGGGGATCCCCACGTCCGAAAGATGTAACGAACCACCTCCGGATGGAGCCCCCACTCGTGGTCGGCGGAGAACTGCCGACTGAGACTGTCCGCACGTACGTTCAGCACCCCAGCCAGATGATTTGCCATTAGACAAATCTGATGGTCCTGAGCCCAGGACCATAGACGCAGGACCTCTCTGCAGAGACAATACGACCCCACTCCTCCCTGCTTGTTGACATACCACATCGTGGTAGTGTTGTCCGTCAGGACTTGAACCGACTGACCGCGAAGGGAAGGGAGGAAGGCCTTGAGTGCCAAACGAATCGCCCGCAATTCCAGAAGGTTGATGTGAAGCAACCTTTCCTCTGGAGACCAAAGACCCTTGATCTCCATATCCCCCAGAGGAGCACCCCACCCTAAGGTGGAGGCATCCGTTATCACTGTGGCCACCGATTGAGGCAGATGGAAGGGCTTTGAGACAGAATGCCCCCCACGCTCCACCAAGATAGATCTGCTGCAGCTTCTCTGGAGATCCTGATCGACTCCCCGAGATCTCCATTGTGCTGATACCACTGCCTGCGGAGGCACCACTGGAGCGCCCTCATGTGCCAGCGTGCATGGTTGACCAACAGAATGCAGGAGTTGAACAGACCAAGCAGGCGAAAGACCTTCAGAACTGGAACAACCGCTCCACAGTGGAATAAAGGGACCATCTCCTGAATGTCGAGAATTCTTTGAGGTGGAGGAAATGCTCGACACACAGTAGTGTCCAGTACCGCCCCTATGAACAGGTTGCGTTGAGAGGGCACCAGGTGAGATTTGGGCACATTGATCGAAAAACCCAAGTCGAATAACAGCTGAGATGTTACCTGCAGATGATGCTGCACCATCTCTGGGGACTCTGCCTTCAGAAGCCAGCCGTCCAGGTAGGGGAAAACCGGAATCCCCGGCCTCCTGAAATGAGCAGCCACCACCGCCATCACCTTCGTGAAGACTTGAGGTGCGATAGTAAGACCAAACGGGAGGATCGCAAACTGGTAATGTTGCGACCCAACCGTAAAACGGAGATACTTCCTGTGCGACTTCAGGATTGGGACATGGAAGTACGCGTCCTGCAAGTCGATCGACACCATCCAGTCTCCTTGCTGCAACGCTTGAAGAACCTGCGCAAGGGTCAGCATCTTGAATTTCTCCTGTTTCAGGTAAAAGTTCAAGACTCTGAGGTCCAGTATCGGACGCAATCTGCCGTCCTTCTTGGGAATCAGGAAATACCGGGAGTAGCATCCCTGACCCCTTTCCTGCTCTGGAACCACCTCTATCGCACCCTTTTGAAGCAAAGCTAGCACCTCCTTCTGCAGAAGAAGTAGATGGTCTTCTGAGCAGTAACCCTGGCAAGGAGGGTAAGGGGGAGGAAACTCCCGAAAGGGAAGGGCGTACCCAGTCTTCACGAGGTTTAAAACCCAAAGGTCGGTTGTAACAGATTTCCAACCTCGCAGAAAGTGGGACACCCGACCTCCCACAGGTCTTACATGATCTAGTATGGGGGATCTAGGACTGCTTCCCTGAAGCTTCATTGGGAGCAGAGGAGGCAGAAGATGAAGATGGGTTGCGGCCAGAACCTCTCCGTCCTCTGTCTTCCTCTATAGGACCTATAGAGGGGATTCTGCTGCTGCTGTTGATGCTGCTGCTGAGGCTGCCGGAAGGAGCGAAATGAAGATCTCCTAAAGCCTCTTAATTTCTTAAGCCCAAATCCTTTAGCAGGAGCTTGCAGACCTAAAGATTTCGCCGTCACCCTGCTCTCTTTAAATCTCTGCAAGGCGGAATCAGCCTTTTCACCTAAAAGTTTGTCCGTCAAAGGGCAAATCCACCAAGGTGGCCTGAACATCCGTAGAGAATCCAGATGAACGAAGCCACGCTTGCCTCCTAGTGGCTATAGATGACCCCATTATCCTTGCCACAGAATCAGCGGTATCAAGCCCCGACTGAATTACTTGCCTTGCAGCAGCCTGAGTGTCAGTGACCACTTCCATAAAAGACGCCTTATCACCTTCTGGCAACTTAGGGGCTAAAGATTTCATTGAGTCCTTAAGAGCATGAACGTAGCGCCCTAGTAAGCAGGTGGCATTAGTGGATTTAAGCGCCATGCTCCCTGAAGAAAAGGTCTTTTTAGCCGCCTGATCCGCCTTCTTAGACGCTCTATCCGCAGGAGTCTGAGGAAAAGCTCCTGAAGCATACTTCGAGCATGACGCCTGTACCACCAGACTTTCTGGAGAAGGGTGGGAAGAAAGAAAACCTGGATCCCCAGGAGCCACCCTATATCTTCTTGCCACCTGTCTGGAGACTGCCGGCGAAGAGAGTGGCTTACGCCAGACGTCCATAACTGGCTCCAAAATAGTCTCATTAAAAGGCAACAAAGGCTCACTGGTCGAGGTAGGCGAATGTAACACCTCCGTCAGAAGGTTAGGTTTATACTCAGCAGAGGGCAACTGCAAGTCCAGCAACTCTGCGGCCTTCTTTATTAAAAGATGGTAAGGAGCCAGTTCCTGCGGTGGAGAGGATCTAGTGGAAGAATGCTCCCGCTCCTCTTCCAAGACTCTCAGGGCCTCTCTCCTTGAGCGGATCCGAGGAACCGGCGCCGTACGCGGAGTCGGTGGAACCGAACGTGGTGCCGGAGGTGTCTGAGTCGGCGGCGCCGGAGTCGGAGGCGCCGGACGCGGAGCAGAGGGAGTCTGCAACGAGGAAGGCTCCAAAGAAGGTCGATCCAATCGAAGCAGAGATGGATCCCCAGACGGCGCCGGAAACTGCCACGAAGGCGCCATCGGCAGAAAGGGCATAAACGGGGCCGGAGCATAATGCTGCGGCACTCCCAGGGTGTATGCCATAGGACCCACGGGACCAGTAGGTGCGCCGGATGGGAAGGCAGCCCGTTGGAAAATCCCACACATTGCATTTAAAAAAATGCGTCGAATCCGCACCCGGAGTCGGGAACTGCGGATAAGGGATTAATCCCGGATACGGTGAGGAGTACCTGGAACCGGAGCCGTAGTGTCCTCAACAGGCGCCGCAGGATCATCCGGCTCTGGAGAAGGCTCTTTTTCCTGTTCTTGCTGGGCCTCAGAAGCAGAAGACTCCACTGGAACCGGGGACTGCGCCGGGGACAGCTTCGGCGAAGGAGATTTCTGGAGACTTAGATGGAGAAGGAGACACATCCTTACTTCGACGTCGAGGCGAAGTCGATCTCGACGCCTTGCTCTTCGAAGATCGGCGCCGAGAGGAATGCTTCCTTTTCTTATGGTGTTTCTTCGACTTCGAAGAATGCGAAGTCGACGACTCCGGTCTCGATCTCTCCTCCTTCCTACCTCTCTTCTCCTTCTTAGCCTTGGCCATGAAGAGCTTCGCCTCCCTTTCCTTCAAGGCCTTGGGATTCATCCTTCTGTAGCTGGAACAATCCTCCATGTCGTGGTCAGAAGAAAGGCACCACAAACAATCTCCATGGGGGTCTGTCATCGACATGTGGCCCCCACATTCCCTACAAGGTTTAAAACCTGACTTCCTAGTCGAAGACATAGCAATTTTTTCAACAGTAACACTACATGACTACAAAATAAGCAGGAGTGCTGAAAAACCGTTGCGCGTCGACGGCGTGGAAAAAAGGGAACTGACGTCATCACGCCGATGTGGCTCTCTTATGGCTCCGGTGACGTCATACGGAGTCGCGAGCGGAGCCGATGCATTATGACGTCGTCCACGTCGGCGTGGAGAGCTGGGGAAAAAAGTTCCGTGGAATGTTGGCGCAGGGGATATTCACAAGGTGAGGAATCCACTGGCAGATGTATCCATCAGAAAAAAAAATTTGTGTGGTGATCTCTCATTGGCGTTCTTCCTTGCACCTACATGAAGCACCTAGGCTGAACAAAGATGTTCAGGATTCAACCATGGAAACAGAAATGGGAAGAAAAATATGAAGGGATCAACCTCACAGTCATTCTAAGAAAGGATTAAAGACTGTTTAACTCAGCGGCTGCAGGTGTACGAATCCAAAACAAAGCAGTTAAAAGTTTGTGGAGAACAAAAAAAAACAGCGCTCTCGAGATTCCCTGTTGTCCTGAAGATATGCGGTTGAAAATATGAAAGTTTGTGTATCTGAGGAGACATGGAACTCTGAAGCACGTCTACCTCATTGGTTGGATTTTGGTTAATTAAATGAGGTGTATGGGCTACCACCTGTAGTCTACGAATGTTTGTCCATCTGTTTTCAATGTCAGTTGATGTACTGAAATACTTCCAGGTTCCCAGCCTGATGTTGGACAATAATTCAAGCGAAACAAACACTATGAAAGATCCAATGCTGAAGAATAATAATTGTGTGTGCGCGCGTGCTAGGAATGGAGAAATTGGTTCTAAACATGTTTAGGATAAAGAAAAATCCAATACGTAAAGCATCTTTGGACCGTCAGTAACAGGAGAGAGTTATTTTACTTAATTAGTAAATGCATTTAAAAAACATTGTGAGGACTGAAACTACATCTTGTCAAACACATTATGTGGTAAAGCCTGAAAAATACATCATTACAGTAATGAACTAAACTGTTTAGTATGAGATTAGAAAACATACTAGCATATGTATCTCAAGGCAAACTCTGGAAATAAATCATACTTCATTGCTCCAATTTTCCTTTGCAGCAGCCCCTAGAAATCTTTAGGTTGTAGTCAAAAGATAAGATTTTTTTTATTTGTGCCCATGTTTGCAAAACTGTTAACACTGAGGACTGAAAAAATTAAACACTGAAATCAACACTAATGACTACCCCTACTAGTATTGCAGGCCCCTCGCCATCCATTGAGCGATGATGTTCGCCTCTGCATTTATTAATAAAGTAAAGAACATCCTGGATTACCACCAAACAAGCACACTATCCTTTCCAACCCTCCTTGAAGGACCTATAGCAACAGCCCAGCTGACCTTCGTTCTGTTTCTAAACATGCATGACATCACGTCTATCCAACTTTCCATAAAATCTGGCGCTCCAATGGACCCAGCTCCACCTGATGTCCTATTAAAAGTAGGGGATACTATTTTACTGATTTCAAGGAAGATCCTAAATAGCTCACTGGTCACTAGCATTATTCCCCTTGTGTGGAAACATGCTATATTTAAACCTTTGCTTAAGGAGACACATGCAGACCCTTTGGTAGTAGAGAATTACAGACCCATCTCTTGCTTCCAAAAGCCAGCAAAATTTTACAGAAACATACCAATAAACACCTTTCTAATATCCTGGAAAATTATTCCATCCTCCATCCTACTTGACAGGATTCAGGCCAGAAAATACAGACCCATCTCTTGCTTCCAAAAGCCATCAACATTTTACAGAAACATACCAATAAACACCTTTCTAATATCCTGGAAAATTATTCCATTCTCCATAGACAGGATTCAGGCCAGAAAATAGCACAGAGGTTGCATTGTTAGTGGCTACTGAAGAGCTTCGGGCCATCTTGGATCAAGGTGGAGCAACGGCCATGATGCTAGACCTCAGTGCTGCTTTCAATACTGTTTCTCACTGTATTCTGGCCCAAAAACTGGAAAAGGCTGGTATGTTAGGTGCTGCCCTTAAATGGCTCAAGGCTTTTTTTTTTTTTTTAATGATAGCACCTTTCAGGTTTATGATGCTCCTGCCTCTCAGCCACCTCTTCCACTGAATGTGGAGTTCCACAGGGCTCTTTGTTAAGCTCAACTCTTTAATGTCCATGTGCACCCGCTGGCAAGAATAGGATAGACCTATGGCTTGGATGTTGTATCATATGCTGATGATACTCAATTGATCTATGCGCTTACCCCTGAATCCCTGCAGGAATCTAGGGACTTAAATATATGTCTTAAAGAAGCAACAAAATGGATGTCAGACAGCAGCTTCAAATTGAACAGCAAAAGACAGAGGTGCTAGTTATCAGCAACTGCATGATCTGTAGGAGAGAACTTGTTTGGCCTCAAAACTTTGGGTGAGAGGCCAGTAACCTCTACTTCAGTAAAAAAAGCCTTGCTTTTTGGCTGGATAACGAGCTTAATATGGAAACCCAAGCCAAAAAAGTCTGCCACGTGTTTCGGACTATTTTGAACACTCCGAAAAGTCATGCAGTAGCTACCACCCTCTACCAAAAGGGTGTTTATACAGGGATTAGGTAACTCCTGGCTTGACTACGGAAACTCCTTATTCTTTGGAAGTTCTCAATATGTCCTAAAAACTTAGATTATTCAGAATGCTGCAGAACATTCACTATACATGCTCCCCGAACACCATTCAGCTTTGGTGGCATTTCATTGTCTCCCAATACAAAAGAGGATATATTTCAAAGTTCTACGTGTGGCCCAAAGAGCGATACAAGGCAAAGGCACCCTCCTGATTCAAAGACTACTCTGCCCTTACACGACCATGCGATCACTACGTTCTCAGAACTCCTTTGTGTTGACTGTTGTAAAGGTCAAAAAGGCTAGGTGTGGTGGACGTTCCCTTTCTGACCGCTAAATTGTGGAATTCCCTCTCAGCCAGTCTTTGGCTGGCCCAGTCAGAAATCTTGTAGGAAACATCTAAAGTCCCCACCTATTCTAATTCTGGCAGAACTGGCCAAGGCCTTGCAGGTGTGTCTGTAAGGGCCTGGAGGCCTCTCGGGTTAGCTGTGCAGTATACAAGACATATTTAATAGACTAGAATTAGAAAAGGGGGACAAACAGGACTATTATTGAATCCATTATTATAGTATGAAATTGCATTAGTCTCACCCATTCATGATATTTTCTCAAATAAACATCAGGGGAAGCATACTACATACAACTGGTCAAATACGAAATGCCATCTTCAGAGCACTTAATCATTTTAGAAGCATAAAACTAATAGTCACTGTGAACTCACCTGGAGCACATGGGGAAGGTGGTTTTGTAAGTGCTAGGGCAGCCACTGTTCCAGGCGACGGAGGCTTTAAGGGCAAGTCACTGTGAAAATCAGGATGCTCAGGGGAAGCAGCAGAACTTCTCTGTCTTGGGGACCGACTGCTCCAATCCTCCAACCCACTCGAAGCAGCTGCAGTTGCTGAACTGCAGGTTGCAGAGGCCTTTCGTGGCTGCAGAGAAACATTGAAGCATAAAATGATTTAGTGGAACCATGAATAAATGCCAATCTCCAACATTTACAAGCAAAAGTAATTCTGACAAAAATCCAAACCAACTACTACAGGATAATCATGAAGTCACGAAAAGCAAACAAGCTGTCTTATAATCCAGTGCAGACCATGGGCCCAAATTGGCCGTTCCCAACATTGTCCGAGCACGCCATGAGAAGACACGGAGATAGACTTGGACATTGATGTATGTAGTGGATTAAGAGGATTACGGAATTAACGTTACATTAAAAGAGGGTACTGAAGGTCAAAACTATATTCCATCAATGGTTCTCAGTATTGGAAAAGCAGTGGACAAGGGAAAGCTGGATGGAAACGTTTTTACATTGCACAGACATATCCAACTATTTGCGGACAACAGAGAATACCATGCTGGAGAACTGAATTTAGAAGCAACAATGTCTGCACTGATTGTTCAACAGATATGCATGCGTGATTTAGGAAACTAAACCAATAGAAAACATAGATGAAAGGTGTATGTAGCTCCATTTACTGAAATTGGTTTCAATTCTTGCCGGTCCCGCCCTGGACTCTGTCCTAGGCGGGATATTAAGTTTGGACTGCTTTGTCTGGAATGCCACAATGGCACTTGGATGATTTCACATATTTCAATTAAAAAAGCAGTCAAAGTCACAATTAGTTTTGTAGAATGACAGTCAACTTCACCAAAACTGGATGCCATATAGAGAACACAGCCTTATAATCCACTGAGCAATGTTGTTTCCAAACTACTTGTGTCTTATTAGCACGACTAAAGGATACATACATCTAGTTTGATTTTTCCAAATAAACATTTAGAAGCCTGTCTGTCAGAGAAGATGGTTATGGAAACAATGTAGGAAGTCATGTGGTGGTTTGGGTGAAGTCTGAAGACCATGAATAAACTGGGGATTTGTTCTTAACAGCATCTTGTCTCTAAGGAACATCAGGGTGCTGTGCCACACAGAGAAAGCCAGAATGTAACTTTTCAGACAAGACAGTAAGTGGGTGCACTGTCTTCTGCACAACAATCATATTTGCTCTATGGAAAGGCCATTTGACATGAAGGTATTCGGTCACGTGCTAGCATCTGCCTCTTTATTAAAAAATGGCAGCGTATGAACTCTATGATAATCTGTTTTAAGCACAAGAGTGTGAATATCAGCTTCCTTCTTAAACTTTGGCAGCACTGTGCATTCATACAGAAGAGCATTTTTAACCGGAACATGGAAGGATAAGTAGATTTGGTAGGGAACAAAGGATGAAGGCTTTTTAGTTACGCTCAACATGGTTTCCACTCCAAAGCAAATAATTTCTTCAGCAATGGTCATGGAGGTTGATTCACCAAAATGTCAGGGCTAGCGAAAGTGACATCACACACCCTTTGACCTGAATTACATCACAGAAGTGACACGATTTTTTACCCTAAATCTTCCCACAAAGTGATGTCACATGATCTTGATTAGATTACAATAATTGACATAGCTGAAGTTCCATAATAACTGCATGACTAGTACAACACATCTATTTTAGATACCACCTATATTAGGGTGTGGATAAGCTGTGCCAGGGGAACCTTTCTCCTTGTATTAAAATTAATTATGTGGTTCTGCGTCAATCTGAAGAATATATAGTGCAACAAAACACAGAACTAACTGTACTGGAGACTTATTTAAGGGTGTTATTCACAAACATACTTTTCCATGTATTCAAATGAATGAAGGACTGCAGCAATTTGTTTGAATACGTGCATTTTATCCTGCTTGCCCCATTGGGCCAACAATGACATAAAATATAACCGTGCCATTAAGGCTCACCATTGATTATGGGTGGCTCCTACGTTAAGCACTACCTTTAATATGCCAGGACCAGTATTTTGGTTGCCTCCTCCCCAATAAGCCACTGCCTTATGTCAAGAATTACAGCCAATGTGCCAGTCCTAGCATTGTGCCATGGGTGCCCCCATGTTAACGAATCTGCTCCTCATTAAATGTTAACATGGGCTCCGTGGGATCCTGCCCAGGTTGAAGTACTTCAGTCAGTACATTATTCATCAATTCCATGGTGGGGTGCTGCAAATCTAGAACGTATGCTGTACTTCTCCTATCAGAGCAAGAGGCGATTTCCTCTGTGGTAAGACAAGGTGGGAACACAAAAGTATCAATCCCACTGGCCTTTAAGTTCTTCATACTACTTTTCATACGAATGGAACACTTCATAGTTCTCATCTGAATCAGTGTCGAAAAGATGGTGTGAAGTTGGGGACCTATCAAATTAGTAAGGGTAAGATACAAGGATCGCCTAGTGGCTGTATCCTGGTAAGAACCGGACGCAATCTCAATCGAGGTTGTGGTGGATTCTGCTCTGAGTCGGACAGAATGATAGGCTGTAGAACGTCCTCAGTCATAGTCTGCAAAAAAGGAACTGGCGCAGCGGAGGGCATTTGAACCAAAGCCAGCACCAGAGCCGGTGCTGGACCTGAAGTGGGTTGAAGTGGCAGAGTTGGCTCTGAGGGCAGGCCTGTCAGCGTAAGTGGAACTGGAGCTCCCTGTGAATCTTTGGGACCCCCAAGGAGTGCAAGAACAAGCAGGTAAAGTGCAGAATTTGCAAAGCATGGCCTCCGAGGCCTCCACTTGCTGCTTCGTTTCTAATAAACCTAGAAATTCAGGACAAAACTCGGAGTCTGCTCAAATGGAGATCAGGAGCCACAAACTGAGGCACGATGACACCCTTGTGTCCTCTGAGTCGGAATTTCAGGAAGGGGCCAATTTCTGCTTTGACCCCTGATGTTTTCAATTGAAGTTACCCAAAGACTTAAACCATGAGGAATATGATCTGCCACAGGGACAAATTTGGGGGAGGGACCAGCACTTTCCTTTCGACTTCAACTGGTCTCAGTGCGGAGTCTTCTTGTGTTTGACAAAAAAGTCGGGCACCACAATCCCTATATGGCCTTCGGGATCATCTGGGTGCAGTCATCACAGCCCCTGGAGTTATGCTCTGAACCCAGATACCATAAGCCGACTTCATGATGGTCTGTTACACACATCTGTTTGCAACTGTACTTATATGGTTATCCTTTTATTTTAGGGAGTTGCATTTCCCCTTGCACATTAGATAATTATTTGAAGAAAGAAACGGTCAAAAGACCAAAGAGCAGCTCTCGATCTGCATCTCAAAGCGTGGAAAGAAAGGAATGGACATCAGCCCACATGGGCGGCACTTGTATGTGGTCAGCTCGTCACTTCCGGAGCTGAATAACATTGGTGCGGAGCTGCACGATATCACCTATCTGTGTGCAGGAGTGCTGCTCTAAAAGTTTCTGAATCCAATAAGATGCCTGGGGAATATTCACATGGAGAGGAATTTGCAGTTAGAAGTATCCATCAGAAGGAATTAGTTACGTACTTTTAACTCCAATTCTACTGTCTGGCATCTTTTATATATTCCCAATCTTTATTAATTACCTACATCAGGCTGGGAATCCCCATTACATTAAAATAGCAGTATACAGTATAAAATGGCCATAGGCCTGAAACATTTTAAATTTAATAGCACATCCACGAAACTTGAACGATCCCAAAACTTACCAATGAGGTTGAAGCTTAAGCTCTCCTATTACACCCCCCCCCCCCCCCCCCAGAGGCCACCATAGCTCTACTGGGGAGGGGGGGTGCATGTGAATATGTAAAAGAAACCAATGTTGGAGAACTGGAGATGCAGGCAAGTAAATTCTTCTTCAACTTTGGATATTTTATATATTCACATGCTTTAATCAGAATATCAAGCAGTACACATTCTGATACACAAAAATGGGAAGCATGCTCACGTTTATTGAAACGTGTTTCTCAGGGCTGACTTTTCCATTGATGAGTTAGCTTTTGTGCCAACATCTAGGCAGTTATGCTTTGTGAAATTATGCCTGCTCCCCCATGTGGTGGCACAGAGGTCCCACAAAGGCACCCTTGCATAGATTGCCGCGGTTGAAACCATGCCCCTGGTGGAATGCGGGCAGCCCCATTGATGGACTATAAGTTCACCTGCCTCTGGTCTAGTTCCCACTCGTGACAATCTGAAAGCTGTCGACTGAGTGCACCTGCATGATTGTTCTGGCAACGTGACAGGTGTGCCACAGTGATGTCTATTTTGTGAGAAAGGGCCCCATTTTACAGCAGGTATCCCTCTTCTGAGATTATCAGGACCATATCCCATCTTGCTTGGTCAAATAAAATGGACGTTACAATGTCTGCTCGGTCTAGGACTGTTTGACTGGAAAGGAATGCTTGTAGGCCTAGATACATGGCACGGAGATCCAACAGATTGATGCGAAGTCTGACCAAAGGCCCTTGGTTGAAAGCTCCAGCATGTGAGCTCCTCATCTGTCCATGGGTGCATCCATTGCAAGAATCATCTTGTTTAGTACAAGTAGGAAATAAAGTCCTGCATTCAGATTTGTTGAAAACATCTACCATATCAATGCCTGCTTCAGCCTCCTTGTGACGTTCTCTCCCAAGGACCCTGTGACTGGCTTCCATTGTAAATCTAGTGCCTGAACAGGCCTGGTGCGAAGCCTGCAAAAGGGGACTAGGCCTATCCATGACGCCATTAGACCCAACAGAGATTTGTATTGTCTCACTGTTACTGACTGTTTTGTAGGCATGTTTCCTGCCACAGTTTGTAAATTGTTCACCCTTTCCTGAGATAGAAAACATTTTTTCACTTGGGGGTTGATAAACTTATCCAAGAACTGGATCCTGGTTTGGGGTTTCAATGAGGATTTTTCTCTGTTCAAGATGAGGCCTTGTCTGTTGAAAATGTTGATTCAGGCTACCATAGATCTTCTCGCCTCTTCCTTTGATGAGCCAGTCTTCGAGGTAAAGAAACACCTGATGATCTTCTCGTCTGAGGAAAGTGTAATGGAGCGACACATTTTGTAAATATTCGAGGTGCTGATACGAGTCCGAAAGGGAGCGCCTTGAACTGGTAGCTACCAAAATTGTAAGATATTTTCTGTGTTTTTGATGAATAGGTAGGTGAAATAAGCATCCTAAAGCTCAAAGAAAGTCATAAAATCTCCTTGCATATATCAGGTGGACTTCCTGTAGGGTAACCATTTGGAAAGACTGCTTCTTCAAACATCTGTTCAGCTGTCAGAGTTCCACATTGACCAATTTCTTTTTAATCAGAAAAAAATGGAGCAAAACCTTGCTTTCTTAGAGACCCAGGGACAATTTCAAAATCTTCTTTGAATAGGAGCAAGATAATTTCTCTTTGAAGCGCCTGTAAGTGGAGATGATTATCTTTCTTGGGTGTGCTTACAGGCAGTAACTGGATGAACTCTAATGTATGACCTGAAAGAATAAACTGTCTCATCCATTTGTCTGAAGTAATAGTCGCCCAAGCAAGAGCAAACTGAGAAATTCTCCTTCGCAACTGTAAAGTAGGAGATGGAAGAGGGAGTAAAGATGGAGAATCCAGCTTTCTTATTTGTGACATTGGTACGATATTGAAGGCCACAGCTTTTTCTCCCCAAAGATCTCCCATAGGACTGTCTTTGATTAAGACTGTAGGAGTATACTAGTTCATATCCGGACTGTGTTTGAGGATAGTGTGAAAGTTGATTTCCATACGAGTGGAATACTCCTCTAAAATTATGTGATCTTCAACTTGCCAATCAGATGACCCATATCTATTTTGGTACAGTGTAAGACCCAAAGATTTGGTTGTATCAATTTTAAGACATTGAAAGGCCTCACCCACGTTTGTTGATAAGGTGTAAGGCCATTTCTAAAATACTTGATTGCACCTCAGGATGAAAGGATGCGTTCTTCAGCCAACTGTGCCTTCTTAACACCGTTCCTCCAGCAAGATGCTGAAAGAAAATAAGTTACTTACCTGTAACTGTAGTTCTCCATTATTGGAAGCTTTTCATTGATTCACAGGCTTGAATCATTCCCTGTCTTTGAGATGGGAGTCCCCGGTACATCAAAAGAGCAATGCTAAACAAATACAAAGCAGAAACCAGCCCTAGGCCCATTTCAGTTTTGTAACGTTTCTCTGTCGTTTTGTAAAAGAGACCAAAATTAACTCCTGAACCAATAAGGACCTCTCACCCTCTGGAACACTTCTGAAAGAACCTTAGACCCTCAGATTTTCGCAGCACATGTACGAAGATACACCTGGAAAAATCCAAAGGTGAGCCTCTCTGGGGAGGAGGGTGGGTTGTATGTGAATCTATGAAAGATGAGAACTACAGTTACAGGTAATTTATTTTCTTACTCCAGTATTAGAACTTTCATAGATTCACATGCTTGAATCAGAGTAGCCGGAATAGCTAGCAGTGAGTAGCACGTTTTCCCTTAAATAATTCGAAGTGTGTGCTCCAAATTGTCAATCTGTAGAGAGGCAGATCTAATTGAAACCATCAGTCCCCAAAGCGATAAATATTGCCTACGTAAACATTTGCATATTTTAAATGCATCATAATAAGAACTTATAAAGGTCAAATATCATATTAAGAACATTTATAAAACACATACAGGAAAAAATGTGCGCAGTCTTACAGCAGAAAGGAAAGAGTGAAGGAGAGAGCTCACTGTCACTAGGAAAGGTTCCTCAGCACTGCCTGTCCTACTGCTACATCATTGTGAGAGGCTGCATCCAAGCAGTAATGTCTGGTGAAGGTGTGGGTTCTCTTCCAGTTTGCAGCCCTGCAGATATACTGGATAGGCACTCCAGCAAAAAGAGCAGTAGATGTAGAGATTGCTCTTGTAGAGAGAGCATGCACCCGTGCCCAAAGAGGCTTTCCTGCCGATTGATGGCAATACTGGATTGCACTCAAGATCCAATGAGCAATCCCCTAATTTGGATAGAGGATAGCCCTTCATGGGCACACTGATCGATACAAAAATCTGGGTCGATTTGTAAAATGTCTTTGTTCTATGTAGATAAAATTTCAGACAGTGCTGAATATCCAGCGAATGTAAAGCTCTTTCCTCGGCAGTTGTCGGTAGTGGAAAGAAGGTTTTAAGGATAAAGGGCTTGTTCAAATGAAAGTCTGAGGAAACTTTGGGGATAAACTTGTGATTAGTACAAAGGACTACTCGATCATCCCTAAACTGTAGAAACGGTTCCTGTATAGTCGGGGCCTGAATTTCTCCAACTCTCCTGGCAGATGTCAGCGCCAGAAGAAGGGCAACCTTCCATGATAGTAACTGATGGCGCGCCTTATAAATGGGTTCAAAAGGATATTTCATGAGTTGTGACAATACTATATTAAGGTGCCAGAGAGGTGGTGGAGGCTTAACTGGTGGATAAAGTACGGAATAGGTCTCTCATGAACTGTTTAATGATCCTTTCTGACCATAACAATAGTCCGGAGGATGTCCTCCTAAAGCGGGATATAGCAACCAGATGGACTTTAATCAAGGCATGTGCTAATTCAGACTTTGCTAATAGCAGAATGTAAGGAAGGATCTCATGAGTTGAGGACTGTAGAGGATGAACATTTGAATCCTGACACCATATACAGAAGATTTTCCATTTCAGCCTGTACGTCCTATTAGTGCTCTGTGCCAGAGCATTTGAAATAACATCTCTACACTCAGATGGGATTTCTAGATGTTGAAATTCACAATGTTCAGGAGCCATGCCTCTAATCAAAGTGATTTTGGATCTGGATGTAGCACTTGTACTTGGGACATCGTCAGAAGAGATGGAAAGGGACACAGGAGAATAGATTGCACCTCCGAAAGAAGAAGTTCTGTGAACCAATGTTGACTAGGCCACAATGGGGCTATAAGGATCATCCTGCAGGGCTCTGTTTTGATCTTCATGAGCAACCGTGGCAGGCGGGGGAATCGGCAGAAAAGTGTAGGCAAAGATGCCTGACCGGGCCATCAAAAATGCATTGCCCCAGGATCCAGGTTGGTGATGCCAACTTGCGAAGTACCGACATTTCTTGTTTTGTGCGGTAGCAAAGAGGTCCACTGTTGGCTTGCCCCATTTGAGAATATTGCTGTCTAGAGTTTGTTGATGGATCTACCACTTGTGGCAGGTCGATTTGAGCCTGCTTAATGTGTATCGTATTCTGATCCCTCGGAGGGTGTTCCGCTTTCAGAGAGATTCCGTTCTGCAATGCCCATTTCCAGATGCATTGAGCCTCTTGAGAGAAGGCGAAGGACCTTGAGCCGCCTTGCTTGTTGAGATAATGCATTGCCAATGTGTTATCCGCTCTGACCAACACCATAGTGTTCCTCATCTTCGGCAGGAATGCCTGCAATTCCAATCCCACTGCCCTGAGCTCCAGCAAATTGATGTGAAGATGCTGGTCTTGACACTGCCAACGCCCACTGACCTGGAGGTCTTGCAGAAAGACTCCTCCCCTCCCCCCCCCCCCTTCCAGGGAAGCATCGGTGGCTATCATGCGGAGCCGGCGTGGCGAGAAAAGAGACTGAAGGACATATTTTGACGCTGGGTGCAACAAGACGCGGCTTTGATCATACCTGGCGTGACTGTAATAACATCCTAAAAGTAACCTACCTCCTGATACTATTGCATATCCAGCTCTTCCTGTAATTGACGCATTCTTAAATCGGCAGAACAGGATAAGAGGGATGCTAGATGACATTGTTCCCAGAAGCAACTTGTAACAGCGAACTGAAAGTGACTTTCTTTTTGCAAATGATCAGGCAAGTGATATCAGTTTTGCCTGTCTCTCGCGAGAGAGATAGCGAGAGAGATAGCGAGAGAGATAGAGAGATAGAGAGATAGCAAGAGAGAGAGAGAGAGCGAGAGAGAGAGGGAGAGAGAGAGCGAGAGAGAGAGAGAGAGAGAGAGATAGCGAGAGAGAGAGAGAGATAGCGAGAGAGAGGGAGAGAGAGAGAGAGAGAGAGAAAGAGTAAGAGAGAAAGAAAAAAAGAGAAAGAGAAAGAGAAAAAAGAGAAAGAGAAAGAAAGAAAAAAAAGAGAGAGAAAGAGAAAAAGAGAAAGTGAAAGAAAGAAAGAGAGAGAGAGAAACGCTTTGTTTATTGTGGTGTCCAACATTGCTCCCAAGAAGCTGATACTTGCGGAAGGGCGCAGAGATGACATTTCTTCGTTCAGGGTCAGGCCTAGCTCGGCAAACAGTCTTGTACATGCTTCTGAGGATAACTGGACTGCTGCGTGTGAGGGTGCTTTGATTAGACAGTCGTCCAGGTAAGGAAATACTTGATACCGTTGCTTCCTCAGAAAGGCTGCTTCTGGAGCCAGACATTTGGTGAATATTCTTGGGGCCGATTTGAAGCCAATCGGCAGTACCTTGAATTGGCTATGGGAAATCAAAGGTACTGCCTGTGGGAGGGATGGATTGGGACGTGAAAATATGCATCTTGTAAGTCTAAGGTGGTCATCTGATCCCCTGGGTTTAGAAGTAATAAAATGTCCTGAAGAGAGACCATGCTAAAGGACTGTTTCTTGAGATAGGTGTTGAGTCCTTAAATCCAGGATTGGACGCTATGGTCTTAAGTTTTTCTGTACAAGAAAGAAACTGGAATAGAACCCCTTCCCTCTCAGAGTTTGGCACCGGTTTTATTGCTCCTTTTCAGAGAATTGCAAGAATTTCCAAACGCAGAAGATGTAGGTGTTTTACCTCTTGCCGTCCTGAAGGAGTACAAGGTGGGATGTAAAGGAACTCTAAAGTATGGCCGAATTGTATCAGATTGAGGACCCATCAGTCCGTAGTTACTTTCTGCCACTGGTGAAGGTGAAAATAAATCCTCTCCATCGAAACGGATGGCCTAGAATCTTATTTTGCACTTCTGGCCTAAACGAAGTAGTTCTGAGGCATACTTGACGGCGCAATACAGCCGCATCCCCCAGTGACCTGAATGCTGTTGTAGCGTTATCCATCGCACAATCGTTAACCTCCGCGGATGCGCTTTCAACCTCTTGGAGAATTTCTCACTTTTGATTTGCTGTCTTCAGTCAGGTCGCACCATATTTGTCGACCCAGAATGGCAAGGGCATTAGCCGCTCTGACCATTTGAACAGACATCTACGAAAAACGGTTACCAGCGTTATCCAATCACCTGCCTTCCCCATCAGGTGAAATGGTGATGGGCGCAGAAGGGTTCTTGGATTCTCGTGCTGCATGAGAGATAACAGTGTTCTGTTTGGAATGACCCACCAAGCATGCCAGAGCATCCTCTGGAGCCTTGTGTTTCTTTTCCAATCTGGATAGCACTGGTGTCACTGTCGCAGAAGTCTTCACGACCTGGAGTCTTTCCTCCCATATATATATATATATATGACTCACAATAGGGATAGCCCTCACTGATTTTCTAAAGGGCTCTTTAAAAATCATATCAACGACTGTCAGTTTAGGAAGCTGGCATTGGTAGATGAAATCTCTTGGCTGCCCTTTCTAGTAAGTTGTGAAAACCACCAATATCTTCTAGCGGCAAGTCAACTGGCACCGGAGAAGGAGAAGGCGGCGTGGGAATCAGGTAGTCATCCCACTCTCTATGCGGATCTTTGAGTTATTCCTCTTCCTGTTTATTAACCGCAGTTCCCGGCTCTGGTCGAGGAGCTGATGGAGGTGATTTCTGTAGAGGTTCCGCCTGAAAATTTTGAAGCCTCTTCGGAGCAGACAGGATAGAACATGGCCAAGGAACCAATGTATGTTGTTCCGGAGGATAAAGTGTGAGGAAATCTTTTCCTATAGTCAGCTATCAAATTGCAGGTCTGTTAGCAAAGATCAAGGCATGCAGGCTACCTCTTCCTGATAATCCTGATATTCCTGTTGAGGAATATAGTATTTATCTTCTCCATATTCTTCCTCAAAATCACCCTCTTGGCACTTAACATGCAGCTGGGAAGGGCTACTTGCGCAGCCAAAGGGACCATCCTATTCTTCAGAATCCTGCTCTTCCAACAGGTGAAAAGGTAACAGAGGTGTAACCTTGCTGGGTGAGGTAACTTCAGGTGTAAATCTGCATTTTTCTACTTTTCTCCTCTGTTTTTATGTTTTTTTCCCCCCTTGTCGACAGTACCGCCACCATCGCCGGAGAGGCACATATCGGCAGCGATTTGGAAACCTAAAGTGACGGTATAACTGCCATAGATGTCGTCGTTGCCATTGACACGGTCTAAGACTTCTTCATAGCAGTTGTCGCCACCCTCGGCATAATAGACGGTATCATCGTCGACAGTTTACTCGATGGTGACAAAGTCTTCAACGATGGAGTCAGACGGCGGAGGTGTACTCGCTTTCTGCTTAGACGTTGAAGACTGGCAAACCTCCGCACTCATCAACGACGAAGGTGTCTTCGACGGTCCCGTCGACGATGGAGTCTTTTTTCGACCGCTTCTCTTCGGGAGGCACAGAAGGATTTTTGAAAGAATGCCTTTCCTCAAAGAGTGCATAAGAAAGCGCAGAACTCGCCTTTTTTGATTAATCGTTCCCCGAAGAATGTCCCTTTCTCTCCTTTTCATGTTTGTGGGGAGATTTTGAGGGGCTGCGCCCATGAGAGGTCTTTTTAAGGGCCTTTTTTGGACGCTCATCAGAAAAATGCACTTGAGGTGATCTTCCAGTCTTATGGGACCTCTTGGATGATGAAGAGGATGCCCCGCCACTGTACTCACTCGAAATCACATCGTTTCTGGCTTTGAATTTCTGGAGCCATATAAAGCGGCGCCCCTCTCGATCCCTCAAGGTTTTATTAGAAACGTTACATACTTTAAACTCCTTTGCCTTATGGTTGGGCTAAGGGCAATAAATAGTCATTGTGAGGGTCGTTTGTATTGAGCCTTTTCTTAGAGCAGGTGGCACAGACTCTAAAAAGACTCTCTCCTTATCCGACATGGTTATGACAGAATCGTGAAGCCCAGTACTGAAGAAGATGAAACTGCAGTAATAAAATGCTGATTTGAAGTAAATAACTTTATCCAAATTCACTAAAGTAGAAGAAACTGAGCAGAACTCAGGGGAAGACACTCTAGCGCAAGAAAACTTGAGGGTCTAAGGTTCTCTCAGGAGTGTTCTAGAGGGTGAGATGTCCTGATTGGTTCAGGAATTACTTTTGGTCTCTTTTACAAAACAGATGTTACAAAACTGAGGTGGGCCTAGGCCTGGTTTCTGCTTTGTATTTGTTTAGCATTGCTATTTTGATGTACCGGGGACTCCCATCTCAACGGGAAATGATTCAAGCATGTGAACCCATGAAAGTTTCAATACCGGAGTAAATCTGTATTCGAGACAACCATTGCTGCATCAATAGTGAAAGAAGTGTGGTGTTCTTCCTTAAGGATAGCTCTCGCTGTCTCTCCTTTTTATCTTCTGGAATTAGGTCAAACAATGGTGCAGTTTTATGCCACATCTGGCGATCATAGTACCCTAAAATTGCCAAAATATTGGAATACTTAATAAAGGTCGCTGCTACAATTGATGTCCTTTCACCCAAATTATCTATAGGCCTGATATGTCTGACTGGTAGACCAGAAGATGGTGTAATTGGGTTTTTTGTTCTTTGAGATGTTGAAGAGAAAGCAGAATCGGTTTAGTATGCCTCGTGAGGTACGCTGGAGCTCAGTCTGGACTGGAGCTTTATACTTCTTCTCCAGACAAGGCATCAGCGCTAGAATCATGGCCAGAGTTTATTACTTTGAGGACTTCAGACTATAGAAAATGTAATATTGGTATTGTCCTTATAGACCTTCACGGTTGTTCCTTAAAGTCATAAAGAAAACATTGTTGATCAACAGGATTCATTGGCAAACTGAACTTTTTGCAGCTCTTTCTAATAGAGAATGAAATCTGGAAATATATGTGGTATCCTGTGGAACAGGGTATTCACCTGTTGAAATAATTACATCCCCTGCAACATCATCTTGTCCTGCATTATCTTGCAGAAATAAGTTCACAGTCCTCATCGATATTTGAATATAGCATTATTGGAGTCATCATTCATGTCTTTAGATGTTGGAGGGGGACCAGTGGTCTTTGAACTGCTCTAGGAGATGGCTCCTTTGCCGGTGGTGGTGAAGGCAATTGCCTAATTCTGCTCCTAGAAACCAAAGGATTATGTGGCAGAGTATTATTATCTCGATGTTGCAGTAATACGTTTTATATAGTTTCCATCACCTATTCAAACAGACATTTGAACCACACCAGGCTGTCTATTGTATAGGCAATCTATAAGACTATGAAAGATGAGGAATATAATCCTCTTGAGTCATATTCTGAATATCATTCATTTTCCTCCCTGCACCCTTCAAAGTCCAGGGCATATTTCCCATTAAATTGTGTTGGACTATATGCAGTTCCTCCTGATCAGATTATAAAATATGAGCTGGTAGTAATGAGGACACCTGTAATGGTCAAAATGTGTCAGATTCCTTTAAAACTGCCGTTGACTGTTGCTGGCGATGGCACCATCCAGACAGTCAGGGGTTTTGTCGTCACCGACAGTTTAGTGGCCACTGTCAAAGCAGTCATTCAATGGATCTGCTACTGGCATCTATGGGATCAGCGTAGATGAAGATACCTTAGAAGCAGATGGTCTCTACGTAGACTGTCCTTGAAGCGGACGTCGTTTCTGAAAATAGTATTTTTGAAGATCTTTTCATCATAGCAGGTTGCTCCATGGATTTTGATATAAGGTAAGGTTTTCTATGCTTAGTGGTAGAAGAGATGGTTGCAAGAACTGTACCAAACAAGCCCAATTCAGGAAACTGAATAAGTATTTTTTGCGCTGCCTTCTTGAAGTGCTTGGAAGAGCACTGTTGACTGAATCTTCTCCTGAAGAGGGGGCATCTCCTTGAGAAAGAGAAAAAATATATATATCGCCTTAGCCATCAGATGCACTGCCAACCTCCGTTCTCTGAGTGGATTAGATGTAAAAGTGTGACAAATGTCACATTCAGCCGCTTATGACTTGGATGAAGACAATAAATGCATTGTCAGCCGTGTGACAGTTGGCTGCCAGATCTAAAGCTCTCCTTGGCCCAGAACTTGATAAAATTCCCCTAAAAACAACTTACAGAACTTAAGCTGAAGATAGGGCTCAAATCTGGGGCAGATCAAGAGCATAACGAATTTAAGGTTCAGCGAGATGTCGGAGCAAAGCTCTGTCAGGGCACTCCCACACAACGTGCAGCAGATATCTGAGCTATGGTGGCCTCTCAGGGGGAGTAAGTGTGAGCTGCCACCTCATGGGCCAAAGTTTGGAGTCTTTCAAATGAGATGCATCTGCTACTAAATATACAATGCTGCTTCAGGTCTAACACCATTTTACACGGTATACTGCTATTTTGATATACCGGGGATTCCCAGCTTGATGAAGGGGAATGACTCAAGCATGTGAATATTTATAAAAGATCCAGTGTTGGAGACGCTTCTTCTTCTCATCTTCCCTCTACGGCAGATGTGTTTCCTGAACATTTCACATGCCTGTTAATTTTAGATAAATAACATGAAGAAACTTCTAGTGGTAAAAAACAATCTCTTCTCAAAGCTCTAGATCTATCAAAGAATGAATTAAGAAGCTCATTTGTATATGGGATGAATAACCTTAAATAATAATCCACTGATAAATGATCTGGTAAATCATAGCATTTTTAAAATGGCGCAGTTTGACATTTTTTTTTAACTGCAGTAACATGCACACATTTCGTTTCTGGCCAGGTTAGCTCTAAAGGGCATTATTGACTTTATTAATGTGTAAATGTTTCAAGCATATCTCTCCAGACCTGCTGTTAGGAACACTTTTAGGCAGGCTTTTCTTTTGATGTTTAAAGAGCATCACTATAGATCCCAAAATCATAGTTTTGGCTGAACTGTTCCTATGGGTAACAGGGTCAAGACTGATTTGCATATGGCTGGGTCTGAACTGGAATGGCATGGGGAGCAAATGATGGATTTAGCCCCAGATCTCTGAACTGGGGTGAATGTTTGACATTGTGCAGCATTCTGGCCATCAACTGTTCTTTTTGCATTTGTCACCCCGAGTGGGACGGGTATGCCCAGACGTGGGTCCTGCGCTCTCCATGCCACTGGAGTCAAGCTAGCCTGGCTGATGAGGGATGATGCCGAAACCTGTACCAGGATGCTTGTTTCCAGTCCAGGGAGGACCTGGCCTGGCAGTTCGGGCTGGACTGTTCCCATGAGGAACATGGTCAAGACTGATTTGCATATGGCCAGGTCTAAACTGGGGTGGCATGGTGAGCAAAAGAATGATGGATTTAACCCAGATCTCTTAACTGGGGGGTCCCGCACATGGGCGGGAATATTCATGTGCTTATGACTATTGATGAGGATCCCCTGGAAGATAATGATCAGCACTCTGTCCATCAATTGTTTTTGCATAAAATCGTATGTGGCACAAATGGGCAGCAAGAGCACTTGCGCAGCAATGGCAGCAACCCGCTCACACCACAAATGCTGCGCTACTAAAAGTAAAATTCAAAGAGCAGACAAAATAATTCTCCCATATGACCATTTGAAACATGCCTAGCAGAATGAGTAAGAAATTAAATAAAATGGAGAAAGCTATTTTAGCCAATAACACTTCTACTTATGAACAGTCTGTTCAGAAGAGAAACCAATAATCAGAGGCATAGTAACAAACTAATAGAAACTTTTCAACTAAGTAATTAATAAATTCAGGTTCAGCAGTATACACATTTATAATTTATTTTTAGACTATGGTTTTAAGATCTCGGAGTCTGGCTAATAAATGAATCAGACACGGATTACTAAAATAGTGCCAACTGCTTACACCATGGCAGAAGTGAATCACGATGGACATGGCGTTATCTCCCCATGAGGTATCTTTGAAAAATTGAATTTAGATGGATTGTTAGATTCTAAATAAGAGACCATTTAGTGCAAGTTTTATCTGTTACATAACAATACTCGGGAGGCACTTTTGTTTTATAGAGCACTTCATGCAGGCTTATATTGGAAGAATTAGAGCTCGACAGCGTGGACTATGCCATTTTGGTCAATTGCAATGCAAACAGAGGTTTAGCAGATTTGGCAAAACTGACTGAAAGGCTTTCTTCACAATCCTACTACGCATGTTTTGTTGCCTCCTTTTTTCATCTACTTCATTGCTAGGCTCCAAACGGCTCCTTTTTATCACTGTCAATGTTAAACATATGTGAACCCACTGATTAATCTACTTCAATTTTATGGATTTGCACTTTTGATGTAATTGGAGTAAATTTAAGCAAAATCAAGCATTGAAAAAAATATTGTTGCTTTCCAAAATCGAGTCAAGGATGAAGATAACCAGAGTAAAAAAATATTTTAAAAAAATTGATTCTGAACTTACATTATTACCCACCAAATGAATGTAGTTATCTAGTATTTCTTCTTACCAGCATATCAACTAAGAAAAAAAAGTAACTTTCTGTAATGGTAGTTCTTCACTATATATGTCTAGATAAATTCACATGCTTGAATTATCCCAGTCGTCGAGCTGGGAGTCATTACATAACAATAGTAGACCCATGGTAAGCATAGCCCAGACGCTGTAACCATGGCTCTTGAATAGCCAACTAACATTTTAAAACAACCCAAAAAAAAAAAAAACGCACACCCTTAGAGGTCACACAATCTTACATGGGATAGACTGATTTCTAGGCCTTCTTTGCATTGCTTTCATAAGAGCAATCTGCTTTTGAAGGACCTATATAGCAGACTGGAGTAGTATCCAATGCCTAACAATTATTTTCCAGCCGCAGGACCACTGCTGACACTATGGCTGGGTTCTGTATGACCCTGAGGGCTTATTTCTAAATGTGGTTGATAAAATGTATTGAAATGTATTGACTTCTTTTGTGAGTCTTTGAAGTCCTAAAGGAAGCAGTCAACCTTCGCTGGTAAAGGTAGATCAAAACATTTGAATGCCCTTTGAATAATACCAAAACCCTGCTATGTCATTTAGTGGCCAGTCTATAAGCACTGGCAATGGGGAAATCTGTTGAAGAGGACAAAGTCATCCAATTTTTAGTTTTTTGGAAAGAAGTGTCATGGTCGTCATCGGTAGTGAAACCAGTCTCTGCTGGAGACCGGGTCAAAGTAGCCAGTTGTGGTGTCTGAGAAGGAGTTGCGGCTTGGGCAACAAGTTTGGCATGCTGCAGTCTTGGAGTAGTTGGTGGTAGTACCATCTGTGGGGTTTGATTATCTGGCGTAACTTGTGGTAGGGCCTTATCTGGTAAAGGTCTATAATAATCGGTGATTCGGATATCCCTTTTAAGGGTTACTGGATTTTGGATTGTGCCTTGGTACAATTGGACCTCAATGTAAAACATTGTTGGTGATATTACCAGTGCGATGGGCAAATCTTCAAATGTTTTGTAGGACCATGAGTGATGTGGCTCTCCACATTATCCTGCATGTGGTTCTGAAAAGGATACTCTTGGTCTACATGGGACTGCTATTGTAATGTTAACGGGAGACTTCAAGTGACACAACAGGGATGGTTCAAGCATGTGACGCTATCAAAATCCAATACTGAAGGAAAAATTTAACAAATCAATTCATCTTCTTTCCAAGGATATCCTTATTTATGTATGTGTGTCTGATAGATTGCTTATTATGTTTCATGCTTACCCAAGAGGTCAATGTACAAGTTGCAGCTTGCTCAGAATCCCGCTGCTCAGTTATTGTTGAAATTGAAATGTTCTGACCTTCCATCACTGGATGTAGACTCTCTGAATTGATCCCCTTCCTCATTAAAACACATCAAAATATACCACTCTGCAAGTCACTAGTGTTCAACAAAAACAGGTTGTATTTCCATTCATTTATCCTGTGTCAAAGTCTGTAAATTGCATAATGTAGAGGTGAACATTGGCAACAGCATCATTACAAAAACAATACAACCCTTACCTGTCTGGCTTGTTTCTCTTGATCTCGTAGCCACTGGAGGTACGATTCCCGGGCAACTTGCTCCTCAATGGCTTCATTTGTGGCTTCCCAATCGGTCGCCCTCTTTTTGTCCTCCAACATTTGCTGCTCTATCCAGGACTCCTCTGAGGTTTTAATGGCATTTTTCATTAATGACTGGTCTGCATACTGAAAAGAGAAGAGACATCAAGTTAACTTTGGGGAATGGGAAAAACCTCAGTGATTGTTCAGGAGCAACCATTAGACCTCCAGCAATGATGGCATGTGATAGTCCACTGAACACTTCAAGTTACTGCTGTTTGGATCACGGGAGGACCAGAAACAGCTTGCACAGTGCTGCGCGGCAACCATAGCCAGGATACCAGCCACCCCAGCACACCTTAGAAAAAAATATCTAAACCCATAAACAAATATGCAAACAAGTGTACTTCATGTTCGTTGCGCTTGAACTGCTAAATGGATTTCAATATTTGGTGAGTGATACCGGCAACATCATCAAAAAAATGGTCATTAATAATGACTGGAGATGGCATGGGAATCAATAGTAATGGGGGCCTAAAGTTCAAATTCAGTTCTACCCTAACTGCTAGTTTCTTTTAAGGTTTAATACGACGTTTGAGAAATTCACCAAAAAGGTCATAGCACTCAGAGGAATGTGTAAAGACAAGGCCAAGAAAATGTGGGCAGATGTTAATGCTCTTTTACAATCAAATTAATATGCTAAGAGCACCTGACAAACATGTTAACTGAGGTTTTCAGTGTCTACTGTAAATTTATTAAATATGGTTTTTAACAGGCTCATATACTTGCCCTCGCTGTACATTTCATTTTTCTGGTCCACTATGCATTCATCCCCACTGAAATATATACTGGTCCATACCCTACCCATTGCTGACCACTCCCTATATGCACATGCTTCTCTTTTACAAATGCAAAGCACCTTTCTTGGTTAAACTCTAGATGCTGCCTGGCTATCAATATTAAAACAGTGATCTGTGTGGAGAGAACAGCTCGTCTACCCCAGAGATCACACTTGCAGAGACACAAGTGACAAAACTTGACCTGATCCAAGACACAAACATGAGGTACGCTAGCTATGCATAACACAAGGCGCTCGTGACTTGAGCCATGACACGAGACATGATGAGGATCACATACAGGACAAGACAAGACTGTGAAACATGGGACTTTGATCCTGCTGATGTGCGCTTTAAGTGATTTGCCTGAACCTAGGCAAGCCCTTCAAGGGATTATTAGCACTACTTGAGTAGGGCCAGCAAGTCACCTGCATGTGAGAAGGAGGACCCTTGAGGAGTGCATGTACTTAAGTCATGATTCCTAATACTGGTATTAAAATGCCTAATATGTCAGTCTCCGGCCTATCGGTGTGGAAGACCCTTTAGGTTGAGCATTCAAGAAACTGCTATTTTTAATCAGTGTGCTTTTGGTTCGATGGCAGGGAGGAGCTACAACAGAAACTCAACACTATCAGGGTATCGCACATAGTAAAACCCCCTCTTGATGGTTGAGACCTTTAGAGCCAAAGACAGAAGGGGGAGCAGGATGAGTCAGAGGTCTCAACCACTTACAGATATCGGATACACTCTTCATAATCAAAGCATGGAGAGGTCGGCCATTGCAAAATCTTCGCACCCCAAAAGGAATGAAGGAAGACCCATGCAGCATCCAGTACCAAGCAACTAGTTTGCTGAACCACCTTTAAGCTACATATAGGGACTCTCAACTCAATTGGATCGGGATGGTGTAGAGACCCCCGCCCCCCAAGCTCTTTTGACAAACACCTATGAAGCTGTGTTCTGCTACCATTCTTTTCTGCATGCTGATTAGTAGTGGGGATGAGCTTGATACTCTATTCTCACTTTCATAATTGTTAATGAAAATTGTACAAAGTAGAAGGAAACATTACTTTTGTTACACGTTCTGCATTTTAGGCATCTTTTAAAGTCATAAACGGCACACCTGCTGCTCTGGTATTCAGTTTGTGAATGCTAGCACTTAATAGTAAGATATGCATTAAGCCCTTCAACGCGAACCGTCTGAGTGAATAGGCAGTACAAGACATGTTGGACTATGGAAGCAGCTGTCTCCATAAAGGAACAGTCTAGTCTACAGTGCGGTCTATCTGGTTGCATTTTCTGTCATTTTTTTCAGGTTTTCAGTGGTTTTCTGAGCAAGAACGTTAGACTTTATGGTGTTTTATTGCTTTATGTCATACTTTTCATTTAAATTAGACGTAAAACACTTAACATCTGAAAAAGTGAGCTTCAGATTGGCAATGGAACAGTCATCTGCATTCCATAACACTAGAGGTGCACTCAGAAGCTTTCATTTATGGCAAAAAAAGTCTTTCAGGAGCCATGAACACAGGAGTCCCTTATTCTAACATTTAAGGCAATAGATGATGATCCTACAATGCAGAACTAAAGCTTCAAGTACAGTTTATTGGATCGTAAAAACAAAGTTGTTTTAATGCAACAATTTGCCCATCAAAACTAAAATGACAAGCAATGCTTAAAGCAAAAAAAGTGAAAGCTGATCGAAGAGGAAAGCTTTGGGCCCCTTTGTAATCGAAAGGAAATGTACCTTGTATAACCAGCATCAGTGTTTACGTTGACCTGGGGGTTGAAGGTGGGGGCCCACCAGCACTCATTTTTGGGAATTGGGAATACTTTTCATCATCAGCCTTTGGCCCAGAAAAATAAAAATAAAGGCAGTAAAGGAGAAAGTGACAAAGGAAGCAAGTAGGGATGAAATAAAGCAGCAAAGTATAGGTGGTGCATGAAATGGGCAGAATTTGAAGACTATGCAACCTTGATAATCAGCAAAGATAAGTTTCTTACCTGTAATCCTAGTTCTCTTCCAGGGGTATCCTCATCAAAGTCATAAGCACTGAATATTCCCACCCATGCGCAGAGACCCCGGAAATAAGAATTTTAAAACAATTTATTTAAAAATATATATATATATATAGTCATGTGATCAAGGCCGGCGGGCGGTGGTGTTGGGCACTAAATAAATATTTGCACTACAACTTTGGGTTCGCTTAGTCTGTTTTCCGGCAGTTGGTTACCTGAAGACGGCTTGTGTGTGTACACACACACATACACAAAACATATATCATTTTTTCACACATCACACAATGTAACAAATAACTGCTTTTGCATAAACGCACTATAGAATATAGACCACAGGAGGGCACGCATTACTTGAACTCTTTTTAATGAGTATACTCAAAATAGTCTGCAAAAGAGCAGGCATTGTTAGCCTACAGGCTGCATTGAAAACCAATAGTATAGAAAATGAATTGTAACAAAAACTGGCACCGTGCCTTTAAGGCAGCCATGACCTCTGGTTCCCATCATGCCTCATGAGTGACAGTTAGGTCAGTTCTTTGCGGAGACTCAAGGGTCAGGGCACAAAGCTAAAGCTTAACAGAAGTCTCATTTGCCTGGGAAGGCGGGTGGGTTGCTTATGACTGATGAGGATACCCCTGGAAGAGAACTAGGATTACAGGTAATGTATCCGAATCGAATAGCAAGCCCATCCCCCGCCAGCCTGCAAATGAGAAACGATGAGCACACAATCAAAGCTTTTATCAGCGTTGGAACAGATTTCTCTAGGAGGCCTGGCCAACTTTAGTGTCCGCTCTTGTATCTGAGTCGAGACAATAGTGTCTTGTAAACATATGTATAGATCTCCAAGTGGCTGCTTTGCAGGTCTCAGAAATCGGTACATTGTTGAGGAAAGCAGTTGTAGCTGCTTTTCCTCTGGTGGAATGAGCCTTGGGCCTAGACCAAAGTGGCTTTTGCGCTAACTGGTAGGCCTGTTTGATACATGACACTATGCATCTGGAGATGGAACGCTTGGAAGCTGGAAAACTTGTTCAGATTGAACCGTAGTTATTGAACAGTTGATCAGATTTCCTAATCATCTTAGACCTGTCCAAATAGGATTTCAAAACCCTTTTCAGGTCTAAAGAGTGAAGTGACCTCTCAGTTGGAGTAGAGGGATTAGGAAAAAAGGTAGGAAGTGAAATGGATTGGTTAACACGAAAATCCAACACCACCTTTGGAAGGAAGGAGGGGTGGGTACACAAAACTACTATTGAGGTGAAAAACTGTGAATGGGTCTTTCGAGCAGAGAGCCTGGATCTCGCTCACTCTCCGAGCTGAAGTAAGCGCAACCAAAAAGGCGGCCTTCCAAGTTAGGTGCTGGAGGGTTGCCTTGTGGATGGGTTCAAATGGGGGGCTCATCAGTTTAGAATGAACCAGATTCAGCTGCCACGGTGGCAAAGGAGGTTGAATGGGAGGGTAGACTTTCTTTAACAGTTGCAAGAAATCTTTCACTACCTGCATCTGAAAGAAAGAAGGCTGAGAAGGGGAGCGCCTGTAGGCCGTGATGGCAGCCAGGTGCACTTTAATTGAAGATAATTTTAGACCTGCCTTAGCTAAGTGGAGTAGATAAGGTAGAACCACATCTTCCTGCCCCTTGGTAGGGTAGTAATTATTTTGCACACACCATATATAAAAACGCTTCCATTTACAAGCATAAGAGTGTCTTGTGGAAGGTCTTCTTGCTTCTTTCAAGATGGTCATGCGGTCCTGAGGGAGTTCTAAATGACCATATTGGAGTACCTCAGGAGCCATGCTGCCAAGTTCAATGACGGAAGGTTGGGGTGATGAATGCTCCTGTTAATCTTGGACAGCAGGACCGGAATGCACGGCATCCTCGTGTGGACGTTCTGACAGGTGCAAAAGGTCCATGTACTACCACTACCATGGCCAGTCGGCGCAATCAATCATCCTCACCTCTGAGTGGGAGAGTTTGGTTATCACCTTCTGGATGAGAGGGAAGGGGAGGAAAGGCATACACAAATCCTCCTGACCAGTTGATCAAAAGGGCATTACCTCTCAACCCTGGTCAGTAGAATCTTGAGGCGAAGTTGCAGCATTTTTTGTTTGTGTCGTCAGCGAACAGGTCAATGCTTGGGCGACACCATTCTCGGAAGATATCTTGGACGACTTCATCATTAAGAACCCAGTCCTGCTGGTCCTCAAAGTGACGACAGAGCGTCTGCCTTTGAATTCTGCTCCCCGGTGGGTGCATTGCTGTTCAAGTCATATTCCTCGCAAGGAGCCCATGCCAGAGAGCTTGGGCTTCCAGAGATGGCGATCTCAACCGAGTCCCTCCCAGTTTGTTCAGATAGTACATGGTGGTCGTTTTGTCTGTCTGTACTAGAATTGAGTTGGTCTGAATCGAAGGAAGGAAGTCCTTGAGGGCTAGATGCACCGCTCTCAGCTCCAGCATGTTGATGTGATACAATTGTTCTTTTGATGACAATCAACCTAGAGTCTGGAGGGACCCCATGTGTGCTCTCCAACCATGGAGGAAAGCATCTGTGATTAATGACAGAGGGAGGCGTCGGATGGAATGGATCCCCTACCAACAGACTTTCCGGTCGCATCCACAATGGAATCGATGCACTGGCTGCTTTCGACAGATGTATCCTGTCGCCCCACTGAGCCGTTTGCGGATCCCACTTGTCCTCCAGATCCTGCTGTAAAGGACGCATCCTCTGCCTGGCGTTTGGGGACAAGAAAAATGCAGGATTCCATCGACACTAGGAGAGCGGTAACCTGACGGACCTAAGGTAAACTGCTGCACAGAATCTGCTTGCATTTCAGATTGATAGAAGACAGTCTCTCCTCCGAAGGAAACACTTTTCCTATTTCAGAGTCTATTGTAGCCCCCAGATAGTGGATTCTCTGTGTGGGATGCTGCGACGATTTTTTGAAGTTGACGTGGAGACCCAGCCGTTGGCGTGGTTTCTCACGCGGAGGGAAGGGATGGTGGAGGCGGGGCGAAGGACCTTTCAGAAGCCAGTCGTCGAGATGAGGGTAAACAAAGATGCTGTTGCGTCGTAGAGCAGCTGCTACTACTGCCATGCACTTTGTAAACACTCGAGGGGCTTACTTCAAACCGAAGGGTAGGACTTTGAACTGATAGTGGGTCGATCCCACCAGAAATCGCAAGAACTTTGTGATGTGGACTGACTGGGACGTGAAAGTATGCATCCTGTAGATCCAGCAAACACATCCAATCCCCTTGCTGCAGATGTGGATATATTCGATGGAGCCAACATGCAAAACTTCGCCTTGCTGATGGACTTGTTGAGGGCCCGAAGAGCCAGGATGGGTCTGTACTTTGATTTGCGACCTTTTTTCTTCACTAGGGAGTACCTTGAATATACCCCTCGACCTTGCTGTGACACAGGAACTTCCTCAATGGCTTATTTTCACCGGAGGGTGCATGCTTCCCGCTGTAGTATATGCATCTGGAGGCACGTCGCGTTTACTGGAGGGATTTTGGGGGGGGGGGGGGCGTAGAGGACACCCATTGGTCTTTTGTGATGCTGTGCCACTCTTCCAGGTGGTTGGCTATAACCCCGCCCCCCCCAAACTGGAGTGGAAAACAGCTATGGGGGAAGCGGGTACTCATTGCTTCAAAGGAGTTTTTGCTGAGACGGACTCCTCTCCCTCTAGGAGCACGACGTCCCTGATAGTGGGATTTCAATTGGCTCTGCTAATGTTGCTGCCTCTGCCACGGAGGGGTTTGAACCCTCTAATGGAAGGCAGATTGTATGGCCTGTATCGGCGCCTGAGCTCCTTTCTTTCAAGCCCCAAAGCCTTCAGGGTATCAAGCTCTGTCTTCATCCTCGACATCTCATTTGTGTGAGTGCCAAACAAGGAGGACCCTGAGAAAGGGAGGCTGAGTATCCGTGATTGAGCTTCAGGTTTTAAAGCAGTTAGTAGGAGCCAGGATGACTGTCTAGCACAGATTCCGTGTGCATAGGAGTGTGCAGACAGCGTCGCCCCATCCGCTGCTGCACTGATAAATTAGTGCAGGTAGGAAGCTTGGTGGCAAACCATCTACTCAAATCCCCTGCGGTCTTCTTTAAATAGTTTTCCCGTAAACCTCTGAAGCGAGTCCCACAAGGATCTGTCATAATGCTCTAATAGCGCTGAGGCGCTGGAGACCATCATGGAGGCTGAAGTGCCGCAGATTTTTCTCCCCCACAAATCCTATGCTGTGCTTTTCTTATCGGGAGGGACTGTCAACGAGGAGGTCACTACATAGGTGTTTTTTGCAGCTGCGATTATTACACAGCCAGGAGGCGGGTCAGATCTAAGGAATAATGGATCTTCCGGAGGTTTGTATTTCTTCAAGATTCTTGCTGGCGCGGTCTTGAGCGTTGCCGGTGTAAGACAAGTATCCATTACAGGTTGGCGGAGCCCCGGCACAAAGTGCAACAATGGTGTGGCAGATGATCTTTGATGTAAAGTCTCAAAAAACACTGGAGGATGAACTCCGCTGCGTCAGCATAACAATGTTCAACTTTGTTGCCCCTCTGGCCAGAACATCGTGAAAGGTACTGATGTCATCCACCGGAGAGACCCTTGACGGTGGGCTGTCTCTAAGCGTAGGAGTGTAGTACCTCTGAGGATTGTGTAGAAGAGGGTGAACGTGTCGGTGACCTGAGCCTTCTGAGTAAGTATCTGATCTCGACCCCTCGATGGAGTAGTAGGTGAGAGATCTATAGCTTGTACCAGCCGGGCCAGAGGAGACCTGTGTAGAGGGCTTGAGTAATCCTGAGTGGCTTGTAGTGGTCCAGATTTCTGCCAGTGATGCAGAGACTATCTAGGAGCGAGGTGCACAGATGGAGATTTCTGCCTCTCTACTCATGCAGGAGCCTCCGAGGGTGAACGGGCCCGTACAGTAGAAGCCGCTGGACTGGTCGAGATAATCACCTCTGGTGACCTTGAAGACGAAGATGAAGTGAGCCTTGAACCTGTGTAATGGGTCGACGCCGACTGGCGAGTGTGTCTCGATGTTGAATGTTAAGTCTCTGGGTCCTGAACCAGTGCTGGTGGTTTTGCTCTCGACCTCTGTGGTGATGACGGAGAAATGCTCACTGGGTGTGAGGAGGACCTAGTTCAACGTCTCTACGTCGAGCGATGTGTCTTCGGCATCGACCGTTCTCTAGGAGTGGAACTGTGTCCCGATGTCTATCGTCGCCTGGTTGACGACGACGGAGAGGGGTGTTTGTCTCGACATCGAACGTCCTTGAGTTGGCGCCGACTGAGTTCCCCGTCTCGATGTCAAGCACCCGTGAGGCAGCGCCGGAGTCTTGTGTCTCGACGTCGACCGCCTTTTGGATGAATCTGACGGAGACTTGTGTCTCAACGCTCACCGCCCTTGGTCCGGCGCCAACGGGGATTTGTGCCTCAACGTCGACCGCTTCTGCGACAAAGTCTTGTGTCTCGATGCCAAGTGCTGGGAGGGCACTGATAGAGTCATGTCTCAAGCTCGATCCTCTGTGATACGACGCCAACGGAGATTTGTGCCTAGACGACGAACGTCTGAGAGGCCACTGACAAAGTCTCCTGCCTCGACGTCGAATGTTGCACCAAAGCGGATGGAGACCTACTCCTCAACGTTAAGTGTCGCCGGGTTGACGCCAACGGAGGGTTCGCTACCTGATGACTAGATGTCGAAACTGCCAACTTCAAGCTTGGTGTCGATGGCTTTGACGTCCATATCAGTTTCTTCGCCGCTGGTAAATTCGACACCAATCCAGACGCCGAAGGGGAACAGATTGGGATTTTGCTTCTCGATGTTGATCTGGCCCTCTTGTTCTTCGGTCTCATAGGAGACCTACCTCTCTCAGAAAGTCCATAGAGGCAAATCCTTTCCCTCTCCTTGAGAGTGCTCTTAGACAATTTCTTGCAATGCTGAAAGATCTCTGGGAAGTGAGAATCAGGAAGACAGAATGTCTGTCAGACACGGCATTCTTGCCACAAATGGGGCAAGGCTCAAAAAGAGATGGCATTATAACAGAAAAACCATTGCTTTCTGGCAAAAAAACGGTTGTACCGCACTATAAACCTTAAAAGACTGTGTGAAAGGTAGAAAAACCACAATAAAGTTGAGAACTATTTGACAAAAAAGTCAAAGCTGTGAATTCCAGGGTCCTGGCTGAAGGAGCCGGGAAAAACAACTGACCTAACTGTCACCTCTGAGGCATGATGGTAAGCCAGAGGTCATTGCTGCCTTAAAGGCACGGTGCCAGTTTTTATGTTACAATTGCTTTCATTTTCTATACTATTGGTTTTCAATACAGCCTGTAGGCTAACAATGCCTGCTCTTTTGCAGACTATTTTGAGTATACTCAATAAAAAGAGTTCAAGTAATGCGTGCCCTCCTGTGGTCTATATAGTGCGTTTATGCAAAAGCAGTTATTTATTGTTACGCCTCCCTTATATGGGCTGCACTGACGTGTGAAAAAAAAAAATATATATATATATATATATATATATATATATATATATATATATATATATATATATATATATATATATATATATATATATATATATATATATATATTCACTGAAAAAACCATAGGTTTCACACATGTTATAGTTAGCGGAAATTTTACTGATAAAAAACCAGTGAAATTCCCCCGTTATAGTTAGTGCAGGCAACTATAACTCACGCGACCGCAATCCTCTGCTGATGCTAATACTGTATTTAGACACTTATTTGCCCATGTCTTCTTCCATACATTTTTAGCTATACATATATTACAAATATTTTTTTTTCATAAAGACATATGTCATCAGCAGAAGATTGCGGTCGCGTGAGTTATAGTTGCCTGCACTAACTATAACGGGGGAATTTCACTGGTTTTTTATCAGTAAAATTTCCGCTAACTATAACATGTGTGAAACCTATGGTTTTTTCAGTGAATTTGCAAGGTTTTTTAAATGCTAATTCCTAACTATAACGTGTGTGAAACCTATGGTTTTTTCAGTGAATTTGTACGGTTTTTTAAATGCTAAGTTACTTTACGCCATTCGTGGCGTGCGCGCCCACTTTACGCAGTTCGTTCCGTGCGCGCACGGTGCGCTTCGCGCACCGTGCGCACACAGTAAGCACGCGGTGCGCTTCGCGCACCGCGCGCCCACTTTACGCAGTTAGTGCCGTGCACGCACGGTGGGCACGCGGTGCGCTATGCGCACCGCGTGCCCACGTTACGCTAGATGGGCCATGTACGCACGATGCGCTTCGCGCACCGTGCGCACATGGAGGACATATGATGCACTTCGTTTTGAAAGGTAATATTTTAATTTTTCGTAATTTTTATAAGCCATGCACAAATGGTGCCCTTCGGGCACCATTTGCACACGGGGTGGAGAGAGTGTGGATAATTTTTTCTTTTATTATTTTTTTTTAAAATATTATAGTTTATCACACCTCTTATAAGCCATGCATAATTGGTGGCCTTTGGCCACCAATTGCACACGGGGTGGGGAGAGTGTGGATAGTTTTTTTTTTTTATAATTTTTTACCGTACGCGTACGGTAAGCGTAATCGGCGAAATTAGCGAAAAAATAAAAATTACATTTTTGCCCTTGGGGGATCTTTGGGGACTCCCTCAACATGGCTATGTGTGTGGGAGCTGTCTAAACAGCCCCTTTACATGTTTTTGGGCTTTATTTTAAAACCTAACTCTCAGTGCGAGAGAGAAAATGGCGGCCGCCGCTTCCTGGTTTCGGCCGATTCGAATGTTTACTAAGATCTAAGAGCCAATCAGAATCGCGCTCGCGCACGCCACCGTACGCGTACGGTAAGCGTACCGTAAGCGCACCGTAAGCTGGCTCAGATATATATATTGATTTAAAGGCTATTTTCTCAGAATCTACTGAACAGATTTACACCAAACCTACAAAAGGCACTTCCTTGACCTGAGGACTACCTCTCTGCCAAATTTCTAGTAATTCTGTTCAGCCGTTCGGGCTGTAGCCCTGTCTTAAGGTCCTATGGAAAAATGCATGGGAAAAACGCGTTTTGGGACCCCCCCCTTTTATCTCAGCCCCCGCTTGACGAATCCCCCCCGAGACTTTCAGGGTAGGAGCGGAGCGTAGCGCCCCACCTATTTTGAAAAATTTGCGAGGATTCGTCGACCGGCGCCAAAGTTATTCAAAATAGAATGTTGCGGATTTCCTATGGAAACGTGGTCCTAACTATAACTACCTACTGGCGACCGCCAGTGGGTAATATATTATATATATATATACACACACACACACACACACACACACACACACACATATATACATATACATACACATATACATATATATATACATACACATACATACATATATACATATACATACACATACACATACATACACATACATTTATACATATACATACACATACATACACACATACATATATACATATACATACACATACACACACACATACATATATACATATACATACACATACACATATACATATACATACACATATACATACACATACACATACACATACACATACACACATATATATATATATATATATATATATACACACACATACATATATACATATTCACTGAAAAAAACCATAGGTTTCACACATGTTATAGTTAGCTGGACATTTTACTGATAAAAAACCAATGAAATACCCCCGTTATAGTTAGTGCAGGCAACTATAACTCACGCGACCGCAATCCTCTGCTGATGCTAATACTGTATTTAGACACTTATTTGCCCATGTCTTCTTCCATTAATTTTTAGCTATACATATATTACAAATATTTTTTTTTCATAAAGACACATATGTCATCAGCAGAAGTTTGGCTTTGGGGAGGGATTCCTTAGCTGGGTGAAGCTTCTTTATGCTGGACCAATGGCTCAGGTTGTTGTCAATGGGCGGGTTTCTCGGCCGTTTGCTCTCGGGAGGGGAACTAGGCAGGGGTGCCCGTGGTCCCCGCTGCTCTTTGCTCTCGCCTTGGAACCGCTCGCTGCCTGGCTCCGTTGGGAGCCCTCGATTAGGGGGCTCCGGTGGTCCCCGGGCTTCAAGGATCGGGTCTCATTGTACGCGGATGATATTCTCTTGTATCTCACCTCGCCGCGGAAGTCGCTCAATGTTCTCTTTGATGTCCTTACTTCCTTCGGGAAAAATTCGGGTCTGATAATTAATTGGTCCAAAACATTGTGTGTATCCTATCTCTGGTGGCCTTCCTCTCTTGCTTTGGCTTCCGCTCCAAATAGCTCAGTCCGGCTTTAAATACCTGGGGGTGTACGTTTCGTTGGATCCGGCGGTCCGCTATGAGCAGAATCTCCTGTCTCCACTCCGGCGTTTGAGGGCGGATACGGCTCGGTGGTGTAAGTTGCCCTTGTCTCCACTTGGTCGTGCGGCGCTGTTTAAAATGATGTCCCTTCCCAGATTTCTTTATGCACTCCAGAACTCCTTCGATGTCATTCCGGCGGCCTACTTTAGGGAAGTGGAGAGTTTGCAGAGGAGACTGGTTTGGGACGGGCGAGCGCGTATCGCTTTGGCAAAGCTGACTCTCCCCTGGTATGACGGGGGCATCGCGCTTCCTGATATTAGACGGTACTATTGGGCCTCCCAGCTGTCTGCCATTAACCATGCCACGTTCGCTCCTGGTTTGAACCCGGCATATGAGATGGATAAATTCCTGCTTCCCGGCGGTAACTATAACAGAGCGCTTTACTCTCGATCCGCTGGTAGGACCCTTACGGGCCCTACTAGGATTGCGGTACGTGTGTGGCAGGCGGCGAACGTAGCGATGGGCTGGAGTGATCGTTTAACGTGTGCCACTCCTTTATTCGCCTCAGAACGCTTGGGAAGCCTCTGGACAACGAAAGGCTTCGAGCACTGGGACACGATCGGCATCAGCAGAGTGGGGGACCTATGGGTTAAAGGTGCGGTTAAATCCTTTGCGGCGCTCCAGAGCGAGCACGAGCTTAGTGAAAGAGAGTTCTTCCGTTATGCACAGGTTCGGTACGCCCTGCTCTCGGTCTTTGGGGAGGGGACCACGGTCCCTGCTTCTTCGCCTCTAGAGGACCGCATACTCGATGGTCACGTCCCCGACAGTACTATCTCCTTGATTTACAAAAAACTGATAAATAATCGGGCTGACCTCTTGGTGCGTCTTCGGGAGGCATGGACGGGAGATGGGGTGGAGTTGGACGACGAGGACTGGCAGACTGCACTGTCATCCCCTAAGGAGGTGGCCATCCCGGCCCGTCTCCGTCTGGTCCAGCTTAAGATTCTCCATCGTGTTTACGTGACGGGCCCCCGCTTGGTCTCGATGGGGTTCTCTGACGACGGACTCTGTAAGCGTGGCTGCGGGCTCAGTGCCACCTTTCTCCACATTCTATGGGAATGCCGCGAGGTGGCGGAATATTGGCGCCAGGTGCATGATGTTATGAGACGAGTCACCGGGGTCGCTCTGCTGCCGGAGGTGCGTCGCTGTGTTCTGAATGTATGGGAGCCCAATGACTATAATGCGGCTCAGGCTCGGTGGGCGGCCTTGGGGAACATGATCGCAAAGAGAGATATAGCGCAGCTTTGGGGTTCCCAACGGCCTCCCACCGTGTCCGTATGGAAGGAGAACATGGACTGGTGCATGTTCAGGGAGAAAACTGTGTATGTGGCTCGCGGTAAACCGGGGGCATGGGGTAGAATTTGGGGGCAGTGGAACGTGTATCGCGGGTCTATCTGTGCTCCCTCCCTGGTGGATACGTCTGGGGTTGCCTCGTCCCCCTGATCCTAGAGGGTTTGAAAGAATAATCCCCCTACGAGTGCTTGCCTTGTTTCTGGAAGGAGGAAGGAGTGAGCGATCATTTGAACGCGGATGCACCTCCGCGAACGAAGCACCCGTCCATGAGTGCGCCGGTCTGAGGTGCAGTCGGAGCTACTATATATATATATATATATATATATATATATATATATATATTTTTTTTTTTTCAACAAAGGCTCTGCAACGAAGAAGCACTCCACAGCAGGTAGGTCCCAAAACCTTTCTTTAATATTGCGTGTGAAGGTGAAGCTTTCATCCGTAATTCAGTCCGTTTACCCAACGTGTTTCAGAGCTGTGCGCTCTTTCTTCAGGGGTATGAAAGTTTCTGCAGCTATCAACAAGTCTCACATGTATTTAATGGCCTCTCGTCTGCCTGCATAGTAGCGTGCATTGTGGGACTTGTATTATTTGTTTTAACCCCTAATGGGTTCTGCCGTATAACTTCCAAATTTCGAAGGTCACAGTGATTTATCTTCACCTCACTGTGATATTACAGCCCCCAGTGGGCCCCAGCATAAGTAAGGTTTTGGAACCTACCTGCTGTGGAGTGTTTCTTCGTTGCAGAGCCTTTGTTGAACATTATATGTTTTCATATATTTTTTTTTTATTATTTCGGGGTCCCCGCGTATGGGCGGTCATATTCAATGCTTATAACTATTGATGAGGATCCCCTGGAAGAGAACCCGGACATTCAGCAGCGGGCTTCTGAGAAAAACTTTGGGCCCTGGCACTTATTATTTTGCAAGGTATGCACCGTGCAGCACTAGCAACTAGTGTAATTGCAGCAAAATCCCCTCGGAGGATACTGTATTTGCATTCCACAAGTCAAAATAATATGCTTGACTGTTTGCTTCCTTCTGATTTACCGGGGGCACAATGAAAGAAACTACTTATTCAAAGGGGTCTATTGAAAAAGGCGACAATATGAAGGCTGGGGAGAATGGGGTCCATCATCCTTGTAGGGAGAAGAGTAATTGATAAAGAACTGATCACCACCACACTTGCTTTTTGGAATAAATACATGCCAGTGTTTTATGAGGCACATAAAATGAAGCTTGCTTCTCCGTCCACCTCTACCACCACACAGAAAGGACTCACCTAGACAAGTCAAGGCTTGAACTGGTACGTGCACCTTTAAACGGAACTGCTTGACAATAATCACAGAAAGTAATATCTCGGCTCTTAAGGTGATCCAGGTGGTGAGAGGCCAAGACTGTTTGATGGGTATGTAGGTGTTCTGAGGTATGACCAATGTTTAATCAGTATCTGGTCCTTTCACTACCTCTCAGTAAAGTCAAAGATTGAACTGAACCTTTAGACTGAAGAACTAGAGCTCCTGGATAAAATACAAGCACCTTAGTTGTGCATGTATACAGGATTTAAAAATGAAATAGTGACAAAAAAAATATCAAGAATGGAAATTTCTGACAAATAGCTGAGACTGCAGAAAAACGAATGCTGACAGAGGAGCAAGGCTATTTGAAATTGAGATCATCGCTTTAAAGAGACTACTGGTAAATTTAATTTTTAAATGAACCCTTTCAAAATGTAGAATATACATTGTTATCACTGTCACAGTGAATGTTTGAAGAGGTAATTAGACTATTTTTTTGACATCTGGTATCTTGCCTCCTCTCGAGTTACCCTTTGCCCAAGTGAAAAATGCTTAGGTAACAATAGCCCCAAACCAAGAGAGCAGGTCAAATGAGCTCACAAGACATTGCATGAGAAACGTCAGAAGAGCAGGCTGAGGGCTAAAGGAAAAGGTTCAAAGGGCTTAACACAAGAAAAACGGCCTACATCTAAAGAAACTGGCCTGCTTCAGAACAGGTGACAAAAGCAGAGCCCTTTCATACTTTTGATTAATCAAGGTGAAAGGCGCCACTGCAGTTAACCAGAAGCCTTCGCTTAACCTCGAGTAGTCCTCATATTCTCAAATTGATCACATCTGTTCCCAGCTAGAAAGGCCACAGAGAAGTGATACCAACAGTGCGAGGTTTCACTTTGACTAAACGGAACACATTCAACATGAAAACAACAGTTTAGCAGTGAGGAGAGCTCACACCTTACTAATAGCGGGCAGGTGTGGGTGGGCGAGATATGCATATATATGTAGTGGGGCAGTGGCAAAAAGTCGTTTTTCAATAGCTAGAGTTAAGGGGCTTTCCTTTAAGTACTGAAAGATCTGCGGCAGGAAGTAGTTAAAAGAAATGAACGCCTGGGTACAAACCGAATGGGATTCTCAAAATACAGTCAAATGACATTTAAAAAAAGAAAAACATTTAGGGACCTGAAGCCCACAGGAGAGTGCAGCTGGCAAGGATGTCCATGGCATGCTACGCTACAATATTGGACTGGTTGTGAAAAAAAGTAATTTCGAATATTTTTACACTTTAGGACCATATTTTCACAAATCTACAGCTTCCCATTAACGGTATGAACAGAAGCAGATTAAAGTTTTCAAAGTAAAATTCAATGCAACAAACCCATATGCATACCCTACCTTCCTGTGCATCCTTGGGCAAAAAGAAGGTGTACAGGGTCATTTCATCAATCGCAGGTATCAAAGCACACTACATTAACTTCACATAAGACTAGCAGCAGCTTTTTGTGGACTCGCTAAATGTGATGTAGGCCTGCACGGAAAAGCACGCTATGAAACAAAACTATGGGGGGGGGGGCGGCGCTGAACGCGCTTAATTACGCTCAATTTCAGGAAAATTACGCGGAATAATTAAAAAAAAATGCTTCGTGCCGTAAAAAATCACGTGTTTATTTTGGACACAAGAACACATTTCGAGTTAAAAAAGAACACCAACAAACACAAGTACCGCAAACGAGCGACGCGCACGTTCCAGTTATTCTCACTGTTACAGCGCAGTACGCGCAATAATTAAGCAACGAACAATAACTTCAGGAATTTCATGCAATGCATACATTTCGCCCAAGGCCTCTATCGGCTCTCGCTTGCAGTACTTGTACTAGTTGCTGGATGTCAAACCCTCCTAATTTGCATGGACATTCTTGAAAAGCTGGCTGGCTTTCAGTCTCCCGATTCCTTAACATATTTAAGTGCTCCCCTCATATCTGGCTGTGAAGAGCTCTTTCTGTTGGGGAAGGTAGATATACTAAAAAACTAGCAGAATGATCGCCTGAGCTGCATGGACTAGTAACTGTCTAGGAAGAGGAGTGTCTTTTCAGGGGTTTTTTCTGTCGGGGTGTTACGGGATAGCCAACTCTTAAGAGACACTAGGACCTTGACAGGTAGTTCAAACAGTACATACAAGACCATCTTCCACACGGTGCTTTAAGAGATGTCCCACTGATAAGTGTTGGTATGACTAATGCTAACCAGCTGGTTTAGTTAATTTCTATTAAAAAGGGGTGAGCGACAAGCCTCATTTATGCATTGGTGGAACACCAGCTGATTTCTGGTGTGTCGGGAAAGAGCAATAAATAAAAAAGAGGACTTACACTTTGATTTATATGGTCACATTTGCCGTGCTTCAAATTTCTGACTCTGACAAACTGCTGCTTATTTTAACATGGGGTCTTGTGTTTATAAAGTGAACCATGCCACAATCTTGCCAGGATACAGGGAATGTGAAAGGCAAGGTTGTAAGAGGCAATTTCTTTGTAACACAACAAAATGTAAATATTGATAATGAACTGTATGCATTAAAAAAATAGATCAGCAGTTAGGCAACCAAAAATTGAGCACATTCACTCTCCTGTACATAACGCTTAATATGTACATGAGTAGGTTTGTCTCTTGCTACAGGTTTCTGAAATAGAGTCTACAAAAATCTTCTGTGCCACGTGTAGGTATTATATAATAAAAGTGTTCCCAGTCTGAAAATTCTGTGACATTTTACTGTTTTCGAATAGTACCCTCTTTGTTTTGACCGATTTAAAATGTTACCTATTTTGAAATGTTTTAATTATCTTCGAATATAGCAGTACATATGCTATACAAAATTCATTTCAGACACAATAAATGTATATTTTTGAATGTTTCATAATTTCCTTATATTTAACCCCCGATCCAAAATGTTTTAAAGCCAGTGCACATTCATGCAGTGAGATGCAGCTGCTGACGCGAGGACATTATAAAAAAACTTCTTGTTACCTTTTTTCATGTCAAACAGCAACTCCTTAGGAGAGTCTCACTAACCACTGGGGGAAACCTCTGTTAATTTTAACTATCAAATGCATCTTTAAATAGCTTCCTGAACCTCTTTTTAAGAAAAACACTACTATACATTTCACACATCTGAACAGAAGGTTTAAACAACCTTTATGTCCCACGCCTGCCCAAACTTCACACTGGCTTCACTTATGTGCATCCTAGACTACAGCATGCCTCATCAAGGAACGGAAGAAATATGACCGTAAGCGACGCTTGGACATCCCTGAAAAGCCAGTAGTTCTCAGCCAGCCACCTACTTTGAAAGTACTTTTTCCAGCGAGTCGGTCATATCGAGTCCACATCTGATGGTGAACTTCGCTGTCTCTCTGCTGTCTGCAATTGCATGCAACAGTATGGCTCGGGTCTCCTCTGAGTCCATGGGCAGCACTTGTGCAGAAGCATCCCAGATCTTATGGGTATATCCGCCCATGACGCACGCAGTACTCATCAACTGGAGTGCTAGGCTGGACAAAGAACATCCTCTTCCTGAAAATATCCAGCATCTTCGATTCCCTATCCAGTGGAGGGGTAGGGAACGTGCCAGGGTTGATTCGGAATGTGGAGGCTTGGACCACCAAGATCTCTGAAGAGGGGTGCTGGGTGAGGAAACTGGGGTCCCCAGGAGCAGTCCTATGCACAGGCTTGGATCAGGCCCAGAGGAGGACACCGCAAGGGTTTCAATGAATGTGAGTAAGGGTTTGGAGGGGGGATACTTCTAGTTGAAGTACATCTGTCAAGACAGCCCACCAAGGAGAACTGAAGGTCCAAGACCTCAAAAACTCTTCACATTACCAATGCAAATGAGATTCCTTCCTCCTTAGCCGTAGTAGGGGGAGAGAGCAAGCCAGTGTGATGTAAGGTGTCTAACCTACTAGGATCCACCGGTTCCTCATATCAGTTGTCCTTTGGGGGATACTGGGTATCCTTTAGGGTCATCAGACCGCTCCCATACTTCTCCCTCTCTAGGCCTGTCAAATAAAAAAGGAGCTGGCTCTAAATCTTAGGGCAGGGTCCCAGTCGGCACCGTCGTAGGATGACGCCCGCCCGGCTATCTACTGGAGCTGGGAATGATTATGGCGGATGACCATGAGCATCTGTACAGGATCAAGCGTAGAGGAAGGTCACAGTTTTGCAAGAGGGACTGATCCGGATCCAGCACCGGATCCAAGGGGCCCAACTGGCCCTGGGGGCGAACCCACTGGCAGAAATCTAGTGGGGGCACCTCCCGAATCCATGTGGACCAAAAGATCAAGAATGTCGGGCTGCCCAAATAGGAGTTGCATGGCCTCATAGAATTTAGTTGGACAATGGTTGCTCCTGCTCTGGAAAAGTCGGGGAGGAACAAAACTAACACTGGCACAGGCTCCACAAAGGAGCGAGCCCTGAAGTGCTGATGCCCCCGTACCTTGTCTGAGGATTTAGACAGGTGCAACTAAGACCTCTTTCATTTCTTTGACTACTTTCCGTGAGACTTACTCTATGATCATAGGGTACAGCTCCACAAGTAGTCCAAAGACCTTCTGCACAACCGGGATCATGAACGCTGCAGGGTCGTCCGATGTAGGGTGGCGAGAAAACGCTTCCTTAGCGCCTTTGGGTGCATGGTGTGGCAGTCTTTGCAGGTCTGAGTCCTAGTTCCTCTACAAGCACCACCTGCAAACCAATCAATCAATCAATCATAGGCATTTATAACGCGCACTACTCACCCGGAGGGTCTCAAGGCGCTTGGGGGGGGTGGGGGGTCCGCTACTGCTCGAACAACCAGGTCTTGAGCTTCTTCCTGAAGGAGAGGTGGTCTTGGGTCAGGCGTAGGTCGGTCGGGAGTGCGTTCCAAGTCTTGGCGGCCAGGTGGGAGAAGGATCTTCCTCCTGTTGTCGCTCTGTGGATGCGGGGGACGGCGGCGAGGGCGTGACTGGTCGAGCGGAGGTGGCGTTTGGGAGCGTAGAAGTTGAGGCGGCTGTTGAGGTAGGTCGGGCCTTGGTTGTGTAGGGCTTTGTGCGCGTGGGTGAGGAGCCGGAAGGTGATTCTTTTGTTGATCGGGAGCCAGCGCAGGTCTCTCAGGTGTCTGGAGATGTGGCTTCGTCTGGGGACGTCGAGGATGAGTCTCGCCGAGGCGTTCTGGATCCGCTGGAGTCTCTTCTGGAGCTTGGCGGTGGTACCGGCGTAGAGGGCGTTGCCGTAGTCCAGTCGACTGGTGACGAGGGCCTGGGTGACCGTCTTCCTGGTCTCGGTGGGGATCCACCGGAAGATCTTACGTAGCATGCGCAGGATGTTGAAACAGGACGAGGAGACGGCGTTGACTTGTCTGGTCATGGAGAGGGAGGAGTCCAGGATGAAGCCCAGGTTGCGTGCGTGGTCTGTCGGTTTGGGTGCGTTGCCCAGGGCGGGGGGGCACCAGGAGTCGTCCCAGGCGGAGGGTGAGGAGCCCAGGATGAGGACTTCCGTCTTGTCTGTGTTCAGTTTCAGGCGGCTGGTCGTCATCCACTCGGCCACGTTTTTCATCCCTTCGTGTAGGTTGGCTCTGGCGGTGGCGGGGTCGTTGGTCAGGGAGAGGATCAGCTGGGTGTCATCGGCGTAGGAGATGATGTTCAGGTTGTGTTGGCGTGCGATGGCCGCAAGGGGGCTCATGTAGATATTGAAGAGGGTGGGGCTGAGCGAGGAGCCCTGAGGGACGCCGCAGATGACTTCCGTGGCTTCTGATCTGAACGGGGGCAGACGGACTCTCTGTGTCCTTCCGGTGAGGAAGGAGATGATCCATTCCAGTGCCTTCTCCTCGATTCCGACGTTGCTGAGGCGCTGCACTAGGGTGCGGTGGCAGACCGTGTCGAATGCCGCGGAGAGGTCCAGGAGGATGAGGGCCGCTGTTTCTCCGTTGTCCAGCAAGTGTGGGTCCGTCACATACATCTGGCTATGACAGGCACCACATGGCTTGAAACCCACAGATTTCTTAGGGGATATCTCGGACACATCAGGAGAAGAAATTCGCAAAAAGGTGTTGACAAAATGTTGAGGAAAAAAACTGTAAAACATTGACTGAGGGGTAGCTCTTCACGGATCAGCGCTGACTGCTGAGGAAAGATAACTGACAGTGCACTGGTGTGGCACCTTTATACGCACCTTGCATGTCACTTCTAGCGTGAATGCAGCTGAAGCAGAGCCGAACTACGCCACCTACCAGTGGGCAGGGGTACTGCTCGAAAGACCTCTGGATCCAGTCTGACACCTGGGGCATACTCTAAGGTAAAGAATCGGCGGCTAAAAAGTCTATCAGATAACTATTCAGCACAATAACTTATTTACTCTATAGTTTGTCTTCAATATCAGTAGAACAGTTTTTACAAAAAAAGGAAGGCGTAAAGCTGATCATCTTTTTTCTCCTTCACCCATGCCTCTAGCTTTTGCAAGATTATCTTGGCAAATATTTTGCTATCGCAATCTAAACGTCTGCACACGCAACACTTATGTGGACCCACAGTGAAAGCAATCACATCCATCACATGCCTCTGGCCCCTAACTGGCAGCTACAACACATTTATGTCGCAGTTAGAACAGCCAACCCGATAATACCACTGCAGGATATTTAGAATTAGTTGAAATGCTTACAGGACTGCAAGTGGAATGCAAACCAAATAACAGTATTGTCTACACTGACCCAATGCTATTTAGGATTCGCCATTTTTTACAGGCATTTTTTGAGGGTATGTCACTCCTCACAACATGCCTTCATAAAGAAGTCACCTTTTTGTGATGCCAGAACAGAAAACGATTTACAATACTTTAGAGCAGCATTCACCTGAACTCTCGTATTGTGTCAGCAGTTGGAGGCGCTTTGGTTTATGGTTCAGGCAGATGCAACAAACCTGTTATAGGCACTACTGTATCTCAACATGAAACTGGGATCAGTCTGTTCTCCTACCGTAAACTCTGAATCAGAAACGCTTCTATTTCAAAAAGCCTCAGGTATGAACAAAGCATTCAAAGATTGGAGACATGTCTAAGATGTCCAACATACAATTACCGCCCGTACAGACCACTGCAGTATACAATCTCTGCGATCAGAGGATCTAAACTGCTCAGATTAGCTATCCCCTGCCATTACAAACGACACTATGTAAACCAAGGTCATCTGCGCCCATTATGGCACAATAAAACATCATTCATTATTTCACACTAGAAAATCATGCTTTTATCACCATATCTTTTTTAGAATGCCTGGTTTTAACTCGTGTTTCATTTATGTGTTATTGTTGAAATTCAGAAGAAGTTTTGCTAGGTTCATCTGTGTTCTCTTCTCAAGGTTCAGTATTTTTTTTTTTATAAGACCCTTAAGGAATGGTTTTCAACCATCATCAGATGTAAAACTTTTGAATTTATTGAAAAGCACCCCCAATGATTTGGGGTGTGTCCCCCAGGCACTGGCTAAGAGCTGCGTGTGCGGTTTTTAACTCGTTTAAAGAAAAAAGTTCATCACAAGTTGAAGTGTTCTTAAAGTAAAGCTTTTACTTTTACAGTAAAAGCTTTAAGAACACTTCAACTTGTGATGAACTTTTTTCTTTTTCTTTAAACGAGTTAAAAACCGCACACGCGGCTCTTAGCCAGTGCCTGGGGGACACACCCCAAATCATTGGGGGTGCTTTTCAATGTTTCCATTTACACTCCATCTCGGAGAGTGATACCCCGTGAGCACGGTGCAACTTTGAAAACTTTGGGAAGCTTCAGGTAGTGCGCGTACTACTCTCTTCTTTGCATAAACTTTTGAATTTCTCTGTAAATCTGTGGTTTTCAATAATAGCTTCTTTTCAACTAATTGATTTGCTTCTGTGAACATCTCCCTTTCAGGTCAGCTTTTGTACTCTTCATTGTTTTCAGGCAATTTGAATTTGTCTTAAAGCCCAGGATATGCTAGGACCACACAAGCATTGTGTGTGGTCTTTTCAGAAGAGTAGGTTGAGTTCAAGGGCAGAACTGAGAAAAAAGGGTGTTAGTGGTAATGAATAGAATAGCAGACCCATCCCACAAAAAAGGCGGATAAGAAACAAAGGTTCTCACCATCATCTGAAAAGGTTCCTGAGGGAAGCCTGCCTTACTTTAGCATCTGCCTTGGAGTCCGAATTCAGAGAGTAGTGTCTAGTGAGTGTGTGTATGATCTCTAGGTGGCGGCTTTACAAATCTCTGAAATTGAAAAAATTCCTCAAGGGGCCACTATTAAGGCTCTTTCTCTTGAGGAATGTGCTTTAGATCTACCAGAGAGAAGTCTAAAAGGCATCAAGTGTAGTCCTAATGATAAAGGTTTTGAAAGATTGCCATTGGAAATAAAGCCAGAAAGGCAGAGCTCTGTGCCCCACGATCCTGTTTCCAGGACCCAGACAAATTAATTGACCGAACTGTCCCCTGTGGGGCATGATGGGATGCTGGCGGTACAGTGAAGTCCTTAAAAGGCAGAGTGCCAGATTTTAATTGCTTTGCAATTCAGTCTACTTCTAACACCATCCTCCATTACCTTTCATATTCCTTTAAATAAAAATAAAAAAAGCTTTATAAAGATTTTTTATGGCCACTTTTATGTATTTAGTGACTTTCATTGAATTGTGTACATTTTATTAATGAAAAAGAAGTGAAATTTGGCAGTTAGTAGCCTTTTATAGGCTGCAAATATTTATATGCAATTGCACATAAGGAAAATGTTACTTAGCCTGTATGCATCTGTTCTTGGCATGTAGAGCTGTAGTCACATGCTATGCATATATCTCCATCTGGTGTTGGGCCCGGACGTTTGCACTTTGTTCGAAGAAGTCTTTCCAGTCACAAGGTTAAGCATATGTTGTCAAAATTGGGGCGTCCAGATCTTTTTAATTATCCGGATAGGATAAAAAAAAAAAAGAGGGGATGTTAATTGGGTCAAATTCCAATTTTTTAATTTATTGTTGGCGGAGCGTGAGGAGCAGGAGCTATTGAAACCCTCAGGGCTCACATTTTGTTAAAAACTTCCCCTCTGATTGAGCCCTACCTGAGAATTGTTACTAAGCCCTTTTATTGTTGGCTTTTAACTAGGTTTCGCTTTAATTTAATCCATTTCTCCTTAGGCAATCTGCAAGGTTGATGAAGACCAGAGGAACTAGGTCCATGTCCCTGTGACAACTTTTCGTCACAGGACATGATGCACTTTATGTTTTGTGACCATTACAGTGAGATTCGTAGGAGGTATTTAGTCCCTCTGCAAAGGGTTCAGATCGGGTCTGCACAGACTCTGCGGCCCTGACGACCAGATGACCGGGAGATTTCCGACGGTACCCCAAGGGGACATATGACCTGCGAGGGAATCGTGCCTCGTCGCCGCCGCACCCCCCCCCCCTCCCCCTCCCCCCCACTGAGGCACATCACGGTATCCTGTTAATGGGACTGACTCGTCTGGATGCGGCCGCTAAATAAATGTGGTAAGACCGTTCGCCGGGCTGAAATGGGTGGGGTTGGGGGGGGGGGTTAGAGAGGCAGCCATAATTGTACCGATTCGGTGGGGCAGACCGGGGGCCACAACTTAGCCAAAAGAAAGGTACACAGGTCCTAGCGGAAGCCCGATTGGACTGCTTTGACCACATACTTGATAGAGCTGGAGGGGCCGAAATTGATGCAGGGACATATTAAACGTTGCGGCTCGACCCTAAGATGGAGGCCGTTTGAGGGACTTTCGGTGAGCGTCTCATCCTTTGCCTAAGGAAGTGTGCTGCAATACTTTAACATTTGATCACTCATTATTTTAAAGGCCGCTGGGGGAACAGACGGTCCTTATGCACAACTGTTCATTTTACCACGCGTCCTTTCACTACATGTGGCCTGACCACTAAGATGGCGCCCAAGTCAAATTAGAACTTTAGTGCTTTTTGCATTGCTCCGGCACCCACTACACTCTAATGGCACCCAAGTCATTCTCCAGCCTTTAGCAACAGTAACTAAGCACCAGGCGGCCAGCAATTGCCTGAGAATCTCATTCTCAAACGTTTTAGTTGCATAAAACTGTATGTGGGGTAGCGGCGATCTGCCACGGGGGAAGCGGCAGGACTGACCGCCCCATCAACTTCCAATGACCTGGATGATACTGGGGGCTATTAGAGTGGGTTTTAAAGTAGCGAAAGGAAATGCTCCCTAATATTGTAATGACAACCACTTTCCTGTGTAATACACGCGTACCCATTAATGCATCATTTTGTTCTTTATAAGCTTTGATTTGGATATACTTGAGTGGTCATGCCAATTTTTGCCATTTTTTTTCCCGGATTGACCATGTCCAACTTGGCAACAGCTATTTCACACTGGGCGCCAGTATTGGTCAGCAGTATTCTCAAGGCAATAGCACTGCTCCTAACGCCCATGTTCTTGCATAATGGGGGCAACGATTTTTTACGTGGGACCTGGTATGCCGGACAGACAAATAAAATATGTGGGTAAGTTTCCTCGTGGTCCAGACACAACTTACACATACTATCATTGTCACTGTGCCACTTGCATGTAAATACATTTATGGGTAATGTGCCTACCCAGAATTGAAAGTATAGACGTCTATCCCTGGGTTTGGTGATGATATCCCAATATTAATCATATTGTGGGCAGGACTTAAACTCTAAAAATGTACCTATCAGTGATGTGGATTCCTAAGTAGTTCTATTATTATTTGCCACCATAGACCAGTATAGTCTTTCCATCTCTTTTTTGGGGGGAAATTGATGGCTCTCTGGGTCATCCAATAGGTGTCGCAGACCCATACTGACCAATGTAGGTTTTATGTTTTGCAGCCACTTGATCTTACATGAGGTATCTAAGACCCATATATCTTTAAGAGCAGCTGCGTACTGAAGCAACTTTTATTCCTTCAGCAAAGCACCAGTTAAATGACTATGCTTTAGGGCCAAGGTATTTATTTGGGGATTCCAATTAAGTCTATTCCCCAACGTGATCCCCAGATAATTAAAAAAAATCAGTCTGCTCCAATAATTCTCCATTAAGAAACACCCTGCCCTTAATTGCTCTGTGCAGGACCATAAACTTTGTTTTGTCTGCATTTATCACTAACCCACCATCTTTACTGAACCCTTGAAATCTTATTAAGGCCTTCTGCAGACCACACTGGGGGTATATATATATATATTCACTTAAAAAACCATAGGTTTCACACATGTTATAGTTAGCTGTACATTTCACTCGTAAAAAACCAATGAAATTCCACATTATAGTTAGATCAGGTAACTATAACTTGCGCGACCGCAATCCACAATGTGTAATTTCAGATGTCATCATTGAGGTCATGAGTGATGTCACTGACCATGTCATGAGTGATGTACTATGTGACGTCATCAGCAGTTTATTGTGGGCGCGCAAGTTATAGTTACCTGATCTAACTATAACGTGGAATTTCATTGGTTTTTTACGAGTGAAATGTACAGCTAACTATAACATGTGTGAAACCTATGGTTTTTTAAGTGAATTTGCAAGGTTTTGTAAATGATAATTAAAATTAGTTAGTTGTGAAAGAAATGTGGCACTTAAACAGCAGATTATCAGAGCCAGGATCTCTGTTCTGTACACCTCTCTCCTCTCAGCAGAACCAGATAATGGCAAACTTTCCCGCTCTTTTTCCACACATATACATGTTAATTTCAAATCTCAGTGCTTCCCCCTTTTTTTCCAAATGTAATCACACATTTCTATTGGTTGAAAACCAACCCTTTTCCAAAAGTACCCTTCCCCCAACTTGACTTCTGCCTAGTACCCTTCCCCCAACTTGACTTCTGCCTGCTACCATAGCAACAGCTCATGGAACACTGCTGTGTGGAGTTAGGTCAGAAGTTCGCCATACAATGTTTCATTTCCAAAGAGCAGGAGTGCTTGACTTTTCAAACCTAACAGCAAATCCATAGTACTGTTCTTTGGTAACACATTTTTCTGTACCAATACAAAACATGCTTCTATAAATTTACACATACAGCCTAGTTTTTATTCTAGAATGGTATGAAACAGCCAATCAGTTCTTTTTTTTATAAAAAAAATATGTATGCCTCCATTTCCAAACTGTCTTTCATTTCTTTTTACCATTCTACTGAATTACACCTCCTGAGTGCATCCAGTTCTCCTTTGAAGATGTTCACAGTGTGGATTGTAGGGCACAGCTATGTCTTCTGGAGTGAAAAGTATGCAGAGAAAACAGATATGGTGAGAGACCTTGCTTTGCCAAATGTAGACATTAAATGGATTGGTCAGAGAGGGTTAAAGTGGCACCAATTGATGCCATTGGTGAAATCCTTCATGCAAATCCAACACCCTGACCTCATAATAGTGCACTGTGGTGGCAATGACCTAGGCACTTTGACTGGGGTAGGTCTGGAAATGCTTATGAAGGAGACCTTTGCACAACTGTTTTCACTTTTCCCTAAAACTGCCTTTGTGTTTCTAACATATGCCAAAGGCAAAAATGGAACTGGTCCAATCATTTTTGTCCACAGATTGACAAAGCAAGAAAGCACGTCAACAAATCTGTTTCTGCTTTCCTCCGTGACTATGGTATGGGTTCCATTTACCACAACAACTTGCGTTACGACATGCAAGACATTTATAGAGGAGATGGTGTACACTTCACTGATGAAGGGAACAGAGTCTTCCTCTTGAACCTTAGACTCTGCATCGGTACTTACTTGTAGGTATCAATAAAAAATCACTTCATAAACAACGGCTCTTTTTAGAGCCCCCTAATATCTAAACACTTAAATCTGCATTTCATTTTTTTTTTTATTTTTTTTTTACCGTACGCGTACGGTGAGCTTTCCGTACGCGTACCCCGTGATTTTTTTTTTTAAAAAATCAATAAAAAAAAAATTGTACTTTTCTGTCCTTCTTTGACCCCCTTACAAATGTTAGGGGGTCTGTAACTCTCTTCCTTGCCCCCTTTTCAAGTTATCACCCTTTTTTTCTGAGTGAAATACACAAAATGGCGGCCGCCGCTTCCTGGTTTCGACCGATTCGAATGTTTACTAAGATCTAACAGCCAATCAAAATCGCGCTCGCGCACGCCACCGTACGCGTACAGTAAGCGCTCCGTAAGCGCACCGTAAGCTGGCTCAGATATATATATTGATTTAAAGGCTATTTTCTCAGAATCTACTGAACAGATTTACACCAAACCTACAAAAGGCACTTCCTTGACCTGAGGACTACCTCTCTGCCAAATTTCAAGGAACTCTGTTGAGCCGTTCGGGCTGTAGCTGTGTCTAAAGGTCCTATGGAAAAATGCATGGGAAAAACGCGTTTTGGGACCCCCCTTTTACCTCAGCCCCCGCTTGACGAATCCCCCCGAGACTTTCAGGGTCGGAGCGGAGCGGAGCGCCCCACCTATTTTGAAATATTCGCGAGGATTCGTCGACCGGCGCCAAAGTTATTCAAAATAGAATGTTGCGGATTTCCTATGGAAACAGGGTCCTAACTATAACTACCTACTGGCGACCGCCAGTAGGTAATATATATATATATATATATTATATATATATATATATATATATATATATATATATATATATATATATATATATATTATACACACATACCCACACATACACATATATACCCACACACATACCCATATATACCCACACATATATACCCACTCAATCATAACACTTGTATAGCGCGCTACTCACCCGGAAGGGTCTCAAGGCGCTTGGGGGAGGGGTCCGCTACTGTTCGAACAGCCAGGTCTTTAGTTGTCTCCTGAAGGCGAGGTGGTCCTGGGTCAGCCAAAGGTGGATGGGGAGGGAGTTCCATGTCTTGGCCGCCAGGTAGGAGAAGGATCTGCCACCGGCGGTGGCTCTTCGAATGCGTAGTACGGTGGCGAGGGCGAGGCTGGTAGACCGTAGCTGGCGGGTGGGTGTGTAGAAGGTCAGGTGGTCGTTGAGGTACTTGGGGCCCAGGTCATGGAGAGACTTGTGTGCGTGGGTGAGGAGCCTGAACGTGATCCTCTTGTTGACGGGGAGCCAGTGCACGTCCCTCAGGTGGCCGGAGATGTTGCTGCGTCGGGGGATGTCCAGGATGAGTCGGGCGGAGGCGTTCTGGATGCGTTGGGAGTCTTTTCTGTAGCTTGGCTGTTGTTCCGGCGTAGAGGGTGTTTCCGTAGTCCAGGCGGCTGGTGACGAGGGCCTGGGTGATCGTCTTCCTGGTTTCGGTCGGGATCCATGGGAAGATCTTGCGAAGCATGCGAAGGGTGTGAAAGCATGATGAGGAGACGGCGTTGACTTGTCTGGTCATCGAGAGGGAGGAGTCCAGGATGAAGCCCAGGTTGCGTGCGTGGTCTGTTGGCTTGGGGGCGGTGCCCAGGGCTGGGGGCCACCAGGAGTCGTCCCAGGCGGAGGGTGATGGTCCCAGGATGAGGACTTCCGTCTTGTCTGAGTTCAGTTTCAGGCGGCTGTTCTTCAGCCACTCTGTGACGTCTTTCATCCCTTCGTGTAGGCTCGTTCTGGCGGTGCCGGGGTCTCTGGTGAGGGAGAGGATCAGTTGGGTGTCGTCGGCGTAGGAGATGTTGAGGTTGTGCTGGCGTGCGATGGCTGCAAGAGGTCTCATGTAGACGTTGAAGAGGGTGGGGCTGAGTGATGATCCTTGCGGGACGCCGCAGATGACTTCGTGGCCTCGGATCGAAACGGGGTGAGGCGGACTCTGTGTTCTTCCGGCGAGGAACGAGGTGATCCACTTCAGTGCCTTCTCTTGGATGCCGGTGTTGCTGAGGCGTTGGACTAGGGTGCGGTGGCAGACAGTGTCGAATGCTCCGGAGAGGTCCAGGAGGATGAGTGCTGCTGTTTCCCCGTTGTCGAGCAGGGCTCGGATGTCGTTGGTGGCTGCGATGAGGGCGGTCTCGGTGCTGTGGTTGGCTCTGAAACCGGACTGCGAGGGGTCGAGGGATCCGTTCGTCTCGAGGAAGGCGGCAAGCTGTCTGTTGGCGATCTTCTCGAAGACCTTGGCAGGAAAAGGGAGGAGCGAGATGGGGCGGAAGTTTTTGAGGTCGGTGGGGTACGCTGTTGGTTTCTTCAGTAGGGCGCTGAGCTCGGCATGCTTCCAGCTCTCCGGGAAGGTGGCAGTGTTGATGACGTCCCGGAGTTGGGGTGCGATGGTGGAGTCGGCCTTGTTGAAGACGCGGTGGGGGCAGGGGTCGGTTGGAGAACTGGAGTGGATGGTGTTCATCGTGCAGGCTGTGTCCTCGGTGGTCACCGTGGTCCAGGTGCGGAGGGTGGCGGTAGGGTGCGTTGGTTCGGTGGTTGGGTGCGAGGATGGTGCGCCGAAACTGTTATGGATGTCAGCAATCTTGCGGTGGAAGAACGAGGCGAGGGAGTCGCAGAGATCTTGTGACGGGGTGATGTCGTTGTTGCCGGTGCTGGGGTTGGAGAACTCATTGACGATGCTGAAGAGTTCCTTGCTGTCGTGGGCGTTGTTGTCCAGTCGCTCCTTCAGTGATTTCTTCTTGGTGGTGCGGATGAGCTGGTGGTGCTTGCGGGTGGCGTGTTTGAGGGCGGTCATGTTGTCGGTGGTCTGGTCGAGGAGCCAGGCTTTCCCGAGGGTGCGGCAGGTCTTCTTGGAGTTCCTCTGTGAACCAGGGGGCTTTCTTGCTTCTGGGTCTGCTGGAAGGGTTCTTCAGTGGTGCGAGGTCATCGGCGCAGGCGGTCAGCCACTGCGTGAAGTTGCTGGCTGCTTCGTTGGGGTCTGATGTGCTGGCAGGTGGGTTCTGGCTGAGGGAGGCGGTGAGCTGGTCGGTGGTGATCTTGCTCCAGCTCCTGTGAGGAACCTGATGCGGGTGGTGGTGGGTTGTGGTTTTTCTGAAGCCGAAGTGGACGCAGCTGTGGTCGGTCCAGTGAGTCCGGTGGAGTGGCTGAAGGTGATGTGCTTGCTGGATGAGAAGACGGGATCAAGCATGTGGCCGGCGTAGTGGGTGGGGGTGTTGACCAGTTGCTTGATTCCGAGGTTGGCGAGGTTGTCCAGCAGGGTGACGGTGTTGTGGTCGTTGTTGTTCTCCAGGTGGAAGTTGAGGTCCCCTAGGAGGATGTAGTCAGCGGAGGGGAGGGCGTGTGGGCTGATGAAGTCCGTGATGTCTTCGCTGAATTGCGTGCGTGGTCCCGGGGGTCTGTAGATGAGGGTGCCTCTGAGGGTCGGTGTGAATCTGGAAGTGGAGGTGTTCGGCGGTGGCGAGGGTGTCGTCGGCGTCGGTCGTGATGCGGATGGTGTTCTTGTGGACGATGGCGATGCCTCCTCCGGTCTGGTTGACGCGGTCCCTCCTGATGATCTTGTATCCATCCAGGATGGCGATGGCGATGTCGGGGGCTGAGGAGGCGTTCAGCCATGTTTCAGTGAGGAAGGCGATGTCTGGTGATGTTGTGTCGAGGAGGTTCCAGAGTTCCACGGCGTGTCTGTGGACGGAGCGGGTGTTGAGCAGGATGCACTTGAGGTCGCTGCTGGAGTTTGGCTTGGCGGGCGCGGTGCAGGTTCGGAGGCAGGTGAACTTGCAGGTTGTGCAGGTGAAGGGTCCGTGAATAATTCTCGGGGCGGCCCGGCAGCAGGTGGGGTTCCGGCCGGCGTTGAGTGCGTTGAGGGCCGCGGCGTCGTAGGTCCGTCGGGTGGGCTGGCAACGGCGGGGGCCAGGGGTCCTGGCACTGGGCGCGATCCAGGCGCAGACGGGCTTGCCTTTGGTGCACAATCGGAGCATCTGCTGCACGTGAACGCTGCGCGCACGCGTGTTCTCCATTTAAGGAGAAGTGGGAGGGAGGGGCAGCTGGGAGGCGGGAGCAGGGATGGCACAGAAGAAAAGGGGGCGGGGCCGCGATGTCCGGCGGCGGGAAGCGGGAGCGAGGGTTAGAGTACAACAGGAATACACTGAGCAAAACAAAAACAGGGGCAATCCAGACAGCAAGTGGAAAAATAAAACACAGGGCACAGCACTTATCAAAAACGGCAACGATCAGCAGCGAGCGAGGGAGGGGGCACACAGACGCAGCTGGAGGGCCGTGCGGCGCGGGGGTGTCCTGAGGACAGGTCACACTCACCTGCGCCGCGCGGTCTCCATTTAAGGGCAAGTGGGAGGGAGGGGCAGCTGGGAGGCGGGAGCGGGGAGGGCACAGAAGAAAAGGGGGCAGGGCCGCGATGTCTGGCGGCGGGAAGCGGGGATCACAGGGAACAGGGGCTAGAGTACAACAGGAATACACGGAGCAAAACAAAAACAGGGGCGATCCAGACAGCAAGTGGAAAAATAAAACACAAGGCACAGCACTTATCAAAAACGGCAACGATCAGCAGCGAGGGAGGGGGCACACAGACACAGCTGGAGGGCCGTGCGGCGCGGGGGTGTCCTGAGGACACACACACACACACACACGCACGCATATATATATATATATTATCTACTGGCGCCGGATGTCGAATCCTCGCAAATTTTTCAAAATAGGTGGGTCGCTCCGCTCCGCTCCTACCCTGAAAGTCTCGGGGTGATTAGTCAAGCGGGGGCCGAGAAAAAAGGGGGGTCCCAAAACGCGTTTTCCCCATGCATTTTTCCATAGGGACCTTTAGTCCAAGGTACAGCCCGAACGGCTGAACAGAATTACTTGAAATTTGGCAGAGAGGTAGTCCTCAGGTCAGGGATGTGCCTTTTGAATATCTGGAGTCAATCTGTTCAGTAGTTCCTGAGAAAATTTCAGTTAATTTCAGTTAAAAGTACATATATATCTATAAGCGCGCACCGTGCACGAGCGCAATTCTGATTGGTTGTTAGATGTCAGTAAACATTCGAATCGGTCGAAATCAGGAAGTGTCGTCCGCCATTTTGTCTCTCGCAGTCTGAGGCAGTGAAAAACAAAGGTGGAGAACGTGAAAAGGGGGCAGGGTGGACAGTTCCTGACCCCATAGCCTTTGTCAGGGGGTTACGAAAAAGCACGGGGTGCGCCCACGGCACGCACAACGCATCGTGGGTGCGCGAAGCGCACCGAGTGCCCACGGTGCGCGCACGGTGAAAAACCTGAAAAAAATTTTTTTATTAATAAATACATAACTTTGCATTTAAAAAACCGTACAAATTCACTTAAAAAAACCATAGGTTTCACACACGTTATAGTTAGGAATTCGCATTTAAAAAACCTTGCAAATTCACTTAAAAAACCATAGGTTTCACACATGTTATAGTTAGCTGGACATTTCCCTCGTAAAAAACCAATGAAATTCCCCCGTTATAGTTAGTGCAGGCAACTATAACTCACGCGACCGCAATCCTCTGCTGATGACGTCAGATATTACATCACTGTATTTAGACACCTATTTACCCATGTCTTCTTCCATTAATCTTTAGCTATACATATATTACAAATATTTATTTTTCAGAAAGACACATATGTAATCAGTGATGTAATATCTGACGTCATCAGCAGAGGATTGCGGTCGCGTGACTATCACACACACTTGAATGGTTCTTATTACATTGTGATGTATTGTGCATGCATAGTAAAGGAAGGTAGGGGATTACCTGTTCATATTGAGATCGTAATTGGGGTCGGTTGTATGCCAGCACGATTAACATGTTGATTACAGGTAGTCCTTCATTGATGTCTGATAGACTAGACTGATATGTCAGCATGCTAGTCATTCATTTGGTAATGTGGACATTTATATTCACAGACTTTTGAACCTTCAAACTGCAATTTTATTTTATTTTATTTAAATTCAGGACCCAATGATTCTACTATTACTATGAATCATTTAGATTATATAATCTGAAACTAAAATGAGATTGACGAAGGCTGCTGCGCCAGCCGAAACGCGCCTCTCTGTGCTTCCCGGGCTGTGACAGGCTAAATGAAATAAAGAAGCTTTAAGTCCATCAGCTTCGTGTGCATGCTCTCTAGCCGGATGGTGTGGGAGTTGTGTGATATATATTTTACACTCACCCCTGGGCAAGACTATTCAGTGTTTACTATGATGAGGATACCCTGGAAGAGAAGCATCTCTTCAATGACCACCAAACCACAAGCACCACATATTCTCACGAGCTCACTAGGAGTCAAATGTACTCACACTCCCCTTTAACTATGTAGATGAACACGAATCCTTTATATCATGTGTACACCCATGTATTTCAAGTACTTGGTTGGTCTGATCTATGTTGCTGCTATATACTGGGGTAGAGAGGCAACCATTCATCAAGATTTTCAGATGCGCTCCAGAGCTTTAAAATAGCCACAATTACTAAAATCACCTGATGAAGGCTGATAAAGGTAACCTCAAAGCCAAATTACTACCAATCAAACATACTTTCCAGAAAAGTAAATTACTGAACTATTGACATCTTCTCTGTATTAGCTCAGCCCAGCTCCCCAAATATATTCAAATACATTCTTTTAGCACCGTCTGTTGTCATACGAACCAGTGAATAACCTATCCTTTCAATTTGACATTTACAAGCTAAAAACATCCGACACCAAGCCAATAAAGGGAAACCCAGGAACAGATCAACTGGACCTGAAAACTGAACGCCAATATCAAAAGATTGTTTCTGAACAAACTACTGAAAAAGGCAGATTTCATTCATGTCAAAGATTCCCTCAAACAAAACAACTTAGCCCAGTGCTAACAAATAGGTTTGCATCCTGGAAGAGATACTGAATCGGAGCTGGAGGGAAACCTCAAAAACATTGTACACGTAGGGTATCACTGGCCTCCTACCCGATTAGTTATCCGCATTTGACAGCAGCAATTATCTAACTTGAAAAGAATAAGGCACCATCCCTAATGCAATCAATACATACACGAGAGTCCATCTGAACACTATTCCCTTCAGCTTATCACCATTCACTTAAGTAGGTGTATCTGTAAGGTCTAGGTCGCACAGCCTTTAATGTATTCTTGCCCTTTCTCCCAGAGCCTGTAAATTCCTTCAAGAGCACCTGCTACAAACATGCTGACAAAATCCAGGTCATCCTAAAACAGGAGAAGCTTGCAGATATGTACAGGTCAGGACTTGCACATTGTTTACAGACACTTTGATGCTACAGAACCGTTTGAAATGTAACTCTAAAAAGAGAAGCTAGACGAAAATTGGAGATGCCATAATTTTGTCTAAGGAAAAAGAATTAGGCTCAAACATGTCACTCTAATGTCTACTAAACCAAAGTGTCTTCATCACGAGGACACTATAATGCATCTTCCCTAACATGAGGTAAATACAGGGCAAAGTCCACAAGAACTCTGGCTCTAATTTCCTGAGTAAACCAATAGGCTCTACATTGTGGTACGAAGAAACCCAATCAGCAACTACAACAAATCTCGAATGCCTCAGTTAAATAAGTGTTAAACCTGGGTTGATAAGATCACATCACTCATGCCCTGAAGGCTCTGTACAGGTAACTCATCACCAGAAGACACTTAACAATTAAAACTACATATATATACATATATATACATATATATATATATATATATATATATATATATATATATGATCGTTTTTTTTGTGCCACAAACAAATGCAAACTCTACGCCCCAGAGTACAAAGGAATTACAGCGAAAGCGCGCAAAATTCAAACGGCGGCAGAGGCACAGAGCAAAGAAGAGGCTCATCCTATCAAAGTAAAAAGAGGGGCAGGGGTCAATGGTCAACAATCAAGCAATAGTGAAGAAGCATACAAATCAAACCATTATCAATCTGACATGTGACCTCACAAAAGAAGAAGAAAATATATTGAAATTGGGCTTATCCTTTGCACCACATACAAACTTGGATTACACAGCAAATGGGCTGGATGTCTATAAAGCTGTGAGAAAATTAAAGTTAAGTAAATTCTACATGTTGGAAGCAAGCAAAGATGCAACCCCTCACAATTTGTAAACCACTGAGGAATCAACACCATCGGGCACAGCTGTGTCCAATGAAATACTCGAGTTATGGGTAACTGAAGGGGCAGGTTACAATACATTCTATAGGCAGGACGTCAGTGCGGAGATGGAAACACAAAATAGCAAACAAATGGCTCCAAGCACACCGTTCAAACCTCTGTCAACCTTTAACCCCCTAATGCCCCCGGATACGGTAGACATTTTTCATGAGAACGTAACAATACAACTAAATCAACTACAGAGACAAATCCAAAATCAAAAATGGAAATATAATAGACAAACACAACAGTACGAGGCACTTGTGGCCAAATTGAGGAAAGAAAAAGATATCAGGGGCAGTGATAAAGGTGGCAATATTGTCCTGCTCACACGTACAAATTACGATAAAGAGGCATATTTGCAGCTCAATGATAGACAATGCTATGAACGTATTAATCCAGCTTTAATGAAAACAGCACACAAAGAGTATTATCAGAAATTGTTCAGGTGGAGGAATAAACGAATGATTTCAGAGAATGAGTACAAATACCTCAAGGTTGACAATCCAGTGACCCCCTTGATCTATTTTATCCCCTAAGTTCACAAGAATATGGACAAACCACCTGGCAGGCCCATTATTTCTGCCAGAGGAGGGATGTTGGAAAGAACTTCTGTATTGAATATGCTACTTACCAGTATGCATCTGTTCTTGGCATGTAGGGCTGCTGACATTCATATCTGTGCATAGATCGCCGCCTAGTGTTGGGTCCGGATGTTTGCACGTTGTTGTCCTGGAAGAGTCTTCAAAGTATCCTGAGATAGGGGACTCCTCCCCTGGACCACAGTGCGCATGGGCATCCTCTCCATCCTCAGATTGTTTTTCGCCATTGTGGCAGTGATGGAGTAGATACAGAAAGTGATGACCATGCTTACAGTAATTCTGAGAGCTGCAGCTGCTACAGGCGCCGGGGAGGAGGGTGGGCGATATGAATGTCAGCAGCCCTACATGCCAAGAACAGATGCATACTGGTAAGTAGCATATTCAGTTCGAGGCATGTGGGCTGCTGAATTCATATCTGTGCATAGAATATATAGCAGTACCCTCTATTAGCGGCGGCTACCAGTGCCAGCTGCAGCGGTCTGAAAAAGAGTTTTGAGAACAGCCTGTCCTACAGCTGCCTGCTGTTTTGATTGCACATCTACACAATAGTGTTTGGTAAATGTATGTGTAGTGGACCAGGTGGCTGCTCTACATATATCATGCAAAGGAATGTTTCCCAGGAAAGCCATGGAGGCCCCTAACTTACGTGTTGAGTGGGCTCGTGGGGGAATAGTTAATGTGCGTTTAGCTTTTTGATAGCAAATTTGAATACATTTAACGATCCATCTGGCTATACCTGCTTTGGAGATGGCGTTACCTTTGTGGTGTGGGGCAAAGGCAACGAAAAGTTGTTTTGTTTTCCTAAAGACTTTAGTCCTGTCTATATAGTACATGAGGGCTACATGAGGGCTCTCTTTACATCCAGTGTATGGAGTGCTCTTTCTGCGACAGTTTGTGGGTTTTGAAAGAAAACAGGCAGTTCAATAGTTTGATTCATGTGGAACTGCGATATCACCTTGGGCATGAATTTGGGGTTGGTACGTAGTACGACCCTGTTGGCGTGAACCTGTATGAATGGCTCTTGAACGGTTAGTGCCTGGAGTTCACTAACTCTCCTCAAAGAAGTGATCGCTACTAGGAAAGCTACTTTCCAGGTGAGGAACTGAATTTCGCATGAGTGTAGAGGTTCGAAGGGTGGATCCATCAGGCGTGTGAGGACCAAGTTGAGGTTCCACATTGGAGCTGGTGGGTGGCTTGGAGGAATTACTCGTTTGAGTCCTTCCAAGAATGCTTTGATGGCAGGCACTCTGAATAAAGAGAGGTGCTGCCTGTTCTGGAGATAGGCTGATATTGCGGTCAAATGGACACGTATTGAGGTGTATGCCAGATTGCATCGGTATAGGTGTAAGAGGTAACAAATTATGTTTTGGATGGATGCGTCTAGCGGGTTAATCTCATTGTTATTGCAATAAATTACGAACCTTTTCCATTTGGCTGCATAGCAAGCTCTGGTAGTGGGTCTTCTAGCTTCCTTAATGATGTCCATACAGTCAGGTGGCAGGTTTAGGTAGCCAAACTCTAGGACTTCAGGAGCCAGATTGCCAGGTTCAGCTGTTGCGGATCTGGGTGCTGAATCTCTCCATGGTTCTGCGTCAAATGCGCGGGTTTGATCCGCAGCCTTTGATGCGGCACCACGGAAAGTTCGAGAAAGGTGGTGTACCATGGTTGGCGTGCCCATGTTGGAGCAACCAGGACGAGTGTTAGTGAGTGTTGTCTGAGTTTGCGTGCCACCAGCGGTATCAATGGTGCTGGGGGAAAAGCGTACGCAAATCTGCCGGACCAGTTCATCCATATCGCATTGCCCTGCGACTGCGGATGTGGGAACCTGGCGGCAAAGCTTTGGCATTTTGCGTTTTCGCTTGTGGCGAATAGGTCTATCTCTGGATGACCCCACTGCTGGAAGTACGGTTGGAGTACTGATGGGTGTAACTCCCACTCGTGCATCTGGTGGCTGTGTCTGCTGAGCAGATCTGCCATCTGGTTGTCCTTGCCGGGGAGGTGTTCCGCCATGAGGAACATGTTCCTCTGAATGGCCCACTTCCACACGCTCTGAGCCAGATGAGACAACTGTGGAGAGTGTGTTCCTCCCTGCTTCTGTATGTAGTACATGGCAGTCATGTCCGTCCGGATCAACACGACTTTGCTGCATAAGTGTACTTTGAATGCTTTCATTGCCAGGAAGATTGCCAACAGTTCTAGAAGGTTGATGTGCATCTTCTTTTGTTGTATTGTCCATAGTCCCTGCACTGTGTAGTTGAGTACATGAGCTCCCCATCCCTGGAAAGACGCGTCCGCTGTCAGTATTATTTGTGGAACAGGCTCTTGGAACGGTCGGCCCTTGCAAAGGTTTTGTGGATTCCACCAATGCAGAGAGTTGTATGCCCGACCGCTCACCAACACTAGGTCTTTTAGTTGCCCGTGAGCCTGATTCCATTGACGTGCTAAGCACTCCTGAAGCGGGCGCATATGTAGTCTCGCGTGTGGGACTATGAAAATGCAGGAGGCCATCATGCCTATCAACTGCATGAACACTCGCGCAGGAAGGGAGTGTTGGGGTTTGAACTTGGAAATCAGCATTTGCATGCTGTTGATCCTCACTAAATTTGGCTGAGCTGTGGCTGCCAGAGTGTCTATGGTCGCACCTAGGTACTGTTGTACGTGTGCGGGTTGGAGATGTGATTTTGGATAATTTAGTGAGAACCCCAGACTGTGAAGAAGGTGAATGGTGCGGGACATGTGGCTGGCACATTGCTGGGCTGACTTTGCCTGAACAAGCCAGTCGTCCAGGTAAGGGTAGACGTGAATGTGTTGCCTCCGTAGATGTGCAGCCACAGTAGCTAGGCACTTTGTGAAAACTCTGGGTGCTGTTGTCACGCCGAAGGGAAGAACCTTGAATTGGTAGTGCTCTCCTTGAATAGTGAACCTGAGATATTTTCTGTGTGAGGGGTGAATGGGTGTGTGGAAATACGGATCTTTGAGGTCTAGCGTGGCCAGGAAGTCTCCCTGTTTGAGCAGCAGGAGGACTTGTTGTAGGGTGAGCATGTGGAAATGCTCTGAGAGAATGTAGCGGTTGAGGGGTCTCAGGTCTAGTATAGGTCTGAGTGACCCGTCCTTTTTTGGTATTAAGAAGTACAGGGAGTACACCCCCGTACCTTGCTCGTGGACGGGTACGACCTCTATTGCGCCTTTTTCCAGCATACTTAGCACTTCCTGCTGTAATAGCGCTAAGTGCTCTGAGGACATAGGACGGTGTTTTGGCGGTATTGTGGGTGGAGTGGAGGTTAATTCTAGGCAGTAACCGTGTTTGATAATATCTTTGACCCACCTGTCCGTGGTGATGGTGTTCCACGTGGACAGGAACCTTTGTAGCCTTCCCCCGACAGGTGTTATGTGGTCGGGAGGAAGGGAGAGGGCGTCACTGTTTGTTCTTGGGGGAGGACCTGGTATTGCCGTATCCGCGTCCTCTGCCCTTTGTGCTGGAGCCACGATAACCACCCCGGGTGTTTTTATCGTAGGTACTTTGTGTGTTGCCCTTGTTGTAGGTTTGCTGTGACCCCTGTCCTCTACCTGCTCCTCTATTTCCGGGGCGACGAAAGGAGCCACTCCGAAAGGTCTGCATTTGGAGAGCCCCCATGGACTTTGCAGTGTCTGTGTCCTTTTTTATTTTTTCTAGGGTGGTGTCAACTTCTGGTCCGAATAAGTAGTCGGGGTCGACCGGCTGATTGAGGATGTTATTTTGAACCTCAGGTTTGAATCCGGAGATTCGTAACCAGGCGTGTCGTCGTAGCATGACGCTGGTGTTTATTGCTCTGGCAGCTGTATCTGCGGCATCCAGTGCACACTTAATGGATGCGTTCGTGAGGAGTTGTCCCTCCCTGATGAGGATCTCTGCTCCCTCTTTGTATTGGTCAGGGAGATGTTGGAGTAGGGTTTCTAATGTGTCATAGTGTGCGCGATCGTAGCGAGCTAGGAGCGCCTGGGTATTGGCAATACGCCATATGTTAGCTGCCTGGGCTGCAACCCGTTTGCCGGAGGTCTCTAGCACCTTGGACTCTTTGTCCGGGGGAGGAGCATCCCCAGTTGTCTGCGAGTGCGCCCGTTTGCGACTACGATGGAATCCAGAGGCAACTGGCCTCTAATGTACGTAGGGTCCCCAGGCGCCGACCTATATTTCTGGTCGATCCTGGGGTTTATTACTCTTGCCCTGGTGGGTTCTTTGAAAATGTCCTTTGCTGGTTTGAGGACACCTTTCAACATGGGTAGAGTTTTGATATTCCTTTCTGAGGATGCGAAAGTATCCATTAGAAAATCGTCCTCGATTGTGTCAGAGTGGAGTTGCACACCATGATTGGCCGCAGCACGTTCAATGAGGGCGTTGAATGCGGCAGTGTCCTCTGTGGGAGACGTTTTCGCGCCATATAGCTGCGTGTCCTGTGTATCCATAGGTGCACCCGGGTCTACAGGGTCATCCCAAGCCTGGTCAGGGTCCTGTTGGCCTTCAGGGTCCATCTCCCTGGGGTAGGGGACGTCGTCACCCATGTAGTCCTCCAAAACGTCGGTTTCGGAGGGTGTCGGAGAGAAGGGCTGTGGATCTAGGTAAGAGGTATGGAGACGTTCGTAAAGAACTGGTTCCGAATCCGCTGGCAGCTTTTTCTTTAGCGGGATCCGGTAGGAGTGCAAAGCTCGCTCGGAAGATATTCTCCGCTTGTGGAGCATAATTCTGCCGGTGTCGGCATCGATGATGTGGGACGGTGACGTCTCCGTAGGAGAGCGTTCGGCAGGTGTGATCCTAGTTTGGGTGACACGTGTTCTGATTTCAAACAGTTTGGGCGCCGTGGATGGCGGCAGGCCAAAAGTGATGTCGGGTGTTGCTGGAGAAGCTTTTTGAGCTTTTCTCGGCTCGGAGCCCGACGTGTCCTGGAGGGCTGCCTTTTCTTTGATGCGTTGCAAGGACGCTGCAACTTGTCGCACCTGGAACGCCGACGGTTCTTTGGCGCCGAGCGGTTCCGTAGAGGCAGGCGTGGACTTCTTCGGGGCCACGGGGTCATCGAGTCGAGGAGAGGTAGTAGCTGTCGACGGCGTCGATGATTGGGCCTTAGGTGCTGCTTTCGAAGTGGTGGGCGACGCAGCGGCCATTTTGACCTTCGTGGCCGGAGCCGATTGTTTCGGTGCCGGGTGCCGAGGCGGTACCGATGGCCTTTTTCCGTGTGTCGGCGCCGACGTCGGCTGCTGCGAGTTCGGCACTGAAGTCCCGTTTGGTGCGGTCGGTGCCGACGGGTTTGGCTGGCGTCGAAGGTGTAGTGGGCTTCGATCCGACCAGTGTCATTTTCAGTTTCGGTTTCTGTGGAACCGATACGACTATTGGTTTCGGTTTCGAGGAAGGAAAACCAGTCGTTTTGGGCACTAATGGCTTTCGCTGAATGTCCGAGGCCGGGCCAGAGGGCGGGGCCGAAGAACTGCGAGATAGGTCTTGGGTAAGGCCCGAAGGCGATCCCTCGACCGGAGCCATAGACTGACGCACTGGGATATCCTCCGTCTGTATGGGTAGGCCTTGCTCGTCACCGGAGCCTTTTTCTTCGGCCCCTAAGGCCTCATCGTAGTCTCCTACCTCGGTGTCGGTTTCTTCCCTGTGAAAGAGTTGGTCTTCGATGTCTTCCGATCCGGAATCGTGTTCGGAAGCGGGGCTGGAGGGTAGGTTCTCCACGCCTTCCACATCTTCGTCCTCGGCGCTGAAGATGTTGGTTGGGGCCGGTGCCGCTTGCTGCGCTTCAAGTCTCGCTTCTCGTCGATTCCGGAGAGTCTTTTTGGATCGGAATCGGGCACAGGCCATACATGTGGATTCGTTGTGATCCGGTGAAAGGCATTTGTTGCACACCGGGTGGACGTCGACATGGGGATATTTCGCATTGCAAACAGGACACCGCTTGAATGGGGTCCTCGATTCCATCGTCGATGTGGGGTCGATGGTCGGATATGATGCGAAAAAGTTTTTTTTGAAGTCAGTAAACTAACAAGTAACTGTCGATACCGATCGGGAACAGTACCGACGAAAACTAAAGGCCTTTTGGCCTGAAAAAAAAAAGTTTTCCCTAACTTGAGTCAAGATAAGCACATCCGAACCCAATGGCGGAAAAAAACAATCTGAGGATGGAGAGGATGCCCATGCGCACTGTGGTCCAGGGGAGGAGTCACCTATCTCAGGATACTTCGAAGACTCTTCCAGGACAACAACATGCAAACATCCGGACCCAACACTAGGCGGCGATCTATGCACAGATATGAATTCAGCAGCCCACATGCCTCGAACATATTGATTACTTTTTACAAGTGTATGAGATCGTTAAAATCGGATGTACAAGATACAGGGGATTTTTTACATAAGTTACAGCAGGTGACTTTGGAGGAGGGCTACTGGATGATGGCCTTAGATGTCACATCGCTCTACACGAGTATCAAACATGATGATGGGCTACGTGCAGTACGTCACTATTTATCCCAGAAATCCGAGCAGTTTAAAGACCACAGTGAAATGATATTACACATGTTAGAACACTGTTTGAAAAACAACATCTTCATGTATAACAATCTGCTTTATCGACAACTGAAGGGCGTGGCAACGGGGGCCAGTTTTTCCCCAAGCTACGCCTGTTTGCATATGGGAAGCTGGGAAGAACTGGTCCTTAATGTCCAGTTTAAAATCAACCTTTGATGAGAATGTAATTGTTTGGTTGCATTACATCGACGACCTGTTTGTAGTATAGAGGGGCACTAGGGAAAAGGCTGAGGCATTTGTTACTGACATAAATGTCAATGAGCTAAATCTCCAATTCACAGTAACCATGAGTCAGTCTGCAGTTTCATTCTTGGATACGGAGGTGTATATTAATAATAACAAGATGGAGACCAGACTATTCAGAAAAAGCACCTCTGGTAATACAATCCTACACGCAGGTAGCGCTCACCCAGCACATTTAATAACAAGTATTCCGTATGGGGAGATGCTCCGCCTGAAGAGGGTATGCAGCAATGAGCAAGATTTGAAACTGGCACAACAGGCCAGTAAACTCAGGTTCCTTGAAAGAGGGTATACAGAACACACTATTAAGAGTGCCATAGTCAAATCCAGTAGATTTAGCAGACAGGAGCTCCTTAACACGTACTGGCCGGTTGAGTTTACAGAGAGACAAACCGGCCCAACAGATGCAGACCAGGCAATTACCTAACCGGGCCCATTTAGAATCATCACGGGCTATAGTAGACAGCACTCTGATCTGTATAAAATTATCAATCGTAATTGGCCCACGGTCTTAAGTGACCCAGTTATAGGCCCAACTCTACCCCGAAAAGTCTCGATCACTTTTAGCAAGGCGCCTTCCATGAAAGACTGTCAGGTTAATACCAGCCCGGAAATCATTGAGAAAACATGGCTCCAAACAAACAGCGGCTTTTACAAATGCAAAACGTGTAAATCTTGCACACATGGCATCAGTATGAAAACTTACAAAGATGCTTTTAGCAATAGAGAACATCAAATTAGCAAAGTACTTACCTGCAAAACTGAATTTGCAGTATACGTACTTTTGTGCCCGTGAGGACTTAAATATGTGGGTAGTACTAAGCATGCGGTACACAAATGCATTTTGCAGCATCTTTGAGCAATAGCCAATCAAGACAATACCTATCCTGTGGCTAGGCATTTTAAGGAGTTGCATCGCAGTGATAATCAGGGCTTTAAGTACTTTGTAATTGATGCAGTCGTTGCAAGTAGGAGAGGGGGTGATAGGGAGTCTAAGCTTCGCAAGCTAGAAACTAGGTATATTCTTCAGCTGGACTCCAAAACTCCTGGTAGACTCAATCTCACTGAGGACTTGAATACATGTCTGTCCTAAATTCTGGTTGAGAGATTTACATTAAAAGGTGGAAAGCATAGTGCTTTTTCAACCTTTCTAGCAATTATTTATAGTTTTAACTCTTTTCTATACGGCTATATGGATTTTTACACCTTTTTACTCTTTCTGTATTTTAGCCAACCGGGATCCTTTTGAGAGCAGGAAGGTCAATAGTTACACGCATTGTTGGATTGGATTATTCGTGTCACATTAGTGTACATACATGGTTATACCTTCAGTGTACACACATTATGGGGTCTCTAAGCATCCTCTAGATTGTACATTTACATTTCAGTATGCTTTATCTCCTGTATAAGAAACACTAGTCTCTTGGGGAGCTAGTATTTAGAACATGCAATAGGAAAAGGTCAAAAATGAGAATAGGAAGTTGAATTTAAAAAAGAAAAAAAAATGAAGAAAAAAAGATATAGATATTTGTAGTTAGCATGGGCGGTACTAAACAAGGGGGTCCACCAATACTGTGAAAAGCAAAACGGATGTTTAATTGTTTTTAATTGACACCAAACACTTTTAATAGCACCATTTGCACACAGTTGGGATAAGTATATGGTAGTCTAAAGACGGCATAACATTGGTTATCCCGTTATTTTAGAGTTTTTTTTACTTGTTCCATAATATGGGAATGTGCTTTTAACAATGAGGTGTACCAGGCATCAACAAAAGCGGATTTGCACAAAGGGAATGTATATACCCTATAAGCAATATTTGCACGTTTTGGCATTTAACCCAGGATACTTTCTGATATGGAACATCATACTGTTGAATCAAATATTGGCTCATGGTAAGGGCTGATTCAAGTATTGAAGTTTATATCAATACCACTTAGTGTAAGGATAACAATTTATTCTGCACTAATGCCTCTTTGCACATCATTATCCAATTTGCACAATACCTTTATGGATTTGAAATGGTTAGCATTTTAGATACAGTGATGCACAAATTTGCACTATGAAAATGAATTGTGGTTTTAAACAGCGCGTTTTGCACAGGTAGGATTGACATGCATCCTATAAACTTTGTTTGCACATTTAAATTGGGGATTTAACCCATGACTATTTCAATGTCAAGCATAGTATGTTTGAGTTAATTGTAGGCTCTTGATAGGGGCAAAGTCAGCTACTTATGTTTGATTATTAAAAATCGAAATGTGAAAAATTTTCTTTGCATAAATGCCGCTTTGCACATTATCAGCAGAATTTGCACTGTATTTAGTCAAACAATGAAATATTCAATAACGTTTTGAGAAGAGAGTTCTAACATCTCGATTCAGTATGTACTGCCGTAGTATTTCTACCATTTTCATTGCGATTAATGTCACATGGTTCAATTTGAATTATTCACTGTCACTCTAAAAGCCGTGGTCTGCCAATATCACATTGTCATGTGAACAAGGCTCGGATGAGCCGAAACGTTATGGCAACATACAGCAACAAATAAGGAATTTTGCACTTATCAGCTAGTCGGTGTCTGCTGTGGAGGTGGCGAGGAGAATTTGCTGCTGCTCAGCTGTGGAGTCTGGGATATATATATATATATATATATATATATATATATATATATATATATATATATATATATATATATATAGCTGCTGCATTATTTGGAGAGTTCAAATAAAATACAGCTGACGAGCCACGGTGGTCCACGCCCTTTCTTTTTGCCCGAGGAAGACTGGCGGAACGTGATTTGGAGATATATAAATAAAACATTTCACAAACCAATGCAGCCTCCAAGAACAACCAAGGCTAACCAATGCTAGGAGACCTTAGGAACATAGGAATTAGGAGGACAAGGAGACTGTTGAACACTTTTTAATGAACAGCAGAAAGTGGTCCTGCAAAAACACAGCCATTGTTAGCCCATAGGTTGCATTGAAAACTTAACAGCATAGAAAATGAAAGCAATTGCATGCATAAACTGTCACCATGCCTTTAAGGCAGCCAAGACCCCCAGCTTCCCATCATACCTCAGGGTTGATAGTTTGGTCAGTTGTTCTTTGCAGAGACCAGGGCACAAACAGGTGACAATTATGGTTCATTTGCCCAGGGATGTGGGTGGGCTGCTTATGACGTTGATAAGGATACCCCTGGAAGAGAACTAAGATAACAGGTAAGTAACCTATCCTTCTCTTCCAGGGGATCTTCATCTATAGTCAGAAGCACTGACTCGAATAGCAAGCCCATCCCCTACTTCTGCGGGCAAATGAAAACTGCAAATGAAAGTAGCATTGAAATAAATTCCTCAAAGAGGCTGGGCCTACTAGAGTGTCTGCTCTAGTATCCGATTCAAGACAATGTCTTGTGAATGTATGTACCGACTTCCAAGTGGCTGCTTAGCAGTTCTCAGCAATCGGTACGTTGTGCAGAAAAGCCGTCATAGCTGCCTTTCCCCTAGTGGAATGAGCCTGGGGAGAAGAAAAAAGGGGTTTATTTGCCAATTGGTAAGTCAGCTTGATACATGACACTATCCATATGGAGATGGACGCTTGAAGGCTGCGAAACGTGTTCTGATGGAACCGTAGTTTACAAACAAATAATCAGACTTTCTAATAGGTTTGGACTTGCCTAAATAGAACCTTAAAACTCTTTTTAGATCGAAAGAGTGGAGAGACCTTTCAGCAAGGAGTAGAAGGATTAGGAAAGAAAGTAGGCAAAGAGATGGTTTGATTAACATGAAAATCTGACACCACCTTCGGAAGGAAGGAGAGGTGGGTTCTCAGAACCACTCTGGTGTGGTGAAAGACTGTGTATGGTTCCTTGATGCAGAGTGCCCGAATCTCGCTCAACCTACGAGCGGCAGTGATTGCCACCATAAAGGCGACTTTCCATGTAAGGTGCTGAAGGATCGCTTTGTGAATTGGCTCAAAGTAGAGGGGGGGGGGGGAGGGGGGGGGGACCATGAGCTTGGAAAATACCAGGTTTAGCTCCCAGGGAGGCGAAGGAGGCCGGACTGAGGGGAAAAACGTTCTTTAACCCCTGTAGGCAATCCCTAACCAGCTGAAAGAAAGAAGGTAGAGCAGGTAACTTTCTGTATGCCGTAATAGCAGCAAGGTGTACTGTTATGGAAGCAAATTTTAGACCCGACTTGGCTAAGTGTAGGAGATAAGGCAAAATTACCTCCTCTTGCCCTTGGTAAGCTTGAAGCCATTTTGCATACACCACATGTAGAACTTTTTCCATTTAAAAGAATATGCCTTGTGGAAGGCCCTCTAGACTCAAAGATGTTCATGCAGTCCTGAGGAAGACCTAGGTGTCCATACTGGAGGACCTCAGGAGCCATGCTGCTAAGGTCAGCGAGTGAAGGTTGGGGTGATGGATCCTCCAGTTTATCTTGGACAACAGGTCCGGTCTGCCCAGAAGCCTCCTGTGTTGATACCGATGCAGATGTCCGTGTACCATTACTGTCATGGCCAGTCTGATGCTATCAGTATCACCCTTGCTCTGGAGTGGGAGAACTTGGGTATGACCTTCGGGATGAGAGGAAGAGGAAGGAAAAGCATACACAAAGTCCCCTGACCAGTTGATCAAAAGGACATTCCCTTTGGACCCTGGCCAGTAAAAACTTGGCACTAAGTCGTGGCATTTTCTGTTGGTATCGTCCACAAAGATTGATGCTTGGCTGACCCCATTGTTGAAAAATGTGTGCCACCACTTCGTCGTGCAGAACCCAGTCTTGCTGATCTTCGAAGTGACGACTTAGGGAGTCTGCCTGAGTGTTTTGTTCTCCTGGCAGATGGACTGCTGTGATTAAAAGATGCCTGGCCAGGAGCCAATGCCAAATCACCTGAGACTCCAGGGACAAGGGGCGAGAGCGGGTCCCTCCCTCCTTGTTTAGATAGTACATCGTGGTCGTGTTGGCCATCTGGACCAATATTGATTGGGACTGAATGGACGGGTAGAACACTGAGGGCTAGATGCACTGTCCGTAGCTTCAGCATGTTGGTTTGACATGCTTGTTCCCTGCTCTACCACTGGCCTTGAGTTTGCAGAGGGCCCATGTGCGCACCCCAACCCTGAAGGGAGGCGTCTGTAATCAGAGATTGTGTCGGAGGAGGTTGGTGGAAGGGAACTACCACCAGTAGATTTTTCCAATGAGACAACCATGTAATGGATGATCTTGCAGCATGGGAAAGTAAAATCTTGTCGTCCCATCGAGCGGTTTTCTGATCCCATTTGTCTTCTAGGTCCTGATGCAGAGACCTCATCCTGGCATTGGGGACTAGGAAAATGAAAGATTCCATCGACCCCCAGGAGCGATGCAACCTGACCAACTGAGGTCTGGTGAGCTTGAAGAAGACAATCGCATTTTAGCCTGATTGACAAGTCTCTTCTCCGAAGGATACACTCTTCCTGTGCTGGACTATAGAGTAGCACCCAGGTAATGTATTCTTTGAGTGGGCTGATGAACTGATGTCTCCAGATTGACCTAAAGGCACAGCTGCTGTAGCAAGTTTAGACAGATTTGATAGCGGTCTTGCACACTCTGGGGAGATGAGCTCTTTAAGGGCCAATCGTCGAGGTAAGAGGTAGATAAACAGACCATGGCAACGTAGAGCAGCCGCTACTACGGCCATGCACTTAGTGAACACTCGAGAGGCTGACTTCACACCAAACGGCAGGACTTTGTACTGATAGGGTTTAAACCCTACCATGAAGTGTAGGAACGTCCAGTGGTGTAAAGTAATCAGAACATGGAAGTATGCATCCTGAAGGTCTATCGAGCACATCCAGTCTCCTTGTTGGAGATGAAGATATATTTGATGGAGCACCAGCATACAAAGTTTTTCTTTTTGGACGGCTATGTGGAGCATGAGAAGATCCAATAAAGGTCTGAATCCTACTTTTTGGCCTTTCTTTCGTACGAAGAAGTATCTGGAGTAAATCCCCTTTCCTCGTTGTGGGGGACGGACTTCTTCTATGGCAGCTTTTTGTATGAGAGTGGATACCTCCAGCTATAGCAGCGACAGTAGGTGACAACTCGTTTTTATTGGAGGAGTGGATTGCGGTGGAAAGCAGAAATGTCAAACATATCCATTCTGCAGTATATTCAGTACCCATTGATCTACATGGTAGGCAATACTTCCCCTCCCCACTGGAGTGGGTAATGGTAACAGAGGAAGCGATTGCTCATTGTTTGGCAGTGTTCATGGTGGTGGTGAAGGGTTGTCGAGCTGCACCTCTGCCACGGGAAGGCAGACGTCCTTGGTAGTGCGTTTTGGTCTGGTGATACTGCCTCGGAGACCACTGAGGGGTTTGAACCCTCTGATGGAAAGGCCTGTGGTTGTACGGCCTGTACCGACACTGGAATTTCTTCCTCTCCTCCAGACCCACGTCCTTAGAGTGTCCAGTTACGTTTTCATCCTGGCCATCTCTTCATCTATCAAGTCAAAAAGGGAATTCCCTGAAAAAGGGAGGTTCAAAATGCGCAACCGGACCTCCGGTTTCAGAGCCGTAAGACGTAACCAGGAAGAACTCCTGGCGCACATGCCATGGGAGTAAGAATGTGCAGCCAGAGATGCTCCATCTGCTGCCACACTAATCTGGTTCGCCACAAGAGCTCTCTCCTGGAGGATCTCTCCGAAATCCTGGCGATCTTCCTTGAGAAGTTTTTCCTTGAAGCGCTCTAATGAATCCCACAATGCCCTGTCATAGCGTCCCAATAGGGGTGCATCGCTAGATAACTTCAAAGATGAAGCTGCAGAGCCACATGCTTTCCTTCCCCATGAAGCTTGCTTTCTTTGTTTTAAGGAACCGTTGACGAGGCGGCTACTGCGCGAGTTTTATTTGCAGTAGCAATGATCAGAGTCTGCTGAGGATTTGCCCAAGGAAAAGAGCATCTTGCTATGATGGTCTGTACTTCTTTAGGATCCTCGCAGGAACCATTTTGAGCGATGCTGGGGTGAGAAAGATATCGATGACCGGCTGTAGGAGAACGGTAACCAAAGGCAGTAGAGGTCTTGACACTGATCATTGGTGAAGAGCCTCAAAGATGACTGAGGGGCAGACATTTCAATATTCAATTTTTGAGCTCCTCTTGCCAGTACATTGTGAAAAGTATTAATGTTATCCACCAGCGATATTCTGGAGGGCGTTACGGTCTGCTACTGAGGGCGCTACGGTCTGCTACTGAGGGCGCTACGGTCCGCTACTGAGGGCGCTACGGTCCGCTACTGAGGGCGCTACGGTCCGCTACTGAGGGCGCTACGGTCCGCTACTGAGGGCGCTACGGTCCGCTACTGAGGGCGCTACGGTCCGCTACTGAGGGCGCTACGGTCCGCTACTGAGGGGAGAACAGTCCATCTTGGAAGAGTGTGTAGAGGAGGATAACCAACAAGGAGATCTACGCCTCTTGTGGCGGCTACGTGAAGTGGACCTACAACCTGATGGGGAGGGAGTCCGGTAGGAGAATGATCCACTGCCTGCACCAAACGAGCCAGAGGAGATCTGTGGAGAGGGTTAGAATAGTCCAGACACTGTTGGATTTGTGTAGAGGTTTTTTTCTGCCAGTGGTGTACTGTAAGGAGCCATCTGGGAGATAGATAAATGGAAGGAGATCTCTGCCCTTCTCACCGTTGCGCAGGAGGAACAGCAGCCTGCGGAGTGCTATTCTGTGCCCGCCGTATATCTGGGGACGGAGAAGCGGATCTTCTCATCATCTAGAGGTACCGGAGGAGATCCTGCCTCCGAAACTGAAGGCTCCGAGAGACCCGTCGATGCTGAGCGGTGCCTCACTGATGACGAGCGGTGCGACAGATGGGAGTGTCTTGACGTCGAGAAGCTATGCGCTACCAAGATTTGAGAAACCACGAAGGAGCTCTAGGTTTTGACGTCTGGCATAAGCAGCCAACCGAATTTGAAGTGCTGACGTGGAGAGGCACTTGTGCTTCGACCTGGATTGATGCCCCACCGACGGAGACTGGTGCTTCAACGTCGGGAGTGGAGAAGGTGATGGGAAGCCTCTTGACATTGAACCTCATGTGGACGCGGTTGACCGAGGCCTCGATGTTGACCGCCACCTTGTTGATGGCAATGGAGGACTAAGCCTCGACATTGAACACCAGAACGACGGCGATGACAGAGCGATGTCTTATTTATTTTTATTTATTTATAGCATTTGTAGAGCGCTACTGTAACCCTACGGGCATCCTGGCGCTGTGTACATATTGCTGAAAATACTGTGCAACAGAGGAGGGGGGGGGGGGGGGGGGGAGTATAAAGTTCTGGTGAAATTAGAATTTGGGGAAAAGCCATGTTTTCACCTTTTTACGGAAAGCCATCAGTTCGTCTGTTTTCCTGATGTCGATAGGCAATTTGTTCCACAGATGGGCTGCGGCTAAGCTGAAAGCTCTGCCGCCATAAGTGGCTTTCCTGATTCTGGGTATGCTTATCAGGTTGGAAGATGAGGAACGGAGGGACCGTGTGGGTATATACCATTTGAATTTCTTTTGAAGTGGTCGGGGGCCCAATCCGTGTACTGCCCTAAAGACAATGCAGAGGGATTTAAAGCAGATCCTTTGATGTACAGGTAGGTGATGTTGGACGATGAGCCGGCGCCAACGGTGATCGACTCGGATGTTGACTGTTGCCAGGATTCGACGTTGGTTGAAGCATGACGTCGATTGGTTGACGTACCTCCATGCTTTTGTGAAGTTTTTGACAATCGATGCTCCAATGCTCTAGACAGTTATCTCATCGGAAGGGCTGCCGTAGCAGATCTTTTCGTCGCTGGAGGCATTTGACCCAGAGCCCGACGCCAAAGAACAGACTGGGACCTTACTTTGGGAAGTTGACCTGGGCCTTTCCTTCTTCTGCCTCACAGGAGACCTACCTTTGGAGATAGTGGACTTTTCCTTCTCAGAGAACCCATGCAGACGGATTCTTTCTCTCTCCTTGAGAGTATGTCTTGACAGATTCTGGCAGAGTTGGCAGCTCCCAGGGGAATGAGACTCAGGGAGGCAAAGGATACAAACAGAATGGGAATCTGTCTTAGTCTTCTTTTTACTACAGGAGGGGGGGGGGGGGGGGGGGGGGAGGAGGATAAAAAAACAGAAGGCATCCGACTGAAAAAAAATCAAATCTTTGCTAGTAAAAAGGCAACTCCTTACTTCAACAGATGTAAAATGTTGAAATAACAGAAGTTAACAGCAATGAAGAAGAACTTTGACAAAAAAGTCAGAAAATGTAGAGCTGACAATCAATCCAGGGTCCTGACTGAAAGAGCAGACGAGAACGGACATGTCGCCCCTGAGGCAAAATGGGAAGCAGGGGGTCATGGCTGTGAGAAGTTGGCCTGATGTCACTAGTTCTAGTGTACACCTTATATCAGTCCAAACAACCCTTATGGTGATTGGTTGTAAAGTCAACCTTATAGACCAGCTATCCTAGTGGTAGCATGGACAAGAGCAGTCTTAGGCTAAACTGTGAATGGCATGTGAAGCCAGCTGTGATACCATATATAATCCCTTGAATACCAAATGAAAGGACACCACAACAGATATATATATATAAAATAAAGTGTATTTATTCTAGTCAAACCCTCAGCACTCTTTATGAGATTAGAGGTAAGTACAACACAGTCTTATTTAAGCATACATTAAGTCACACAGGTAAGTAATACAGTTAGGCCCTAGGGGCCACGCAACCCATATACTAAAGAAGTGGTATAAGGACCACTGTCACGGAAATAGGATAGGCCTAGGGAATCGCTGGGGCTACACTACACTAGCAACAGTTAGGAAGTGGGAGGCCCACGGGATTCAGGTGCAGAGTGGAAACACTCACGCGTAATGCGTATAGTCGATAGAAATAGTACAGTTTAGAAATAAACAGTTTAAGGACACTTCTGAAGCAGCTAGAGAGTCAAGACTCGGAAACTAGACCCTAGGATAGTCACTACCCTTGTGAGCACCGAAGTACCCAAGTTACCTAGCCCACGGGCTGCGGGTGCATAGGTGTGAACTTGCGTCGGGATTCTTCGTGGACTTCTATGGATGCCTGAAGGAAAGTTGCTGACAGGCAGTCAGTGAAGAGTGTCCGGTGGATCCCAAGGCTGGGATCAAGAAGAGAGGAGACCTGCAAGCAGAAGGGACAGAGTCAAGGTCACTAGCCAGTGACCACGTGGAACCAGGAAGGAACCAGGCGATGTCGTGAAGATTGCAGGTGAAGGTGAAGCTTGTCGCTGCAGCCACGAGGACCAGGGAACGTCGAGGACGACCAGGACCAGGAGGCGAGCTGTCCCACGAAGGCTCTTGCTGTCGGCGGCGTCGAAGTTGAACTAGGACTCACCAAGCCTTGGCAAGCGGAACCCACGAAGAACGGAGGACTTGCTTCTGGTGCAGACCAGGAAGGTCTGGGGTGCTTCTCCTTTGCAAGGAAGCGGGAGCCAGTCTGGAGGAGCCAAACCAGCGGTGAAGATTTCAGGATGCGTCGTCACAAAGGCCACTAGCCAACGGGCAAGCAACCGGACAGACGCGGCAAGCAGGAAAATGCAGAAGGGCCCCACGCAGGACTCGTGGAGTGTGGGGGGCTGATCTTCGGTGCAGATGGTGCTTGGGGTTGGGGCTTCTCAATCCCCGGTCCACAACTTCGAGGGTGCCTCAGAAGCTGCGCTGGAAGATACTAGCCACTTTTCCCAGGTAGCCGGTCCCACGTCTCTCGTTGACTCCACGGATCTCAGCTCGGCTGTGGATGTGGATCAGGGTCGGAGAAGTCTGGAAGTCAAGGCTCTGGTCGGGCTCTGCAGTCGGTCCCTCGTAGAACTTCAGCAAAGCAAAGGGTAGTCTCTTGATGGTGCCTGTTTGCACAGGGTAGCCACTCCTTGGCCACAAGGGAGATTCTTCAGTCTTCTTCTTTCGTCGAATGTCGAAGGTCCAGAGTTTCTGTTCAAGTTGCAGGTTCAGGATAATCTAATCTCCTGGGGCCCAGCTACCACCCTTATACTAATCTGGGGGGCTGGGTTACCTGCTAGGTCACGCCTTATGGGTGGGACCTGGGAGGGGGGTGGTTACACCCCCTTCCCTTTGTCCAGTTTCGCGCCAGGACTGGGGCTGGAGTGCCCCAGCACCGGTTTGAACTGGACTATGCATGGGACACCTTGTGTGCCCCAGGCAGGTCTCATTCCTTTCAGCCCTCCCTGCCCCAATACACTAAAGTCTGTTTGGGGAGGTGCTAGCACCTCCCCAAGCAGGAAACCTATTGTCCAAGCCTCCCTTGCCGGGATCACTCGCAGCAGCAGGAGGTCAGACTTGTGTCTGTGGCAGCAGCAACCATTTTGTGATGCTGAGGCTTTGGTTAGAGTTAAACAGCAAAGTAGGATTTTAACATGTCTCTCCCTCTAGGAGGGAGGAATAATATCCTCATCACCAGAAATGGTATGGGGGTATTATTCCAAAGTGTTAGACACCTTACACGACATGTTTTGATAAAGCCAAACCATAGTTACCATAACCGTTTAAGATTATAAGGCACTTTAAGAGTATATGGTAGGCTATATCATAGAACAGCTATAAGGACATGGTTCCGAAAGCTGCAGACAGGCTCAGCTCATGCTAGAGCACCATCTCACATGTTACCAAGCACTCTGCCTCCAGGATTGTTAAGGCCTGCCATAGGAGTGGCTGACACATGAAGGAAGTGTAATGTTCGGAGGCAAGATGGCGGCCGCGTAGATGCGGTCGGTAGCAGCAGGTCGCGAGGAGGATGAAGGTTGAAATCTGAGATCAACGTGGAAAAATCTGGATGTCTATATCTGCGGCTGGAACGAGAACTAGATTCTGTGATGATCCTCTTGCTTCGTTGTTGTGGCTCAAGCGGCTGTATATTCCGCGCATCGGTTGCTTCAGCTGTTTGCTCCTTTCACTGTTGGAGATTATCGGCAGGCTGTGGGCGGAGGAAGTGGTGGCAGCGGAGCGGAGTAGGTTGCCGGCTAGAGGTGACGAGTGATTTCGGTGCAAGGGACCGCGACTGGGAGAAAAGCTCTGGCATTCTGAGCCCCTCTATGACGAGACGAAGAGCCCGATTGACGAATACAGCTGTCATGCCCCCAACATCAAGCAACTCTAAAGCGGCAGTTTTCAAAAAGAAAGGAGGAGCGGAAGGTGGAATGGCGTTGCAGAAGCAAGTAAACACACCGGCTGAGTCCCGACCTCTCTCCGCTAGGAAACATCAGCTAGCCGGTAAGACTCGCCAGAATGCCGTTGCCCCTGCCTCTACCATTGCCCCTTCTAGTGTCGATATGTTTTTGAACTGTGGCAAGGAGAAAGGGGCTAAAAAAAAATCTTCCGTTGGAGTCTTGTGAGGGAGCATGGGAACAGGAACACGTTTCTACTGAAGAATGTAGCGAATGCATCGATGTTGTGGGAGGGCAGGCTTTAGTCACCTCTCTTCCTGACGGAGGGAATGGGTCGGCAGCTACTTCAATGGCGACTATTGTTACCCCGACCGGGAAGCTATTTGAGGATGACGAAGCAGAGGTCATCAAGACTGCAGTCAGTCCTAAGACAGGCCAACGGCTTAGTAGAGGAGGCAAGGAGGGCATACAGTTTGGGAAGGATGTGCCTCGAGAGGCTGGTAATTGCCCTTCAGCCAATGTTGTAACTGCCTCAGCGGATTCAGTGCCGAGTGTGGTGGAAAAAGTCCCTAGTGAATGTTTTTTCTCGGTTTCTGAAAGTGCAGAGTGGTCAGATGATGAACATCACTCCTTTTCTGATGGCAGTACTCATGATACTGATAGCGATGTAGAGCAGGAGTCACCTATCACAGCGGTAAGGCCAGTGGTAACCTCGAAGGGTCAGACTAATTATGAAAGTAGTGGGGTTCACCCATTGGCCATGCCATCGCATGGGAGCCCTCCAGGGGTGACTTCTCAGGTGGCTCTGCTGGAATCTATACACCAAGAAATTATCTCTCATCGAGAGGAGACACGTCAAGACAGCAAGAAGACACAAGCTGCAATGGGGAAAATGCAGGGGGCTGTGAGGAGGCTGTCAAAGGCTAGTGCCTCATTGGGCGACAGAGTATCAAATTTGGAGGAGAGGATTGTGTCAACGGAGTCTCAGGCTGCTGATGCAGTAAATAAAGTAGATGTTCAGTGTTCGCAGATGTCTGATATCCAATGGAAGCTAGAGGACTTGGAAAATAGACAAAGACGGAATAATCTTAGGGTCCTGAGGGTCCCGGAAGGAGTTGAAGGGTCGGATATCAAAGCCTTTATTCTTAAACTGTTCGATCAAGCATTTCCGGAGCTTGCCACTTGGAATTGGCATTCCGAGATTCAGAGGGTCCATCGTACACCCTTTAGAGTTCGCACAAATATGAGAGAAGGGGACAAGCCAAGGGCAATTTTGATTTTCTTTGGTAATTTCACATTAAGGCAGCTGATTGCGGAGAAAAGCGAGACCTGATGCAAAGAGGACTGTTGAAGGAATGTCTTTTTTTGTTCGCCCGGACTTTTGCCATGCCACGGTAGAAAGGAGATGGAGACTACGTCAGCTTATTAAATCTTTCCAGGAGAAGAAACTACAAGTGTACTTGATAAACCCTGCTCAGCTAAAAGTTATTAAGGAAGGGAAATCCTTTTTTTCGCCTCCGAGATAAAGGCGAAAGAGTTTCTCGACTCTTTGGAAAATTAGGCATGCTCGTGTAATTATGTGATGGTATTGGATTGGCTGTCTCTCTCTCAGGACCAACTTTTATGGTTATAGTGAGGGGATGTGTTTTTTTATTTTTTTTATTCCACGTCTCAATGCTTCTAGGTTTTTTTTTTTTTTTAGGATCTCTAGGATCTCTAGGTGTTACCTTATTTCTTTATTCCTCACTTGCGACCATTGCTCACATCATATGCACAGACTAGGTCTGAGCGCCTCATTCAAGGGGGAAGGGGAGGGTGATGGGCGGCTTGGAGGGCAGGGGGGGGGGGTTCAGGGGGGCTGGCACAGGACAAGGGGTGTAAAAACAAAAATGAGTTGATCAGGTGTTGTAGAAGGATTTACAGTTTTGAATTTTGTTGTATTGATAATATGCTGGTTGCCTGTTCCGGCAATTTTGTTTTCTGCAGGGTTTTGGTATGGCAGGGTTGTCTAGGAAAACTATTTCAGTATGAATATTAAAATATGCACTGTCAATGTTAGTGGATTGAATGATTGGAGGAAGCGTCAAAGGTTGGAGTATCTAGTTAAACATAATAGGTTAGATCTAATTTGTCTACAAGAGACCCATCTCCCCTGGGCTAAACGCAATCTGCTTAATCTAAGAGGCTATGATTTGATAGTCTGCACTTCACAGACGTCTATGATTAGGGGAGTAGCATTGTTGGGCAGAACATCTTTAGGAGGAGCGAAGAGGGTTAAAAGTGACAGGCTAGGTCGCTGGGTCATTGCAGAATTAAGTTTAGGATATACAATTTGCTCTATTTATGGGTCAAACTGCGATGATTCAGATATCTTTGACTATCTGGAAGAAGAGCTGGCAGGCTGGCCAACTCCTCTGATAGTCTGTGGTGCCTTAAATATATCCGCAGTCTGGCATAACTCATCTAAATATCTAGGAAGGAAACCCAGAGTGTATCGCGCATTGTCCTCCCTTATAAGCTCTCATGGGCTTAAAGATGTTTGGGGCAAAAAGGAACCACAGGATCCAGGGTTTACATATTTCTCGAATCCGTATCAAAAATACTCCAAACTAGATTACTTTTTTATTTCACAATCCGAACTTAGTAAGGCTACTATTAAGAAACTCCCCAGATTAATTTCTGACCATAATCCTCTTGTTTTATCATATAGTATAGATTGTTCAGAGAGAAAGCACACCAATTGGACTTTTGAAAGAAGATTATTATCAGATCGGAGGTTCCTTGAACACATTAAAAATTGGTCTGGGGAGTTCTTTGATGCAAATAGATATAGTGCCTCTAGGAACGGGGTTTGGGAAGCTTTTAAGGCGGCTTTTAGGGGGGAATCCATTAGCTGTTCGGCTAGGTTAAAGAAAGAGGATATGGTAAAAGTTGATAAGCTTATGGATGATCTAGCAAAAGCGGAGAAGCTGCATAGTAAGGGAAATAGGTAGGGGTCTGGATGGGCTGGAGAGTTTCAGAAGCATGGCTGTTATTAAAGCTGATTTGCAAAAATTGGTCACACAGAAGGCGGTGGGGGAGTATCAGGCTTCAAGGGCGAAGCGGTATGAGACTGGGGAACAGGCGGGTAGGGTTTTGGCATTACGTATTAGACAGGCTAGAACAAAGAATGTTATCACTAGTATACAGGACGAGGGTAAGACATACTCGGAGACTAAGGGTATATTAAAAGCCTTTAAAAAATTTTATCAAAAATTGTATGATGATGAGAGCCACCAAGTTCAACAGCAAGAGTTATACAGCCTAGAGAATGGTAATATAGGCCCCTCACTTGATGTAGCCTTAAGAGAGGAGTTGGAAAGGGATCTAACGATAACCGAGATTAAAGATGCCCTTCGAGAACTGGCTGCTGGGAAAGCTGTTGGCCCCGACGGAATTCCTTTGGAGGTGTATAAAAGTCTGGAAAATGAGTTACTTCCTTTTTTGTTAGATCTTTTTAATGGCATCTTGTGCTCAGGTGTTATTCCGGATTCCTGGAAGGAGACCAATATAATTATATTTCATTAAAAGGGCAAGCCCAAAGAGAATCCAGGATCTTATCGGCCTATTTCACTTATCAACGCAGATACAAAATTATATTCAAAAATTTGGGCTAAAAGGCTGGGGAGGGTCATTGGTGATCTTGTCTCTCCTTGGCAGCATGGGTTTGTGCCCGGGCGGGGCACTACGGATCATACTCGTCGGGCTATAGCTCTATTTGATGCCCATGCTGCTGGGGGGAGGGAGATGGCCATGATCCTCCTCGACGCGGAGAAAGCATTTGACCGCGTAGTCTGGAATTTTCTATGGGGCATTCTCGCTGCAAGGGGCTTCGGCCCCAAGGCCATCAAAGCTCTTAGAGCTATGTATTCAGATCCTGTGGCCAGGGTCTCAGTAATGGGTGAGAAGTCGGAGAAGATATTGATCAAAAGAGGTACGCGTCAGGGCTGCCCCTGCTCTCCGATACTCTTTTCGCTATATATTGATCCTTTGATCTTAAGAATATTGGGCAGCCACCGGATTAGCCCCGTTATTTTTAATGGATATACAACTAAACTGCTAGCTTATGCAGATGATCTGGCGATCTTTACCAGTGATCCACATCAAGCAATGCCCGCATTAGTAGAGCTGGCTAAGGAGTTTGGTAGCAGTTCTGGGTATTTGCTTAGTGAAGAGAAGACCCAAATCATCTGCACCAAGAATATCCTTAAGACAGATAATAGATATATAGATTCAGCAGTCTACCTAGGGATTAGAGTCAATGCTGACGTTGACAAGATCATTACTGAAAACTATAGCCCTCTTATGGCTGCGATGGAAGTAGAGCTTAAAAGGCTGGATGTCTTACACCTCTCCTTGGTGGGAAGGATAAACGCCCTTAAGTTGACATTTTTTCCGAAGATTCTTTATTTGTTTCGAGCTATCCCTCTATTATTGGAGGAAAAAATTTAAAAAAATCTTGAAGGTCTTTTTAATAGGTTCATTTGGCAATACGGGAAAACCAGACGTTCGATGAAGCTTATGTCACTCCCGTTTGATAGGGGTGGTATGGCTCTCCCAAACCTTCGGTTATATCATCTTTCATGTTTATTGGCACACATGTCAATTCTTTTTCAACGGGATTTTAGCCCAGTTGCGGCCCAGGGAGTTAGTCAGGCCCCCCCAAACATTTCTGAGCTTCTATTTGGGAAAAACGCTATAGGGCTGCTCCTACGGGAGGTCGACCGGAGATTTTACAAGAAGCCTAGGTTGAAGATAGCGAATGGGATATGGGGGACTTGGAAAGCAGCCCAAAAGCTGTTGGAAATCCCCAAGTTTAATTCTTATCTCCTTCTCTGGAACTCTAATCTGTTTCCGTTTCTGGGCATGAATATGACCAATCCTCTCTGGAGTGAAAAGGGTATTAGATCTGTAGGCGACTTTCTGGAGGGGGGGGGATCTTAAGCTTTGGAGCATTCCAGTCTAAATTCGGGATTTCCACTAACCATTGGTTTTTGTACGGTCAGGTAGTTAAAACATTGATGGCTTTTAGACCAAGAATCTTGACATCCGTACGTTTTCCTTTGGTGGACTATGTAGGGAACGGGGGAAATAAAATAAAAATTATATACAGCCATTTATTGTAGGGAATTCAGGATGATCTGGAGAAAGTAGAGTCTACATTATCAGTTAAGACAGGTGATCCTGATGTGGACCTAGATCTTGCTCTTATGTTAAATAAGAAACTACTTCGCTCATCTAATCTTAGGGCCCAGCATTATAAAACACTATTCAATTTGTACTTTACGCCGGCAAAGCTTGCGGCTTGGGGCGTGGTGTTGAAGGATAATTGCCCGAGATGTGATAAAAGCCCAGCGGATTTAATACACATGTTTTACCAGTGTGAAAAGTTGTCTATTATTTTGAAAGAAATATCAATTTTTTTGGAGGGGCTTTTAAAATGCAGAATTGATATTTCTCCCACATTGATGTTAATGGGAGTAGATAGGAGAATGAAATTATGTAACACTGCGGAAGCCCTGGTTTTTATCTGTACAGCTGTGCTTCGTATTCTCATTTCCGCTGGTTGGTAGGATTCTTCTCCTCCCACATTTCAAATGTGGATGGCAAGGCTGCTTGGGGTACATAATATAGAGTCATGCTTATATGAATTAAAAAGTATCACAGTAAGGGATAAGGGGAGAGCCATCTGGGCTCCATTAACTAGTTGGAGAAATCTTCCTCCCTAAATTCCCTTTTTTCTTTTTACAGCAGCCATATATTTTGTTTGCTTTTTTTTTTAATTTCTATTTGGAGCCTTTCTATTGTAAAAGGTTTATTATGGCATTTGTTGGACAGTTAAGTTTTACTGTATTGTGGATTTCCTTTGTTTGACATCTGTAAACTCAATAAAAATAAAAAATAAAAAATAATAAAAAAGGACATGGTTCCGAAAGCTGCAGACAGGCTCAGCTCATGCTAGAGCACCATCTCACATGTTACCAAGCACTCTGCCTCCAGGATTGTTAAGGCCTGCCATAGGAGTGGCTGATAGGTACACATGTGTCTATTTTAAAGGTAGATATAGGTATACTATATCTAAGCAAGGGGTGATTACACAACCTTGCCCCAGCTGAGTGATCAGCCAGTTGTGTCTGATTGGAAGGCCAGACCAGGGGTGGCATAATACATGCTGCAGCCCCTGGGAGGCCTAGGGTACACCTATGCCCTGGGTACCTAGGGTACACTGTACAGGGTCCAATAAGGTGATCCTTACCAATTGGCTATGTACCTAGGGTACATGGAGTCCATTTTAAAGAGAGAGCAGACAGCCTGAGACCCTGAATGGCAAGATCTCAGGCCAACTAAGTCGAAAAACCAGCTAGACACTAGGCAAAAAGTTGGGGGTAACCATAGTCAGATATCCACCTTCCTACACAGGCTTCCTTAAAGGCACGGTGCCAGTTTATGCTCGCAATTGCTTTCATTTTCTATGCTGCTAAGTTTTCAGTGCAGTCTACGGGCTAACAATGCCTGCAGTTTTTGCAGGACAACTTTCTGCTGTTCATTAAAGAGAGTTCAAGTGTCTCCTTGTCCCCCTGTTTTCTATGTTTGTTGAAAAAAACAAGGTCTCAGAGCATTGGTTAACCTTGTTTTTCTCTCGGAGTCTGCATTGGGTTTGTGTAAAAATAAGATATGTATAGCTGTATATATATGTTTTATATATGTAATTTTTTACATATATTAGAGTCCACGTGCACGGGGGGGAAAAATTCAGTGCTTATGACTGTTGATGAGGATCTCCTGGAAGAGAAGTTCTGGTCTATAATGGAAAACTGATCCGAGTTCTCACACACTCATTGCCTACATACAATATTGCACTTCAAAACAATTAGAGGGAACTTCTAAACCTCATACTACAGCATGGGTCTCATAGGCAACATTTTAACCAACATTTATTCAACGAAATAACTAACATAGTAGATCCCTACTGGTTTGTTCACTTTGAGGGTAGTTTGGGCCTGTGAGGATGTAGGAAAAGTGCTACAAAGATACTAATTCAACGCAATCTTTTGTAGCTCATTTTACTCCGACAGTGGAAGTTATATCACCTGACTTTTTTAGCTAGACTTCGGATTCTACTTAGTAGGCAATAACTTTCATGTTCTTTCCAGCAGGAAGGGAAGAGTGTTGCTTAGGACTTACATGAAGATTTCACTGAAGCATTATTTGGATGACAAGTGGGTTACCTTTCCTTCTCTTTCAGTGGATCATCATTCATCGCAAGCCACAGAACTTTTTGAGAGCGGTGATAACAGCACTGAGTGCATGAATGGCTATCCCAGTGCAGCAGACTATACAATTATGCCATATTGGGCGGTGTACCCCACACTAAGCAAACAAGAGCAATAATTAAAGTAGTGGAATTGGGTTTAGCAGTGGTTAAAAAAAATGTATTGCACTTAAGTGGATAGTTAGTCAGCTGCAAACGAAGGACGGTGGACTAAAATTTACCAGATGGGTGCGAGCTGAATGTGGAGTCAAGCTGAATGTGGAGTGAAGCAGAAGTTAATATACAACTAGAGCAGACACAGGGGCGTAATGAAATGGAATAAGGTAGAAAGGGAACTGCAACAAGGAGATGAAGTTGCATCCCAAGCGGAAGCCCTGCAAAATGATATTGAGCAGGTTAGGTGAACGATTGAAGGGGATATAGGTCTGCATTATACAAATGTGTTGATGCACAAGTTACTACTTGTGTAACGATACATCTGTAAGAGACATTAGTTAGTTATAGATTCCTTACCTTAGGATATTCCTCAGGCGTCAGTCTGGATCTGGAAAGTTTTCTGCTTAGCAGTACCCCTGCGTGCCAGTAGGTGGCGCCGTGCGTCTCCGTGCCCGTCACTGGCATCGTGCGCGCAGGGATGACTTCACGGAGGCTACTTAGGCGCCACCCATACGCGCTGACATCAGTTCTGTACACAACTTCCCGCGCCGAAACGCAGAGCCATGCGAGACACTGACCTTTGGTGCATAAAACTAGAGCCCTAAAAGGACCTTAACCCGAGCAATCAGTTCGCAGACAGGGAGGATGGGTGGGGCGGTAAGGAATCTATCACTAACTAATGTCTCTTACAGATATATCATTACACAAGTAGTAACTTGTGCATCTGAAAGAGACACGTTAATGATCGATTCCTTACCTTAGAATAGATACCCCAGCAATACCAACCCCGGTGGGGGGTCTGCAAACAAGTTTACACCAGAAAGTCATGGAGCACAGATAGGCCAAAGAAGCAGTCTCTCCGGACCGGACTGTCAAGGCAGTAGTGCTTGGTAAACGTGTGCAGCGAGGCCCACGTAGCTGCCTGACAAATATCCTGCAAGGGGACACCGCGTCCCAAGGCAGTAGTGGCTGCAGTTGCCCTTGTCGAATGGGCATGCAGTCACACAGGAGGCTCCTTCTTGGCCAAGGAATAACAGGCTTTGATGCACAGAAAGACCCACCGGGAGATGGTCCGTTTGTGCACCGCCCGACCTCTTTTGGCGCCCACATAGCCAATAAAGAGCTGATCATACACTGCTGTGTACGCTGCAGATAGAATGCGAGCACACGTTTTGGGTCCAGATGGTGGAGCAGCTCCTCTTCCCTTGAAGGATGCGGAGGCGGAAAAAAGGTGGGCAAAGTGATGGTCTGCCCGATGTGGAAGGGCGTGACAACCTTGGGCAAGAAAGAAGGACGTGTCCTCAGAACCACCTTGTCTGGATGACCAGAAAGGATTGGAGGTTTGGAAGAAAGAGCCTGGAGATCACTCACTCTCCTGGCAGAGGTGATAGCTACCAGGAAAGCCGTCTTGAGAGTAATAAGACGTAAGGGACAGTTATGAAGGGGCTCAAAGGGAGCGCACATCAGAAAAGTCAATAAAAGATTCAAGTCCTACTGAGGCATTATGAAGGGCACAGGTGGAAACGTATGCGTAATGCCCTTAAGAAAACAGTTAACAACCAGGGACTTAAAAAGAGAAGGCTGATCTGGAAGCCGTAAAAAGGCAGAGGTGGCCGAAAGATAACCTTTAACAGTGCCCAGAGCAGAGCCCTGCTGGGCCAAAGAGAGAAGGAACAGAAGACCCTCAGAAAGAGGGGCAGAAAGGGGATCCACAGTCTTAGCTGTGCGCCATGCCACAAATCTGTTCCACCTACAGGCGTACACAGTTTTAGTGGAGGGACGACTGGCTGCCAGGATGACATCACAGACTTCGGGAGGAAGATCGAAAGGAGTCAACTGTTGCAGCTCAATCTCCAAGCATGGAGGTGGAGGCTGGACATGTTTGGGTGGAGGACCGTCCCCTGCTGCTGCGACAGAAGATCCTCCCGAAGAGGCAGACTGATCGGGGGATCGATGCTCATACTGAGTAGCTCGGGATACCATACTCTTCGAGCCCAGTCCGGAGCCACAAGAATAACTTGGGCCCGGTCGCGCCTGATCTTCTTCATCACTCTGGGCAGAAGTGGTATAGGTGGAAAGGCGTACAACAGACCGTAGCTCCACTAGAGACGAAAAGCGTCTCTGAGCAAGTGCTGCCTTGGAAATTCCAACGCGCAGAACTGATGACATTGCGCATTCTCTTCGGTGGCGAATAGATCTAACCAAGGCTCTCCCCACTGCCGAAAGAGGCCTTGTGCCACGTCCGAGTTTAGACGCCATTCGTGATCCACCATGCACCGGCAGCTGAGTTAGTCCGCCCTGGCGTTCAGAGAACCTGCCAGGTGTTGAACCACCAAGGTAATGCCTTGATGTCCCAGCCATATCCATAGGTGCAGAGCCTCCTGACATAGGGTCCAGGAGCCCACCCCGCCCTGTTTGTTGCAATACCACATGGCGGTGGTGTTGTCCATGAACACCTGCACTACACTTCCCCGGACAGAGGGAAGGAATGCCTTCAGTGAAAGCCGGATCGCACGCAGCTCCAGAAGGTTGATATGGAGCCCGGACTCTGCCGGAGACCAGAGGCCTCTGATCTCCGCCTCTCCCATGTGGCCTCCCCAACCCAGGAGGGACGCATCAGTCACTACTGTGTGCTCCGGTAGGGGAAGGAAGAGGGATCTGCCACTGACCCAATTGCGATCCGTGAGCCACCACTGCAACTGTCGTGCAGCGCTCTCCGAGATCTGGACTAGATCGGACAGGTTGCCCTGATGCTGTGCCCACTGCAGAGCCTGCATATGCTACCTGGCATGCGGCATTAGCAGGATGCAGGAGGCCATCAGGCCCAGAAGCCGGAGGGTCATCCTGACTGAAACCCGGGATAGAGGCTGAAAGAGCGGAACCATAGCCTGAATATCCCGGACTCACTGTTCGAGTGGATAAACCCGAAACAGCGTAGAATCCAGAACAACTCCGATGAAAGGGAGCTTCTGAGTGAGACTCAGGTGCGACATCGGCACATTGATGGAGAACCCCAGCAGATGCAGGAGGTCGGCCGTAGTCTGGAGGTGGGAGACAACTGCCTGGGGCGAGCCCACCTTCAACAGCCAGTCGTAGAGGTAGGGGAAGACTGACACCCCTGACCTGCGGAGATGAGCTGCGATCACAGACATCACTTTTGTGAAACCAGAGGGGCGCTGGTAAGGTCAAAGGGGAGCACGGCAAACTGAAAATGCTCCTGGCCTACCGTGAACCGCAGGTAACGCCGGTGGGCCGGCAGGACAGGAATGTGCAAATAAGCGTCCTGCAAGTCCAACGCTACTATCCAGTCTCCAGGGTCCAGGGCAGACAGGACCTGAGCCAGAGTCAGCATCTTGAACTTCTCCTTCCGGAGGAAGCGATTGATGTCCCAGAGGTCCAAGATGGGGCGCAAGCCCCCCTTGTCCTTCTTGGGGGACCAGAAAGTAGTGGGAATAGCAACCACTCTCTACTTCCTGACCGGGAACGTACTCGATGGCCCCCTTGGCCAGGAGGCCAGTGACTTCCTGACTGAGAAGAGCCAAATGATCCCCCGACATGCGGTGGTACCGAGGTAGCATGGCTGGAGGGGAGGACAGAAAGGGGAGCGAGTAACCTTGGCAGATCATCTGCAGCCGCCACGTGGCCGAAGTGATACCGCACCGGTGGAGGTGGTGACGGACCCTGCCTCCTACCGGCGTGGGGTGCCCCCTGAAGCTCAGATTAGGAAGGCTTGGAGGTGGAAGCAGCGGGTGCGGAGGTGGACTGCCCCGCCCGCTGGTTACCAGACCCGCCCCTGCGGAAGCCACGTCCGCGGCCACGCTGAGGCAGTTCTGCATAGGCTTTGTGGAGGAGCGCGTCTGGGTGCTTTTACCCTGGCCACGACCGGAACGAAACCCAGGCGTGGAAGGGCTCTTAGTGTACAGACCCAAAGACTTAGCCGTGGCCCGTGAGTCCTTAAAGCGCTCCAGGGCACTGTCAGCCTTGTCGCCAAAGAGGCGAGAGCCATCAAAGGGCATGTCCATGAGCGAGCTCTGGACATCAAGCGAGAACCCGGTAGACCGCAACCAGGCAGGATGCCACAACGCCACAGTCGTGGAAATCGCCCTGCCCAAGGAATCAGCCGTGTCCAGACCACACCTGATGGCAAACTTAACCGCATCCTTGCCCTCCGCAATCGCTTGGGAAAGGGCGGCTTGGACCTCTTCAGAACACTGAGGCAGGACCTCTGCTATCGTATCCCACACGGCGTGAGAGTAATGACCCAACAGCAGGCGGTATTAACCGACCACAACCCCAAGCTGGCCGAGGAGAACAACCTCTTGCCATATTGGTCAAGCTTCTTAGAGTCCTTATCCAGCAGAGCTGTGGGAAAGGCACTATGCGACGTCGAGGCCTGAATGACCAGGCTCTCAGGCGTGGGGTGAGTGGTCAAGAAGGCAGGGTCACCAGGTGCCGGGCGATGACGCCTAGCGACGTTCTTATCCACCGGTGTCCCCGAGGCCGGCCGCAACCAAGTGCCCAAGAGGACTTCGGTAAGGGTCTCATTGAAAGGGAGCAGCTGTTCCGATGACAGACGCCGTCTGAAGCACCTCCGTAAGGAGGTTGGTCTTAAGGGCCACCGTAGGGAGGTCAAGATGGAGAACCTCCGCAGCTCGACGCAGCACCATAGTGTAGGAAGCGCCCTCCTCCATAGTAGGCGGAGTGGAGGCAAACACCGGGTCAGAAGACACAAAGTTCATCTTGAAGGTCATCCACCCAATCCTGCTCGGAGTCACACTGCCGCGCATGGGGGTCCTCGGAGCCGTCCCAGTCTTCATCAGGCTCCGGGGTAGAAGGAGCCAGCTGCGGCGGCAGGGCCGAAGAGGGGACGAGCGGCGCCGGGAGCCGCGCCGGCCGGGGTTGAACCGGAACCGCATCCCAATGAGGATCCCAGGTCGTAACGAAATGGTCAGAGAACTGGGGCAGGGGCGGGATAAACGGCACCCAGTGCAGCGCCTGTGGCAGCGCTGGGGCCAGCGGTGCTGCACCTTGTGGCGCCAGGGTCGGAGCCGCGGACGCTGGATCCAGTGGATCCGGGGCCGGCGCCAGAGGCGGTGCCGCCGGGTCAACAGGATCTGGACACGGGACAGCGGGGCCCGCAGGCGGGAGCCTGGGGCCTAAACAGACGGCCCATGGCAGCAAGAAACTCTTGCATCTGTTTGTGAGTCGACAACGGTCCCGGGAATAGCGGGTAGGCCGCGGGACTCCCAGGCTCCGGAGGAAGCGCAGGGGCGGAGCCCGTGTTGCCCTCATCCACCTCTTGGGAGCGACGGGGGACGTTGGAGAGCGAACACGCTTCTTCGACTTCTTATGGCATTGCTTACCTGAATCTGAAGGTGAAGACAGAGTCCGAGGAGCGACGGCTCCCATCCCGCGAGCGGTCCTGCGAACAGCCCCTAGACCCGGAGCGGCGGTTAGAGGAGTGCCGGACCTCCAGCAACCTCCGGCGCTGCTCCCGCAAGTCCTTCGGGGCCATGGCACGGCAGTCCCGACAATCCCAGGAGTCATGGTCTGTCTTCAGGCAGTAGAGGCAGACATCATGGGGGTCTGCTACCGACATATTATGGCGGCACGACCCACAAGACTTAAGGCCGAGCATCCCTACGTGCACCAGGAGACAAGGCAAAAAAAAAGGGGTAAAAAATTGACCGGGGTACATGCTCAATCCGGATCTGCGCTTTCGGCACAGATAAAGAAAGAACTGACGTCAGCGCGCATGGGTGGCGCCTAAGTAGCCTCCGTGACGTCATCACGGGGCACGCACGACACCTGTGACGTGCGCGGAGCCGCACGGCGACACCTACTGGCGCACAGGGGTACTGCTAAGCAGAAAACTTTCCGAATCCAGCCGGACGCCTGGGGAATATTCTAAGGTAAGGAATACATCACCAACGTGTCTCCTTCAGATACTTGTGCTAATGTAATGATTTGTCTCACAAAATCAGTGATCCCATATCCTGTAAGTACATATTGGTGCTAGTTCTTCCATGAACCGATGGGGTGGGGGCAGGGGACTGGGATGAGGGGGAAATTGAGGAATGGTTACTCCTATTGAAAATCAAGAAAGATTTTAAAAAGTAACATACAGCAACGAGATAATTGATATTTGGAATCTGAATTGAAAGATCACCTTTTAAAGTGGCTGCTGAATTACTTAAGCACACAAAGACAGGTTGATGAAATAGGTACCTGGTCAGTATAATCAGATACCTGCCACACAAACTCTTATTGAACTCTGGTCAACGAGGTATTTAGTAGACAATCCCACAGTGGCGATATTAATTGAATTTCGAATCAAAGTGATTACATAAGGTCAGCACAGTAATGCAAGAGGGAAGTTTTTTTTCCCATTCTCACCACCTCATCTACAAGGGACTGAAGGATATGACTGCTTGGATCTAACCAATTCGGCAAAAACATGTTTTATGGGACTCGCCCAAAGTAATGGACTTTCCTATAAGATGAATTGCAAACCAGTTTCCCTTCTTTGATTCTAAAATAATAGAATTCTACAAAAATCTGCATGCTTAAAATGCTTTGAAGAATGCACTAAATTATGAGGTCTAGTTGAAAAGAGTGAACTGGCTCCAGCCCATTCTGATTGAATAATCTTTCACTGAATGGGGAATGGGGAGAGGCCCGCAGACGTGTAGTATCACAGGCATTTGCACAAGCTGCCACTGGATGAGGCTTTGACTACACCTTTTAGCCCTATCCTGACAGCATACAATACTCCAGGGAAACAAAGGTACAATATGTAAAAGCCTAACACAGAAGCCCATTTTTTGGGTTGCTGTCTCTAAAGTGCTATTTCAGCTTTGTCAGACCGGACATGCCACAGACCATATTATGAATGTTAGTCAAACAAGCTCATTCTTTGCACCACATTTCCTACCGTGATACTAGTGTCTACTGTGCTAAGTATAGTAAAGTTATTTTTGATCACAGGCTAATGACTATAGTTCTAGTCCTGGCAGGCTGGTATAAAATGCCTTCTTGTGATAGGTCAGAGGCCGCCAGCAGTATCAGGCACGAGGAAACAACTTAAAGCCAGAAGCGACACAAAGATAGAATGATGTCCCCAAAACACCCGAGCCATATGAAGGAAAGTGTGCAGCACATAATGTACCAATACTTAAATGAAGCAGTTTGCACCTCAGAGGAACGCATCTCTGATATCAGGAGCTCATGTAAGGGGACAGCTGCAGCTAGGAAGCAGACATGGCAACCAGCACCAAGCGCCTGCCAAGAATGAGTGCCGTAACCTCTAGTTGCCCCCAATGCCATTGCAAGGAAAAGCAGCAACTATGCTTAGTATCAAATACAGAGACAGCTAGGATTCATGACAACTATCTACACAAAACTGTGTTGCCTTTTATATCCAAATCATTGTTAAGTCATTTGAAAACAATATAAGGATACACACCTAAGAAAAACCACAGCTCGAAGTAATTTTGTGTTACCTAGTATGCTTTGGTAATTTTTCTGATTCAGACGTAAAACCCTTCATCACAAAATCACGTTTCATTGAAACTTACCAAGAAAACCAAGGACCGTCTTAAAAAAATAATGCCATTGTATACTTGCATACTCCTCTAAAAACCAAAGGGACTAGCTACATTTTCCACTGTGATAGAGACGAAACATACCACTGCAAACTACAGCAAAGGCGGCTACCAAGTGTCTGTGAGGGCCAGACAGGGCACCTCTTAGTTTGGACCACACCAACTTTGGGGAGAAACATATCTGGGTAACACCATGGCTGGAAGTGGAGTATTCACACTCCTGTGTGCTCCTGATATCAGCAGATGGCAGGGCCAATAATGCGTACCTCTGGAAAGGCTTGCATGAGTCACCACATCATTGACAACCAGTCCCTTGGAAAGCGGATTTAACAATCAATTTCTCCTCCTCAGGACATCAGAAAACAGGACTCTGGCAGAAAACTTGCCTATATATACTTACATTTTTCACAAAGGTGTTGGTCCTTTAAGCACATCAAACCAGAAACCAGAGCATTTCCAACATAACTTAGTATACAAATCCAGAGGCAAATAGTTTGATTATTAAAATGGAACTCGTTTGAAGCATTGTGAAGATAAGCAAATGCAAGTTTTGTACCAACATGTTGCTTCAATGGGTAAAAGTTAATCAAGGCTTCACAAAGCAAAGGGACATTAACATTTCTTCCATTTACAGCGAACCTTGTATATCCAAAATACAGTTCACTTCATCTAGTGTGTACTAAGGAAGAACAGACTGCATATTAAGCCTCATTTCTGAAATGTGCGCGACAAATCCCAAATGTCTTAAAACCGCGAGACAACTTTTGATGCAAGTTTCAACTTTAACTATTTTAACTGAATGCTAAATAAATACGGTTTTCTCATTTTATGACTTTGTTCTAAATCAGTATGCGCTTCCAAACCTGTATCGATGTCTTTAACAGCTTTTAAAGGCAAAATGTATATGATCTTCCACCCGCTCTTTCATAATTGGAGGTTTTCATGTCCCCATATATGCATAGGCGGAACTTGTTCTAGCCTAATAAAGTGAATCTAATCCTCACAACCTGGATGCTGCTTTCTTTTTGTCAAGATTGCATATAACTACAATATAAAATTAAACACAATATAATAATGTAGCCTGATGGCACTACAAGCAGAACCTAGCATTTATTCAAATCTGGAACCTAGTAAAAAAAAACTCAAAAAAATAAAAATAGAACATTACACACAAACCTTCCAACAAAATAACCCCAGTTGTGAATAACTGTATGCTAAAATGATGAAGCTAGAGGTTTTCACATAAACTTAGGCCAAAATAAACAAGTTCTTTACCTTCAGTAACACTTTCTCTGGTAGAGACTATCTAACCGCACATTCCTCACCTTAGAACACTGTGGGCTGTGATCCACTTATGGGTTGTGAACGTTCAAGCACTTAAATAAAGAAACTTTAAATTTCTGGAATTATCACGTTTGTGGCGCTTAAGTGACAGAAGGCAAATGTCAGGCTATATCGTATGACAAATTGCTGCTTATATTTTTTAACATGGGAATTGGTGTTTACAATCTCATCTCACTTTTCACTTGATGAAAGAAAAGTAAATTATTAAACAATTTTCCTGGGTACAGAGTGTGAAAGGAAAGGCTGTTGGACGTCTTTTTTTTAACTCAACTAAATGTAATGATTTAATGTGTGCTGGAAACCGATTTTAATAAGATCAAAAGTCAAGACATTTTACTAGGGGATACACAAATGATAAATATTCATGGGACAAGATGTAGCCTAACTTCTAGGGCGGTCGATCTCAAATCTGGGGAATCAGGTAAGAGTCTCGGCAATGACGCTTAACATCCTGGGATTCTGACCAAATCACTTAATCTTCCCGTGCCTAACAAAACAAAAATGTGTCCTTGTGTAACACAACTGGTGCTCATGTAAAGCGCTCAGATACCTTCGGTTCAAGTGCGCACCATATAAAACTATGAGAAAAAAGAATTCACTGAAAACCAATTTCCACAATTTATCAATGTGTGCAATATAGTTCTCTCAGTAAAATTGTATGTTTGTGCAAATTTAGAGGCCATTTCAATGGAAAATGTGCTGTCTTTGAATAACAGTGCGCTACTATAGGATCCTTTGGTTACATTAAAAAGACGCCAAGTACAGGTCTATTAATGCTAGGTGGTTCACGAAAGTTTATTGGTCTAAAAATTGGGTTGTGGTTCTAAAAAATGCAGAAGGGGGGCGTGGCCAAGTAAGATGGCTGAACGGACGTGAGCTGCTTCAGCTCCCGACCCCGATGATTGCCTCAGGACCTTCTACAGCATGTAGTGAGCTCTACCTTACATGCATCTCACCTGCTAGGTCTAGAGAATCGCCAGGAAGCTGAAAAGTGCAGAAACGACAGTGCAAAGCTGAATATTTGACCCCGCTCCCGCTGCGACGGAGCCCTGCAGCCGCACTCAAAATGGCGTAGTGACGCGCTCTGGATACCCTGCACGCTTCTCTACCCTAACAGAGGCGGCGATTTTCAGCCCACTGTGGTCTGCGCTGCGATCCTCCTGGCACTGCGACCCTGCGGAGGAACCCCGGAGCCACTTACCGGGGCCCGCAATCCTACTGGCCATGTAGCTGTGGCGGGGAACTGGTTGGCGGCCGCATAGTGCACCGGAGCAATTGCGGAGCAACGACTCCCTGCTGCTGCAGTGACGTTCGGCGGATGGGCAGCTTACACGGATTCCTCAGTGCAGGTCAGTCTCTCCCCCATTAACTGGTGAGCGAAGGGCCTGGGGGACGCTGCCCTACGAGATTAACGCCCGACTAAGATGGCGGCGCAGTAGCGAGAAACGCCGTAATGAGCCCCATGTCTTTTGCAGGGTCCGGGTAGCCCACCCCAGCCAGAGGATAGATGATTCCCCTGGATAGAGTTACTTTCTTGATTTCTGGATCACCAGGGGGCTGATGTCTTTTCTCCAGGGCATGCCTCGCTCTGCCTGACCCTAATATGGCGCCCGAATCCTGCCATTCAGTAGCAGTTTGCCATCCACTTGTGGGGAGTACACGTGTTTCCTACCCGCTTCTTGTCGTCTGGAACTTGGAAATACCCTGAACCTGCATTGTTGGATCACTCGCCGTGCTGGGCCTTGCCCTTATGCCTCCTAAGAAAAACGCTAACAAGGTTTCTCGCTATTTTACCGCAACGGAAAAGGCCTCAGTAGAGACTGACCGCCTGCAGACCATGTCCCTTACAAGAGAGGATCTGGTGGCTACCTTCCGAGACTTCAAGGCAGAACTATGCCAAGAAATCAAACAGGACTTGCGGTCCTCCATGGACCAACTGAAAGCCGACCTCACAGAACAGATGTAGACGCTACGCCATGATGTGGATTCCGTTGGTACCAAGGTGCTTGAGGTGGAGGAGCAGGCCCAGGACCTTACGACTCGTGTCACCAAACTGCAGGACTCCCAACAAACTTTCCAGGCCCAGCTTCAGCAGATCACATTTAAAGCGGAAGACCTGGAAAACAGGACCCGGCAGGAGAATGTACGGATTCGGGACATGGAGGAGGGGGCGGAGGGGCCTGACCTGGAGGCGTTTGTGACAGTCCTCTTTGCAGAGCTCATGGCACCTCACCAACAGGGTTAGCTCGCAGTCTTACGAAGAGCAACCCCAAGCCTTAGGTTACTGAGCAACCTTGGTTTGGATAACAAATTCATGCAGCAACTTGGAAAACTTTACCCAAGCCCATTGGACCCTTCTACTCCAATGCAGCCTGAAGTTTCTCGCTGTACCATACGGGTGCTCTTCACTCCCCCCTCCTTTGATCACGTTTGCCATGATGAAGCCCCCACACTAAGGCGCAAGCTCCCTGTTGTTCATAGGGGTAGAAACGTCGACAGCTCTGTTAACTTGTCAAGCATAGATGAGAATATTTATCTGCATCTTTTCTTTTGTATGTTATGATTTCAAATTTGTTACTCTGCCAGACATCTGGTTGGAGAGGATGAAATATTCTAATGCTGATATACCCGACCCGCACTACCTTTCCTTTCCACATCACTACCACAAGCCCTTCCCACGCACTTTACCATACCCTTGTGCACCAATGTTCAATGTGACATGCATTTTTGCTTTTGATTCAATTCATTTGTGTTTCTTTATGATTAAAACAAAATTGTTTCCCTAAACGCATATGGTAATGCTTGATTGATACCAAATAATTAAAATTGAGTCTATGATTTTATGTGTATGTTGTGCAAATGATTGCCACTGTGACACATATCTTTTGTCCCTCACTAACTGAAGCTTAAATTAGACCAGGTCCACCGCGTGGGGACCCTGCAGTCCAGAGAACGTAGAAGGCCCCGTGACGTCTTGGTCAAATTTCACTCCTTCACCACAAAGGAGGCCGTACTGACCGCAGCGAGGACACAGAAGGAAGTGTCCTTCCAGGGCTGCAAGTGCTCCCTCTATCAGGACCTGGCTCCCTCTATTTTGGCTCGACATCAGGCACTGTGTCCAGTCACCTCCAAGCTACGGGACGAAGATGTCCGCTATCGCTGGAACTTCCTCTTTGGCCGCTCGTTCGAGTATCACAACAAGTCGCACCTTGTAGCAGAACTTTCCGATGGTCTACGCATCCTGGGCCTCCCACTCCCTGACGAAGCCTCCACATCCAGCTCTTCTGCAGAGGCGGGCCTGCCCAGGAGAGGCACCAGATCCTGGCATACAATCATGAAAGCCCAAAGATCCCCGAACGGTACTTCTACAGATAAAGGGCCTCCATGACTGTCCTGATCTCCACTACTTCTGACTGCATCACGGTTTCCAAAGAAGATTCTGCGCAGCGGCGACGAGAACCCGTTACACAGGGTTGGTAGACCTGGCTCACCTGACATTACATTCGATAGTTATGGACACTGAGGTTTTTGTTTTCCTTCCTATGGTATTGCTCTCTAGACATTCTCGACAGGCAACCGGGGGGTTCGGGCCTTGTCCACGATACCCTCGGTTCTTCTTATTTTTGGGAAGAATCTTGAGCCTCTGACCCGTTGGTCTTTTGGCTCTGTTTGGGGAGATGTTGGGGTTTTTTTTGTGGGAGGGGAGTCCCGGTGGCGTCCTAGGGGGTTTAAGATTGGGTTTTTTGGTTTTCTTGGACTTCAACAGTGCTGCTGGAGGAGATCTGTTCCCTATGTTTGCGGGCAGGGCCGGTCCCACTCTGCTGAGGGCAGCTGTATCTACACACTTGGGAGAGGACTGGTCCACATGGGGAGGGAGTGGGGTTTGCTGCGGTGATGGTATATGTTACATCTTGGAATGTTAAGGGACTGAACTCCCCCCAGAAGCGCCAGAAAATATGGAAGTACCTCGTGGACCACAAATTTGGCATGGTGGTCCTTCAAGAGACTCACCTTAAAAAATCTGAAGAGACTAGGCTCCAGCACAAAGCATACCCCTTAATATATAACTTCTCGGCCAGCACCAAACATAATGGAGTGGCGCTACTTTTTCATAGCACAACTAAATTTCAACCCGAGACAACTAATTCGGACCGGGAAGGGAGATTCATAATGGTTAAGGGGAGGCTGAAGGGCGTACTCTGTACATTAATTTCCCTTTATGCTCCCAACTCAGGGCAATCCACATTCCTTTCTAAAGCTCTTGATTTGCTTGGCGGAAGGGCCAGTAATATTACTGGGGGACTTTAATCTGACTTGGCACGGCACAGCAGACAGCTCCCACTCCAACCGGATGCCTATTGGTACCTTCTCCAAAGGGCTTAAAGAGAAAATGCAGACACTTGGCCTATGCGATGCCTGGCAATCCCTTCACCCCACCACCAAAGACTACATATATTATTCCCATGTTCACCAGACATACTCCAGGATTGACTACATCTTCGTTAGCCAAGCTCTAATTGGGCCGCTACAGCCAGCGCAGATCTTGCCGATCCCAGTTTCTGACCATAGCCTGGCCTGGACCTAAATCCGGAAGGTCTAGGTGGTATTTCAAAACGGCGTTCACACGGGACAAGGCAATGCGGGCGGAGCTCAGAGTTGCCATCACTGACTTTTTTACACTTAACAATCCGCAAGACACTTCCCCGCAGAATAACTGGGATGCCTTTAAGGCTGTGCTGCAGGGCAAATGCATTCAAATCAACGCAACACTAAACAAGCGAAGGAATACACTGCTCTTAAACAGGAGCTAGAGATAGCTGAACAGGCACACAAAGCCACACCTACAAGCGCGCTGCAGCGACAACTCACAGCAATCAGGGAGAAATTACGCTCCATCTACACTAACCGCGCAGAGTACATCCTTTTGAAAATGCGACAGACATCCTTTGTCCAGGGAGACAAAGTAGGTCATCATTTGGCAAGGCAACTCGGGGTGCAACGGGAGCATGAATTTATTAGGGGCATACTAGACCAACAGGGCCACCTCACGCATGATGATCCCACGAAAGTCAACGTTTTTGGGGATTTTTTTTGGGAAGCTCTACCACGGCACCACCCCCGATGCGAACCTGCAACAGACCTATCTTGACTCCGTAACGCTCCCCCAGGTCCCTCCTGCCACTGCCGAATCCTTAGACCTCACTATCACCTCAGAGGTGAGGAAAGCTATTTCAGAGCTCAAGCTGCACAAAGCCCCAGGACCAGACGGCTTCACGGCTAAATGTTATGCGTCCGAACTCACACCTCACCGCCCTGTTTCAGGCAATAGCGAAAGACGCTCAGGTATCTGTCTCTATGGCTGAGGCTGTGATATCGGTACTTCCTAAGCCCGGTAAGGACCAGCAGCTTTGTGGCTCGTATAGACCCATAGCCCTTCTTAATCTGGATGCGAAGCTCTACTCCTCGATTTTAGCAGCTAGATTAGAACATTTGATGCCAGATCTGGTCCATCCAGATCAGTCAGGCTTTATAAAAGGAAGGCAAACGCACGATAATATCAGGAGCACTCTCCATCTGATCGAGAAGGTGTCTAAATTGCAGATTCAAGAAGTCCTGGTGGGCCTAGACGCGAAAAAGGCCTTCGACAGGGTGGACTGGTCATTCCTATTTTTGGCCATGCGGAAGTTCGGTTTTGGAGATGCCTTTCTCAACATGGTCAGGGCCAACTATCACCTCCCAAACTCACGGGTCACGGTCAATGGCTACCCTTCGCTTCCTTTTGCTCTGAGCAGAGGAACCCGGCAGGGATGTCCCCTCTCACCCCAGCAAAATTCCGGTCCAATGAGGAGATTCGGGGCATCAGTTTCAACGGTATAGAACACAAGACATCACTCTTTGCAGACGACATTCTGCTCACACTTACGGATCCCGTCTCCTCGCTCCGAGCGGTTCAGGAAGAATTGCAGCACTTTGAACAGGTGGCCGGTTTCAAGGTAAATCGGTCTAAATCATCTATATTTAATCTTACACTTCCCATTGCTGAGGCGAAAGGATTGCGGGCTCAGACGGCTCTACAATGGGCTAAACACTCACTACTTTATTTGGGGGTCCACCTTACTGCCCGTATTGGGGACCTCTACAAGGCCAACTATCCGGCTCTGGTGGCACAAATACAACAAGATTTTAAGAGATGGACTCCCCTTTACATCTCCTGGCTAGGGCGCATCAATGCTATTAAGAGATCGGTCTTGCCAAAACTTTTATATTTATTTCAGGCCCTGCCCATTTACCTTGACCGGGGTTTACTGCCGCACTTGCGCTCCTTAATTACCTATTTCATCAGGCGGGGAGGGAGAGCTCATCTTCCTTTTCATGTGCTATGTCAACCAAAGGGGGCTTAGCCCTAACGGACTTCGCACTTTATTACCAGGCCGCACAATTGAGAGTGGTAACGGACTGGGCCATGTGAGAATCCGATAAACATTGGCTACATATGGATCGCTCGGTGGTAGGAAGATCCATTTGGGATGTCCTTTGGAAGCCTAAGAGGGACCGACCCGCAAATGCTTATATTAGCACCCCCCGGACAATCTGGGATCAGGTTACCGGGAGGGAGGGCTGGACCTCATTTCCTTCTCCTTACACTCCAATCCATTTTAACCCGGCTTTCCCACCTGCCTTACGCGAAGGACCCTTCGATTGCTGGAAGGAGGGAGGTTGTCTAAAACTCTCGGATTTGTTTTATAACTACGACATCCTCACATTTGAACACTGCCAAAGAGAATTTTTGATTCCCCACAGCGAACACTCACTACCTCCAGCGTAAACATTGGGCGACACTTCCCCACGTTACAGAGGCTCCCACTAGAGAGCTCACAGACATGGAGCGACTGGTCATACACAAAGCAGGCACCTCGAGGGGCGTCATCTCCTCACTTTATGACATGCTACTGACTACCTTGCACTCTCCTCGAGCACGCTACATGTCTTTTGGGAACGGGTCTTGGGCAGGGATATCACTGAGGAGGAATAGAAACATGTTTGGGGCGACATCATTAAACAACAAATCAGTGGCCCTATGGGAAGCCCACTATAAGACACTACTTGACTGGTATCTATACCCTACTAAACTGTGACAAATCTTCCCTGATACCTCTGACATAGAGTGGGTTCTGCTAGGTATCAGAGATCCGGCTTTGGAGCACCAAATGAAAGCTTACAAGGCGATCACGTGGACCTGTCTGGGGGCGGCGAAACTCACCATAGCGGCTGCATGGAAAAAGAAGGATGCTCCGGCAACATCAATGTGGCATTCCCGCTTGTGGAGGATTCTCTCCATGGAGCGTCTGGCTGACATTTTTAGAGACAACTACAAGGCTTTTGAACACAAGTGGGGTCCCCTAGTCACTTATCTATCCCAAGGTTTGCCCTCCGCAGTATGTCCGGCCTCCGTAAAGGCTATGCACCTCTTCCAGGTCTGAATCACGCAAGGCTAGCGTGTGACGGGGTGCACCCTAGATGTTTGAATAGCTGGAACATAGTTTCGTCTCCTTTCCACCGCATCAGCGCTTTTGCTTAATATGGTTTCATTGTGAACCATCACCACCACCAGGACGGGGGGGGGGGGGGGGGATTTGGGTTGTTAGGCTCTTGTTTGAAGACCTTCCTCAGGGGATTTGATATTTCAATGTAGCATCTTAGCCTTTGAAGAGAGGGGGTGATACAACCCTAGGGCTGTCTAAAACTGAGACCCATATAGCGGACTGTTCTGCAACCCTGGGGCCTGCACGCCCTACTGTACTCATGAGGTCACTGTGATTCTTTGGCATTGATGCTCAAGAAAAATAATTTTGACCCAAAAAAATGCAGGAGAAATGTTATAGGTTCAAACTTAGATAGGCATTTTTTGTTTTTGACCGTTGCACACTGACTTCCTAAACAACAATAATTTTTTCCCCATTTGGCTGTGTGCCGCATGTGTTGCTTTTTGTTCTTTGAATGCTGTCCAATCACCAAAGGCTAAGTGTAGTGAACATCTTTTTTGTGCCGATTTCTTCAATAGCACCAAAATTAGTGGTTAAACAACATTCTTACACTATTTGCTAACAAATTTACCAATACCTACAGAGGCTCTGTGACTGGTTCTGCAGTATTCAAATTCTACAAGCCATGCACATTCAAGTTCCACAACAATAACTATTGAATGATAATGCGGTCTCAATGCAAACACTAAAATTATCCAGTTGTGGCTAAGTAACTCATGCACTGCTGATGTCTTCACACATCCCAAATCTCACTAGTAACATCATTGATTAAATCACTGGCAACGGCACATAACCACTTAAGACCGTTCGGGAAAGATCGCAACTGGAAGGGATTGCTTTTTTTATGCATGTTTATTAGCATACTGCCCCTTGCTGATGCGTCCTATATTCCTTCTGGCAGCAGTAGTCCCAGGAAAGGCATAAGGTCGTACTAGTAATTGAGCCAGGTCAGCTGTTCTCTAGCCTTTTAGGAATAGATGAGGCAGCATTAACAACACTTCTGTAACAGTCTGGTTTCTAAACAGAGCCCCAAAGTATTGATAAGGTAAAGGAAGCTCGGAATAGGTGGGGCGAATTAAATATTCACAGTTAAGAGAATGAGGATCAGATGGCTGAGATACCCACACATGAACGGCAGGGGAAGGAGAAAGTAACAGATGCTGGGTGAAGGAGCGGAGTGGAAGCATGTTAATTAGCCAGCGGATGAATTACTAGAAAAGCGATCAACTGAGGGCCTCAGTTGAGGGTTCGAGTTCCTATTAGACTGCAGGGTAAACAGCTTCTGTGGTCTACTAGTTGTACTTAATTAGGCATCACAGCTAAATAGCATACCCATTCCCACTGGGCTTATGCGGATTGCTTTCAGATGCTCAGGAGACCAGTGGTCTATTGGCACTCTGTTAACAAGAGTCACCTTATATAGTTGCCGATAAAATCAAAGACCGTTTTGAAGTCCTAGCAGAAAAGTTTGTAGTAGGAATCCTTTTAATTCCTTTGTTGAGAATAGATTTTCATTAGTGTACAGCAGCTAATTTGTGTTGTATGTGGGATGTGATGTAGTCATTGAAGATGTGTGTGGTGGCATGCTGTAGCTGTAGATATCTGCCTCTGTAGAAGTCAATGGTCTGGATCTTATGTCCTTACTGGGAGCTTTTTCGGTCTAGTAGGGGTGTATGGGTCATTAAAAACCTGGAGATGGGATCTTTCTTCACTCCGTTTGCTCCTAGGCACTGTTTTGGAACACACCATTGACCCTTTGTAATAGTGGTTCTTTTGAAATTTGTGTTGCAGCAGAATAAGCTAAACTTGTGCTCCAAACTGAATAGGAGTAGTTGTGAAAGGCCACTGCAAAGTAACCACTTCTGGTAGAGATTTCGAACTAGAGATTCCTCACCTCAAAATATTCCCCAGGCGTCAAACTGGATCTGGAAAATCTTGAGCAGTATCTCTGCGCACCAGTAGGTGGCATTGTTCGGCGAAGTCTTCGTCAGACGTGAAGTCGCTGTGCTTATGGAGGCGCCACCGCAGTGCACTGGCATCAGTTCCTTTCAGGATCTGGAGAGCTACATCAGTCGTTTTTTGACCAACTTTTTTCGACTTGGTCCATATATTTGAACTTTGCCGCCAGTGTGCTAGGCCATCATGTCCCCAGCAAAACCTTCAGGGTTCAAGTCTTGCACGGTCTGTGATCGATCCCCACTTGGTTTATCTCTGGACCCCAAGGCCTGTGTTGAGTGCAAGTCGATGCACCCAAAAGTGATTCGCGAGCAGAGGATGAAGCTCTTGGCCTTGTGGCAAAAGGCAGCTCGACACTTCTCCCAGTCCACTTCTCGTTTCAGTGGAAGATCTCTGGGCTGTTCCTAGAGCGGTTTCTGCAGTGGACAGTCTTCCCGCTCTAAGATATCCTTGTCAAAGTCAGGTTAAGTCGAAAAAGCAAAAGTCGTCTAAGCACTCTTTGGCATCACCTTCGACATCATGCTGCCATGCCTCACTCCTGCAATCCACTCGTGGAGCAAGCGTTTGGGCCAGCTCCATGTTATACAGAGTTTTACCAGCATTAGAACAATGCCCGCCCAACTGAAAGAATTTTATGAAACCATTCACACCATCTTTGAGCCGCAGGTTCCCTCTGCAACACCTTCGGGCCCCATGGAGCCAAGAGATGCCCCTGCTGGGTGGGTTACAGTCGGCAGGTTCGCCCTAAACACTAGCCGGACCCTCTGTATCCTCCCTCTAATCCAGACCGATGTTGCCAAGGGTTCCTCCATCCACCCCAGCTCTGTTCTTTCTGGCACTGGTCGATGAAATGCTGATTATCATCCCTGACCAGCACAGCTCAGCGTCTCTGCCGGCACTGTCGAAGCCTAAACATCCGCTGGACTTTCTATCCCTCAACAGGCCCTACCTTCCTGAAGGGGGAGATGAGGAAGTGGTATATGGTCCCATACAGGACCCTGATGACGGCAACTGGTATGAGAAGATTGGTGAGATCTTGGCTGGGATACCTCCTCAGACTGGGAGGATTTCTGCTCCGGGCCATGTTTCGGAGAAAGGTGTATCCTTTGCTACTGTGAAGTGCAGGGCAACAGAGGTTCTAGATCTCCAGCTACAAGTTGTTGAGATCAAGATCAACGTCTTGAAAGAGGTGCTTCAACCTGGGACGGGCTTGTCTGAACCCATGTTCCCCTTTAATGAAGCCCTCACAGACATGCTCCTGGGGGTCTGGTCAACACCTTGCACAGTCTCCTTTGAACAGAAGGATTACCAGTCTGCAACGCCTCTAGACTCAGCCTTCCTCTCCCAGCAGCCCTGCCCTAAGAGACTGGTGCTGCGGGCCTCAACAGCGAAGGTCACACCAAGTGCGTTCAATACCACTCCACTGGATAGGGAATCAACTAGGCTGGACACCTTTGGGAAGCACTTCTTTTCTTCCACGAGCATTGCCATATGGCCTGTGAATACAGCATGCCCCATAGGGTGATATCCCCATGCACTGTGGGATTTCGTTTGCCCAGCTGCTTACCATGCTACCACCGGAAGACGCCATACACAGCCAGGCTTTGGTGGACTGCAGGGATACGGTGACGTTCGCCAACTGGTGCAGACTGCACACCATTGACTCCTGAGGTAGAGCCACAGCTTTTTTGTGTCGCCATGCCAAGTTGCGGTCAACTGGGTTCTCGGGGGATGTCCAGTCTTCACTTATTGGCATGCCTTTTCATGGCTCACGCCAATTTGGTGACAAGGCAGGATGCAGTGCTAGAGCGCTTTCGTGACCACAGGATCACTGCCAGATCACTTGACCTTTCCCTCTCGACCCGGCCGCAACAGCATTTCTTCAACCCCTACTGTGGACGCAGTAGGGTCAACTTTGGGAGTCCACAGTATCAGCCATTCCAACAACCTGTCCAGTCCTTTTGAGGAAGGGTCCACAGAGTCCAAAAAGGACACAGGTGCCAGTCGCAATGTAGGGCCCAGTCCCCATCCATCCAACTGCTGCAGTCTCCAAGCCCCTTTAGTGTACTCTCCATTCAGCACAGCCATCCTGTTAGAGGCAGAATCAGGCACCACCTGCCTCAATGATCTATTACATCTGACAAGCGGGTGCTTCAGATTGTGCAGACAGGGTACTTTCTACCTTTTGTGTTAACACCTCAGTCTCTCCCACCATCCCAGAGGACCACCTCTCCTTACTCTGTCAGAAGTGCAAGCCTTTTGCCCCGAGGGGGCATTGAAAGGGAACCTGCGCCAGAAGTAGAGCGTGGTTATTCCCACTTTCTGGTGCTGAAAAAGGATGCAAGTCTCCACACTAGAATAGATCTGCGCCCTCTCAACATCTTCCTGAAAAAAAGAAATCCAAGATGCCCATGTTGTCTCAGGTTCTGTCTGCCCTGGATGGTAGCGCTGGACCTTCAGGACGTGCATTTCCACACCCCTATCCTGCTGGTTCACAGGCATTACCTGTGGTCCACAGTAGGACAACCATTTCCAGTTTCCTGTGCTCCCCTTTTGCCTCACTGGTGCCCCTTGTGTTCACGAAGGTGATAGCAGTGGTTCTTCTCCACGGCTGGGCAGTCGTCACCCATATCCAGACTACGGCAAACTTTCACCATTCACTGGGGTTCAATGTCAATATACCCAAGTCACAGGACTCCCTCTTAGACACTCCCTCCATTGGAGCCATTCAGAACACAGGCTCTGTGCCTCTGGCTGGACTTCAGGACATGTTTCTGCTCGTACAACATTTGGTGCAATTTCTGAATGCCAGAGCGGACCCACTCCGCAGTCTTTCGCAGATCATAGACCACATCCACATCTGAAGGTGGTGCAAGGTCTTTGAGACTGGGGAGAACCTTGGCTCGATCTATTCACCACCGCCAAAAATGCACAATGTCAGTAATTCTGCGCCCTGGAGTTTCGCTCGGCGACCTCTTCCACCTACAGTGGAAATAGGGACTCCTGTACAGCTTTCCGCCGATACCTCTCCTTCCCAGAGTTGCCAAGAAGATCAGGACTAACCAAGCCCAAGTCATCAGTGTGGTTCCGGATTGGGCACGTGGAGTATGGTATTCAGAACTCCTGAGCATCTGTCCTCCAGTCAGGCTGCCTATTTGTGAGGACCACCTGTCACAGCAGAAGGGCAGGTTCCTGCATCCAAACTTGCGCAGGCTCTACCTTCATACATGGATATTGAGCGGCAACAGTTGAGGGCTTTCAATTTACCTTCTGAAGTTTGTGATGTCATCTTGGCAGCAACTAGTCCTTCCACCAAAATGGTCTACGCTTGCCACTGGAATAAGTTTGTGGCCTGGTCTTCCATACAACATGTGTACCCCCGTTCTGCATCTTTTGCAAAGGTTTTGTTCTTTGTACGGTCTTGCTATGGGTACTATTAAAAACTATTTGCCAGTCATTTCTGCTTTCTTGCAGCTGCCGGGTCAACCCTTCATACGATTCAGTTTTTGAAAGGTTTATAACATGTGTTCCCTCTTACTCCTTTTGTGATGACCCAATGGGACCTGAATATGGTCCTTGCTCTTCTAATGTGTTCTCCCTTTGAGCCCCTGTATAGCTGCCATTTGTAGCTCTTGACTCTAAAAACAGTGTTACTAGTGGCCATTACATTGGCCAGAAGGGTCAGTGATCTTCAAACTCTGTCAGTCTAACCTCCTCCATACACCAACTTCTACCCTGACATACAAGCCCTTTTCGAAGCGTGCCCCTCTCCTCCTGATAGTGGCCACCCCTTTTGACGTTGGCCAGAGGATTGCTCTGCCAGCATTCTACGCTTCACCTCATCCTTCAAAGAGGAAAGGGTCAATTGTTTGGAACTTAAAATGGCTCTATCATTCTATATTGATCGCATAAAAGAACGGGTGGACGATCCCCTCTTCATTGGCGGCGAAGCGGAGAAGGGAAAAGTTGTGTAGAAACAAATCTCCAGATGGATAGTGCATAAGCATCTGCTACACACTGGTGAAGTTGTAAGCTCCCGGAGACATTACGGGCACACTCCACTAGGGCCAAAGCAGCCGCTGCTGCATTAGCGCATGGGGTACCTGTCCTGGACATCTGCCATGCTGCCAGATGGCCATCCCTCCATACTTTCATAAAACCCTACTGCTTGGACAGTCCGGTCCGTCGTGATGGGCAGTTTGTCCATTTGGTCCTCCAGGACTTTTGGTCTAAGGCAGTTCAGACCCATCTCCATAGAGGTTTTGCTAGGGTATCTGTTCTAAGGTGAGGAATCTGCAGTTTTAGGTCTCCATCAGAAGAAGTTACTAATTGCAGACACCTCACCAACACTCCCATCCTTCTAACTCTGCGAACTGGGCTCTTTACCCAAAAGATCTCCTTAGGCATTGTAAACTGGTCAAAAAAACGTAACGCTAGTTTTAACTTGGCTCTGCATTTTGGCATGGAGCTAGTCGCGAAGACACTAGGATGGGTCGGGTGGCTCCTATACAGGTACTGAAATGTAACAATGCAAAGCCGAACAATGCCACAACCAGAGCACAGAGGTACTATTCAAGATTTGCCGGATCCAGTCTGATAACTGGGAAATGTTCTAAGGCAGTGGTTTCCAAACATTTTAGAACCATGAACCACTTGTAAAAACAACAAACTTTCACGGCCCCATCTACTTCTAATGGACATGCAGAGGAGGTTATTCTTGAATCGTGTGGTAAAGCATTCTCATTTACATAAAGCTAATTTTTCAATGAAATGAGCACCAACTTGTGCAGACCGTTTTACAGATAAAACTATATATCACACATATGATAATGTGTGAAAAACGGGTTTCTGTGAATATTTAACTTTTGTGCATTACCAAGTGCCCGGCATTGTTTTGATCTTAAAATCTTTTATAGAATACTTCAGAATTTTTCTAAAAAGTGCTTCATTTTTGCTTTCCTAATTGCTCTATACATACACTTTATTTACAAAGGTATTCACATTTTGTTGTGTGTTGCAATCAAACCAAACCAAGTTAATTTCCTGTACACTGTGATTCTCAGGAATTGGGATCTTTCATAGATTCACATTCTTGAATCTTCCCGGTTGATGTAGGAGCCCTACAGTAACTATAATTAGCAGTGAAAACCAAAAGTGCTAGACAAAGTTAAATCCCATGATCTTGTATACCAATCAGCATCATTTTAGTAGAACCACACTTCAACCAATCAGAGAAACCCACCCCTGTCTCATTATTCTCCTTTAGAGCCACCATTCCTCAGATTTTATAGCACAAGTGCAATAAATACATAATACTGGTATGTGAATCAATGAAAAATTTCAATACTGGACAACTACAGTGTACAGGTAAGTAACCTGTTTTTTTCTCTGGTATTCAATCTTTCATTTATTCACATGCTTGAATCCAAAAAGCAAGCAGCAACTAATTGATCTAATATACATAAGTTGTGGAGGCGGGTAGAATAAAACCAAAAATTATATATCTGTGTATGTATGTGTATACATATTATCTATCTATATAGATATATCTATGCTACTTTGTCTCCATAAGCAGCTGTCATTCTTCCTGCTAAGAAAAGAGCGCAGACCACAGATTCCGTGTCACTGCTAAGGTTTATTCAGCCACAGCTACACGACCAGCATGACGCGTTTCGATCCCTTGATCACGACGCCTATATCTATCCATCTATCTCTATATCTATCTACCTCTATATCTATCCATCTATCATCTGCATCTACATGTATATTTTCACTGAAAAAAACGATAGGTTTCAGAGACGTTATAGTTAAAAATTAGCATTTAAAAAACAGAAATTCACTGAAAAATAACAGGTTTCAGGGACGTTATGGTTAGTTGGATATTTCACTGGTACAAAACCAGAGAAATTCGGCTGTTATATTTAGTTGAGCTAACTATAACACACTCCCCCGTAATACACTGCTGATGATGTCACATATTACAAATCTGATGACATCTCAAATGACATCACTGATTAAGACATCCACGACATCATCCACTTAATATCTGATGCAACTCCTCATACCGTACTATAACCTTTTTCAGTGAATATCTAAGGTTTTTTTAAACGCGAATTACTAAATATAACGTCCCTGAAACCTATAGTTTTTTCAATTAATTTCAAAGGTTTTTTTAATGCTATTTTCTAACTATAAGGTAGTAGTCGCGTTTGCAGAATGGTGCAGAAAGGGGTCTGTGCCTCAGACCAGTGCTCAGGAATTCCGCTGCATAGGACTTACAGGAGGTGCAAGGAGGGCTTCTTGGACCTCAAAGTCCCTTAGGTGTAAGGTGGACTTCATCCCCAACCTGTAGTGTGCCAGGAGGCGCGTTTGCAAAGTGGAGGAGAAAGGGAGGGATGGCCTCCGAAGACCCCTTAGCAATCCCACTGTGTGGGTCTTACTCAAGGTAACAGGAGGGGTAGTTGTCCGTCCCCCCCCCCCCCCCCCCCAAGGACAACCTTGGGGGCCAACTATCTCCCCCTATTACCTCTAGTAAGTCACACACAGCAGCACTGGTAAGTTCTCATAGCAGGCCACACCCCCTTTGCCCATCAGTCTGCAAACGTACTCCCTGGCGCGCTCTTGGATGGGGATTAAAGTAACCTTTGCAGCTGGTGGACCTTCTGGGCCAACTAGCCTACCTGATACCTCCAGTAAGCCCTAGCTAGTAGGATTGCTGAGAGATGGACACAGGCCATGCTCCCTTTCTCCACCACTCTGCTAATGCATCTGCTGGCGCGCTCTTGGTTGGGGAATTAAGTCCACTTGCCTCCTGAGGGTCCCTGGGGGGCAACTAGCCCTCCTGTTACCTCCAGTAAGTCCCACACAGCCTGATTGCTGAGAAGACTTCAGAGGCGACACCCCCTTTCTCCACCACTCTGCAAACGTACCTCCTGGTGCACTGTTAGTTGGGTGAGGACGTAGCCTTTGGTCCAAAAGGGCCTTGGGGGCCAACAAGCCCTCTTGTTACCGCCAGTAAGTCCCATACAGCCTGATTGCTGAGAAGACTTCAGAGGCCAAACCCCCTTTCTCCACCACTCTGCAAACGCACCTCCTTGCGCACTGCTGGTAGGGGGATGAAGTCCCCTTGGCTCCAGAGGGTCCTTGTGAACCAACTCCACCTCCAGATACCTCCAGTAAGCCCCACACAGCTGGATTGCAGAGAGTGGTCCGAGGCCGCGCACCCTTTTTACACCACTCTGCAAACACACCTCCTGGCGCACTGCTGCTCGATGGATAAAGTCCACTTTAGTCCTGAAGTCCTCAGGACACAAGAGGACCTACTCGCTCCACAAGCAGTGCATCAAGAAGCGCATGTGCACTTGACACGATGGGCACATGCTACTGCTTTAAAATTCCTTGCCTTGTGTGTTTGTTGTTTTTCGTTTCTTAAAAATATGAAACCTTTGTTTGTTCATGGACTACAACTGCGGCCGACGGCAAGGATTTACTCTCCAGTGACCCCCTTTTATGGCTTCATCGACGTGAATGTTCCAGCTGTACCTAGGGTCACACTGCATTTTAGCGGCCGGCCTATTGGTTGTAGGCCCATACTTGTATTTCTCTGAAATTGTAATAAAGGTTTTTCAAAAAAAAAAAAAAAAAAAAGCGCATGTGCAGTGTGGTGTAAAAAGGGGTGTGGCCTCAGACCACCTCTTAGCAATCCCACTGTGTGGGGCTTACTGGAGGTACCTGGGGGGCTAGTAGGCCCCTAAGGACACTTAGAATTCAAGGGAACTTAATCCCACAATCCGGAACGTCCCAGGAGGCACGTTTGCACAGTGGTGCAGGGAGGAGCGGGGTCTACGGCATGATGCCAGCTACTGTTTGAAATTATTATTAGCAGGGGGGCTGTGTGCCCACCCCCCTTCTCAATATTTTGTGGGCCCTGGGGACCCCATACCCCACAGCCTGACCCATTTAATTAGTTTTTTCTTTCCAAACGGGAAGGGGTGGGTACCCCGGGACATTGCAGAAGCCGGCCGGGAGGGGGCGGTCTCAAGGGTCAAGGAGGGCTCCAGGAGGGGGGCCGCGTGGCCCCCCTCCCAACGTGGACATAGCCCCGGGGAGGTGGTTGTCCCCAGGGCAGTGTGGGGGGCTCAAGCCCCCCCAAACCGTATTATTTGTAACAGCCCCGGGAAGGTGGAGGTCCCCAGGGCTTGAGAGGGCCTGCGAGGCCCCACTGCCCATAATTCTTAAAGGTGAGTAGAGGTGGCATTCCTGAGGTTGCAGGGGGGGGGGGGGGGGGGGGCACGTGCGCGCAAAATTAATAAAGCCCCAGGCTTATTAAAACGAAGCGCAGGAGCACATGCTTAGTTTATTTTTTATTGGGCCGGATATACGCACCCAGCGCGAATCAGGCCAGAAAATAAAATGCATTGTTTGGCCCTGGGGGTCCCTGTGGCCTGGCCTAGGGGGTCAGGGTGTTTCTACCCTGCCCCCTTTCCTTCATTTTTCACCTTTTTTCTTGTGAGACTGTTCTACAAAGTCACAAGATGGCTGCCAACACTTTCTGGTTTGGAGTGTTGGCAGCCAATCGGAATCAAGCTTGTGCTCCAGATATATGATTTTTTAAAATATGAATATTTCAGGAACAACTGAACGGATTCACACCATTCAACAAGAGGAATGCTTCTGAACCAAGAGCTACCTTTTTGCCAAATTTTGTGTAATTACGTTCAGCAGTTCGGGCTGTAGCCTTTTCTAAAGTTTTTAATGGAAATTAACATGGAGAAAACCCGTTCTAGGACCCCCCCTTTTTTCTCAGCCCACGCTTGACGAATAACCCCGAAACTTTCGAGACAGGAGCTGACCGGAGCGCAACATTACTTTTGAAAATGTTGTGGTTTGCTGACGAAAGTCAGACCCACGGAAATGTTGTCCATTGGTCAACCACAATTTCTTAGCCTTTACCATTTCTGGCATTATAACAATAACGTTGTCTGCTGAACCCATCTCTTGTTTCCATTATTGTCCATTTGTTCTTCTACTGGTCTCCTGAAAAGAAGACAGTTGGGGATCAGCGGAATGCATGATAAAATCATTCACAGGAGTGATTTGTACTGCCTGAAGTGGATTTTTTTCTTGTGAGGGCAGATGCTAGTCTCATCTTGGTAACTCTTTTGTAGGAAAAGCCTTGCAGAGTTGTGTCCAGAATCGCCCCAAGGAATGTGATTCTTGTATTTGGAACTTACTGTAGCCTGGTATGAAGTTGCTTTTATAAGCAAGGCGGCCAGGTATGGGAATATCTAATGGCCATTTCCCCTTAGACAGGCTGCTACAGGTGACATGCACTTGGTGAACATTTTTGGTGCATAGTTTAATTCAAAAGGGAGGACTTTGAATTGGTAGGGACACCCATCAACCTCAAATCGGAGACACCTGTGTTTGACATGGATGGGAACATGGTAATAGGCATTGTGTTGATCTCACAATGTCATATGAGCCCCTGGGTTTATCAGCTGAACGATATCCTGCAGCGTACCCATTCTGAATTATTGCTATACGAAGTACCTGTTTAGCTGTCTCAGACCAAACACCCGTCTCCATTTTTCTTCTTCAGTAGGAAGAAGATGGAGTAGAAACCTGGGTTCCTGCGAGTTTGTGGGAACTCTTCGATGGGTCGCTTCAGCATAAGAGGCTTTATTTCCTCTTTTAACAGGCAAAGATGTTGATGTGACCTCTTGGGAGGAGGATTGTAAGGAGGTTTCTAAGTAAATTCTAGGGTGTGCCCATGCAGGATGATATCAAACGCACAACAGTCTGAAGAGATGATTTCCTACTTTTCGTAAAAGTTGCTGAGTCTCTTACATTCAAGAGAACTGAGGAGAGGCGACCGGTGTCATAACTTTATCACTACCTTCTAGAGGACTCCTGTCCCCTTCCAGTAAGAGCTGATTTTCTACTAATGGGTTGTCTAGAGAAAGTCTCTGTTAGTGGCGGTCATTATTGTTGAATAAATTGTTGGCAATATCCCGGTTGTTGTTGATGAATGTATAGTTGATATTGGTTAGACGGATAGCCTCCTCTGGGGGAGAATAGGCTTCTACTCTATGCGCTACGAAATAACTAAAACCTGCGCTGTTGAAGCACTCGGTGATCTTACGGTCTACGTATCAGCCTTTAATGATTGAAACGCTTCCATAGGCTTCCCAAAAGAGCCTCTTCGTTAAATGGCGTATTCCAAAATTTCTGATTGTACTTCAGGTCTAAATGATGTTGCTTTTAACCAACCTTGCCTTCTTAAAACTGCTGCGCTTGCCATTTGTCTAAATCCAGTCAATGCTACATTCCTTTCATTGTCGTATCTATAACCTCTGATGAGGTCTTTGCTTCCTCTTGTAGAATAGATTTTTCCTCCTGCTTTGTGTCCTACAGCAAATAGTCGATAAATTGAGCTAAATCAGACTACATTTGATGGCCATACTTGACCAGTATAGCTAATGCAGTGGACGCCCTTATAGTCATCGCTGCCATAGCGGAAAAGCGCTTCCCAATATTCAAACCTCCGACCTTCCCCTTCAGGAGGAGCTGAACATGGCATTGTTGGTTTTTCTAACCAACGTAGTGCCATCTGTATAACTACCGAATCTGGTTTTGGATGACCTATTAGACAAGCTGGGGGAGAGGTCTGGGTCCTTGCATTTCTTGTCAAGTCTGAGTATTACTGCTGCTGTAGGAGGGTTTTTCATTACCTTAAGGCTCTCTATCCAAATATACTCCACAATGGATAAAGATCTCACAGATTTCCTTGTAGTTTCTTTGAAATTACACAGGAAACCGTCTGTTTGTTGAACAGATACTGGCAAATCAAACCTTTTGGCAGCCCTTTCTAAGAAAGCATGGAGAACCTCGATATCAGGTGGGGAATTAGCCGCTGGAGGGGTTAAGAGTGGCTAATACTGGTGCAAAATTGTCATCCCAATCACTTTCCGTATTTGTGGACTGATCATAGGGTATTTCATCTTCAGGTTGTTCGTCCTGATCCACAATCGTTTTGAAGAGTAATTGAGCCCAAATGTTTTGGTTGTGGAATGTCTTTGTTGTGCAGCCAGGCTCTTTAGTTGTGTTATCCCAGGAGAATGTGACGAAACCCCACCTGGGGATATCAGTTTGTTGCTGCCGTTGGGGTGTAGCTTCCTTTTCAGGAAATCTCTTCTAATTATCCTGAAGCATCATACTGAGGTCTGTAACAAGGTCTTTAGGAACCTGCATCATTGGTTCCTGAAATGGCTGTTACTCAAACGTTTCCTCATAAGGATAAGCCTCATTAAACTCTTCATATGATCTTGTTTTGTCCAGTTGCCTTCCCTAAAGGAGAAGAAATCCCCTTGTAAGTAAGCTGGCTCATCCTGATCAAACTCTGTCAGTTTCCTGGCATTTTACCTACAGTTGTGATGGGCTACTTCCAGACCCGAAATGCCACTCATCATCCATCATCCTACTCTTCTGAACGTCCTACTTCTGGAAGGCGTACTGGTGGCAGAGGAGTATTCTTGCTTGGTGAGGTTTGTTCTCGTCTTATTAATGATTTTGCAATGGCCATCAACAGGCCTGTTGATGGAGCCATCTTCGAGGATAAAACACTGGTCATCATTGGTGTAGCTGTGAATGGTGTGATCAATGGTGCAGTTTCGGCAAGGACACCGATAGATCAGTATCGATGGCCGAGCCGTATTCAGGAATGATAACGCGGTCGTAGATAATCCCGTTGACAACATCATTGAGATTAGTCTTGCTGTTGAAGATGCAGTTCAACACCTTGATATTGGGAGTCGTGGGCGTAAACATCGTAGCTGTCAACGGTCTTTTCTGTGAGTAGGATCAGAGGTAGGATTTTATCATATCTGCTCCGGCTAATGGAGCTTCAAAAGGAGTGGAAGGTTCGGACCTCGATTTCTTTTCTTTAGATGAGCCTTGAGTTGCTGCATGAAAACTTCTCCTGGTACGACTTCTTTAATCTGCCATTTTTCGTATTTTCTCGTAATTTCTCAGGTGGTTTCCCACTCAACTCCTTACCGTGGTTTTCTCTTTTCAAGGTCTTTATCTCAGGAGTTAAGGGATCCTTCCTTTCCAGAGACTGGAGTTTCTGTAGTTTCCTTTTTTGAAGCCATAATAAAAGCCATGCTGGTCTGTCTTCCAATAGCTTGGCAGAACAAGTTCTTCAAGATCTGTAGTCCTTAGTCTTAAGATCAGAGTATAAACAATACATACACTACTTGTGGGGGTCCTCAGAAAACTGCCTCATCTTACCACAAGCATTTCAGGGCTTAAATAAACCCTTTTGGGGGTCTTTGACATGAGGGGTTTCTGTAGGAATAAGGCACAGGTAGGAATTTTCCTCTGCAGATGTAAGAAGGAAAATGCTACTAACAGTATGCATCGGTGGTTCTCGGCATGTAGAGCTGTAGATTTGTATACTTGTGCATAGATCGCCATCTGGTGCTGGGCTCGGATCTTTGCACCCTGTTTTTGTCTTGGAAGAAGACTTTGTAGTCACGAGGTAGGTCCCTCCTCCTTAGCGAATAGTGCGCATGGGCATCAACTCCATCTCCAGATTGTTTTGCCATGGAGGGTTATGATGGAGTTAGTAAGAAATAGAAAAGATGTCCATGTGTAATGAATCTAAGTAAGATAGTACTGGAGCAGACAGAGGTATCCAGGGAGGCGGATGGGCGTATACAAATCTACAGCTCTACATGCCAAGACCAGATGCATACTGGTAAGTAGCATTTTCCGTTCGAGGCATATGAGCTGTATATCGTATACTTGTGCATAGACTATACAGCAGTTACCTCCTTAGCTGTGGCTATATGTATCTTTTGCAGTGGTTTGAAAAAGTGTTCTTAATACAGCCTGGCCCACAATAGCTTAATGTTTTGCTTGCACATCTACACAATAGTGTTTTGTGAAAGTGTGTGGTGTAGACCAAGTTGTTGCTTTGCAGATATCATCTAGGGGAATGTTCCCTAAGAATGCCATAGAACCCCCTAGTTTGCGCGTGGAATGAGCTCTAGGGGGAATGGTTAGTGTGCGTTTGGCTTTAAGATAGCCTATTGGGATGCATTTTTACAATCCATCTTGCAATCCCCGCTTTGGAGATGGGATTGCCCTTATGAGGTTGGGAGAAAGCCACAAAGAGTTGTTTAGTTTTCCTAAAGGAGTTTGTCCTTTCAATGTAGTAAAGTATTGCTCTTTTAAAGTCTAACACGTGAAGAGCCCGTTCTGCCACTGAGTCTGGTTGTGGGGAAAAAACTGGGAGTTCAACAAACTGGTTAAGATGGAAGGCAGAAAAGACTTTAGGCAAAAATTTGGGTTAGGCATTTGTTATGATGGAATTTTTTTAATATGGTTCTTGTATGGTTAATGCCTGGAGTTCACTAACTTTAAGAGATGTGATAGCGACTAGGAAGGCTACTTTCCAAGTGAGGAACTGTAGTTCGCATTTGTGCAGAGGTTCAAAAGGGGAACCCATGAGTCAAGTAAGAACAATATTTAAATTCCATACTGGAGAGGGTGGAGCTCTAGGTGGAATTATTCTTTTAATTCCTTCCATAAATGCTTTAATAGTGGTACTCTAAACAAAGAAAAGTGTTGTCTGTTTTGGAGGTAAGCTGCTATTGCAGCGAGATGTCTTATGGATGTATATGGTAGGTTACATTGTTGTAGGTGTAGGAGATAATGTTTTGAATAGAAGCATCTAGTGGATTAATTTAGTTATTTATACAGTAAATTACAAATTGTTTCCACTTTAAAGCGTAACATGCTCTGGTGGTAGGACGTCTAGCTTCTTTAATGATGTTCATGCAGTCTGGTGGGAGATTGAGGTAACCGAACTTTAAGCCTTCAGGAGCCAGATCACAAGGTTGTGTTGATTGGGATCTGGATTCCTTATCTCTCCATGGTTCTGAATGAGAAGCTTGGGTGAGAGGCGCAGTTTTTGATGAGGAACTAGTGATAGTTCCAAGAGGGTTGTGAACCATGGTTATAGGGCCCATGTTGGAGCAACCAGGATCATTGTGAGGGAATTCTGTTTGAGCTTCCGAACCAGTAACGGAATTAGTGGGAGAGGCGGAAAAGCATAAGCAAATTTGTCTGACCAGTTCATCCATAGCGCATTGCCTTTGAACAATGGGTGTGGATACCTGGACGCGAAGCTTGGGCATTTTGTGTTTTCATGTGTGGCGAACAGATCTATTACTGGCTGGCCCCACATGTGAAAGAATGGAAGAAGACCTTGAGGATGAAGTTCCCATTCGTGGATCTGTTGTGTTTGACGACTGAGCAGATCTGCAATCTGACTGTGTACCCCTGGGAGGTGTTCTGCAAGGAGATCTATGTTTTGAGGAATGGCCCATCTCCATATGCTTTGAGCTAGGTGTGAAAGCTGTAGAGTGTGTCCCCCCTTGTTTCTGTATGTAGTACATTGCTGTCATGTCTGTACGGACTAGGACAACTTTGTCTACCAGATGGAATTGAAAGGATTTTAGTGCCAGAAAAATTGCCAGTAGTTCCAGGTAATTTATGTGGTGTTTTTGCCGTGGATGGTATGGTTCTGAAGATAAGCTCCCCAGCCGGTGAGCGATGAGTCTGCTGTTAGCACTATCTGTGGAACCGGGTCGAGGAACGGCCGCCCTTTGGAAGGGTTTTGTGTGTTCCACACCACTGCAGAGAGCGATGTGTGTGGCTGTCCACCAACACCAGATCTGTTAGCTGAACTTGAGCCTGGTTCCACTGACGTGTCAAACACTTCTGTAAGGGACGCATCTGGAGTCTTGCATAAGGGATGAGGAGAATGCAAGAGGCCATCATCCCGATCAACTGCATTAACACTCGAGCTGGTAATAAGTGTTGAGGATGAAATTTGGATATTACAGCTTGCATAATGCTTATCCTGGGAGGGTTGGAGTATGCTAAAGCTTTTGAAGTTCCTATTGTAGCACCTAGGTATTGTTGTGTGTTGGACGCCTGGAGGTGGGATTTGGTGAGATTCACTGTGAATCCCAAGTTGTGAAGCAGCTGGATTTTATGGCCCGACACGGAGGCCAACATTATGCAATAAAACCTTTATTGCCACCACTCAGCAGCACACAAAAAAGGTTCACAGAATACAGAAGACTCTGGGTGCTGTGGTCACTCCGAACGAAAGGACTTTGAACTGATAGTGTTGACCGTCCACCACGAACCGGAGATATTTCCTGTGAGTGGGGTGAATGGGAATGTGAAAGTAGGCGTCCTTTAGATCTAGAGTGGAGAGAAAGTCGCCTTGTTGAAGCAGTGGGTGCACTTGTCGGAGAGTGACCATGTGGAAGTGGTCGGACTGAATGTAGAGGTTTAACAGTCTGAGGTCCAGTATTGGCCTGAGAGAGCCGTCCTTTTTTGGGATTAGAAAGTAGAGGGAGTAAACCCCTGTGCCTTGATGACGCAAGGGGACTGGTTCTATTGCATGTTTTTGTAATAGAGAGAGAACCTTTTGTTTCAGAAGAGTCAGATGTTCTGAGGACATTGGATGTTGTCTGGGAGGGATGTTTGGGGGTGTAGAGGCGAGTTCCAGGCAATAACGATACTGGATAATTTGTCTTACCCAGTTGTCTGTTGTGATAGAATTCCAGACAGGTAGGAACTGTGAGAGGTGTCCCCCGACAGGAGTGGGATGATCCGGAGGAAGGGAAGGGAAGTCACTGCATGGGGAGTTACGGGTATTGTTACCGTGACCTCTTCCCCTACCATTGTTGACTCTGTACCCTCTACAAAAGTATCCTCTGGAGGAATTGTTTTGATTGGGGCTCTTACAGGAAGAAGAGGGATGCTCAGAGCCAATAGTTGGAGCCAGCCCTGTAAAAGGAGCGACAAAATTAACCTCTAGGGGTTTGCAAGGACCCCATGGCCTTGGCAGTCTGTATCCTTTATCTTCTCTAAAGATGTATTGACTGTGGGCCCAAAAAGATGCTCTTGGTCAAAGAGCTGATTAAGAATAGCGGACTGCACTTCCTGTTTGAATCCGGAGATTCGGAGCCAAGCATGCCTGCCTAACAAAACGCTGGTATTAATAGCACGAGAGGCAGTATCGGCTGCATCAAGCGCACATTTGACGGACATATTTGTTATTAATTTTCACTCCTGTATAAGATAATTAGCTGTGTCTTTAAATTGGTCAGTAAGATGTTTCATTAGATTTTCAAGCTCATCAGTGAGCTCTGTCATATCTGGCCAACAAAGCTTGGGCAATGGCAATTCGCCAATGATTTGCAGCTTGTGACGCGATGCGTTTTCCAGATGCGTCTATAAGCTTGAATTCCTTATCAGGAGGAGGGGTGTCGTCTGTGCTTTGTGAATTTGCTCTCTTGCGTGCATTAGAAACTGCAAGAGAATCGAGAGAGCCTGACCTTTAATGTACACTGGGTAATTGGGAGCTACCTTGTATTTTCTGCCTAGTCTGGTGTTACGAATCCTGGCCCCGAAGGGGTCTTTAAAAACGTCTGGTGCAGGTTTTAACATGCCTTTTAACACTGGCAGGGTGTGTGTGGACTTGTGTGGGTGTAAATATTGCCAGTAAAAAGTCTTCCTCTAAAAGGTCAGAGTGTACTGAGCAGCTCTATTAATGAGTTGCGCAAACCCAATATTGTCATCTGGTGGTGATCGGCTAGAGGGATACAGGTCCGGGTCATTGTGTGGGTCGGGATCTATGTTGTAATCAATCCCAAGGATCTGGTTATGTGGAATAGTATCTGCGTCATCCTCTTTATCTGGATCTCCATTCCCACCCCCATCACTATAGTCATCTTCATCATCCTGTGGTTGAGGTGAAAATGTATGTTGTGGGGAGTGTGCTGGAGAAATTAGCAGATTTGGATCAGCTGGAGAAGGAGAGAGAGGCGGAGTAGCGTTAGTGCCCATTTCATTTCGCTTCATGGGTATTTCAGGTTCTTCTGAAGTGTCCAATTTTCTCTTTTTAGGAGGCTTGGCGACAACTTTGCCAGTCTCTGGGTCAATGTAGAGAGTCTTTTGTTTTGGATCAGAAAAATCTGTTGGAAGTTGTTGTGCGGGAACAATATCCTTTGTCAGTGCCGAAGATTTAGGGTCAGAATGTTGTTTATACCGTGTATCTGAAGCTTTCTGTGGTGTCTTGGACTCCTTAGCTTTTGGTATAGGACTTTGTGGCTCTGAATGTTTTTTCGGCTCCGAAGTCTTGTTCAGCTCTGAAGATTTTTTTAGCTCCGAATGTTTGTCCTTAGTTTGTTTCGACGCCGAGGACTTCGACATCTAGGTTGATTTTGGCGCCGTTGAAGAAGGGCTTGGCACCTCCTTGGTTTTGGGCTTTGGTGCCAAAGGTGATTTTTCAGCACCAGAATGGGGTTGGCTCGATCCAGAGCCGGAAGGCCTTTCTTTTTGTTTCATCGCCGGGCCAGAGGGCGGGGCGTCTGAAATGTGCTGCCGCTGTCGACCTGAGCCCGAGGGTAAAGGTGTTACCGGAGCCTCAGGTTTGGTTTTGGTTGGGAAAGGGGTGTCGGTACTCACGGGCTGCTGAGCCGGGGTGACTGCCTGGTCTTCGACATCGGAGTCATCCGCTTTCGAGACAGAGATCCCTCCATCAGCTTGTTGTTCCGGCTGGAGATTGGGATCTGCTCCAAAGATGTCCGGAATAGAGCTGCTTCCACGAGACATTTCGTGACGTTGAGCCTGACCGTCTTGGATGGTTTTCTTCGACCTGAAAGATGAACAGGCCTCGCAGTTCTGGTCTTCGTGCTCCGGGGAGAGGCAGAGGTTACAAACCTCGTAAGTCCGTGTGTGGGAACTTGGCACCACACCCGGGGCATTTTCTGAAAGGAGTCCTTTCCATTGACTGCTGGCGTGGTCAGCGCGGATAGGCCCAACGGCCCGCGTCGAAGATCGAGGTCTAGAATTTTATAGATCTTGAAGATACGAGTCGAAAAGGAAACGCGATCGAGACAATACCGTCGAGTGGAGAGGGATTGTGCATCGAAGGGGGTTCAAAAACACCGACCCGGAGCGCAGCAAATCACATCTGAACTCTATGGCGGAAAAAACAATCTGGAGATGGAGTCGATGCCCATGCGCACTATCGTCCTAAGGAGGAGTCACCTACCGTGTGACTACAAAGACTTCTTCCAACACAAAAACAAAGTGCAAACATCCGAGCCCAATGCCAGATGGCAATCTATGCACAAGTATACGATCTACAGCTCATATGCCTCGAACAGAAGAGTTCAACCAAAGGACGCAGATGACGTATCAATTTTTCTGCAAAAATTGAGCAGAGCTCACACGAAGTGTGGTTAGAAATCAGAGGTGTGGTGGCTCTGGAGATGAAAGAGGAAGGGTTTTCTCTAATTGGTTGAAGTTTGGTTCTATTTAAAATTATGTTGATTGGTATATAATCTCATGGGGTTTTACTTTAATGTTTAGTACTTTTGATTTTCACTTCTAATAATAACAGTGGAGCTCTTAACTTGACGGGGATGATTCAAGATTGTGAATCTATGAAAGATTAAAAACTGGAGAACATGACATCCAATAGCCTTTCCTTTCACACGCCCTGTACTCCAGCATGCTTGTCACATAACTCACTTTTAAAACTCCTCTCACTTTGCAGTCATAGAAAGAAAAGTAAACACCATTTCTGCAACAATCATAAGACATAGCGTGATACTTGATCCAGTTTTGTAGCAAAGGTAAATGTCACAGGTGAAACGTTTTGCTCGGACTTACCACACTCACTAAAAATCAGCGCTGCGGTACTGTTTGGGAAAAGCTGGTCCATATAGTTCATATTGGTTTTTAGGTAAAAGGCTGCCAGACAGCACGGCTGGTTGCAAAGACATAGTGGGAGCGTGCTGAAAGATTACCTAGGACTGCATTCCACCCATTGCTTAACAGAGTCTTTGTTGCACACATTTCCTTGATTTCTATTCGCTGGCTTGATTTGTTTTGAAAGAAAAAGGTCTAACCCCGAAGGCGAGGAAGGAAAGTGTCACCTGCCAAGGATAAACTCAAGGAGTGTAATAACGTCTCAAATGGCTAAGAGGACAATTAACTGGGTTCAGGGGAGAACGAACTACATTTAATGAACGGAGAAACAGGCAAACATAAAAAAAACAAAAGTTAATGTTAGCAAATGATGTAGATCAATTTATTTAACTTTCAAGTAATAAGTTACGGAGCAAAAAACACATACGACAACACATTTTTAATGAGCAATAAAGACACATGTCTGAACTGATAAAGATATCTAAATAGACAAATAAATTCTGTGTCCCCAAGAAAGAGCTCTAAACAAAAATTTGAACCTAGAGACCAAAAACATAACCATATATTCTTACCAATCTTACCATTCATACAATGCGACACTCACAAAAATCACATAAAAATGATTATATACAGACAATATATACAAAAGGCAGAAACCCACAAGGGTACAGGGCACTAGTGCACCTAATAAGTGCTGTCAGAAGTTGGTGGCCCAAAGGTTTCTGGCTTGCACGGTGCCGACGCAAGTTTCGGTGCTAGTCTAGCAAGTAGCCATCACCTTCCTCAGGGCACTGAAGACTATAAAATCTAGGAAAGAGCACTCAGGAGGAAGGGGGGAGAAGGGGGGGGGGGGGGGGGAGAATCAGGACAAAGGGGGAAAGGATTTGACACGCTCGGCCTGGGTGCCAGGAATACACTTTACATAGACAGCAGCTCCATAAAAGTGAGGATCCGATCACCAGTCCGTTCTCTGATGATTATTAGAGCAAGAGACAGAACAGGATGTCAGTGACGTACAAAACTATGATGCCAAGAAGACAGCAACGTCTAGAGTAAAGTAGTCCGTATATAGGCATATCTGAACGCCTGCGTTTAACACAGGATAAGGGTATGGAGCCAGATGAGGCGAGGGTTAACAGAAAAAACCTTCCCTGTGATCGCCGTGGGATTCAGATGAACAGGGTCAATTATCTCGGAAGACGAAAAAGAGCGCTGCCGTTCCGGTATGAGGGCTAGCAGGCTGGACTAGTGCAGTTCACGGTCCCAAGAAACAGGAGGGAAACTGTGTTCTCCTCTAGAAACAACGGCAGTATTCCGGCGTTCAGGTCTTCCGAGTAAACGACGGGACTCTTCTTCATGGGATCTCAAAGATGACCCATCGAGCATGCCTGTCTCTCTGCAGACAGTCTTCTTACCACTTCACTGACTGGCTTGTTTTATTCCTCCAGTGCTCACTTTCTAGGTAAAGGTTTTCTATTTTGGAATGCACTCCTTCAGAGTGCTTGTATTTTCAGCTGCCTCCCTTAAATGCTTGTTAATGTACTGTATTTATTATGAAAAGGTATCCTACACATAGCTGATTCTACTTATCTCTGGCACTGTAAGTTCAACACTCATGCAGGTCCTTGACCATGCTGGAGCTCAGGCTGCAAATGACCAACGAACAGTCCTTTAAATATTATTTTTATCTTGACACATTTGCTGTACTTCAAAGACAGAGGTCAAATGTCAGGCTATGTCTTATGATAAATTACTGTTTATTCCTTTAAAATGGAGTTTAGTGTTTTCTTTTCTCTCTCCAAGTGCAAATTAAATGGATTTTGTAAAGTGAATTTGCAACAATCTTGCTTGGTACATGGAGCGTGAAAAGGAAAGGCTGCATGATTTATTTTTCCTAGCACACGACCTTTAAATACCTGTAAATAAAGCATACAGATATTTCAGAATATATTATCAGTTAGGCAAGCACAAATCAAGCAATTTTTTTTTTAATTCTCAAGTGTTGTGGATACAAAGATTTTAATAGGAACTAAACAAATCAATACACTTGGTAATGCACAGTCAAAGTAGTTGCTGAAACCAGATTTCCACAAATTGTAAACTGAATAATTTTATCAATAAAACTCGAAGTTTGTGCAAATTTAGTGGTCATTTCAGTGAAAATGTGCTGCCTATAAATGACAGTGTGCAACCAACCCTCGTTTCAGTAATATATTTGTGACAGTGTGCTTCAAAACATACAAGCTACGTAATACACCCTCACCACTCTCCTGCTAGATACATTTGCGTGGCACATGTTTTTTTTACAATTCCTTTGAATTCTATGATGCAATATTAATGGCAGCACCCCCTCTTGTTCCAACACCATGGGTGCATGACCACTACGAAATTTAATTGGCACATGAGGCATTGTTAGTACACTTCTTTTCAACTACACTGCTTTTTAGAAGGTGTTGAGGGAGGCAGCATATTATAATTTAATTCGGATTAGCTCAAAAATCTGGCACGAGCTTCTCAGCTTCTACTTCAGCTTTGACTGTTAACACACAAATGCTGGAAAAGACTAGTCTTCATCAATGAGGCATGAACAGGCTACAGATGCCATCTGTAATTCACATCTCACCCGAACATTATAACAGATGGTAATAAGACCTGCTGAAAACACTGCATGGACACATTCAGAGGACTTTTCATAAGCATCTAAAAACAGTGATCTAATCGACAGAAATAAAGTAAGTGTGCTCACAGACATTACAAACAATTGGAAGAACCACCCAATATACTCCTTTAAAACAACAACTTTTTGCAAAGTGAAGGGTCTTTGTCAAGAGTTTTTACAGCACTTGCAACGTTAATTAAGCCCGCTTCTAAGCATTACTAATATTTTCAGGTAAAAGACTAAAGGAATAAGGAGGATGTGAGCCCCAAGATTCTATCTTCCTCCCATTGAATAATCAAGTTATTTCCTGTGCACACCTGATTAGATAAAGGTAACAATAGCAAACAGAGAAGGCTTACCCCAGAGTGCAGTAGATGTATAGCGACTAAGATGAATAAGTTCCTTAACTTCAGTAACATTCTTTCTGGTGGAGGCTATCTAGCTGCAGATTTCTCAAATTCTGAATATTCTCCAAGAATCAGGGTAGATGTGGAAATTCAGCAGTACCTTTGCATGCTGGAAGATGGTGCTGTGCTGTTCCGCTTCGGAAATGACATACGTAGCATCTATAGGTGCCACTTCTGCGTGTCGATGTTAGTTGTTTGAGACTGTCTGCACCTCCAGATGCAGAGTCCCAAAAGCAGAGTTAGTGTGCAGATTCCTAGACTTTGGACCTTATTTATGGTTAGAGTCCAATCACAGAATGGGGAGGATCAGTGAGGAATCTGCAGCTAGATAGTCTCTACCAGAAAGAGCGTTACCAAAGGCAAGTAACTTGTTCTGATAGAGACTTCTAGCCGCAGATTCCTCTGAGTAGATGCCAAAGCAATACCTGTTAGCAAGTGGGTCTGTGAATGAACTCAAACCATAAGATCCTGCAGGTCCGAGAGGGCAAAATACTCCACCCAGCAAACCTGGCCAGCCAGGCAATAATGCTTCATGAACGTATGGACGCTCATGTGGGCGCCTGGCAAATTTCTAGGGTGCAAACTCCACGTGCCAATGCAGAGGTAGCAAGTTTCGTCATTAAGAATGAGCATGCAGACCTTTCGGAGGCTGCTTTTCGTCGATGCAGAGCAGATCTTAATAAAGAGCATCATCCAGCAGGAATTTTTGTTTTTTCCCCAGCACAGTCTTGCCTATTTTTTGCTCAAGAGAACCCCACAAACAGCTGACAGTCTACCCGGTTCTCAGGTATGATCTACCTAGAAGCTCAGCACCCTCTTGTGGTGCAAGCAATAAAGAGTGGGGTCAAGACAAAGCATAGAATGCTGGCAAGGCGATGGCTTAACCGACTTGGAATGGCATCAGACCTTTCGTCAAGAAGGCTGCCCATGTCCGCAAAACCAGTTTGTCTGGGAATAAGTAGTATATGGAGGATTAACACAGAGCCTGAAGCTCACTCACATGGTTCCGAAGTGATGGCAATGAGAAACAGTCTTGCTAGTAAGGGTCTGCAAAGGACAGCTATGAAGCAGCTCAAACGAAGTGCATATCAGGGAAGTCAGGAGTAGATTTACTGGGGCAAGACAAAGGGAGAAAGGGGAAAACTTTTTTGTAGCCCTTTCAAAACCTGAATCACAACTGGTGACTTAAAGAAGGGCTGATCTGGTAACCGTAGAAAGGCCGAAAGGGTTGAGAGATTAACCCTTCACATCACCCAAAGGGAAGCCAAGCGGGGGCAAGAGTCAGAGCAAACAACACATCGTCAAATAACTTGGCCTGGAGCGAGTCAATCTCACGTGTGCCACACAAAGCCACAAAATTTGCAGAAGACACCTTGCGCAACCTCTGGGTGTAGCTGCTATTCGTGATAGGCTAGAAGTCGACAACTGAGCTAGTCCAGCCTGGCATTTATTGAACCTGCCAGGTGGTGAACCACAAGGAAAAGTCCTTGGTATTCCAGCTGTTTACAAAGGTGCAAGGTCTCCTGGCACAGGGCTCATCACTCCACCCCAACTTGTTTGTTGCAGGTGCACATGACAGTGGTGTTGTCCGTGAACACCTGTATCAGCCTCCCCTTGATGGACAGTTGGAAGGCTTTCAACATCAAGCAGATGTCCCTCAACTCCAGAATGTTGATGTGGGGTTGGGACTCCACCCCAGGTGGCAGTCATTATCCAGAAGTGATGCATCTGTCACCATTGTCAGCTCTGGGTGGGGAAGGGAGAGGGGTCTTTCACTGACCCAATAACCACCACTGGAGATCTTTTGCCGTCTCCTCCGAAATCTGAACATGGTGCCCTTGATGTTTGGCCCACTGAGACATCAGATCCCGCTGCAGAGCTCCTATATGACACCTGTGTGCTCAACCAGCAGGACGCAGTCAGTCCCAGCAGCCTTGGAGTCAACCTCACAAAAATCCAGGAGAGAGACTGAAAGATCAGGTTCACAATCTGAATATCCTGGACTCTTTCTCAGGGGAAAGGCACAAACCCAAATCTTTGCCAGAATGGCTCAGATGAAGGGGAGTGTCTGAAAAAAGTCCGGCTCAGTACATTGATCAGGAACCCCAAAGATGACAGGCAGTCCGCTGTAGTCTGAAGATGGTTGACAACTGCCTGGGGCGAGTCTGCCTTCCACAGCCAGTCATCACACAAAATGAAACTGTTCTCTTCCATTACAAACCACAGGTAGCGCTTGTAGGCCGGCAGGTTGGGAATAGGCATCCTGAAGGTCCAACACTACGATCCAGTCTGCAGGGTCGAGGGCAGACTCTACTTGGGCCAGTGTGAGCATTTTGAATTTTTCCTTCGGGAAGAAGGCGTTGAGATGGCACAGATCAAGATGGGGACGAAGACCTCCGTCCTTGTGCATCAGAAAATAAAAGAAACAACAAACAAGTCCTACTTCTGGCACTTGCACCCTCTCAGCCAGTTTGGCTAAAAGGGCTTGCACTTCCTAATGCAAAATGGAGAGATGCTCCTCTGCCAGTCGGTGCTGGGACAGTGGAAGGTGTGGAGGAGGATAGAAAAAGGGCAATGCGTATCGCCTGCAGACAACCTGTAGGACCCACTTGTCCAACATGATTGCTTGCCAGCCCATTAAGAATCAGTGGAATCTGCCCCCCCAAAGAGGTTTGGCAGACGCGTTCAAACAGAGGGAAGAGGCAAACAGCTGGGGCAGCACACTGACCTTGGCTGCAGGGATGTTGGCATCACATACTCTACGGAGAAAGTGCTAGGCTGCCTGTGGGGGCTAGGTGGGTTGGCGGTAAGGGACGCCTCAGCCAAAGCTGCAAAAGGAGTGTTAGAACTTTTGCAGTTGGCAAATGGTGAAATAACATACAACTGGAACTTGGGGTAGGCCGTGCAGTCACAGGTTACTGCTAAAAAAGGAACCCAAGTATACAATGGTTTACCAAATAATTAAGTCTTTAAAATCATACCGTTTGCCCCGACTAATGTGAAGAGACAATCAAAGAACGTGTGAATATACAGATTTGAGCATATTTCAATTTGTGTGACTCACACTGACATTAAGTTCACATCAGTGCTTGTCCCACAGCGATATTTCCTTCTGACTCACTTCCACTCTCCGGCCTTTCTTTGCTGTTGCTGATCTTCTATGTTTTTTGTCAGAAAGTGCAGTTTTTTTTAGGCGGGCTGCATCAGGGCAGGCTTGTGTGTTTCCATTGTCTGCCTTATTTTATTTATTTAGTCATTTATTTACAGGGTGTGTTCCCTGTATCCATTTTTTTGTTTTTACTGTGGTTCCCAACCATTTATTCTTTGTGGAGGAGAAGGGACATACCCCCATGCCCTGTCACCCCGCAGTGACATTGCATCACCTCCATCTCTTATGGTGTTTGTAATGTGGTGCAGTGCAGGTGGTGACATTTCAGTCGTCAGCAAGGGCGCAATAAAAAGGTTGGATACTGAATATATATGTCTAATTCAGTACTTAAAAACTACTTTATCCTGCTTCACCATTCTCCTTAGGAGATACAAAATACAGTTAAAGGAATGTGAGAATGAAAAAACAGAAACTTCCTGGTCAGTTCCCAGCAGACTCACCCCGGGTTTGAAGGAGGGAAGGCCAAGCCCTACTCCGATGGTCGCTTTATTAGGGTTTACCACCGAGTTATAATGGATGTTCCGGTGGTAGCTGACCCTGATTGGCTCATCTTCATTCTTCTGAATACCATGGAAAGTGTTGATTGGTTCTGTTAAAGAAAAAAGTACAGACAAAGCATTAGCCATGGGGTGTTGAAAACAGGAGCTGAATTAAGGCATAACAGGGAGTATTAAGTTCAATAAAATTATTCTTTTTCAGAGAGACCTTCACAGTTGGACAACTTGAATTGTCACTTCTCCTAAATCCCAAATTGTTAAGTCCTAAAATAGCATACGACGTCAACAAAGGCTGGAAGCTAGAAAAGGAATTGTGTTGAGTCATCTACTTTAGGTCAAGTACAGATAATGACAAATACCAGTCCATTACGTAAAACCAGTGTTTGGTGGAAATCTGGTCATAGAATATTGTTTTTAAGGGAACCGTACATTATATAATAGGAAACGCCAATTAACTCGTACTTGGAGAAACTGGCACTTATCTGACAGAGATGGCCATAGTTGTCAATTCAATAAATTCAATGGAAGTTGTTGTCACGCAGTCACCAATAACAACCACTTTAGTTTTCCCTGTGCAGCAAGAATGCACCTCTAATGCTGCAGTGGATGGGGTAGTACTTACATGAAAGAAATCTGCATTAGAAAATCTATTTAGAAAATCCTTCAAAAGCATGCCTTCCTACATCAATTTCTAGAAGACTAGTATTTCACTCAGATTTTGCAATCTGCGAGAAATGCAGATATCTTCCAGATCTATTTCCGACCTGGTTAATGCACTAAATTGGAGGGCTTTTGGTGCTCAAAGCCCTTAGTAGACTGGTATTTAGCAGTGCAAGCAAAGCATTGGTCCAGGTAGATTGTTAGGTCTGTCAACAATCCAGACTACTATCCGGGAGTATAAATTACCCAAAACAGGATTCTCTGGCAAAGTGCTGATAGGACTAAAATCCTATGTTAGGCATCCTACCCCTTACTACTATAGGCCAACAAGGGAACTGGTGCAGTAGCTCACAATACACTGTTGCCATTATTATTTAATGTACATATGAAACACCTTGTGAAAGCCATGCCTCCAGCAGGTATCCAGTTTTACATGTAGAGATGATATGTAGCTAATCTTTGTCCCATTGCAACCGTAACAGACCACAAGTCATACCTGACTGAATGCCTCTCCATCAGTTGGTAAAAATCTGAAAAGGTTTTAATGTTTAATTTATCACTGATCATCATCAAGAGGGAAGTGTCTTTTCCATCAAGATGGCTTGCTGTAATGGGTACTACACCCGGTCCACAACTAAGGTCCAAATTGCAATTCTAAAAGATTTAATGTACAAAAATCGAGATTTTATTAAAGACTAGGAGGCTATCATTATGCATAATACTTTTATTCGTCACCTCTGAGCAGCAACCATTAAAAGCTCAAAGAATTCATACACAGCACAATAACAACAAGAATGTTCAGTCCCATAAATAGCATGTGACCTCAATCTTTCTCCTCTTTTTGTTTGCTCTTTTTTCCTCTTTGTTGTGGTTTCCAGCTATCCTCTTAATTCTCTACAAAATCAAACATGTAATTTCTCCTCATTTTGGCCTAAATCTCAATTTAAAACTCCTAATCATAACATAGTATAATTTTGAAATCCAAAAATTCACACCTCCCAAAAGGGCTGGGTGGGAGGGAGGGCAAATGCTAGCCTGCTAGTCTTAAATAAAATTGATTCTTTATACAGTAGACCATATAGAATCGCAATTTTATGTCAAGACAGGAGGTTAGCATTATGCATGTGCAAAGCTTTTGTAAAACGTTTCGAAACATGATATATTGACTTAAAATAAAACTACTGAAGGTTTCAGCAGATAACCAATCGGCCGCTTTCATAATATCTTCTAATGTTCTACTTAACATACACATCCTACTTGCCATTGCTCCTCTCGCTGTACGAGCTGTAAACAGAAACATTCACACCTGCGCCTTTCATTGCACATTTAACCCATCTTGCAATTGTTGCACTACAAACTGCCTTATAAGGCTTTACTTACGAAATCAACACCTCTTCAACCAGCTACAGCTCTTTTCTACAACTATTTTCATATTCTTTAAGACAAAGCACCACACAACTTTGGTAACTCATCAAATTTGGGATAGAAGACAGAACCAGACATGGTTTTAGTTCTCCTACATATTTCAAAAACAACTCCATTTAGTTGATAATATCTATGCGACAATTCTAGAGCCTTCACATCTGAAACTTTCCTAAAAGATATAAGACACAAAGGAAGCTAATTTCCAAGAAAATTCTCACTCCTAAATATTTTTTGCTTGACCACCTTTCAAAGAACTTTAAAACAAAATCCACATTCCATAAAGTCTTATACTTCGAATTCAGAGGCCTCCTCAATGGAATACCTTTAACCACCCTACACACTAAAAGGCTTCGCCTAACTGTTACACCAAATGAGAGAATGTCCCTCAGACACTACTGATCTGTAACAATCTACTGTTCTATAAGACATTCCTTTCCCAAATACCTCAGCAAAAACATTTGCTACATGAGTCATCAGCGTCCAAGGGATCCAAACCCATTTCCATGCACCAACGAAACCACACCTTCCATGACCCTCTATACTTCTTTCTTGCACCCGGGGCCCAAGATTCTTTAAAATTCTGCAGCTGTGCCTGAAAGTTTTTTTGAGTCTTCCTGTACACCCAATATCTTCCATACTAGAAGGTTGAGAGAACCCGATTCCACCAACAGATGCTCTCCCCCTTTCACGTTCTTCAGAAGACCTTTGAAGGCCACCGCCAACAGAAGTTCTTCCACTGCCAACGCCATCACCGATGGAAACCATTATTGCATCTTCCAAAAGGGAGTAACTAAAACAACTTGGCATTTCTGCCTCTTCACCTGCACTAGCACCCTCCGTATCATAGAAAATGGAGGAAACGCATACCCCTTCAACCCCGTCCAATTCTGTACAAAAGCGTTCACTGCCATCACCCCTGGATCTGGTCTCCAACTCACATACCTTGTTAACTTGCAGGTCACCCTGGAAGCAAACAAATCTACTTCCAACTGACACATTACTTCCAATATTCTCCGAAATACTACTTCTTTCAGCTTGCAATTGCTGTAATCTGCCATGTACCACGAATTCCAATCTGCTAAAACATTCTGTTCTCCGGGAGATTCTCTGCTCTCAACCCTATCTTTTGTTCTTAAAAAAATTCCCATATTTCCTTCACCAAATCCGCAAATCCCTTGTTCCTCCCAGCCTGTTTATGGATGTCACAGCAGTTATATTGTCCATCTCTAACAGTACACACTTCTTGTAATTCTGCTTTGAAACTCTTCAAAACGAACAACCCCGCTTTAATTTCCAAACAATTTATATGTTTCTCCTTCTCCAACGAAGTCCAAAGACCCCGCCCCCACACCTAAACCAATCGCTCAACAAACTGAATTGCTCGCATCTGTTTCCAATACAAAGTCTGGAGGTATCCTAAAAATTGCTTGGCCATCCCTGGCCTCCAAATTCTCTTTCCACCAAGGCAACTCCTCTCTTGCCTCCTCTGAAATTGACGTCTCGTCTCCTTACCACAGACCCTTCGCTAAGCCTGCAATTTTTAAACGTTGTAAGGCCGTGTAATGCAACTGCCCTGGAAAGATTGCTTGAATAGATTAACAAAAGCAAACCAATGACGCGTGCCAAATCCCTTAATTTCACCCTTTCTTTTCTTATTATTGATTGTACTTCCTGTTTTATCTTTTTCACCTTCTTCTCCGGAAGACATAACGGACTTGACACAGTATCTATTACAAACACTAAAAATTCAAGATTCTGCACAGGTTTCAAAATTGATTTCTCCATATTCACCACAAAACCTAAACTCTCCAACAGTTTTCAGCATAGCAAATTGTTCTTCAAATTTCACAATCTCCTGACTCATCGGCAAGATAAATGATCGTTCTTACCCCTCTCTCTCTTACAAAACCAACTACCAGTCTCATCACCTTTGTAAAACACCATGGGGTCTATGATAGCAAAAAGGTAAACTCTGAAACTGATATAGTTGACACTTCATCAAAACTGCAGAAAGTTCTGACTCTTCTTCCCTAGTGGGATTGTGAAATATGCATCTTTTAGATCCATTTTCACCATCCAATCATTTTCTTGCAGAATCTCGTAAAAGATAAATTCCTTCCATCTTGAAATGATGATACGTCACATATTGTTTCAAACTTCTTACGTTTATTATTGGTCTCCACCCTTTGTCCTTTTTCCCCCACTAGGAACAAAGTACTTACAAACTCTCTTTTTCATCCACCTGGATAATTACGTTTTTTGCAACATCTGTATAACGTCTCGTACTGTTTGCATTAGTTCTTCTTGACAAACCAATTTGCGAGGTTCCCAACATTGAACTGGCTTTGAATCGAAATCTATTGAATAACCCTCATAGTTCTTAGAACCCAAACATCTTGAGTAATTGTCTTCCACTTTTCCCTGAAAATCCTTAATCTTCCTCCTATACGTGTTGGGATAGAATGAGAAATAATCTTCATGCTCACTCTGGTTCCGTCCTTGTCCTGTAATGTGACCTCTTCCTGTTTGAATGACCTTGTGACCTTCCTCTTTGCGGAACGAGTTGAGAAACCCCTTGTCCTCTAAAACAACCATAGCCTTGGTTATGATACTGGGCTCTGTAGTTTGCCCTCTACTACCAGTCCGTCCATAAAAACTATTGTTTGCGAATACTCTCCTCATTGAAGAATGCACCTTAACCAGGCTAATGAATGTACGTATGTAATTTGTTGAAGCCTTAACCCCTCCTATCGCCAAACAGTAAACCACAGGCATCCTCACTTGATTCTTTATTAGCTAAATCCCCTAGCTTTGGATTTATGTGCATAAGCAGTTTTCCACCTTTCTGCATTTGAGTTCCTAAAAAACAAATAGCTCTGACACCATCCACACAACAGACAAATATCCACATCTAAATTCTTGATATAAGCATCTTCCACAGCATCAAAGATGTTTGCCAAAGGTCCTAAAATGTCCTGACACTGTTTTAGGGATCGTTTCTGACCCTTCCTAGAATCGTTGCCCATCTTAAACAGATATGTTAATAGCTCTGGATCCACATTTGGTGTCACACTTTTTCGTCAATTGACCTCACGCATTCTCTCATCCTTTTCTAATTGTTTCCTTATTCTTGCCTTTATGTAATCCCAAACGTGGTCCGAAGGCCACCGATCCTTACCTCTAGGATGCCTATTCTCTTTTGGACTAAAAAGTAGTTCCCCAAAAGGATGAACTACAATTTATTTTTCACTTTACTAATATTCTCATTTTGAACCTCCAACCCATCCTTATAATCCAAATCAAGGATATATTCTTCTATGTCCATGTTATCAATATTGCTCACATCTTCTGAGGTGTTTCCTTCATTCTCAGCGATAAACAGACCTCTCTTTGCACCGCACCGGGTACCATCTCTTTTCAAGCTGCTTTCAACTCCACTCTGTGAAGCACTAACTTCTAAATGTTTCTTCTTTTAAAGACTTTATCCACCTGGGCCCCTCTCACTAATCATCTGCCTCTGAAATGATTAGGCAGACCATTGATGCAGGAGGCAATACAGCACTTGTGCTGCTTGACCTCTCTGCAGCATTTTATACGGTTAACCATCAGCAACTATTGCAAGTTCTGGAGGGTATTGGTATCGGAGGTAAAGCGCTGGCTCTTCTAAAATCGTTCCTGTCAGGGCGGGAACACTTTGTAGCTTTAGCAGAGGACAAGTCGCTGAAATTCACGCTGCCATGTGGGGTGCCATAGGGCTCGTCATTGAGCCCCACCCTTTTTAACATTTATGTTGCCCCACTGGCTAGACTAATTGGATCTTTGGGTTTCTCTGCTATTTCATATGCAGATGATACCCAGATTGTGGTTTCAGTGACAGGCTCCCCAGACGAAACTGCGACCCAGTTCCACACATGTCTTCACCAGGTGGGGGACTGGATGTCCACAACCTGTCTGAAGCTAAATGCCAGCAAGACCAAAATCCTACTCCTGGGCAAAAACACTAACTTCTGGGCCCCCGTGTTGTGGCCCCCAGAGTTTGGTCCGTTTCCCTATCCGTTTCCCTATCCAAAAGGTTAGGTAAAGACCTTGAGGGTGACTTTTGACTCTATGCTTTCCTTCGAAGGTCATGTCAATCTGCTCACTTCCGCCTCCTTCTATACTTTCAAAATATCAAGAAGGATCCTGCTACTCATTCCAGTTGAATTGAAGAAATTAGTGATCTCGGCGCTTGTATTGTCCAGAGCGGACTACTGCAAGGAACTTTATGAACCTCCGCAAACACTGCCTCAACAAATTGCAGATTGTGCAAAACGCCACAGTGCAGCTATTGCTAAATATCCCAAAACACAAATCAGTCTCCACGGTGCTCAAAAAGCTGCACTGGCTGCCAGTGAAAAGGCAGATAGAATTTCAGACGCTCTGTAATGCGTTCAATGCCACTCACGATGCGGGGCCAGTGTTTTTTTAAAAAAAGAACTTGCAGCCTTATGTTCCTGCCCGCCAGCTCCGCTCAGCACATTCCCACAACCTGGTAGTACCCAGCTTCAAAAGGTGTGCTGAGAGGGGAGTCAGTACGACCAGACTTTGTAATACATTGCCAGTGGAGATTAAGAAAGAAAATCAACTGCTGTCTTTCAGAAAGGCTTTAAAGACGTGGCTGTTCAATCTTTGAGCAGTCTCTTTCACTCTTATCCGTTTTGTGCGGAGCCAGCGCCATGATACCTTTGGGTGAATTTTTGGCGCTTTATACGTCTTTCATTTCTTCCTCATCTGTATTTTTCCTCTTGCTCATAGCCTGCTTTACAAACTCTTGAATCGCCTTTTAATTCCTCAGAAAGTATTTTCCTTATTCTCTCCTGCTCATCTTTATTTGGCTCCCGCGGGGAGGATTAAAGGAATGGCCGTAAGCAGCAACCACGCACGCAAGGGACGTGCGTGGTTGCTTTAACTACATCACAACACTTGGCAGTTGACTGGAGCAAGCCTCGAACATATTTTTTTACCGATTCAACGAAGAAAATTACCATTAATACCCCAAATTTTAAAAATAATAAGAAAATATATATAAAGAGATAGATTTAACTTTTAATAAATAAACTAGGGACATCTAATTAAAATCTTAGTTTAAAATAAAAACAAATTATAAAAGATAGATCATAATGTCCCTTGTTCCAGATACTAACCTTGAAGGTAAACTGGAATCGTTGGTTCTAGGTAAAGCCATGGACTCCTTTAATGAGACTATAAATAAAAAATGTGAAATGCTGTCAAGGGCATGGCCCTCCACCAGTTCTACCCATTTTTACCCTCCTAAGGAAAGGGCAGTTAAGGCCCCAAAGAAAAGAGCCGCAACAGAAAATCCTGTTGATACCGCAAAAAAGAGCAAGAAAACAAGAAAAAAATCAGGAATCTCGCTTATCAGGCAGTGACAAGCACGATGCCTCGGACTTCACAGAAGGGCGTCAAGGACCCCCCATACGCACTGACAGCGAGGAGGAGGATGAAACAGAGATAAAGCTCTCCTACTCATCAGAATTTGAGTCGGAGGATGAGAACATAGGTGATAAAACACCGGAAGGCTCTGAAGAGGCAAACAAGGCCTCAGGCTCAAAAATGAGCATTACTGATCCCTTCAGGGAGAACATGTTTGACCCCCTACTGATCAAACACCCCTTATCCCCAGAATGGTTCCCTTCTCAACATGTCGCCGAATACATTACCTTCTTGCTCAGAAAAGAAATCCCTAAGGAAGTAAGGTCAAGACTGAGGTCTGAGTGCCCGCGCCCATCACTCCCAGATAAGATCGCTATGACCCCTGGACTTGACCCTAAGGTTGTGGTTTTTATAGCCAAGGGCGCAAAAGACCCCACGAAAGGGATTGACAAGACCCTAAAATCCTGTCAAGACAGACTCTTGGGACACGATTGGCCCAATAACAAAATTTTTTGAACTGGCTGAAAACGCATATGTTGAAGGGACACCAATAGACCCCAAAGAATTACGTCAATGGGTTCAAAGGACAATATGCTGGATTGGCAACGCTAATACTGCCATTTCAAATGAACGAAGGAAAGGTATCCTCTTGAAAATTGACCCAAAACTAATTGAACTAGCGAATAAAGAAGGAGGAGCCTCTTCTAAAGGACTCCTCTTTGGAGAAGAATTCATTCGCGACATGGCCAAATATGTGGGGGCCTTTAGCTCTATTCAAAAGTCTCAACGAGAGATTAAAAAAGTATTTTTTCAGGATAAAATTTTTAGAAGGGCCTGGCGAATGCGGGGTCGATTCCCCGGCCGCGGACAATTTCTTCCAGACCCTTTCTGGGACGAGGCACAAGATTCCAACAGACATCCTTTTATGGAGGCCAATCTTTCTTTCCGCAAAGACAGAGAAACCGTACAAGACCTTTCCGGGGAGAGAGAAGAAACCGAGGCTTCTCCACAGGTAAGAACCTCGAAAGACCCTTCAGATACCCCTATAAAGGTGGGAGGGAGACTAGCCCTTTTCTCTGGGAATTAGTCGATGATAACACAAGACCCGTGGGTTCTAGACACAGTCAAGGGTTACAAGATAGAATTCATCAATACCCCCATTCAAACAATAAGACCTCGAGAAATACATTTCTCTCAAGAACAGAGAGAATTGGTCTCTCAAGAAGTAAAAGACCTCTTAGCCAAAGGGGCAATAATGGAAAGTTCACAAATTGGTATTGTGAGCAACATTTTCCTAGTGGAAAAGAAAGAAAGGACAGAGACCTGTGATAAATTTGAAAAGCTTAAACGAATGGGTAACGTACCACCACTTAAAAATGGAGGGAATACATCTCCTAAGGGACGTTCTGAGAAAGGGAGACTGGTTAACTCGTCTAGACTTGAAGGACGCTTACCTGACCATTCCAATTTGGCAACCTCACAGGAAGTTCCTTCAATTCAATTGGGAAGGAAAACTTTGGGAATTTTGCACCCTCCCCTTCGGGCTTTCTTCAGCCCCTTGGTGTTTCACCAAGGTATTACGACCGGTAGTAGCATGGCTAAGGCAGAGGGGTGTAAGATTAATTATTTATCTAGACGATATCCTCATAATGGGTCAATCCAAATCGATGGTAACTCTTCACACAGATCTTACTATCCAACTACTTCAACACTTAGGCTTCGTAATAAACTAAAAAAAATCATGTACAATTCCATCCCATGAAACGCAATTTCTCGGTTTCATGGTCAACACATTGAGTACAGAACTGAAACTTCCAAGGGAAAAGATAAAGAAACTTCGAAAAGAGCTCAGAAAGATACTATCTTTAAAAAATGTTCCACTCAAATTCTTAACCAGGATCCTGGGCTTGCTTTCTTCAACCATCCAGGCAATTTTTCTAGGACCCCTACATTACAGAGCCCTTCAGAGACTGAAAGCGAAAGATCTCAGAACCAACCTCTCCTACTCCCACATGACTTGTCTAGACCAAGACTCAAAGAAGGAACTGACTTGGCGGCTGAAGAATGCAGAAGCCTGGAATGGCAGGGCCATCTTTGGTGAAGCACCAGATTTTGATAATAGAATCAGACGCGAGCCTAGAGGGATGGGGTGCCACATGTGGCAGTTCTTCGACAGGGGGTCATTTGACACAACTCGAGAAGGAACTTCATATCAACTGCTTGGAGTTACTAGCAGGTTCTTTTGCAGTTCAGAGTTTCACTCAGAATTCATTGAAATGTTGCATAATGCTGCGCATGGACAATGTCTCTGCAGTGAGATATGCCAACAAGATGGGGGGACCACACTCAAAGGGCCTTACGGAATTAGCGAAAGGTTTCTGGAGCTATTGTTTGAACAAGGGACTCTGTTACAGCAGAGCATATTCCTGGTTTGCACAACGGCGTAGCGGATAGGTTCTCAAGGAATTTCAAGGATTCCAGCAATTGGAAACAAGAGAATATTTATGATAATCCAAGACAGATGGGGTCCGTTTGGGACAGATCTTTTTGCGGACAGACTGAACACACAGCTAAAGAGCTTCTTCAGTTGGAAACCGGACCCTCAGGCATCCGGGGTGGATGCCTTCCTCCAGAACTAATGCAAAAACCACAATTGATGGACAGAATGCAGAACAATGTCATACATTCACCCCAGTACAGAGATCTGGGCCTAAATCCATCGTTTTTTTGCTCACCATGCCTTTCCAGTTTGAACCCAGCCATATGCAAATCAGTCTTGACCCTGTGCCTCATGGGAACAGTCCACCTCGAACTGCCAAGCCAGGTCCTCCCTGGACTGGAAACAAGCATCCTAGGACCGGTTTCGGGGTTTCACCCCTCTTCAGCCAGGATAGCTTGATTCCAGTGGCATGGAGAGCAAGGGACCCACGTCTGGGCATACCCTTCCCACTCGGGGTGACTAATGCAAAAACAACAATTGATGGACAGAATGCAGAACAATGTCATACATTCCAGACGTGGGACTCGTGCTCACTACGCCACTGGAGTCAAGCTATCCTGGCTGATGACGGCTGATAGCCAGAAACCGGTCCTAGGATGCTTGATTCCGGTCCAGGGAAGACATGGCTTGGCAGTTCGGGCTGGACTGTTCCCATGAGGCACAGGGTCAAGACTGATTTGCATATGGCCATGTCTAAACTAGGGTGGTGTAGTGGGCAAAAGAACGATGGATTTAACCCAGATCTCTTGACTGGGGGAGAATGTCTGCATTGTCAGCATTCCGTCCATCAATTGTTTGTTGTAACGCATTTCGCCCTAAGTGGGATGGGTATTCCCAGACGTGGGACCCGTGCTCACTACGCCACTGGAGTCAAGCTATCCTGGCTGATGACGGCTGATAGCCAGAAACCGGTCCTAGGATGCTTGATTCTGGTCCAGGGAAGACATGGCTTGGCAGTTCGGGCTGGACTGTTCCCATGAGGCACAGGGTCAAGATTGATTTGCATATGGCCATGTCTAAACTGGGGTGGTGTAGTGGGCAAAAGAACAATGGATTTAACCCAGATCTCTTGACTGGGGGAGAATGTCTGCATTGTCAGCATTCCGTCCATCAATTGTTTGTTGTAACGCTTTTCACCCTAAGTGGGATGGGTATTCCCAGACGTGGGACCCGTGCTCACTACGCCACTGGAGTCAAGCTATCCTGGCTGATGACGGCTGATAGCCAGAAACCGGTCCTAGGATGCTTGATTCCGGTCCAGGGAAGACATGGCTTGGCAGTTCGGGCTGGACTGTTCGCATGAGGCACAGGGTCAAGATTGATTTGCATATGGCCATGTCTAAACTGGGGTGGTGTAGTGGGCAAAAGAACGATGGATTTAACCCAGATCTCTTGACTGGGGGAGAATGTCTGCATTGTCAGCATTCCGTCCATCAATTGTTTGTTGTAACGCTTTTCACCCTAAGTGGGATGGGTATTTCCAGACGTGGGACCCGTGCTCACTACGCCACTGGAGTCAAGCTATCCTGGCTGATGACGGCTGATAGCCAGAAATCGGTCCTAGGATGCTTGATTGCGGTCCAGGGAAGACATGGCTTGGCAGTTCGGGCTGGACTGTTCCCCATGAGGCACAGGGTCAAGACTGATTTGCACATGGCCATGTCTAAACTGGGGTGGTGTAGTGGGCAAAAGAATGATGGATTTAACCCAGATCTCTTGACTGGGGGAGAATGTCTGCATTGTCAGCATTCCTTCCATCAATTGTTTGTTGTAACGCGTTCCTCCAGAACTGGCAGGGCTTAAAGCCAAATGCCTTCCCGCCGTTTGTCATGCTTCCTCGTCTTCTCCTACATGCCCGTCGTTACTTACAGAACATGACGGTGATAACCCCTCTTTGGAGGTCGCAAGCGTGGTTCCCACTCATTTTAGAGATGACTGTGGACTTCCCGATCCTAATACCACCTTTCAGGGAAATTCTTCGGGGCCCAGAGGGCAATTCTCACCCTCTCATAGACCAGGGTCTCTTGACTTTGACGGCATGGAGGATTTCAGGCGTCAATGGAGAAACCCAGGCCTTTCGCAGGATGCTTTCCAACTCATATCTGAGTCTTAGGCATCTAGAACAAGAAAGGCATATTGACTGGCGTGGAACAAATGGGTTCGCTGGTGTATTCAACAATACTAGGATACAATTTCAACTGATTTAGTTCACGTAGTTCATTTTCTATCGGAACTATTTTCTTCTGGCCTATCTTACAGGTCAGTTAATGTCTATAGATCTGCAATTGCTGCAGGCCATTGCTTAGTTGATGGCGTATCGGTGGGACAAAACCTTTTAACTAAGAAAATTACGAGAAGCATGCGGGTTCTTAATCCTCCAACCCCTAAATATACCGCCTTATGGGACGTAAGAAATGTTTTACAAGTTATATCCTCTTGGGGGGGACAATGTCGAACTTTCTCTTAAACATATCTTTTATAAACTTACAGTATTGCTTTACCTAGTTTCTTTTAGACGAACCTCTGATGTCAAGGCCTTGGATGTTTGTAGCAGAGCTTACCAACCTGAGGGAGTCTGTTTTTATCTTAGAAAAAGGACAAACTATGTAATCTTCGATTTTCTACCCTTTCTTCTCTTCGAATGAAACTTTGTGCGTTGTCAAATGCTTGAAAGAGTATGAAAAGAGAACTGCCTCCTTGAGAGGTATTGGAAGGAACCCAATTATTGATCTCTCACAGATTCCCACATCTGTTTCATCTCCCACGCTTGCAAGATGGGTGAAAGAAGTGATGAGAGAGAGTGGTGTTGATGTCTATCTTCGGCGCACATTCCCTCAGAGGCGCTTCAGCTTCTAAAGCTTTTATGTTAGGAGGTGGACTGCAAGATATTCTTAGAGCCGCTGATTGGTCGAATGAAAGTATGTTTAAAAAATGTTACTTTAGGCCAATCAATAATGTGATTGACAATGTGCTTAATTCACTTTAAACTTGTATAGTGTTGGCCTCCGTGTCGTGCCATAAAATTTAGATTTTTCACAGCCTGGTGGGCAGAAAATCTGGATTTTATTAAGGACACGGAGGCCAAGATTATCCCACCACTTCTTGACCCTCCCAGGGTTTATTCATTTTGACCCATTGTGTCTTTTTCTTACCGAATAATTCGCCTATGCATTACTCCTGTTTAAAGAAAGTTCTTCACGTCATTTTCAAGATATCTTTATTCTTCGCAGCATTGGACTAAGACAAAGAAGGAAGACTGATGTGTGCTCATGCTCTATATACTATATGGAATGTTGTTTAAAGTTCTATATTCTATTCATTGTTACTGCTGAGTTGTGGCAATAAAGGAGATTTGCATAATCTTGGCCTTTGTGTCCTTAATAAAATCCAGATTTTCTGCCCACCAGGCTGTGAAAAATCTAAATTCTCTCCTGCTCATCTTTATTTGGCTCTCTCAACCATTTTAAACTTCTTATTCAATTAAAATGTTTTTAGACTGTCTAAACCTGTGAACGATCCCCTTGCTGTTCAAATAACGGTCTCTCCACATATGAAGCACACAAACACTACCTCTGCTACTATGGTAATGTCTTCTCAGAACAATCAGCTCAAGAAACTATTCAAATTGTTCAGAGGAAGCTCAATCTCCCTCTGAAAACGGTACAAATGTAATCCACTCACAATGAGAGTTGTGCGACTGTCACACAACTCACATTTCCATGAATGCCTTTCACAAGCGCACACGCCTCCCTTCGTGTGCGAGGCTACATGCGTGCTTCTTCCATCGCGCAAGAGGCTACAAGTTTGAATAAAAACAACTGTTTCCTCTATGCTGTACTAGCTCGTGCTTTGACATCGTAAATATCTGGTATGTCGCGTGATGATCCAACTGATTAATCCACACGCGCTACCACATTTGCAATAACGCGTCTGAAGCCCATAAACACTTGTTTTAAAGATACCATTCTGTATTCTAAACTATAGTAGCGATTACCTAATCAATCCTACTTATGTTGAACGTATAATTCTCATCATACCAAACAAAACGTTTCCCTGCTCATACTTGTCTAAAAATCACAACATTTTCAACCAATTGTAGCCCAAACATACACTATAAATTGTGTATCCAACAGTCTCCAAAACTCAGACACATGAATATAAAATACACATCTATCCAATAACATGCATATACTTATCTGCTCAGAAGCAGCAAACAAAAGAGGAGGAAGATGGAGGTCACATGCTATTTATGGGACTGAACATTTTTTTTGTTACTGTGATGTATTTGAGTTCTTTAAGCCTTTAATGGTTGCTGCTCAGAGGTGGCGAATTAAAGTATTATGCAAAATGCTAGCCTCCTGTCTGGACATAAAATCTGGCCATCGATGCAGACCTCTCACTGAAAGACCAAGCGGAGGTAATTTAGAGCTGGCTTCTTAAATGAGTATTAGCAATGCCAATAGGTCTTGCATATACAAGAGCTAATGGCTTTCACAATGCACTCTAGCCAGGTTGCACAGCAGGGTGGCTGGGCAGCACAGCCAAGATAGAAAAAAAGCACTATGATGCAGCCAGCAGCCAACATGGACACAAAGGGCTGATATGAGCAAGCAACAGTGACATCGGGAGGGCTGAAGAAAGCAGGCAACACGGACACCCTAACAGGCAACACTGACACGAGGACAGTAGGTAGGAACAGGCAACGCGGACCCAGGAGGGAGGAAAGAAGCAACACTGACATTGGGAGGACTGGAGGGAGAACGCACAATGGACACACTGGAAGGGCGGGAAGGAACAGGCAACGCAGACAGCGGGAGGGAGCAGGCAACACAGACAGCGGGAGGGAGCAGGCAACACAGACAACCGGCAACACAGACAGCGGGAGGGAACCGGCAACACAGACTGTTTGGTGAAAGTGAAATTCAGATGCAGCCTTTGGGAGGAAAGAAAAGTGTGACCTTAAAATCACTTTGACGCAACTAAATAATGTGCAACCTTCCATTGCAGAAAGAGCTTGAAGGTCACCAACACGCCTGGCTGATGTAATCACCACCAAGAAAGCTACCTTCCAAGAAAGGCGCTGCAATAAGGCCACATGTATGGACTCAAAAGGAAAGCCATCAATTTAGAAAGAACCAAATCAAAACCTCACGGGGAAGGGCTGCAGTCTATCGAAATGTCTGATCACAAGAATTGTGATGGAGGATCTTTGAGTTCCATTTTGTGTATGACGCAATGGACACCAAGTAAACCTTTATATATGGAAACTGAAGTTTCTACTTTGTGAAGCAAGGGGGGCAAGGAATGACTAACTACATCCTGTTACGATATTGGGTCATGATTATTTTGAAGGTGCAAAATCACAAATCTTTTCCATTTGAAGACCTGTTTTTCTGACAGATAGTATTTAAATTCTTTGAGAATGTTCATATATTAATAGACTAAGTTCAGATGGCTATAATGCCCAATTTTAGGGCACACAAAAGCAAACGGAAATGTGCCATGTTGGATTGATTTAGTTCCCCTTGCAATCTGAGCAACCTGCTCAGTTGTACAGCAGCTTCCAGTGACGTCTCGGAGAGAAGTGTAGAAGTTCCAGAAACCACCATTGTCTCGGTCAGTCCGGTGGGCGATGAGCATCACTGTCACACTGGGAGATTATTTTCATTAGGACTAACAGGATAATTGGAAAGGTAATAAGAAATTAGATCAATTCATCGCAAGGGTATGAACATCAATCCTGGTTCTCTTAGCTGAAGTTTAGGCTATTTGCATTTTGGCCAGCAGCTTATAAATCCATTTGAAATAACTAAATGTCATTTGAAAACAATTTTGTGATTTTCTATGAAGTATATACTCAGTAGGTTTGCCTGACAGTCTGAAGGCCTGGGAGATGCAAAGCCTGAAAGGATACATTTCTTGCCAGTATGAATAGTTTGGGTTTCAAATGACAGAACTCCCTCATCGAGGTAGGTCCAGATCTTTTTTCTGAGGCGATGAGCTGCCACCACCGAAACACATTGCAAAATGTTTGGAGATGCATATTTCAGCTGAAGGTACAGACTGTGTCCCGATAATGAGAATTGTCTACTGTGAATCTCAGGGACTACCTGTGGTTCCTCGCCAATGAAATATGGAAGTATGCATCTTGTAAGTCCACAGAGTACATCCATACTCCCTTCATGAGCCAGGCATGCATCTGGTGCCATCCAACATTGTGATCGTCTGCAATTAGACCCATTTGTTGGCGTGCTTGGATCCAGAATCTATCTGAATTCAAGCTTGGGGCTTTTTTGGGGAACAAAAAAAAATTCTTGAATAGATTCCTTTAACAGAGGGGAGGAGGATGGGCTGTAATTGGAACTCCCCGTTTGACTGATTTTTACATAGGGATTGAAAAGGGGTCCCCAGAGTGAGGTGACTGTTTGATTTTTCTTGTCAATTTGTGGCCACGTGATGGCATGAACTAGTTTGTCCGTGAGGTTGTTACCCCTTTTAAAGGAGAACAGAAGGGGGTTCTTTGAAGGGTGCAAGGAATCTAAGAAGGGGCCAGTTTCTTTTGATTATCCCACTTGATTATCCCACTAACCAGATTGCTGGATGCACTGTATGTGGACACAAAGGGGATGCGCGAGTTGGTGCGTCATGGGGAAGGGGAGAGTAGAACCTCCCTGTGGCAATACCAAACCCTTTTAGATGCACGAGTAACAATGCGTTTGGGTTAACCTCTGCTAATCAGGGTTTTAGAGAGGATGGCAGCCTCTTTGAAATAGTCCTTGCGCCATTTGCAATTTCTCCGGATGCTGAGAAACTGGCCATAAGGTAGGCCATCCCTAAGGGCCCTGGGGTGGTAGCTGGAATACATCAGAAGAGTGTTACGTTTGGTGGGTTTTCGGTAAAGGGCAGTGCCAATAATCTCATCTTCTGTATGTAAAGTGAGATCAAGAAATGGTAAGTCATTAGGGCGGATATCCGAAGTGAATTTCAGATGTTTTTGGCAGTTGTTGAGCCAATTTATAAATGCCGTGAGATCATCCTGTGCACCGTGCCAAAGTAACAGGATGTCGTCGATATAACTACGCCAGAGATTGATTTGATTGAGAAATTGATTGTGTATGGATAGGAATAAGGTGGATTCAAGGTGGTGAACATAGAGGATGGCAAAGTTGGGAGCAAAGCAAGCACCCATGGCTACGCCCTTGGTCTGTAGATAGAATGTTTCCTTATACATGAAGTAGTTGCCTGTGAGTGCAATATGTAGTAGGTCAGTGATGAATTTAGTGGGGATACGAAATGGTCTAGGACGTAAGTCAAGGAGTTGTGTGATAACAGAGAGACCATCAACGTGGGGGATGTTGGTATATAATGCTTCGATATCTAAACCAACCATGAGATCATTGTTGGTCGAAGGGAGCGTCCTCAATGATATTTATGAGGTGGGTACTGTCTCTTAAAAAAGTATCAGTGGTTTGGACAAATTCTTTGAGAAAGGAGTCAATATATTTTCCCAATGGTTCCAAAATGGATCCGCACCCTGAGACTATAGGACGTCCAGGGGGATTGGTAACGTTTTTGTGAACTTTGGGTAGTATGTAGATGACTGGGGTGCGTGGATGTGGATTATTAAGAAAGGTGTAATCTTTTTTGGAGATCGCAGAGTCCAAGGCTTGCTTGGTGATGGACTGTATCTGTTTTTTGATTTCAGGAAGGGGGTCTCCGGGTAGGGGTTGATAGTGGGAAGGGTTATGTATTTGGCGTAGGATCTCTTGGTCATAATTATCCTTGTCCATGATAACTATTCCTCCGCCTTTGTCTGCGGGTTTTATGACAATCTGTTTGTTGTCTTGTAGATTATCCAGGGCCTGTTTTTCATTGAGGGATAGATTGTAGGGGACTAACACTGAGCGAGACTGTAGTGTCTTCACCTCATGTAGGACTAATCTCTCCAACGCAAGAATTTCAGGTGGCATCATAGATGTGGGAGGAAGGAACGTCGAAGCAGGGTGGAATGGTCTAACCACTGGAGCACTGTCATCTGTTTTATCAGAAAAGAAATGTTTGAGGCGGATGCGTCTGAAAAAGAGGAGTAGGTCTTCTTGAAGTTTGAAGAAATTACAGTGTTCCGTGGGGACAAAGGACAAACCCTTGCTAAGGAGTGAAATCTCATCTGAGGACAATGTATGTTTGGAGAGGTTGAAGATGGGTGATATCTCCGAATTGTTGTCAACTGGAGTGGGGTTAAGATCATTTACAACAGAGGGGAACTGCTCCAAAGATGGCTGCTGGTGTATATCAATAGCCAAGGCAAGGGGTGGTGGGTTAATCTCTTGGTCTGTGGTGGTTTGCTGGTCTGTGATGCTGTCTATTGGGGGCTGTCTGGTGGTGTCCCTGTTGTGTGGAACTAGAGCAGGACTATTAGTGATTTTGAATTATACTGTACTTTGTTTTCTGTTACCCTGACCCTTGGATACTTGACTTCTCCGCCTGTGGAGCGTCTTATTGGTCTCTAAGGCCCGTTGAGTAACTCATGTACCACTCTACGCCACTTCCCTCTCCCTGGTCCTTTCGATTTCTTTACCCCTATCCCCGTTTCATTCGGAATTCTCCTTCTGTCCCTTTCACGAGCCCCCCCGGGGCACCTCTACCTCATTTCTCTCTCCCCGCTCTAGTTGTTTTTCCCCTCGTGACCGGCAGGTCACGTGCTACACTTCCGGGTTACTTCTCGGACTGCCGGCGTCCCAAATGCGGCTGCATCGGACGTTGTACCGATCTCCAATCTCCAAGGAGGTTAACCCCTAGTAGTTGGATTGATTTACTCTTCACCACCGATCCGGAATTGTGTTTCCTTCCCCGCTCCACCTGGGACACTTCTACAAGTAAGGTTGACTCACTCGTTCGTTTTATACGGACCTTACCGACCGTTACCCATACGTTACCATCATTAATTCTGCTTTACTGCCTGCTCAATTCCAGACTCTTCCTTCGCGCCCAGCACCGGCTCCCTTGGACTCGCGCCTCCCCTCCCATTACCCGCCTTGGCCATCCTGCCATTACGCGTCCCTCTCCCCCTGGAATTTCAAGTTGGGTAAATATTGGACCCTCTCCATCTGTAATTTTGCTGACCCGTGCTTTCTGTTTTGATCCATTTCGGAACTTCCTTCTCTCATATACCCCTTCTCTCTGCCTACAGAAGGATTAGTTACTTACCTGTAATCCTAGTTCTCTTCCATGGGTATCCTCATCAAAGTCATAAGCATTAGAATATTCCCGCCCATGCGCGGGACCCCGGAAATATGATATATATATATATATATATATATATATATATATATATATAAATAAAAAAATATCTATCTATAAATTAATAAATAAAAACAAGCAACTGATGCCTACTAAACACCAGAGCTGAATCATGCCATAAGGATTCTCTACCATACACGAAAAACATTCATTAGAAACAGGAGAAAACAATAGCAAAACTTGTTTTAGAAACTGTTTTAATGCTCAGCACACAGTAGAAATCCTCATAAATCACTGAAAGCATAGGAAGCTCCCAGGCTGCATTGCAAACACCCAGTCTAAAAAGACTGAAAAGCTAACTTGTAGCTGCATAGCAATAAACTGACACCGTGCCTTTAAGGCACACCTGACCCTCAACTTCCCATCATGCCTCAGGGGTGACAGTTAGGTCAGTTGTCCTTTGCGGAGACTGAAAAAGCCATGGCACAAAGAATTAACAACATCTTCAAAAGATAACTATCCTTTGCCCGGGGAGGCGAGAGGGTTGCTTATGACTTTGACGAGGATACCCCTGGAAGAGAAGGAGTAGTTTATTTTCTGTAACTCCAGTTCTGTAGTAGGGGTATCTCTGTGATAGTCATAATCTAGTTAATAGTCCCGCCCATGTGCGGGGACCCCGGAGCAATAAAAAATAATCTCTTAAGGTGTCAAATCATGCAGACCTGCATCCACCTTTAAGAGAGAATTTAATTTAAAGACAGATAATGCAGCCTATACCCACAGGCTACACTGTCCAGTACTTCAACTAGAAAATTCCACCAACATCCACAAACAGCACTGCCTGTCCAGCTTTTCTCCACAAGGGAAAAAACCCTGCCTCTACCAGCAACAGCCTCTGGAATGATAGAGAGGAAGGAATGGACAGCCAAGCCCCATAGGCCGCCATTATGTGGCTCAGAACAGGATACTGTGCCTCTAAGAAAACTTTCCAGAACTTTCCCAGTATCCCAGAATGCACAGCAGGTCCCTTTTACTTTCAGTTCTTTTTAAAGGCGTAGCACGCCAGACCTGTAGCATTCCTTACATGAATAATAATCTCTCCACCGGGGAGGAGGGCGGGCGCTTATGACTATCACAGAGATACCCCTACTACAGAACTGGAGTTACAGAAAAGAAACTACTCCTTCTGTAGTAGGGGATCTCTGTGTATAGTCATAATCTAGTGAATAGAATGGAAAGCCCATCCCCACACAAAAACGGCGGTGGAGAAGATACAAAACAATACCACTACTGTACGAACAGATTTCGCAGCGAAGCCTGCCCAACCTGAGCATCTGCCCTGGCATCCGAGTCCAGACAGTAATGCGCAGCAAAGGTATGGACCGACTTCCAAGTGGCCGCCTTGCAGATTTCTGCAATCGGAACATTACGCAGCAAAGAAGTCGTGGCAGCTTTGCCCCTGGTGGAATGAGCCTTAGGTTTACCCCCTAAGGTCTTATTAGCCTTTTGATAACACAATTGTATGCAGGACACATTCCACCGAGAGATGGACTGCTTAGAGGTCGCGAGACCGGTCCTGACTGAGCCATAATTAATAAACAATTGGTCTGACCGACGAATATCCTTGGTCTTATCAAGATAAAATTTCAACACCCTCCGAACATCCAGGGAATGGAGAGACCTTTCCGCTGGCGAAGAGGGATTCTGAAAGAACGTAGGTAAAGTTATGGTCTGGTTGACATGAAAATCAGATATAACCCTAGGAAGAAATTTAGGGTGAGTACGCATAACAACCTTAGCAGCGTGAAATACAGTACAAGGTTCTTGACAACATAATGCCTGAAGTTCACTCACCCTGCGGGCCGATGTAATGGCCACTAGGAACGCCGCCTTCCAGGATAGGTGCTGCAACGAAGCCTTGTGAATGGGTTCAAAAGGCTCCTTCATCAGTCTGGACAGCACCACATTCAAGTCCCAGGAAGGCGAGGGAAGTCTGACAGGAGGAAACACTTTCTTCAAGCCTTCCAAAAAATCCTTGACCACAGGGATCTGAAAGAAGGAAGTCTGTGAAGGGCATTTCCTGTAAGCAGTCAAAGCAGCAAGATGAACCTTAATGGAATGGAAATTAAGGCCGGACTGCGCCAAATGTTAAAGATATGGAAGGATGACATCTTCCTTACATGTCGTAGGGTCAAAGCTCTTGGACTTGCACCAGATACAGAACCTCTTCCACTTGTAGGCATAGGACGTCCTAGTGGAAGGCCGTTTAGACTCCTTCAGTATGTCCATACAATCTTCTGGTAGATTCAAATGGCCATATTGCACTATCTCAGGAGCCATGCCGCCAAACTCAAAGACGAGAGGTTGGGGTGCACCATCTGCTCCCTGAACTTCGTGAGAAGGTCCGGCATGCACGGCAGTCGTATGTGAGGAAGGAGCGACCGGTGAAGTAGGTCCGTGAACCACCACTGTCTGGGCCATTCCGGAGCAATCAGGATCATCCGAGCCCCTGACTGGGACAGTTTGATGAGCACCGCCGGAATCAGGGGAATGGGTGGAAAAGCGTACAGAAAGCTGTTCGACCAGTCGATCCATAGCGTATTCCCCAGCATCCCCCGCTGGTAGTACCTTGATGCGAAGCCTCTGCATTTGCTGTTTTCGGCGGTGGCGAACAGATCTACGTCTGGAGTCCCCCACCTTGCGAAGACTTCTCCTAGTACTTCGTCGTTTATGACCCATTCGTGGTTTTCCTGAATCCGTCTGCTCAGTGCGTCCGCCTGAACATTCTGCACCCCTGGCAGATGCGTGGCCGTAATCGTCAGTCCTCGGGCCAGAAGCCAATGCCAGATCGACTGCGCCTCCTGCGACAGAGTGCGCGATCTCGACCCCCCCTGCTTGTTGAGGTAATACATAGTGGTTGTATTGTCAGTCTGTATCAGCAGCGAGTTGGTCTGGAAGGACGGAAGGAAGACCTTCAACGCCAGGAAGACAGCTCTGAGTTCCAGGAAATTGATGATGTGGTATGTCGACTCCAACGGGGACCACTTTCCTTGAATCTGCAATTCCCCGGAATGCGCTCCCCAGCCTTGGAGAGACGCATCCGTCACGACACTCTTCGTGGGAATGTCCTTGTGGAAGGGAACCCCCCTGAGGAGGTTCTCCGCCAAACACCACCACTTCAGAGACTGAAGAGCATGCAGAGACAGCCGTATCTTGTCGTCCCAAGAACCTGTCTTCTGATCCCACTGATCCTCCAAGCACCCCTGCAGTGGTCTCATGTGCAGCCGTGCGTGAGGCGTGAGGAAGATACAGGAGGCCATCGATCCCAGCAGTGAAGACACCTTCCTCACTGTCATCGATGGAGCAGTCCTGAGGTCCTGAGCCTTCCGAAGGAGTGATAACCGTCTCTCCTCCGAAGGAGACACGCTTGCTGACCGCGTATCGATGGAGGCTCCCAAGTACTGTATGCACTGGACCGGAGTCGGGACCGATTTGGACAGGTTGACGTGTAACCCCAGCTTGTGCAAGAGAACGCACGTCCACCGGAAGTGTTCTTGCGCTTCCGAGAAGGATGAGGCCTTGATCAACCAATCGTCCAGGTACGGGTAGACAAACACCTTGTTCCTCCGCAGGTGTGCCGCCGCCACCACCGCCATGCACTTCGAGAAGGTCCAGGGCGCAGACTTTAGCCCGAATGGCAGTACTGTGTATTGATAGTGATTGGCGCCGACTTGGAATCGCAGGAACTTCCTGTGCTTCCGTGCAATGGGCACATGGAAGTACGCATCCTGTAGATCTATGGCACAGAGCCAGTCTCCCAGTTGCAGCTGAGGGTAAATCTGATGCAATGATAGCATGCGAAACTTCTCTCTGCGAATCCATTTGTTTGCCTGTCGCAAATCCAGAATGGGCCTGAACTCGTGCTTGTCCATCTTGCGAACAAGGAAGAACCGAGAGTACAGACCTCTTCCCCTTTGAGACAGAGGTACCTCTTCTACCGCCTTTTTTCTCAACAAGATGTCTGCCTCCGCCTGGAGCTCTCGCAGCTGAAACTGAGAGCTTACCGGCAGAATCGCTGGAGGCGGGCTGATAAACCGAAGACTGTATCCATTGCAAACAATATTCAGGACCCACTTGTCTTGAGTAATTTTTCTCCACTCTGCCGGAAAAAATGTAATGCTTCCCCCCACTGGAGTGGGTAACGGTTGCAGGGGAAGTAGTCGCTCAGGGTCGAGACCCGGCCGGGCCCTTGGTAGTAGTAGCGGCCTGCTGGCCTCCTCTACCCTTCTGGCGTTTCTGGAAGGGTTTCCGGAACTGCTGCTGTTGGTGCTGCTGCTGTCCCGAACCCTGCCCACGCCCTCTACCCGTAGACCCGAACCGTCTCTGGAACGGGCGCTTCTTCTTCTCGGCCTTCTCCAACCCGACAGCCGTCAGGGTCTCCGCCTCAGTCTTCATGCGGGCCATCTCATCATCCGCATGTTTACCAAACAGGGTTTCCCCCGAGAAGGGCAGATTGGCTACCCTATGCTGAGCCTCTGGCTTGAGCGACGTCAGGCGCAGCCAAGAGTGACGCCTTTGGTGGACACCATGACAGTAGGCGTGCGCCGCCAACAAGGAGACATCCGCTGCCGCACTGATGACCTGGTTCGAAGCCAGCATACCCTCTCGCACAGTTTCCAGGAAGTCCTCCTTCCTGTCCCGAGGCAGCAGGTCCGCATACTGTTGGAGGGACTCCCACAGGGCCCGGTCGTAACGCCCCAACAGCGCCCCCGCACTCGCCGCCTTCATGGTGGTAGACGCGGTCCCACACACCTTCCTGCCCGCCGAGTCCAGCCAGCGGCTTTCCTTGTCGGGCGGAACCGTCGATAAAGGCGCGGTCGCATGCTGTTTCCTCGCCGCCGTCACGATGACAGAGTCCGGCTTCGGGTCCATCCTTAAAAAAAGCAGTGTCCGAGTCCGGGGCCCGATACTTTTTCAGGAGCCGTGAGGGGGCGGATTTCGTCACCGCAGGAGTGAGGAACAACTCCAACGCGGGTTCCACCAGTCCCGGCACTAGAGGCAGCAGGGGGCGAGACAAGTGTTTTTTGTGTAGAGTCTCAAATATCACGGAAGTCGTGGGTGTCGGTACCGTCACCGTGATTCCCAACTTGGCTGCACCCCTCAGCAGCACCTCCTGGAAGGAGACTAGATCGTCCACAGGAGACACCCTAGTCCCCGGTGAGTCAGACAGCGTCGGTGAGAAATCCCTGGCCGAGGACCGTGTGCGCGACCTGGACCTGTGCCTCCTATGGCGCCGTCCTGATGTTGACGACGACCGCCTATGGCTCCGCGACCTTCTCCTCCTGACGGAGCGGGAGAGCGACCTCCTCGGCTTCGGCCTGTCCGCCGGTCTAGCCGGGCCCGGCGACCATGGATGTCGCGGCCTCGGCGTCCCCTGCGGTAGAGTCGGATACCTGGGTAGGGAGACCGACCGCGGCGGAACTGCAGGTGGCCCCAACGGAGTGCGAGGTGGTATAGACCGAGGAGGTGGAGGTGGTGACGCAGGAGGTGGTGACGCAGGCGGTGTTGGCGGTGGCGGTGGAGGAGTCGTCGGTGGTGGTGGAGGAGGCGATGGCGTAGGGATCCGAGGAGGTGTATACACCACGGAGTACACCGATCCCGGCGACTCCGTTCCCCTCTTACTCCTGGCGTCAGGGCTCCCCCTGCGCCGTCTCGAAGACGAACCCCTCTGCGACGTCGGTCGCCTCCTCGACGGCGACCGCCTCGGCGTCGATCTTCGTGGCGTCGATCTTCGTGGCGTCGATCTTCGTGGCGTCGATCTTCGTGGCGTCGATCTTCGTGGCGTCGATCGCCTCGACGGTGACCGCCGCCTCGACGCCGGGTGTCGGCTGGCTCGCGACGTCGAGGAGCCCCTCGACGGCGACCTTCTCTTTGCTGACGGCGATCGGCACTCTCCCCTCGACGGCGAGCGCCGACGCCGGGCCTGATCTCAACGCCGATGGCTTGACGGCAAAGTCGACTGCGTCGTCGCAGAAGATGCCGAGGTAGTCGACGCCGCTTCTCCCCAGAGCCCTGGGGAGATGGCGAACAGACCGTAGTCATCCCCCTCGACACCGCAGTCGACGCCCTCGACGGGGAGTGGGGACGCTTGCTGGTCTTCCTGCCCCTGGGGAGCCCCCCAGAGGCCTCAGCATGGGCAGAATTGGCCCCTCCAGACCCACCTCGTGCCTTCAGCCTTCTGTCCTCCAGGACCTGGAGCCTGATCTTCATCCTCTCTCTCAGGGTCCTGGCTGAAAAAGAGCGGCAGATCTCACACTCCTCAGGCACGTGGGACTGGGGAAGGCAGACGATGCACACCCTGTGTGGGTCTGACTTAGCCTTTTTCCTTTCACAATCAGGACACTTGTCGAACAAGCCAGGCATGCTGACAACACCAGAAGGAAAGGACTTTACTAACACTAAATCACTTGAAAAGTAAAAAATAAACCCTTGAAAAGGGAGAGCTCAATGCTCCAGGGTCCTGCTAGCAGGAGCCGGAAAAAAAGAACTGAAAGTAAAAGGGACCTGCTGTGCATTCTGGGATACTGGGAAAGTTCTGGAAAGTTTTCTTAAAGGCACAGTATCCTGTTCTGAGCCACATAATGGCAGCCTATGGGGCTTGTCTGTCCATTCCTTCCTCTCTATCATTCCAGAGGCTTTTGCTGGTAGAGGCAGGGTTTTTTCCCCTTGTGGAGAAAAGCTGAACAGGCAGTGCTGTTTGTGGATGTTGGTGGAATTTTCTAGTTGAAGTACTGGACAGTGTAGCCTGTGGGTATAGGCTGCATTATCTGTCTTTAAATTAAATTCTCTCTTAAAGGTGGATGCAGGTCTGCATGATTTGACACCTTAAGAGATTATTTTTTATTGCTCCGGGGTCCCCGCACATGGGCGGGACTATTCACTAGATTAGGACTATACACAGAGATCCCCTACTACAGAACTAGGATTACAGGTAAGTAACTAATCCTTCTCTTCCAGGAGATCCTCATCAATAGTCATAAGCATTAGAATAGAATAGCGAGCCTCACCTCATCTCCCTGCGGGCAAAGGGGAAAAGACAGAAACCTGATCAGTAGGCTTAGAAAGACCAAACTAAGCTACCCAAATAGATTCCTCAAGGAGGCTTGGCCTACTTGAGCATCAGCCCTGGAATCAGATTCTAGGCAGTAGTGCCTAGTAAAGGTATGAACCGATTTCCAGGTCGCCGCCTTGCAGAGCTGACATCGGGACGTCATGCAAGAAGGCAACAGTGGCCGCTTTCCCTCTAGTGGAATGCGCCTTAGGCGGCACCGGTAAGGGCCTTTTCGCCAGTTGGTAAGCTAAGGTAATGCAGGACACAATCCATCTGGAGATGGATCTCTTAGCGGCTGGGAAGCCTGTTCTCATGGCGCCATAATTGACAAATAACTGATCTGTCTTCCTGATGCCCTTGGTACTTTCTAAGTAGAACTTAAGTACCCTCTTGAGGTCCAAGGAATGAAGCGACCGCTCAGCCGGGGTTGCTGGATTCGGAAAAAAAGAAGGAAGGGAAATGGACTGATTAATATGAAAATCAGACACTACCTTAGGGAGAAAAGATGGATGTGCCCTTAAGACCACTTTGTTATGGTGAAAAACAGTGTAAGGCTCCTTAGTACAGAGAGCCTGGATCTCGCTTACTTTACATGCCGATGTAATGGCTACCAGAAAAGCGGCCTTCCAAGACAAATGCTGCAAGGAAGCTCTACGGATTGGCTCAAAGGGCGGGCCCATCAATTTTGATCACACCAAGTTCAACTCCCACGGAGGAGAAGGGTTTCGAACAGGGGATACACCTTCTTCAACCCCTGTAAGAAGTCCTTGACCACCTGCATTTGGAAAAAGGAGGGCTGACTAGGAGATCTCCTGTACGCTGTAATGGCAGATAAATGGACCCTGATAGAAGCATACTTTAACCCTGCTCTTGCTAAGTACCGAAGGTAAGGGAGAATGACATCCTCCTGCCCCTTCGTAGGATCAAGGTGATGTTCTCTACACCAAAGGAAAAACCTCTTCCACTTGAACGCATACGACGCTCTTGTGGAGGGCCTTGTTGCTTCCTTCAAAATATGCATACAATCAGGAGGCAGATTCAAATGTCCGTACTGCAGGACCTCAGGAGCCATGCTGCCAAGTTCAGTGAGGGAAAGTTGGGATGCAGAATCCTCCCGCCAATCTTGGTCAGCAGGTCCGGCCTGCAAGGCAGTCTCCTATGTGGAGTACCGACAGATGAAGAAGGTCTGGGTACCACCACTGCCGTGGCCAGTCTGGAGCAATCAGAAGCATCGTCATGCTGGATCTGAGAAGCTTGGACACCACCTTGGGGATCAGGGGCAGGGGAGGAAAGGCGTAAGCATATGTCCCTGACCAGTCCATCAAAAGCGCATTCCCCCTTGTCCCTGGACGGTGGAATCTGGACGCTAAGGCGTGGCATTTTCCGCCACCACCTCGTCGTGCAGCACCCAGTCTGGCTGATCTTCGAAGTGCCTGCTGAGTGCGTCTGCCTTGATATTGAGCTCTCCTGGAAGGTACACTGCCACTACCGAGAGGTTCCGGGCGAGAAGCCAGTGCCAGATTGCCTGAGACTCCAGGGAGAGAGGACGTGACCGAGTTCCGCCCTGTTTGTTCAGGTAGAACATGGTCGTTGTGTTGTCGGTCTGGACCAGGACCGAACTGGACTCGATTGCCAGTAGGAAAGCTTTCAGAGCAAGGTGGACTGCTTGGAGCTCCAGCATATTGATGTGGTAGGTCTGTTCCTTCGCCGCCCACCGCCCTTGTATGTGAAGGCACCCCATGTGTGCCCCTCAGCCTTGCAGAGACGCGTCTGTCACCACAGATTGCACTGGAAGTGGCTGGTGAAAAGGGACTCCCACCATCAGATTCCGCTGCTGAGTTCACCATGTGAGGGAGGATCTCGCCGCCTGGGAGAGACATACCTGATCTTCCCAGCGACCTGTTGACTGATCCCACTGGTCCTCCAGAGTTTGTTGCAAAGGCCGCATCCTCAGCCGTGCGTTGGGGATAAGAAAGATGCAGGAAACCATGGATCCCAGCAGAGATGCCACCTGTCGGACTGACGGGTTCTGGAGCAGGAGTCCGCACTGCCGTTTCATTGAGGACAGTCTGTCCTCCGAAGGATACGCTCTTCCCACGCTTGTGTCCAGAACAGAGCCAAGGTAGTGAATGGTTTGGGTGGGCTGCTGCACTGACTTCTCCATGTTGACATGAAGGCCGAGATCGTGCAACTGTTGCAGACAGATATGGAAGTCTTGCCTCACCCGCTGCTGGGATGGACCTTTCAGCAGCCAGTCGTCTAAGTATGGGTAGACAAAGAGACCTTTTCTGTGCAGACAGGCTGCCACCACTGCCATGCATTTGGTGAAGACTCGTGGAGCCGACTTGAGTCCAAAGGACAGGACCTTGTATTGGTAATGCTTGTGGCCCACCACAAACCGCAGGTACTTGCGATGATGCTTTGCAATGGAAATGTGGAAGTACGCATCTTGGAGGTCCACCGAACACATCCAATCCCCTACTTGTAGATGTGGACATATTTGATGTAGTGCCAACATGCGAAACTTCTCCTTGACGATGACCTTGTTCAGAAGACGAAGGTCCCGGATCGGCTGAAATTTTTCCTTCTGATCTTTTTTGGGGACCAGAAAGTACCGTGAGTACACTCCCTTTCCAATTTGAGAAGGTGGAACCTTTTCGATAGCCTGCTTTTGAAGAAGGGCCCTCACCTCCTTCTGAAGCAGCTGCAACTGGTGAGGACGGGATTGTTTTGGTGGTATGTCCATTGGAAGCGCACGGAAACGAAGCGCAGTATATTCAGCACCCAGCGATCTTTTGTGATGCTGTCCCACTCTGCCAGATGTTGAGAAGCACTTCCTCCCATTAGCATTAGCAGCGGAGCAGCAGAAAGCAGTAGCAGCGGAGCGGAGCAATTGTGCTGTAGCCGCAGGAGTCCTCAGACGCGGTTTCTGCCTACCCCCCCTCTCCACCACAATCGGGCTACTGGATTGTCGGACTATTGAAACACCGCCGTCAGCCAAGGGGAGGCTGGCGTGGTCGGACCGAGGTGGAGAGTTGCCATTAGCCGCGTGCAGCTGAGGGCTGAACGGAGGAGGAGCTGCGGGGAGCTGCGTGGAGCTTGGAGCTGAGTTGAGCGTGGAGCAACGAGGAGTCTCTGCGGCAGGATTGCTTTGGATCAGCTTCAGGTTGGTGGCCACTGTGACCCTGCAAATCCCCCGCGCACCCCCCCCCACAATCTCGTTAAAAATCAAGGCTGCGGTGGTAGTTATTGACGGCTACCCACAACGGCCACGACTACGGCCACGGACCACGACTACGACTACGGAGAGGGAGCGAGCAATATCGTGGTCGGCCATCGCTGGGGGCGCCGGAGGTGCCGGGGCGAAGCCTGATTTGGGGGTCCGAGCAGGAACTCGAGCTCGAATCTGTGTTGATCTTAACCCCGGTCCCCGAGACTTCTGAGGACAGAACCGACACTTTGAAACCGGTGAACTGCCAAAGCAGGCGCCATTCACTTAACGAACAAATTCACCAAATTCTACCCAATTACTTAATAACTCAGTAATCAATTCACTATCAAATCAACATAAATAAATTAAAGGTGAATTCAAGGTCTTACTTTAATTAAGTCTGATCATCGTGTTTCCATTGATCTGGTCCCTCATTAAGCCATTCAATCGCAATTTTCAGCACCACCAGGAAGCTTTGCAGTTACTCAAAACATAAATCACATAACAAAAATTAAAAAAAAAAAAAAGGGAAAGGAAGGGCGCCTGGAATGAGGTCAGGACGAGTAAGGAAAGCTCTGGTAAAACCGCCAAAAAAAGGAGCAAACAACACGGACTTCTGTGAGCTACTGGCAACTTCTCCAATGATGTCCACGCCACACCAAATATTAGCAACCACAAGGACAACCTCAGATCCAGGGCTAGCATATGCCCGTTCAATGACTGAGGAACAAACACCTGGCTCTAAAAAACAATCAAAATCAGCAAAAAACAAGGTCTCTCTAAGGGACTACTTCAGGTCCACAGCTCCTGCCACAGCCCGGAAGAGTGCCACAGGTACCCAGAATAAACAACAGGTATCCCCTTCTCGGCAGGTCCCTGCATTAGCAGTCCCTGAGCCACGGCCACACCAAATTATGGTTCTCCCATTGATTCACAGGGTCGATGGAGGATCCACTGATTTAAGTCAACACAGTGCCTTATCAATAATAGAATCTCCTCGCAAGGATGCCCCAGAAGCCCTGAACTTTATCCAATTACAACAGGCTCTCCCTCAACCTTCAGTTCAACAATCAATTTATTCAGATCAAGTTTCATTAAAGGTAACAACTCACAGTAATGCTGACCCTTCAATTCCCCAACCAATTTTAAATTCAAGTTTGCTCTCTCCGTCTGCATTTTATTCTTCAGTTAATCTTAACCAGGATAAACCACAAAAGAGTCCAACAGCCGCTCCATTACAGGCTAGGGCTTCTCCACAAGCGGCCCTCAGCAACTTAGTTCAATCTGAATTGGACCCCTGTTTGAACAGAATTAATCAAGGGGTGGCAACCGACCAAGTTCCTATATCTGAAGACCTAAAAACTAATATTATAAATACCTCTTTGGACTTATCATTTTTCAATACTGTGCATAAAGAGCCGGATTGGCAAAACACATCCTCATCGGCTAATTTCAACAACTTATGGTCTCAACTATTACAAACTTTTCAAATAACGTCAGCTGCTTTAACATACCATTCAGACAAGATGGACATGCAGGTACACCTGCTAAACACGCTTGCAGTGTACACCGCTGGGATCGATCAAAAACTGGAGGCGCTCAATGCCCTGATTAAAAAAGCCCAAGCCCAAACACAACTGGTGCAATCAGTGTGCTGCTGTTCGCCCATAATCGATTCTCTTTCATCTCTACCTCAATTTCTTTCAGCAGTTTTAACGGAAATAAAGAAACCCTTGGAGTCCAAGTCGCAAGATCCCTCCACTCAGGCTCCAAGTCAGCTACAGGATTCTCTTCGCCTGAAAGTTCACACTATTTCAAAGTCTCCTAACCCAATCGACATAGCAGTTGCTGAACCACTTTCCATTAAACCATCCAAAAAATCACACCGCCTGTCGAAAAGGGAAAAGAAAAGACAATGAAAAAGCCGTAACAAACTAATAATCGGCCTAACATCTTCAAATATGAGCAATTCCCTCAGGGACGAGGCCGCTCCCTTAGGAAATGCTCCATCAACAGCACCAATACTTTCTTCGAAAGGAGAACGGATAAGCCCTCAACCTCCGTCAAATCAGCTGCTAACACAGACAGAACTTTTAACCCGGATTAACAGGCAACCAGTGACATCTCAAGCTCTGGAATCTTCTTTTCATTCACCAATACAAGTAAAATCTGGCTCTACACAACTATCACTTAAGCACCTAGTTTCGGGAGCTGCTCAACAGAGCCCCGCATCATTTCAAATTATTACTCAAGAATTCAGTTCACTTCAACCCCTCACTGGTGCCACTAATAACAAACCATGTATACAAAGTATAGCTATAGATTCTGGTTGTAAAAGAGATTTAAATTCAGCAAACCATTGTAGCTTGGAGCCCACAAACAAAAGTCATTCCCCACATTCTTTAAATATAAACCACAAGGAAAAGTCTTCTTTTTCACCCACTATATCCGTATTGTCAAGAAAGCTCTCCATAGAAAATTCCAAGCAAAAACACCCAGCAACGGCCAACGAGCTCTGTGAGCCCCAAAACAGCACTCAAAACACCAAATTGCTGTTTATTCCAGAATTCATCTCAAGGGGCCCGCAAGACATTCTTAACCGAGGAAATATATTAAAACTCTTCAAATCATTATCAGATTTAAATCATCTTCAATCGAGGGATACAATTGCGATAGAATTTATCCCATGTACTGGATCCAATACGGGCGAAGCTACTCAAATAACGCTCTCAACGTCCGCAATTCGGGATCTAGTGTTAACTAAAACCGACCAATTCAAAACATGGGGTATAATAATACCAACCCCGAGTGTTCCTTGTTACCCCTCAATATTTTAAACGAATCAGGCATGCATTGTAAGTTCCATCTTAGCTCCCTATTCAGTATTGAGGTCCGCCAGAGGTAGCTCGCCAGCAGGCAACCCTAAGCCGGCAAATAACCAGCGAAATAGTGGCATTGCAGACTGGTCATGGCTACCGGGGGTTTTATTTCGAAATCAGACCGATTGACCCATTATTAATCACAACTTGACAATATGTTCCTGGAATATTAATGGATTTGGCCAGGAAAAACAATCACCAGCTACAATGGACTTTCTAAAAGAATACGCCGTTCTCCTTTTACAGGAAACATGGGCAGGAGAAAGTATCCCAATAGTGGGCTTTTTGGAGTTTATGACACCTGCCTCCAGGCAGTCCAAGTTCGGTCGTCTCAAGGGTGGTCTCTCGATTTATGTATCAACAAAAATATTAACAAGTGTTAAACAGATCGAATTCGCGGAGGAATGGCTTTCTGGAATAACTCTGGGAAGCTCGACTATCGATCCTCAGTTGTGGATTCTTAATGTCTATATTCCCCCCGGCACTACTAAGAAAAAATCTAAAATGGATAGTCTGATCAATTCCATTTGCGACCTAATCGGCAAATACGGAAGTACACCAAGCATCATCTCGGGTGATTTCAACACTAATCTATTTTGCAACAATGTAGATGATACATGCCCGGATCCTACAAGAACCCCCTCACATTTTCTACCTCAGGTAATCCCCGTTGGGAACAAATCAATATTGGGGGAATACGTGGGAACACAGTTCAACAACTTGGGATATACTTTATTGAATGGGCGTTTCTCTCTTGATACCCCGCCTGCTTGGACTTGGTCAAATGGCAGATCCCATTCGTTTTTGGACTTTACTTTAGGGAGCAGAGAATTACTGCCTTGGATTAAGAGCTATCAAATTGCCCAACAGGGAGATAGTGATCATCGGGCTCAAATAATAACATTATCCATTGGCGACTCATATCATCAGGAATTGGCTCACACCCATTTAGGTAGCCATTCAGAGGATCTTAAGCGGTTAAAGTGGTCAGATTCCATGGCTCCATCTTTGATGGAAAAAAGTAGAGCTTTGTTACATCAATCTCGAGATTCAAAAACCCATGTGGTCAGTGGTTGGGCCTCTCTCATAAATCTTCTTCTCAATGAACTTCCCATAAGGAGGGGCCCGAGAAACCAAACCTCTCAATTTTTCATCTCAAAAGCCACAAGGAAATTAAGAACTGAGAGGAACCGAGCACTCCGTCTTTCAAGAAGGTTCCCTAGTAACAAAATCTACTTTAATAATTCCAAGCAAACGCAAGTTTCTTTCAGAACCGCCATCCAAAAAGAAAAATTAAAGGCCTCGGATCAATTCTGGCTGAAGCTCATCCATGAAAGTAAAAATCCTAATCCGAAGCATTTCTGGTCCCTTGTGAATAGGAGTAATCAAAGTGTAACTGGGCATGGCAGCGCAAACATCAGTGAAGCAGACTGGAGCAAGTTTTTATCCCTTCATTTTGGAGACACTCATGACAACAAAGTTGGTCTCGATTCTGCCAGCCCAGTAAGCTTTAAGTTCCTTTTCTCGGGTCCAGAGAGCCAGAGGAGGGTTTGGCCCGAAAACACCCCATTAGATGACCCGACAAAAAAGGACCCTATGGAACGGAATGACATCCTACCAGAGCCTACGGTGTTGCCAGCAGGATTAAAAAATAAGATTTCAAATCACATAAGGAAAGCAAGAGCTGATGGAGCCCCGGGTCCGAATGGCCTCCCCCAAGCAATGTTTAAATCTGACATCAATTTATGGTCAGATTATTTGACCCCGCTGTTCTATTATTGCAGATTAAACAATACGGTCCCAGAATCTTGGCGAGGAGCAATCATTCACCCGATCTATAAAGGCGGAAAGAGAAACGAGCCAAAAAATTATCGAATGATTGCACTTCTTGACGTGGAGTCAAAGTATTTTGCAAACATCTTACTAGAGGATTTACAGGCCTGGGCTGAAACAACTGCGTGTCTCCCCTTCAATCAGACGGGCTTCGTAGCCAACACCGGGACAATAACCAATCTGCTAAAAGTAACAGTTTTGATGGATAAAGCAGCATGCCAACACATACAGCTGCACTGCTGCTTCGTAGACTTCAAAGCAGCCTTCGACCGTGTCCCCTGAAGCCTGTTATGGCAGAAATTAAAATCATGGGGAATACCACAGTCTCTTCTACAGGCAATAATTCAGCTTCATACCGAAACATGGATTAAAATCAAGCTGGGCGAAGGCCGTCATGTCTCCAGGAAGATCAAAACTGTAACTGGTGTTAAACAGGGATGTGTATTGGCTCCACTCCTGTTTAACCTATTCATATCAGACCTTTCCCCAGCACTTGATAGAGTAAATTGTCACCCTCCTAAACTTGATGGGACCCGCATTACCAACTTACTTTATGTCGATGACCTGGTGCTACTAAGCCACACAAAAGTGGGTCTACAGAGGTTATTGGACGAATTGTTGTCATACTCGACAAAAAACCATCTAGAACTTAACTTGTCAAAAACCAAAACTATCTCCTTTGGGAAGCAAAAAAGGACAATAGAAAGGTGGTACTTTAATAAAACAAAGCTGGACTCAACTCCCAGTTATAAATATCTGGGCATCTTTCTGGAGGCAAGTGGCTCCTTTGGTAAGCACAAGGAAGCATTACAAATAAAAGCACTTTCATTAGAGGTGGCCGCCGCAAAATTGACAAACCAGCTATTAGGTCCCAGCCTTACACCTATGCTGAAAGTAATGAAAGCCAAAGTAATTAACTCACTGACATATGGTCACGAGATCACCAAGGGCTCAACCAGTACATTAATAAATAAATTAATTACAAAAATCTTCAAACGAGCCTTCCGGCTGCCAAAATCTGCATCGCCAGCCCAGGTGAGACTAGAACTGGGACTTCAAGATCACCTCGGCGTGGAGGCAGGTGCTTTTGTTAAATTGTGCCATAGACTGCGCCAGGCCAGGGAGGGTTCTTTGGAGGCCCGACTCTGGCAGGAAATACAGAAAAAGCCTACAAGTCAAAAGCACCGACAACTCTTGGATTACAGTTTACAGCTGTTAGGCGTAAAAGACCTATGGGACTCAAATCCCTCTCCATCGGTGTTAAAATCTGTTATAAAGAAATCTGTTAGGTTGTGGTCCTTCCATTCAGACAGGGCAACACTATCAAAGAGGGGACATGCCTGGGCGGTAATTGCCAATTACGAAGTGGGTGTCCAGTTGCCCTGTCTAGCACATATGCACAATTGGAAATGTAAGTTTTTAGCCTTGAGGATGGGAGAATGGCCCTTTTGGAAGAATCTCCCGGTATTGCGCCGGTCGGGAAGTAGCATTGCATGCAGGCTGTGCGGCTATCATACTGAATCAATGGAACATATTGTTTGTGCATGCCCAGCATTACTTCAAGCCTGACGGCAGTTGCTGAGAGGCCAATGTATTATGTTGGGTGTACGCTCCTGCCGTCAAGCAATAATGGCTGCCCTCAACCCTGTTAACACCAAGTTAAATATTGGGCTTGCGAAATTTGTTCATAAAGCGTCAAGACTTCTTGAAGCCAAACTTTCATTCTAGCCAGAGTAGAGATTTTGAACTAAAAGACGATTTATCCAAATCAGAAACTACATGAAATCCAGGGTGATGTATTGTATTAGAATATTACCAGACTTTTACGATTATTGAATTTTATCTTATTGATTGTTTTAAAACTTTTATCATAGTTAACTTGATTATTCAATTTTTAGCATGTTGTTGTAAATGGTTTTTTAAACCAAACAATAAAGAGTTATTATCACTTCCTCCCACTGGAGTGGGCAACGGCGGCGGAGGAAGCCACTGCTCATGACTTCCCTCCTCTTGCCGTGGTAGAGGACTGCTGCTGGTGTCCCCCTCTACCTCTGTTGGATTTTACTCCCCGATATTGTGACTTTCCTTGGGCCTTTTTCTGGGACCACTGAGGGGTTTGAACCCTCTGTTGAGGCCCCTTGCGCTGGTTGGGTCTGTAGCGGCGTCTGAACTTTCTTTTTCTCCAACCCAACCGCCTTGAGGGTGTCCAACTCGGTCTTCATGCGACCCATCTATTCTTCTGCATGCGTGCCGAAGAGTGAAGAGCCAGAGAATGGAAGGTTCAAGATTCTCTGCTGCGCATCAGGCTTCAGCCCTGTTAGTCTCAACCAGGACGATCTCCTGGAGCATACTCCATGCGCGTAAGAATGCGCTGCTAGCACCGCTCCATCCGCCGCAGTGCTAATCGACTGATTCGCCACCAGGGATCCCTCAGTGACTATTTCCTCGAAATCCTTCTGGTCTTCCTTTGGGAGCTTGGATCTGAACCGCTCCAAAGAGTCCCAGAGAGCTCTGTCATACCGGCCGAGCAGCGCAGCCGCGCTGGAGACCTTAAGGGAGGCAGCCGCCGACGTGCAGGCTTTGCGACCCCACGAGTCCTGAGCTCTGCTCTCTTTATCTGGTGGGACAGAAGAAGATAACGATACAGCGTGAGTCTTCCTTGCCGCTGCTACTATGACCGAGTCTGCAGGAGGGTCCATCTTAACAAAGACCGGGTCAGAGGTAGCCGGTTTATATTTCTTAAGGATGCGAGCCGGCACCGCCTTGATGGTTGCTGGGGTTAAGAAGGTGTCCATGACAGGTTCCAGGAACCAATGGGACCAGCGGCCGAGACGCAGTCTTCTGATGCAAAGTCTCGAAAATCACCGACGTTGTGACTTGCGGGACGGACATCTCAATGTTGAGCTTCTGAGCCCCCCTCTGCAGAACCTCATGGTAGGTGTTGATATCGTCTATTGGAGAGACCCTAGACACTGGGCTGTCCGATAGCGTGGGGGAGTAATCTCTCTTTGAGGATCGGGTGGAGGAAGTCGAGGAAGTAGATGGTGTTCTTCTACCTCGTTGATGATCACGGGCCCGTGATCTGACTGCACAATCTTCTCGTCTGGGGGAGCGTGATCTATGGCGCTGTGTCTCAGGTGACTTCTCGCGTGCTTGCCTGAGAGGGCTCACTCTGTCCACTTCGTCCACCAATATTTGAAGCGGGGATCTATGCGCCAGACTGGCATACTCTTGCATCCTTCTTGTAGCCCCTGAGTCCTGCCAGTGACGTACGGGCTGAAGCCATCTGGGCGACAGTGTAACCGCAGCATTGGTCTCGCGTTGTCTTGAAGGAGACCTGCGGACATGGGCAGCCACTTCCCTCCTTGTAGCTGACCTTGGAGAAGCTCTGGAGGAGTGAGAGGACGAATGGCGAAAAGCTGACTCCGTCACTAGGACCACCGATCCATTCCCAGACCTCACCGAGGCCTGTTTCGACGTTGAGCGTGCTCTGGACGTCGATCTGTGCTTCTGTCTTCGTGCTTGGCAGGCCTCCCGTGTGCTCGACGTCGAACGCCGTATCGACAGCAACCTGTGCCGAGAAGAATGATGCCTCGACGTCGAACGGCGATGTGAAGCCGACGACGGAGGAGGGACTCTCACTCGACGCCGAACGTCGTCTAGACGGCAGAGCTGCGTACAATCGACGTCAACGGTCTGCGCGACGGCGGCTGAGGGGTATTTCTCGCCCTCGAAGCCGAACGCCGTCGAGACGACGACGGAGACCTCATCCTCGACGCCGATCGTCACCTGGTTGACGACGGCGAAGGAGTCCTCGCTCTCGACGTCTATCGCTGGTGGAACTGCGACGACGGAAGTGAGCCTGCCCTCGACGACGGAGGGGTGACACTCCTCGACGCCGATCGATGTCGAGTCGCCGTTGGCAGAGGGTCTCTGCTCCTCGACGCCGATCGTCGCCGGGTTGACGACGGCGGAGGGTCTCTGCTCCTCGACGCCGATCTCCGCCTGGTTGACGACGGCGGACGAGTCTTCGACGTGACGACGTACCTTTTCTCGACGGCGAGCCCGCTGTCGAAGGTCTTTTCTTGGAAATATGACCCACCTGAAAATCTTTTGTCAGCGCCGAGTCTGACGCTGAAGCAGAAGGACGCAAGGACTTGCTTCTAGAAGGCATTCTAGACCTCTTGGAGCCCTTCTTCACTGGAGATCTTCCTCTAGATGGTTTACCTGCCAGGCCATACTGGCGAATCCTTTCCCTGTCCTTCAAAGTTCTTCTGGACAGGTTCTGGCAGTGAGGGCAGGTCGTAGGATCATGGTCTTCCGGTAGACAAAGGATACAGACCCTATGAGAATCAGTCTTGGCCTTCTTTTTGCCACAAGAAGGGCAAGGGTCATAAAGAGATGGCATTTTAAGATATTAAAAAAATGCCCAAACCTGTCAAAAAGGACAGCCTCTTACTTTAACTGATGTAAAACGTCGAAGTAAGGAATAAAAGTTGTGAAAAGTGAAAATATTTTCTGACAAAAATAAGAAAAGAGTGGAGCTGTGTTGCCAGGATCCTTCCTGAAGGAGCTGGAAAGAACAACTGACCTAACTGTCACCCCTGAAGCATGATGGGAAGTTGGGGGTCAGGTGTGCCTTAAAGGCACTGTGTCAGTTTATTGCTATGCAGCTACAAGTTAGCTTTTCAGTCTTTTTAGACTGGGTGTTTGCAATGCAGCCTGGGAGCTTCCTATACTTTGTGATTTATGAGGATTTCTACTGTGTGCGGAGCATTAAAACAGTTTCTAAAACAAGTTTTGCTATTGTTTTCTTGGTAGAGAATCCTTATGGCATGATTCAGCGCTGGCGTTTAGTAGGCTGTAGTTGTGTATATATATATATTGCAGTAGTGAGGCATAGGAGGAGCTAGTGATCACGTGATGGGGTGTGATCACTTTTAAAACAACTGAGAAACAGTCTCCCTGGAAAATCGAGGATACTGGAACGGGCACTGAGGAAAGCCAATCTATGGCTGAAACGCGTCTGCCTAGCTTTCAGGGACCCTTGTATTGCCAGCGCTTTTACACCATTAAAGCCTACTTTTGATCCCCCGGAGCTGTGTCACACTTTTTCCTTTTAGGAGAGAGACTGGTAGCGATGTTTTGCCAGCTTGCAGGTGCTGGCTGGTGACCACCCTCTCGGTCTGGAGCAACGCGTTTTCCTGCACACTCTTGTTAACGCATAAAACTGCTACGCGTCGCCCCCCCCAGTGCCCCACTTGGTAGAATCTGTTGCATTGGGGAGAGAGTAGGCAGAATTTACTTTGCCTGATTAAGGGGGACAAACGAAGGACTTTACCTGCTGAACGGCTGCAGCGGCGAGGGAGCACCGGCCAACATTGTTTGGAGGCATCATGTGATGTATTAGAAGTCCCGTCACTGTATTGGGCTCTAAAGGTGGACTCCAGCGCCCAGAATGCAGTGCAGCAGCAGGAATAGCGCGAGGTGCCTTGCAGTAGTGAGGCATAGGAGGAGCTAGTGATCACGTGATGGGGTGTGATCACTTTTAAAAACAACTGAGAAACAGTCTCCCTGGAACATCGAGGATACTGGAACGGGCACTGAGGAAAGCCAATCTATGGCTGAAACGCGTCTGCCTAGCGTTTCAGGGACCCTTGTATTGCCAGCGCTTTTACACCATTAAAGCCTACTTTTGATCCCCCGGAGCTGTGTCACACACTTTCCTTTTAGGAGAGAGACTGGTAGCGATAGATATATATATATTATCTACTGGCGGTCGCCAGTAGATAGTTATAGTTAGGACCGTGTTTCCATAGGAAATCCGCAACATTCTATTTGGAATAACTTTGGCGCCGATTGACGAATCCTCGCGAAATTCTCAAAATAGGTGGGGCGCTCCGCTCCTTCCCTGAAAGTCTCGGGGGGATTCGTCAAGCGGGGGCTGAGAAAAAGGGGGGGGGGGTCCCAAAACGCGTTTTCCCCATGCATTTTTCCATAGGACCTTTAGTCCGAGCTACTGCCCGAACGGCTGAACAGAATTACTTGAAATTTGGCAGAGAGGTAGCCCTCAGGTCAGGGATGTGCCTTTTGAAGGTCTCGTGTAAATCTGTTCAGTATTTCCTGAGAAAATAGCATTTAAATCAATATATATATATCTATAGGCGCGCTCCGAGCGCGTACGGTAAGCTTACCGTACGCGCACGCCGCCGTGCGCGAGCGCGATTCTGATTGGTTGTTAGATCTTAGTAAATATTCGAATCGGTCGAAACCAGGAAGTGTCGGCCGCCATTTTGTCTCTCGCAGTCTGAGGGGGTGAAAAACAAAGGTGGAGAACCTGAAAAGGGGGCAGGGTGGACAGTTCCTGACCCCCTAGCCTTTGTCAGGGGGTCCCAGAAGGACCCCCCCAAGGGCAAAAAATAATTGTAATTTTTTTTCGAAAAATTGCGGAATGCGCGCAGCGTACGCGCACGGCGTAAACGGAAAAATTCCGTGAACTTCGCGTAACGATTCCGCGACTACGCCTACCGTACGCGCACGGCAAAAAAATCCATAAAAAAAATAAATTAAAATCTCAAAAAAAAAGTTGCATTAAAAAAACCTTTGAAATTCACTGAAAAAACCATAGGTTTCACACACGTTATAGTTAGGAATTAGCATTTAAAAAAACCTTGCAAATTCACTGAAAAAACCATAGGTTTCACACATGTTATAGTTAGCAGGACATTTCACTCGTGAAAAACCAATGAAATTCCCCCGTTATAGTTAGTGCAGGCAACTATAACTCACGCGACCGCAATCCTCTGCTGATGACGTCAGATATTACATCACTGATGACATATGTGTTTTTCTGAAAAAAAAATATTTGTAATATATGTATAGCTAAAAATTAATGGAAGAAGACATGGGTAAATAAGTGTCTAAATACAGTGATTTAATATCTGACGTCATCAGCAGAGGATTGCGGTCGCGTGAGTTATAGTTGCCTGCACTAACTATAACGGGGGAATTTCATTGGTTTTTCACGAGTGAAATGTCCAGCTAACTATAACATGTGTGAAACCTATGTTTTTTTCAGTGAATATATATATATATATGTATATATATATATATATATATATATTCACTGAAAAAACCATAGGTTTCACACATGTTATAGTTAGTGGAAATTTTACTGATAAAAAACCAATGAAATTCCCCCGTTATAGTTAGCGCAGGCAACTATAACTCACGCGACCACAATCCTCTGCTGATGCTAATACTGTATTTAGACACTTATTTGCCCATGCCTTCTTCCATACATTTTTAGCTATACATATATTACAAATATTTTTTTTTCATAAAGACACATATGTCATCAGCAGAGGATTGCGGTCGCGTGAGTTATAGTTGCCTGCGCTAACTATAACGGGGGAATTTCATTGGTTTTTTATCAGTAAAATTTCCACTAACTATAACATGTGTGAAACCTATGGTTTTTTCAGTGAATTTGCAAGGTTTTTTAAATGCTAATTCCTAACTATAACGTGTGTGAAACCTATGGTTTTTTCAGTGAATTAGTACGGTTTTTTAAATGCTAAGTTTTTTTCCCTTATAATAAGCCCTGTACATTTGGTGGCCTACGGCCACCAAAAGCACAGGGGGTGGGGTAAGTGTGGATAGTGTTTTTTTCCATTGTAATAAGCCCAGCACATTTGGTGGCCTTCGGCCACCAAAAGCACAGGGGGTGGGGTAAGTGTGGATAGTGTTTTTTTTATTTTTATTTTTTTACCGTACGCTTACCGTAAGCGTACGGTAAGCGTACCCCGCGAAATTGCCGAAAAAAAAATAAAACCGTTTTTGCACTTGGGGGATGTTTGGGGACTCCCTCAACATGACTATGTGGGAGGGAGTTGTCAAAACAGCCCCTTTACATGTTTTTGTGCTTCCGATTTTAAAAATCTCTCTCAGTGCGAGAGACAAAATGGCGGCCGCCGCTTCCTGGTTTCGGCCGATTCGAATGTTTACTAAGATCTAAGAGCCAATCAGAATCGCGCTCGCGCACGCCACCGTACGCTTACCGTAAGCGTACGGTAAGCGTACCGTAAGCTGGCTCAGATATATATATTGATTTAAAGGCTATTTTCTCAGAATCTACTGAACAGATTTACACCAAACCTACAAAAGGCACTTCCTTGACCTAGGGACTACCTCTCTGCCAAATTTTGAGTAATTCTGTTCAGCCATTCGGGCTGTAGCTCGTTCTAAAGGTCCTATGGAAAAATGCATGGGAAAAACGCGTTTTGGGACCCCCCTTTTATCTCAGCCCCCGCTTGACGAATCCCCCCGAGACTTTCAGGGTAGGAGCGGAGCGTAGCGCCCCACCTATTTTGAGAAATTCGCGAGGATTCGTCGACCGGCGCCAAAGTTATTCAAAATAGAATGTTGAGGTTTTCCTATGGAAACGTGGTCCTAACTATAACTACCTACTGGCTATCGCCAGTAGGTAATATATCTCTATCTCGATATATATATACACAGAATTGTATAAAAACTCCAATCTATTTACCCTTACCCCATGCTGTGGTCTCCCTTCCTTTTTCCTGCTCCTTTGTGATTTATCTCACCTTATAAATTGCCTTTCTTTTAAAATACCCTCCAGTTGAGACATTTTTTGCTGCATATTACGCCCGGTCTCACCTGGGTTAACGGGCCTTACTCCTGTTCATTGCTACTTTGTAAATTATTTGGCACAATCTATTTTCCGGTCTATATTTTTAAATATGGAAAAATAGGGGGTGTGGCTTCGACGCTGAGAGAAATGGTCGCATTGCTCTAGAGCTCCGGTAATCCTCTGACTTTTTGCCCCATATAATCCTGCAATATATCCGAACCCTGACAGACTTGGGGTGCCGCAGCATCCAGATTCCAGTGGGAGGTGAATGAGGCGGTGAAGAAAGCACAGAGGAACCGTTCACAACACGCGCCTGAGCACGGCCTAACCCGGCACCCGCAGCAGCGGCGGCCTCAATTCCAGGTGCGGCCAGCCGGCACACGGGATGACGGTGGAGCGGCAGCCTCGCGGACCAGCCGCCTGCAATTCGCTGCACGACAGGCACTTCAGTCCCTAGCTGGCGCCCCTGGTGGGGTGGAGGGCTGCTCGAGGCTGCCGACACCGCCGTAAGTACAAGGAAGCCCCCGCTCGGCAGAATACAATAATGGGCGGCCGAAGGTGAGCAGATAGAAGTCAACTGTGCAGCACCCTCACTCCCCTTGTTGGCACTGAACTGTAAATCAGTGCGATAACTTCAGCGGTTCCATCAGAGGTGCAGAGGGGGTGGGCCCCGGACATAGTGGAGGGCCGGCTCCTGCCAAAGCCGAGACAAAGCCATGTTTGCGACTACCCTATTTTGAGCCTGACACGTGGGGTGGGGTGGGGTGGCACAGTTGGAGCAGCGCTCGTTGGAGGCAGAGCGGCTGGAGCCTAAACTTGTTTGGGGAACTTTAACGGCCCTGACATTAGTGTGAAGCCGCATTTACTCAGGGAGCTTTTCCCCCTGGCCGGGAGCGGAGATGAGAACGGTGCATCGTAAATACACGGGCCAGGCGGTGTAGCCATTGACTTATACCGGGCCAGCAGCGCATCAACCAGGATCTGCCTGGTTTCCTCGGTTCTGCTCGCGCTCCTACTGCAGATGCCCTGCGGGGGTAGGGTCCAAGACCTCACGTGGAGGTGGTGCGCATAAACTAAGACCCCACAAGCGGCATATAAGCAGAGCACCATGATAATATAACGGCCGGATTGGCCCTGTAAAATGCCATCAATATGCTGTAGAGAGCGTAATCATCGACTGGAGCTACCAAGTTACGGCCAACGTGGCAACTGACAATGCCTGGAGGTAAAGGGGTGAGATGATCCCTCCAAATTAAGCTAGACAAGTATGCCACGCAGAAGCACTCCGAGTCGGAAGACCCGGGCACGACAGAGGTGGAGTGCTGAGAGGAGCAGGAAGTAAAGAACCGTCCCTCAAAGACATCATGGCAGCACGTGTGGGGACTCGCACATCACTGGAGTCGAGAATGGATGCAATCACAACCGAGATGACGCTGATGCGGGCTGATTTGCATAACATTGGCAAAAAAGTGAAGGTGGTCACGGTGGAATTAAGCGGCAAGAGTAAACCGATGCAGAAGGAAATCAAGGAGCTCCAGGAAACTAGCCAGAGGATGAAAATACTACTAGAGGACTATGAAGGTTGCTCTAGACTTAATAATCTGCAAATTCTTGGGGTTCCAGAGAATTCGGAGGGACGGGCGGCTGATCTATTTGTGGGGTTGTTGATCTGTAACTACCTCAAGCCAAAGACTATCAAATATTTTCACAATAGAAAAAGCGCACAGAGTGCCTGGTGGCAGGTCAAAACCAAGCGCTCCGCCTCAGCCCCTATTGGCCAGAATGTTGAACTTTAGAGACCGGGACATTGTTCTGCAGACTGCCTGCATGCATGCATGGCCCCAGCAATAATATATGAAAACAGCAAAATTACTTTTTACCCAGACTTTACCATTGCGGTGCAGAAAAAACGACGCATCTTCTTGGAGGTGAAGAGACAATTATGTGAAAAAGGGCTTAAGTACTCTATGATTTTCCCGGCGAAGCTGCGAGTGGAGGTAGGATGGCAAGCCGTGGTTCTTTGACACCCCAGAATCGTCAGAGGACCGGCTGGAGGGCTGGCGACCTACGAGGGTGCACAATGCGGGAAAAGCGAAAAGCCATAAGGACATGGGTAAAACCCTGCAGCAGGGAAGGCGGCAAGAGACAGAGACCGGAGGAGACTGACTGTATGGATGAGCCTGATGAACATATGAAGAAGCGGCTGACCTGAGAGGCAGGGCGCAGGATAAGTGACTTACGTTGTGCTAGCATAACCTTGCATAAAAACTGTCAGACATTGGTTGGGGCAGAGCCCGGGGACCCGGCCCGAAGCCTACCCCCTCAATTCACTTGTAGTTAGTTACGTAGGGCGACAGGCACTCTGCATGTTTGGGGACCTGGGTAGTTTAAAGCCCAGAGTGCAGGGGAGCAGGGCGGGGGGTGGGGGTCAGTGGGGTTGTCATTGTTATGTTTTATTATTGCAGATTCAGGCAGTAAATCCCATGTTTTCACAAGGCATGTACTGCTCACACTAGAATTAAAGCCAGCAGCACAGGGGCAAGCAAATGCGCCCCCCCCCCTTCCCTCCCCTTGAGGTGGTCTAGACAGTCGGGAGGATTTGTATATACACGTAACCTTATGATCTATGACGAATACATACATGAGGAACGGATATGATGCACATTTCAAACTATTTTCGTGGAATGTAAATGGGCTGAGGGATTAATTGAAGAGGTGGTGGTGATGCAATTTATCTAAAGGCAAGCGCCGGATTTAGTACTTCAAGAAACACTTGATAGGCAATATGTGCAAAGGCCTAGAATGAATGGGGTATCGCCAATTGGCACAATCCGGTTTTACCACGGAATCACGTGGGCATATTGCAAAGGAAGTCTTTCCCCATGAGTATCGATCAGGTACAGATAGACAGTTTGGGGAGATATGTGGGAATATCGTGAACGTGGGAGGAGGAGACACTGAATGTACTGTTGGTGTACCTACCGCCAGGCCTTCAACAAGTGGCCTTGAGAGACGTGGAGAAGGTGCTTATGACGCTCCCTACAGGAAAATTGGTCATAGGTGGGGACTTTAATGCAGTAGTTTCAGGGGGTATGGATCGCTACCCTCCTAGGACACTTAACACGGCGCAGGCAGGATTCTCTCACTTCCTGGAGGCCATAGGACTAGTGGATAGTTGGAGAATACACCATCCTAATGAGGTAAATGTAATCTTTTTCTCAGGGGCCCATAACAGCTTCTCCCACATGGATTACATCCTCACTTCCTCTGATCAGATCCAATACATTCAGCAGATAAAACACCTAGCGAGAGGCATATCACTCCCCAGTATTGGGGCAATTTGCAATGCGCCACAGTAATACCACCCGTATAGCGTCCATAAACCCATGGCACCTGCGTAACCCAGAAACAAGACAAATAAAAATCACTAAAGAAATAGACCACTACTTTAATAAGAATGAAGGAACGGTAGACTCTGCAGGTACCCTCTGGGAAGCCTTCAAGACAGTCATACGGGGATAGGCAGTGGCACGGGCTAGGAAGGAAAAAACACGAGGTTGCTCAGTTTAGAACGGGAGATGTCACAGCTGGAGAGTAAAGTCACCGATCGGGGGGCAGGAACCTGTGCATACTCTTAAGCTTAAGCAAAACTGATATAAGCAGGAAGCCAGGGACCTCGCGAAAACATTTAGACAGGCACAAAATGGGACAGATTTACGAATTATGTGACATAGCTGGGAAACTGTTGGCATGGCTCGATAAGAGGGAAATGGAGAGTTGACTGGTGATGGAACTGGAAGGGAGTAAGGGGTCGTTCTTTGAAATCTCCAGGATATCGCTAACGAATTTGCAAGATACTATGAGAACCTGTACGCATCCAAATCCACGAGACAGGAAGGAGAGGCAGCCGACTTGTTGTTGGAAATGCAACTGCCACAGTCGACGGAGGAGGACAGAACCTCCCAAGACCGTGACCTCACACAAGAAGAAATAGCGCAGGCTATCCGAACCCTCCAGTCGGGAAAAGCAATGGGCCCAAATGGGCTTCCCATGAAGCTCTTCAAATTGAAGCCAGATAGGATTGCCCCATACTTTAAGTATATGTATAAAGAGAGTTTAGGGAAGGGATGCCTCCCACAGGATCACAGAATAGCCACATTGGTGATCATTCATAAAGATTGGAAACCCAGGAGTAAATGTTCTTCCTACAGACCTATCTCCCTGTTAAACGTGGAAGTCACGATACTAGCCAAGCTCTTGGCCACCAGATTGGTGCATGCGATTTCCAGACTGGTCCACCTGGACCAGGCCTGCTTTATGCCAGCTAGAGCTTAAGCAGGGGTGAGAGATGTGCACCTTGTAATCAAATTTAGTCCATGCTTACACCAATTCAAATTTATCGGCGTGCATACTTGCTTCGCGCTTTGTCCCATTGCGCTACAATATCACATACCACGAGGGAACCATCAGTGGTTCCACCAACCTGCACAGCCGCAAGACTATGAATCCAATAAATTAAATTCAGATAATTGTATCTTCTATTTTGTCCTTATTTTTCACCGCTAGGAAACAAACATGACTTGATAGAACTCGGCATGTTATTTTAAAAGGAACTGGAATTTCTGGAATTATTGTTTTAAATAACAGGACTGATCAGATGTCATGGTAAGCTTGAACATGTTTAAAGTAGTTTCTGCGCTAATGAATAGGAGATACCATGTTACAAGATAAAGGGGTTGGATTTACCAAGGGTTAACGCGCTATGTTGAATATTTGAGAACAACAAGGGTGTTGAAGAAGGGACTGGTGTTCGTATGCTGGTGTTGAAGAAGGGACTGTTAGTATGCTGGTGTTGAAGGGACTGGTGTTAGTATGCTGGTGTAAACTCTGGGAACAGGCTAGATCAACTTGCAGCGCTTCATTTACTGCTTTTTGAAAACATTATCCTTGTGTACAATAGATGGATTTCGTGTTTTAACTTAAGTGAAGTGTATTCGTATGTTGACAAAGATAGGTAAAACATATGTGCTTGTATTTTCCGATGCCCCCGATGAAGGGAATCTTTTCCCAAAATGCATTGGGTTGTTGTAATAAAATCACAACATGAGGAACCTACTTTTTGCTCCTGAGCCTCTGTAAACATCTACATAAAGTATTGATATGAATAAAATGAATTGAATGAAAAGTCAAGAATGAAGGGTGAAAAACAACACAAAAATAAGGACAAAATAGAAGATAAAATTATCTAAATTTAATTTATTGGATTCATATAGTCTTGCGGCTGTGCAGCCTGGTGGAACCACTGAAGGTTCCTTCGTGGTTTGTGGTTTATGCCAGCTAGAATCCCGTCACTAAACCTGAGACGACTGAATGGGGTCATGGGGAGGGTAGGTACATTGAGAGAAGAAGCAGTGGTGGTGTCACTCGATGCCACTACGGCTTTTGACACCATAGAATGGCCTTACTTATTTGATGTGTTGAGGAGATTGGGCTTCAGCCCTAGATACATAGGTTGGATCCAACTTCTGTACTCTGCACCGCTTGCCCAAGTAATTGTCAATAATAAAAGATCTAGGGTCTTCTAGCTTCACAGAGGCATGCGGCAGGGATGTCCGTTATCCCCACTGCTGTTCGCGCCAACGTTGGAGCCTTTGGCTTGTTGGATCCGTAAAGACCCGGTAATCTGCAGGCTGCGTTGGGTGGAGGATCGCATTTTCCTGTATGCGGACAATATTTTACTGTATCTGGCTTCTCCAACTAGGTCATTGCATAGGGTCTTCAATATTTTCACAAATTTTGGCACCTACTCAGGATAAGCAATCAACTGGACAAAGTCGGTGATATTCGTATTACATGGCGGCCCCCCTTTCTTCCCGGGGGCTGTCCAGTGGAGATTGCTGAGGATGGCTTTAAATACCTGGGGTTATACATCACCGAAGATCCTAAGTTGTTCTACAATGCCAACTTGCTACCACCGTTACAGCGGCTGAGACGTGATGTAGAACATTGGAAGGCGTTGCCACTCTCCCTTCTGGGTAGAGCGGCATTATTCTAAATTATGTCACTGCCTCGTTTCTTATATGTCCTACATAACGCGCAGGATATGGTGCCAGTGGCCTTTAAGGCTGTGGAGAGCGCACAGAGGGAGCTGTTCTGGGGTAACAGCCCGACCCGAATAGCACTCTCAAAATTGGTACAGAACTTGTATGACGGGGGTATTGGGCTACCTGACATCAAAAAATATTACTGGGCCGATCAGCTATCCTTCATTAATCACTGGGTCTATAAACCCCACAATGATCCCGGGTATGCACTGGACAGGTGGCTATTGTCAGGCAGTAACTACACGAGAGCCTTGTATTCTAACCCGTCCAAAATGGGACTGATGGGACCCACTTACCACGCAGTTCGGATATGGCACGGAAAAGTATGGGGTGGTCAAAGACCGCAACGCTCGCCACCCCACTGTGGAACTCTTGGATCCCTTTGGAAGACTAAAGGCTTTGCTGCATGGGACACTATTGGGATATCGCGTGTGGGAAATCTCTTGAAAAAGGGAGTTGGTCACCTTCGAGATGCTACAGCGGGAATATGAGAGAGAGAGAGAGAAAGGAGAGAGAGAGAGAGAGAGAGAGAGAGAGAAAGGAGAGAGAGAGAAAGGAGAGAGAGAGAGAGAGAGAGAAAGGAGAGAGAGAGAAAGGAGAGAGAGAGAGAAAGGAGAGAGAGAGAGAGAGAGAGAAGGAGAGAGAGAGAGAAGGAGAGAGAGAGAGAAAGGAGAGAGAAAAGAGAGGAGAGAAGAGAGAGAAAGAGAGAGAGAAAGAGAGAGAGAGAGAAAGGAGAGAGAGAGAAAGGAGAGAGAGAGAGAAAGGAGAGAGAGAGAGAGAAAGGAGAGAGAGAGAGAGAAAGAGAGAGAGAGAGAGAAAGGGAGAGAGAGAGAGAAAGGAGAGAGAGAGAGAGAGAAAGGAGAGAGAGAGAGAGAGAAAGAGAGAGAGAGAGAGAGAAAGGAGAGAGAGAGAGAGAGAGGAGAGAGAAAGAGAGAGAGAGAGAGAGAGAGAGAGAAGAGAGAAGGGAGAGAGAGAGAGAGAAAGGAGAGAGAGAGAGAGAAAGGAGAGAGAGAGAGAGAAAGAAGAAAGGAGAGAGAGAGAGAGAGAAAGAGAGAGAGAGAGCGAGAGAAGGAAAGAGAAGGAGAGAGAGAGAGAGATAGGAGAGAGAAGGAGAGAGAGAGGAGAGAGAGAGAGAG